>NC_143509.1:56220014-57550014 GCF_031878675.1 Megascapheus bottae
ATTAACAATAGAGCAAAACCTAGATATATAAGGCCATATAGTATGATGCTAAATGAAAGGACCTCCAGGGGATATAGAAACAAAAGCCATATAATGAGTGATGGTTGACCTTTTGCTGTCCCTTGGTAATCTCATATTATAGTATTCTACCTTGCTATCTGATATATTGCATATATGCTTATTTGATTATTTGAAATAGGATAGGGAAGGGGGAAAATAAGATGAGGGCCAGGGGTGGGGGGAGGGAAATGGGGACCAAGACATGAAAAAGGATATCAAAGTTTGTGAAGTAATACACCTTCTATCTGGTGAACATAATGTAACCCTTCTAATAATTACAATAAAAATATATGAAAAATACTTTCTGGAAAATGTAAAAGGATAAATGTCATAGTGTTGTTGTTCTTAGATCTTAAACAGGACAAGAAGAGTCTTAGTCATAGAGGAAAAAATACAGGATCAAAGAGATCTTGAGGGCCTGGAGTTTAACCTAGTGGAAGAGTGTTTGCCTAGCATGCATGAAGACCTGGGTTCTATTCTTCAATACCACATACACAGAAAAAGTGGTGCTGTGGCTCAAGAGGTAGAGCTGGGCTGACAAAGGCAGGGGAGGGAGAGAGAGAGGGAGAGGCTGGGGCGGGGAGCTTGAGCTTAGAATCCTGTGACAGTGCTAATTCATTCTTAGGTTGAAATCAATCTGGTAAGAAATAACTTCATGTATTGAGAATAGTGTGGCTAATGGTTGGGTGAGAAGCAGTCTGGGATTAAGTTACAGAATTAAGTCTTGTTCAGGAACTTGTCAATGGAAAATCTGGAAGGAAGTAACTAGATAGTAAAAGAAATACGTTGTTACTGTTTTAAGAAATAACAGCAAAGAGCCAGGCTTAAAAAATAAGCTGGGTTAAAAAGTGGTTAAGCCTAATTTGATATTAACCAGTTAGATATAATAAGTTTAGAGAGCCAGCATATCCTACTTAAATGTTGAGTACAAGAAGTAGGCTTATCATACTAAGGCTTGGGGGGGTTGGGGGGGGAGTTTGTCAGTCATGGGGCTTGAACGTCAGGGCTGGAAGCTTTCCAGAACATTTTTTGCTCAAGGCTAGTACTCTACCACTTTGAGCAACAGCACTCACTATTTCTGGTTGTCTGGTGGTTAATTGAGATAAGAGTCTCTGAACTTTCCTGCCCAGGGTGTCATTGAACCTGGACTCTCAGACCTCAGTCTCCTGAGTAGTTAAGAATATAGGTGTGAGCCACTGCAGGCACCTTCAAGTTTATCTCAAAATGGCCATCTCAAAATTTCTTAATGCTTTTGTGCTTAGAACATTAAAAATCTCATTGCCTTATCAATTTCAGCAAGTAACTTCAGTTCTTACAGGGAAATCCTGGTTATATATAAAGTAATGCAAAATCATGTTTTACAAAGCTGCTTTCAGTAAGGGAGTTTTTGCCAAGATGTTCCTTGTTTTCTCTCCTGGTTCCTGTTTTCTTTAGAAAGTACTAGGCATCTTTTTGGCCAATTGTGAACTTTATTCCCTTGCAATCAAAAGAAGTTTATCGGGGCTGGGAGTTTGGCCTAGTGGTAGAGTGCTTGCCTAGCATGCACAAAGACCTGGGTTCAATTCCTCAGTACCACATACATAGAAAAAAGCCGGAAGTGGTGCTGAGGCTCAAGTGGTAGAGCTCTAGAGCTCAAGCCCAGATTGGCAAAAAACAAAAACAAAAACAAACCAAAAGAAGTTGATCTACATTGCTAATTTGTCTCTCACTTTCTTCCTGGCTTCTAATCAATACTTTAGTTGAGTGACGGAAACTAGAATTAGAAGCTAATTGTTCCTTCAACAACTACTATTATTTTATTGTTTACTTTATAACAAAAATTTAAAATTATATAAATCTCAGTTGTTTCCAGAAGTCAATTTAAATAACCACCAGAATCTCTTCTATAACATCTTAAAACACCAAAACAAAATTACAAGTTTTTAAGTAGAAGTTCCTTATAATTGATTTTGGAACAGAATTCCTCTTGCCTTTTTCCAGTCAGAGGACATATACAAAAAACTTCCAAAACACACTGGGCTGAGATGTCAAAGATGTGGATGATTTATACGGGCCATAAGGGGAAAAAATCTAATGCATTCTTATTCTTATGGTTTTTTCAAGTATGGAAAAGCATAGAGATATTGAATGATTAATTTGAGTCAAAATTTCAAAAACACATTTTCCTTTAAAAGAGATATCAAACTTATAGCTTATTATGAGTTTGGTTATACCCAATAGTTTTATTTTGTTTAGTTTATTTTCAAGACTGAAGTCTAAACTCAGGGCCTCACACTGACTGAGCCAGTATTGCATCACTCCAGCACAAGATTTTGATGTTGTTTTTGCAAGTCCTGGGCTTGAACTCAGAGCCTGATTACTGTCCTTGAACTTTCTCAAGGCTAGAGCTCTACCATTTGAGCCACAGCACCACTTCCATCTGTTTTCTATGTATGTTGTACCGATGAATCAAATCCAGGTCTTTGTTCATGCTAGGCAAGTACTCCCTGGCCTTCAGCACAAGTTTTGTGTTGAAATTTCAGATTACTTTTTTTTATATAAAATTTTATCCAACTGTGGAAAGACATGTTTTTCCCACTCTCATTGAGAAACCCTTCTCATGACTAACTAGAATTTGTATAAATTGACTTCACTTTTCTTTCATTGAAATGTTCATGGTAATATAAAACATTTACAATATGACAAGAATTTTCAAGTAATAAAACATTAATTTTTTTTAATTTAGTCTTTAGTGTGTTGCATGTTCTTCTCCAATTCTTATTCAGGCAGGCCACCGAAAGATGCTGGATAAGGTGGGGATGGAGGTCATGTTTATTCACAGCTCTGTGTCCAGGGACTCATCACTAACAGTAACAACAGCTGTTACTTTGCTCTGATTCCAGCATCAGAGAAAGAAAAGGAGGGAGAGAGGGAGGCAGGGAAGAAGGGAAGGAAGAAGAGAAGAGAGGGAAGGAGAGAAAGGAGGGAAGGAGAGAAGGGAGGAAGGGAGGAGAGAAGGGAAGGAACGAAGGAAGGATGGATGGAAAAAAGGGAGGGAGGGAGGGAGGGAGGGAGGGAGAGGGGAGGACAGAAAGAAAAGTCCAAAAGTTTTTTTAAAAACATAAATTAAGTCATTACTGGGGAATATAAATTGTCTTATTGGTGCTGATCATAAAAACAATTACATTGGGAAAAAGTAATGTAAAAAATACAAGCAAATTAAAGGAAAAGGTATTTGCAACATGTATGCTCAAGTATTATCACTAATATATTGTTGAAACAATCATCAGACTTCTTCTGGGCTGGTTTGATTGGGCTTGTAGGGAGAGCTCTCTACAAGCATCTTCTGGTGGCAAAAACCTTCAGCATAAAAACAATAATTGCTGAAATCTGGAAGCTTATGGGTTGTGCCAAACAGTATCTAAATATAATTTTAAATGTTGTACATTGGTGAATAGTTGTAAAATGATAGTAAATTTTGTGTCACTATGAATTGCAGACAAATCTACTGAGACTCTTATCTCCAATTAACCAACCAAAAATTCAGAAGTGGAGGTATGGTTCAAGTGGTAGAGTGCCAACCTTGAGGGGGGAAAACTGGATAAGACCTTGAGTTCAAGTCATAGCTGTGGCAAAACCACAACAAAACACAAACAGCATTACTTAATCTTATTTGTACATAGAATTATATACCATCTGTAAGTTGTCATATTTTTTTTCATACTTCTTGGAACTTTTCACATGACAAAGTTCATTCTCTTACAATTAGAGTATACAGCAACACACAGAAAGAGAGCTGTTTAATGATTATTTTTCTTTGGAAAGGATTTATAAAGTCAATTTTGTGACAACTCTTATCCAGTTAATAAGAGATAGAGTGGCATGGAGCTGGGAATTTGGCCTAGTGGTAGAGTGCTTGCCCAGGATGCACAAAGACCTGAATTCCATTCCTCAGTACCACATATACAGAAAAAGCCAGAAGTGGTGCTGTGGCTCAAGTGGTAGAGCTCTGGCCTTGAGGAAAGCCCAAGGACAGTGCCCAGGCCCTGAGTTCAAGCTCCAGGACTGACAAAAAAAGACATGGAGTAACACTGGAACAGTGTTCATAACACAGCATTGCCTAAATAAGCTACTCTTTTAAGCCCCAACTTTTATTTATACAAACACACATACTTAGACTGATAAAATTCCAGAAGAAGTAATCCAAGATTTTGGGGTGGTATGACTAGGAAGTATTTTTGTTTTCTTATGTTGATTTCTACTTTTTAAAATACTGTGTGTTTTCTTAAGGTCAGAATTATTTACAACAACAAAAAAAAGGGGAATAGTAATATATGTTTCAGAATTGACCTGTCAGGCGGTTTGAATATATTTTCCCCCAAATAATAAGTGTCAAACAAGGACTGGGAGGGAAACCTTCTGTTCAGGACTGTTGTCATCTTAGAAGTCAAGGACTCCCATTTTTTTCTTATGTTTTCTCTACACATAGGTCAAGCAATCAATGCCTCAGACAGACAAGCAAATATGCATCCCGCCCGAGCTGCCCGAGCTGCTGAAGCAGTTTACCAAAGCTGCCATCCGGACCCAGCCTCAGGATCTTATCCAATGGGCGGCCGAGTATGTGTTCCTTCACTTCCAGGCTCCTGGGAGGGCAGGGGTGAGGAGATGGGGGCTCATGGAAAACTGAGAGGTCTTCATAGCTCTGATGAAACTGAGCCAGGGTGACATGACCTTCCCTAAGTGAGCTAGACTGAGCAAGACACCAGGGCAGTAGGCCAAGTGGCATGGGCTAGGGTAGGTTAAGATGTCACATCAGCACACAGCTACCTACCACTCAATCCCTGAGTACTGGTGGGAGACAGCAGCTACTCCAGGTTTAAAGTTACACACCTCATTCTCCCATCTCACCGCCAGAGGGCAGCAGTGCACCTGGAGGGCGGCCACAGGGCAGCACTTGAGACCCAGCAAGCTGGCTTGCTGCCTTAATGAGACACCTTCCTTCAAGGCTGTGAAAACTCTTACTTTCCTCTGACCAAACACACTTCATTTCTTGCCTTTGGGAAAACAAATTATTATTTTCCTCAGTGTTTCTTTGAACATAAAGATGTCCAGTCACGTGGAACCCTGGACAAGGAGGACAAGTAAGGAGGTCAGGCCTGGAGAAGCTGCATGTCTCCAGCATGACTCTGCTTCCCAAAGACCCACCCCCCCACAGGCTGCTCAATCCATGGGCTTGCACATCAGCTGCAGTAGTGATACACAGAAAGCTCCTCTGTTAATGAAATTGCTCCTTAGACAAACTAGCGACTTAAAACTGGGTAACCATGCTTGGCACAGGAGTTGGAAGCTGAATAGACCTCCCTCCTGGACTTTTTGGGGATGTTTTTACAGTTGGCCTTTTAGCTCTTAGAAGTGTTTCAAGAAGCCGGGGAGGAAGGGAGGAGGCTGAGGGAGAGGTAACCTCAGCCTCTGCAGTATGAGTAAGGAGAAGGTGTTAACACTTTTCAGAAGACACAAAATGCCATTGCAGTAAGGGTTTACAGTCTCTAGATCAAGGCTCTAGTGCTTTTGTGCTGTGCCAGAAAAACAACCAGACAAACAACAGCCACCAACCCTGTTCCAAATGGAAGGTAAGCTATAGTGCTATGGGTGGGGGGGAAGGCATAAGTGTAGTTGCTTTACCTAATCATGAATCCTGTGCAGTTTTCCATTCTAAATTTTATATATTACCTCTACAATTGGACTTTAACATCAGAAGATTAATTTCTTTTGGCACATTCAGACAGACTTTGTTTTATACTAGATGATAGTTTACAGTTCTGTTTTATTGTTCTTGTGCTACTGCATTATAGTAAGAAAGATGGCATTTCTTCATATTGTCCTTGACATTTATGGAAGAAAACATTCCATTATTGTAGCTTGCTTGCACCATATTGTATGATGTGCTATAAATTTTTCAGACATCCATGAAAGATCAGTTTGTACTTTTAACTACAATGAAAAAGAGCGTGACTTAAGAACACTCACCAGCATATTGAGACATCAAAAGCACTTATCGGATTGTTTTATGTGACTTACAAACTTGTGGCATTTCAGAGAACAAAACTCCACAAGTATATCCAAGACAAAAATGTGTATTGAATTCATTGCAAGCAAGAGTGTGTGTGTGTGTGTGTGTGTGTGTGTGTGTGTGTATAGAGAGAGAGAGAAATCACCTGCCAGGCATCAGCAGGATGTAGACCTATTCTTCAAGTAAATATATGTGACATCAGAAATTTACTATTATTAATGTCAAGGAATTTTTCTTTGCCACAGGAGCTCAAACGCTCAGGGGATTGAAACCATGACAATAGCTTCAATTTTGTGTTTTCTAACCAATGCTACTAAACAGTCCAAGTATGTTTTGAAAATGCTGAGTGTCTCTTCATCTGGGCAGTCATTTGGTAGAGTGAGGGGGTTATGATGTCCCCATCCCATCCATTGATATCACCCACATCTGTTTACAAAGCCGGAGGCCACACCCTCTTCAGTGATCACACTGCATCTCTCCACCCCAACTGACCTATCTGCAGAGATTTCTCATGCACATTGTCAAAGGTGTCCTTAGATTATTTTCTTCTGCCATCCTTGCTGATTCACTTCCAAGGGGAAACTGGAATATACTGATTTGGTCTGATTGCTTTGTCTTAAGCACTAATTAGTTCTTCTATGAATTTTTATTTTTAAAAACTCCTCCTAGGGGGGCCGGGAGTTTGGCCTAGTGGTTAAAGTGCTTGCCTAGCATGCATGAAGACCCTGGTTCGATTCCTCGGTACCACATGTAGGAAAAAAGCCGGAAGTGGTGCTGAGGCTCAAGTGGTAGAGCTCTAGCCTTGAGAAAGTCCAAGGACAGTGCTCAGGCCCTGAGCTCAAGCCCAGGACTGGCAAAAAAAAAAAAACTCCTCCTATATTCTTTTTTGTTTTGCCAGTCCTGGGCTTGAGCTCAGGGCCTGAGCACTGTCCTTGGACTTTCTCAAGGCTAGATCTCTGCCACTTGAGCCTCGGCACCACTTCTGGCTTTTTTCTATGTATGTGGTACTGAGGAATTGAACCCAGGTCTCCATGCATGCTAGGCAAGCACTCTACCACTAGGCCAAACTCCCAGCCCCTCCTGTATCTTTTTAAACTATTTGGATCTAGGAAAAGCAATGGTGTATATGTGTATATGTCTGTTCAGGGAGAGGTACAAGTTTGTGATTCAGCTGTAGTTACAGATTTTTCAAGACCATTGACCATCCACAAGTCAATTGCTTATGTCCATCCCCATTCCTGCTTCAGGATGCCTCTGCATTTCATGCCAATCCTGAAGTAAAATGGTCGGTCTTGCACATTGTTTTGAAACAACTCATTCCACAAAATGGGGAGCAGGCATGGTTTGCTGAAAAGTTTTGAGGGGAGAGAAAGGTCATATGCATTATATAAAGTTGTTACAAACCTTTGTTGGCTCATCCTCACTCCTGAGCTTTCCTTAATGTCCTGACAGCCCTCAGTCATCTTTGCTGAAGTTCCAGGACTCACTACTTCAAGCCAGGAGCCCCTCCTCACCCCCAAAGCATTTCCACCCCTCCCGTTCTCCTGTAAGTCATTTTAATTCTTTCCCAACTTCTTATCCACCCACTGCCTAATACCAAACACATGCATACATATGTATGTATTTTATTTATAGCTTATGTATGTCTTTCTGCATTTATATGTATCTGTAATATATATATGTGTGTGTGTGTGTGTGTGTGTGTGTGTGTGTGTGTGTGTGTGTGTGTGTATATTGCTTGGGATGGCTGGGGGGAAAAAAGGAAAGAAAACAAAACCTAGCCAGGAAAAGTGCAAGTGTATCCCAAACTTCTGTTGGTTGTTCCTCATACTTAGAGAGGAATAACTTTATCCCCTAAGCATTCTCTGTTCTTTAATTGGAAAGTAACACAATGAGAACTTTTCCCATATGCAAACTAAACTAAACACAGCATCTAATCACTTGACAAATGTTCTTTCAAAAAATGTTCTTTCACAAAAGGGGAAGAGGGGAGGGAATCCTTAAAGCAGCCGGAAGCCACTGAAGTATAGGACAGTCGCCTACCCACAGACTTTGTTCTTGCAGGTATTTTGGGGCCATGTCCCGTGGAGAGATTCCTCCTGTGAGAGAGAGATCTGAGCGAGTTGCTTTGTCCAACTGGGCAGAGCTCACACCTGAGCTCTTAAAGGTGTTGCATTCTCGGGTAAGAGCCCTGGGGGACATCACTGAGGCTGTTGGGGTATGAAGGCCATCTGTCTCTCTGCAATCAGGGAGATAGAGAAATCATTTTAGAAAAGGTTAGAGGATGGGTTGCAGGATACCCAGGGTTTCAGTGAAATGCTATTGTCTTTTTCTCTCCGCCCCCTCCACCCTGCAAAGTATAGTCTGCTGTCTCTCCAGTATGGAGCATCTTCCTGTTGCATCAAGACCCTGAGATGAAGCCAAATGCAGTTCAGGGAGCTGGGGGGAAGATATACTGTAGTTCATGCACTGTAGTTCCCTAGGTAGAGACACAACCTCGCTTCCTGCATCCTTCACCTATACCATCCTAGGAGCTGCCCTGTGAATGGAAGAGTAGGGGCTGGCTTCAGATATGTCAATTCCCAGGAAACATAGATGAGTAGCATCATTCCCTGAATTAGGACAGAGGAGCTTTGGGAATAGTTCAAGACTTGAATTTCTTAACTACCTCAGTTCTATAGGCTTATCATTTTATTAGAATTAGAAGGGGATGGGTGTCTGTAGCTCATATCTGTAATCCTAGCTACTCAGAAGGCTGAGATCTGGGGATCAAGATTTGAAGCCAGTCTGGGCAGCAAAGTCTAATTAACCATTAAAATGTTAGAAGTACAGCAATGGCTCATGTGCAGAGTACCAGGCTTGAACAAAAAATGCTAAGGGACAATGTCCAGGTCCTGAGTTCAAGTCCCAATACGGGCACACACAGACAGAATCAGAGGGCTTGGAAAGCTTCAATGGAACATCTGCACCCTCGCTGAATCATTGGCTTACAACCTGCTCCTCCTCTGATCTACCAAATGTCCCCAGCGCAGAGGACATGGCAGAGTTCTAAAGTTCCTAGGAGAAGGAAACACTAGGTATGCAGCCTAAAACCCTATGGGGTCAGACATACATCTTGCCTCATTCTGAGAAATGGGAGGGTGGACTTGAAGTCTTGTGGAAATAATTCATTCAAGTAAGGAGGCAAAAATAGCAATGTCCCCCCTTTTATCCTACTACTCATCAGTGGTATCAGAAAAGTCTTCTGGTGCCAAGAGTTTGGCCTAGTGGTAGCATGCGCAAAGACCCGGGTTTGATTCCTTGGTACCACATGCATAGAAAACAGCCAGAAGTGGTGCTGAGGCTCAAGTGGTAGAGCTCTAGCTTTGAGAAGGTCCAAGGACAGTGCTCAGGCCCTGAGCTCAAGCACAGGACTGGCAAAATAAAAAGTCTTCTGCCTGCTGCTTCTGTTTCCAGGCCATCTTGTCTGTATTATGTGGAGAGACAAGGACTAAAACTAGACATCATACATGTATCAGTAAAAACAAACAAAACCTAAGCTGTAATATAAGTCAGACACTGGTGGCTCATACCCATAATCTGAGTTCTGAGGATTGAGGTTTGAAGCCAGCCAGAGCAGAAAAGTTTGACAGACTCTTCTCTTAACCAACCAAAAACCGTAAGAGGAAGTATGGATCAAGTGGCAGAGGGCTGGCTTTCGATAGACAATGAGGAAAGACAAGACAAGTAAAAAGGAAGGAAGGAAGGAAGGAAGGAAGGAAGGGGAAAGAAAGAAGGAAGGAGGGAAGTAAGGAAAGACGGAAGAAAAGGAGGAAGGCAGGCAGGAAGGTAGGCAAGAAAGAAAGGGAGAGAGAAAGAAAGGGAGAAAGAAAAAGTATTAAGAAAAGAAAAATAGAAAAAAGTAATAAAAAAGAAAAGAAAAAGCCCTAAGTTCAAGCCCCAGTACCAGCATGGGATACAATAAAATAATCATAATATAAACATATATTTCCCTCATTCATGACATCTGGGCTTAAAAATTATTAAACTATTACTAGACCTTGAGAACACAACTGCCAAACAGGGTCTTCTGGTCTCCCTAATCCCCTCCCACCCTCTGAGCTGGAAAACGTTGGGACATCTTTTGTCTTCTCCACCTTCTGTGCTGTGTCTGTTCCCTGCCTGCAGGTTGCTGGCAGACTCATCATCCATGCAGATGAGCTGGCCCAGATGTGGAAGGTGCTGAATCTTCCAACAGATCTGTTCAACAGTGTGATGAACGTGGGTCGCTTCACGGAAGAGATCGAGTGGCTCAAGTTTTTGGCCCTTGCTTGTAGCTCTCTTGGAGTTGTAAGTTAACTTTTTTTTTAATGCATTTAATTCCTTAGGAGAAAACCTGACTCTAGGCCTGCAAAGGCCATCATATCTGTAGACAGTCAAGAATAAGTCTTCTTCATATCTTCTCCTTTCTGAATTAAGGACATTTCTGTATGCATCGGCTGAAAGTAGGAACTAGAAAGAGAGTGAGAGAATTATCACCAGGTTGTGGGGAGAGTTAAAGTATGGATTTGGCTTATTTCTGAATTTCAATGATTGCCCTCAGATTTATTTAACCTTGAACCCACTCTTTGCTTAATTCCTAGAGATAACCAGGAGCTTGCTTGATTTGAGAATCCAGACACCTAGGAGATATGCCAATAGAAAGTTTTAAAAAGGAGTTCAGCTTTATAGAAAACTGATAAACATAATTGGATACAAAAACAGAGATAATAGAAAAGCAAGAAGACAGATGAAACTATTTCTAGAGTTACAGTCATGACATCACCATGGCTGCAGGATGCTCATACAAATTCATGCCTTTCTCAAATGTATCATATTTGACAACTAGACAACCATTTGTCTGTTTTGAAGAGAAAGCTGCTTATACATATATTTAAAACTTTGATGTGTATTATGTGGACTGCCTCTTGTTAATCACTGTTATAATAACTTATATGAACATAATCAGAAATAGGATTTTTAAACCTCTGAAATTCAAATGAGTTTAATAATTATCGAGGACAAATCATTGCCTCTGTTCAAAGCACAGGATATGAACAGGGAATTTGAATTATTTAGCATATCCAAATATGATCTTCTTTCTTCTTGAATATGCTTGGGACATATATTTGGAATTTTTTGTTTCTGAGTAAATTTAGAAGAAATAGTGTGATCTTAAAGAATTACAGCTTTTCCCATGGGTTCTCCTGCAACCACTATAACCATTTTTAAGAGAAAGAAGAAACTCTGTGGTTATTTTGTTTCATTTTTATATAGCTACATTGTATAATAAATTACTGTCCTCCAAAGAGGAGGAGAATGAACTGTCAGGACTGAGCTTGTTTCTGAGAGGAAAAAAATTTCAAGGTTTCCCCAAAGAGAGAATAAAACACTGGCACATTCCATTAACTTGTCTCCAAGTTATTCATACCACTTTCAGAGATTTTTTTCGATGGAAAAATATGCCTCTTAATTGCATCTGTAGGAAACAGACCCTCAACTACAAAGGGTGATTCAAAACATAAATAGATAGGCTCCAATTCAGGAATTCAGTCTGATGCAGTAACAGAAATGGCCTCCAGGTAAATGCCCCTTTCAGCACTTTCTCTTCTCCAGGTGGCAATTGGGTATTTAGGGAAAGAGAAGATCTAGGTCCTCAACAGAGCCCGTTGAAGGGGGTTCCACATCCTATTGGTTCTCTCTAGAACCTCTGGTTTCCATGCAGTGCTGCTCTGATGGGCCAGATGTGAAAGCCACCACAACTCCCAACAGATTTAACAGGGTGATCAAAGCATGGTGAATGCTCCCCACTGGCTTATCTCTGGTCTCAGTGGTACTGGGCCACACATGTCATCTACTCTCTCGTTTCGGTGGTCCACTTCACAGCTCCTCACCACTTTTGAGGTGTTTGAGATGTTCATGTTATCTGCCTTTTCCTATGACTAACAGTGGCCCAGTGTGATTTTGGAAAGTCAAACTGCCTTCTCCCTGTGCTTAGAATGCTGCACAGCTACTACGTTTATGATATGCTTAGTTTCCCAGGCTGAGGAGGCAAACCGAGAGGTGAGGTGTAGCTTTCTTCTAAAACAGTTTGGATTGAATGTTCCTTGTGGTTCTTTCCATGTGGTCTCTGCTTCTGAGACACCCTCATCCTACCACTGGAGAGATCCAATTCTGAGAGATCCTGAGATAGCTGACTTTCCCCTCCCACTTCCTGGCAAAGAACACCTTTAGGTCAAGTCATCCTGGCTGTCTACTCTGCTTGGGGGAAAAAAAGCCTGCAACCAGTAGGAGAGATGCAGTTTGGCTTACCAAAGTCACACTTGAGGTAACTCTGGGCTATGGGACAAAGAAATAGCCTAGACATCTCAAACTACTCAAAAGCAATGAGGGGCTGTGAAGTTCACCACCAAAGCTAGGGAGCAGATGACAGTATGGCCCAGACTCAGGGGCCATTGAGACCAGAGATAGCCACATTGTTGTCACATTGTTTCTGGGAGCTTGAATATGAGGTTGTTCTATGTCTCCTCCCAATCCGTAACCCCAAAGTGACAATATGAGGAGGTGGGGTCTAGGAGACACGATGAGGTCATGAGGGTAGAAGCCTGCTAAATTCTCGTAAAGGCCTGAGGGAACCTGTTTCCCCCTTCCATTGAGAGGACACAGCAAGGGGGCACTACCATTTACGAAGAAAAGGCTCCTGGCCAGCCTCTTAGTCTACTGGTACTATGCTCCTAGATTTCCCAACCTCCAGAACTCTGTGAGCAATAAATTTCTACTTATAAATTATTGAGTCTATGATATTTTGTTCTAACATCCCCAAACAAACTAATAGAGACAATGTATCAATATTTACTGAAGGCCTTGCTTCTAGTTCAATCCATATGTCTTTAAAGACAAGCCCAGGGATTCCTTCCTCCTTTATAAGCAAGATCTTTTGACTTCTAGAAAAGCCCTTTGCTTCTTGTAGAAGAGCCTCGTTGCAGTAATAAAAGCATTTGTTTCTGGGCTCGAGCCTCCTGGCCGAAGCGTGTAGTTTCAACGTTTCGGCAGACAGACCTGTGATCATCTCTCCCGTCAACATTTCATTCTCCAGGCTCTTGCCACCTTCTTTCCCCCTGAAATTAGTTATAAAACTGGAAAGAGTGTGTACTGGATAACTAATTGTGTTCACTTAAAATATTGAAAACTATTTTGTTAGAAAACATTTTTGCCCTTATTTTCATTGTTAACATTTTTAAATTTTGTATTGTCATTACAAAAGTAATATACACAGGGGTTACACTTTCCTTAGTCAGGTAATGAGTGCATTTCGTTTTAGACAAAGTCTCCACTCCCAGTTTTTCCCTCCCACTCCAACCTAGAAGTTGTAGAGCTTATGTTCAACATAGTATCTAGTGAGAACCACAGGTGCATTTGTTCACTGGTTTATCTCTCCATTTCTCTGCCCCTCTTGCTCTCCCAAAGACAGGTGGATGAATAAACAAGACAAGAAAACAAAAACAGCAACAAAGAAAAGAACCTCTTGTCTCTATTTCCTGGAGTTCATTTTTATAAATATTATTTTATATGATTAGATAGAGGCACATAGGCATTGCATCTTTATGTTCCTCTTCTAAGAGAATCCTCCTTTGGGTTAATGTTTTAATGAGACAGCTCTCCTCCCTTAACCTAGGCTAGCCTAGACCTTATGGTTCTCCTGCCTCATCATTCTGGGTGCTAGGGTTATAAGTATGTACCACTACACCCAGATAACAATTCATTTTGAGCCTCTGTAGCTGAAGGTAGCTGAAGATGAGGCTTGTAAGATGTCAGAAGCTACCTCTGTAAAGTGGATCCTCATCTGACAAAAAAAAATCTAGGGGAAGAAAATGAAGATCAGTTCATTTTAGAGATGTTTGAGTTTATTGAAAGTCCAGATCTAATGTTCCTTACCCACTCATCTCTTTAGTAAATCTTTAAAAAAATATTTCATAATGCTTGCTTTCTTTTTGGGTAATGGTGGGATTTCTAGTCAGGGTCTCATGCTTGTTTGGCAGGTTCTTTATCACATAAGCCATGCCACCAGCTTATCTTTGTAGTCATTGTTTTATAGACAGACTATCACTGCATGCCCTCGCTTGGACTGTGATCCTCCTATTTGAGCTTTCTCTGAGTTGAAGCCCTAGGACTGGCACCCACACAGAAAGATCTTGCTTCCAAATATAATCACATTATCAGAGTCTTGAACTTTTGATCTCAACAAATGAATGGGGCGGTGTGTGGTTGCTCCCATAACAACACCCCAGGAGCGAGGAGAATGGAAGAAAGGAATACAGTTGCAAAGTATTTTGGAGAAGCAGCTTGTAAGTCTCCCAAACCACTCATGTAGTGATTTCATCTCATCCCCCTTTCCTGACAGGTGTGTGCCACCCTCTCATGGCCTCAGTGCCTGTAACTGTGCCCTATATAGTGTTTCATAGTGCTTTCCATGTGAGAACCCCCATGGAATGGCTTGCTATAGACCCTAAATTTCCTTAACTTTGTGTGTTTTATCATTTTTCCCCCCATACCCACCCTTAAAAAAAAAGGGTTGTCAGAAACTGGGACTCAAACTCAGTATCTGACACTTTCACTCACTGGCTGCACTTTCACTCACTCTGCTAATGGAGTCATGACTCCAACCTCTAGTTTATCGTGTGTGTGTGTGCATGCGTGTGCGCGCGCCTGTTCCAGTCCTGAGGTGTGAACCCAGAACTTCAGTGATATCCCTGAGTTATTTAGCACAAGGCTAGTATTCTATCACTTGAACCATAATCTATATTGCACACACATGTGTGCACACGCACACGTGTGTATGTTAAATTGTAGATCAGAGTCTCACAGACTTTCCTGTCTGGACTGGCTTTGAACTGACTGCAATCCTCAGATGTCAGCCTTCTGAGTAGTTAGGATTCTAGATATGAGCCACCAGTAACAGTCTTGGTTTATCATTTGAAAATGACTGCCAAGATTCTATTTCATAAAATAGCAATGCAAAAGGGAAATAAAATTCAAATAACAATAATTATTAACAGATATAAGTAATGTTTAAATTCATTGTCATCAAGATGGGCCAAGTTTACATCTTCATATGCCCTGCATGACACATGAAGCAGCACATTCCCCATAGACACTCACTATGTTCAGGGAGACGGTGACAGCAGCACAGTGATCACCTGTCAGGGAACATGCACTGGCCTCTGGCAGTCATGTGTGGGATGCACAGCTGCTTGTTCAGTCACCAAGCCACACCTAGCTGGCCACTAAGGACTGTTTTCATAGATCCCTGGAGGGTATCTTGCGATCTGTACATTGTCAGTTTCAACAAACCATGAAGAAATGCATGCTGACCTGTCTGCTAATTTAGGGCCAGTTTTCTCCTTTAGCCTATCATTTCACAGCCCTTTCACTGACGAAACTTATGCAAAGGCTTTTGTATTTATGTAAAGATAGGACCAGTCCTGAACACCACTGATGTTCAGGTTTCACTGGAAAGCCTTTGGCTTCTGTAACAATTCTTCCTCCTCTCCTCCCTCCATCCCTCCTACCCTCTCTCCCTTCTCTCTTTCCTTCCTCACTCCCTACTCCTCCCTCTCATTCCTTGCCTGCCTGCCTTCCTTCCTTCCTTCCTTACCTTCCTTAAATTTTTGTTTTGTTTGTTTTTGCTGGTCCTATAGCTTAAACCCAGGTCTTGGATACTGTCAACTTTTTACTCAAGGTTAGTGCTCTACCACTTGAGTCACAGATACCCTTCTTTTTTTTTTTTTGCCAGTCCTGGGCTTGAGCTCAGGGCCTGAGCACTGTCCGTGGACTTTCTCAAGGTTAAAGCTCTACCACTAGAGCCTCAGCACCACTCCTGGCTTTTTCCTATGTATGTGGTACCAAAGAATCAAACCCGGGTCTTCGTGCATGCTAGGCAAGCACTCTACCACTAGGCCAAACTCCCAGCCCTCCCCTTCTTTTTGACAGTTAATTTAAGATAGGAGTCTTGCAAACTTTCTTGCCCAGGCTACCATCCAACCAGATCTTCCGATCTTAGCCTCCTGAGTAGGTAGAATTATATGCATGAGCCACTGGCACCCTTCAAGAATGTGTTTATCTTCATGTTTGGCATTTTCCTACAGTCTGGGACTGTAATTTTCCTTCTCTTTCTCTCTCCCTTCACCTGCTGTAACTTTGCTTGAACTATCTTGCTGGAATATATAGGCTAGATGAATAACCTCAACTCCTTAGAGAGAACAGTAAACATCAGTGGTGTTCAGAATTGGTCCTATCTTTAATAACAAATATGTTTTTCACTGTTCACATTTTTACTGTAATTAATAGAAAGGTTACATTATATTCACCAGATAGAAGGCGCATTACTTCACAAATATTGATACCCCTTCTCAAGTTTTTGTCCCCATTTCCCTCCCCCACCTCTGCCCCTCATCTTGTTTCCCCCCCCCTTCCCTATCCTATTTCAAATAAACAAACATATAGACAATATTCCGGATAACAAGGTAAGATACTGAGACAATATGAGAATAACCAAGGGACAACAAAAGGGATGAGAAATAGCATAGTACATTAAGAGCAATCACACAACAAATAATTTTTATTTCATAGAAATAATCATTTCAAAATAATTTTATAAAATTTTGGGGGGAGGGGTGAGTCATGGGGCTTGAATTCTGGGCTGCGGCACTGTCCCTGAGCTCTTCAGCTCAAGGCTAGTGCTCTACCACTTGAACCACAGCACCACTTCTGGTTTTCTGGTGGTTAGTTGGAGATGAGTCTCACAGACTTTAAAGCCCTGGCTGGCTTTGAACTGCAATCCTCAGATCTCAGCCTCCTAAGTAGCCAGGATTATAGGCTTGAGCCACAGGTGCCAATTCTTTGTTGAGGTAACTCTAGTTAAAGTAATAGCCAAGATATGTAGAAAAAAACTAAAAATACCTAGTAATTTATAAATGTATTTCCTTTTAAGGGAGAGGTGTGGAGGAATAATGAAAAAGACGACATTGATTAAGATGCATTGTTATCATAATCTTATTTGTGGAATTGAAACCCCTTTGTACAACTAGTTAAAAATAAATAAAATATTTTTAAAGATGCATTGTGCTGACAAACTGATATATTGAACTGAAACTCCTTTGTACAACTACCTAATGATCATTTTTAAGGTCTCAAAAATATAATTGATTTGAGCCCCAGGCATCAGTGCTTCATGCCTATAATCCTAGCTACTCAGGTGGTTGAGATCTGAGGATCATAGTTTAAAGTCAGCCTGCACAAAAAAGTCCATGAAACTTATATCTCCAATTTAGCTGTTTAAAAAGCTCCAGAAGTGGAGCTGTGATTCAAGTGGTAGAAAAAAAAACTGAAGTCCTGAGTTCAAGCCTTAGATAAAGAACCAATAAAATAATAATTTATCTCTCTGAGCCGTTCAATAAAGAAAAAAGATACCTCATAGTCAATATTTTTAGAATAAATTAACATTGAGTGTAAAAATTGTACACTTTCTAGAATTTTACATCATTCCTGCTTTATTTTATAAGGACAATGCTTCTGCTTTCTTTTATCTAAACTGATTTCGGGGATCTAGCCTGGAAGAGTGACTTTCTACTTATTTTATCTTATGGTTTTATAGACCATTGCCAAAACTCTCAAGATAGTGTGTGAAGTTTTGTCCTGTGACCATGATGGAGGACCTCCCCGGATTCCTTTCAGTACCTTCCAGTTTCTCTACACATACATTGCAGAAGTGGATGGGGAAATCTCTGCATCCCATGTCAGCAGAATGCTTAACTACATCGAACATGAAGTGTAAGTCAACTTTTAGCAATTTCAGGCAAAAGTTTACTACAGACAAACCCCGACTTACAACTTTTCCAGTTTTACAGTTGTACAAAACCATTATTAGAAATTAAGTTCAGGGCCGGGAGTTTGGCCTAGTGGTTGAGTGCTTGCCAAGCAAGCATGAATGCCTGGATTCGATTCCTTGGTACCACATACATAGAAAAAAGCTGGAGGTGATGCTGTAGCTGAAATGGTAGAGCTTTGGCCTTGAGAAAAGTCCAGGGACAGTGCTCAGGCCCTGAGGTCAAGCCCCATGACTGGCAAAAAAAACCAACAACATAAGTTTAGTAGAAGTTGTTTCCTTTGTGTGCCAGTTACAGGGCTTGAACTCAGAGCCTCGGCATCATCCCTGAGCTTTTTTTTTTTTTTTTTCAAGACTAGCACTCTACCACTTGAGCCACAGCATCATTTCAGCTTTTTCTGAGTAGCTTATTGGTGATACTTCCTGCATAGATTGGCTTTGAACTGTGATCCTTAGATCTCAGCTTCCTGAGTAGCTAGAATTAAAGGTATGAGCGACCAGTGCTGGGCTCCAATTTTTATTCTGATCATTTTCTGTGCCAGTGATATGTAGTTTAACAATCTCTTCAGATGCTATTTAGCAGAGAAGCAGCATTCCTACTCTAAGCTAGGACATTTAGTATATTAGGTATAGGAAATATATTTTCAAGTTGCATATCTGGACATTACCCATTGCTAAATCAAGGAGAATTTTATATGTTTTACTGTTCTAGGAACATTAAAATTGTGAGAAACATGAAATATGAAGAAGAGTAGGCCATCAAGAGTTGAAGAAAATAAAAAGGCCAGGTAATCCCAGATACTTGGGAATCAGAAATCAGAAGAACCACAGTTTGAGACCAGCCTAGGCAAAAAGTGAGATCTCAGTTCAACAAACCGTCTGTGCATGATGAGGCACTCCTGTGAACCTGGTTAGGAAGGATTATAGTTCTAGTGTGGCCAAGACTCTAGTGAGACTCTAGCTGAAAAATAACTTAAAGCAAAACAGGCCTGCAAATATGGCTCAAGCTTGAATTCAAACCCCAGTACTTTGACAAATTAACAAGCAGCAGTAGAACTAATTTGGAATGAGCAAGTTCTTTGCATAATATTTAGCTTAAGATTACTTCTTATCCAAACTAATCTCAGACATTTATTTTCCCAAACAGAATTGGTCCTGATGGTTTGATCAAGGTGAATGACTTTACTCAAAACCCCAGGGTTCGGCTGGAATAAAAACACAGTTTGGGCAATTAAACAGGAAGACAGAGATGATTGTACTTCAGAATGGCTGAAACTGCAAACCATCCAAAGTCAATTTTCTTGTACAACTGGTACCCACTAATAAACAATTAGGCAAATGTAGGAAATCAAAACTGTGTGGAATGAAGATAATAAATTGTTGGACAAGGAACCTATGTTACCAGAAAATCTGAATTCATCCCATGCAAATTCTGAGTAACAGCAAGCATGGATGTATTTCAGACTTAAGGATTGTAAAAAGGAGAATGCTTTTAAGAGGAGAGACATTTTGATCTTTTGTGACAATTAGTTGTACTTTAGGCAAGTATCTGTTATATGAGCAACCAAGTTTTTAACAGTTCATTGCTCTATTTATTGGCATATGCTAGTCATTCATTCATTCACTTACTCATCAATATTTATTGCGGTTAGTCATATGCCAGACAAAATATAGAACATCCAACTGAACTGGAATTTCAGGTGAATAATAGTGGTTCATTTTGCTAAACCGAGCACTAAGCTGGTAAGTAATATCTGAATTCTTCCCTCAAGGAATGTTAGTTTTACCCTAGTCAGAAGCATAACTGGCTTTAAGTAGTTCTAAGAAGTACTAGTAGAACGTTCCAGATATCAGTATTTCAACAGATTTTTCTAAAACTTTAAATGTGTAATGAGACTCTCTGGAACAAATCCTTTGCATGAGTACAAATACTTCTGACAAAGTCTTAAGGAATTTTCTTTCTCAAAGGAAGCAGATGAATTGAACAAGCTATGATTGTCGTTCTTAACACCAGGTGTGTCAGTCACTGAATCAGTTCTTTTTTCTCAAATGTTATGCCTGCACAATTTTTGGTGGTCCTGCAACCATAACTGAGACTAAACAACCCATTGTGGCATCACCTCTATCTTCTAAGATATAACATGTCACCATTTTCCTTCCTATGGCAATGCTTCTTTTATGCTATTGGTATTTATAAGTCACTCACCAGAATTTGTCTTTCCACACACTTTCCAAATCAATCTGCTTCAGCAGCCCGTCAAGGGTAGAGTGTGGCTTTGCCCAATGGAAAGCAAATGCTATAAATGCTAAGTTCATGTTCATGGCCAATACTTATTAAGCATCTGCTGTATGTAAGCCATTATATAAAAAACTTTATCATTTTCTTTTTTTTCCTAACAGATCTTATGAAGTCAATGCCTTTATCCCTTGTTTTCAGAAGGGAAAAAATCTTAGAGAAATCAAGTTATTCAATGTCACTAGTAAAAAAAATTAAAGTATCTGAACTGGGTGCTGGTGGCTCATACTTGTAATCTCCATTACTGCTTAGGAACTCTTGGAGACAGATTTACACTTACCCTAGTGTGATAGGTGAGGAAGCTTCACCCATCAATGTTGAATTAACTCTTCTGCATTTTTGTTTGTTTGGGCTTGCTCCTTTTGCTCCAGAAAACAGTCTCAGGCAGGAAATTATGAGTAGATATGATAAGTAGCTACTGGTATATGCCACTACCCTTTATAGAGATTTTAAACTACATACATGCACATATATATATGTGTGTATATATATATATATATTCTTTTTTTACGAGTCCTGGGGCTTGAACTTGGGACCTGGAAGCTATCCCTGAGCTTCTTTGTGCTCAAGGCTAGTGCTCTACCATGTGAACCACAGTGCTACATCTGGCTTTTTCCAAGTAATTTATTGGAGATAAGAGTATCACAGACTTTTCTGCCCAGGCTGGCTTTGAACTGTGATCCTCAGATTTCGGCTTCCTAAGTAGCTAGGATCACAAGCATGGGCCATTGGTGCCTGGCTAAACAGCTTCAATATTTTTACTATTTATTATTGCACCTGTCCTTGGGTCAAGTAAAAGTCCATGAGGGCTTCAGGCGATATGACAGACATGATGAGGTATTAAAACTCACACTTAAATTGTAGACATGGCTCATTGTTCCCAATCATTTCTTCCTCATGATGAAATCATTCCAAGGGCTCTCTTGACCCTTGCCTTCAACACACCCTTCTAGCGCCATTCCTTCCTATTATGCCCCAACAATCTCTAAGTCCTAGCATGACCCTAGTTAAGCTGTCAAACAGAGAACCTAGTAACAGATGGTTTATATTTCTCCCCTAAAAAGGAAAAAAAATTCAGGAAGCAATAAAAGTAAGATTTTATAAAGAAAAAGAAGTGGGCTCTTTTTCCTAAATTAAGCTATTTTGATTACAGTGAAGGCTGCAGATACATTTAAAGCATTGGTGAAAAATGCAAACATCATGACTAAATTGCATTTTCACTATGCTTCATGCCCTTCTCTTTAGGTCATTCAACCAGGGACCTACCATCCCTAGTTAGCCAATTCTAAGAGTTGAACACTTCAGTATGAGAGGTCAATTTTGAAGTAGGTTAAAAGAAGAATCTTAACCAGAAACCCTTTGAGCACCTCCTGCATACTTCTGATGCTATTACATACCAATGTTTCAGAAATGAATGTGCACATTAGCATTTTTCTGAGAAAAATTATAAAGCATTTAGCATATTCTCACAGTTTTATATGTTTTCTAAAGGATGAAAACCTTTGGTTTGGAACAAATGTCTCAAGGAAAGGTAACAGAAAAATCCCAGATCCTTCTGTGCAGAACTGAGCTCATGCTCCCAACACGTGACTTTATCTGCAGCCTTTTAATTTTGAATCTGACATCCTGAGTATAAATCTGTGTTTACACTTTAGGTCTTTGTGTACTTGTAACTTTGGCTCTCTCCTATAACCTGGAATATGATCAAACGAGCAGTCTTTCACACTTCAGAGGTGAGCCAATTGGAAAAATCATTGGTCCAATGTACTTAGATATAAAAGACTGGATAGACAAGTAGGGTTACACAACTCTACTAAGACACAACTCTAAGACTCTAAAGAGACAAAGCTTCAAGATACCAAAGAGACTAAACTTCAAGATATCAGAGACTAAATTTCTAGATCAAGTTTACAGGACTGACCGTGCATAACCCTGAGCCTTGGGCATTAAGTAGCTCTCAGCCCCAATGTTTCATATAAGTCCAAATGATGGCCAGTTCAAATATTTTAAAAATTCCTACTATGCATAAAGCATTGTAATAAGCCGGGAGCATAACAACAAGGCAAGGTCTTGCTTTGGTAGAGATTAAATTCTAGTTTGGAAGATGTTATCACATAACTACTCATCATTGTAATTGTGAGAAGTGGTGCCATTCCATCACAGACTATGGGGCACACACCTAGGTTTCAGGAATAAGAAAGTCACATTAAAATAAAAACAAACTGTAGGCCAAGTCTGTATACATCCTCCTTATAGGACAGTCCCTGGGACAGTAGAAGGTCTGAGACAGGATGGGGTGGGGAAAGGGAGATTTATACCCATTCTTCTCTCCAAATGGTCTCTGCACTGTAAAGGTGGAGATAGGAAATAGTTTCAGGCCATTGGGGTCTCATTTCTGCTGTTGTAGCACAGCAACAGCTGGACAAAAAATAATAAATGTGACTGTTTTAGTAATGGATGATGCCTTCTTACATTGAGGGTGCATGGTTCCCATCTAGTCTACTCAAAGTTACTCAGAGTACCCTTACAGACTTCTGAAAATAATGTTCTGTTGGGTTTCTAGATATTCTCTATTAACAGGATACAACCATATGTATACAAAATGCATTCACTCCTAAAATTTGTCTTTCTACCTCTTTGTACCTTTCTTGCATGGCCTCCCCCAAACCCCTTATTCAGCTGGAATTGCCATTCTCAATACAGCTTTCAAGATTTCAACATTGGGGAATTAATTTTTCACATTGTGATTTAGGGGATTTTAGACTTCAGAGATTTGACCTTTCTGAATTTTGGTATTTGGAGATTGTGTTTCAGGATTATGATCTACAACAGATCCAATAAAGCTTTCTGACAAGATTTTCATGCAACACAAGATATTTTTCTCCTGTTTTTTTTTAAATGAAAACTATTTTAAAACCACTTAACAAAAATGGAAGCTGACTAAATTTGCAGGCTGCTGGGGATATCTACTATATACTGCAGTTAGCCACCTTTGTAAAACATCAGTTCATATTACCCTACTCAATCTTTTATAATTTTCCTTTGCCACTGGGATAAAAAAAATTAAATCCCATCATCTGACTCCTTCATACATCTCCATCCCCACTGTGTATATTATTTACTCAGTCTCTTTTACCTGGCCCTGTATGTGTATAATGTATTAAATTTCTTCAAGTTCACCTTCAGATCTCAGCTCACTGTTATATCTGTGGCAAACAACACTCCAACCCCAAAATAAGGAGGGTACATAAGATTCCAGATAACAGAGAAATGGATAAGGCAACATTACATAGCCATGTTGTTATTGTAGGCTAATGAGAAATTAATGATGATAAAACATTCAAATTATGGTAATCTATATTGAAATACACATGCAGAGGGGGAAAATAGAAGGAAAGGCACCAAACTTAAAAAAAAGGGTAGCCTCTATGTAAAACTGAGTGTTCTTTTCTTTTTTTCTGTAAAATATATATTAAGAAAATTTGATTTTAAAAATCAAGTCAACTTCATTTGGAATCTTGATCTGGAACCTCAGGTGAATATACTAAAAACTTTTACAAAGGCTTTAGCTGAGGAGAGGGCTATGCAGCCTCATCAAATTCAAAAATAATTTTGTCACATATTCATGTCATAAAATCCATTAAGAGTAAATATATTGGTTTAAAAAGTGTTTACTTCTTGGATCTTAATATTTGCAGCACCTTTTTCTTTTTTCTTTTTTGGCCAGTCCAGGGCTTCAGTCCAAGGCCTGAGAACTGTCCTAGGGTTTTCTCAAGGCTAGAGCTCTTGCACAGCACCATTTCTGGCTTTTTTCTATGTATGTGGTGCCAAGAAATTGAACCTGAGTCTTGGTGCATGCTAGGCAAGCACTTTACCACTAGGCCAAACTCCCGGCACACCACCTTTTTTAATAAAGGAATTAAGTTAATTTGTCTCCTAGTTGAAAACATGAACCCCATACACAATGACTTAAAAACCAATCCCTACCACAATTAGTGTGGCTTGTCAGCGGCAAAAACAATCACCTGGACAGAAGGTAGAAAACCATATATAGAAATCCTAAATCCTATTGAGCACCTTTCTAGATCAGTGAGAATAATTCTGAAATTGCCATCATAATTACACAAAGACATTTAATTACTTTTTTTACAAAGCGATTTTTACTGAATATTCAGAATGAAATCATTTAACACAGCACATGGAACTCCAAACTAAAACCAAAAAGCAGAGCCCAATTCCTTCTGAAACTTCTTGGTTCAATGTCCCAATTATCTTGGCCCTAAGGGAATCTGAAACTCCAGTGCAGGGCCGACTGTCTAGAACTTGAGCCACTCTGTCAGCTTCCAAATCCTCTGGCCGCTCAGACTGTCCCTCATCTGCACTTCTCTTAGGGAGAAGGGAGACTGCGAACTTCCACAGAATACTCAGTTGTTATGGTAGTCACCTCCGCCCACCGCAGTACCTAGACTGTCCGCCCCGCCCCTTCCCAGACGTCTCTATCTGTCCCCGCCCCTTCCGCTAGGCCCCGCCCCTCCCCGGCGTCTCTCCCATCTGTCCCCGCCCCTTCAGCTAGGCCCCGCCCCTTCGCGCAAACATTCTGCTCCTCTAGCCCCTCCCCTCGCTCAGGCCCCGCCCCTCCCTGTGCATTCTGTTGGTTTCTCCTACCAGAATGCGACCATCTGAAGGGAGGGGAGGAGTCAATAGTTGCGCACATTCAGGCCACCTGGAATCCGGAGTCAGGAAAATGACAGCGTGAGGGAAGCTATGAGGCGCGGCCTGCGGCGGGCTCCTTACCGGAAGCGGAAGAAGCGGGGGCGGGCCAAAGGGGATCGGAAGTCCGCGGCGGTTAATTCCATTTACACTGCAGCTTGTCTTTTCTCCACCTGTATAATTTTGAGACTGCGAGAAATGGTCAGGTCCGGATCTCGACCGGGCCAGGTGAGGGTTGCGGACTTGAAAAGCCTCCCGTGGGGGTAGGGATGGTGAGAGACTTGAGTTGGTTCTTAGGCCGGGGACGCGAATTGACGGTGCGGAGGCCCCTAAGAATGCGTGGCCTGGGGGTGGGGGGTCTTGGGCCTCCCGGCTCGCGCGGCCGCCCGTGAGTCAGTGTGGGCCGTGGGTCGGTCGTCGTGGACCTCCAGGACGCTGTAGGCTGTGAGTCCGTCATCGTCGTGGTCCTCCGGGACGCAGACTATGGCCGGGTTCCAGGCCGGCCTCACTCAGCCCGACAATCTCTTGTCGCCCGAGTATGTCCCTCGCCCTCCTTAGCCAGCCTCTCTCTGCCCTTCCCAGGGCCCGAGCGGCCCCCAACTGGCCCTTTTATAAAAGCGCGATGCCTTTTTAAATCTCCCAATTAGTGACTTTCCCTTGGGATGCTTGTCACAGCAAGTTTTATAGCTAGTAGACAAGACGTTAAGCAGCTAATAACCCCTTAACAAAAGAATTTGAATTCTAAATATGAAAAGGTCATTTTTCACGATCTAGAAAGGATGGCTCCAAGTCTGTTCGTTTGTTTAATGGTGAAAGCAAGCCAAACATGTTACTTACACACAAGGAAACGGAGCCGTTCAGATTTCTTTAATGTTAATATAGGAAAATTCAAAAATTAAAAAAACGCCACAAGATTAAAAATTGGAATTATCCAGGCATTTTAACTAAGCATTTTTGAAGTATTTGAGCAAAGAGAGAAAGCCTTAGTAGTAAAGACTGAGTCTAGTTTCTAGATCTTGTTCCCCAAAGACTTGCCCATTAAAGGAACCATAGCTTCTGGAATAATGACCAACCACAGGACTCAGGTAGAAGTGTTATAAGACGAGCCTAGATCATGAGCCTATCAGTGAATCTGTACAACAAAGAAAAGGCAATACAGTTTGGGATAACATATATGCAAGTCGCCAGGTTCTGGTGGCTCATACCTGTAATCCTAGCTAGATGAGGATATTGGTTTGAAGCCAGCCTACACAGGAAAGATGGTGAGGTTCTTATCTCCAGTTTAAGAAGCTGGAATTGGAGCTGTGATTCAAGTGGTAAAGCACTAGCCTTGAGCAAAAGAAATTCAGAGACAGTTCCCAGAGTTCAAGCCCCAGCACCATTATGTATATCTTTCCAAGTCACATATCTGGAAAAGAGTTAATATCCAAAATACAATTCAAAAGCATGGAAATAAACACTTGAATAATGAACAAACGGAATTGAATACACCTGTTTTCAAAGACATGTATATTTAGTCTAATCTCACTAATGATCAGGAAAATGCAAATTTAAACCACAGTGAGATATTCCCTAACAAAAGGTGTTGTAAGAATACTGAGAAATCGAACCTTTTTAGGTGGGAATATAAAAAGAATAGTTGCTGTGGTACTAGTGTTAGCACTCATGGCCTTAAGCTTACTAGGCAAAAACTCCACAAGCCATGCCTTTAGCACTTAAACAGCTGCTATGGAAAACAGTTTGAGATTTCCTCAAGAAGTTAAAAGTGACTGGGATAGGAGAGAAAAACTGGGAAAGAACGAAAGAAGGGGTGACATTGTCCAAAAAGAAAGGTACTGAGCACCTGAGTACCTGACTTACAGAACAGTGACCCTTTTGTACATCACCTTTATAATAATCATTTTAAAAAAGTTAAAAGTAGGGCCGGGAGTTTGGCCTAGTGGTTAAAGTGCTTGCCTAGCATGCATGAAGACCCAGGTTCGATTCCTCAGTACCACAAATATAGAAAAAGCCGGAAGTGGTGCTGAGGCTCAAGTGGTAGAGCTCTAGCCTTGAGAAAGTCCAAGGACAGTGCTCAGGCCCTGAGCTCAAGCCCAGGACTGGCAAAAAAAAAAAAGTTAAAAGTGAGCCAGGTATTGTAGCATGTATCTGTAGTCTCAGCACTTAGGAGGCTAAGGCAAAAGAAGTGTAAACTAGAGACCAGCTTGGGCATATGTTGTAATACTATGGTTCAAAAATAGAATGAAACAGAAACTTAAAAATAGTACTCATATGATCCAGTCAACTTTTTTTTTTTTTTTTTTTTTTGCCATTCCTGGGGCTTGAACTCAGGGCCTGTGCACTGTCCTTGCACACATTTTGTTCAAGGCTTATTTTTTTTGCTTTGCCCCTTGAGCTATGGCCTTTCCTGTATATGTGATATCAAGGAGTTGAACCCCGGGCTTTGTGCATGCTAGACAAGCACTCTACCAGTAGGCCACACTCCTGGCCACCAAATACCATCTCAATGTCAGTTTACATCGCCAATTACAGGACAAACTGATATATGTCTACTTATACTGTATTAAGAATGACATATCTATTTCTGCCAGAAATATATGAGTTTGATTAGATGGAAACTTGCAGACGCATCTAAATGTCCATACAAATTAACTGGCTCTTTAAATATGTCAAGGTTATTGTAAATGCAGTGAGCAGCAGCTCAAGGAGCTACGCCAAATCAAAAGATACTCACAAGCAGTTTATGATCATGGACAATTCTTTTGGCCTATAAAGGACAGTATTGGGAAACTATAATGTGTGACTAAGGTATCTAGATTAAGTTATAAACCTAAATGTTTATTTTCTGATTTTGATAATTGTTGTAAAGAATAGCCTTGGGTTGTTTGTTTTTTGTTTGTTTGTTTGTTTTTTGGTTGCTCGTAGAGCTTGAACTCTGGGCCTGGGTGTTGTCCTTGAGCTCTTCAGCTCAAGGCTGCCATCCTGCCACTTGAGCCACAGTGTCACTTCCGGTTTTCCAGTGGTTGAGTCTCATGGTCTTTAGTGCCTGGGTTGCTTTGAACTGCAATCCTCAGATCTCAGCTTCCTGAGTAGCTATGATTACAAGCATGAGCCACTGCACCTGGCTGTAAAAGTAGCCTTGTTTTTCTGTAATGTTTAGGTATGTCTCGAACATAACTTTGTAGTAGCCAGACCCTCCTGCCCCCCAAAAAAACCAATATTTTGTCCATACTCAGAGAAAATATGGCAAACATAAAATGTCAAGAATTGTGGAATCTGGCTGAAGTATATACAGGCATTCCTTTTTACTAGAATTTAAAAATAAGACATACCTCCCAAATGGGAGAATATTGTTTCAGAGTGCTTTTTATCAAGGGTAATTTTTTTAAACCAAATAGAGAAAGGAAGGAGAGAGAAACTATAATCTTACAATTAGTCTATACATTTATTTCAGATAATCTATTGAGATAGGATCTTGCTTTTTGCTTGGACTGCCCTGGAATGTGATCCTCTATGCTTTTCTCTAACTGGGATAACAAATACTTTCCTACACCTCTCTTTCTGTAAGAGGTTTTGTTTGTTTGTTTTTGCCAGTTCTGGGGCTTGAATGCAGGGCCTGAGCATTGGACTTTCTCAAGGCTAGTGCTCTACCACTTGGGCAGCAGCACCATTTCTGGCAATTTCTATGAATATGGTACCGAGGAATCAAACCTGGGTCTTCTTACATGCTAAACAAGCACTCTACCACTAGGCCAAACTCTTGGCTCTGGGATAACAGGTACTTACGATTGTGCCCAACTATTGGAGATGAGCTCTTGAAAACTTTTTGCTTGGGTTGACTTTGAGCTGTGATATTCTAGTCCCATCTCCTGCATAGGTAGGATTATAAATGTAAGTCACCAGCATCTGGCTTTTACTTTTATTTTAAAAGACGACTACATATTGATAGGTGGTTTTTTTGTTTTTTGGGTTTTTTTGGTGGGTCGTGGGGCTTGAACTCAGCGTGGGCACTGTCCCTGAGCTCTTCAGCTCAAGGCTATCGCCATACCCCTGGGCCTGGGTGTTGTCCCTGAGCTCTTCAGCTCAAGGCTACCACCCTACCAGTGAGTCAAGCCTCACTTCCCGTTTTCTAGAGGTTAATTGGTTAAGTCTCAGGTCCTTTTTTTTAATTTATTTTTCCTGCATAGTATTTTTTTTGTAATTAATAGAAGGGTTACATGATATTTGCCAGATAGATGGTGAATTAATTCCCATACATTGATACCCTTTCACATGTCTTGGTCCCCATTTCCTTCCCCCTCACCCCCACCCCTCATCTTGTTTTCCCCCCTTCACTATCCAATTTCAAATTGGTAAGTCTCAGGTCCTTTTGTGTGGTGACTGGCTTTAAACCTTGATCCTCAGATCTCAGAGTAGCTAGGATTGCAGGTGTGAGCTACCACCACTGCCGCCACATGAAAGGTTTTGTTTTGGGACTCAATCTTGTACTGTACCTTAAATTTTTGTTTTGATTTCAGCCAGGATGTAAACATAGGTATAACAAAGGAAATAAATGACTCTGAAAATGTGATGCAGAGACTAGTTGAGCCTTATTTCCTGCAGAGTTGATTACTACTGGCTTTATGATACTTCGTATCCTGAATTGTCTCAAGAAACATAACTCTTCCCAACACAGCTTGAAAAGAGGTTCTCAGCCTGATGCTGTTGGTTCATGCCTGTAATCCTAGCTACTCAAGAGACTGAGATCTGAGAATCACAGTTCAAAGCCAGCCAAGGCAGTAAAAAGTCCATGAGACTCTTATCTCCAGTTAAGCATCAAAAAAGCTAGAAGTGAAGCTTGGTTTAGGTGGTAGAACACTAGCCTTGAGCATGAAAGCTTAGGGACTGCATTCAAGTTCAAGGATTGGCATACTGGAAGGATTAGGGAATTTGAAATCTTAAAATTAGTTTGGTGGTTATATTTATTGGATACAAAATTATTAAAAATAAAAGCTACATCATAGCCTCTTATTGCATTGTTTACTAGATACTGTAGTTTCCCTTCCCAGAGACAACTATACCTATTTATATCTAATATTCCAAGAGATAAGGTACATATAAAGAAAATATATATTTTTTCCTTTTTAAATACTTGCTATGTTACTTTTAAAATCACTCTTTAAAAAAAAAATGCTTGTTTTGGGCCTTGACCTTGGCCTAGGTACTATCTCTGAGCTTTTTATTCAATACCTATACTCTACCACTTGAGTCACAGCTTCACTTCTAACTTTTTGGTAGTTAATTAGATATGTCTCGTGGACTTTCTTCCCCGGCTAACTTCAAACTGTGATCTTCAAATCTCAACCTCCTGAGTAGCTAGGGTTACAGGCATGAACACATGTGCCTTGCTTACAACATTGCTGTATGAAATCCCCTTCAAAACTCAGTTCTTTGTGCTCTCTAGACAGATCCTTTACACACTTCTAGCCCTTTTCTGCACTTGTTATTTTTGAGCTAGAATCTCATTGCTTGCTTGAGTGTGTACTAGATTGTCATTCCCTTATTATAAAATGAGATTGCTTCTTGGCCTAGCTAACTTGACAGGCATGTACCCCCATGCCCAGCTTCTTCTCATTGAGATGAAATCTTGAAGACTTGTTTTTACTACCCAGAACTATGATCCTCCCAATATCAGACTTACGTAGCTTAAGATGACTTGCATGTTCCACCACACTTAGCTATAGGTGGAGAATAGTCTCAAACAATCTTGCCAAGATTGGACTTGAACTGTTATACTCCTATTGTCAAGTAGCTAGAATTATAAATGTGAACCACTGGTGCCTAGCACTATGTGAATCTTGAAAAATGAGACAATGAGATGTAGATACAGAGGAGGGGCAGACCTTATCTTTAAGTAGTTACACAAAGCAGTTGGCATTTAACAGCTGTTTATGAATATGATATATCTTGATCAATGCCACCCCTTTCAATATTCTCACCCTTCCTTCTCTCACCCCCTCTCTCACTTTTCTTAGTTGTCAGGACTTTTAAAGAATGTAAATAAATGGAAGCAGGTTGTGAATTTTGTCCTATACCTTGAATTACTGAAATGTTTCCAAAAAAATGTGGAATATATAGAGCATATTTAGAGGTTTGTATAAGTTAACCTCAATAACAGTAGGGTCTTCTGGTTTTAAATTATACTAGTTTTTAGATTTAAGAAATAAACTGAAAGAACGAAATATGTACATTCCTTGCTTCCTTTTTCACATAGGACATATTTATTACTTAAAGGTTAAGTTGTAATTTTGGATTTTAAGATATATCTCATTAAAAAATGAATAACATGCCATATACATATATGGAATTTTATTCAACCTTACAAAGAAAAGTTTTGATAAATGTTATATTGATGAAGCTTGAAGGCATTGTAGTCACAAAAAGACAAAAATACTTTTCATTTAGTAGGACTAGACAGTAGTAAAATTGATAGAACTAGAGGGAGAGAGGATGGGAGGTTCTTTTTGACAGGTACACCATTCTAGTTTGGGAAGGTGGAGGAAAATAGAATGCCATTTCAAGGTGTGTCAAGTGACACTTTAAAATATAACAAGTTAAAATTTAGATCCACTGTAATGTAATATATTGTGTCACAGGTGGTATCTTCAGGAAGGCCTCCCGGATCTGCCAAAATAACACAGGGGAAAAAAGGGTAAGTACTTTGAGAAAATTATGACATTAGGAAAATTCAAGAAAAGTCTTTGGGCTGGACTACATTTTGCCTACCCTAGAAAGTTAGATGGCTGCTTCCTTTACAAGTTCTGGACAGTAACTTTGTATTTACCTATGTTGCTCATTTTAGTGTTTAGCTGTCTTTCTATCTTCATACCATCCTAGCCATTCTAAATATAGTTAGATAAGCTTCCCCACCCCCAACATGTGCTGAAAAGACCTGGTTACTAATATTTAGAGAAAAAGAGCCGTGTAATTAAGAATATTCATCTTCTTTTCTAGAACCCATTTAAGAAAAGTATCACGCCTTAATGCAGGTTCTGGCTATCCTGTTTATTGTGATTCAGAAGGACAGGTAAGATTAAAGTGAATAGATAGAATACACACTATTTTATTCTTCAGGCAAAAACTAAGTGGAAAAACTACTAAGGTAAAATATCAGTTGCCCTAAGGAAGTAGAAAGTCTATTGTTTTAAGTGTTTATAAATACTAAATTATTTACAAATAATGCAATAAACTTTGCAGTATCAGTTTTTTTCCTTGCATTGAAATTTTACATACAAATGTATTCTAATTGGTGTTTTCCTCACAGACTGAACCTGTACGAGGGCTCGATGGTTGTGTTTCTTTACTGCGGGACATTTTGAAAAATGAAGATTCAGGTCTTGTTTTTCGTTTTTGTTTTTTTTTTTTTAATGTTTCTTTGACTATCTTTTCTCCACGAAATAGTTCTTTTGTATGTTACCAAAATTTTATTTTCATTATTAAAGGTTTCGAGGCAGCATATCCAGAAAACAGACGTAACTTAAGACCTTTAGAAAGCAAAAAATGTGATTCAAAACAAAAAAAACGTGAAAAACATACTTTTCCTTCAGTAGTTCGGAAAGAAATACGTAAGTATTTTTTTGTTGTTTATTTAAAGGTAATCTTTAATTCTGGAGAATTGTCAATATTGTGATGTTATCTTTTCATTTAAAATTTTATCTTTTTATTTTAGTTGTATGTGTTCATTTGTGCTTTGCTTTCACTATTCAGTGTCTAATTACTCAGAAGTCATTTGACTTATACTGTCATTTTCCTAAGAAGAAAAGTAAAAGGTATTTTATCTGGGCTTGCCAAAGGAAAGATTCAAATTTGGAATGACCTTGGAAAAGGCCTCAGCAAGGCCAGAATTAATTGTTGTATATTTCAAATCAAAACAGGCTTCTAGTAGTTCTTCTCTATACTATCCACACTAGATATTTGCTTTTTGTGTGTCAGGACTTAAGTGTCAAATGATGCTATACATCCACTCAATAGCCACTGCTTCTATGGCCTCTAGAATTCATAGACTAGAAAGGTTTCATGAACTGACTGAATAAATGAATACAACCTTTTCATGAATTTTAGTAAATTAATACCAATGAAACGTACTGTAATCCTGATTTCTTAGGTAAAACTTTCATGGAAGGTGCTTTGGTGTCATTAATGAAAGCAAGAACCTTTATTTCATTTGTGTTATTTATGTTGGTGTATTGGCAGATTGATTTGTTGGTCTTTGATGTGTGTGTTTGTTATTTTAAAACATTGTAGTAATAATATAGATATAGGCTTTCCTTTATGTCCATTTATTGCTTTTCAGTTTGTCTTGGATTATTTAAGACATCATACCTAAAGTGAAAATTCAGTATCAGTATAGTTTCATATGAACTAAGTTTACAAAGGAGCTAAGGGTTTTTTGGTTTTTTTGTTTAATTCAGAGGCTTTGATTTTTAAGACATACTGTTAGAGTTTATTATTTTATGTTGGATCATGACATCTGCTGGTAGATGCATAATACAGTACATAATACAATCTGATGAGATAATGTAAAAATTATAAAAATTGGAAAGAACCTGGAACTGTGAGTATGAAATTAGAGAATTCTTTGAATTAGACTATTCTTAGGAAAGGGATCAAAGGAAATCCAGGAAGAGAAGAGAGATCTAAGAACTTGGCTAGAAATATGCTGACAACCACAGGATGTTTCATTTATTTTAAAATTATCTTTCCAAAAAGAATAAATACTTGTTTACCAAGATTTATTAACCAGTTTTGTTGTAACACATCTGTATCTGCTAAGATAGTAAAAATAACTCTTACTGCTCTGGGCTTTAATTACTTTGGGGGGAATATATTTGGAGGTACATTGCCAAATAGCAAGATTTTTGAATATTTATTTGTCTACCCTGAATCTACAACTATTTGGTCATCAAATGTATTGAGGTTTTACTGCAACATATTATGTAAAAACACTTTTCTTTTTTCTTTTTTTTTTTGGCCAGTCCTGGGCCTGGAGCTTAGGGTCTGAGGACTTTGTCTTTGAGCTTTCTGAAGGCTAGAGCTCTACCACTTGAGCCACAGCACCACTTCTAGCTTTTTTCTATGTATATGGTGTCAAGGAATCGAACCTAGGTCTTCTGCATGCTAGGCAAGCAGTCTACGACTAGGCCAAACTCTCAGACTGTAACAACTTTTAATGTGCTGCACGTTACATAAAAACTTTGCAATGTTGTTTACTGTGCAGCAATTTTGTGAAATAGGTATTCATGTTTTCATTTTATTCTTCCTATTTCATAACAAAATAAGGTTATATTAAAATAGTAAAAGGGAGTTGAGTACAGTATTATTCTTCAACTGAGAAGGGTTCTTTCAGATTTGCAGTTCCTAGACATACCATTACATTTTTAACATTCTTTATTATATGTAGCCAGGTGGAGGAAAGGCCTGACAAGGAAATTGAAGGAACTAACAGGGTCCCTCAATATAAGGGAGCCCTTGACAATATTCAAAAAGCTCCTTCTCTCATAATCAAAGAACAAACCAACCTAGCCCACACTTTTTTCTATCTAGTGAGGAAACATTAGAGAAGTGGTCAAGAGACATTATGATTATCCTGCTTCTTATTAGATAGACTGTGTCTTTCTTGGCAATCAGTGTAGAGTCTTCATTTATTTATTTTGCCAGTCCTGGGGTTTGAACTCAGGGCCTGAGCACTGTCCTTGGGCTTTCTCAAGGCTAGAGCTCTGCCTACCACTTGAGCCACAGCACCACTTCCAGCTTTTTCTGTGTATGTGGTACTGAGGAATTGAATGCAGGGTTTGGTACGTGCTAGTCAAACACACTACCACTAGGCTCCTGCAGCAAAATAATTTTATCTATGAGAACTCAAAGAGGCATCTATGGTCATGTCTAAACAGCATCCTCAAATACCATGATATTGTGATTCCTTGTTGCATTATTAAGAGAAAATTTTATAATCTTTCCTTTAAGAGCTGCTCCTGATACTCCTCAGTGACTGTGATCCTAGTGCTCCTGAGAGTTGGAGGAGAGCAAATACAGCAAGTCCTTGTCCTCAAGGACCTTCAGTGTCTCTTTGGGTTGTACACATGTTCCCCCAAGCTCAAGCATCAACTCAGACTGGCTTTTCTGGTAACAGACATAAAATTCTGCAGAGTACTGGTTTTGAAGTCTCTGCTGTGATGTTCCCTACATAGTAGGCTACAGATAGGAGTTTGAGCTTCTTCCCAGCATAGACAGAGACAGGGCCTGCGAAAGCTATACCCATAGCCTGTGGTGACTAGATCTATAAGGTAGTCTAGACAGACAGAGCAGGTAGGATTCTTTTGGGGAGTCTTAATGGGTATGTCTGTGATCTCAGAAATATTTGCACAAAACTAAAAATATGAAGTCACCTTGGAGGTCAGACCTCTCCTTTTGGCAGTGGCAGACTTTAGAAATCTCCCAGCCAGCTCCAAAATCATTGTGCTCTGGAGAAGTGATATTCTTTTTATTTATTATCATTTTTTTCTAGTGAAAATAGAAATTAAGATGAAAATTTCCTCAAGGTTACTCAGCTAGTATACATCTTGTGTAAGTATTTCTTTTAGGCATACAAATGAGAGTGTTATAGATTACCAGTATGTTTGGCTTTGGAAGATACACCATGAACTATACATTTTTGTACTTATTTATTCAAATTACCTATGATCTGTCAGAGCATTCATTTCTGTTAATAGTGTAGAACCCTCAGTTTGGAAAAGGAATCTTACTAATCAGGGAAATAGAATTTGTATATTTTTAATTTTTTTTTTATTCTTGGGGTGATGTACAGAGGGATTGTATTTACATTCATCAGGTAGTGGGTACATTATTTCTTGAACATTGTTACCCCTTCCCATGTTTTACTCCCATTTTCTCTCCTTCCACTACCTCCTACTCACCTTGTTTTTCTTTTACCTTCCCTTTTTCAAATAAACATATATATAGTATATCAGGTACCAGAGTCAGATACAGTAACAACATAGATAAACCTTAAGGGGAAAAGAAAAAAGAAATAGCTTCACATAGTATGTTAAGAACAACAATCATAAAGACAAACCTCTTGTTTCCATATCCTGGAGTTCATTTCCCTCAGCCTGATCCTATATGGACATATGTACATAGCTTTTGAGCTATTATGATTCTCTGTTAGAAAAATCCTAACATATGCTAATTGTTACAAATGAGGGAAACCATAGAGCCTATGTTTCTTTGGGTTTCTTTCCATTTTTTTTTTATAAATGGGGCAATGTCATTCTTTCTGATGGCAGCATAGAATAGAATTTGAATTTTTATTCTAATTATATTTTACTAATTTTTTTTTTTTTTTTTTTTTTTTTTTTGGCCAGTCCTGGGCTTGAGCTCAGGGCCTGAGCACTGTCCTTGGGCTTTCTCAAGGCTAGAGCTCTACCACTTAAGCCTCAGTGCCTCTTCCAGCTTTTTTCTATGTATGTGGTGCTGAGGAATCGAACCCGGGTCTTTGTGTATTCTAGGCAAGCACTTTACCACTAGGCCAAACTCCCGGCCCCTATTTTATTAGTTTTTGTGCCAATCATGGGGCCTAGGCACTGTCCCTGGGCTTTTTTTTTTTTTTTTTTTTTTGCTTAAGGCTAGATGATCTACCACTTGAGCCACAACTGCACTAGTGTGGTTAATTGGAGATAAGAGTCTCACAGACTTTCCTGTCCAGCCTGGCTTTGAACTCTGATCCTTAGGTCTTAACCTCCTAAGTAGCTGGGATTACAGGTGTGACCTACTAGCACATGGCTATCCTAATCTATAGAGCAGTATTTCATAGGAAAATTTTTCACTCACTAGTTTATTGATAACATATATTTGTGTTTTGTAGGAAGATTAGTGAGGGGAATTGTGTTCTTTTTATATATTGATCTCAAAACTCTGACTCTTGTTTTGTTTTTATAAACTGCCAAAGCATACAGATACTGTTACAGAATGTTCTTTTGATCTATTTTCCCATGAAAGAATGAAATGGGCAATGGAGCAGGTGAAAATTTCACTAGACTTTTAGGAGGGAGTATTTAATAAGGATTTTTAAAAGTTAATATAGATTATTTTGACTAAGGAAAATCAATTCATTATCTACCCTTGGGTAATCAAGTTGCTTTTCTTTGCAGAGTGATATTGGTAAAGCCCTTCAGTGAAGTATATGATTAATTGAACAATGATTTTTCCTCTTATAATCTAATGGTAAAAATTTTTGAATCTTTCTTCTTCCATATTAGTATCTTCTGAGAATAAGAAACAGATAACTAAAGATGCTTCAACCAAAAGTGAGAAAGACATGGTGTCAAATCAATCATTACATGATCACTATAGAATGTACTCACCGATAATATATCAAGCCCTCTGTGAGCATGTACAGACTCAGATGTCACTGATGAATAACTTGGCTTCAAAGAACAGCCCTAATGGGATTCCTGCTGTATCTGGTTCTGGTTAGTATGAATGGTGTTTTTAAGAAAATTTAATATAAGCTATAATTAAATTGTTATAAGTAATGTGAAATATGAATGATTTTTTTTCCATCTTACCTTTAGACTCTCAGGCAACATCACTTTCTACTTGCGCCTTTGGTACCTCTACTCCAGCCTGGTCACCTCAGCAGCCACGCTGCCTTCCAGTGGTTCATTCTGTGAGTACTTCATGTACTGTATGAGTCAGTCATTCTAGGAGTGGAATGTTGAATTTACTGGTGTTATATTAATGTACTGGGGTATAAAGACTTTATTTTTTAAAATTATTTTTCATTAGAAAATACTTATATGAGCTGGATCTAGTAGCTCACACCTGTAATCCTGGTGACTCATGAGGCTGAGGTCTGAGAATTGTGGTTCAAAGCCAGCCTAGGAGGGAAAGTCTGTGAGATTTTTAGCTCTAGTTAAACACCAGAAAGAATGGCACTGTGGCTCAACGTAGGAGGGTACTAGCCTTAAGCAAAGACTCTCAGAGACAATGCCCAGGCTCTGAGTTCAAGCCCCACCTACATCTAACAGAGGGGAAGGGGAGAAGAAGAAGAGGAGGAGGAGGACAAAGAAAGATAGAAAGAAAATATTTACTTGATTATTAAGGACAAAAGATAGTGAAAAAGGGAAGAAGAGAGATCTAGAGAAAATATCAGCCATCCTACCACCTGTAGTTATACTCTGATATAAAATGTTTCTGTCATTTTATTCTCAATATACATTTTATTTTGTTTAATTTTAAACTTTCTAATAAATAAATAAATAAATTTTACAGTTTTATAGCTTGCTTTTCACTTATTTCTTTTAATATACCTCTTATTAGTAAGGAGTTAATTCTGCATTTAATGAGTACACTATAGTTAGTTGCTATTTAAGTAACAACAGCCAAGTTTCTACAACTTTAACATATTTATAAGGAGATATGTGGAGTATTTTTTCTCCTAGTACTGGCTATTGACCCAGAGCTTCCTTAGGCTAGGAAAGTATACTACAGCTAGCAGCATCTCTAGCCAATGTATTTTTGTGAAAGATTTTTGTTAAGTGTGAGCTCATTTTCTTAGGAGGTAATTTCCCAAAGTAGAAACGTTTTAGTCCAAAAGTGAATTAATTTTTGATGCATTTCAAGCATGAGTGGTATTTGTAATACTATTTTAGTCATGGTCTTATAATGTCCCCATATTGTAGACTGTTCTAATTATGCTTTAAAACACCAGTTCTTAATTTTGCTGCGAAATATAGCATATTTTTAAGCTAATATATACATTTATATAAACTCAGTTTCTGATGTTAGAAAAATATTTTCTTTCTGTTTTACTTTGTTATAAATAGTGTCTGAAGTGAATGTTCACATGTTTGAAGGCTTTTTTTTTTTTTTAACTTCCTTTAGGAAGTTCAAACAGATCATGATAACAAATTTGCACCACAAGATAAAACAACCTCTGTGAACTACCCGGATATGCCAATGAATTCATTTAATAACCATCCTGGAGTTCAATGTAGCTTGCCCCAAAATGAAAAAGCAGATATTCCAATGTTACAGCAGTTGAATCTTGCTAATTGCATTCTGCCACAACAAACGATTTCTGAAGAAGCAGACCTACCAAAATGTTTTCAAACACATATGTCTATGTTTCCATCTTGTGGAAAAGAAACTGTCTCGGACATTCAGACTTGTGGAAGCCTCACTCAGTCACAGCCAGCTTTCTTGGCCACTAGTGAAGAAAGATGTGCCAGAGAACAAACTGGAGAGACCACAAGTAAAGGAAAGTATTTAAACATGCATGCACAAGACGCAAAAATAGTCAAAGATGTACAGAAGGCAAAAAATGTGAACCATGCTGCTGAAAAAATTAGAACTATAAACTATTTGTTGGGAGAGCTCAAGGCCCTGGTATCAGAACAAGGTAGATGAGTACTTTTCTTTATAATTTTCACTAACATGATGTTATACTAAATAGCAGTGGCATAATCAACCCATCATTCAAATGTAGAATAATTGACACAGAATTTGTTGTGCTTTCCTTATTTCTAACTGATAAGGAAATAAATTCTGTTGGTCATATTTTTACTTTTCAGGTTTGATCCCTTCCTGTGGATTTGAAATATACTAGCAAATATCAGGCTTTCAGTGTTGTTCACAGTGTATATTCATTCTGATTAATCCTAATGTGTTTTGAAAAAATTCAAAGAGAATTTGTGGAGATAAAATTATACTGCTTACATAAGGTCATATAGGATGAGACTAAATGAAATGAACTCTAGGATATGGAAACAAGAGGTTTATCCTGTGTGATTGTTGTTCTTAACATACTATGTTATTGCTTTTCTCTTTTTCTCTCCCTTATGTTTAATGTCATGTGGTTACTGTGTCTGACTTTGTTACCTGGTATATTATATATATGTTTATTTATTTGAAATAGGGAAGGAAAGGGGGGAGTAAGATGATTGGAAGGGGATGGGGAAAGGAAAACGAGGACAAAAACATGAGAATGCGTATCAGTGTTTGAGAAGTAATGCACCTACTACCTGATGAATGTAACTATAACTCCTCGATACATTACCCCAACAATAAAATTTAAAATTTTTTATATGATGATCCCTAAAGATGACCAACTTCCTACAATAGGCTAATTCTTTTCTATTTAAAAAATACAGGGAAAAGCTGAGTGCCAAGCCTGTATTCCTAGCTACTCATGAGGCTGAGATCTGAGAATCACAGTTCAGAATCAGCCAGGGCAGAAAATCCCTGTGAGCAATTATATCCAGTTAACTACTCAAACAAACAAAACGAAAGTGACTCAAAGCAGTACAGCACACTATCTTTCAGCAAAAAGAGCTCAGAGACAGCACCTAGGCCTCACGTTCAAGACCCACAACTAACCAAAAAAAAAAAATATTCAAGAAGAAAAGAAACTCAAATTCCTTTTCCATTATTTCTTAAATAGCCAGTGACTGTATTATTTGATAAATAGCATTTTGAGAAGTAACCCAAACATTTGTATGCCTTTTTTAGTTTACTTTTAGGATTTTTGTCTTAAATCAAGATAAATGTTCGTGAATGAGTCATATTGTAATCATTTACTTTTTATAGTGTTCATGTACTTTTGTATAATATTCATATACTTTAAACAATTATTAGCTTATATTAGTAATGCAGAGGATTATTTCATTGTTAACTTTTCCACACATCCCATCACTCTCCTTTTCCCATTCCCACTCTTTTATATTCTTATATATAGCATGCACATATTTTCCCACACATACACATATTTTCCCAGACTTGACTGTGGAAACGAACTTACTGTGTATACTTAACATTTGCAGATTGATTGTCACACACAGAACCCAAGAGTACTATAGTGGTAGTACTCCACGGGTTTAGTGTGTTCAAATTGCCTTGTTTTCCAACCATCAAATTATGACTATCCACTTAGGGAATTAAAACTCCTTTATGCAACTACTTAATTATAATAAAAATTGTTGCCTCTTAATCAAATAATTATGACAACAACAGTAATAATAGTAATAACAGTATTCGATTTTACTTATTGAATACTAACCATGTGGTTGACACTCTGCTGTACTTTCTGTACATTATCTTATTTGATCTTCATTAAAACCTTATGAAGTACTATAATTTCACAGATAAGGAAATTAAAGCTTGGAGAAGAATATCTCATTTCATCTCAGCAGCACAGTGTGATATTATTATCTCCTTATGATCATGAAAAAACTTAGTCTTGGGTCAAAGAAAAGATAAAATTTTACTTAGGAAGGATAAGTTCAAGAGATATATTGTACAATATGGTAACTATATCAATGTATTCTAAATTTCTGGGAGTGGATTTTCTGTATTCTCACACAAGAAATTAAGTGTCAAATTAACATGTTATACCTAATGTACTTAGGTTAATAAGTATGTGCTGATTTAAGTGAATACTTTAAAACCATTTGTGATGTCAACTACCAGTGGTTTACTTAGCTGAAAAAAATTCTAAATTTAATAATCCTGAGATTTAAGATTAATCTTTAGTTTATGGAATTTCATTTTCTTAGAACTGTTCTGAGTAAGCAAATGCAAACAAGAAAGAGAAAAGTGTGATTTCATAAATAAATGAAGTATACAGCAAGTATGCACATTATATTTTCTCTTTTAGTAATAATTTTCCTGTCCAAAATAAATTTAAAATACTGATTTTGTTAATTTCTACTTTTTATAGAGGATTCGGAAATTCAGAGGTTGGTAGTAGAATTGGAAGCATGCATATCTGGGCTTCTAGCAAAAAGTGTAAGCACAAATACTCAAGTTGAAATAGCATTGGCCATGCAACCATTAAGAAGTGAAAATGCTCACTTGCAACGGTAAGAATTTATAAGGTTTTTGTCTGTAGACATAGATTCTATAACCAGAACAAGACTTCAAATGAGATATCTCAGAAAACTTATTTTTAGTCTTGCTTTTTTCCACTTTTCCTCATTTTCTAGAGATTCTTAGCATTCCCTGACTTGTCTGACATGTATGTGTCTTTCTGTCTATCTGAGGTTACAGGCTTCTTTTACTTGATAAATCCACTGTTCAGTATGTGTTTTCTGGTAAAAAGAGTGTGTAGATAAACATTATTACTTACATGCACATATTTTGGACCAAAAATGATGATCTCTATATCAAAATTGTATTGTAAAATAAAACAAATGGCCTTTCCTAATATAAAAGTCTGTGACACAGTTATTCCCTACTAGTAGCTAACTACTATTAGTATCACTTAGAAATAGGAAATTACTCATTAAAATTTTATATACTCTTCTTTTTGACTATCTTGTAATTATGCTCTTAATTTGTTTGAGAGATTTAAACCAGTGGTCTAATCTTGAAATATAAAAGAAATTGCAAACATATTGTTAGTGTTATTACCTTTGAGTGTTTCACAGATGACTCCCTTGTCTGTTCATCAGTGTACTGGCAGGGAATTGGAGGACATTTTTGGGTGCTTCTACACTGCATTGTGAATGTGCCCTGAAAAAGTGTTACTGTTGCATGAGGTATAGACACTGTCTGACATGGTATTAACAGGGTCCTAAACACAATTTCCATGACTAGAAAGTAAGAAAATAGTATGCCCAAGTTGGAGATTTGCTTAAATTTATAGATCCGCAGCTTACGAAACTGTGCCAGTATGATTTATTTGTTTAGGATTATTTTTCTGGAGATTACAAGTCTAGGGCTAGAAGTATAGCTCAGATGTCTGCCTTACAAGCCAGAGAACTTGAATTCAAATAACAGTAGTACAAGGGAAAGAAACAATAAAAAATTGATGGTAATGTATATGTTGCAAACATATATAGAATGTTTGGGTTTTGGGGGTTGTTTTGTTTTTGCCAGTCCTGGGCTTAGACCCGGGCCTGAGCATTTTCCTTGTTTTTTTTTTTTGTTTTGTTTTGTTTTTTTCCTCAAGGCTAGCGCTCTACCACTTGAGTCATAGCACCATTACTGGGTTTTTTTTGTTTTTTTTTTCTATGTATGTGGTTCTGAGGAATCAAACCTGGGTCTTCGTGCATACTAGGCAAGCACTCTTACCACTAGGCCAAACTCCCAGCCCCTGTTTTGTTCTTTATACATGTTTTCTTTTTAAATCCTCCTAACAATTCAATGAAAGGCTCAGCAAATAATTTTGCACAAAGTCTTATACTTAAAAATTGTAGAGTTAACCCCAAGGCCATTTGATTTTAGACCACAAAAACCTACTTTGTAGGTGGTATACTGTCTCTCTTAATAACTAGATACTAACTTGTTTGTATTTTGGTATGTTTTGTGGAACAAAACGATAATACTCTAAGCCATTCTATAATCTATGTAAGCAATGTATGAAAAAGTATTAATAATTATATTCCTAATTTATTTGTCTAAGTGGATTTTCTTTTTTAAAAACTAACTTATAATTAGAATAATATTCCATTAAAATTCAAGATAGTGGGGCTGTGAGTTTGGCCTCGTGGTAGAGTGCTTGTCCAGTATGCACAAAGACTAGGGTTCAGTTCCTCAGTGCCACATACATAGAAAAAAGCCGGAAGTGGTGCTGTAGCTCAAGTGGTAGAATGCTAGCCTTGCCCTCAGTTCAAGGCCCAGGACTGGCAAAAAAGAAAAAAATCAAGCTAGTGTTTTGGGTATTAAAGTAGACTTCTGCCGATCTACTAGTTAGCTTTGTGTCCTTTCATTTTGTCTTTTCTGATAGACTTTCCAATGTAATTTAAATGGACTTGATATTCTTGCATTGAAAGCTCTTTGTTATTTCATTTAGGCAACTGAAAATTTTGAATCAACGACTCAAAGAACAAGAAATAACTGCAAAGGCATCTAGTACAATGAAATGTGATCTTGAATGTAGGTAAAAGAAGTGTAAGGCTTGATATTAAAAGGTCTTTGTTATTTTGAAAATATTAAGTATTTTCTCCCATTTTTGCAAACAGTGAAATGGAAATCCTTATATAATATGTCTTTATATACATCTATTAGTTTCTTTCCTTTTCATTTTTCCTTTCCTTTGATGATCCTGGGCTTTGAACTCAGGACGTTACAGTTGCTAAGCAGGCACTCTACCTCTTGAGTCATGTCTCTAGCCCTAATGGGGACATATTTATAGACTATATTTATAGTAATAAAATTTGTGAAGCTAAGATATGCTATATATGCAATTTTGACAGATATTACCAAATTGACTTTATATTCTTTTTCTGTTATCTTTGGTTTTGAAACAAGGTCTCAAGGTGCTCCCTAGGCTGGTTTTAAACCCCTGCGCTCAAATCATCTTCTCTCCTCACCCTCCCCAGTAAGTGTTAGTAGGAAATGATAGATAGCACTGATCTTTCCTTTTCCTAAAAAAGTTAATTGCCAAATTGTCCTTATGGATTACAAGACTTAACAGAGAAATAAATGAACACATTTGAAAAAAAGTTGAGAACATTTTTTATAATCTCAGGAGCTTTCCCTAAAGCCTAATATAAACAAAATATCACAGAGAAGCAGATTGATAAAATATGTTGCTAGAATATCTTTGTGAATTTTTGAATAAAGAGGAATATGTTCAAAAAGGAGCAAAAAGATATCTCCTTTTGATACATAACAAAAGGATTACTGTCTTACTATATCTCTTTTAAAGCAATAAGAAAGATATGGGCATCCAGAAGGGCAAGCATTTCATGAAAGTATTGATCCTTCTGGTTCCACTGTAAACCAAAGATAAGAATAAGGGAGAAGAGGCTAAGAAAAGTAGGGGGACAAATAGTTCCCATATAAGTTTAGATTTTTCTCTTTTTGTTAACCACTTTTGTTGTTATTGGTTTTCTTACATTAGTATATATTTATTATTATGTATACATACTTGTTTAGTGCCACATCTGTGAGAGCTGGGTCCATGTCTGTGTCTACTTCTGTGTTACCAGTTTCTAATATAGTATCTGATATACAGAAATGGGGCCATGAAAACATTGTAATAGGTCTCTAGCAGTCGGACAGGAAAAAAAAGTGAGAATTTGTGAGTATAGTATGGTGCTTTTATGTTTAAATACATGCATTTAATTATTTATTGCCAGTCCTGGTCTTGAAATGAGGGCCTAAGTGCTATCATTGGGCCTTCTCAAGGCTAGAGCTTTACCACTTGAACCACAGCATCACTTCAGGCTTTTTTCTGTGTATGTGATACCAAGGAATTGAACCTGGGTCTTTGCGCATACTAGGCAAGCACTCTACCATTAGACCAAACTCCCCACCCTAAATATATGCATTTTTATATATTTTATATAAACTATATATAGAACTGTTTTCCAGACAGATAACAATAATTAATAATAATTATTTAGAAGGAGACAAAGAGGGAATCTGTCTGTGTGACATTTGTCTAAGTATCTAATTGATACAGAAGAAAAGCATGACTTCTGCCAATGACTTAAAAATACATTTAGTATTTATAACTGCTCATGCACATGATTAAATGAAATCAATGTTTTAGGACTTCTTCTAAAAATAAATCTTTTGCAGTCTTTTAACATTGGGAAATTACTATTTGATCTGTTTTGTCTTACAGTGTTTTCCCTTCAGTCATTGAACATGTCACTACAAACTCAATTGCAGGAATCAATGAAGAGTCAGGAATTACTACAGAGTAAAAATGAAGAGCTCTTAAAAGTGATTGAAAATCAGAAAGATGAAAATAAAAAATTTACTAGTTTATTTAAAGACAAAGATCACGCTCTTCTTGAAAATAAACAGCAATTTGACATTGAGATGACAAGGATAAAAATTGGTATGTGTTTAGACTATTGTCCTACCCACATTTTAAAAAGAATGAAAAAACTGAATCTTTTTTGTTGTTTTAGAATTGGAAGAAGCCTTGGTCAATGTGAAAAACTCCCAGTTTAAGTTAGAAACTGCTGAAAAAGAAAATCAGATATTGGGAATAACACTGCGCCAGCGTGATGCTGAGGTAACTCGATTGAGAGAATTAACCAGGTAAAAACTGACTTCCACAACTCAGGCTTTTCACTAGATGTAAACTTCAAGTAAGATCCAGTCTGCTCTCTTTCCTGTATCTTTTTCTCTTACTTTGCCAGTGTTTTTCTTTTGCTAATGCTTTCTCCTGTTCCAGTTAATCTAGTTCAGACATTTTAAACCTGTGTAAATGCTTTTTAAACTGTGACTCTTAAGTCACTCTTTTTTTTTTTTTTTTTTTTTTTTTGCCAGTCCTGGGCTTGGGCTCAGGGCCTGAGCACTGTCCTTGGACTTTCTCAAGGCTAGAGCTCTACCACTTGAGCCTCAGCACCACTTCCAGCTTTTTTTTTTCTACGTATGTGGTACCGAGGAATCAAACCCGGGTCTTCATGCATGCTAGGCAAGCACTTTAACCACTAGGCCAAACTCCCAGCCCTCTTAAGTCACTCTTAACCACTCAAAGTGGTTGTTAAACTCTCTGACAGTGAAGCCAGAGATCCCCGAATGGAATCTTAGCTCTGCTGCATGTAGTCTGAACAACTCTGAATAAATTATTTTACATTTCTTAAACCTCATTTGTAAAGGAAGTACATTAGGTTGTTGAAGAAACTAATTCAAGAAGGACATTTAACATTCTAAGTCTTAATGCCATTTGATCTTGGGTAAGTCATTCAAATCTCTTTGACTTTCATGTGCTTCATTTTATCAATAAAATTAGTTGACAGGAAGCAGTCATATATCTTAATGCTTTAGCCAATCTTTTTTCAAATAAATAAAGCTACTGTTTTCATACAGTTCAGTTTTCTTTTGAGATATGTTAAGAATTATATTTCTAACATTTTTTAAAAAATCCCAGTGAGGTTAGTTATTTTAGGCCTGAGAAATATCAGATCTGATCTTGAATATAAAAGCTTTACATATAAAGCATTCTACTTGAACTGGGAGCGTGGCCTAGTGGTAGAGTGCTCACCTCGCATACACAAAGCCCTGGATTTGATTCCTCAGTACCACATATACAGAAAAACTCTGGAAATGGTGCTGTGGCTCATGTAGTAGAGTGCTAGCCTTGAGAAAACCTAAGGAGAGTACCCATACCCTAAGTTCAAGCACCAGGACTGGCAAAAACAAAACAAAACATTCATCTTTATATTTTCAGATTATAGATCCATTTTGAGTTATAATCTTTAGGGAAAAAGACAAGGCAGTAATACATATATGCATATATATGTATGTAAGTAGTTACTAATTTAGTTTCATAAACAAAATAATTTTAATTTAGAGATCACTTTTCATATTGAATAGCATAACTTTATTCAAACTTATGGCAGGATCTCTGTCAATAAGTGCCAATAAACTATACATTAACAAAGAATTTAAAACCATATGCTTGTCTTAACACTACCGGGAAATACAACACTTTTTCATGATTAAAAAAAACAAAACTCAATAGATTACAGAAAGAATTGTTTTATCACAAGGAAGGCCATACATAAAAAAGTAACATTATATGTAATAGGGAAAAGTTAGAAACTTCCTTGAGAGTCAGGAATAAGACAAGATTGTAAATTCATACCAGTCCTTAAGGTAGTACTGGAAATCCTATTCAGAGGAATTTGGCACTAGAAAGAAATACAAATGTTTCTTGACTTTTGTCATGTTTTGATAGACCTATTCTAAGTGGAAAATGTGCTCAGTATTCAGGCAAACCCATTTAAAATAAAAACTAATTCAAAGGCTGAGAAATGCATTCAGAAAATTTTATGAATATTATTAATCATACAAATTTATAGAGAATGGTATAATCATACAAATTTATAGTATGGTATGACAGATTAATACATATACAGTGTGATGATCAAATCAGAATAGTTGACATTTGTCAGATATTTTAAATTTTTTGATTAACATATATATTCATGACCTATAATTTGGCATTTAAAAAAAGTACATAATATTGATATGAACCACACATGTCAGAGTGGCTAATGATTCTATCTCCTTACTGCACATTACTTTGTGTAGAGGGAAGAAAAATGTGTCAGTGTAGCCAAATGCCATGAGTTTATACCTTCCCGGCTCCACAGAGCATGGTGCTCAATTCCAGGAAGAATCTGTAGTAGTTTCTTGGTTTTCTTTCATTGTTTTGATGCATATGGAATCACAACTAATATCTTATTTTTAAAATGCCTTGATTCTTTTGCCAAGTCTTCTCTTCTCCATATTTGTTACTTTTATTTGTCCTTGTGTATGAAGGGAAAATTTCAATATCTCCATTTTCATAGATGGGAAAACTAAGACTACACAAGAATTGATAGAAAGTTAATGCCAGAGCTAGGCTTAGAAATCTCATCTCTCGTTCTAGCTATTTTCTTTCTTATGCATAGTTTTTGATAAACTTTATTCCTAATTGAATCTAATTAAACGTTAGCTTTTATGTGTTTGTGCATGCGCATGTGTGCATACATGTGTATGCCTGCCAGTATTGAGGGCCTTCTCTTAGCATTGTTACTCAATGCTAGTACTCTAGCACTTTAACTACACTTCTACCTCCTGCTTTCTGTTGGTTAATTTAAGGTAAGAGTCTTACTGGAATTTCCTGCCCAGACTAACTTCAAACCTTGGTTGTCAAAATCTCAGCTGCGATTATAGTTAAGAGCCACTGACACACAGTATAAAAACCTTAGCATTTTTAATTCTTTTTCAATTTTAGCAAAGTTTTATTTTGTATGTAATTTTTTTTCAAAGAATGTATGCATACAATATCATTGTAATACTAATTTACAAAGTAGAAATCAAAGTTTAATCATGGGATGAAAGCAAGGCCTAGTAAGTAGAGTGTTTAACGTAGCATGCACGAAGCCCTGGGTTTGATTCCTTAGTACCACATACACAGAAAAAAACCAGAAGTGGTGCTGTGGCTCAAGTGGTAGAGCACTAGCCTTGAGAAAAACCCAAGGACAGTGCCCAGACCCTGAGTTCAAGCCACAGGACTGGCAAAAAAAAAAAAGACAAGTTTGATCATCATTAGTTCATTTGTGGATAGTAGTATTATCATTTGGTTTTTAACTAAACTTGTTTTTGTTAAGAAAATAAACATTATTTTGGCAATTTAAAAATTCTAAATGTATATTATTTCAATTATCTGCTTAGATTAAAAAATAAAGAGAATAAATTGCATTATGATTCAAAAATGAAAGCTCTAAAGGTTAATCCATGAAAAGTTTCATGCCTCTATATTAAAATCTTCAGTTGATACTGTCTTCTTTTTTTCTCTTATCTTCATTGCCACACTAATCACAATCATATACTATATTTATATATATGCAATCTTCTTTAGGATCATGCTTTTAAAATGGAAAATTTTAAACACAATTGAGAATATAAACCTCCTGTAGTACTACTGGGATTAAAACTTAGAATGCAGTGTAGTACATGTAATTTTGCAGAACTGGATAATCAAAAGATTATAGAAGATGTGAATAAAGGCTTCTGGCAAGGAGTGTTCACCATGTATAAAGTGATACTAATTTAGAGTGTTAATAAAAAACTTGCAGACTTGTAGTACTGGGGAGATGTCACAGGGAGATGGTGGTTTTGTGTCAGTAGACTGATTCTCGGTCAGCATTTCTTTTTTGTTGTTGTTGTTCTATTTGAAAATGCTTAAAACGGAGGAGTTACAGTTGCATAAGTCAAAGAGTATATTTCCTGGCTGACAGTGTAATCCCTTCCCCTTGCTGTCCCAGTTTTTCCCATCCCACCCACAAGTTTTACAAAAATGAACTATGCTGAAAACTTTAGTGCTTTTCACCTGAGATAGATGGATAGATTTTTTTTTGCTTACTCATTTAGCAAACATTTATTAACTGTTATAATCTATGTATGCATGTGATTTAAGATTTTCTATTAGCATATATTAAGTATACAAGGAGGGGTCCGAAGTGTTTTATTTTCATATATATGTACAGTTGTACTGTGACCAATCTCAAGTTTCCATTACTTACCATGTACAAAGCACTTACCAAGAAATTTGATAACAAAAAAGGAAGAAGTCTTTCAGAGTAAGTCATAGTATAATTATTCTAGACATAAATATACATGGAAGTCTAAAGGAATAAACTCACCTGGTGTCCTGGGCTGGAGCCTGAGTGAGAATTTGCATTCTCTCTTCAGGTTTGTTTCCCTTATTTGTAAAAGATTGCCTCTCTGAAAATGATCATTATTGATCCTGTTCCTGTTTATTCTTTCAAAGGAGTACCCATCTGCCTGCCTTTTCCATTGTTTATTAGGAATGAAAACAAGTTTGCTTGTGATTGTAGCCTTCCTTTTTTTAACATGTAATGTAGAAAAAGAAGGTAACCAATTCTTAAGAGATTACCTTCCTTTAGGAAAGACAGTGTCGAAAATGTTAGATACATACTTTTTGGTCTTTCCTTTTAAAACTCAAGAATTTTCTTGTCAGTTCTTTTCCATTTCTATTAAGTACTCCTTTAATGCTGGGCACAAAATCTGCCTCATGACTACTTGCTTACCTAATATAATTAATTGCACTCTTTGAATGACTATGAAATCATGATTGGTGTGTTTAGTAGAGTCTCACAAACAAATATGTTTAGTAGTACCTATTTTTCTTAAGATTCAACAATGGCTTTAAAGTGCCACATAGCATTCATTGGTGTTAATTTTTGCTTAGTTTTAGACTTTGAACTTAATTGTACCTAAATCCATGCTGGTAATTTATAATGTGTTTGATAGCATCCTCTGCAATTTAATCAGTTGAGCACATCTCAAGTGCCAGTTGGACTGGTATGACCACTTTAACATTAGAAGGAAAACAGAAAACTCTTGACAATACAGCCAAATCTGCATGGCTATCATCCAGTCCTTATAGTCATGTTAGACAATCGATGTTTGCATTTCGTACCTGTGGTTAAAATAATCTCTTAGAAAGGAGATTTCTGGTTTTTAATAATTTAGGGAGGAGCTTGATATGAGGAAACAGAGATTCAGAAAGAACAAATACTTGCCCAAGATTATAGGTAGTTGATAGTGGCCGTAGGATTTAGTTCCATGCTGTCTAAGGCTTCTAAGAAGCCTGAGTGGTTTTCCTTTTAGTATGCTTTTCTGATGCTTATTGCTACTACTTAATTATTGCAGATAATTGTCTGTAACCATATACTTTTTCCCAGTATTGTTCCAGTGTCCTTTACATTTTGAATAGGGGGAAATAATTTTTAATAGATTCCAGAGCAAATGAGCAATGCATTTTCCATTTTGCTTTGCACCTCAGCTTACCGCAATTAGGTTGATTTTCTTTTTTGTCTTTATTCAATGATTCTGTTCGTAGTGTTGTTCTAGAATAAAACTTTTTTTTTTTTTTTTTTTTTTGCTAGTCCTGGGCTTGAGCTGAAGCTCAGGACCTGAGCAGTGTCCTTGGACTTTTTCAAGGCTAGAGCTCTACCACTTGAGCCTCAGCACCACTCCTGGCTTTTTTCTATGTATGTGGTACTGAGGAATCGAACCTGGGTCTTCGTGTATGCTAGGCAAGCACTCTACCACTGGGCCAAACTCCCAGTCCCTAGAATAAATCATTTCTGTACCTCAAGAGACAAATATTATGAGCCTTTGTAGACTTGTAGAAAACTAACATCTCTTATCACTTGTTGCTTTAGTTTACTTCTGCCAGAGCATGTTCTCTAATTTTGTGTTTTCACATTAAGAATCAGATATTTGGAGTTTTTTTTAAGATTGGAGACATATGTAAATTAATGACAGAAACAGATAAAATATTAATAATTATGCCACTAAATTCTTCTTGGCAGAACTTTACAGAATAGCATGGCAAAGCTGCTCTCAGATCTTAGTGTGGACACTGCTCGTTGCAAGCCTGGGAATAATCTTACCAAATCACTTCTGAACATTTATGATAAGCAACTTGAACAGAATCCAGCCCCTCTTCACACTTCCGTAATGAGCTACCTAAATCAATTAGAAACAAATGACAGCTTTGCACATTCAGAACTACTTTCTACAATTAAGAATGAGGAAATCATAGATCTAACCAGTCCTTATGAAAACAGTCTGCCCCCCAAAGGCCTTCCACATAGTGACACTAGAGCCATGGAGGGAATATCTGTACCTGGGAATCTTTCTACCTTTTCAAAGCAAGGTTCTGATGTGGAGTGTGAAACCATGACTTTAATAGAAGGGTGTAATTTGGATAATACAGTTTATATTCCTTTGGCTAGAAGCACTTCAAAAAAGCATTCACCACCTCCTAAAGGAGTCTCCCCTCAGCCCAAGATAAGTGTTGCTACAACACAATTAGTGAGCAACAGTACACTTACCTCTGAAACAAAAAATAAACTATGTACACCTGTAGTCGATTCTTCAAAAAATGAAGCAGAAGATGTACGTCCAGACCTTTCTAGGACAGCTGATATGGAAGACATGCAGCTCCTCGAGAAAATAAAGGAAGCAATTGGTAAGATTCCTGCTGCCACTGAGGACACAAAGGACCAGACTGCACATCACAGCCCAACAGCTTGTCATACTACCAGCATTCAAGGGAAAGGCAATGCCAGCTTTTTAAATTCTGACTTGATGTCAGACTGGAGCATCTCTTCTTTCTCAACGTTCACTTCACGTGATGAACAAGACTTCAGAAATGGCTTGGCAGCTTTGGATGCCAACATAGCTAGACTCCAGAAATCTTTAAGGACAGGTCTTCTGGAGAAATGAATTCAGAAGAAAACTGAATGCTTCCTCTTTTTAAGATTAGAATTTTGCTACATTAATGTTGTATTTTAAGTTTCCTTAGAGAAATTGCTTTTTATGTTATTAATTATGGAACAATAAATTGAAATTTTTCATGTTTAATCTGCTTGATAATAGATTTACTAGGAATATCTTAACACTGGAGCTTTATATTTAAAGGTCTTAAGAAAATAAAAATGCTGAAACAAGCTCTAGAGGACTAAGAAGTATTGTAAAGTTTTAATTTTATACTTAGCAAATAGCGTTCTTCCCTTAATGTTTAACTGTTGGGCTAAAGGTGTAGGTTGAAGGCATTTCTGTTTGTCTGAAATGATAATAGGAAGGGAATCTCTCAACAATTACATTCAAACTAGAGTTTCTTTCGTGATGCAGAAAACTTGTTTGTTTTTTAATGATATTGTGTTTTTTTCATATATTTTTATTGTAATTAATAGAAGGGTTACATTATATTTGCCAGATAGAAGGTGCATTAATTCACATACATTGATACCCTTTCTCATGTCTTGGTCCCCATTTCCCTCCCCCCCACCGCTCATCTTGTTTTATAAAAAGGTGCTAATATGTCCACCTCATTAAAATGGGTTCAAGAAAATATGGGTAACATCCTCAATCAATTAATTTATGGTCCTTAAAATCGTAGGAATTTAACATATTATTCTGGATGAATATTTTTTTTTAAAAAGACTTAAAAAAAGTTTTATTCTTTTTATTAAAATATTTTGAGTTTTTGTATTTACTCTCTTGGATACGATTGTAGAATGTAGATGAATTTCTACCAACCAGCAGCAAGCAGTCCTGTAGAAGACACATGAACACCCTCCCATCCAATTCATTTCTGACACTTCCTGGAGACAGAGGCAAAATCCGCAGGCTGAGGGCCCAGTCATACCAGACTTCTTTCCACTTCTGATGCTAGTCGCACATCTAGAATCTATGCTCTCAGCTGTGAATTGGGGTTCCTTTGATTCAAGCTAGATCAGTTTGCTAGAGCAGCTTACAGTACACAAGCACATTAGATACCCATTATTATAAACAATTGTGTGTGTGTGCGCGTGCGTGCATGCATGTGCACATGCGCATGCGTGCCAGTCTTGGAACTTGAACTTAGAGCATGGTACTCTACCATTTGAACCACAGCTCTGACCCTGGTATTAGAGTGGTTAATTGGTAATCAGTTTTATGGACATTCTTGCCAGGACTGGCTTCAAACCACAATTCTCGGATCTCAGTTTCCTAAGTAGTTAGGATTGTATGCATGCACACTGGTGCCTGGATATAAAAGGCTATTTTAAAGGATACAGATAAGCAGCCAGTTAAAAGCTACATTAGGAGGGCAATGTCTAGAAGGGTCCTGAGTTCAAGATTTTCTGTCTACATAGAATTGGAATATACCAACTCTTGGCACATACTCAGCTGCCCAGAAACCCTAAACCCTGTTTTCTCATAAGATTCTTGCATGAGAATGATTGAAGCATAGACAGCCATGTAGATATATGATTGGACAAAAAGTTAAGATCTAATGCCAGCACCCTGAGAGGTAAAACCCAGCCAGGCCTGTATGTTCAGATTTTTGGCCCATTGTACAGCATTCCTTTCTCCTGGGTATTAAACCTGAAAAGGGAGTCTCAAGATCTAATGACAGACAAGGTGAGAAAACTGTATGGTCAAAGCCAAGGTAGAAAGGTAGGAAAGATTGTCATGTATTTTTAGTTTCAGTGATGTACCTTGGGGAGGAAAACAAACAAAATAGCTAGAAAATCGGGGAGAGAGCACATTTTTCCCTTAGTCCTACCACCCTTAGAACTTAGTAAGTGTGTAGTGTCATTGTATTAGTTCATCCTTTGTCCTGATTCCCTTCCACGGATCAGATAAGTTTATATACAAGACAAAGGGTATAGAAAACTAAAACAAAAAGCGGAATAACTGCATACAGGACATAATAAGAATTTCTTGTTTCCAGTTCATGGAGCTTATTTTGATATGCTTCATTATATATGGTCTTCTGCACTTAGCAATTGTGCTGTTGTGATCCCCTACCAAAAAAAATCAGAGATGCATTCTAATTATTACAAAAGAGAAACCATGCAACCTATATTTCTTTGGGCCTGACTTGCTTTGCTTAACATAATTTTTCCAGGACTTTCCATTTTCTTATGAATGAGGAAGTGTCATTCTTTCTGATGGAAGCATAGAACTCCATTGTATATATACATCTACTGAGGGGCATCTGGGTTGGTTCTTTATCAACTTTGAGACTCCACCTTACCCCAGTTAGAATGGTCATTATCAAGAAATCTAATAAACACATGCTCGAGGAGATGTGGCCAAAAGGAAATGCTACTATTCTGTTGGTGGGAATGTAAACTTGTTCAACCACTCTGGAAGGCAATATGGAAGTTCCTCAAAAGACTAAACATAGAGCTCCCCTGTGACCTAGCAGTCTCACTCCTGGGCAATTGACCCAAAACAAGACCATACTAAAACTACCAGCATAACCATGTTCATTGCAACATTATTTACCATAGGTAAGATACATCTTTTTTTAATCTAATGGTGGCATTTTATTTATGTCAAGTGTCTTGAGTACTACTCCTTAAAATCAGTATCAGGTGACATAATGATAGTAAAACAATTTTCCTACTCATCACTTGGCCACTTTCATCAAATGTCATTACTGAAGCTAGATACTAATACTTACACCTATAATCCTAGCTACTCAGAAGGCTGAGACCCAAAGGTTCAAAGTCCAGCTGGACATAAAAGTCTAAGAAATTATATCTTCAAAATAACCAGCAAGAAGCAAGATTATCCAAGAGCTCTGGCTTATGCTATAATTCTATCTTCTCAGAAGGCTGAGGTGGGAAGATCGAGGTTTAAACCCAGTGCAGGCAGACAAATCCTAGAGACTCATATCTCCAGTTCACCATCAAAAAGCCAGAACGGTTTTTGCTATACGGGGTCTTTTATTATTCCATATGAAATTTTGGATTGCCTCTTCTATTTCTTTAAAGAATGACATTGGGATATTGATGGGTATTGCATTGAATTTGTAGGTAGCCCTTGGCAAGATTGTCATTTTCACGATGTTGATTCTTCCAATCCAGGAGCATGGGAGGTTTTTCCATTTCCTCAGTTCTGCTTTAATTTCCTTTTTCAGGGTTTTAAAGTTTTCATCAAAAAGATCCTTTACATTCTTAGTTAAGGTAATTCCTAGGTACTTTATTTTCTTTGAGGCTATTGCAAAAGGAGTTGCTTTCCTGATTGTTGCCTCATTGCTCTCACTGCTGGCGTAGAGGAAGGCAGTTGATTTTTGAGGGTTAATTTATACCCTACTACCCTTCCAAAGTTTTGAATCAGCTCAAGGAGCTTGGGAGTAGAGTCTATAGGATTCTTTAAATACAGAATCATGTCATCTGCAAAGAGGGAAAGTTTTACTTCCTCTTTCCCTATTTGGATTCCCTTTATGCTTGCTTCTTGTCTTATTGCACTAGCTAGGAATTCTAATACTATGTTAAAGAGGAGTGGAGAGAGTGGGCATCCTTGTCTCATTCCTGATTTTAGAGGGAATGGCTTTAGCTTTTCGCTATTAAGTATAATACTAGCTGTGGGTTTGTCATACACAGCCTTTATTATATTGAGGAATGTTCTATGGACTCCTAGTTTCTCCAGAGCTTTTAACATAAAGGGGTGCTGGATCTTGTCAAATGACTTTTCTGCATCTATTGAGACAATCATGTGATTTTTGTCCTTGCTCCTGTTGATGTGTTGAATTATATTAATTGATTTGTATATGTTGAACCAGCTTTGCCTCCCTGTGATGAATCCTGTTTGATCATAGTGTATAATTTTTTTGATGAATTGTTGTAGACAGTTGGCCAGTATTTTATTGAGAAGTTTTGCATTGATGTTCATCAAAGAAATAGGTCTATAGTTCACTTTCTTTGATGAATCTCTGTCTGGTTTGGGGATGAGGGTTATACTGGCTTCATAGAATGAGTTTGGTAAAGAACCTTCATTTTCAATTTCATTGAAGAGCTTGAGGAGTATTGGTGTGAGCTCTGTTTTGAAGACTTTATAGAATTTAGCTGTAAATCCATCTGGCCCTGGGCTTTTGTTAGGTGGAAGGTCTCTTATTGCATTTCTATTTCAGAGCTTGAAATAGGCCTGTTTAGTTGGGTTAGTTCTTCTTGGTTCAGTGTGGGTATGTTAATATTGTCTAGGAATTCATCCATTTCTTCTAGATTCTCAAATTTGTTGGCGTAAAGGTTTGAGAAGTATTCCCTCATGATACTCTGGATCTTGGTAATTTCTCTCGCGATATTACCATTTTTATCTGTGATTTTGTTTATTTCGGTATGCTCCCTTCTTTTTTTGGTAAGATTTGCTAAGGGTTTGTCAATTTTGTTAATTCTTTCAAAGAACCAACTCGTTGTTTTGTTGATTCTTTCTATAGTTTTTTGGATTCCATATCATTTAATTCTGCTTGTTAAGCACCTGCAGAAAACTAAAGTTGGATCCTTCTTTGTCACCCTGCACTAGAATTAACTCTAAATGGATCAAAGACCTCGAGGTAAAAGCTGACACACTGAAAACTTTACAAGAAAGAATAGGAGATACACTAGGCCTCCTTGGCACAGGTCGAAACTTTCTTAATAAGGACCAAGAATCACAACAAATCAGAGAAAGGCTGGATAAGTGGGACTGAATTAAACTGCAGAGCTTTTGTATGGCAAAGGACATAGCTAGTAAATTAAATAGGAAGCTTACAGAGTGGGAGAAAATCTTCACCAACCATACAATGGACAAAGGCCTCATATCTAAAATATATCAACAACTCAAAAAATTGAATCACTCCAAAACTAACCTCCAAAGTAACAACCATCCCATTAAAAAATGGGTCAAAGACTTAAAGAGAGTCTTCTCTGAAGAAGAAACAAAAATGGCCTATAGACACATGAAGAAATGCTCAACATCTCTGGTCATAAGAGAAATGCAATCAAAACAATGCTAAGATTCCACCTCACTCCAGTTAGAATGGCCATGATCAAGAAATCTAATAACAACAGATGCTGGAGGGGATGTGGCCAGGAGGGATCACTACTACACTGTTGGTGGGAGTGCAAACTCGTCCAACCACTATGGAAAGCAGTATGGCAGTGCCTCAAAAGGCTAAACGTAGAGCTCCCCTATGACCCAGCAATTCTACTACTTGGCATATACCCAATCCTCCAGAAACAAGGACATACTAAATCTACTAGCACAACAATATTCATTGCAGCACTATTCACCATAGCAAAGATATGGAACCAACCCAGATGTCCCTCAGTTGATGAGTGGATCAACAAGATGTGGTATTTGTACACAATGGAATTCTATGCTGCTGTCAGAAAGAACGACATTGCCCCATTTGTTAGGAAATGGAAAGACTTAGAAAAAATCATATTAAGTGAAGTAAGCCAGACTCAAGGGAACTTAGGCTCAGTGGTTTCCCTCATTTGTCATAATCAGTAGATTATGACAGAGATTTGCAATAGAGTAAAACCTAGATACATAAGGCCATACAGTATGACGCTAAATGAAAGGACCTCTAGGATATAGAAACAAAAGCCATATAATGAATGATTGTTGTCCTTAAGGTACTATGTTATCTCTCAGCTATTTTGCTGTCCCTTGTTTATCTCATATTGTTACAGTATCTCACTTTGTTATCTGATATATCGGATATATTTGTATTTGGTTATTTGAAATTGGATAGGGAAGGGGGGAAAACATGATTGAGGGTGTGGGGGGGAGGGTAATAGGGACCAAGACATGTGAAAGGGTATCAATGTATGTGAATTAATGCACCTTCTATCTGGCAAATATCATGTAACCCTTTTATTAATTACAATAAAAAATATCAAAAAAATTCCCAAGAATGTAACGATTCCGGGCATGCCTTATTTGTACCACTTCACTTCACACCATTGTACTTTTCAGATGTGGATTATATTGCCTATTGTGCTTGTCTTTTTAATGCCCTTCTCCATTTGACATGACAAATTTATGAGCCACCATTGTAAATAAAATATCCTAAATCTTAAAAAAAAAAAAAAAGCCAGAACTGGAAATGTGGCTTAAATGGTAAAGCGCCAGCTCAGCAAGCAAGGCTCTGGGAAAGGGCATTGTTGAAATTTGTCTGAATTTCATTTACGTATTCTGGCTATACTAGGGCTCGAATTCAAGGCCTGAAGCTTGCTAGACAAGTGCTTTAGAACTTGGGAGAATGTGGCCCAAGTTCTCCCAAGTTCTCTCTGCTTTAAAATAGTATCTATTTTTTTCAGGTAAGGTCAAGTGCATTTACCCAGGGTCAAGCTCTAGCTCTATCCTATGTAGTTGAGATTACAGATTTAAGCCACCTAGTTTTTTTTCTCAGATGGGGCCTCACTAACATTTTGTGCAGATTATTACAAAACGATGAAACTCCTATCTCTAACTCCCAAGTGGCTGGGACTAGCATGAACTACTGTAACCCAACCAGAAACTTGTTTTAAAATGGAGGCAATTCCATAATTTTTTTTCTCCCATTGACAATGGTATTTAAAGTGAATTCTGACATTTATAGGACAGATCACAGGAATACCTTCTGCTCAGCTCCATAGGTTGAAAGGGTATATTTCTCCATGGATAACCTAAGGTCACCTAGAGAAGTAATCTTGACTATCCAGGAGAAAGAACTTGGTCCGCTTGGGAGCACGAGTCTGCTCCAAAAGTGTGATATTAACCAGGAATGTTGTCAGCTGCTCTGAAGGAAGCACACAGCCAATGTACATATTTTCAGCCCACCATCCTTTCCAGATTTTTCAGTTGGCTATGAGCTCTAGGCCCAGTGTAGGGTAGGAGACCAGAGTCAAATATTTTCAAAGTCAGCTTGCTCCAAAACAAGCAGAACAGACAAGCTTGGAAGGTAGTTGTTTGTGGTCTGGCAAGAAGAAAAGAGAAAAGAAATCATTTTCAAACCCAGAGCCTTAATGGATAGAGAGAAAAGACTTTTTTTTAGGTCAGTCAGTACTATCATACTTGCTGTCTTAGGACAGAAAGATGGAATGCTGAAAGATAAGACAGAAACTAGGACAAGTTGATAAATACACCTTTGAATAAATAGCTCCTCATCATGTAGCATGAGCAATGTTCTACTACACATTTCCTCCACCACTTTTTGTCACCAGAGGCTTGGTCCATTTACCATCTTCTCCCTTCTCACATCTCAACCAGCCCTGGTTGAGATGTTTGTAATAATGAGTCATGACAGCTCAATCCCTAACATATGTAGCATTAATTCCACTTGTATTTTGTATTTTGGGTCAAAAATCGAGAAAAGTTTATGGTGTTTCATGGATCACAATAAAACAAAAGGCAGTCTGCTAAAGGCTGTGGGAAAATTCATTTGAATAACATGGTTTTTAGAAGAGCAAGAACAGTAGACCAAAAGCCAGGTAACCTTGTGATGAGCTTTGTGTGTAATTTCACTTAAAATTTCTTCTTTCCTGTGTGTACTGAGTGTTCAAAGGCAAATTAGAGGGTATATTTTTGAGGAACTACAGCTTAGAACCTTTTAAATGAGGAAGGATGATCTCAAAGATTCCTCCAACTCCAAATTCTGATATTTCTAAGGAGAGGATTCCAAGAAGCTGAGAAACTGGATAAATGGATGTGTGTACTCCTGCCATGTTAGTGTTACAAAGTATTTTACTTTTGGATTTCTCTCTTGCTTTCCTTTTTATTATTGCCTCCTAGGTACCCTGTCTATTGGTACTTTTCGCTGGCTAATGTTAATTCCAGAGAACCTTTCATAACTTTGAAAACTTAAATATTTTTATTTCACCCTTACATTTAAATGAATTGAAAACATGGGTTTTCAATGTGAAGATGGCAGTATAAAGTTGCCCTTTTCCCTACCCCCTTTATTTATAGAACTAACAAGAAGAGTACAACCTCCATTTGAGGGAGGGAACCCAAGAGACATCTCTAAAACCAAGCCACAAAATAGCTAGAAGGCCTGCCAAGGTTGTCGTAATCAAGCAGAAGTACATGTCAGAGGGAAAAGAAGGGGAATGCTGTGGCTCCAGATAGCAAAAAGAGCTGCAAAGTATGCTTCTCCAAAATGAACTGCTTACACAGAAACAATTTTAAATGTTTAGCTTGCAACAATGGGATGAGATATCCAATACCCAAACTACTGTGTGTGTGTGTGTGTGTGTGTGTGTGTGTGTGTGTGTGTGTGTGTGTGTAGGGAGAACCACAGGTACAAGTTTCCCTGTGGAAATAAGTTTCCCTGTGGAAACTCCCTGGAGGAGTAAGCACTAAACAAACCAACGTACAAAACTAATGATTAAGGGAAATTCTAGAGTTCCTTACACACAAGTCTTCTGCAAATAGCAGATCCAGGATAAGCTTTCTTATCTACCTCAAAAGTGGAGTCATAAAAAAAGAGCAGCAAAGAGTCTAGACTATTCTGAAAGGAGGAAAAGGGGAAACTAAAGTTATAAACTAAACAACAAAAAAGGACTTTGCCAAGAGATAAGACCTGGGACTAAAATTACTTGGCTATAAATTTTTAATAATGGAATAAAAAAGCTATTGTGTATATGTGTGTGTGCATGCTCATGCATGTGCATGTGCCAGTACCATAGATTGAACATTGTGCTCCTTGGCTCCTACTGTTTACATCTGGCCCTCTTCCCCTGAACCACAACTCGAGTCCAGCATTTTGCTGATAGTCTTTTGCTTTTTTGCTATAGTGAGCTTCAAAACTTATTCCTCGAGATCTCAACCTTTTGAGTAGCTAGGAATAAACCTCCAGTGCCTAGCTTGAAACAATGATTTATTGAAATCAAAAGCAGTAAGCATACCACGTGTGGTGTGGTTTGCCAATTATCCCAGGATAGGTGTAGGGAACTCTGAAGCTGACAAGATAAGGGTTAAGAGGTAGGAAGACCTCCTTGTCAGTACCCAGAAGGCTGAGAGCTTGATTGGAACTGTTGAAACAGACAAATAGGATAGATATGTACATTATGTCTAAGTTTTTGTCTTTGCCCCACAAAAAATAAAGGAGCTAGTTATTCAATATATACACAAACCATGTTTCAAGTCAATGATCATACAACAATATAGATTGATGTCTTGTTTTCTGCATGTACCTATAGTAACATTCCCTGTACTAAACTAAATCAATAGGCTTGGCTTGCTTGTGGGAATTTAGTGTTCAAGAGCTGGTGAGCCTTGAATCCCTTGGCTCTTCTTACTTAACTCTTTGTTCTCATTTTTTTGCCTTCAGTAACCCATCTTGCTGTCCCAGGTTGCAGAAAGCAACACACATAGATGGCTGAGGCAGAAGAATTTCAAGTTCAAGGTTGGCCTGGGCTATATAGTAAGACCCTGTTTCAAAAACGAAGCACTGAGAAAAGAGAAATAAGTACTTGAGGACAGGATAATGAGACAATAGACAAAGTAGGATTTGGCAAAATTAGGAAATGAAGGCAAAATTGAAAGTAAAGTAAATTGAACCAAGACAAGACATGTATTTATAGTACCCTCATATCTGATAGGATGATCCTTTCTTGCCTGCTCTGGGCCTTTAATGTTTCTCTGTGAATCCAAAGGCCAGTTAGTCATATTCTGTGAAAAATTCTCTTGAGATTTTTATTAGAATCACTAAATATATAGCTAATCTGGAGAGTTGCTATCTTTATCATACTGAGACATATAATCCCTTAATATTGTCTAATGCACCATTTACTTACCTCGTGAAGATCCTTTTAAGCTTTTGTAGGATTGACTCTTAAGTACCTTTTAATTATCATTATAAATTGTGAGGGTGGGTTTGCTTTTTTCCCCACAGTGAAAATAACTGGTTTTTCCTAACTATATAAAAACAGATATCAGCTAGCCACAATGCTAAAACTGGGCCTATAGAATCATAGGGCTTAACATATACAGCCATCCAACTGTATTTTATACAATAGACTTCTCAGCCTGCCACTGTGCTTCCCATCACCATGAAAGTGAACCTCAGAATGGCAGGAGAGGGTGAGTGAGGCAGAGAGCCACAGGTTATTAGAAAAAGAACACAGAGGAAAGATGAAGCATAACATATTCAGAGTTACTCTGAGCAATGAAAGGGGGAGGGAGCTGAGGTCTGGTGCAACTCTACCCACCCAGTCACCTCTTTAAACTCCTGGACTGCAAGCTGTCAGTGGCTATGAAAGCCTTATCACAGGATTCCAGAGGCATATTAAAAAGGCTTCTTTCTGGTCAAGGATAGGGCAATTTGAGCAGATTGTAGCAGATTGAAACATACCAAATCTATTTAAATTCATGAGTTTATAATATTAAGAAAGAGGAACCCATGGAGGTTGGAAGTATGGATCAGGTGGTAGAGCCCTGCCCACTGAGTGAAAGCATCAGGTATCAAATTCAAGTCGGGTCTTGGATGAAAGCAAACAAACATGCAAGGCAGAAAGGCAGGAAGGCAGGAAGAAAAAGAGGGAGGGAGGGAGGGAAGAAAGGAGAAAGAGAGGGAGAAGAAAAGAGAAAGAAGGAAAGGAGGAAAGAAAAAGAAGGAAAGAAAGAAAGATCTCTAGTAAATTTCCTTCTAAGGCTAATAGAAGACTGGGGTTCATTATATTTGAGAAATTAGGTAAATTTAAATTATATCTTGCTTTTCCTATATGAACTAATAATAGATGAAGCATTTCTTAGAAATTTATTCAACTAATACAAAATTATTACCACAAAATACCAAAAATTACAAAAAATCACCATATTTTTGCAACACATTTAAGAAATCTAGAAATTAGTAGGAGCCAGTGGCTAAGATCTGAGAATTAAAATTTGAAGACAGCCGGAAAAACAACATAAAATCCTAGTAACAACTCCAAATAACCAACTAAAAGTGGAGATGTGGCTCAAGCAATAAAGTAAAGAAGCAAAATGAGAGCTTCAGGCTCAATATTAGGGGGAAAAAAGGGAAATGAGCATCCATGATTGCTAACATCAAAGGGAAAAAAAGAGCAATAATCAGACATCATGTGTCTTGGTGAAGGAATTCACACCATCTATAATCTTACAAAGGGTATCAAACCTCAAGTTGGTGAAGACTTTGAATCAACTGCCAACTTTTAGGGAGCAGAGGATCAAGCTGTAGGAGCAATGGGCTCCAGTTTGACAACAGCCTAGAAAAGCTTAAAAGAAAGTTAAAAATGGACAGGATAAGCGGGCACCGGTGGCTCGCACCTGTAAGCCTAGCTACCTAGGAGGCTGAGATTTGAGATTGCAGTTTGAAACCAGCCGGGACCAGAAAGTCCATGAGCCTCTTATCTAAAAAAAAAAACCACTAAGAAAAAGCTGGAAATGGTGCTGTGACTCGAGTGGTAGAGCCTTAGCCTTGAGCGCAGAGGCTCAGGGACAGCACCCAGGCCCTAAGTTCAAGCCCCAAGGCCCTCACAACAACACCAAAAAGGACAGGCTGCTGGCAGAGAGCGGGGGAGCATGGTTCAAAACGAAATCTATCATTTACCTGACGTATACATTACCTTTATAATAACAATTTTAAAATGCTATCCCCCCCTCCCCCCACACACACCAAATGGACAAGGTAACCAAGCTCTGGTGGCTCATACTTGTAACCCTAGCTATGGTCCAATTCCGCCAGGGTAGTAAAGTCCTGGGACTTTCCAGATTGGCTTCAAACATACAAAAAGTGTTGAGTGTCGTATCATCATCAGTCTAAGGGAAGACTTACTTTTTTTTTTAATAGTTTCAGAAACGAGGCAGGAAGTTCATTTTAGGTTTTTCAATACCATTCTTTTTTTCCAGTGCGTGACTCGGTGTGTTTTTTTGGCTTGTGTGGAGTGCCATCAAGGCAGGCGGCTCTAGTCCGGTCTGCCCGTGGAACTGGCACCGGACGGGCCAGGCAGCGCCCGGTGGATCTGCGCCTGGAGAGGTTTTACACTGGGATCTTCACTCGCCACTCCGGAGAGCGAGAGTGGGCGTGGCGGGAGGGCAGCAGGTCCACTCCTGGGGCGCCATGCAAATGACATGCAAATGAGCGCGTGTGAGTTGCCGCCGGCTCCCTGACTCCAGACCCCGGAGCCCCGCGCTCTCCCTCGCTCGCTTTGCGCGGGTCCGCTCGGTGGTCGGCCAATTGCTGGCTCCTTCCTGGGATCTCCGAGTCAACTTCGCCTGCTCCGGCCACTCCGCGCGCCAAGTCCAGGACGCACGGGCCGACGGACGCTCCCCGCCACAGGGTCCTCCGCGGGAGCGAGGAGAGCGCTGAGCCGGCGGCGAGCGCCTGCGTCCCGGGCGCCCACCCGCGGTCCCCCGCTGCGCGGGTGAGTGAGCTTGCTCCACGCTTTTGTCCTGGTGCGGTGGTGTCATCCCGAGGGGGGCGGGGTGAAGCCGAGGCCCTCCCCACGCCGACTGCCTCTGTCTCTCCGGTGGGATGGGGCTCCGGGGTGTTGGGGGTGTGAGGGGAGCCGCCCGGGGACGCGGAGCAGCCGGGCTTTCTTTAGAGGTGCTTAGATACTAGGGGGCGGCGGAACGGTCGTCTCTACCGGGATCTCCGAAGGGGTTGCCTTGGGTTTGAGGAGTGCCAAACGCCGCGAACCCCCCAGTCGGACTCCGGGGCGTCCGCTGGACTCGGCTTTGGCGACGAGTGCGCTCGGCACCCTCAGGGGCCGCGTGGCACGTGAAGGTCCTCCCCACCGAGTGAGACGCGGGGCGGTCGGCGGGGAGGGCAGCCTGGGCCGCCGGGGACCTGGGGGTTCCAGGCAAAAGGGGCGGGGTTTCTGCAGACGCGCTCGCGTTCAGCACCGCAGCCCAGGCGCCCACCGCGCTCTGCCTCCTTCGCTTTAAGCTGGGGTGCTTGTTGAAGGGGGCCTTGTTTGCAGGTCTCAGAGACTGGAAGGTTTTGAATCAACTCATTCCCCAAGCGGTGACTTGTTAGTGGTGGAGATAGTGCTCCTCCCTGAAACTTGAAGACTCAGAGAACAGAATTTCAAGGATTGCTGTTTGCAAATACTGAGATGGGATGTTGGGAAGAAGGTTTGGAGGATTAGGAAAAAAAAAAATAAGGAACGAGGGACACGAATTTTATCATCACTCTAAGGAGAAAGCCCATTGGGGTTTAGAGGGAGTAAAATTAGCTATTGTGATTCAGGGAGGAGTCAGTATGCCTGGCCTGGGGGCATGATGCCAGATTGTCACCATCTCTCCCAGTGCAGAGCCCTGTATGCCTGTCTCCAGCCGCCTCCTCACCCCCCCCCTTCCCCCCAGCTCTTCAGAGCCTTCCTGAGAGATGCCGCTCCCATCCAAATGGGGCCACGCTTTTCCTTGGCCAGTAGAGGCTTGTTTTGGGTCAAGACACATACTTTGTTAATAAATTATTTCCAAATGGGAGAATGGGACTTCAGAAGCCCATTTGGAGACCCCCTCCCAATTTCAAAACATCCGCTATCCACAAAAGATTGATCCTGGCAAACTTACTGGGTTCCTAAAGGTGATTTGGGTTCAAGGAAAATTTTATTTTTTCACTTACTTGGCTTTCCTCTACTGTCATTTAAATTTTTTTGATCTCCTTCCCTTCCCTCTTCTGTAGCCCTCTGTCTTAGTCTCTTTTATAGCCCTGAGGGCCACAGAGAGTTTGGAGGATGATGTTGGAGCTGCAGTGCCCTTCGCTGGGCTCAGAGTGAGGGTGCTCCTTTATCTCCCACATTCAGGAACCTAGGAGCCTTCAGCTAAGGCTGTTAGAAGCCTATCTAAGCAGTTGGTTTTAAGTGGCAAGTGGTTAGACTCTGGGTAGTGAGTACTCCGTGGGACATGAACAGGAGCCTCTGCAGCAAGATGGACATATCCGCTCTGTAATCATCAGTCATTGATGATACAAAATAGTGCTGTTGCTTGAACACCATAAAACATGAGCCCCATCTCATTGGGATGAAGGATTTATGCTAGTTCATCCTCTCATATTCTCTTTCTTTCATGCAATAACTGGTTAGCTGAGAAGGGCATTGTTTCCCCAAAGGCCAGATCTTTTTTTTTTTTTAATTTATTGTAAGGTGATAAACAGGGGAGTTACAATTACATAAGTAAGTTAATGAGCACATTTTTTGCCAGTCCTGGGCTTGGGCTCAGGGCTTGAGCACTGTCCTTGGACTTTCTCAAGGCTAGCACTCTACCACTTGAGCCTTAGCACCACTTCCGGCTTTTTGCTATGTATGTGGTACCAAGGAATCGAACCCGGGTCTTTGTGCATGCTAGGCAAGCACTCTACCACTAGGCCAGACTCCCGGCCCTAAAGGCCAGATCTTAAGGAACAGGTATGAAGCAGAACGGGCCTTGGTAAGTTTCTGATCTAACTGGCAAGGCTAGGTAGACTCACATGCTGCCTGGAGCACAGGAGACAAACAGGCATAGTCCCTACAGAGTAGGGCACTCAGCTGGCAGGTGGTGACGTGTCTGCTGAGAAAGCTTGTTGGGGGAAATACCTGGCCCCAAGAGATGTAGAGTCTCAAGGTTGGGGAACAAACTGATCTCATTTCTTCTCCAGAGATCACCAACAGATGCACTGCATTCACCATGGACTCACAGCCCATTAGAGGGCCCCCCCCTTGCTTTTCCTCTTAAAATATAAGTCATTTTATGCCTATGGTCCCAGCTACTTAGGAGCCTGAGGTAGGAGGATCACTTGAGTACAGGAGTTGGAGACCAGCCTTGATAACATAAGACCCAAAACATAGTAGAACATAAAACTCAAAACAAAATGAAGTGTGTGTGTGTGTGTGTGTGTGTGTGTGTGTGTGTGTGTGTGAGATGGGCCTGTAAAACCCAATTGGTTTATTGTCTGTTTGCCTCTTAAGGGTTCTTGAGGTAGGGATTTGAGAATGCAGCTCTGTTAGGAGGAGAGGACCATTGTCTCCATGAATATGGAGAGTCTCACCATCTTTCTAAAAACATTTCATCATATTCTGGAAATATTTCCATGGTCCTTTCAAAGTCCAGTCGCCTCTACTTCACTTGAAACCAAACACGAGTTGGAGAAATTCATTTGTGAAAGCTTCCCATCCTATACTTTCTGCAAACATAGTAAAATTTTGAGAAGTACCCTTCAAAACTAACAACCAAAGACGTTGTCCTTTTTTTTTTCCCCAGTCTTGGAGCTTGAACTCCGGACCGAGCACTGTCCTTGGGCTTTCTCAAGGCTAGAGTTCTACCACTTGAGCCACAGCACAAGTTACAGCTTTTTTTTTTTTTTTAATGTATGTGGTATTGAGGAATTGAATCCAGGTCTTCATGCATGCTAGGCAAGCACTCTACCACTAGGCCAAACTCCTGGCCCCGGAAGACATTGTCTTTGCCCAGACTGACTGTCAAATCATTTTTCTTTGACCAAAGTAGGATACACACAGAGGACATGGGGCATTGTAATTTCCATGGAAGTCCTACACGTGGATCCTTAGGCTCAAGGGAGGTGGGCTAGGTGATGTAGGGACTCAGAATTGTAGAGCTGGGAGACAGAAATCCAAAGTGAGGCAATAAGAAGCTCTCATGCTATGTGACTCCTGTCTTTTCCCTTTCCTCCTCCTTCTGCCTCCTAGTCCTGAAGAGAGGTGAGGAGCTGGAAAGCATCCTATGCACAGGCCTCATACCCTTTCACATTTTCACATGTGTCACTGCGCAGATGCATCCTTTTTGTACTACTTCAGTTTTGGCTACAGACCTTTGTGTTTGTTTGAGGCCAACAGATAGAGCAAATGCCATTTCCCTTCTATATTTAGAGTGGGTGGACCTTACCATTGTCTCCACTGCATAGCAGGTGCAGCCCTTCTGCATCAGTCTGTGCACCAAGAGGGCCAGGGCCTTGCAGAGTTTGCTGTAGGGCTGGAGTAGAAGCAAGGCCAGCAATTGTGCTGGTGATGAGGGTATGCTGAACTTTCTGATGCTCACATGATCTTTTCACTTCCCTCCTGTCCAATGTCCCTGGGTGTCTAAGGATGAATGCTCACAATGGACACCCCACTAAGGAGCTGTGTGGATTTTTGTGTAGATCCTGCTTCTCAGATTTCCTTGTGTTGTCCCATCCCCCACTTCCATGCCCTCCTCTCCTGCCTACCCCCGCTCCCCTCCCCTCTCCCGGGTCTTGAGTGCAGAGCCCTCTGAGACCTAAAGCCCCTCAGGGACAAAAGAAAGGGGATGAAGAGAGGATTTCCTTTTCTTTCAGATTTACTGCTTGATTTTTTTCCCCCTCCTTGGTTGTGGGCCCTCAGATCTGATGTTAATTTGTCAACCTAGGGCCTTATAACTTATTTCTCATAATCCTTCAGGAGCAAAATACCTATGCTTTTGGGTTGAAGATGTTGGTTTTTGTTGTTTCCAAAGATTAAAGATTTCTAACACAGAGTAACTGTTTATATCTCTGGCGTGACTGTGTGAAAGGTGAATTTTGAATACAAGTTAAGCTTGTGTTCAGATCTGCACCACTCACTAATTGGCAGAATGTTTTTGGATGCCTCTGTGAGCTGACTTCAATTTTCTCATCTGAACATGAGAGCAGTTATAAAAATTAAATGAATATGTGAACAAAGAAAAAGAGACTAAACAAGGAGCAACAATAGTTACATGTATTGAGTAGTGTTCTCAATGTCTATGGGATAATGGTAAATTAGCCAACAAACAATTAAGATGAAGGTCATATGCCCAAGAGACTTGGGTGTATAAAGGGAGATGGTGAACACGAATGAAATAATTAGAAAACAGACCCACCATGTAATTTCTAGGTTCTGTGGTACAGACTCAATTAAAGATAATTCAGAAGTGGCATGCAATGCCAGTGCATTGATGATGAGAAAGTGGGGGCATCAGACAGGAGGGAGAAGAGCAGGAACACTTAGTTCCAATGCCTAAAGGTTCTTTTCGCCCCTGGTGTGCTGGCGCCTGGTGTGACACTTTTGATCTTGTGATGTACTTCCAACCATATATGTCTTCTCTTGAGATTTATTTTGTGGATATTTTTTATTTCTGGGCTTATTTTCTCTCTGCTGCCAGGAATATTCCTGGAATAGGTTTAATTTTATGCTGAATCAAAAATAATGAGAAGCAGTTTAAGGCCAGAGTGAAAGCCCAGTCAAGTCCTCTAGGAGACTTTGGACTTTCTGGACACTTGTGCTGGCTTGTCATACTTCGTTTATTGTTTTCTATTTCCCAGTGCTAGAATAGAAGGGCATGAGGACAAAAGGAGACAGATCTACTTGACCTTTGCATTAGATAAAGGAGGTGACAACTTACTGCCTAGGAAGCCAAGATGTGGAGTTCAGCCAGACCTCTTATCTTGCAGTCCTTGTAGAGGATGGTGATGGGGTGCGAAGGTGCATGGCCTCATCTAAGCCAGAGGAATAGATAAATACTGTTTCCATCATCTGCTTCGTCCAGCTCTCCTGAGTCCTTAAAGACTATTGTCTTTAATCTGAGGATGACTTAAGGTGAATGTCCCTCTCTTTTGCAGGTCTACTCTGTGATGTCTATCTTCCTTCATGGCTCTTGGGTGCCTAGCATCTGCCCACACACATTCCATTTACCCATAGTCCCACTTACTATCCAGAATCAATGCTATGGCTAGCACCTTATTTGGAGTTAGCCTTGACCCTGGAATGCTCATCCTTTAGAGGGATTTTTACTCTGACGAGTAGTTCTAGGCTATAACTGACCCCACTCACCTTTACAAGGTTGCTGATCTCCTTTGTAAGGGTAGAGTAAATGGAATGTCCTCTGAAATGGTCTAATGCCTGTACTCTTGCACTGTCTCCTATTTTGTGACTTCATCTCTATAGGTGTCTGCTTGTGAGTCTGTAGCTGGAGAGGACCCTTTGCCTCCACAAAGGATCTATTGCTTGATAACCTTTCTTTGTGGTACAGAGTTGTAAGGAGTGGTGTCTCACCAGATCATAAGCTGTGGTTCATTTTTGTTTCATTTCTAGGTATGTGATACTCATACCTAGATTTTTGGACAAACTAATGGAGCCATGGGAAGAGCCATGGGTGCTCAAGAAAAGACTTTAAGGGCTGCAGGTGTGACTCAGATGGTGGAGTACATTGTGCATTTGTTTGCTTTGTTAATCTTTGTCAGTCCTGGGTCTTTGAACTTAGGGCTTGGATGCTCTCCTTGAACTTTCTGAAGGCTAGTTCTCTACCACCCGAGCCAGAGCACCACTTCTGGCTTTTGCTGTGTACGTGGTACCAAGGAATTGAACCCAGGGCTTTGTGCATGCTAGGCAAGCACTCTACCACTAGGTCATGCGCCTGGTCCAGCTTTGTTAATCTTAAAGCACAGATTGTGTCATTCCATCTGCCAAATTTCATTGTTTCTAACAAGCTGGAAGTTCAAGAGCCCCCCTAGTCTATTCCCAGCCCAAAGCATAGCAGTCACACACACATTGCTCACCACAACAGCCAGGCTTGTTCATCACCCAGTTTCTACTGTCTCACTGGATTTGATGGACTGCTCAGACTCTCCTGGAATAATCTTCATGTCACTTTGAGGGAAAAGTTCTTCCATTTGTGCATACTTGTTGAGAGGATGAATAGCAGTCCTAACACCTGCCTCAAAAGGAGGCTGCCTCTGACCTCTTCAGCTGCACCTTCTATAGCTATTAGGACCTGTAAAATCTTCTATAGGGTGACAAACCATGTATTATTACAGAACTTGAAATTTTATTTGATTTCTCTGCTTAACCTTTATATCTAGAACTACCTTGAAAAGGTTCAAGAGAGCCCAGTGCCTCTATTTTCTCATAGCAGCAGTTCCAGAATGGGCTGATAGCAGAATCTCGTTGGGAATCCTGTTTGAACAATAATCCCTGCCTCCCCACTGTCCAGCCCAGACTATCTTGGCAAGGTCAGGAAATTTGTTTTCAAAAAGTTCCCAAGGTAATTTTGAGGACAGCCGAATTTGGCAATGATTTTTTTTTTAAAACTAGGTAATTATTTCTCTGGTGTGTGTATTAGCAATGATCTTTTCAAATTAACAGAAACCAACTCCAACTGGTTGAGAAAAGGTAAAACTATTGTAATATAAGATGAAATGTAATTTAAGATGAAATCCTCATGTTTTCTTGATGCCTAAATTATTACAGGCTGGAAGATTTATGTCACTTTGTAGTTTCTCAGGAAATAATCTCTATGAAATTTAAGAAAACTTTCTGGGCTACAATACTACACTTTCCTGTCCATTAACCACAGTTTTACTCACAAAGCTGCATGGCAGTTTTATCATCATTATCACAATGGAAACATAAAGATCCTTCTGAGCTGTGTTTGTTTTCTAAGACAAACAGCTATATTTCATCATCTGTTTTCATCATCATGAGTTTTGAATGCTGACCCATCCTTGCATTCCTGGATAAATACTTGTTTGTGATATATAGTACTATTTGTTTTTGTGTGTGTGGGTATTGGAACTTGAACTTTGGAACTTACACTCTCATTTAGTATTTTCTGCTCACAGCTGAGGCTCTACTACTTGGGCCAAGCTCTACTTCCAGCTTTTTGCTGGCTAACTGGAAATAAGAGTATCTTGGATTTGTCCACTGGTTCTAAACTTGATTCTGAGACTTCAGGCTTCTGTATAGCTAGGACCATAGGCATGAGGCACCGCTGGCTGGCTCATGATATACAGTTAAAGAAGTACAATTGATTAGTGAATCAAAAAAAAGTATGTGCACACATATGTATATACATACAATATACATAATATAACATATAACTTAAAATATAATATGTAAAATTCCAAGCTGTTTCCACAGTGACTATATCATTTTGCGTTCTCACTAGTGTGGCATGACAGTTATAGTTTTCACATCTGTGTCAGCCCTTAGTATTCTCAGATACCAAAATTTTACATTTTTATTGTGAGAGTCTTTTTCTTTTTTGGCTGATCCCGTAGCTTGGCTTGAACTCAGGTCCTGGGCACTGTCTCTTAACGTCTTTGTGCTCGACTAGTGTTCTACCACTTGAGCTGCAGTTCCACTTCTGGCTTTTTCTGAGTACTTTGTTGGAGATAACAGTATTATGGACTTCTTTGCCTGGTCTAGTTTCAAATGGTGAGCCTCAGATCTCAGTCTTCTGAGTAGCTAGGATTATAGGCATGAGCCACTAGACCCAGCTATTTTTGACATTCTAATATATGTAGTTTTTATCATGTTATGAGAAAATAAATTAATTACTGAATTAATTTGAATTTTTAAAATAACTAATGATGTTGAGAGCATTTCTGTACTTAATTACCAAACTTGTATGTCTTTGGTTAAGCTCTATTGAATTCTTTGCTTCAGTATTATTGGGCTGTTCATAAATTGATAATTCTTTTTATGTTCTGGACATGGGCCTCTGACAAGTATATTTCTTACTTTCTTTGGCTTTCTTTTGTCATGCTCTTAACAATTCTTGTCATTGCAGAGTGGGAGTCTTTGATTTTGATGAAGTCCACTTTATCAATAAAACTGACAAATGGGAGTTGCTTTTCGAGTTGAATCTAAGAAATCTAACTTATATAATGTGAGGACATTATGAGTCTTTCTTAAAAATGTCCTGTAGTTTTAAGTTTCACATTCCTTGTGAATCAACTTTTATATGTGCTGCAAGGTAGAAAGGTTTTGTTTTGTTTGGTTTCCAGAGCAATGACCAATTGTTCATACTCCTGCTATTGAATTACTTTTGTACTTTGATTGAAAGACAATTGAGCATGTATATGTGGGTGTATTTCTGAGTATTTTTTCCACTGATTTATGTTTTTATCATTTTAAAAATACCAAACTGTCTTATATTGTTTCTTTTCTGTATGCATGTTTGTTTGTTGATTTTTTTGTGAGTAAATTCAGAGCCTGGTTTATATCCCTGAGCTTTTTTTTTTTTTTTTTTTTTTTTTTTTTTTTTTTTTTTTGCTTAAGGCAAAAAAGGCTCTACTACTTGAGCCACCACTCCATTTCCCAGCATTTTAGTGATTAATTGGAGATAAGAGGTTCACAGACTTCCTTATCCAGGATGACTTTAAACCACAGTCCTCAGATTGAAGCCTCCTGACTTGCTAAGATCCCTGTGAGCTACCAATACCTAGTTTTATCAGAAATTAAATTCTTTAACTCTTGCTTCCTTTTCAGAGTAGTTTTGTATATTCTAGAGCTTATTGTTTTCTACATGGATGTTACAACGTGTTGGCTTCTGAATAAAGTCCTTACAAAAGTTATTAGTGTTTCCCTTATAGATCAAATTGAGGGGAATTAATACCTTAATATTGAGTCTTGCAGCCCATCATTTAGCTCTATAGCTCTATTTATTCAGGTCTTTTTTATTTCTTGTAATTCCTAACATGTATTGTAACATGCAACATGTAATGTAAACTGTACTTATCAGACACATTGTTGTATATTTCATGTTCTTGAATTGCTATGATCTTATGGATAAAAGGAGTCTTTTCTGATAGTTTATAGAATAGGAGTGAATAAACCTTATTGTAAAGAGGCAGATGGTATATATTTTCAACTTTGCACATGATACCATCTTTCTCTCAAGTATTCAATTTTGTCACTGCAGCATGAAAGCACAGGGAATATGTAAAAAATGAGCACAGATATATTTCAATAAATCCCTCAAATAGACAACAGACTAGATGTCACTCATGGACCCTAGTTTGCCAACCTCGGCTTTAGCTTGTTAATATGATGAATTCTATTGTTTGATTTTCACCTGTGCATCTGTATTCCAGAGATGGAGTTCACTTAGTTGAGAGCATCCAGTTCTATCCTTGTGCCTCAGCTTGTGTTGTCGTATATACTGTGAGCTTCTCAGGGCAGAGCCACAGTGGAACCACTTCATGACTCCAAGCATATGGAATATGGCTGCTAAGCATTCATGGTTGGGTAGGAACAGCTGTGTCCATGGGTGAAACCACTGCTGCAGCATAGATTCCCTCTGTGGCCTGCAGGAAATGGGGTGATATGGAGTTGGGATCAAGTGCTTGTTGCTGCATTCCATGCAGATAATTCATTCTGGAGACTATTTTGGATACAGGACTCAAGTTTTATCTGTGGGCTCTGCCTTCTAATTATTGTCCTTTTCCTAAGAGCTGTGGTCAGTAGCATGGCTGCCAAGCCCAGGAACTCAGGCCATGCTGACTGTTCTTAAATGGCCCTATTCCAGGGCTTCCTTTTTACTCTCATAGCTCTGCAAGGTGGACCAGATAGAGCCATGATGACATGTGTTAACCAAACTGTTATCATACAAATAGATTGCACTGTCTACTCATTGATCAGGAGGGCTGGATATGAGCTGATGAAAGAGTCTAGAGCAAGAGAACTGAGTTTAAATTTCAGGCACATCACATCTTTTTAGGTGAATGAACCTGAACACAGTATTTAACAACTATGAACTTAATTATAATGGAGATGTTTGTAACCTCCTTATTGTGAGGTTCCATTAACAACCCTACTCTTCCTGGGTGGGTGAGATGAGGGAATGGTAGATACAGTCCAGAGTAAAGTGCAAAACAAACTGAAAATCTGTTGGGAAAATCTATAGTTTGGGTCTTCAAGGCCATCCAAAGGTTCCTGTGTTAAGGCCTGGGCCCTCTGTTGGAAAGGAGTAGAAGCATTAAAATGGTGGGGTTCAAGCTGGTGGTACATTCTCTTAATTCCAGCTACTATGGAGATAGAAATCAGGAAGACTTGCAATTCTGTCTAGCCTAGGCAAAAAATGTTAGCAAGACCCAGTATCAGTCAGTAAACTGAACATGATAGTATGTCATCTCAGTTGTGAGGAAGAAATAAGAAGGAGAATTATGATGTAATATTTGACTTGAGCCAAAAGGCACCGGACTGTAAAAACAAATAAAGCAAAACAAACAGGCTGGCATGTGGATAAGTGGTAGGGCACCTGCTTAACAAGTGGGTAGCCTTGAGTTCAAACCTCAGTACTGTAAAAGATGAGGCCTCAAGAGAAGTCTTTAGGACATAATGGATATACCTTACAAGGGATGTGAGCCCCAAGTCTCTTCCTCTCCCTTTTTCTGTTTGCCTCTTAACATGAGGGAGCAGCTTTGCTCTACCATGTGCTACCACCTGATGTGCTGCCCATGCAGTGGGGCCAACACTCAGACTGGAACCTACAAAAGTGTGAGCCCAAATAAACTTCTCTATAATTTGTGTCTCTCAGGTGTTTTGTTATAGTGAAGGAAAGTGACTTGCATAACTAGGATATGGAAAGGATCTGTGGTGATCACTTTCTTCCTTCTAATATATTTCTGGACTGAAGTGTGAGTAAGGGTCCTTCAAGGGCTGAGTTCCTAGTTTTATTCTAAGCCAAGAAGGGTTAACAACCAGATCTAGGTGTCATTTTGGAACGTGTGTGTTTGGTTATTCAGCCATATTCATTAGAATGGGAACCTGGTACTTCTCTACTTCCAGTTTGGTGAACTGATTACAAAGTTGCCTAGGATGTGTTCATGTTAGGCTCTAGAAGCTGGCCAAATTTATATACCTCTTTATGACCATTCAATGATGAAGTGTGGAGGGTAGTCACTAACTCCTAATGTTGACTGAATGAAGATGTTGTAACCTTGACAAACAGGGTGAAAAGTCAAAAGAGGTATAGCAGTTTTCCTTGAAAGGATGTCATCTTTTTTTTCTCCAACTAACAAAATGCTCTTGCCAGATGTGCCTCTGTTTTGGCAGGGGTTGTTCTAATTTTCCATTGCTGGTGACAAAATACTCAATGCAGTGGCATAAAGCAGCAATGATGGACTCTGTCCCAGCATCACAACAGATTGGAGAGAGACTCAACAAATGGGACTATCTAAAAATAAAAAGTTTCTGCACAGCTAAAGACTTAGCTACTAAAATAGAAAGACAGCTAACCAACTGGGAAAAGGTATTTACCAACAATATATCAGACAAAGGCTTAATATCCAATAGGGAACTTAAGAAACTAATCTCTCCCAAACCCAACAAACCACCTGCTAAATGGGTAAATGAACTAAAGAGAGACTTATCAGAGGAAGAGGTAAAAATGGCAAAGAAACATATGAAAAACTGCTAATCAACCATGGTCATAAAGGAAATGAAAATAAAATCAACCCTGAGATACCACGTAACCTCAACCAGAATTCAGAAATTCAGACAACAACAAATGCTGGAGGGGATGTGGAGAAAGAGGAACAATACTGCACTGTTGATGGGAATGTAAATTATTACAACCACTTTAGAAAGCAGTCCGGAGGTTCCTCAAAAAACTAAACATAGACCTTCCCTACAACCCAGCCATACCACTCCTAGGCATCTACCCTGAGCATCATAACCTAGGATATGATAAGGACACCTGCACAGCCATGTTCTTCTCTGCACTATTCACAATAGCCAAGCCATGGGAACAACCCAGATACCCCACTACAGATGAATGGATATAAAAAATGTGGTACATATATACAATGGAGTTCTACATAGCCACTAGACAAGAAAAAATAATGGCATTTGTTGAGAAGTGGATGGAGCTAGAGCAAATCATGTTGAATGAGATAAGCCAAGACCAAAAGAACAAAAGGCCCATGGTCTCCTTTATATGTGGATATTAGATCTAAACAATACAAGAGCAATGACTCAATACCCAAGTATTCCACATCATTGAATGAATTCGGATACATATATACATATATATATACATATAGGTCTATGATAGGATATATGTTCTATAGATATATATTGATATATAGATCGATATGTATCTATGACAAAGACAGCTTAATTTTAATTTTGTTTTTAAATTTATGTGCTAGTGATTACATGTAGAGAATTGTTTCTTGAATACTTATTTTTAGAACATGCCATTTGAAATATGATATAAAAACTCAGTGTTAATAAAAGGTTTAATAAAAAAGATGATGGATTCTGTGGGTCAGCCATTTGAAAAGGGACATGGTGAGATGGCTTATGAAGACCTGAATGAATGCCTGGGTGACTCACATGCCTACATGCTACATCCTTTGTTTTCCCTCTGTCACCTTACTGGCTGAGCTTTGCTGGGACACTAAGTGCTCCACATAGTCTTGGCTTTCTCACAGTCTGCTGACCAGATTTCTAGAGAGACATTTGAAGAGGAAGGATTCAGTGAGATCCAGGTGAGAAGACAAACCACAGCTGGTCATTCATATTTCATTGGCCAAACCAGGTACAAGTCTGCCCACATTCAAAGGAAGTAGGACCTCCTCTCCCTAACTTTGATAAAAGGGATGCCAGTGTATTAAGGCCATATTTTAAAACTGCCAAGGGGAACTTCCTGTATTCTCACTGGTACCTATCTGGTAACCAGTCACACCTACCACCTTCCAGCCAAGACTTATGGTGAGTTAAGTCTAACTCTGTGGCCTTCTTCCCTAATTCAGTTTCTTCAGGACAAGTCTGTCATGTTATTCTGTTTTGAAGAAGACTTCCTCTTCAAATAAGCAAGATAATGAAAGCATACATGAAGAAGAGAGTAGGTTTTTTGCTGTGATTGGATTAGTGTTAGTGCTGGGAAAGTCTACAGAAGAAATAACCAAGAGGTATGTGGTTAAGTACCAAATGTAAATAGACAGAGCATGCATATATATATATATATATATATATATATATATATATATATGCCTTCCACAGAGGCTGTCAAACCAATGCAGGCCTTGCAACATCTCTATTTCTAACCACTTCCTCCCTCTCAGGGGAAATAACCAACATTTAAATGTTGTTATTTCTGAATACTTTAAATGTTTTAATTACTTGTCCCTTGACAACCTTACGAGGTATTGTTTTCTGTGTTTGGCATTTGTATTCCCTGAAGACCCAGGCTTGGTCCCAGCTTGGCACTATTGGGAAGCAGTTGCAGAACAGCACTAAGGTGGCACAGTAGTCTCCAGGTGGGACCATGTTCTAGTCACTGGCCATGTGTCCTTGAAGAGGATAGTGAGACTCCAACTTCTTCTGCCTTGTGTCTTTATCATGAGGTAAAGCAGTTTTCTCCACCATGGTTCCAAGGTGAGCTGCTAGATGCCCCAAACAACAGCCAGTTCATTATAGACTGAAACTATCAAAATAACCCTTTTTCTTTTTAAAGTTAATAGTGTTTATTATAGCACCAGAAAGCTGACTGGTACAGATGAACTCCGTGAGTTACCCCAGTATTTCAGATATGGAATAAGCAGGACAAGGATGTGAGGAGGCTGACACAGGCACACCGGGCAGCTATGGTGCCAGGGAAGACAGCCATCTCACTCCAGAGCCTGGCTGACTTGTGCCTTGTGGCACTCTTCTTCCAAATATAATTTCTTTCATGACCTTAACATGCAATCACCATGTCAAAACAGACTTAACTAAACATAACCTCCTATATCTTGCCCTGGCATTAATTCAACTCAAATATTCTTAATTCAGAAGAGAAGGCACTGAGTTTGCACTGCTGTGTTTGTTGATCAGTTAAGGCTGTTTAGGGGCACAGCCTTGAGTTGGGAATTTGTGAGGAATGAGTATTTTAACAGTCATGGCAAGGTGACAGCAGCTTGGACTCAGTCACAAGAAATAGCCTCAGACAGGCATTTTTTTCAGTGTTGTAAATTTAACCAGCTGGAATTCTTTCCCATCCTATTCAACCTTCCTCATCAAGTCAAGCATTTTGCATTTTATTGGGAAATGTGCGTTTCATGTATAGCTAGAACATCGTGTCCTTGGCTGTGGATCTTTGTGAGAAGCTGGGTCTTTATGTTCTCAGGTTCTTTTTGTTGTAAAAGCTCAGATGCCAGCACAAGAGGTTGGAGACAGCAGTGTCCCCAGCAAGAAAGTGAGAGGTAAACTGTTCCCTGCCCTGTGTTGCCACCCAGGCCTTGTATAAGCAATTTGGGGAGAATTAGCAATCAAGAGGATAATCCATATTGTTAATCTGCAGCCTGCCTCTCCCCCATTGCCTCTGGTCGGAGCCTGGAGCCAGGCCTGCAAGTCCTGAACTGCTCCACCATCCAAAGTGGGGCTACAGAAGCAGGGATGGGGTGGGGGGTTCTTTCAAAATAATCCCTTCAGAGGAAATGCTCTTATTCCAGTGATCAGTATTGTCCTGCCACTCAAAAAGTTCCTGGTATTTTCATTTCAAAATAGCATTTAAGACTCAATAAGGATTCTTTTTAAATTAACTTCGTTATACAGAAAAGAAGTTCCTTCTTTTGGTGGGTGAATTTTGCTTTGTATTTTAACTCTATCTGAAAACATTGAAATAACTCTTACTTATCATTTTACATGTATAAATAAAATGATTGTTTCTACTATCTAAGGGAAACTTAATGCCCACATCTTGCCTGATAGTAGTATGGATGATAGTAGTAATTTAGACATTAAAAATATTTATGATAAATAATATGTGACATACTGAAAAGGTGAAAGATTTATACAATCTGAAGAGAAACCATATTTAAGTAGACAAATGCTTGTCACATTGTTAATCTGTAGGTACTTAGTAAGATTGAGTGTATTTCCATAATTTTTTTTAGCTATTTGTGAGTTGTCCTTCTCTTTGGCCCATTTTTTAAAAAGTAAACTATCATGTCCTTCTTAAGCTATATAATTTTCATATGGTAATGTTATTTGGACAGTCATTTTAAAATCTTGGGTTCTGACATGGCATTTAGAGGGGGTGACATAAGACCAGATTGGGTCAGGCTAAATAGGCTTCTGTGGTGTTCTTTTCTTTTTCTTTCTTTCTTTCTTTCTTTTTTTTTTTTGTGGGTCATGGTGCTTGTACTCAGCCTGGACACTATCCTGGAGCTCTTCAGTTCAAGGCTACGACCCTATCCTTGAGCCAAGCCCCACTTCCCGTTTTCTGGAGGTTAACTGGCGATGAGTCTCAGGTCCTCTTGTGCCTCGGCTGGCTTTAAACTTTGATCCTTAGATCTCAGCCTCCTGAGTAGCTAGTATTATTTTCCTATGTTTGGGAGACTGTACCCTTTTATGGACTTGGCATCTGATAGAATCAGGAATAGATAGTGAGAAAAAGATGATTCAGATGAGTAACTGGTTGACTAATTGAGAATGCTGATGAAAAATTCATACTATGTATTTTAAACATTTTAACTTAAACTTACGCTGTAGAGTGACATCCACTTTTTATTTATTGGTCTAGGTTGGGACTCTTTTACTTTTCTTGCTTGCACTATGTAAGGTATTTCTACTCTTTCCAGTTTGAGTCTTTGTAGTTTGGAATGGGGAACAGATAGTTACCAGAATTCAGAATTCTTCTAGGCTTTTTTCCTTTAATTTTCATTTACAGTTATCTTTTCAAGTCTAATTTTAAGTTAATATTGTTTAAAATTTATTAAATATTTATATTTAATTACTGAGTAATATTTAGATTATATGTAAATTTATTTATACAATTTGAATACTATGATTAGCTTAAACACTTTTGAGGAAAAGCTTGCTGACTTGCAAGGCATACAGCTCACCTGCAGGGGGCAGAAGTATGCAGGCTGATGAGAGAACTGGACAATAACCTATTTAGCATCAGCCAATGTCTTGTATTAGGAGACTGGGACGTATTCCTTCAAGAATGGTTGGGGTAAGTGGAAGTTATTAGAAAGGGCTTCTACTCTAATTTCTTTTGCAGCAAAGGAAGCAAGCAACAGAGTAGAGACAACCTGCAGAAAGGGAGAAAAATACTTGAAATAGACACAGCAGATATTAATATCCAATAGGTATGAGGAACTCATAAATGCAACGGCAAGAGGGGCTCAGCGATGCACATCTGTAAGGATAGTACTTGGAAGCTGAGGCAGGAGGATCGTAAGTTTGAGGTTACATAGACTTATCAAACACAATACTAAAATACTGAACAATCCTAAAAACACTAACAGTGATAGTAATGATTCAATCTAGAAAAAGGACAAATGATCTGAAACAACCTTTCTCAAAAAAGACATGCAAGTGTCTAACAAGTATATGAAAAATTTAAGTATATGAAAAATGTTCAACATTAGAGAAATACAAATTAAAGCCATATGAGGTATCTTTTCTCCACACTTAGCATGACAGTTCCCCAAATGATTGGTGATAACAAAGGTTTTAGTAAAGATTCAGAGAAGGGGAAATCAATATTCTTCAAATGACACAAAATAACAAAACAAAAATAAAACTGTCATATGATCCAGCAGCCCCCCTGACTCTATAACCAAAGAAAATGAGATGATTACATCCAAGACATCTTCACTGTCACAGTTACTTGGGGCTATTCATAACAGGCAAAACATAGACTCACTCATGAGGTCCATTGGTCCATCCACTTATGAACACATAAAGAAAACGTTGTATACATACAAGAGATTTTATTCAGCCAGAAAAAAAAATCCTGTCATTTGCAGCAGCTTGGATGGAAACTGGAGGATATGAGACTATGTGAAATAAGCCAGGCACAGAAAGACAATGTATATTCTCACTCATTTGTATAGTAACTCCAGTCTATATCAATGTATGTCATTTCAAAATAACTAGAAGAGTTTCAAGCTTCCCAACACATAGACATGGAAAATATTTTAAGGTAGAATTGGTAAGTATCCTGATTCGATCATTATACTTTATCTGTATGTATGAAATTATCATACTATAACTCCATATGTATAATATGTGTTAATTCCGTTTTTGTGGTTCTAGAATTTGAACTCAGGGCCGCATGCTTGCTACTGTTTGAGACACACCTATCGCACCTTTTTAGTTTAATCACTTAAAAAAAGCATGGTTTTTCACTTTTTTCCTGAGGCTGGCTTCAGATGGCAATCTTCATATTTCTGCTTCACTCTGCTGAGATGACAAGCACACATTAGTACACCCAGGCCTTAGGTGTCAGCTTTTAAAAACTTGAAGGGACTCATAAATTGTCAAAAAAGCTTTAGGGCTTTAATTTAATATCTATTAAACATATGAGCCTACATTAAGTGGAAACATACGTACAGAAACCACAGAAAAAAGCAAATTGGACATATGATACATATCTATCATCTGGGCTACAGAGGGAGTTATAAATAGGATTGTGGTCTAGGCCAGCCCATGTAACAAAGGAGACCAGATCTCAAAAACAACTACAACAAAATGGGCTGGAGATGTGGCTCAAGTGGTAGAGCACTTGCCTAGCCAAAGGACAGCCCTGATTTCAAACTTGAATACTGCCAAAAATAAGTTTTAGAAAATGAGGGAAATCTTGCCTACTTTGAATGACTAAAGATTAAATGAGTGTATAAAACATATCGTACTGCATAAAGATGACTCTGTGATTTTCAATATGTGTGATCTATAAATACTTGAATGGGTAGCATATTGCTCAATGGAAAACTGGCTATATCAGATTAGGCTGAAGCAGAAACAACAGCAAGGATATATTTTAAAAAAGTAACCCTCCCACCCATGTGATTAGCTCTGAGATTAAGTTGTATCTTCAGTTGGGTGACCTGGAGGGACTAGCTCTGGGAAGCTCCTCGGGAGTAGACAGAGATAAGAGAGCCATAGTTATCTGTTACTGAGGAAAATGAGGAATACATCCTAACTGAAAGCAAACTTTTCTTCCTAGCTCACAGATAATTCCTGAGAAGTTATCTCCTCTCCTGAGAAGGGAAAAAAAAGTGAAGTGTTGTAAGTTCTCTCTTCATTGATTCCTTTATTTGTCGTATAACTAAGTATATAGCAAACACTGGAGATATAGCTGCTGAAACCCTGGTGTGCCCTGTGCTGTTCTAGAACAAACTTGTAATCTGGAGTTGGAACACACTAGATAATTGCTAATTCTTATTCCGTTCCTCTCTCTCTCTACCTGAAATTCTGACACTTGAATGAATGATGTTTATATTAGTCTTAAATCCCTGCCAAAGTCTCATGTTCTAGTTAAGTCAATCAGTGAATAGCTTATATGTAAAAGGAGAAGCCAAACCTTCAGGCAGCAGGTAATGGCAGAGTGGAGTCAGGATCAGTGGAGCCTATTGCCTTGGGCACTATGGCTGACTTGAGGAGCAACCACCTCCTGTGAGGTGAAGATGCTTCTCTGGCTCTGGTTAGCAATCAGCCTTCTCAAATGATCCCTCCTTCTCTGAGTTTTTTTCATATAATTTATTGTAATTAATAGAAGAGTTACATTATTTTCACCAGACAGAAGGTGCATTACTTCACAAACATTGATACCCTTTCTCATGTCTTGGTCCCCATTTCCCTCCTTCTACCCCCACTCCTCATCTTTTTTTCCCCCCTTCCCTATTCTATTTCAAATAACTAAATACACATATATACAATATATCTTCTCTGAGTTTAAAAAAAATTCACCGAAGGTTATAGACATGGTCTTAGGGATATAAACGTAACTACATAACATAAAAATCTATGATGGGCTATATAACTCTATAGATACAATGTTTTATTACATATATTAATATGTATCTATGACATCAAACACAGCTTAATTTTAATTATGTTCTAGAACCTATGTGCCAGTGATTGTATATATAGATTTACTTCTTGAATATTTGTTTGTTAAGCATGACATTTGAAATATGATGTAAAAATCAATGTTAATAAATTCGTTAATAAAAAACGAAAAAAATTTCATCTGGGGAGACAAACTAGGGGTTGCTAATTTATATTATGTTTTCATTTTGAAAACTGCCTTTGCTTCAAACTAGCTCTGATTCATGGAAGGAAGAGGGGAAGAAGAAGAGGGAGTGGTAGAAGGAGGGGGAGAGGGAGAAGGAGGGGAAAGGAGAAAGAAAGGGAAGGAGGGAGAGAGAGAATATATAACTGGCTTCAGATACACAGTGCAGTTCCTCTGTATCCATGAGGAACTGGCTTCAGGACTCCACCCCCGCCCCAGGAACTAACATATATAAATGATGTGGTATTTATATGAAACTATGCACATCCTCCCAATATACTTTAAATTATCTCTAAATAATGTAATATCAACTACAGTGCAAATGCCATGCAAATGCTTATTACACTGGACTGTCTGGGGAATATGGACAAAGTCTCTTCAGTACAGCTGTATTTTTTTTGGTCAAGCATTTCTGGTATGGTTGATTGAATTTGAGAGTGTGGAACCTATGGACACACAAAGCTGATTGTACAATCTCCTTGGATCCTAAGAGAATTGAAAAGGTTCCTCATCCTGTTCCTGTTTAGCAGGCATGGGAAAGCCTCCTGTGACATATGGCAGAGTTTGACCTGGTATGTGAAAGTAACCCTTCATGCTTTCTAAATGTGGCTGGACATGGAGTGTAACCTGGGAGGCTGGGGGAGCAGGGACCAAAACAACCTTTTGAGAGAGGTCTTGCAGGAGAATATAAGATTAGTTGAGGTTCAGTAAGTTCCTTTGTTGCTATCTCAAGAAGCATATTTGGAGGGATAAGCCCCTTAACAGAGATCAGAGCATCCCAGTCTTGTTGCCATAGTAACAGTGCTCAAATACAGGCTCAAAACTCAGGAAACTCTACCTTGGAGAGATTTTGTCAGAGCAATGGCTGTCCATGGATATTCCTACCATTGTGAGCTATGGAGGAGAAGATGGTGGGGTGGGGGGGGGCAGTTCAATAGCTCCCTTCCTTCCTGTCCCTGGCTGTGGGACCTTTACTTTCATTTTCTCCCTAGTCTGATGTGGCATTTGGAAAAAGCTACCTGCCTGTAGAAGAGACTGGCTGTCATTTAACAGGCATTTCTCTTTCTCAGGCCCTTCCTGTTAACTGGCCATTCTGAAGTTCAGCAGTCTCTAAAGCTAACTTACCTACTTTGCCACCCCACCCCCATCCCATTCTTGTTAGACATACTCTCCTCCCTGCCCTCCTTTAGCCCATAGGTCCTCAGGCCTGACTATTTCTTCTGCCTCATAGAAGAGGACAAAAGAGTCCTTACGACAAGGATAACCTGTGGGATATGGTCATTCGTCCTCGTCAGTTGACTTATCTGACCTTTTTAAATGGCAATTCAATTTGCAAAGACATATTAAGAGACATGATTGTCTACATCATTGCTTCTAATTTCTTTGATATTCATCTGGCCTTTTAGTTATCATTGCCCATTTTGCTTTGTTCATTAAGGTTTCCCCTGTATTTAGAACAGGAATAATTGCATATTTAGTTATTTTTAAAAAAGTCTGTTGAATAGACTGAATGCAGTGACTTACCACTGTAATCCTAGCTATTTGGGAATTAGAAATCAGGAGCAACAAGGTTTGAGATCAGTTCTCTTCTATTTCCAGTTACTACCTTGAATTGTGTTGACTTTATCTGATGAGCTCTTTGAGGACAAATCTTGTATTTTCCAGTCTCAGCTGTGGCCTCTAGCATTCTGACCATTTAGGTGGTACATGCAAGAAATGGGCTATTTCAGAAGGCAAAAGATGGAGTAAGTGGAAAGGAAATCCTGGCAAGAGGTGTTGATGACTCATTTAAAACATGTGAGTGGAAAGAAAGGCTAGAAATATTGTGGAAAGGACAAATCTAATTGTGATTGTTCAAGAGAGAATGTCTGGGCTGGGAGTTTGGCCTAGTGGTAAAGTGCTTGCCTACATGCGCAAAGACCCGAGTTTGATTCCTTGGTACCATATAAATAGAAAAAGCCAGAAGTGGTGCTGTGGCTCAAGTGGTAGAGCTCTAGCCTTGAGAAAGCCCAAGGACAGTGTTTAGGAGGTAAGGAGGTCAAGCCAAGGAGGTCAAGCCAGGGACTGGTAGAGAAAGAGAGAGAGAGAGAGAGAGAGAGAGAGAGAGAGAGAGAGAGAGGGAGGGAGGGAGGGAGGGAGGGAGGGAGGGAGGGAGGGAGGGAGGGAGGGAGGGAGAGAGAGAGAGAGAGAGAGAGAGAGAGAGAGAGAGAGAGAGAGAGAGAGAGAGAGAGAAATTTGAAGGCAGAGAGAAATGAATGGTCAGTCTGGCTATTGGTTCATCAATCTTACTTGATCTTTTCAAAGGACAAACTACTGGTTTCAAGATTCTCTTGTTTCTCATTTCTCTTTTTAATTATATTGACCTCTGTTTTAACTTTAATTATTTTCTTCCTTTTGACTGCCTTTCTGACTTTTCCTAGATTAGAGAATTGAAACTTTGCATTTTTTACTAAAATATTTAACTATAAATTTCCTTCTAGTCTTTCATTTTATTTATTTTTTGGTGCTGGTTTTGGGACATGAACTTAGGGCCCGGCCTTTGTCCTTGAGCTTTTGTGTTTAAGGTTAGTAGTACTCTACAACATGAACCATAGCTCCACTTTTAGTTTTTTAGTAAAATGCTAGAAGAGTATCATAGCTAAGAGTATCATAGGCTTTCCGGCTTGGGTTGGCTTTCAACTACAATCCCTAGATCCCAGCCTCCTGAATAAGTAGGATTATAGGCATGAGTCATTAGTTCCCAGCTATGCTTTTGGGCTTTCGGTGGTTAAATGGAGCTGACTGCCTTTCCTGCCTCGGATGGAATCAGAATCAGATCTCAGCCTCCTGGGTAGCTAGAATGACAGATGTAAGCCACCTGTGCCTATCTCCCATCGGACAACTTCTAGATTTTTTAGACCACTTCTATTTAATGTAATTGTTGATGCGATTAGATTAAAATCTGCCTGTCTTCTATATTGTTATTTATACTTGATTTCTTCTTTTTCCTTCAGTTCTCCTTTACGTTGAACACTCATATTTTATCTCTACCATGGGCTTATTATTTGTGTTTCTTTTCTTTTTTCTTTTTTTTTTACCAGGCCTGGAGCTTAAACTCAGTGCCTGGGCATTGTCTTTGAACTTTCTCAAGGCTAGTGCTCTGCTACTTGAGCCACAGCATCACTCCTGGCCTTTTCTGTGTGTGTGGTACCAAGGAATTGAACCCAGGGCTTCGTGTGTTCTAGGCAAGCACACCTGGGCTCTTGTGTTTCTTTTAAATACGTAATGTTTGCACTAATTTTGACAACATATTTTATTCATCAAGTCTATCTTCAAATAACATTGTATCACTTTATGTGTAATATAAAAACTCAGAGCTAGGTATAGTGGCATACTCCAGCAATCCAAGCTGCTTAGGGGAAGAGATTGGAAAGATTGTGCTTCAAGACTAGCCTGAGGGGAGAAAAAGTTAGAGAAACCCCATCTTAATTATTAAACTAAGCATAATGGTGCATCTATAATCCCTACCCATGCAAGAGACATAGATAGAAGGATTATTGTCCAAGCTGGCCTGGGCCAAAAGCACAAGACCCTCTCAGAAGAATTAAAAAACAAAAACAAAAAAACCAAAAAGGGATGACAGCATGGCTCAAGTGGTAGAACATTTGCTTAGCAACTGTAAAGTTCTTTTCAAATCCCAGTACCACAAAACTAAGCTAAACACTACTAACAAAAACTACACAGTATTATACTTCAAATGGTTGATAGCCTAAAGTTTGTAGGCTTAGAGTTTCTGGGGAATAACTTAAAATTTACAGTATTTCTTTTCAGGTGATGAAGGCACTCTGAAATTCATTGAGGTGATAGCCATACAACTCTGTCTATACTAAAAATATTACTAATTTACATGCAAGGCTTGTCAATCCTATCTCAATAAAGTTATACATACATGTTATATATATGTTTACATGTTAATTTTCTGTGTATATACATATGTATATATGCACATATATATATATAGATATATAGTCGGTTGTGGGACTTGAACTCTGGGCCTGAGCACTGCTCCTGAGCTCTTCAGCTCAAGGCTACTGCCCTACCCCTTGAGCCACAGAGCCATTTCCTGTTTCCTGGTGATTAATTAGAGATAAGAGTCTCACAGTCTTTAGTGCCCAGGCTGGCTTTGAACCTTCATCCTCAGATCTCAGCCTCTTGAGTAGCTAGGATTACAAGCGTGAGCCACCACCCCTGGCCATATGAATATATTTAAATCATCACACTTTAAATTTGAAGGCCCCATTGATAAAACCTAGCAAGAATCAGAGACATTTTACTAATGGTGCTGAGGACAGGTGGGCCAAAAATACTTCTGAAGGAAACATTACTTTCATAGAAGCTGATGGAAGGACAGCATTTATAGATATTATCTTATTCTATGTTCTATTTCTGATTCTAAGTGTTGACAACTTGCCCTGCTAAATAGTGTTCTTAACCAGGTCCTGCATTTATATTGTCCATGAATTTTGTTAGTTCCTGTAGATAAAATGTGGTGTGTGCCTATTAGTCTTAAGGATAAAATAAGTTCCAAGTCATTTGACTGCTTTCCGTTGTTACTAGGCAAATTCAAGCATCACTCCCATTGGTGTCCTATGCCACTCTGTGCTGATGTTACCTGTAGTGTTACAGATAGATTTTAATACTGTTTGAGATTTGCTTCTTCTTTAAATGAAGCACACAAATGGAGTCTGTGGGGAGTTTTCTAAGTGAGAACTGGAGGGTGGTTTACCTTGAGTATCATGTGGTAGCACTAATAGCCTCACATGTCCTGGGGTATTGTTTCCAAACACTCAGAATTCTTGTAGGTGGTTTTGGATGTTTGTGGTGTAGATAAACTCCCAAATCTATTAGGTAAAAAAAAAAGAAAGGTGTATGCTACAATTTGCATTTAAGAAAGAGTAGTGACAAAACTCTACCTCTCAGCCAGGTGAGCTAGCTCATGCCTGTAATCCTAGCTACTCAGGAGGCTGAGATCTGAGTATCATGGTTCAAAACTAGCCTGGGCACTGAAGTCCATGAAACTCTTATCGCCAGTAAATCAACAGAAAGGGAGTAGGGCCATAGCCTTGAGCTGAAGAGCTCAGGGACAGCGCCCAGGCCCAGAGTTCAAGCCCAAGACCAATAAACACAAAAACAAGAACCCCAAAACAAAAAAAACCCTACTACCTCCCTAGAAGGTAATTCCATGGTTGACTCTGGAAGGCAGTTGGTGAGTTGGTGCTCAGTACCTAGGTGTGTACCCTTTGATGTTTTCTTTAGATTTGAACTATACCAATGCATTGGCTATTCAAAGAGAAAACAAAATCCTGCTAGGATGATTAATCAAACTTGAGACTTAGTTGTCTCCATTTCTCATCTTGAATTTCTTCCCCCCTGCTGGCCTTCTACTCTTGACCACTTACCTATAACAGCTTGAGGCTTTCTTCCTCTCCATTTAATAGAAACTGTTCAGAGGGATGAGGTAGCAGGTTGCCATACAGAATCAGGTTTGTGTCAGTCACTAGGAGAGCTCATTAGTACATAACTTGCTGGCCCCATCTCTGAGTTTCTGATTCAGCAGGCAGATCTGAGTAAACCAAGAGATTGCATGTCTAACAAGTTCCCAGGTGATGCTAACTAATGTAACTAACAGTAATGTGTGGATATTTAGTTCAGATGTCCCCAGTGTGCACTCATTTCTACCTGTGATGTAATTGAAATCAAGAGAAGTGTGTTGCCTTGCATGACCTTTAGCTTGCTGCTGTTCAGTGTTCTATCCAGCCCGCAGTGCCTGCCATGTTCCTTCCTACCTCCTTCCTAGGCCATATGGCTTCTACCACAGCATGGCTGGCTCCTTTATAGGTCTCCAAGCAGACATTCCTGTGGTCACTGCTGTCACTTCCCAGCAATTACAGGCTTAATTGGTATTTAAGAGGAGGCATTAAAGTCATGCAAATACTGATTGCTCTTCTCAGGTTTCATTGTCAGGGTGGTATTAGCATTTAAGGAAAGGCAAGTATTTGTAATGAGTAGTTTGTATAATGGAAATAATTGGGCCTCCTGACCCTTCAACTCTTCCCACTCCCTCCCTCCCAGGATAAGTGGTGAAGGCCACTTGCCTCTGATAATTGTGAGATTTATATTTAAGCTACCAGACCCCTGCCCCAAACAATTACCTTCCATCCATGCTTTAATATTTTCAGTGCTTTTAAATTAAATGTTAATACTACAAAGGGACCAAATGGTGAATGTTTCTTTCTGAAAGCCCAGTGGTGATCAGTCTATTGTGATGTTTAGTGCCCCTCTGTGGAGAAGCTGTGGGTTAGCACTGGAGGGCTTCTTTCCTGATGAAGTGACTTTGAATCCTTATGGACCAGGAGAACATGTTTCCTTTGTTTGCCTGAGTGTGGGATACATGTAATGCTGTGTAAGTTTGGAAAATTAGCTTAGAAAGCCATTTGTATGCATTATGAGCTTTGATAGTTTTTCAAATAACTAGTAGCTTTATAAATGTGCTTTCTCGTGAGCTAAATCAAGTCCTTTGAAAAAATAGACTAAAGTGTCTTTAGTACAAGGAAATTATGAAGTAACTACAGCCAGAAGTAGCCTAATTCTGGGTAAAAGAAGGGGAACTGTGGCATTCCCAGGGGGCTTGGTACAGGAGGAGGGCCTGGGTATAGAGGAATAATTAGCTGGCTGTGCTTCTGGCTAGTCATCATTACCTGGGATGGATGAGAAGCCAGCTATGCCTAGGCTGGAGGAGGGGTCAAGGTCAAGGAACTGTAAGCAGAGAGTGGGGAGTAAATAGATGGAGAGTTTGACTTTCCTGGGTCATCTGGGCATAGTTTTGAGAGAAATAGAAATACCTATTCTACCTTGCTGTCCACCTGAATGTCCACGTACATTCAAGGAGCCCCTGTGTGTATATGGGCTGATGCACCTGGGATTGGCATTCTGCTGGTGCTCCGTGCCAAGTGGAAATGAACTGGAGGATGAAGTGAGGTACAGGCTCCACTCCGGAACTCCCTGTGAGAGCCCTCCCACCATTCCCTCTTTCCTTTTCAAAGGAGGAAAAACGCCACCCTGGGTAAGGTTTTCCATCTTCTGTGAGTCTCCTCTGTGGAAGGGCCTTTCATTTGGCAAGTCTCTCTACTTAAATGCCATGTGAGAGTGGGTTTTTCTTTGGGTTTGTAAGCTGCCTCTTAGATTATTGTACCTTCTAAAAGAGCAGAAACAAGCCGGAAAAGGCCAGAGTAAGTGGTGAAGGTCTAATGTACAACTTTCCTTGATAATCATGAGATTTGTAGTAGGCTACAAAGACCAAGTCATCGGTGATTTTAAGAGCACAGGTCTACTGTTTACCACAGATACTCATTTTCCCCTCGGGCAGTGCTTCCAGGTGGGATCCCTGAAGGGAGGAGAAGGGGGACCTGTAGGAGCCTGGACTGGACAAAGTAGGTGGAGCTTGTGGTTGCCATCCTGTGGGTTCTGAGGTAACAGAGGATGTGCACATAGCTTTGGGGACAGTGAGTGTTGGCATTCAGTCATCTGAGGCCAGACTAGTGTGTGGTATTTTCTTTTTCCTCAGTTAGCCCCTTCTTCCCCTAGCCAGACTCTCAATTGCCCAGGTGGCAGCTCCTCCAGAAGGTGCCCATGCCCTGCCTCTCAACTTCTGCTGCCTTCTTCCATCACCCCACAGAACCTTTCCACACCCCTTGTAAGTATCACCCTCCACAGTCTTCCCACTTCTGTCCTAGGTGGAGGAAAGAGGCACCTCTCTGTGGGCTCTTTAATGTAGTTATTGAACTCCAGCGTATAAACCCTCATGTGGTAATAAACACCATGTCACCTTGGGACATTTTTCTATTTCCACAAAGCTTCTCCCTGCCACTACCACATCTCTTTTCTACGTCTCTGGTATGGCTTTCCTATCTTTCTTTTCTCCTTTCTTCCTATCCTTCCCACCTGGGTGGCTTTACAATTGAATTTCTGTGCAGTCCTAGGGCCTCCCCTGCTGGGCTGTCAGCTCTCTGCATGTAGGGACAAAGACCTCTATATCCTCCTGGCCTAGACCAGTCTTGTTGCCACAACAAACAGAGGAGAAGCTGCTGGTGAGTGGGCAGAGTTTTAAGTCCTGCTGCTCCCCAGGGAACCTGCAGAAAGGGGGACTGTGCCCCTCAGGAGAGCCCAGTGCCTGGGCAGGTGGGGGTGAAGGCAGCAGACTTCAGCACTGTTGATCTTGGCCTAGCTGACTGGAATTCTAGAACTGGCAAACCTAGTGGGAACTGTCATTGGAATGAGCCAGGAAAAAGATTGGGGGTTTGCCTGGAGTCCTGGCCTTTGCTAGAGCTTATTCATGTTGTAGGTCCTGAAGCTTCCCCTTTTGGCTCCAGGAGGTTGTGCTGATAGAAACTGTTGGCTTTGGAGGTCTCTGTCTTGGTGCTTTCCTGGGGTTGGGCACAGGTAGAACTCGGTTACCTGGGCCCATATGCGTTAGGGGTTCTGTGGGAGTAGCTGTTGCAGGTCCTGACTGAGAGCTCCCACTTCGCCTTTCCTTTTTCTGTCCAGAGAGAAGACACATGTGTGGAACAAGCATGGTGCCTTCTTTGGGCAGCTGCACAAGGGTAAATATTTTCAGTAACATTCCAAAACTATGGGTCATTGTTTGGAAGAAGTGTTCCCATTGGTTTTGACAACTTTCCCTCATGAAAAAAGTGATTTTCCCCTGGTCCCCTTCACAGTGTCTTTGAAATCTTACCACGGTGGCCCTCTGGGGTTTCTTGGCTATACCTGGTGAAGGGTTTGTTCTCTCTTTGCAAAGGATATCCTATATAGAAGAGGATGAGTATGTCCTAATTCTGAGAAGGGTCTGAGTGGCAGAGAAGACAGATGGAAGGAACATGAAAGAAACATAGAATGTGAGATTTCTTTCTTAAACTGTTGCCCCTTAAAAACAGAATCTGGCTCTAACCTGAGAAAGTGGGGCCCCAGAAGAATCTCAGTGAGCTCTTCAAATGCCCATTGTTTGCTATAGCTGTGGAATTGCCACCTTCCTTCTCTGTGGGATTTGTGACTATAGCTGTGGCTGAGGAAGGATGGAGGACCCCGAGGAAGGATGAAGATACCTCATTTTCCTTGTGGGTATCTTACTCAGAATAATCATTTTCCAACCTTATGTAGGACACAGAATCCTGGTGGAAGCTGTGTTTATGGAGGAACCCCCTGGGCAGTGCTCGGGGATGGCTGTGGCTTTTTGGAGCACATACCCTTGTTCTGTATCCATGCAGAAGTCCCAGGTCTGAATCTCTGTCCACTTCTGACTAGGGGAAGTGTTTGTGGTAGAACAGCCTCAGAGTTTTCTGTTAGTTGTGTTGTGTTGCTGTACAGGATTCCACAAAATTCCCTTACAATTCTGAAAGTGGCTGGTAATTGGCAAGAGTCCCTTCTTGTGTCATCCCATGATGGAAGGAGGAATGGCAAGAAAGTATAAGAGCATGATGGGGGGCTTAAACATTCTCTAAAATAAACCAGTCCTAAAATCATTAATCACTCCCATGACAGTTATAAACTATTCACAAAGACAGAGGTCCCACACCCTCATTACCTCTTCACACTGTTACATTGGAGATTAACTTCCCAGTACATGAATTCCGGGAGTAACATTCAAGCCATAGCAACACTCCAGGGTTTAGCATACTGGAAATTATATAGGCAGAGAGATGTTTCTTTTTAGTATAAAATTTGAGCCTAGTGTTTTCCTCTTATATGGACATAGTGAGACCTAAGGACTCACAGTACCATCAGAAAGGATAGGAATCAATTCTGGTGGTAGCATTTGTGACAAAAGATGAGCTGCCATCACAAAGGAGGCAAAGCCAGTGGTTGAGAGCCCTCTTTAAACAAAGAAGATTGTGGATGTGGAATAAAGATAGGCTTTGTGGAACTGAGCTTTGTAAGAATCTCACAGGCTAAGGGTCCATCTCCTGGAATTTTCCTTGGAACCTAATTATTAAACTTCTTAAGAAAATCCCTGATCATGGGACCTGATAAAATACAATATTACTGCTAAAATATGTTAAGATTAAAGCTGTTTTGATTCATTTGCTATCCATTAGAGCCATCACAGATTAATTATTTTTCAAAAGAAAGAAAACTATGCTACAGTTTTGCAAGAAATTTGACCAGATGTTGAAATCTTGGGATACTCTGCCATGTTTAAAAATATTATAAGAAATCTTTAAGCAGTAAAATCTAAAAATAAAACCCCAAACACTGAAACGTTGAATAATACCAAAGCATTCTCTTACTTCAAGAGTTTTATTGGTTTGCTTATTTTTATTTATTCTTGGAAAGGATTCCTAAGTTATAGTTTAATACCAGATGCTGTATCCTAGATGCATCCAACCTTGTACCGGGAAGAAAGGGAAGAGAAAACAAGACCTCAAAGAGAAAACTATGAAAATCCTAATAGTTAGCTAAGTTGTCAGTGATTATCTAAGTTGTCAGTGAATCCTGGGTCTAGAAATGAGAGACAGTGGTAGTAGTGGCAAGACAGGGGTGATGTTCATGTTCCATTAACTCATTGTGTCTGAGGAAAATATGAAGTCAGTGTCAAGATATCATCTTTCACTCTTCCACTGAATTGCCTGCAATGCATGGAAATTGTACGGGACATCACATAATGTTGTCCCTAATGCCCATTCCCCTGTTTCTGGCACACTACAACTGTGAATGAGAATCCACATTTAGATCTGCTTGGTCTGAAAGGAGAAAAGAGCAAAACAAGAGGGGAGTAGTGGTCTGTGCATATCAGACAAAGGACTGTCAAGAGGAGAGCTTCTGATGCAAAAGATGTACCTCACTCCAAAGAAGCCTTGAAATTAATCTCAAAATCAAGAAGACACAAGACAAAGGAAGGGGGTGACGTCGTCCAGAAAGAAATGTACTGGTTATTTGACTTTTGAAATTGCTAACCCCTCAGCATAATAATAGCAATATTTTTTTGGTGGGTTGTGAGGCTTGAACTCTGGGCCTGGATGCTGTCCCTGAACTCTTAAGCTCAAGGCTGTCATTCTACCCCTTGAGCCACAGTGCTACTTTCTAAATTTTATTTTTTAAAAATCAAGAAGACAAAAAAACATCATGAATCTAAGTCAGCCTAAACGTTAACAGGATGGGGCAGATGACATTTTCAGATAAGGACTGGAGCAAGGAACTTATTTTGCCTTGTCTGTAGGTTGTTGTTAGTAATCATGAAGGGACTGAGATTTCAGCTACTTGAAAGCTAAGGAGTTGCTTCACCACAGTGTTGTAGATGCTGGGTAGAGATGACATCTACAGGTTAGAGATAAAGGACTTTGTGGTTGATAATAATTAGAATATCAATATGTTCTTTTATGAGTTCTTTGAACTTCAAATCCTCACCCCCACAGGCTAGTACAGTGACAGTTACAGAGCACAAATCCTGAGCTTAGGAAGGCCGAATCTTTCCTCGTAGATAGGAAGTGTCCACTTGCACTTTGCTCTTCCCCTGGGAGGCTCTTATTGGCTGTAGTTTCTCTCCACTTCTGAGACTCTTTACTGAAAAGAGAGTCTAGAACAGAGGCAATGAATATCTCTTCCAGTGAGATGTAACAGGCACTGAATGGACTCCCAATCATAGCCTCAATAGAAAGGGAGAGGGAGTAAATGTTCATGGCATCCTTGTTCTGCCAGGGCCAGAGGACTTCTCAAAGGTTTAAAGCAACGTTGGAGGTCTGTGGCACTGTGGTTATTCACCAGTAAAGAAGCTGGTGAATTAGGGAATTGGAATACCCATGAATGCATTGCTCATAGGATTCTGGTAGGCTAAGTGCTAAAAAAAAAACCCAAAACCTTCCCTAAATGCTTAACAGTTGTTAACTATCCTAAATATTTGCTACAAATTGATTTTTTAAATTCCCATAGCTGTGGCTGTCAGGTACTGCTGAAGAAATTGAGGCTCAGAGAGTGACAGCCAGGGAGTCATAAAACACTTGTGCTGGTGTGTTTTTGCCTTAGTTCTTCAGGTTTACAGCATGAGGTCATGTCCAAACTAGTTTGTAGCAGAGGACAGGGAAAGATTTGGAAACCATGTCAAACAGGAATAATTTAAGGGCTTAAGTTTGGTCTGCAGGAGTATAAAGAGTAAGGACAGTCTTGAAATATTTGTAGGCATGTCTTCTAAAAGAGTAGCTTCAGAAGGCAAATTTGGATCCAGTCAGTGGGGTAGGGTATATAAGTAATAAAATGCCCCCGAATGTGGTATAGGAATAGGCTGCTCTCTAAGATGAGGACCTGCTTGTGCAGGATTTACCTTGTAGGGATACTCTGCTGGGCACTAAGGTTTTGTCACACTAAATACCCCTGTTTCTGTTCTCTAGAAGAGGAGGCCTGAATGTAATGTTTTAGAGCTTTCCTAAGTCATCTGACCTTTCTAACATGGCTCCTGAGCTTCTTCCCCTGCCATTCCTTTCTGTTCCCTCTCCTAGCAGTGGAATTAGACTCAGCTGCATCCTTATACTATTGCAGCTCTGGTGCTCCAGACCTGCCCTGTGTCATGGGACCCACAGAATCTTGAGTAAGTTCTACCTGGAACCCAGCAGAGTTGGGCTCCTCCCTGCTACCAGCTGCACTCACCTCCTCAGGGCACAGCCTAGTGATTCCCTACACCCACTCCAAGTACACTGTTGCCCAAGTAGTCTTCAAGGTGGGAGGCAGAGTTGTTCTCCTAGTGATCACTGTGATTCTTGTAATGTTTGGAGAAAGGAGACCTCCACGTGGTTGTTCAGGCAGAAGAGAGTTTATTAGGAGACTGAAGCTTGTTGGCCAATATGAGATGGAAATGCACAGAGAGGGACTTATGGCAGAGGAACTAGTTATGTAGGGAGAGAGTGGGGAGGAGTTTTGGCCACAGTTGAGGGCATGGGGTATGGCTGCACTGGATGCAGAAGTGACCTCAGAGGTTGGGGGCCTCCTATTGCCCTTAGGTACACCAACACCAGGATTATGGGAGCTGTGTGTGGGGTCTTCTGTGGAGGGCCACATGTGAATGGAGGAAGAATAAAGGGGAAGCGGACATTTTTTTCCTAGGCGGACCTAACATTCCAGTCTTTTGATTGTTATAAAGGAGCATACTGGCTACTTTCTGCTGGCAAGAGACATGGAATTAGGGGTAGAAAGTGGAGATGTTAGCCGGACATGGTGGCTCATGTTTGTAATCCTAGCTACTTGATCTGAGGATCAAGCCCGGGTATTACAAAGCTACAAGACTTTTTTTTTTTTTTTTTTTTTTGTGGGTCATGGGGCTTGAATTTGGGCTGTGTGCTGTCCCTGAGCTTTTCAGCTCAAGTCTACCACCCTACCCCTGGGCTTGGGTGTTGTTCCTGAGCTCTTCAGCTCAAGGCTACTGCCCCAGATCCCATTTTTTTTTTTTTTTTTTTGCCAGTCCTGGGCTTGAGCTCAGGGCCTGAGCACTGTTCTTGGACTTTCTCTAGGCTAGAGCGCTACCATTTGAGCCTCAGCACCACTTCTGGCTTTTTTCTACGTTTGTGATAGTGAGGATTCAAACCCAGGTCTTCATGCATGCTAGGCAAGCACTCTACCACTAGGCCAAACTTCTGCCCCACTCCACTTCCCATTTTCTAGAAGTTAATTGAAAATAAGAGTCTCAGGTCCTTTTGTGCCTGGCTGGCTTTGAACCTTGATCCTCAGATCTCAGCCTCCTGAGTAGCTAGGAGTACAAACATGAGCCACAACTCCGGGCCGAGAGACTCTTATCTCCAATTAATCACTAGAAAATGGGAAGTGGGGCTGTGGTTCAAGGATAGGGTGGTACCCTTGAGCTGAAGAGTTCAGAGACAGCACCCAGGCCAGAGTTCAAGCACCATGACAAAAAAAAAAAGGTGGAGATGTTGTCTGGTCTGGGAGAAGTCAGCAGGAAGAGTTCCTTGGTAGTGAATGTGGGTATGGATGAAATCTAAAAGCGGTCTTATAAGACCCCAGACAAGGAACTGAACAATTAGAAAAGGAAAACATTAGAGGGCCTACAAGTGGCAGACATCCATTCAGGATGGAAGAATAATTGGGTGACTTGGGCTAGTTCCTGTCTCCTGCGTTCCAGGCAGTCTTGGAATTGGTGGATCATATCCCTGACTACTTCTGATTGATTACCATCTGGTGACTAGATGGGGGAAAGCATTGTGGACTGGTTAAGAAAAACTAGTCAGAAGGTGGGGCTGGATTGGCGTGATTAAGGGATTGGTGGGAAGCCTTGAACATTTCCTGTAACTACTATAGATGTACAGAGTATAGATGCCTGGTTTATAGATTATGGATGGGAGGCCCTCTATAAATAGAAATAGCAGGTAACAATATAAATTCCTGTCCAGTTAGAAGGTAGACAGGTATGAACATTAGATAGGCATGCTCATTAATTATTTTCTTTTGATTTTCCAGCTCTGGTTAGTTTTGAAAGGGCAAGCACAATGTGACTCCATTTAGGCTCTGACACTATCCCCTCTTACTTGCAATTTTTCCAGCTGTCTCTGGATGGACCCTGTCCCCAGGATAAGCTTGTTTCTTGCTATCACAGCAAGAAGCAGATGGCATGTCCCACGATGGAGGGGAAGGTAATTGGCAGATTGAGTGAGTTTTTGCCATGAGCCCCTTTTTATTTCCAGTTGAAGCAACAAGGGGTCAATAGAAATAGCTTTTAAGCAGGGATTATCTGTAATTTGTTAAGTCAAGTTTGCCAATAACTTCTTGTAAGAGTTCTTTATTCCTCTGTGGATCTGACTAAATGTTGTAGAGGATCAAAACTGTAATGACAGAACCCAATAGTAGACATAATGAGAGTTTTGAAACAACTGATTAAACAATCTAGTTAATTTTTAATCAAATAAAACACTTAGGATACTAATGAAGATTGAAACCATTGTGAGCTCCATATCCAAGGCAGTTTAAATACTTGGGAAACAGATATTAGGCACACTTGTTCACATCCAAATCTGACGAGCTTCTTTGCAGTTTGAGTTTAAAATTGTTCTTTTTTTTTTCTTTTGGCCTGTGGAACCAGTTAAGTTTTGTTTACCCAAACTTTCAAACAGTTTTGGTAAAGAGACAGGTTAGCTTACAAATTGGTCTTTGAACATTTGCTAGAAAGGTGAGGGTCACATGAAAACCCACACGGCCAAGATGGTCAATTTCTGGACAAGTCACAATGATAAGAAAACTTGTTGGAGCATTGTTGAATAAGCAAGTAAGCAAGCAAGCAGACAAGTAGACAAAAAGCAGAAACAGACAAGTAGAAAGGAAGGGACAGCTAACCTTCAAGAGGGAATCTAGAGGGGGTCTCCAGGACCTAGGCCGTGTCTCATTGGCAAGGGCACAGGCCAAAGGGATGTCCTCACAAGCCAAACCTCTGTGTGACAGCAAGGAAAGGAGAGAGAGGCAGAGAGACAGAGACAGACACAGAGGCAGAGACAGAGACAGAGAGGAAGAACTAAGGGACCCATAGATGACATTCATTCACCAGATGGAGACAGAAGGCAGGAGATTGTGTAGTAAATGCATGGCCAGAAATGATAAAGGTGATAGGGTCTGTGTGGTGCTTCTTTGGCAATTTGGTGGGAGCCCAGGAGGCAGACTGACTCTTGGAAAGAGAAAGAGGAGAGGAGAGAGAGGAGAGGGTCTAGCGACTTGACACTATCCCCTCCCGGGTCTCAGCACAATTATATAAGGTTTGGAGAAAGGAGACCTCCATGTGTTTGTTCAGGCAGAGAAGAGTTTATTTGGAAACCCAAACCTGCCAGCCCTAACAAGATGGAGGAGTGCAGGGGAAATTTATGGCAGAGGAACTAGTTATATAGGGAGAAGAAGGTGTGACACGGTGGAGGGCAAGAAGGAGGTATGGCTACAGAGTATGTATGAAGTAGCTTCAGAGGCTAGGAGTCCTCCCATTGCCCCCAGGTGTGCCAATTACCAGGATTACAGGAGCTGTGTGGAGTCTTCTAGGGAGGGCCACATGTGCATAGGAGAATAAAGGGGAAGGGCCATTTTCTCTGGGAAGACCTAACAATTCTGTGATTCACTCTTTCCTCATCAAGTGGTCCAAGCTCTAGGAAAACAATAGGAACAGGTGGTTGGGTCTAGCCTGGAGCATGCTCCTAGCTGCTCCCTGATGTTGGGTAGCTCCAATTCACTGCCTAATAGATTGGTCCAGCTGCAGGTGGGAATGTGAAGAATAGGAGTGGTGGTAACTGACTTTCATGGCATCTGTTCTACTCAGCCAGGAATGTCCTCTGTTAGAAGCAAAAGTCTCCCTAAATGTGGTCCTAATTAGCTTGTGTATTTCTTTGAAGAATACATTTTCATCCAGGAGTTTAGAAGTAATGCTTAACCCAGTGGAAAGGGCATGAGCAGGACCTGATCCTGAAATGATGTCTCTCATATCCCAGAAATCAGGAGTAACTAAACATATACTCCTAACTCCAAGGAATTCTTAAGCTTTTAATCTATCTACTTTCTCTTTCAACATCCCTCCAGGAAGTAAGAGAGCAAGGAATGACCCAAAAAGTTTTAATTATCCAGTCTGCTGACTTTATTTTATCTGTGCCACTGATAATAAATCCAGACAGCATTCCATTTAAATTTCAGTGCTCAGGACAACCTCCGCAAACTTGGGCCTTTATCTTGCTGGTTGTGGCCAAGACTTGATTTTTCTACCCCCTGCCATTCTCCCTCAGATTTCCCACAGGTCTTGATGGCACCAGAAGTCAACCATCTGTGCAATGTCCACTCATCAGGAGACTCCCTTGTGTGTGCTTGTCCCCCAGTCCTGCTTCCTCAGCTCAGCTTGGCCATTTGTGGTTGAGTTCTAGCATGTACTCATCCCGAGAACAACCAGGATTTGGTAGAAATTTTGCTGTATTTCTGTGATTGGCATAAGCAAAGAAGGAAAATAAAATCTGTCTAGCATTTAATTTTTTCTTTTTTTATGTACAAATGAAAAGTTCCCTGTTCAATGTTTTAACATTTTTCTAGTCAGTCAGTCAAGTGCCTGCATAGATTCACTTTGGTTCTCTAACCTTTCCACTTGGTTTAATGTTACAGTTACAGCTGGTTTATTAAGACACGGTACATCATATTGTTACTGTTATAGCAAGGTTAGATTTAAGGAGAGCTTCCAGCATGCCAATCATAGTGATGAAGGCTTTGGGCCTTAGAACCACTTGACACAAGTGTTCTTAATATCTTCTCTGGTTTGTATATGGTTTAAATGCATCCCTCAGGGATGTCATGTTGGAAACTTTCCCATTGTGATGGTGTTAAGAGGTGGTAAAACTATTATGCTGTGGGGGCCTAGTGGAGGTTGTAAGGCCAGCCCCTCATTGCTCCCTAGTTTCTCATCTTGTGATACAAATCCCCTTGTAGTGCATATGCTTGCCTTTTGATGCCAGGTTTTATGAGGTTTTCACCAGGACTGGGCCATACTGTTTGGACTTTCAACCCTGAAAACCATGAACCTAGAAAGTCTTTTTCTTCATAAATACCAAGATTCAAGTATCTTGTTAGAGTAATGGAATTTTATATTATTTATGAAATGCTCCCCATGTTACAATTAAGAACCTAGGCTAATGGTTTGCTAGAGGTCTCACAACAGAACTAGGATTAGAAACAGGGCAGGTGATGCTTGAGCTGGTTAGCTGTTTCATATTGTTATGTACACATACACATGGATGACACATTATTGCATATACAAACGCTCCTCCAGTATACCAGAAAGTGATGACAACTTTATAAAACCCTTTCAGCAAAAATGTGTGTTGAGAAAAGAATGCTTCTCTGTGAAAGTCTAACTAAAGATGTGTGAACTCTGCTCCTGTCTACATTTCTGCATCCAGAAACACGCATGCCATCATCGAGACCTAAGCCAAGCTTAGCAAGAGTTGCTTTGTCTGTTCTGCTCACTGACAGGACTTGGGACCAGAATACTATTGTATAGTAGTGAATGCTCAAAAAATATGTTATGACTAAGCAAACTTTGAATGAAACCGTCATCATTTTTACAGATAAAAGAACTATTAATTCAAATAAGCATGAAGGACAGAAACTGAGCTTAGAGGACAGTCTTTATATGATGTGCATTAGGTTGTCCTCATTTTTCTCTCTCACATGACTGAGTGGGAACTTGGACATGGAAGATACTTGGGGACCTGTGCCATAGCTGTAGCTGCAGTGGCTCATAGATCCTTTAGGAAGGGCTTGTGGAAGAAGTACCCCACGGTTTGGCAAGAGTTAGCAGATGGCAGCCCTTAGGATGCCTTCCCTAGGAAGCATGCTAGAGCTGCCTTTCTAGGCAGATTCTGCAGGAGAGGGCATATCTCTCATGTTTTGCTGTATCACAACAATTGTTTTTAACTTTTCCTGTCTTGCTCAATACTTGGTTCACATCCAAAGTCTTCCCTAACTTAATTGAATTGAATGTCTTAAGTACCATGCCATGTGGGAATCCCTAGATCTGGTTCTCACTTGAATTTAACCCTGGCACTGAAGTAGGAAGATTTAACTCAAACTGGGGCTAAGAAAAAAGAGTAAGAAACCAGGCCAGGCTTGGTGGTTTATGCCTATAATCCCAGCTACTTGGGTGGCAGAGGTCAGGCTGGGCAAGAGCTAGCAAGATCCTATCTCAATATGGGCATGGTGGTAAATTCCTGTAATCCCAGCTACTCAGGAGGAAGTTGTAGGAGAATCATTGCCCAAGGCCAGCCTGAACAAAAACACTAGGGTCAAGCTGAAGGAAAAAGAGATGTGGGTATTGGTGAAGTGGTAGAGGGCCTGCTTAGTAATCATAACACCCTGAGTTCAAATCTCAGTACCACACAAAACCAAAAACAAAAAATCTGGAGAGCTATAAATTAGCGCCATATAGAGTGACAGAAATCAAGAGAACGCAAACTCAGAAGCCATAAAAATTTCAGTAATTTTTTTTTCCAGTCCTGGGCTTGGGCTCAGGGCCTGAGCACTGTCCTTGGGTTTTCTCAAGGCTAGAATTCTACCACTTGAGCCACAGCACCACTTCTGGAATTTTTCTATGTATGCGGTACCGAGGAATTGAACCCAGGTATTCATGTGCATGCTAGGCAAGCACTCTACAACGAGGCCAAACTCCTGGCCCCCCAAATTTCAGTAATTTTTACACTGTGATTCAGTAAACAAAGTTTTTGAAATATATCTTGAGAAATGTATCTAGACTAGAAGAGAAGGTATATATGTCAGACTGTTACTTGAGGTATTGTTTTCATGAAATTTAAAGTAGGTTGATAGGGCTACTAGTAGGGGCATGAGTGAGGGAATTAAGCTTTTGCTATTTGATAGAATATTTTACAGTCATTGAAAATAAGATTTGTGAAGAATGCTCTGTATCTAGAAAAGAGTTTGTGGTTTAGCTCGAAGAAAAACATGGAAATTGGAGGCAGTGTGTGTATATTTTTGTTCTTAAAAGCACAGAATGGACTGTTTGCATGTGCAGAGACAAAAGCAGAGATCTCCCTTTCCCAGAAAGATATTTACATTTTTGTAGCTATTTGTTTGGGACATTGGTAGTGGCACTGAAGCAAGCTCTTTGGATTTTTCTGAACTTAAGTGAGAAAGTACTTTGCATCACTTGGATACAACTCTTGTAAATTTCCACTTAAGCGATCAGGTAGAGCAGTGACTCACTTGTGAGTTCTTTGCTCTGGAGGCCAGGCTATAAGCAGAGAGGACTAGAATTTCCCAAAGTCAACTCAGAGGTCACCTAAGCAAATGCACTTAATGCCAAGCCACAGCTCTCTGGAGGGGTAGGTGGGGAAATCTGTGTTGGGAGGGGAAAACTACTAGGTCAAAGCCTATACAGAAGCTAGAGGAAACAAGATGGTGCTCTACTCCATTTGATTTTAGCTGTGCTATGGGGAAGAGTGCTGTTCATGGTAAGGCTAGGTTTTCTCTAGGCCAGAAACAGCCAGAGACATGGAGGGGGCCATAAAGGGGATGGAGTCCCCCTGTTTCACCCCATAGATGTGACAGGAGCAGAACTAAAGGCAGCCTTCTATCTATTCATCAGACTATGGATGCTGAGAAATTCCAGTCTGTCACTGCTTTAGGAAAAATCCTGCATCCACAGAATGAAATTAAAAATGGATTCCTCATATTATACATTGTTAAGCTCAAGAAAGTACAGCATTCTGCTAAAGCTGAAGTACTGTAAAACAGGGTAGTCTTTAGTAGTAGGGACTGATCATTTAATAGATATGATTTTATAGCACTACAGATTGACCTAATCCATAATCTGTAAGGAGGCCTGACTAGTTGGCCCCTGTGTTTACCAGGTAAAAACTGGCTTAAAATGCGTGAAAATAAATGTCTGCCAACCAGCAGACATCTCAAAGCATTGCAGGGACAGTCATACTTTTCTTTAGGGTTCTGTGCCTATCTTGTTACTGTAGGGGAGGGGCATTTAATAGCCAATAAATACCATACTGCTTCTAGAATCAATGCTGTGAATTCAATGTGCTGTTGTTTGTTAGTAGAGTGATCCTGGTAGGGTGCAGAATTTTAGGTTAGGGAGAAGAAAGTCATGAAGGGTTTTAGGGTATAGCCTGTTGGATCCCATTATTCCATCCACTAGAGCTCTATTTTTCTTCTTTGTTAATCTGGTTTCTCCAGTAGAAACCCACCAGGACTGTAAATTCTGGTGTTGATCCCTATGTCCTCAAAGTCTGGTATACCAAATATGAGTCTGGCTGATAATTAGCCTTGACCCTTGGCCTCCCTGGTGACCTACATCAGTATATCAGTCTGCCTTACCCGCTCTGGCATGTGATGGAGGCTCCCCTCTGTGGTGAAGGGCTCCTTCTCCTTGTGTAGGCAAAATGGATGTGTCCCAGAGGACTGGGGGGATGACCCTCCACCCTCTCTCCACTGGGAATGGAGGGTGTCCTTTGGAGGAAAACAGGCAAGGCTTCAAAGCTTAGGCCAGAGGGAAGGTTACATCAAGATAGTCTAACGTCTCACTGGATAGCCATCCTTGTCACAGACATTGCAGCTGGGATGGAAGCAGCTTCACTTGCTTTTCTAAGGAGCACTTCAGGGCAGGCAAAATTCTCCTAGACTCCTGAGCCTCTTGCAGAGACCTTCTGTATAGAAGAGGTACATGTGGCCCCTGTTTTGGTTCCATGGAGAGCCAGGGACAAGTTGAGAGCATCTGGTAGAGGCCAACTATACCTGGCTAGTGCAACTTTAAAGCTCTGTGGGCAGGGGAGAGGGCCAGCAACATGCAGACCTGCTCAGGGCTATGTGGGTGGAGCCAAGGGACTGGACAACTTTGAGCCAAATTTTTCTTTTTTTTTTTCTTTTTTTTTTGTAGTAGGGCTTGAACTCAGAGTCTCACACTCTTGCTTGGCTTCTTCACTTACTGTGAGAATTCTACTTGAGTTATGCCTCCAGTCCAAACTTTTGCTGTTACTTAGAGATGGCATCTCACAGGATTTTCTGCTCCAATGTTCCCAATTGGCCTCCTGACTAGCTATAACAATAGGCTTGAACCACTGGCATCTGGCTGGAACCCCTTCTATTCTCAATTCCTCTTCACTAATAGACTGAGTTCTTGATGCCCAGGGGCCTCCTCAGAACCAAAAAGGGTTTCAGTTTTTCCGATCCCCTGTCTCTTCACCATCCATCATGTACATCTTGAATCCTCCCTCTCAGAAGGCAGAATGGAATCCAAAATGGTCTGTACTGAGCCCCAGACTCCACTGGCACACACAAGGTGCTTGACATTCAACAATACAGAGGACAGCAATCTTTCCTCATCTTGTTTTTTACTTTAATGCCAGCCAGTTCCCTGCACAGCTCCATATATCACCTTCTGGGTGAGTGGGTAGATGTAGAAATTCCATTGAGAATCAAAAATGAATTGGCAGGAGACCCAGCAGCCAGGCACAGGGCCAGCCTTGGTGGGGGACTGAGAGTCTCAGGCTCAGCCAATACAATTTCAGAACCTGGGATCCTGCACTCATTTATGGCCAGCAGGGGGCTGCAGATCTAACTTTTCATCTAGAGGGGCCATTTGGGCTGGTAAAGAATAGAGTAGGAAGGCCAGTCAGTATCAGGGGCAGATTAGAAGACGGAGGGGTGTTTTGGCTCCTCCTGCTGTAATGTCACTCTGTGGGGGAGGTGATGTCACACTGTTTAACCTCTGACCTTGTTTGTACTTATTGGAGCCATGTGGGTACTCAGTAAACACACAGTGATGCCATGTGGACATTCTGTGTCTCAGCCTACTTCCTGTTATGGTGTTTTTTGGTTTTGGTTTGTTTTGAGACAGGATTTTACTATGTAGCCCTGGCTGGCCTTGAACTGAAATCTTCCTGCCTTGGAGTGCTGGTTTTATAAGTGTGTACCACCATGACTCACTCCTCCCTGCCACACTAAGAGCACAAAGCTGTCGCACCAGGTTTAGGAGGGCTCATGGAAGCACCATGACGTGAAATCTTATAATGTAGACAGCAGTAAGTGTGCAAGAGAGCCCTGTCATCTCTGCTAGCTCTTGTCCTGCTATGGCATGGGCCTCTCTGACAGCATCAGTCTAAGAAGTTGGGATTTGAGGAAGATTTGTATAGATTCGAACTTTGGGAATGAATGAACATCTGTAGTGTCCTAGTTGAGGGGAGTATGTGCTTATTCCTATGACTGTGGCTTCTCTGTGGTGTGTGTGTGTGTGTGTGTATTTGTGTGTGTGTGTGTGTGTGTGTGTGTGTGTGTGTGTGTGTGTGTGTGTTTATATCTGTCTGTCTGTTTGTTCTACCAGTCTGTCAGACATGCACCAGGTATGCAGTTAACAGGACAAACTGGTCTCTGGAGTAGAGAGACTGGGATGGCAGGAAGTGTTTGGTAGGACCCTCCAGCACTCTCCTGGGTAAGAGATTGAGGAAAGTTTTTCTGCTATCTACAGTGACGTATGCAAATGGCCAGAGGGCTGGAGCTTACATTCAGACTAAGAAAGTATTCTGGTACCTTCAGGGAGTCCAGTAGAGGTCTAACTCCAAAAGAGTCAAGACAGCTCTCCAGGGCCTTATTGATGACACACACTGTTCCTGAAATCTGTTGGCTCTTGCTTTCTTTAAGCGGAGTTCGAAGCCACTAAAGTGGTGAGCGATGGCCATTTGAGTTTAAGGGCTGTGTGTAGTCTTGTGGTATAGTCAGGAACAGACACCAGAACCTACTCCCAGCTGTTTAATTTAGCATCTCTAATAATACCACCCAGGGTCTGAACCCTGGAGTCAAGAGACCTGGGTCCAAATCCAGGAAATAATAAAAACTACCTGTTACATATTGGTTTCAAGATTTGGGCTTCACAGTTCATGTTCTGAGTTCTTCCTTTATCCATAAAGTAAAAATGATACCTATCCTGTGGAGGTGCTATGGAAAGAATTTGGGGAAAATTCTTAGTACAGAGCTAGCTTCTTGTAAACGTTCAATAAACGCAAAATTGTTTTTTTTTCTTTTTAATTGTAACAATCAGTATTGTGACTCACACTTCCTTAGGTTTCCTTTCTATAAAGCACGAGGTTAGACTGGATCAGGGTCTAACTCTGCTATCCCCAAGGGATGCAGAGAAAGAAGCTTGCTCTGGGGAGGGCTTAGATTATAGCCTGAAGAAACTAACAAAAAGCTTAACATTTCTTTCTTCCTTTCTCTGTTCCTTCCCCCCTCTCTCCCTTCTTTCTTTCCCTCCCTCTCCCTCCTCTCTCATTCTTTTTTTCTCTCTTTCATATGTGTGTATGTGTATGTGCATGTGGGTGTTGTCAGTAGTGGGGCTTGAGTTCAGGGCCTGAGTGCTGTCCCTTAGCTTCTTCATTCTACCCCTTGAGCCACAGCTCTACTTCCAGCTTTTTAGTGGTTAATCAGAGATAACAGTTTCATGGACTTTCTTACCTAGGCTGACTTCAAACCTTGATCCTTAGATCCCAGACTTCTGAGTAGCTAGGATTACAGGAATGAGCCAGCAGAGCCCAGCAAACTTAATATTCTTTAAATCTGGAATTTATTTGTAACATTTGCTTATAGTTGGCATCCTATACAATGATGTGAATGCATTCATTTTAACATAAAATTATTCCTCTAAATTTTTTGAGTAAAATAGATATTCCAGAATAACCTTAGCATCAGGTACCCTCACAGGACTCCCCAGCTGTATCCTCTTGGGATGGAAGTGATACTGGACAGTTTTTTTCCTTTGCTAGTGGCTTTAGTATGTCCTGTTTCTGGATGTTTGGGTAAATGCCAAAGAGTGGAATTGCTAGGTCATAGGGGAGCTCTATGTTTAGTCTTTTGAGGAACCTCCATACTGCTTTCCATAGTGGTTGAACGAGTTTACACTCCCACCAACAGTGTAGTAATGATCCCTCCTGGCCACATCCCTGCCAGCACTTGTTATTAGATTTCTTGATAATGGCCATTCTAACTAGAGTGAGGTGGAATCTCAAAGTTGTTTTGATTTGCATTTATTTTATGGCCAGAGATGTGTCTATAGAGAAGACTCTCTTTAAGTCTTTGGCCCAACTTTAAGAGGATGGTTGTTTCTTTGAAGATTTGTTTTGGAGAGATTCAATTTTTTTTAGCTGTAGATACATTTTAGATATGAGGCCTTTGTTGTATGACTAGTGAAGATCTTTTCCACTCTGTGGGCTTTTTATTTAACTTGCTAGCTATGTCCTTTGCCATACAGAAGCTCTGCAGTTAAATGGAGTCCCATTTGTCCAAACTTTCTTTAATTTGTTGTGTTTCTGGGTCTTTATTAAGAGAGTTTCAAGCTTTGCCATGGAGATCTAGTGTATCTCGTATTCATTCTTGTAAAGTTTTCAGGGTATCTGCTTTTACCTCAAGGTCTTTGATCCATTTGGAACCAATCCTGGTACAGAGTGACATAGAAGGATCCAATTTTAGTTTTTTGCAGGTGCTTAACCAGTTCTGCAAACACCACTTGTTGAAGAGGCTGTCTTTCTTCCATTCTATTTTTTTGGCTCCCTTATCAAAGAGTAGGTGGCCATAGGGCTGTGGGTTGATTTCTGGGTCTTCAGTTCTATTCCATTGGTCCTCTGGCCTGTTCTTGTGCCAGTACCAAGCTATTTTGGTTATTATAGCTTTGTATTGATATTCCTCCAGTGCTGTTTTTTTCTGCTAAGGACTGTATGGATTGCTTTCTCTATTTCATTAAAGAGCGACATTGGGATATTGATGGGTATTGCATTGAATATGTAGATGGCCCTTAGAAGGACTGCCATTTTCACCATGTTAATTCTTTAAATCCAGGAGTATGGGAGGTTTTTCATCTTCCTCAGTTCTGCTTTAATTTCCTTTTTCAGGTTTTTAAAGTTTTTATCATAAAGGTCCTTTACATTCTTAGTTAATTCCTAAGTACTTTATTTTCTTTGAAGCTTTCACAGAAGGAGTTGCTTTCCTGATTTCTGCCATCTCCTCTTATTGGCATACAGGAAAGCAGTTGATTTTTGAGGGTTAATTTTTTTATTGTAATTAATAAAAGGGTTACATGATATTTGCCAGATAGAAGGTGCATTAATTCACATACATTGATACCCTTTCACATGTCTTGGTACCCATTACCCTCCCCCTACCCCCCACCCGTCTTGGTTTTCCCCTCTTCCCTATCAAATTTCTTTTTTTATATATTTTTATTGTAATTAATAAAAGGGTTACATGATATTTGCCATATAGAAGGTGCATTAATTCACATAGATTGATACCCTTTCACATGTCTTGGTACCCATTACCCGCCCCCCCCGTCTTGGTTTTCCCCCCTTCCCTATCAAATTTCAAATAACCAAATACAAATAAATTCAGTATATCAGATAACAAAGCGAGATACTGTAACAATATGAGATACCCAAGGGACAGCAAAGGAGATGAGAGATAACCTAGTACATTAAGGACAACAATCATTCGTTATATGGCTTTTGTTTCAATATCCTGGAGGTTTAAGGGTTAATTTTATACCTTGCTACTTTGCCAAAGTTTCAAATCAGCTCAAGCAACTTGGAAGTGGAGTCTATAGGCTTCTTTAAATACAGAATCATGTCATCTGCAAAGAGAAAAAGTTTCACTTCCTCTTTCCCTATTTGGATCCCCTTTATGCTTCTTCTTGCCTTATTGCTCTGGCTAGGAATTCCAATATTATATTGGAGAGAGTGGAGAGAGTGGGTATCCTTGTCTCATTCCTGATTAAAGAGACAGTGGCTTTAGCTTTTCATCATTATGATACTGGACAGTTTTGAAAGTCTTTCCTACCTGTGATGTTCCCTGTTCCTACGGAATGTGTCTTCTCTTCAAAGAACCTGAGATTGCTGTGAAAGAACCTTGAAATCACTTTAGAGAAGCTAGCTCTCCATGCCTGTACTCACGTTGGAATAGATAGTAAAAGGAGGGAACAGATGCAGCCCTTACAGAAAAGCTCAGACATCTGGAAAAAAAAATGGTGCTGTGTCTGAACCTGACTTCCTATCATTGGGCTGATAAAGCTAGCTAGCTCAGTTGGGGACAGTCTTCTACCTTAGTGAATTTTAGGTAATGGTAAGCATTGTTTCTCATCCATAGAGGGAGATACATACCCTGTAGAAACACAGGGCTAGTCATGTGGCTATTGCATCCTTCTAGCAGCACTGGGCTTGTGTTCAGCTAGTGGGAGGAGAGGAGTGGGAGCTCAGAGGAGGACACCAAGCTGTTGGGAAGACACAGAGATTTCTGGGCTGTGAACAGAAAGGTGGAGCAATATGTAACTGTAATCTCTGTGTATAGATACTGTCCACTCGTGGTCAGCCTTGAACATATTTGTCAGGACTGGCTACTCTATGTGCAGGGTCCCCCTGAGGCAGGAGGAATTAGAATGAGACACTCATTTGTTGAAGACAAGTATATGCAACATTCCCTCGATGAGAGACTGGCCACATTAGTCAAGTCTTTGCTTGTCAGATAATATGACAATAAAGTCTCAGAGAATTCAACAAATGCTGTGAATTTCTTATTGGCTTGGTGCTTTTTTTCATATATTTTTTATTGTAATTAATAGAAGGGTTACATGATATTTGCCAGATAGATGGTGCATTAATTCCCATACATTGATACCCTTTCACATGTCTTGGTCCTGATTTCCCTCCCCCGCTGGCTTGGTGCTTTTAATAATAAGATTTACAGGCAGAAAATGAGGGAAGAGGTGCCACTGTTCAAAAAGAAATATGCTCATTACCTGACTTACGTAACAGAATCCCTCTTTATATTACCTTTACAATAGCAATAAAACAAAATAGTAATAAGATATAGTGTATATTTATAAACCTCTACTAAGAAAGTTACCAAATTGAGCCAGGAATTGGAGTTCAAAAGACTGGATTCCAGTTCTGCTTTCTTAAACAGTTGTCCTACATTTGTCAGTTTTGTGTTAGTATAATGAAATACTTGCATAAGGCTAACTCTCAGTTCTGGAGAGTAAAAGTCCAAGATCAAGGGGCAACATTGGTTCTGGCACTGGTTAAGACTTAACAGTGGATAGTTTCACAAGATGGACAAACACATACCAAGAAGAAATCACATGTTCCAGCTGGAAGCCAGAGAATGATTGAGGGCATGGTCTCACTAACAGAGTTCCAGAAGTGTTACCTTAATCCCTTACAAGGGCAGCTTACCACACTAGATGCAAAGCTACCAATATGACTCTACTATGACCTTGACAAGGTCAATTGATGTATTGATTTTCACCAAGAAAAGGAAGCTATAAAATACGTAATATGGTGATGTTGAAGTGAGGTCTGTTCTTCTAAAATATGACATTTATTCAGTGAACTAGCATCATCTTCCTCATAGTATGAATAAAAAATAGATCAAGTAATTGTAACAGGTGTATGTAAATGCTCTTTTCAGGTATCATGTTAACACTTTCACACCTGGAATATCTAGTGTGAACAACATGAAGTAAGAGTTAATTCAGAAAACCTTATATAAGTTGTTAAATCAGTAGCCGGTCAGATGTTAATTTTAACTACAAACTTAGTAATATTAGCTAGGAGCATTATTCTCCTTGGATTCCTCCACAGCCTCATCTCAATTAACTTTGTGATTGTATTTTCAAAAATTCCCATCCTGATCACTACTACACTGTTGGTGGGAGTGCAAACTCATTCAACCACTATGGAAAGCAGTATGGCAGTTCCTCAAAAGACTAAACATAGACCTTCCCTATGACCCAGCAATTCCACTACTTGTCATTTACCCAGTTGTCCAGAAACAGGACATACTAAGTTCACTAGCACAACGATGTTCATTGCAGCACTATTTACCATGGCAAAGATATGGAACCAACTCAGATACCCCTCAATGGATCACCAAAATGTGGTATTTATACACAATGGAATTCTATGCTGCTATCAGAAAGAACAACATCGCCCCTTTTGTAAGGAAATGGAAAGACTTAGAAAAAAATCATATTAAGTGAAGTAAGCCAGACTCAAAGGAACATAGGCTCAATGGTTTCCCTCACTTGTCATAATCTGTAGAAACCTTGGGCTCTCCTAGAAGAGATTTACAATAGAACAAAACCAAGGCCATATAGAATGATTCTAAAAAAAGGACCTCCAGGAGATAGAAACAAAAGCCATATAATGAGTGATTGTTGTGCTTAATGTACTGTGTTATCTCTCATCTCTTTTGCTGTCCTTGGTTATCTCATATTGTTACAGTATTTCACCTGATTATCTGATATATTGTATATATGCATACTTGGTTATTCGAAGTCGGATAGGCAAGGGAGGAAAACAAGATGAGGGTCAAGGGTTGGGGGAGTGAAATGGGGACCAAGATATGAGAAAGGGTATCAATGTATGTGAAGTGATGCACCTTCTATCTGCTGAATATAATGTAACCTTTCTATTAATTACAATAAAAATATGAAAAAAAATTCCCATCCTATTCCTTTATCAGATAAGTTTCCTTGCTGCTACACACTTGTGCTGATCAGCTCCATACAAGCAGCTTACTCACGTGGTTATCCAGGGCTCATTCTCTATGTCTTACTAGTGTCTTTGAGGATTACATTGCTTTACTCTGGGCCCCAGTTTTCTCATCTATAAAATAAAGGAATGAACAAAGTGAACTAAGTTCTCTCCTATTCCTGGCATTCTGCCATCCAACAATATTTCAGTATGTTAAGAGTAAGCCAGAATTTGGAAAGATAGTAGGGGTGAGAAATCTTTATTTTTTCCTGCTGGGGGCCATTTTTTTTACAATATAATTCCAGGCCATATGAAATTATCGGTATAAGCAGAGGGCCATGGACTGCTGACAACAGCATAAGAGAAGCATAGGTGTCTGTCCTATCATGTACCACATCATTTTGTGGGCTTTACACAACTCCAGGGCTAGACATTCTCCATCCTGGCACTCTCATCAGTGAAAAGTAACTGATTAGTTAATTCAATACAGGAATGAATAATACATTTTTGTTATTACTGCAATATTTAAGTGAACTAGAACATTTGCTGAACATAAGCTATGTGATGCTGTTGGTCTGACACAGCATACTGTTTTTACTGAACTTTTATATCTAGATAAATATACTCAAAATAATGGTTAGAAGTATAGTATACACATAAACCTGTGACACTTCCATTTATGATTCATTATGCTTTTATATGGCTAGTAGCAGTGGGTTTGATCAACATCAGCACAGGTACATGAGGAACACATTGTACTGGGACATCAGGATGGACACAGTGTTCCTGGGTGGTATGAATGTTTCAGCTTCATTAGAACGGGATGATAGTGGTATATGCAGTCTGTCAACCAAACTCACACATCTCATAACTGTGATGACTGTAGTTATCAATTGTTGAATGCTTGCTATGTGGCAGGCATTGTTAGAAATGACTGTGCATTACAGTTAAAATGTGTTTAAGGGAATCAGCATTGTATTAGATGCTTGAGGTTGCTTCTAATCACATAGAGGTCAAATAGATTTATAGATGGGATAATGAGGTTTGGAGAGATAAAGTCACCCAAGGTCACTCTGTAGCATTCTAGAGACAGCCTGGGATGTGATCCTTACACTGAAGCCCTTTGTCTTTAAGGCACCACCTGGCCTCTTTTTTTTTTTTTTAATGTATTGTTACTGTTGTCACAGGATTGCTGGTGACTCAGCTGCTGTGATCACTTCTTTCTTGTTAAAGCAGTCCACCTGAAAAATCTCCCTGGAATAGCAACTTTTTTCCTTCAATATGTAGAGCTACCAAAACCAAGCTGTGTCTCTGGGCCACTTATCTTCACACTCCCTAGGTATGGAAGGAACACTAGAAACCAGGGCACTGTTTGCCAGCCGTGAGCTTTGGGGGCAGTGCAACAGTTTGGAGGGTGTAAATAACTATAAACCCACATCTTGAATCTCCTGAGCTTGGAAGGGTCAATAGCTGTCCTGGCTCTTTTCCTGACTTCTTTCCCTTTGTTGTGTTGCATTGGGAAGGATTTGGGAAAGAAATATGTCCAGCCTCTAAGGAAGGTTTGTGTTTATGTGCCGTGTGGAGCCAGGTGGGGTGTGCACTGCCCCAGGCCCAGGCGCTGTAGGGGGAGCTGTGCTCTGCCTGGCTGGCTGGAGTCTTCACTCTTATCAGTGTGCCTGTCTCTGTAGCGCTGCCCACACACAGTACATTCTGTCCCCCTCCTTGGGAGACTTGTCCCCACAGAATGCCTCAGGCAGTGATATGTGCTAATGAGATGCATGAGCTTTGGGATTGTGGCCACAATGTGCATTTGGCTGATTTAGTTTCTGGTTCTAGTTTGGTTTATTTTGCATGTGACTTGTATTGCTGAAACTTTCTCTCAGCCTCTTGTCATTAAATTCCAACTTAAACAGAAGTCCCAGCAGGAGGATAACAGCTCCAGGAAAGCAAGCCACACTTATGCTGTGAGTGTATGCAGTGGGTATGTTTATTTGATATTGTGTGTTTGTCTGAGTGCATTTTTAAGACCACTTAAAAATAATACCTGTCTGTGAAAAATGTGGGCACTTGGGTTGCACTAGGGAGTGACAACTCATATCATGGATTGCTGCTGTGCTGTTGTAGCCTGTCTGACATGGGTAGCTCATCTACCTGTAGGGGCCTAGCTGCTTGCTTTATGTATATTCTGTGAGTGAAAGCTCAGGAAGATATGAGCAGGGAGAAGCTGCTTGATGACTGGGAGAAGAACATAGCAGTGAGGGGCAAATGTAAGCTGGCTTTATACACATTTACTTGAGAATGCAGATCTAAGTAGATAGGGGATGCCAGCAGGAGACCATACCCAGGATGCGGCTTGATATGCTTATTTCACAGATGAAAATTTGAGTGAGAAGCAAAGAGTAGGTAGGATACATGCAAAAGCCACATGCTAGGTTTAGAGCTTATGCCAGCAGTCATGTGTCTGGAACCAAATAGAATAGGGCTCAGGGAGGTGGATTCACTATCCTTATGACCTGTTCCCTTGTTGCTTTCATTGTGTATTCTTTAGTGTTCATGCAATTTTTCTAGACAACAAAATTTAATTGAATCGCAGCTTGGAAATTGAAATCTGCGTGTTTATTGAGAATTTTCTATAATACGGGTTTGTGGTAGTCTAGGCATTAGAGTTATAGCAGTGAGCAGAATACACATCCCTGTGGCCGTAAGTAGCTTACATTCCATTGAGACACCGATGTTAATCCAATGACCACTCCATTATGAGATTGCCAGGTTCGATGTACAGAATAAACATGGGACCAGACCTTGGGGCAGACTTCTATGTTCAGTATTTCCCATCAGCTATTCAGAACTGGAGCCCAAATTGTTTTTCACTTATATTTCTTCTGTGTTTTTGGTCCATTGTGTTGATCTGACTGGAGTGTGTGCGTGTGTGTGTGTGTGTGTGTGTGTGTGTGTGTGTGTGTAAATTTTTTTGTGTGTTGGTGCTTGAACTCAGGGATCTCTTTCACTTTTTCATTCAATGTTGGTGCTCTACTGCTTGAGACACAGCTCTATTTCTAGCCTTTTTGTTGGTTAATTAGAGATAAGAGTCTCTCAGGTATGTCTTCCTGGGCTGGCTTCATATCATAATCCTCAGAGTTCAGCCTCCTGAGTAGCTAGGATTACAGAGTTCTTCCTCCTGAGTAAGTAGGACTATAGGAGATAGACACTGGCATCCTGCTTTCAGAATTTTATTTAATTTCAAAGACTTCTGCTGGTCCATGTGTTTGGAATAACACATTTGACAGAAACACATATTGTGTTTTCTTTTGAGTCCTTGATCTTGGCTCTGTCCAATGCAAAATCACTTTCCAGTTGCATTGCCTGCCATTAGAAATGCTAGCTGAGAAGACTTAGGTTTGAATTCCTTCATTTTTTCAGGGTTAACAGCTTTGAGTTTTGATCAATTTCTACTTCTCTTTAGCCATGGACTGTTGAGATATCTTCAGCCTTCCGAAATCTTGGCCAAGAACCTGTTCGTCAGTATTGTCCCATACTCTGTCTTTCTTTATAGACAAATGCTCTACTAGCTCTCTGGAGGAAAAAATGGAATCCAATTAGATGCTGATTTTCCCTCTTTCTCCCTGACCTTTACAGCTACACATGGCTACTCATTTCTGACTATCCCCTTTCCACTGTGCCTTTTAAGGAGTCAGAGTAGATGGTAACAGGGAGAGGTAGGAGATTAGATAAAGCTGGATTCTTTTGTTTGGGCTTTTTATAAAAAACAAACACAAAAACTGTGCTTGTTTTTGTCTTTTTTTCTTTTTGGGTATTAGGGATTGAACCAAAGACATTGCACTTGCTGGCAATCACTTTGCCACTGAGCTACATCCCAGCCCTAAAGGTGGATTCTTTTTTTTTTTTTTTTTGACAGTCCTGGGCTTGAGCTCAGGGCCTGAGCACTGTCCTTGGACTTTCTCAAGGCTAGAGCTCTACCACTTGAGCCTCAGCACCACTTCCAGCTTTTTTCTATATATGTGGTACCAAGGAATCAAACCCGGGTCTTCGTGCATGCTAGGCAAGCACTTTAACCACTAGGCCAAACTCCCAGCCTAAAGATGGATTCTTAAAATACATATTGGTGTCTGAGACCATTACAAGGCCAATGAACCCCTAATTATTTTTGGAATAGTGTCTTTTTTAATTTTTTTTATTTTAATGTATAGAGGGTTATAGTTATATTCACCAGATAGTAGGTGCATTACTTCTCACACATTGATACCCCTTCTCATATTTTTGTCCCCATTTCTCTCCCTCCATCCCCTCCCAATCATCTTGTTTTTCACCCTTCCCTTTCCTATTTCAAATAAACAAATAAATGTTTATACAATATGCCAGGTAATAAAGTCATATACTAAAATAATAGGAGATTAACCAAAGGGCGACAAAAGAGAAGAGAAATAACATAGTACATTAAGAACAACAATCACATAATATAAAGCTCTTGTTTCCATATCCTGGAGATCCTTTCATTTAGCCTCATCCTATATGGTCTTATGTATCTAGAAGCTACCTGTTTTCTTTTAAGCCACACATACAGAAATTTGTAGACTGGATTGCAACTTAAGAGTAGAGGCCACTTTTTAAGCATATATGAAGCTCTGTGTTCCAACGCACATGCCTACACATACAAAATGCAAAGCTGCCCAGCACTTCGTATTAAACTTTTTTTCCCCTATTGGTCATGGGGCTTGAACTCAGGGCCTGTGCATTGTCCCTGAGCTTTTCTGCTCGAGTACTAACTCTACCACTTTGAGCCACAGCTTCACTTTCAGTCTTCTGGTTGTTAATTAGAGATAAGAATCTCAAGGACTTTCCTGCTTGGATGGGCTTTGAACCATGATTCTCAGATTTCAAGTCTTCTAAGTAGCTAAGATTACAGGTGTGAGCAACTGGTACCAGGCTCAGTTTGTTTTTAAGATAGGGCCTTATGATTTTGTCTAGGCTCATCTTGAACCACAATCTTCCTAGCCTGCTTCCTAAGTAGCTGGAATTTCCTATGCTACCATACTTGGCCTACTAAATTAGGATAGCAATAATTCATAAACAGAAGCTCTTTGGGATCCTTAATAACTTTTAGGAGCATAAAATGGCCTGGAGACTAAAAATGTTTGAGAACCACTGACCTAGAGGGTTGGTCAAATATTAGTTCTTCATGAACCTAACATGACATAACAGTGGAGCTTAATGTCATGACATTCCTGACTCAAATGTTCATAGTGTGCCCTAGATATGTGGGTTGCCTAGAACAAGTGAATCCTTGGGAACTATGGGACTACTCACATCCTGGGAGAGGGGGTTGGCCTGTGTATCACCATACAAAATACTCTGAAGAGGGTTCCTGCAGCTCTCTAGGTGGAATGTGGCATAGCCTGAGAGCCTGGCTCAGATCTTAGACTGATTCCTGCCTACAGTGATAGCACTAGCTGCTTCCCAGGCATACCTCTTCCTCTAGGGATCATAACCAGGGATTCTTCAGCTGAAGGAAGAAAGAGCTGAGTCTCAAGAGACACACGTGTCTTGTGAGCACTGATGCTAATCCCAGGCCAGATGTGCCAGGGGGTTGGAGTGGCGTTCCAGACCAGATGTGGACCTGGGTGTGTGCCCAGCTCATATGAGGGCTCAGCTCTCTGACTGACATGGTCCTCCTCCCTTTGCTCCATGCTCAGATCAGAATCTGCAGCTCTGAGCAAGTAAAAACCTGTGAGCTTCCACCCCTAGCTCTCTAGGGCTCCACTGAGCTGCAGTGGCAGCTAGGGGTTTCAAAGGTCACCCCAGCTGGGCAGATTAGAACAACAGATCTCCCAGTGAAGTTGGCTGCCTGGCCGCAGAAGACAAGTTGCAACATCTCGAGCAGAGTTAGAACAAAGCCCCTTCACTTTGTCAGTCTGGCCCTGAGCTCTGTGGCATTCGGCACTCCTCTCCATTCTCGCCAGACCTTGGACAGGAACCTCAGCAGCACAGCAGTGACACACAGCTGCCTCAAGTCCTGCCACCGTCTGGAGGCCACGGTAAGATGTGTCCCCATGTACAAGTGGGTGGCCTGCCCCACTTTGTCCTGGTGGGTCTTGGCAAGCCAGCCTGGCACAACGGAGGAGCAGCTCATTCCAGGATTATGAAGTGATTAGAGCATTTGTTGGGATTTGAGCGCATTGTGGAGAGGATTAAGGAGGGCTAGTGGGGCTGTCACTCTCTGGAGTGTTCACACATGGGTGGTTTTATGGCCTATGATGTGTATTCTTGGGGGGGTGTCTGTGGCAGGCTGCCAGGCTTACCTGGGAGCCCCTGTATTCAAGGAAGGTTTAGTACTTCTAAGATGCACTGTGAACTTGTTTTCAGACAGTGAACATTTAAAGTGTATTTATTTTGAATAGGGAAGGAGTGACTGGCTTTTTCAAACTTATTTCGCTGGATGACTGGAACCCCAAATTTTTACTTTTTCTCCCCTTATGTTTTTGTCTCAGAATTTTTCCTTTTTTGGCCACAGTTGAAAGTGCCCTTTTCTGGGTTCAAGGGATAATTTAAAGTACTTTTGATCACATTAAAGTCCAGTTAACTCAGTGCTGCTTTGAATGAATAATAAATTGTGTTACTTGTGGAAACTTTATTTGGAGATAGGCTTTGTCCAAACATCAGTGAAGGGCTTCCAGCTGCTGGACCATTGCCCTTTTGAACCCCTCCCCAGCATTTTTCTCTTACTCTGCCCTTCCATCTGGATTTGCCTGATATTATATGAAGCCCATTGGCTCATGTGATTGATTGTAACCACCAAGCATTGTTTTAATGATAAAATTATTACAGATAGCATTCCACTTCTCTATTTCAAAAAACTGAAATATAGCTACCAGGCTTAATGCAGGATTTAAAGAGAAACAATGGCTTGGGTTGATTTATTTTGTTGTTTATTTCCCCGTACATATTCCAGTAGCTATTAGTTGGCAATGTGGTGGGAATCATCTGTGCTGATGATGGCAGTGGTGAGACAATGGGCTGAGGGTGAGGGTGAGTGAGCTGCTTGGTGTGACTGGCCACCTTGGGACTGGGTTCCAGCTCTTCCTGAGAACCACATTGCAAGGGACAAACTGTTTCCTTGCCATCTTGACATGCCTGTACCTTTTCAGACTGACACCAGACTCCTGCTAGGATGGGTAGCTGTAGTCCTTATTGATGAAATCATCTGGGGTACCCAGAGATTTGGTTGGATATCACCAGGTCAAGGTGGTCAATGATGGATGAATGTATAAAGATAATTTGTGTCTGTATGTTATAGTGGACTATTATTCATCCATAAGGAAAGAATGAATTCTGCTGACTACATTGGTACATGATATGAATCATAAGGGTTTATAGAAAACATCCAGGCCTTATCTCACCATTCTTGGTTTTAAACTGGTCCCCTACCCTCCTTTTCCCCGGACCTGGAGCAGAGGAGCCTTTGCCTTCCAAAGCCAGGCCTGAGAGCAGAAAGTCTCTGCTCTCAGAATGATGGTCAATTTCTCATTACTGTATAAACAACTGTTTTAAAAGCACAAAGGAGTTATTTTGGTTCCTTGTTTCAGTCCATAGTTGACTGACTTCATTGTTTATGGGCCTGTGATGAGTCAAAGCATCATGGCAGAAGGACCTAGTAGAGCCGGGCTGCTCATCTTATAGTGACCAGGAAGCAGAGAGCAGACAGAGACTATAGACAAAATAGCTTCAATGACACACCCCTCTGACCTACTCCCTCCAACAAGGCCCACTTCCTAACAGCCCATTTGTCTAGAAATTTACCAGTGGCTTCATCCCTTGATACTATTAGTATCTCCTCTAAATGACTGGATTCATTAGCTGGGGGCCTTCAACATGTGAGCCTTTAAGGGGGACATTCTACATAGAAACAATAACAGAGAGCTATATCCTCTTCCCTTCTTCTGGGCGCCACTCAAGCCTATTGTATATTTCATCACTGGGATGAGCAAGAAATGTCTTGTTTGGGTCTCAGAGCCTCCAGAAAGCCAGCAGAGGAGGACTGTCATCTGACTTCGATATGTTTTCCACTTCTGAGTTGTGTGACTTTGGGCAAGTGTAACTGGTTTTCTAAGCCTCACTGCCTTCTTTTGTGAAGGGGATAGTTAGAAGTACTTGCTGAAGTGTTAGGTTGGGGCAGAGCCCCATCTTGGCACTTATAATGGAATGGTGCCATTAGATCAGATGGGGCAGTGCTGCCCAAAGCTGCCAGCATTCTCAGGTCCCCTCCCACCTCCTCCAAGAATTCTGTCCTCTGCCTCTTATGCACATAACTGAAGATAAGGAGGCTCATCTGAGCATTTATCTGTCCTTAGTGACAGGGACTGATTCTGGGTGATGGCTTCCTTTGTGAAAGGGCTGCCACCTCCCACTTGCTGGAAGCCTTTTGTGAACTTCTATACTCCCATTCAAGTCTTCTCCCACCCCATTTGACAGAAATCTGAGGCCAAGGAATGGAAATCACTTACCTAGCCCACATCAGGAAAGTAGCTGGGCCCCCTGGGTTTGTGGCAGGATCATAAAAATCTAAGCCTTATATAAACTGCTCCTCCTCTTGTCCTGGTTACCAGAGTCTTTTGTATTTTCCTGATTGGAATGTGGAATATAGAAGGAAATATCCTCTCTCTCTGAGTGTGGTCCTAGGTCGCTATGCAAGCTATAAAAGCCTCACAGCAAAGCTGGATGCCATTGGTTCACACCTATATCCTAGCTAGTCAGGAGGCTGAGATCTGAGGATTGTGGTTGGAGCCAGCCCAGGCAGAAAAGTCTATGAGACTCTTTATTTTTATTTAATCACAGAAAAAGCTGGAAGTGGCACTGTGGCGCAAGTAGTAGAGTGCTAGCCTTGAGCAAAAGGAGTTTAGGGACAGCACCCAGACCCAAAGTTCAAACCCCAACAACAACAAAAACAACACAGCAGCTGAGTGCTAGTGTGGCTCATGCCTAGTTAAGAGGCTGAGATCTGACAATCACAGGTCAAAGCTAACCTGGGTAAAAAAGTCCATATGACTCATGTCTCCAAATAAAACAAAACAAAAAAACAAAAACAACAACAACAACAAAAAAAACTGAAAGTGGAGCTGGGTTCAAGTGGTAAAGTGCTAAGTGCGAGTAAAAACGCACAAGGATAGTGCCCAGGCCCCGAGTTGAAGACCCAGGACTGGCACCAAAACAAATAACAAGAACTTCACTGCATAATTCACAATAATAGAATTAACAGGTTGCTAGTGATAAATGACTAGATAAAGAAAATATTTATAAATATGCATGTATCTATACTTACATAATAATGAACTATTACGATCTATAATATGATCATAGATATGTAAATGACATAGGGAAAATAAAATTTTGCAGTAAGTTCAGCCCTGGGTAAAAAGCATGAGACCTTTTCTGAAAAATAACAAAGTAAAAAATGGCTAGGAGCATGGCTCAAGTGATAGAACACGAGTTCCAATCCCAGTGTTGCCCTTCACCAAGAGAGAAAGAGAGAGAGAAAGAGAGAGAGAGAGAGAGAGAGAGAGAGAGAGAGAGAGAGAGAGAGAGAGAGAGAGAGAGAGAGGAAGAAGAAGGAGGAGGAGGAGGAGGAGGAGGAGGAGGAGGAGGAGGAGGAGGAGGAGGAGAAGAAGAAGAAGAAGAAGAAGAAGAAGAAGAAGAAGAAGAAGAAGAAGAAATCCTATCAATTGTGACAACATAGGCGAAGAATACTATGTTCAATAAAATAGTCAAACACAGATTGACAAGTCAGTGTAGAAGCTAAAGAAGTTGGTTTCGTAGGGAGCCAGAGTAGACCAGTGACAACTATAGTTTAAGACAAAGAGGGGACATGGCGAGAAGCTGGAGAACAAGTACTATGTTAGCATTTTGAAGCTGTGACAAAATACCCGAGAAAAATCAACTTAAAGAAGGAAAGGTTTGCTGGATGCTGGCGATTCACCCCTGTAATCCTAGCAGGAAAGTCTGTAAGACTCTTGTCTCCAATTCCCCACTGGAAAAGCTGGAAGTGGAGCTATGGCTCGAGTGGTAGAGTGTTAGTCTTGGGCAAAATAAAATCAGAGAAAGCATCCAGGCCCTGAGTTTAAGGTCAGGACTGGCACCAAACAAACAAAAAAAAAAAAAAAGGAAAAGTTTATCTTGGCTCATTATCTTGGTTCCTGGTTTTAGAGGTTTTAATTAGCTGGCTCTGTTTCTTTTAGGCTTGTGGGGAGTAGAGGATTATGGCAGGAAATGTGTGGAAGTTGCTCACCTCATGGCCATCAGGAAGCAGGGAGATGGAAGAAGGCAGGGTCCTAATATCCTCTTCAAGGACACTCTCCCCGCAGGGGCCTCACTTCCTCCCACCAGGCTTGGTCTCCTACTTTGGCAGCCCTTCAGAGCCATCCATTTCACATCCAAACCCTAACATGTTCCAAAATACAGCAGGACAGGAGGAGTAGGTTCTATAGATGAGCAAGGCAAATATATCTCAATCTTATAGGTTTACGACTTACTATATTTTATAAAGAGCTAGTGAAGTGGGATCATTAAAAGTTCCTGACACATGTAATAAATGCATAAGGAGACAGAAATGAAAATTATTCTGGTTTGACAGTCACACATTGTATATAAGTATTATCAGTTTAAGACATCATATGACCATTTTGAAATGGTTCTACAAGCACATGGCAAATACAATATGAATAAGATAAAATGGCTAGACATCAGTGGTTCACACCTATAATCCTAGCTACTCAGGAGGCTGAGATCTAAGCATCCCAGTTCAGAGTCAACCCCAGTAGGAAAGTCCAACTGGTGATCAGAAAATCCAGAAGTGGAACCATGGCTCAAGTGGTGGGGTGCTAGCTCTCAGGCTCTGAGTTCAAGTGTCAGGACTAGTACCCCCCCCAGATCATTGGATCTAGGTGGAAATTATGTATTCCTTCCACTTTTCTGTATTTTTGAAATCTCCCCATTGTGATTCTTCTTAATTTAAGATTTCTATAGAATTAAATTCATTTTAGTATTTTCTTTATAAATATTTACTCACATAATGGCCTAGAATTCCACTGTGAGTGACGAGTTTTCACTGATGGCTATTTAACAAGATTTCTTAAAGTCTACTTCTTGCTATAAATAATGCAATCAGGGTGGGAGTTTGGCCTAGTGGTAGAGTGCTTGCCTAGCATGCACTAAGACCTGGGTTAGATTCCTCGGCACCACATACATAGAAAAAAAACCAGAAGTGATGCTGTGTGGTTCAAGTGGCAAAGTGCTAGCCTTGAGGAAAAAGCCCAAGGACAGTGCTTAGGCCCTGAGTTTAAGCCTCAGGACTGGCAAAAAAAAAATGCAATCAATGTTTTTCTTTTTTGTATGTGTGTGGTGTGTGTGTTCCAAGGGATTGAACTCAGGGCCTGGGCACTGTTCCTGAGCATTTTTGCTTGAGGGTAATGATCTACCACTTGAGCCACAGCTCCATTCCTCCCTTTCTGCTGATTAATTGGAGATAAGAGACTCAAACATTTTCCTGCCCAGATTGGCTTTGGACCATGATCCTCAGATCTCAGCTTCCTAAGCAGCTAGTGTCCAGACACTAGAATAGCCACCAGTGCCTGGCTTCACTCAATGTTCATATATATGCATTGTTGGACTGCATCTTTTATTCTTTCTCAAGAATGTTTTTTCCTAATAAAGTTCTAAAAGAATTTAAAGTAGTAAAAAATAATATTCTAAAAGAATGTAATTCTACATTCTTGGGAAAAGAATTACATTCTTGGGAAAAGAATGTGGAATTACTAGGAAAAGAATGGCAGCATTTTCCCCCAGAACCTGTTTTGCCAAATTCCCTTCCAGAAAGAGTGTACCAATGCTTGTATCCCCTGGGAGCCTTCCAGTGAGCCCATGCCACCATGGCTCACCAGCACTGCATTGTCTCTTTCTCTTTTGTACATCCATCTGGTTACTTGACAGAAGTAATACCTTGTTATTAAAATGCACTCTTGGATTATTGTGGGGACTGGATAATCATTTGCTTGCTAGTTTTTTGTGTGTCTTTAGTGGACTATGCGATTCATGTCCTTTGAGCTAATTTCTAGGACAAAGTATTCTGATCCTTTGGGGTTTTTTAAATTGCTTTTTTTTTCCAGTGAGGTCTAATACTAAGAATTAAACTCAGGGACTTGAGCTAGCAAGTCAGATGCTTTACCACTTGAGCCATCCCTTTGGTCCCCCTTTTTTTAACCTTTTATTTATTTAGTTATTAATTTGGGGTTTGAATTCAGGGTCTTGTACTTGCTAGGCTGGCATTCTGGCACAACTCCAGCCTTGTTTTGGGGTGTTTTGTTTTTGTTATTGTTTTTAAAGTCAGGCCACTAGTGCTTGGTTCTACCTTATTTTTGAGGAAGGGTTTTTGCTGTATGTTCAAGCTGGCCTGGGATGCAGTCCTCTCAACTGTACTTCCCCTTGTGGTTGGGGATAACAGGTGAGCATCACTATACCCAGTCAGTGGTTGAGATGGAATCTCACAAACTTGTTTTTTGTCTGAGCTGCGCTTGGGCCTTGATCTCTCATCTCTGACGCGAAGGTAGTTAGTGTTACAGGTGAGAGTCACCACATCTTGCTAGACCTTATTTTTATTTCAAATATTTTATACTAGATTATCATCCATCTTTGATGTTGATGGTTTGTTCTGATATACAGAAAAACCTAATTTTACATATAACCCTGTAGATGTTTGTGAATTCAACCTCTTTCACCTCTACTTTGTTATGCCAACCTCAGAAACTCTTCTACCTAACCCACTTGCAGGAGGCAGGAAGGCTGAGATTCAAATACCAGTTTTGTCCCCTGCTGTGTACAGGCTTGGGGAAATTTCTTCAGCTCACCATGCTAGTGTTAGGCTAAGGTTGATGAGATTGTTGGTTGCATAGATTGTCATTTACATGGTATCAGGAGGTGAGAATAGACTATCATCTCTGAAGTGTTTATAGAGTTCCCCATATATTGTAAGCGTTTGCTTTTATAGCTGCCCCAAAATCATATCATCTAGAAAGCAATTCTGTTTGCAAAGCCAATACTTCATCAGTAAAAGAGAAAGCTGTGGATGTACCCTTTTACAAACAAATCCAGTCACTTTGTTACTTTAGTTTGTTCTTCAAAAGTTGAGTCTTACCTTATTTTTCTTAGATATTACATTTAAACAAATGATTTGTATGTCCCAGGCACCTCTTTCTTTAATGTCAGCTATTCAAACTTAGAACATAGGGTTTAAAGATGACCAGTATCCACAGAAAATGAGTAGAAAAGCCAAAACTAGGACATGGAGCCAAGTAAATATAGGGGAAAAAAGATGATTGGGAGGAGATGGGGGGAAGGAAAGGGAGACAAAAACAGGAGAAGGGATATCAAGATTTGAAAAGTAATGCACCCATTACCTGACAAATGTAACTGTAACCCCTCTGTACATTATCCCAACAAAAAATACAGTATTTTTTTTAAAAAACCACTAAATATAGAACTACCCTATGATCCAGCAGTTCCACTCTTGGGATTTATCCAAAAGAGTATAAACTAGGAAACAGTAAGGCCACCCATACAGCCATGTTCATAGCAGCACTGTTCACCATAGCCAAGCTATAGAATCAGTCCAAATGCACCCCAGTGGATGAATGAATCAAGAAAATATGGCATTTATACACAATGGAATTTTACTTAAGCATTAGAAAGAATGATATTGCATCATTTGCAAAAAAATAGGACATGGAAAAAATTATGTTAAGTGAAGTCAGACCCAGAGAGACAAAGGATGCATGTTTTCTCTCATATGTTTTCTAAACATATAAGAAAACAATTTGTGGGTAGAATCCAAGTGCACATAAGTGTACTAGATGAAATATGTTAGATGCAGGGGAGAACTCAAACAGTATAATTTGTTAGAAAGGCTAACTCGCAGTCCTTAGTTATAGAGAAGTTGGCCTGGCTCATCTTCAGATGCCTTCCTTCTCTGATATGCTGTGACTTTCAAGCTTCTTCACAACCTTGTCCCTATCCTGCTTCTTTCCCTTCATTCAACCATTAACTCACCTTTTTACCCAGACTTTTTTCCTATGTTTCTTCTGTTCTTTTGTCTCAGCTCCCTTTTTTCTGTTCTTATGAGTTCTTTCAGTCGAAGAAAAGCAGTTTGACTCTCTGCCCATGAGTCGTCCATTCTGAAGGGTCCATGAGTGTTATACAGGTTTCCTGTTGTGAAGTCTCTGAGCCATGCCATTTCTCTCCTCATGTCCCAGCTGCCCTCTCTAAGAAGGAAGGATCCAGACCTGTCAGAAACAGGCTCTGCCTTGCCTGGTAGCTGTGTGTAGAAGCCACAGAGAGGACATTGATCTAACTGGATACCTGTACCCCCCTCAAACCCTTCCAATCACTAGGTTGGGCAGGTGGACACTGGCAGAGAAGATGGTGCTGGTTTTTGTTAGGTCTGACCCACCCCTCTTCCTTCCTTTTGCAGGCCATGGGGGACGTAAAGTTGGTTGCCTCATCACACGTGTCCAAAACCTCCCTCAGCGTGGATCCCTCAAGGGTCAGCTCCATGCCCCTGACTGAGGCACCTGTTTTCATTCTGCCCCCTCGGAACCTCTGTGTCAAAGAAGGAGCCATTGCCAAGTTTGAAGGGAGGGTAAGAAATGTGGCTGGGTGGTGGGCTGGGAAGGGCTGACACTCTTTCTTGAACCTTATACTCAGCACACTGAACATGGTAGAAAGCCTGCTTCTCCTTTGGACCTTTCTATACATTGATACATTGAATGTTTTCTCTGTTTCTGCACTTATGATGAGCTTTATGTTGAAGAACTCTGAAATGGGGAGGACCAGCAAGTTGACCATTTAGAGGTATTTTGCTGTTGATATTTGTTGTGTCTGGATACAAGTCACCTAGTTATAGAAGACAAGCCCTAATGGTGGCTTATGCCTATAATCCTAAAGGCTGAGATCTGAGGATTGCAGTTAAAAGCCAGGCGAGGCATGAAAATCCATGAGACTGTTATTTCCAATTAACCACCAAAAAACCAGAAGTGGTGCTGGGGCTCAAGTGGTAGAGCCTTGAGTTGAAGAGCTTAGGGACAGTGCCAAGGCACAGAGTTCAAGCCCCACAGCCAACCAAAAAAAAAAAAAGAGTTAAAAAAAATGAGAGAGGGGTGGGTTGAGAAGGATGTTAAAAGGAGTGACACTGATCAAGATACACTGTATTCATAAACTGTTATGTTGAAATAGCAGCTCTTTTGTACAACCACTTAAAGATAATAATAAAATATTAAAAAAAAAAAAAAGACAAGCCCTGAAGCCGGGAGTTTGGCCTAGTGGTAGAGTGCTTGCCTAGCATGCACAAACACCTGGGTTTGATTCCTCGGTACCACATACATAGAAAAAAAAAGCCAGAAGTGGTGCTGTGGCTCAGGTGGTAGAGCTCTAGCCTTGAGGAAAGCCCAAGAACAGTGCTCAGGCCCTGAGTTCAAAGCCCAGGGCTCAAGGCCCAGGAATGGCAAAAATAAAACAAGAAGACAAGCCCTCATGGCAGATGGGTATAAATATGAGCTCCAAAACGTGCATAATTGAGAACTGATGGTAGTTTTTTTTCCTTGCTTTCTCTGGGAAAGGGTGTTCACTCATCTAGCTAACCATGTATTTCCACCCAGAGTAGTATCCTCCCTACTTCAGTTTGCCAACAACTCTTGGTCTCTTGCTCTTCCAAGGCCTCATTTTATTCTTTTGCAGGTATGCATAATTCTGCATCTACTTTGTATCAAATGGAAGGCATAAACTCTGAGAATACCAGATATTTTGCTAGATTGGAAAGGTAGCCTGATATCACACCTGACATGGTGATGCAGGAGTAATAACCATCCTTGGGTTTAGACACAGGGTAACCATCCCAGGAAATGCTTTAGAAGCTGCAAGGCTTTGATGTGAGCAATAGCAAAAGGTGATCAAAAGTAGAGGAATTTGAACGTTTCTCTGTGACTTAAGAGTAGGCTCCTGAAGCTCATGATAGGTCATGGTCCAGCAGATGACACTTCTCAGATAACACAGGGCCTCATCTCTGTGTGAGACAAGGTTGGATAATGTGGTCATCATGTGGGTTAGAGCTGCTGCCTTGAAAATGTGGTAAGGCTGCACTGAATTGTGTGCTAAGCTAGACTTGTCCAGCTAGGACCATTTGCTAATGGATATCATCTCACATCTTTGCACCTTGATTCTTTTACTTAAAAAAGATTGGGATGGGGCCGGGAGTTTGGCCTAGTGGTTAAAGTGCTTGCCTAGCATGCATGAAGACCCAGGTTCGATTCCTCGGTACCACATACATAGAAAAAAGCCGGAAGTGGTGTTGAGGCTCAAGTGGTAGAGCTCTAGCCTTGAGAAAGTCCAAGGACAGTGCTCAGGCCCTGAGCTCAAGCCCAGGACTGGCAAAAAAAAAAAAAAAAAGATTGGGGATGGATATTGGGGTGTTGGTGGGTTCCACTAGCATGGAGTCTCCTTTTTATTGCCCTGAATCTGGTTCCCATATCACTTATCTTTACAGCAGTCAGAAGAAAAGTGACAGAAAAAAAAATCCCTGGATGTTTATATGTGGCCAAGATAATCATGAAAAGGAACAGCTGATTTTTATTCCAATATGAATAAACCTTGAAAACATTATGCTAGTGGAGGAAGCCAGTCATAAGAAAGCTAGCATGCATAATTCCATTTATATATAGTATCCCAAATGAAAATATCTCTCAATAGAAAGTACAGAAGTGGTTGCCAGAGGTTGGGAAAAGAGGGATGGGAGGTGACTGCCAGTGGGCACTGAGTTTCTTTCTGACATGATGAAAGTGTTTTGAGATTAGATAGTGATGATGGTTACACAACTTTGTGAATCCTTACAAATGCTGAACTACACAAATTTAAAAATAAACATGTAAGGCCAAGCATGGGGGCCCACTTATGATACTATAATACTAGCTATTGGTGAGGTACAGTTCAGGAGAACAGCTGTAGATTGGGGACTAGTCATCAACACATGGGACTTTAGGGGAAATTCAAGATCCAAACTTTAACAATGTTGACTGAAGTATTCTTCAGATAGTGTGATCTATCTGAAGAATATCTAACTCTCTGATCTATCATGTGAACATTTCATTTAGCTTATACTGATGTAACAGTTGACTATGTGTTCCTTATGAGTCTAACCGCAGGGTTCTTTTCTATTTCCCACCTGACCAAGAATAGCCCCAAACACCACCCAGCAGCATACTGGTGTAGAGGGTCGACAGAAGGAAGAGTGTTCCACAGTGATGTTCAGATGATGACTAGCTGACTTCCAAGGAGAGGTTGTAAAAGAAAGAGCCCAATAAAATAGTGCTGCAAGTGTGTGCACTGTCATTGTAGCCAAGAACCCAGAGGGACACTTGCTTTGGGGAAGAGTCATCTCTAATCTTTTCAGACTATACCAGAGACGAAGTGCAACAGGATATTACTGTCTTAGTACCTTTCAGGACTAAGAACTGAGGTGGTTTCTTGAGTGGTCTGGGCTCTCAGCAGGAAATACTAGTTATACTAAGGTTTGCCGTAGCTCAAATGGTAGAGTGCTAGCCTTGAGTGAATAAGCTTAAGGATAGAACCTAGGCCTTCTCAGTTCAAGCCCTCGTGCTGGCACAGAATGAGGAGAGAGAGGGGGGGAGGGGGGTAGGGGGGGAGGGAGGGAGAGGAGAAAGAGGGGGGAGGAGAGAGAGGGGAGAGGAGAGAGAGGGGAGAGGAGAGAGAGGAGGGAGAGAGAGAGAGAGAGAGAGAGAGGGAGGGGAGGGGGGGGAGGAGAGAGAGAGAGAATATGCTTGTTAATTGAAAGAAAGTAACAATACCTGTGTTCTCTGTAGATTCTATTATACTCTATTCATTAGTTAATTAGTTGGCTATGGGGCTTGAACTTAAGGCCTGGGTGTTGTTCCTGAGCTCTTTTGCTCAGTGCTAGCACTCTATCACTTTGAACCACAGCTCCACTTCTGGTTTTTGAGTGGTTAATTGGAGATAAGAGTATTATGAGGACTTTTTTCCTAGGCTGGCTTTGAGTCACAATCTTCAGATCTCAGCCTCCTGAGTAGCTAGGATTACACCTGTGAGCCACTGCATCCAGCTCCTGTTATACTTTAGTTAATTCATTTGGCACTGCTTGGGTGCCAACCAGTGTGCTTGTGCTTACCTCTCAATATATAGGCACAGTCTAGTTCCCACTAATGAGGGAAAACATGAAGCCTGTGTTTCTCTGGGTCTGGCTTACTTCTCTTAACATAACCCTCTCTAAGTCTTTCCATTTCCTTATGAATGATTCAGTGTCATTCTTTCCCGTGGATGACACAGATCAAGATGCATTATCTATATAAACTGCTTTGTTAAATGGCAAAAAATTCAACACATAACCTAAAAATTAAGAAAAATGAGGGAAGGGGTTGAGTGGAAGTGGTGACTGAGAATGTTAAATGGGTGTCATTGATCAAAGGCACTGTATTTATAAACTGCTCTGTTAAAAGGCAACTCCTTTGTAGAACTACCTATAGAAAATACAGATATATTTAAAAATAAATAAAAGAGGAAAATGAATGAAAATAGCACAATGCTTGTCAAGTGATGGATGCCCTCTATACACGTTTTCCTCTTTGAGGATCTGGACACTTGCAGTCATCGATGGGGACATGGCCAGGGGAATCTTCCAGAGCCCCATTCTTCCCCCAGGCCCCACCCCTGGCTCTTCACTGCTCATCCCTTCCCATTCCCAGATTGCTTCTTTTTCTCATGCTGTGTTCATGCCAACATTCACTTTCTTTTCTCCCTTTCATTGATGCAAGTTCTACTTCCTTTAGTCTATTTTCTCTAAGTATGTTCTGTTACAGCATTTTATTAGAGTACAGAAGAGCCATGGTTATGACATGGAAAATTCCTGACACCTAAGATCAATCATTAGTAATAGCCACAGGAAAGATTTGACTATCATGGCCTGTAAAACCTATCACTCAGTCATCCCTCTGCCTGTAACTTTATTATAAAGGTGATAAACTACTTTTAAAACAAAACTCAGAAAAGTTTTTTTGCTAGATAGGGACCATGAACTCAGGGCCTGAACACTGTCCTTGAGCTTTTCTCAAGGCTAGAGCCCTACCACTTGAGCCATAGCACCACTTCCAGCTTTTTCTGTGTATGTGCTACTAAGGAGTCAAACTCAGGTCTTTGTGCATTCTAGGCAAGCACTCTAGGCCAAACTCCTGGCCCTGCTTTGACTCTTAATTGCCACTTACCAAAAGTAGCCCTCCTCACGGAAATGTTCTAGCAAATGTGAGCATATATTTAAATAAATTTAACTTCAGAAAGAAATACATGTAGCTTTTCAGGTATATGAAGAATATTTAGGTATGTATAGAATTAAGGAGTTAATGATAAGAGAAAGGTGATTTCAGCTGAGCACCAGAGACTCATACCTATAATCCTAGCTACTTAGGAATCTGAAACCTAGAGGATCAAAATTTGAAGACAGCCTGGTCACAAAAATCCAAAAGGCTTTATCTAAGATTAACTAACAAAAATCTGGACTGGAAATAGGGCTCAAATGGTATAGTTCCCACTGTAAGGGTAAAAAGCCAGGTGAAAGCACAAAGCCTGGATATCAAGCCCTTGTATCAGAAAAGGTTATATCTAGGAATTGATAACTTTGTGTGAAGAAGAAAGAAAAAGAGGGAATTAAACCTTTTACTTTGTACATGCTCCATTGCTGGAATTTCTTTTCACTTCTGTATTTTTAAAATGTAATAAAAATACCTGTAAAATATTTGTACAGCTGAATTCAGTGTCTAGATTCTATCAGATGAATAATCAAAGACACATAACAAATGCAGCTTACTTTAAAAAAATGTCGACAGAGTTTCAGCATGGAAAAACATGTAACTCATCAAAATGAATTATACAACTCTGCTGGCAATGAAACAAATGGAAATTAAAATACCTTTCAAGTATTTATGTACCTGAAAAACAAGCAAAATAACAGCAATAGAGAGACTAATACTGGGGTTGAAGGAACATTTCCTTCAGTGGGGGAACTGAATGTTAGCTCAGCCTTCTGGGGTTCAGACAAGCAGAATGTTACAGCATCAATAAAACCATTGATCTGCTTTGCCAAGAATCCTGTTTTGACACTAACTTAATTCATAAAGGAGAGGAGCTAAGTAGCTGGTACAAAGATGTTCAGAGCACTATTTAGGGAAAAAAATCAATTTGTGCTCAAAAGGAAATTATTAAACAAGCACATCAATATGGCAGTTGTTACATAATCACATATTTGACATTTTTGGTAGCTATATCCATAAATGGAAATATGTGTGAATAACAAAGTAGGAAGAAAGTAGAAGCATCCTGTGTATAGGCTTATTACAGCCACATAAAAGCATCTGTATGTGTTCACTGCATAAAATTAGAAGTAGACTGTGTTTTGTTATTGTTGGAAGTTCTCTGTATATTTGAACTTTCTCAGTGATAGTTTACCCAGCAGGGGAGAGAAGATTGGAGCTATCTGGATATGTCTGTCTCTAGTAGTAAGGTCTTTAGGCTCTTTTTTGTTTTCTTTACTAATTTTATATATTTAATCGGATTACTTAAGAAGAACAAAGGAATAGCACCTATAAATAGGAAAAGTGTCAGTAATATGAAATCCAAATAAAGGAATATGTATTAAATATGTTTTAATATTAGAAATTTTATTCAATAGGCAGATTTTAGTGGCTCTTAGTTTTTTTATTAAAGAATTTATTAACATTGATTTTTACATCATATTTCAAATGACAGGTTTAACAAACAAGTGTTCAAGAAGGGAATCTCTATATACAATCACTGGGACTTAATTTTTAGAACTTAATAAAAATTAGGCTAAGGGTTTGTATGTCATAGAAACATACTAATTTATGAAATAAAACATTATGTCTATAGAGTCATAGGTTTTTATGTCTATATAGTTATGTTTATATTTCCATTAGCATGTCCATAGCATTGGGTATGCAAATATTGAGTCTTGGCTCTTGTACTCTTTGGATCTAATAGCCACATATTAAGGATACCATGCGCCTTTTGTTCCTTAGGTCTTGACTTGTCTCACTCAACATGATTTGCTCTAGATTTATCCACTTCCCTGCGAATGCCATTATTTTATCTTGTCTGTTGGCTATGTAGAATTCCATTATATATATACCACATTTGCATTAATTTAGTTTACTGTATCTATATGTTTCCAATTGTATCATTTGTAAAATTTCAAATATGTAGGCTCCTATTTTTTTTAACTGATTCTAATTATCTTGACTGTCTATCTTGAAAGAAAATCAAAGCTGAATGGTGAAGTGAGAAATGAGAGATGGAGGGCCCAGATTAGGGGAGTTCTGATTCTAACTGTATACTGCATGTGGCTAACAGGTCAAGGCCTGAAGTGCTGGGTTGCTATTAGTCAGCAGGTATCTACATTGGACCGGGAGATGGCACCTAAGGTGGGCTCATTTTTTGCACAGAAGTGGTTTCTGCAGAATCAAAGATGTTCAGATTCCTGATCATATGCCTCACTGAAACTTCAAGTTAGTTATTGTTAGTTTTGTAAAAGCAAAGCAAAGCAAAACAAAACAACTCATGAGTTGAATTTCCCCTTTGTTTCAAATGATGGTGGGAAAACAAAGAAACATCTTCAATGAGTTCTCAATGAATGAATCTAATGAATTTATTCATTGAATGAATCAATAAATTATCTAATGAATGATCAATTCTGCTAACAAAATTAAACTATGTTCTCTCTGTAGCTTTTTCCAGGACTTCCATCCTATTGTCTTCTCTTCTATTGCTGTATGATAAAGAGCTATATTAGATGATTAACATCATATATTATAGAAAGAGCCCTGGGCTAGTGTTCTATTTACATGTTACCTTAAAATGTTTAGACAAGTCACTACACCTCCCTCAGCCTCAGATACCTTCTTCTATATTCATGGGTCAGATGATTCTTCAGATCCTTTAACTTACACGATATACTATGTGATCTCTATTTCACATATGTAGTTCTTACTTTGTTATTAAGGTAGATCCAGTCTTGCGTAGCTGGCCTTGAGCTCAGGATCCCTCTGCTTAGGATTCACCCCTCCTAATTGTCATGATTAGAGGTATGAGCCATCATACCTGGTGTTTCCATGCCACACCCCAATGCCAGTTCCTAACAGATGTCTAGTAAAGAGATAGTTTTTCTTCTATTTATAAAATTTGTATGTGGTTATTTGAAATTGGATAGGGAACGGGGGAAAACAAGATGAGGGGTGGGGGTGGGAGGAAGGGAAATGGGAACCAGGACATGCGAAAGGGTATCAATGTATGGGAATTAATGCACCATCTATCTGGCAAATATCATGTAACCCTTCTATTAATTACAATAAAAAATATATGAAACAAAAACGAAGCATCAATCTCTTGACTCATTAAAATGTTTTGTGTTTACTCCAGATAGATTCTGAGTGTTTAGTGTTCATCTGCTCAATTAAAGTTTAGTGAGCACTTTTCTATGAGCTGCAGTTATTCAGAACCAGAAATTTTAGGGAGAGCTGGGCCACACTGTTATATTTGGAAGTACAAGTCAGTTTGGGAGCTGGGCCATACAATCTCAACATCTTGTTTCCATCTTTAACATTTTATTATCTAATTGAGTTTGTTTATACGTTAGTGGTGGAATTGTCTTGTTATTAATAATATATAATGTATGAAGCTCTTCCAGATCAAGAACAGTGAGTACTAATTGCCTCTCTCCTACTCTATTGGGACAGAAACACAGAAATAAATTGAAATATGCAGAGAGTGCTAGGGTCTGTAAGGGAATAATATTCTCCAGGAAAACTGGGTGAAGAATGAGGCTTGGCATCTAGTCACCTCCTCTGAATTAAATTTATATACCTGTGGGTAGTAGTAGTGAAGACTTGTTGCTGTGTTTCCAGATAGTCCCTGCAGGACTGACTGTCTTCTGTGAGGCTGGTCCCAGCCAGCAGCTTCAGTGCTTCCTCTCAGACCCGAATCCTTCCATGGTTTTTAGAGTAGGCTCCCCACCTGGTATTCAACTTCATCCACCAAGCAATGTCAGTTCCCTGTGGGACCAATCAGAAGGACTAAACCCTCCCTAATGGTGTCTGGCTGACATTAAGCACCGTTAGGAACTGTTAAGGATATTACTGTTCTAATAGGGTTTTAATGCAAACATCTTTTAATTATTATTGCTCAAATAAGCTAAGTTGTCAGAGTAACCTGTTTGACACCTCAGTTGATAACTTCCAGATCCGTCCCTTGTGTTTAGCTGCCTTAATAGGGAGCTGTCAACCAGGTATCCCCTTCTTTGAATGTGGGACAGACTGTAATCATGACATCCCTACTACTTTGAAGAAGTAATGTCAGTGGCAGCACCAGCCACAGAAGGTGGCTGGAGTTCCATAGAGTGACCAGAAGCAGAAACTGTAGGAACTGAGATAACAAAAGACTCTGAAAGTACTGAGAGGATGAAAGAGCTAAGTACTGAACGGATGGAGAACTAAGACCATGGGCAGCAAAGAAGTTGTGAAACACCAAAAGTGGAGAGACTGGGAAGACGGCAAGCCTCATTCCATGACTAAGTTCCAGAGAACTACGGAAGATAAAATAGTCACAATTCTCAATACCTAAAACTGTAAGTCTACCTTCTGGGCCACTGTGTTCAAGGCAGAGAGCTATAAGCCTCTGACCTGCCTGCCTTGAGCTATATGCCTCCAGCGTTGAGCCATAAGCCTCTAGTTCTCAGGGCCTACAGTTATCAGCTGGGTCTGCAGACCCAGCCCATAAGCCACTGGTACTCAAAGGCTCAGGCTGCTATTTCTAAAGGAAATTAGCTTTCCTGTTCACAATTTCTGCCAGTGCAGAAATTTAAGATTTTTATTTTCATTTTTAAAATTTTGATTAATAGAAGGATTACAGTTATATTCCCCAGATAGAAGGTGCATTACTTCACACACATTGATACCCTTTCTCATGTTTTTGTCCCCATTTCCCTTCCCCCACCCCCCTCATCTCGTTTTCCTCCTTCCCTTTCCTATTCAAAAAAAACAAATAAACATATATACAATATACCAGATAAAATAAGATACTGTAACAATATGAGAATAACCAAGGGACAACAAAAGAGATGAGAATAACATAATACATTAAGAACAACAATCACACATTACAGTGCAGAAATTATTTATGACACCTGCTAGCCTCTTTTTCATTGGCTTGCTACTTAGATCTGGGCCAATGCTCCAGAGTCCTTGAATTTCTTTCAGTCTTGGTCATTAGAGTCTGTACCCCACTTCTGTCAGAGCACAACCCAACCTCTTCCAAATGCTACTTCTTCTAGGCTGTTCATCTTGCTTATCTTTGCCAGTTGTGGATCATTCTGTGGTTTTCCAATACTGTATACCTTTGGCTTTATGTTCTTAATTACTTAGGTACTTGTCACTAAAATGAGTATCTTGTAGGCAACTTCTTACTCATCTTTGGGTTCTTTATATCCTCTAGTGGAGCCTTGTTCACTGAGCAAGGATGGATTTAAATATATTAGAGCACTGTGGTCATTCTGTTCATGCCATCTACACTGCTTTTGAAGTTTCCTGGTTTGCAGATTATTGGTGACCACTGAGAACTGCTGGTGTGATCTAGGGGGATGGTAGCCATGTGCCTGGGTCTTGATCTCCATGTAATTTGATCTTTGGCTTTAGTTTCTTCATTTAAACCGAGGAAGTCAAACCAGATGACTCCCATGACCCTTCCTGCCCTAATATCCCATGATTACATTAGGATGAAACATAACAAAATTTGGAGTCAGGACCTTGTGTCTGTTAGCGTGCTCACCAATTTCCCCTCCTCCAATAGTCTGTGACAGCTGTGACTCTTTAGGCTGGCTTGAGTGGGTTATTCATAGGCTGATTCACTTTAGTAAATATTAGCTGTATATAGGATGGTTGCTACTTCTAGAAAAAAAAGATGGAAAAGAATCAAATACTTTTCCTACCTTCAAGAAATTCATATCCTTAAATTTCTGGGGGGCCTGAATCTCACTTCTTACATCATTCCACACAGACCAACATGAGCACTAGGATACCATGCAGCACTCAAATGTCCCAAATCAGATCTGATGGCTCCTTCAATTCAGTCTCCATTCCTACCGCAGGGGAGAATAGTAATGGTCAATCGTGTGTCCTAACAACTGGGTGTGATGATAAGGATGAGAAATAGGCCACTTTCTTCTTCCCATTTGGTGACATGCTGAGTCCCCATGCCTCTCCTCTTGAGATGCAGATTCTTACTCCTCAGAAAACCTCACCAGGGCTATGGGCAGGACAACAGGGCAGGATGGGGCCTGCTGAGGGATGGAGATAAATAGTGCCATACCAGCATCCCAAGCCTGGGAGGGAGGACTATATGAGACATGTGAAAGACTTGGCTCACCCCACAATCCAAAGCCTGGGAACCATGACAGGGGAGTGAAAAATGAGCCTGGAAGAGTTGGAGCCAGGAAAGCAAGGAAAATTAAATCAAATCTGGATCCTGATTTAAAAGGCATTAGACTGGGGGAGCCAGGCACCTGGACATACTTTCCACAGCATGTCACACTGGGCTTGCATCAGCCGCCAGCAGCAAGGGAAAGTGAAGCCCTAGAGACTGGTGACCTAGGCCATAGCCTCCACAGCCAGGCCGCACAGCCACAGGTACTGTCTATTGAATGCTATGCTCTTGGGTTGGATGATGAGGACACTTGCCCTGTTGAGTCTAGAAAGAAAAGGGGAGGGTGTGTTTCTGGAACAGTTTTGTCCCAGTCAGTCTCCTACACATAGAATGAACACTCTACATGATTAAGGGAGAAATTATCAGAGGCAGAGTTCCCCACCTCTTTTGTAATTTGGCGTTTGCAATTCAGTTTTGGATATACCTTACTGCCTGACTGGCACTAAGGTAGAGTATAGAGTGTTCCTCAAAGTGGGGTCCATCTGTTCTATTGGACATTCAGACCCACTAAGGATAGTCTGAGGGGGTAAAAAGGGTAAACACATTATCCCTAAGCATATTATTTTATAAGCCATCAAAGTGAGAGCTCATGGTGTCCAGAAATGGAAGCAAAAATCATACTGCAGATATCAGCTGTCCATGAGGAGGACATGGGAAGTAGAAGATGAGTGGCTGGACTGCTGCATCTTGTTGCACTTTACTGTGGAGAACAGTATGCCTGATGATCTTGTCATGGAAAGGGTAACTCAAGATCATCATAGATCATGATTCTCAGCCTTTTTTTCACCCGCATTCCCTTGAGGAGACACTTCCCCAGTAAGAATGCCACAATATAAACAGACCACTATCTGATTATGAATTGTAGAATGTATTTTCATATATTGTATATGTAAAAAGAGTTCCATTTTTGCCCTATCCTCCACAACTTTTCTCCTAGAATATATCATATAGATCAGCCTATAATGCCTAGGATCTTTTCCTAGCGTGAAGGTAAGGGACTAGAAAATTGCAGGGAGAAAATATGGGTAGAAATAACAAGCCCTGGGTGAGACTAGCAAATAAAAATTACTGACCATTTTTGAGTAGTTGCTACAGATATGCTACAAATTTGACTACATGCTCCATACAAATCATCTTTCTTTCAAAAATAGTTGCATTTGTTCAGGACCTGCAATCATAAGACACAACTGGAAATCAAGAGATGTGTGTTATTAAGGATACCTGTACATTTCCCCATGCATATATAAGGGAGTTATCTAGATTTAAAGGTGATGTGAGATGCTAATTCGGCAGAGGAATGGAGGAACTTGAGTCTGTCTTGTTCTTTTCTCTGTCATCTCTTTTCTTCTGAAGTCAAGCCGTGGCCATTGTTATCTGTCTGCCCTTGTTCCTAAACTGCTCTGGGTCCCTTCTAGCTGCACTTTGCATTGTCTCCCCTATGGCCTCGGAGCTCTCTGTTCTACCTTTGGTCATGTTCTTTGAACCTCTCAATGCCCCATCTGGCAAAAGTGTAAGTCTTCTCCAAAGTAGAAAAGGAGTATGGCAGATGGAGTATGACTAAATACTCCTAATAAGGCCTGGTTTGGTTGGGCATCTTCTTCAGGGAGCAGTGATCATCCTGTGCTTACAAACAAGTGTTTGGCAGAATGAATCTGATAGTAAATATCAAGGCAGGAAACCACCTCTAAACAGGAGATAAGGGAAGAGTAGAAAGAACACAAACTTTGCATCGGGTGTTCTGGGTTGGGATTTCTCCCCTTTATGCTCTCTAAGCCCATAGGTGAGATGGGAATAAAGATTCTTATCTTACTTGCATGATTGGAGGAGAGCCACTGCCATAGCAGGTAAGTGCCAATAAATAGCAATAATCTAATGAAGTGGACATTATTCTACAGAAGACCCCTTTATCTCTGGGCGGGGGTTACATCTGAGACTGCCAGACCCACAGATTGGATATGTTATTTTTTATTATGCATGCATGCCAATGATAATTATAAGTTTATTATAAGATAACAGTTAAAGTGAAGATAACAGTTAAAATGACAATTATAACAACATATTATAATAAAAGTTATCTCAGATTTTCTATTTAATATATTTGGAGAATAGTTGATTATAAGTAACTGCAAAAGTAGAATGTAAACCCGGGGTAAAGAAGAGTCACTATAGAAATTGTGGTGCAAGCTGGGTACAGTGGCTCACGCCTGTAATCCTAGCTACTCAGGAGGCTGAGATCTGAGGATCAAGGTTCAAAGCCAGCCCGAGCACTAAAGTCTGTGAGACTCATCTCTAGTTAACCACCAGAAAACCAGAAGTGGTATTCTGGCTCAACGGATAGGGTAGTAGCCTTGAGCTGAAGAGCTTAGGGACAGCGCGACAAAAGAAAAAAAAAAAGAAATAGTGGTGCATACTTCTAAAAATTTGACTATTTTAAAAGTAAAAAGGAGGAAGAGGAAGATGGCGCTGAGACAATAGGGATGCTGCCTAGCTCTCTCCCACAAAAAGAGAGAACCAGGGAATCTCACGGAACCAACTACCTTAAGAAATCCACAACAACAAACTCAAGAAGCAATGGAGAAGGACTCAAACTGGAAAAGAAATCCAGGTAAAGCTCACATCCAACTTTCTCAAAGAATTTGGAACGTGAGGACCCCTCCCCCACCCCTCATCGCTGGCTCCAAGCCGGGAAAAGCCGCTGCAGAGGACGCCAGGCCGGGCAGCCCCAATCGCCACAGAAACCAGAATAGGACCAGGCCAGCAAGTGGCAGAAGCTGGACGCAGAAACCAGTACAGACCAGACCAGAAAACAGCAGTACCCAGACGCGGAGCACAGGCGGCAGCTGAGATCCGAGGGGAGTGATTGACTCTCCAACACCGTGGTGCAACCCACAGCCAAAGGCAGAAGAGTAAGTAGCTCAGCGGGTAGCCCAGTGGGTCCCCAAACTCATCAGGAAAGCAGAGCTGGTAGCGAGCTATAGAACTTAATTCAGACCCCTCCACCCCACCCGAGAAAGACTGGCAAGTGCAGGGGGGCAAGGAATTTAGAATCCTGTCCCTTTCCTCAACAGCCCTTGCCCCCAGGCCATTGACTGGAGACTGACAGACAGGCGAGCACTAAAACCCAACACCTCACTAAAGGGGGCGGAGGTGTCCCTGCTACCACCTGACCAATAGGTTCCTCTCCCAGGCCACTGGATCTGGAGAGTGGGGGGCGCTGAGACCCTGCCTTCCAAAAGCGGGTGGGGTGTGTGGGAGTCGAGGAACCAGCATCTGTCCCGCTCAAATCTTGAGCCGGGCACCCTCCAGCTGGGCATCCCCAGCAAGACAGCACCAAGGGGCCCCACATAATCACAGACTCTGGCCAAAGCGGCGGAAACAAAGCAGGGAACTGAAGGGCAGACCAGTAGCTGAGTTCACCTTCTGAGAATCAGAAAGACATGGCTCCACCCTTGGAGCCCACATCCTCGGCTGGGCCCCGCTCCAGGGAACAGAACAAAAACCAGCTGGTCCAGCTGAGAGCTCCTGGAAACCCCCAAACTCCAGACCCTTGGCCGGGGGCCCGCCCTTGGAAACAGGACAGGAAAACCAACCATCCACCCAGCACTGAGACTGAAGCTCGCAGACCCATCCCACGGCCCACTGTGAGGCCACTGGTTGGGCTGAGAGCTAGTCGGGTAGTAGCACACAGCCTCTGGGAACAGGCCGAACACCTTCAAAAACTGCAAACTCTTACCTAGTCAGTAGCAGAATCAATTTGGCCGAGAACCACAGGCATACACAGATTCCCAGAACGAAGTGAAGACCGCCACGTACTGACCCACAGAGTGAACCTACAACAGTTCTCCATGCCTAGAAGAGCGCAAAGACAAATTACCACATACATAAATAATCAAAGTCCCACACAAAGCCCAAAAGGAAACAAGAGCAAAGGGGCGAGAGAGATGTCACCATCCCAAGAAATGACACCTGAAGAGACACGAAATATGACTCAAATCACAGAGATAATTTTGGAAATGAAGGCTGAATTCCAGAAACAAAAGCAAGAAATTTCCAAGGAACTCTTCGAATTCAAAAGAGAAGTGGAGGAAAAGTTCAATACCCTCTCAGCAGACATGATCAGCTCAGTGTCCACACTTCAAGCAAAAATGGAGGCATTAAGCAGCAGATTGACTGAGATGGAGAATAGAACATCAGAAACGGAAGATAAAACACAAGAGATGGAACAGAGAATTACCACCTTAGAAAGATTAGTCAGAATCCACCAGAGAGAATTCCAGGTCCTGGCAGATATAGCAAAGAAGTCTAACCTTCGTATGATAGGGATTGATGAGGGGGCCCAATTTCAGGACAAAGGAATGCAACCCTTATTCACCAAAATCATAGCAGAGAACTTCCCCAACCTCAAAAGGGAAAATACTCACATTATTGAAGGTTTCAGGACTCCAAACAGGCAAGATCCTAGAAGGAACTAATCTAGACATATCATAGTAAAGACACTTGACCCGAATACCAAGGAACTGATCTTAAATGCTGCACAAAGAAAGCTATACTACAATGGGAAAAATTAGAATTACAGCAGATCTCTCCATGCAAACCCTAAATGCAAGAAAAGCTTGGAAAAATATCATTGATGTCCTGAAGACCAACAACTGCCAACCCAGATTGATATATCCAGCAAAACTAGCATTTACATTTGAGGGAGAAACAAGAATATTTCACTCCAAAGAGAAGCTTTATGAATACGTGCACACTAAACCAGCATTACAAAAAAATTAATTAATTGAGAACAAATTGTAGAACATCAAGAACCCCCATCAAGAAGCAAATATCTATAATTCACTAACAACAAAAGGGGGGAAAAAGAGAGAGAAAGAAACTTAGAAGTAAAAATAAATAATTACAAGGGACACTGACCACTTCTCCATAATTTCTCTAGATGTGAATGGGCTGAACAATCCGATCAAAAGACACAGCGCAGCAGACTAGATTAAGAAACACCACCCATCCATAGGTTGCCTCCAAGGGACTCACCTCACTGCCAAAGACAGAAACAAATTTCAAGTGAAAGGATGGAAATGAATTTTCCACTCCAATGCACCATGCAAAAAAACAGGAGTAGCAATATTAATCTCCGACAAAATTAACTTCTCAGTAAAATCAGTACATAGAGATAGAGACAGCCATTACAGATTAGTAAAGGGTACAATCCAAGCCCATAATTTTACAGTTATAAACGTTACTCCCCCAACACGGCAGCACCCAAATTCGTCAAACAAACTCTCTTAGAATTACAGAAAAAGATAGACTCAAACACAAGCATAGTGAGAGACCTCAATACACCACTCTCAACAAACGACAGGTCAACTCAACAAAAGTTAAACAAAAACACCATTGACTTAAATGACACCATAGCCCAGCTGAGCTTAATAGATATACACAGAGTCTTCCATCCAACGGTGAAACTTTTTACATTTTTCTCAGCAGCACATGGAACACACTCCAAAATTGATCATATAATAGTTCATACAGAAAACCTAAGCAGATACAAGAGGACTGATATAATCCCATGCATCCTATCAGACCACAGTGGAGTCAGACTAATTCTGAACAATGCAGTCAAAGTCAAAAAACATTCAATCACTTGGAAACTGAACAACACACTTTTGAATAACTCCTGGGTAACAGATCAAATCAGAAAAGAAATTAAAAACTTCCTTGAATGTAATGACAATCAAGAAACATCACAAAGGAACTTATGGGACACAGCAAAGTCAGTTCTAAGAGGCAAATTTATTGCACTAGGAGTGCATATTAAAAAGACAGAAGAAGAGCATGTAAATAACCTAAAAAAAAAACCTGAAACACCTAAAGGAGCAAGAAAAAGTTAATTCTAAAACAACTAGAAGGACAGAAATAACAAAAATAAAATCAGAAATATCAGAGATTGAAATAAGATCTACTATACACAAATTGATAAATCAAAAAGTTGGTTCTTTGAAAGAGTCAACAAAATAGACAGACCCCTGCCAAGATTAATCAAAAAAAGGAGAGAGGAGACTCAAATACTACTACACTGTTGGTCGGAGTGCAAACTCGTTCAACCACTATGGAAAGCAGTGTGGCAGTGCCTCAAAAGGCTAAACATAGAACTCCCCTATGACCCAGCAATTCCACTACTTGGCATTTACCCAACCATCCAGAAACAAGAACATACTAAATCCACTAGCACAACAATATTCATTGCAGCACTATTCACCATAGCAAAGATATGGGAACCAACCTAGATGTCCCTCAGTTGATGAGTGGATCAACAAGTTGTGGTATTTGTACACAATGGAATTCTATGCTGCTGTCAGAAAGAATGACATCGCCCCATTTGTTAGGAAATGGAAAGACTTAGAAAAAATCATATTAAGTGAAGTAAGCCAGACTCAAGGGAACTTAGGCTCAATGGTTTCCCTCATTCGTCTTAATCAGTAGAAACCTTGGGCTCTACTAGCAGAGATCTGCAATAGAGCAAAATCTTGATACATAAGGCCATATAATGTGAAGCTAATTGAAAGGACCTCCAGGATATTGAAACAAAAGCCATATAATGAATGATTGTTGTCCTTAATGTGCTATGTTGTCTCTCATCTCCTTTGCTGTCCCTTGGTTATCTCATATTGTTATACTATCTCACTTTGTTATCTGATATATTGAATTTATTTGTATTTGGATATTTGAAATTTGATAGGGAAGGGGGGAAAACCAAGATGGGTGGGAGGTGTGGGGGGGGAGGGAAATGGGTACCAAGACATGTGAAAGGGTATCAGTGTATGTGAATTAATGCACCCTCTATCTGGCAAATATCATGTAACCCTTTTACTAATTACAATAAAAAAAAAAAGATTAGAGACCCCACGGGAACAATCACAACTGATTCTCAAGAAATTCATTCCATAATGAATAAGTACTACCAGGGCCTATATTCAAAGAAACAAGAAAATCTAGTACAAATGGATGATTTCTTAAATAAATATAGGCTACCCACACTGAACAACAATGAGGTAAACAAATTGAACGAACCAATCGCTTACAATGAAATTGTGGAAGCAATCAGGGAAATGCCAACCAAAAAGAGTCCAGGTCCAGATGGTTTCACTGCGGAATTCTACAAGACGTTTAAAGATGAAATAACACCTATACTCTTGAAACTCTTCCGAGAAATAGAAACAGAAGGAGCAATACCAAACTCATTTTATGAAGTTAGTATTACTCTTATCCCCAAACCAGGGAAAGAACCAACAAAAAAAGAAAACTACAGACCTATCTCTCTAATGAACACAGATGCAAAACTCCTCAATAAAATATTAGCCAACAGAATCCAGAAACAAGTTTAAAAAATCATACACTATGATCAAGTAGGCTTCATCCCACAGATGCAAGGCTGGTTTAACATTCGCAAATCAATCAATGTAATATATCACATTAATAGAGTTAAGGATAAGAATCATATAATTTCTCTGGACATGGAGAAGGCATTTTGACAAAATACAACATCCATTCATGTTGAAAGCACTAGCAAAAATAGGAATAAGAGGCACATTCCTCAAAATAGTGAAAGCCATATATGAAAAACCTACAGCTAGTATTATACTAAATGGTGAAAGACTGGAACCATTCACCTTAAAATCAGGAACTAGACAGGGATGCCCACTCTCTCCACTTCTCTTCAATATAGTGCTAGAACCCTTAGCCAGAGCAATAAGGCAAGAAAAGGACATCAAAGGGATCCACATAAGGAAAGAAGAAATTAAACTATCCCTATTCGCAGATGACATGATCCTCTACTTGAGTGACCCAACAAACTCCACTCCCAAACTTCTAGAATTAATAAACTACTTTAGCAAAGTGGCAGGATACAAAATTAACCTTCAGAAGTCAGTAGCCTTCTTGTACACCAACAATACACAAACAGAAGGCTAAATCAAGAAAATGATCCCATTCGCAATAGCCCCCAAAAGAATAAAATACTTAGGAATATACTTAACCAAAGATGTAAAGGAATTATTCAATGAAAACTACAAAAGCCTAACAAAAGAAATTAAAGAGGACACTAGGAAATGGAAAGACATCCCATGCTCATGGCTAGGGAGAACCAACATAGTGAAAATGGCTATACTGCCAAAATTGATATACAAATTCAATGCAATCCCCATCAAAATCCCAAAGACATTCTTTACTGAAATAGAAGATATAATTCAGAGATTCATATGGAACAAGAAAAGACCTAGAATAGCCAAAACAATTCTAGGCAAAAAGAGAAATACTGGATGTATTACAATAGCAGACTTCAAACTCTACTATAGAGCCATAATAACAAAAACTGCTTGGTACTGGCACAAAAAGAGACCAGAAGACCAGTGGAACAGAATAGAAGACCCAGAAATAGAACCACATACCTATAGGCAACTTGTATTTGACAAAGGAGCCAAGATATACAGTGGAACAAACACAGTCTATTCAATTATTGATGCTGGCAAAACTGGGCAGCCACATGCAGAAAACTAAAAATTGACCCCAGCCTTTCGCCATGCACAAGCATTAACTCAAAGTGGATCAAAGACCTCAACGTCAGACTGGAAACCGTGAAACTGATACATGATAAAGTAGGAGAGACACTGGAACTCATAGGCACAGGCAAAAGATTCCTGAACAGAATCCCAGGGTCACAACAGATTGGAGAGAGACTCGATAAATGGGACTACCTAAAAATAAAATGTTTCTGTATAGATAAAAGCATAGTCGCAAAAGTAGAGAGACAGCCAACCAACTGGGAAAAGATATTCACCAATAATACATCTGACAAATGCTTAATATCTAGTATCTACAGGGAACTCAAGAAATTAATCCCCCCCCCAAAACCAAGAAGCCATTCACTGAATGGCCAAGGGAAGTAAAGAGAGACTTATCAGAAGAAGAGATTAAAATGGCAGAAAAACATATGAGAAAATGTTCATCATCTGTGGTCATAAAGGAAATGCAAATAAAAACAACCCTAAGATACCACCTTACCCCAACAAGAATGGCCAAGATTTTGAACTCAATGACAGTTGCTGGCGGGGTTGTGGAGAAAAAGGAACCCTACTACACTGCTGGTGGGAATGTAAACCAATTCAGCCACTCTGGAAAGCAGTGTGGAGGTTTCTTAAAGAACTGAAAATAGACCCTCCCTACCATCCCGCCATACCACTTCTGGGCATCTACACTGAACATCATCTCTATTCACTATAGCCAGGCCATGGAAACAATCCAGATGCCCTACTGCAGATGAATGGATACACAATGGAATTCTACATAGCCAACAGATAAGATAAAACAGTGGCATTCACAGGGAAGTGAATGAATCTAGAGCAAATCATGTTGAGTGAGACAAGTCAAGACCTAAGGAACAAAAAGCACATGGTATCCTTAATATGTGGCTATTAAGTCCAAAGAGTACAAGAGCGAGGACTCAATATCTACATACCCAATGCTATGAACATGGTAATGGAAATATAAACATAACTATATAGATATAAAAACCTATGACTCTATAGACATAATGCTTTATTTTCTAAAATTAATATGTTTCTATGACATACAAACCCTTAGCCTAATTTTGTTTTTGGTTTTTTTTTTGAAAATTTTACAGTCATTTATTATTTTTTCCAGTTTGTGGAGACAATAGGAATAAAGCTAGCCTTGCATTTGTCACTCTCTTGCCACCCATTCCTTAGCCTAATTTTGATTAAGTTCTAAAAATTAAGTCCCCGTGATTGTATATAGAGATTCCCTTCTTGAACACTCGTTTGTTAAACCTGTCGTTTAAAATATGATGTAAAAATCAACATTAATAAAGAAAAAAAAGTAAAAAGGAAATATTCTGTTAAAAAAGGAAAACTCACAAAAAGCAAAAGTATAGTTCCTCTTTGCCATATAGTCACTGCCACCTCCCTCCTTCCATTGCTCTCTCTCTCTTTTTTTTTTTATCCTGTCCTGGGCTTGAGCTCAGGGTCTGAACACTATCCTTGGACTTCAAGGCTAGAGCTGTACCACTTGGGCCTCAGCACCATTTCTGGATTTTTTCTATATATGTGGTACGGAGGAATCAAACCCGGGTCTTCATGCATGCTAGGCAAGCACTCTGCCACTAGGCCAGACTCCTGGCCCCTCTTCCATTGCTCTCTTCCATTAAGCTACATACCCAGATTCAGTATCCCCATTTTGTTTGTCCTGTGTGTCTTCTCTGAGCTGGAAATTTCTTTTTTTCCTAAGATAGGGTAACTGTTATTTGTAGGGGAAAGGTATGGCCAAGATGGCTGGCTGGAAGACCACTAGGGTTGAGAGTGTTTGTTTAATTGCTAAGTATTTTCCTGTCTATAAAGTAGGACTGATATTTACTTATATTGTAGAATTATTTAGATGAAATATCTCCATTGCATATGTAATATAGTAAGTACTTTAGTTATAAGTAAGATCATCCATACTGTTTTCTATCTCACTTTTTTTCACTGAGCATTATCAGTCATTTTTCAATGTTTACTGTCAATATAATTTTATTGGCTGATATTCCATTAAATTTGTTATGCTACCATTTACCAACTCATTCCCCCATTGGCTTTTATTTAGATGGTTTCCAGTCATTTCCTTGTATAAATTAAATTCGAATAAACATCTTTGTGAAGCTTATCATTTCATGTTTAGTGTAATCTCCCTGATTAGTTAGCAACAGAGAGATTAATGGATAAAAGACTTGAACATTTTTCAGCGCAACTGCTTTCCACAGGGCTAGGGGTAGAAAAATTTAGGCCAATTCTAACCAAATGGTGGCACCTGGAAAGTGAAAACCACTATTCTTAGCCTGACATTTGAGCAACAAATTCATACTTAAGGCTTCATGCATATGCATTGTATCTCATACATATACTTAAAATTATGGAATGTCACCAGACACCAGTGGCTCACGCCTGTAATCCTGACTACTCAGAAGGTTAAAATCTGAGGATCATAGTTCAAAGCCAGCCTGGACACTGAAGTCCCTGAGACTCTTCAATTAATCACCAGAAAGCAGGAAGTAGCACTGTGTCTCAAGTGGCAGAGCAGTAGCCTTGAAATGAAGAGCTCAGGGACAGCACCCAGGCCCAACAAAATAAACAAAGGAAACAAACAACAAAATACCCTATGGGATGGCAACCTTGTACATGTGCAGATCCCTAAAAAAAAATCTGTTAAGTCATGATCACTCATCTCCCTAAAATCAGCCCAGCATCACTACTATGAATTCCTGCCATACTTTACAACCTTAAAAGATGAAATTTCTTTAACCGTCTTGCTTATTCATTCTTTCTTCTTTCTTTTCCTACCCCCCCTCCTCCCTCCCTTTCATCCTTCCTTCCTTCCTTTCTCCCTCCCTCCTCTTCTTGCTTGTTAGCTTGCTTGCTTACTTGCTTGCCTTTCCTGGGCTTGATCTCAGGGCCGGAGAGCTGTCCCTGAGCGTTTTTGCTCAAGGCTACTACTCTAACACTTTGAGCCATAGCTTCACTTCTGGCTCTTTTGAAAATAAAAATCTCACAGACTTTCTTGTCTGGGCTAGCTTCAAATCATGATCCTTAGATCTCTGACTCTAGAGTAGCAAAGATTATAGGTGTAAGCTATCTAGGCGTAACAACCACATTTTCCCTTGATTATATACTATCTTTCTGTTAAATTGCTTGCTTTGCCACTTTATTGTTTGTGTCTTTATTAAATTGTTAATTAGAGACACCTCCAAGATCAGCCAAGAGTAAAAGCATTGGGGTAAAAAAAATAAATAAGCACAATTATTTACCATAGCTAAGATATGGAACCAACCCAGATGCCCCTCTGTAGATGAATGGATCAAGATGTGGTACTTATACATAATGGAATTCTATGCTGCCATCAGAAAGAATGATGTTGCCCCATTTGTAAGGAAATGGAAAGACTTGGAAAATAATGAAGTAAGCTAGACCCAAAGGAACATAGGCTCAATGGTTTCCTTCACTGTAATAATTAGTACATACCTAGGACTCTCCTAGCAGAGGATCACAATAGCTCAAAAGCTTTGCATATAAGGTCATATAGGATGAGACTAAATGAAATGAACTCTAGGATATAGAAATAAGAGGTTTATCTTTGTGATTATTGTTCTTAATGTACTATGTTATTTCTTCTTAATCTCATGTGGTTACTGTATCTGACTTTGTTACCTGGTATATTATATATAAGTTTATTTGTTTATTTGAAATAGGGAAGGAAGGGGGGAAAACAAGATGATTGAGAGGGGGTAAGGGGAGGGAAACAGGGACAAAAACATGAGAAGGGAGAAGTAACAATGTGGGAGAAGTAATACACCTACTACCTGGAGAATGTAACTGTAACTCCTCTATACATTACCCTGACAATAAAAAAACAAAACAAAACTAAGTACAGTGGGAAAAAATGCAAGCATGAATGCATTGTATATACCACGTAATTGAGAAGTATAAAGGAACAAGTGGGTCAAAGCAGGGATTAAGATTTTGAAGTGATGGCACAGGTCAAGATGTATTGTGCACACAAACTGTGTTGTCAAGAGGCAGAAAAAAATACATAACCTAAAATAAGAAAGGAAAGGGGTGGGTTGAGAGGGATGGATAAGACTCTTGAAAGGGGTGACAGTGATCAAGATGTATTCATAAACTTTTGGTGAATGGCAACTCCTTTGTACAAGTACTTAAAGATAAAAAAAATCAAACACCCGCAACAACAACAACCAAACAGGTTTTCATGGCTCATCTATTCCCTAATCAACGAGAGCACCTTTGTCAATTGGAGTGTCTCCCTCCACCTGCCCAGTCCAGCCTTAGGTTGGAAGCTGGCACTTCCCTGGATCTACTAAATTGTCTTCTTAGGTGGTCTACTTCTCTGGACGTCAGTCTATACCATCTTCCAGTTTGGTTTGTCCAGGTGCCATACATGAACCAGCAAGGCCTGTGGGTATTTGGCAATAGGAGGGTGGAGGCTGGAAGCTAGAGAGGTCACTCAGAGCCCTGTGCTGAGGTCTTTGATAGTGGAAGGGGAGAGGAGAAGCAGCAAGCTAACTTGGTGTTTCCATCTCTTTTCCCTGGTGATCAGAGAGCTCCAGGTAGCCCAGAGGTCAGGCTACTGAAGGGCCCAACACAGCACTTGGCATGTGCTAAGTGCTTAAGAAATGAAAACACAGGCTAGGCAGGAGAGAAGAGCAATACAAAGTACACAAGGAGTGGTGTGGGGAAGGAGAATTGTCTTGCTCCAAGAGGTTCATTAATATAGCCATAGGATGAGACAGACCCCTTAGTTTGAAGTGCAAGATCCGTCTACCCACCCAGAGCAAGCCTTATTTTATTTCATCTTATTTTAGTGCTGGTCTCCTGGGGCTTGCCCTTAGTACATGAGTGCTGTCCTTGAGCTTTTTCCCTCAAAGTACCTTGTGTTAAGTATAATATGAAAATAAACTAAAGATGCCATCATGCCATTTTATTATGAGATTTGAGTATATGTAGAATTTTCTGTTTGAGGAAGTCCTGAAATCTGTTACTATCCTTATACCAAGGGCTAACTATCTGGAGTGAGGTTGCTAAAGGCATGAAATCCTGGAGACTCAGTTTTTGCTCACTAAGATTGATGTTGAATTGAGGTACAGAAACAAATGTTCATATCTATTCTTTCACTGAACTTGAATTAGTTGTTCTCTAGGATTTACTATGTGGACTCTCTTATGAAAGACAGCACTCCTAATGGGTAGAAGCCAGTCCTTGTTGCTTTTCCTTCTCACACTGTATCTAGCAGCACACTGTAAGCCTGTGTCCATGGAGTGAATAAACACTTGTGAGTGAACCAGACCCAGAGCTCTATGGTTAGTATATAAAATACTGTACAGCTGGGCCACTGTACAGTTCCCTTTAGCAACCTCACTCCAGATAGTTAGCCATTGGTATAGGGATAGTAACAGGTTCCAGGACTTCCTCAAACAGAAAATTCTACAGATACTCAAGTCTCATAATAAAATGGCATGATGGCACCTTTAGTTTACTTTCATATCTGTAATCCTACTCAGCTACTCAGGAGGCTGAGGATCGAGGTTCAGAAGCCAGGTCGGGCAGAAGAGTCCATGAGACTCTTAACTTCAATAAATTATTCAGAAAAGACCAGAAGTGATACTGTGGCTCAAATGGTAAAGCACTAGCCTTGAGCACAAAGAGACTCAGGAACAATGCCTAGGTCCTGAGTTCAAGCCCCAGAACTGGCACAAATAAATAAATAAATAAATAAAATACTATACAACATACAACAAAAGCCATGGATGAGAAACATCAGAAGAGCTCAAAGAGAAGGTGGCATTCTTTCTAGTCCTTTCTAGGAATCTTAATTTATTCAGTTACAGAATAAAGGTGTGGTATTTAATAGTGCTCTCAAAGAATATACCCTGGGAGCCACTGGTAAAACATTTTGTCAAAAGACTGGGAGGTCTAGTGTAGCTTGTTATACTTAGAGCATTCTTGCCCATCCATGATCCTGTTTTAACTTACCTAAAAGATGGGATGGGCTGTGGTAGAGCATGCCTGAATTTGGGGACCTGGTACAAATTGCCAGACTTCTTTGTACTATATTTCCTTCCTAAAATTAGCAAAGTAACGCTGACTTGGCAGGGCTGTTGAGAGGATGCAATGAAATGATGTGCTTCTTGTGTCTTTTTTGTGACCTCCCTCCCCTCCATGGCGGAGACAAGGCAAGAGGAGGCATAGCCTGCCTTGTCTTCTCTCCTGGCCCTTTGAAAGCCAGTAACCCCAGCCTGACCTACTGCTAGGCTACTTAGGAGGAGAGCTGAGAAGTGACAGGAAAAACGTTTGTTGTGCAGTTCATGAGTTAAGAGAATATTACTTAATTGTGGGTTTGATGGAAAACATTATGTGAGGTTGGTTCAGATCTTTCCAGAGATCTGCCAGCAACCTCAGAAGTGGAGCCTTATTGAAAACAGCTGGAAGAAGGCTGGTGCCTGGCCTCCCCTTGCCTTTCCATGCCCTAGAGCTGTCTCACTCTGCAGACCTAGCCAAAGGAGCCTAGTAGCTTCAGGGGTGGCTCTGCCCAGCTCCAGGCTCCAGCTCCAGACCTTCAGGTTTCAACTAGATCAATCTGAGGAGAGTTTGATCAGGCCATAAGGTAGTAGTTCTCAGAATATGGAATTAATGTCCCAGTTGTGTCTCTGTGGGAAGAGTTAACTAATGTGAGGTTCTCTGGGCAGGGGGTGGGCTACTGGCTGAAGGCCTGATGGATGGGCTATGTTATTCTTTGAAGTCTTTTCACCAAACATTAGCTAGAGAAAGGGAACACCATCAAAGCCCAGCACGCATACTGGTCTCTTCCAGAGCCTCCCACTCCTTTGCACAGACGTCTTCTGTGAAGACCCTGTGACTTAGCCACAGCTGAAGCCCACTAGGCTTATCCCAGCTTGTCTGCAACTATGTCATTTCAGCTGAATGTCCTCAGAGACAAGCATCATGTGCTACTCTGTCTCTTCCTCATCCATTTAGCCATTTCCAGCGTCTTTCTAAATTTTCCTTCTAAAAATGTGCTCTATATTAAGTGTAGAATTTCATTTTTCAGTCTGCTTTTAAACTTCTTTTTACATTAAAGTAAAATATGTGTATTGTACAGTTGCTTTTGATATGTCTACATTATAGAAAAGAAAATAATCCACCACCCAGACATGATAACTTTTTATGTATTGATAGATTTTTTTAAGCTTATTTTTCTCTATTAGAATAGGAAGAAAGGTATGGTAAGTAAAAGTCCTATTGTTCATATTTAAACATCCTTTTATAAGCTACCTATAACATATTAATGAACACATCTATTTTTTAAAGTTCTTCAAGATAACTTTTAAAGTGAAATAATCCTTGCTTTGTTGATGTACCATAATTAGTTAAAATAGACTATAGCTTGGTTCTTAGATTTCCCCACCTCCCTTACTCTCATCCTTCCTTCTTCACTCCCTCTAGTCCTACTGTCTTTTTCTTTAGCCAGTCCTGGGGCTTGAGCTCAGAGCCTGGGCACTGTCCTTGAGCTTTCTCAAGGCTAGCACTCTACTACTTGAGCCACCACACTACTTCTGGCTTTTTCTGTGTATGTAGTACTAAGGAATCAAACCAGGGCTTCATGCATGTTAGGCAGGCACCCTACCACCAGGCCACACTCCCCACCCCCTATCTTTCCTTCTTTATTACCTCTATTCCTCCTTCCCTTTCTCCTCCACTTGACTTTTGAGACAAGATCCTGGCCATGTAGCCCATACTGGTCTGGAGCTTGCAATTCTCTGCTTCTGCATCCTAGATACTGGGATTACAGGCATGGATTATCATGCCTAGCTTACAATTAGATTTCTAGAATTGGAACTTTTAAATAAAATTTCAAATAGCCTTACCTCTGTCATCATGAGCATTAAGAATTATCTAAGGAAAATATTAGATGTTGTAGCATAAAATATTGTTAAGTCTTGGTAGCAGTTTTCAAGTTAAGATAGCCTTGCGAGGTACCATTACAATTGCTAATACTGTAGGTTAAAAAAAAAAAGTTCAAGCCGGGAGTTTGGCCTAGTGGTAGAGTTCTTGCCTAGCATGCATGAAGACCTGGGTTCGATTCCTTGGTACCACATACATAGAAAAAAGCCGGAAGTGATGCTGAGGCTCAAGTGGTAGAGCTCTAGCCTTGAGAAAGTCCAAGGACAGTGCTCAGGCCCTGAGCTCAAGCCCAGGAGTGGCCAAAAAAAAAAAAGTTCAAATTATTATCCTCACTTGAGCGATGTCTAAGAATTAGTTTTTCCCTTACCTTAGGAAGTACTGGCTATCATAACACTGGTCTTAGAAATCGGTGAGCCTGACTAGACCAATGAAAGGCAAACAGAAAGTAAATATGCAAATTGAGAAATAAGGCTTGAAAACCACTGACCTTAAAGTTGTAGTCAAGAGGCCAGGTACGATGGCTGAGATCTGAGGATCGTGGTTCAAAGCCAGCCCAGCCACTAAATGAGACCCTCATCTCCTGTTAACCACTAGAAAACCAGAAGTGGCGCTATGGCTCAAGAGGTAGGGGGTAGTATTGAGCTGAGGAGCTCAGGAACAGTGCCCAGGCCGAGAGTTCAAGCTCCATGGCCGACAATAAAAAAAAAAAAAAACAACAACAAAAAACAGTTATAGTCAAGAGATTTTTTTCAGGTTCAGCTCTGACAAAGTAATTGAAAATGTTAAGAAAGAAAGCATTCTTCTAGTAAAATAAGATCTACTAAAAATATATTTAAAATAAATTGAACACCTGAAAATGTCTTCAAAACAGTTGAAATAACACCCGAGAAAGCCCTGGAGCTGGATAATTTTGTGGTTGAGTTCATTAAAGCTTTCAAAGAACAGACTATTTCTAGTTCTTCATTTATAACCCTAAAGTTATTTATAGTATAAATGGACTATTTCTTTCATGTTTTCTCTCATGTTCCCTTTGTGTCTTTAGTTCTATTCAGTTCTTGGAATATGAAGATTTTGGTTGGAAGGCATCTTAGAGACTATAGTGGCTCCTTGTGGCATCCCAGCCAGCCAAGAACATTCTGGGGGTAGCGGTAGGGAATCTATCCCCAGTTGGCGTTTCTTCAGGCATTGTTGTCTGCCTTGTGTGAGTGAAGTCTGCCTCCCCAGATTTGGCCCCCTACGTCCTTGTGCTGGCCTCTTACACTTCACTGCATATAAGCAAAAGCTGGTCATCTATTGGAAAACAGACATGTCCTCCTCTTGGAATTGTGTTTTAGGTAAAGGTACCTATTTATACCAGCTACTCTTCATATTCATCCAGTAAAAATCTGTTGCACCTAGGCAAAGTGCCAGAAGCCAGTGACAGTGTCATGCCCTGGCAGATGGCAGTCCTTCATCTGTGCCCTGTTAGCATGTGGCTTCTGTACCCAGAAGAACTCTGTTGGGATGCCCATGGGGAGTGGGGATGTCATCTCCTTGTCAGAACACTGTGCTCTAATATGATGTAGAAACTTCATAAAACTTGTTCTCCCATTTCTTTCTTGGACTTTGGTTCTGTTAGAACATTGATTCTGTCAGCCAACATGCTGTGTGTGCTCAGCATCAAAGCCAAGTGCAGTTCTCATAGGCAGCCTTGTAGTCTTCCTTCAAATAATAAACAGTAGTCAGAGATAAATTCAGAATAAAGCTAGTAAATATACTGGGCATAGAAGAAGTATAGAGTCTTGGGACCTACACCAGAAAAATTACGTTGTTAATTTTAAAATGCTTCTTGTGCCGGGTGCTGATTTATGCCTGCACTCCTAGCTACTCAGGAGGCTGAGAGCAGGGTTTGAAGCCAGCACAGGAAGGAAAGTTTGTAAGTCTCCTATCTCCAACTAACAAGCAAACAGCTAGAAGTGGAGCTGTGGCTAAAGTGGTAAAGTGCTAGCCTTGAGCAAAAAACAAACCTCAGGGACAGCATCTAAGCCTTGAGTTCAAGTCCCAGTACTGCCACTCCCTGAAAAAAAGCCAGCAGTGGAGGTGTGGATCAACTGGTAGAGCACCAGCTTTGAGGGAAAAAGCTAAGTGACAATGTCTAGGGCCTGAGTTTGCTGGCTCATGACAGTAATCCCAGAACTCAGGAGTATCAAGATTTGAGGCAGGCTTGTACTATGTAAGAAGACTGTCTCAAACAAACAAAAAAGCAAGCAAGAAACAAAATATTTCTTTATAGTTGGGCATTGTGGTGTAGACCTGTATTTCCAATGACTCGGGGGCTGAGATAGGAGCTTAGGGCTAGCCTGAGCAATATAGGAAAAACTAGTAAAACTCTTAACTTTTTAAGAACAACATCAGAGAGAGAGAGAAAAGAGAGACAGAGACAAAGACTGAGACATAGATACAGAGACAGACAGAAAGAGACAAAGGAAGAGACAGGCAAACAGAGATAGATAAAGAGAGAGAGTGCCTTTTCACTTACATGTCCCACCTATATGCCCAGCTTTGGGTTGGGATCTGGGAGTAACTTGACGAGACTCTGTGCTTTGTATCTGACAAAATAGATAATGTGACAAGCCCCTGAAGGAAAGACATGGGACAATGAGGCACAGTAGCACAATAGTGTGATGTGGTCTCAGAAGTCAAGATGGATATCTTTTTAGTGACACAAACTGACATGTAAAGTTAGGTGAGGAAGACATCAGTCAGTCACCCATTCACTTAATCCAGCCATGATTTTTTTTTTGGCTCTCTGGGAATACAGAAAGCTTCATAATAAGTGCAATGTCTGGTCTCATCTCTTGAGTGACTCAGTTAAGTTTTTTTTTTGTTTTAATTGGGTTTGGGGGCGCTTGGCAGGGGTGGGTTGGCAGGAGTTGGGACCAGTTGTGGTAGTATTTGAGGTTGAACCCAGGGTTTGCTCATGCAAAGTAAGCACTTGAGCCATACCCCCAGCCCTCTTATGTGTGTGTTGTTTTGAGCCAATGTCTCATTCCGGCTCTTTGGGGGCTGTTTGTTTGTTTTAGTACTGGGATTGTAACTCAGGCCCTCACACCTGCACTTGCTAAGTAGGTGCTCTACCACTTCAACCATGCTTCTACCCTATTTTTCTTTGGATAGGGTCTTTTTGCCCAGGCAGCCTGGACTACAATCCTCCTATATATGCTTCCTCCCACTGTTAAAAGACAGGGACACACTATCATGCCCAACTTTTCCACTGAGATAGGATCTTGTGAACTTTGTCCCCTAGCTGGCCTTAAACTCAACCTTCAGAGTAGCTTATAATAGAGGTTGGAACCCCTGCACTAGATTTATTTTGTTTTTGAAACAAGGTTTTCATAACTGTGCCCTAGCTACTTTTGAACTTGCAATTTCCCTACCCCCACCTCCCATTTTCTTTTCTTTTTTTTTTTAAACTTTATTGTCCAGGTAATGTATTGAGAGGTTACAGTTACATTCATCAGGTAGTGGGTGCATTACTTCTTGCATATTGATACTCCTCATTGATACTTCTCATGTTTTTGTCCCATTTTCCTCCCTCCCACCCCCTCCCAATCATCATATTTTCCCACGTTCCCTTCCCTATTTCAAATAAATAAGCGTACATACAATTTACCAGATAACAACGTCAGATATAGTAACCATGAGATTAACCATTTTCCCTAGCTAGAATGACTAGTCAAATTCTCCTACCATATAAGCTATACCCCTAGCCCTTTTGTTTTTATTTGCTTTTGAGACAGGGTCTTGTGCCAGGCCTTTTTTGTTTTTATTTTTTTAGACAGTCTTGCTTACCTTTGTTCTGATTGACCTCCAATTTGAGATCCTCCTGCCTGCACCTCTCAAGTGGCTAGGATTACAGGCATACACCATCACATATGTCTGCATAACTCAATCTTATAGTGAATTACGCCCAGCAAACCTGGAATAAACAAAAGTGTAACCCATGTGGCTGGTGTAAGTGCTGTCATCTCAGATGGTCATGAGCCACTCTTGAAATATTCTCATGTTTCCAGTAAAGTCATCCAAATATCCTTGGAGTTCCAGTATTTTGAAGTTGAAACTCTTACCATGCCAACTCCTTGCACCTGGAGGTAGCCCATAAATCTCTCATCAGATAGTATGTGCTGACTTTTCATAGAAAATGTAGTCCTGTGCTTGCTGTAGGCCGAAAGAAATATGGAAAGTGATATTGTCGTGACTAGTTGCCCTACATTTTTAGCAGACTTTATTGTGATCAGTGTACAGTTAGCGTGTGTGTGTGTGTGTGTGTGTGTGTGTGTGTGTGTGTGTGTTCATGCTCATGTGTGCACCAATCCTGGGGCTTAAACTCAGGAGTGCTATTTCTGAACTTTTCTGTTGTTGTTGGTTGTGGGGCTTGAACTCAGGGCCAGGGTGCTATTCCTGAGCTTCTTTGTACTTAAGGCTAGCACTCTAACACTTGAACCCCAGTATGAATTCTAGTTTTTGAGTGATTAATTGGAAATAAGAGTCTAATGGGGACTTTTCTGCCTGGCCTTTTTCAAATTATGATCAAATCTTAGTTTCTTGAGTAGCTAGAATCATAGTTATGCCTGTAAAACCCAACTGGGTACTAGTTTTTAAATTTGGGGCCACTTCAGAGAATGGTGTGAATTCTGCATGTTGGGAGGGGAGATTAGAGTGGTTGGAGTAATTGCAGAGGTTGTTTCAGGCTGGGGTGAGTGGATCTGGAACAGCCTGTAGAGGCTGAAAGGGGGATTTCCGAGCAGGATTACTTCCACTTGATTCCTCATGCTATGATCAGTTTGGGGTATCAGGTGGACATATTTCAGAGATAAGAGAAGGAGAAATCAGATATATAAACCACCAGAAATAGAAGTACAATTATAATCCCTTTTTGCAGCAGTGAGATAACTAAGAATTGATTGAATTGGCATTTTGTCCTGGCTTCAGGGTATTCATCTTTTCAGCCTTATCATTAGTATTACCTGGAGCTCTGTTCCTGGTACCCAATCTCTAGGTGTGTAGAGAATCATGTCTGTTGTGATCAGTCCAGGAGGCAGCAACCAGGGGCCTGAAGGGTTCCAGGGGTCTTGGCACTGGAGGGTATCTGGAGAGTCATTCAGTTCTTGGCTGTTCTTGTTTCATGCACCTTTCCTTCAGGAAGCTGAATGAAATAATCAGAGCTGAAAACTTTGCCTCTACAGTAACCTGTGAGCCTGGCTTGTGCATCTACTTTGATGGGAGAGCAGGGAACACTACTGGGGCAACAAAATCATCCCAAAAGAAGTCTAGAGCCAAGGCAGCATTGGCCTTTTCCACTTCTCCGTGTCCAGCAAAAGGAAGGGAAAAACATCAATCTCAGAAGCAGAACTCTGGCCCAGACCCAGCTCAAAAGCTGCCTCTGGGATTAGCCCTATCATTGGGAGCAAAAGGTTCTGCCCCAGGTTTGCCTTCTCCTTCTGAGCCACCAGCTCTCTGGGATTTGGGGGACAACAACTTCTGCCCTTGCTGAGGCTATGGTGGGCACCTGCCTCAAACTGGCTACTGGAGGAAGCTATTACTGGGAGGCAAGAATTTTCTCAGCCTTCCCAGAGTCTAAGACTCCTCTAGGAACCAAATGGTGATAGGAGTGTCAGCTTTTCTAAGCTAGAGACACTCCCTAGGGCATAATGCCCTTTCAGTTCCTAACCTAATGTAGTCTTCTGAACAACACAAAATATGAATCAAGCTATCTTTTCAGGAAATACAAGGTCCTCTGCTCCCCCAAGTTCTTCTCAGACAGTCTTCACAAAACTGATGCTACTCCCCCACCACCTCTTCCCAGTTCCTCAGACTGGAGGTGACTATCGGGTGTATTTAGCTTTTACATGATTGCAGAGGTAGGGATTGAACCAAATTCTTATACATGGTAAGCGTCTACACCTACTCTCTGACCTGGGTGGCCTGAACATCCACCTATATTGAAGCCAATCCCTGCCTGCAGACCCCTCAGCCCAGGGCTACCTGTGGTACTGGTTTTGTACAGGTTCCTGTGGTTAGAGTAGGAAATGAGACACATAGGCCATTCACAGATACCTTCTGATCCTAATTCTTTGATTAGGGATTCTTTTAGGGGTGGGGCAAGGTCCCCAGAGGTCCCCTCATTCTTCTGTCTTATAAGCAGTTTGGGAATTAGGCTGGTTTTGGCTCCCTTCAACCAGCCAGGGGTTGATCAAGCCAGTGCTGCTTAGTGGGTCTTGAAACCATCCTTTGAGGAGGGGAAAGTAGTTTAACCTTTTAGCTAGTGCCTGTGGCAGCTGGTGGTGGAGCTGCCATCTCCGAGGAAGAAGATACTTGGTACTGGCCCAGCTGCCCCCCCACACTATCCTTCCTCCCCTAGGATTACATAGTTGAAAGGGACATTGGCAAGAGGAGTGGAAGGAAAGTTTGAGTTTTGTTTTTAACTGAATAACTGGGCAATTTTTCCCTCCATTTTTCCAGATGCTTCTTCAGAAAAGAGAGTCATTGGCTTAGACTAGGAAGCCTAAATCTGCTTTAAATGAGTTTTTGGAAGTAGGACCTACGCTCCCTTTGGTGTTCTTAAGGCACCACCAAAAAAAAAAAAATCCCAAAGAACCACCCACCCCACAGCCTTGCTCACAATAGGACTTCCTTTGAGGGCTACTGCTATGTGTTTCTTTTCCTTTCTGGTCCCTGGATCCTGCCTTGAAATCGCTGAATAATAGCTTATGAAGGAACTAAATTAGCAAAGCAGTCAGTCAGACAGAAATGGCTCTGGTTAAACTGGAGCTGCTTGTGGAGAGAGTTGCAAAAGCAGAAGAGCCTATCTCCTATTAGATCGTGTTTGTAATATATTGAATCCACATAGGGCCTCTGAGTACTCCAGCATAAGCTGGGCAGAAATGCTGGGAGATGAAGAAGTCTGGTGTACATTTGAATAGCTGCTTCTAACAAACTCTTAACCTCCAGACCTGGCCCTGTCAATCACCCCAGCCCCACCTCCCTTGGGACAGACTGCATTAGGAGATGGCCTGAGGATTCTTTCTCAGTTCACAGCAGTGCCTGGAAGAGGTTCCTCATCCCCTGCCTCTGCTCTCTCATTTTTACACAGTCCTCCCAGCAACTATAACTGTGTATGCTTCCATAGACTGTCCATTGACTACACTACTCAGGGATAGCTCTGAGAGAGAAGGCCTGTGTGGCCAGAGGAGAGAAGGTAAGAACAGAGTAGGAAGCAGAGAGTAGAAGAAAAAAGACAGGGCAGAATGAGAAAAAATTAGAAAGGCAATTTCAGAGTCATTTACACTGTTTAAGACACTAGAGGCAAGGTACTATTTGACAGAGGGATAAACACGTGCTGAAACAACATTCTCTTCAGAAATAGGTCCACACACACACACACACACACACACACACACACACACACACACACACACGTGGTCTTAATTGATCTTGTGATAAATCTATAAACATTGACGTTATCATTTTATGCATTTTTAAATGTCTAGTTCAGTGGCACCAACGACATGCACATAATTATGCAACCATCACCATCATCCACCTACGGAACCCTTTTAACCTGGAAAACTGTATCCATTAGGCAATAACTTGTCATTTCCCTTTCCCCAACACCATTCTCTCTTTTACCTCTGAATTTCTCCAGGTCCCTCACATAAGTGGATCATTCAGTTCTTTTCCTTTAGTGGCTTGTTTTACTTAACATAATGTCTTCAGGATTCACCCATGTGGTAGCCTGAGTCCGAAATTTCTTCCTTTTTACTGAGGAACAATATTTTACGGTATGAGGACATCACATTTTGTTCTTCCATTCATCTATTAGTGTATACTTGGGTTGCTTCCTATTGTGAAAGTTACTATGAATATAAGTAAGAAAATATGTGCTCCTACTTCCAATTCTTAGGAATATAAGAGGTGGAATTGCTGGATCCCATAATTTTTTTTTAATGTTACTGATCCCAGCGCTTGAACTCTGGCCCTGGGTGCTGTCCCTGAGCTTTTGTACTCAACAATAGTGTTCATCACTTGAGCCACACCTCTATTTCTGGTTCTTTTTATTTTTTTTAATGATTAATTGGAGATAAGAGTTTCATAGACTTTCCTGGCTGGTCTGGCTTTGAACTATGGTCCTCACATCTCAGCCTCCTGAGTAGCTAGAATAACAGGCTTGAGCCACCAGCACCCAGCATGTATTTTCTTTTTGTGAGGAGCCACCATAGCATTTTCTGTACAGCAGATGTATAGTCCCACTAATAATGCACAAGGATTCCAATTTTTCCATCTTCCATCCTTTTGCTAACACTATTTTCTGTATTACACACACACACACACACACACACACACACACTTTTTTTTTTTGGCTAGTGCTAGGGCTGGAACTCAGAGCCTAACCACCACTGTCTTTGAGCACTTTTGCTCAAGGCTAGTGCTCTGCCACTTGAACAACAACACAACTTTTTCTGCATATGTGGTACCAATGAATCAAATCTAGGACTTTGTGTATGCTAGGCAAGCACTCTTACCTCTAGGCCACACTCTTGACCATATATATATATATATATATGTATATATATATACTGATATATATATACATATATATATATTCTTTTTTATTGTAATTAGTAAAAGGGTTACATGATATTTGCCAGATAGAAGGTGCATTAATTCACATACATTGATACCCTTTCACATGTCTTGGTACCCATTACCCTCCCCCCCACACCCCCCACCCGTCTTGGTTTTCCCCCCTTCCCTATCAAATTTCAAATAACCAAATACAAATAAATTCAATATATATATACACTCTTATAATGAGTTTATAGTGGGAACTTAGTGAGGACATAATGGGAATGGACAATAACAAGTAAGGATGTCGATCATGGATGGACAATAAAGGCTGAGCTTTAGTCTCCTGTGGCACTATGCCTGGTTGGGAGACTGAGCAACAATAAAAAAGAAAAAAAAAAAGTAAGCCTATTTGAGCCAGAACATTCTTGAAATGACTAAGGAAATAGAAGCATTCAAGGTCTGGGTTGTGGGGTAAAGCTTGAAACTGAAGAATTTGTTTTGTTGTTGCCAATCCTTGGCTTGGGCTCAGGGCCTGCGCCTTGTCCTTGGGTTTTCTCAAGGCTAGAGCTCTACCACATGAGCCTCAGCACCACTTCTGGCATTTTTTTTCTAAGTATGTGGTACTGAGGAATTGAACCTGGGTCTTCATGCATGCGAGGCAAGCACTCTACCACTAGGCCAAACTCCCGGCCCTGAAGAATTTTTTTTAAAACTAGACTTTGTCTAATCAGACTTTTGTCTAATGAGGAGCAATTAACCCCCCAATTCCAAATTCTTCCTGTCATCCCCATGTGGGACCCCATACCCAAGACAACTGAGGCTTCCTTGGTGAAAATGGAGCCTGCCTAATATAATTCCTGGACACAGGTACAGTTATAAGTAGAACAAGATAGACTCAAGGGAGAAGGGCTGAGCAAAAGAAGACTGAAGTAAACAAAATCTTTTCCTATGCCTTTCTCTCACTCCTTGTCCTAAATGTTGATGGACAGACATAATTACAATGTCTTTCTTTATTTCTACTGCCTTCAAAGCAAGAAATGGTAATATTCCCCTTCACAGGAGCCAGGCATTGCAAAAGAGAAGATCCACAGATAATAATAGTTGAATTTTTTCACATAATCTTTCTACTGGGAGGTCTGAAAAGTTGAACTTTTTATTTCTCCATATGTATGGGGAAATATATAAAATATATTTTTCATATATGTAAAGTATCATCAGATGTTCCAAAGTAAAGCAGTTATTAATTCCAGGAAAAATGAAAAGTTCAAGCAATTTAATTATAATAAACCATGTGGCTTGGCAGTGAGTAAAGTTAAAATGGAGCAAATAATACTGTTCATTGGCACAATAAAAGTTGTGAAATGACTATTGGGGGAAAAGTTTATGCGTGTGTATGGGGGAAGAGATTTGAAATCTGAAGTCTTACATTACAACAGAGCACTTAAGAGATTATCTTAAATCCATTTCTTCTACTCTAATAAAAATACTACAAATGAAACAATTTATAAATAATAGAAATTTATTTCGCACATTTCTGGAGGCTAGGGAGTCCCAGTCAAGTTGTCCCTGGGAACATGTGTATCTCAGTTCCCAAGATGGCACCTTGTTGCTACACCTCCAAAGAGAATGAATGCTGTTATATTCACATGGTGAGAGATACAAGAATAAAGAAAAGGCAAAATCTCTCCATCAAACCTTTTTATAAAGACATCTAATCCCATTCACCTCCTTTTCTCACTTCATAAATACCATACCTCTTAGTAATGCTACTTGGATGATTACCTTTTAGTGTGCATTCTGCAAAGGATAAAACACCTTTAGATGAAACTGATGCCTAAAATTAAGGGTAACCATGTGCTGGTGAATCATGCCTGTGATAGTAGTTACTCAGGAAGCTGAGATATGAATGGTTGCAGCTTGAGTCCAGACTAGGTAGCAAAGTCCTCAAGACTCTTTATCTCTAAAATAGCCAGCAACAAGCTGGATAGGAGGCATGGTTTAAGTGGTAGAACACCAGCCAAACAAGCAAGCCAAGCAATGTGAGTCTCTGAGTTTAAATCCTCATATTGACAAAAATGAGTAGGTACTTTTTGTTATTGCCTGTTGTACCAATTGACTTCTTAACCATATGCCACTGTGAAGAGAATAAAAGAAAAACATTTTTGAAATGTGTTTTTTTTTTTCATTTTGATGGTCAGCCCTACTGACATTGCCAAAGGAATAACTTTTGATTCTTTCTCTCACAGGATTCTTTATGCACATCAGAATGTCTTTAGATATTGGGGAGCATAGGACAGATATTCTGTCCCAAAGAAACATCTCCATGTGCTTGCCTTTTACTACATATACCAGGTGTTCTCCAGAAGTCACAGAGATTTTTTTCTGGCTATATTGATGGAGATGGCATAAAATATCTTTTCATAGGCCTCTTGCCAGACTCCCTCCCTCATAGCCTACCACCTGGGAGAACTCAAACAGAATTCATGCTTTGTGTAGATTAGGTGTTAGAACAAAAAGACAATGCTGATAGACCAAAAATTCCAAAACTAAGCCAACTAGGCCAAGTCATGGTATTCTCAGATCACCTTTATTCACTTTGCTTTTGTTTATCATTCATTTCGTTTATGTTTGTAGCACTATGTAGTAAAACCCAAGGCCTTGACCATTTATATTCCTGCTTTTAAACATAAGTACTTCATAAGAATTCTCACAGTGCATGGCCCTCTAGGAGTAATCTGGACCCATGGAGAAAGTCTGTGGTATCTGTGTAGGGTAATCTGATGTTCATCTATCCTTCCTGTGAATTCTGTATTTCTCTTCAGGTCCTGCCAAGACTGGTTAAAAATGTAGATTTATTACCATGATCTATTTCTTCCCCAACATTCCCCCATGCCCTTTGAAATTCTAGGGCTGCATTAGCCAGTGCAGCAGAAATGCAGGGATAGTCCTCACTTCAAAAGTGTAAATGTTGGGGGCCGGGAGTTTGGCCTAGCATGCACGAAGACCCAGGTTCGATTCCTCGGTACCACATGCAAAGAAAAAAGCTGGACATGGTGCTGAGGCTCAAGTGGTAGAGCTCTAGCCTTGAGAAAGTCAAAAGGACAGGGCTCAGGCCCTGAGCTCAAGTCCAGGACTGGCAAAAAAAAAAGTGTAAATGTCCAGGAAGGGAATGATGGCATGGTAAAATTATAGACTAGATATATACTTAAATGTGCCTTTCAAGTTGCTTTAGTTCTTTAAATAAAAATTATAAACCAATTTAACCAGAGCAGAAGGTATTCTTAGTTAGAACGTTAGGTTTTTAGTCAAATCAAGAATATAATGCTTTTGAGAAAGGGTATCAATGTACATGAATTAATGTACCTTCTATCTGGCAAATATAATGTAACCCTTGTATTAATTACAATAAAAATATTTTAAAAAGGGGGGAAAAAGAATGTAATGCTTTAAGTTATCTATAGGAATGTAAGGTATAGTGAAGATACACAGAACCCAGCATTCACCAAAGTATTTCTTGATTAAAAAATAGTTTTTACTGTTAACAAAGCTAAAAACTGAATGGATTCCAAGGTACCTTATTATAAATAATTGCTGGCTTTGAAGAAGAGAGAGTAGAGCTAACACTTTAGAATCTGTGAGATATTGTACATGTGCACTCTCATTTGATCATGAATTTTCCCACCATGCCAAAAGTGTGTGGCCTAGCATACATGAAACCCTGGGTCAATTCCTTGCTGCCACATACACAGAAAAAGCCAGAAGTGGTGCTGTTGCTCAAGTGACAGAGTGCTGGCCTTGAGAAAAAGTGCTCAAGGACAGTACCCGGCCCCTGAGTTTAAGTCCCTGGCTACAAATAATAAATTTTTCCACCATCTCAATTGTCCAGATATGTAAAGTGAGAGCCAGGTAAGTTAAGCAGTTTGCCCATAGTCAGCCAGCTGGTAGTTGGTATAGCCAGCGTCCATATATCAGGTGTCAGCTCACATAGAAATCAAGCAGGTCTGACTCCAGGGCCATGTATACTTTCCTGGATTAGTTGGATGTCTTATTTGCCTGTGGTAAAACCAACTCCAGAATGGTTAAGAAGAAGAGATCTTATTTCATATAACTAAGTGGATCCAGAGCCCAACTCTCCCTGGAAGTATCTCCATTTCTTTCCTTCTTCACTATATAAGTAATATCTTAGTTACTGAGAAAACATTGCATCTTTTTCTCAGGCATAGGCAAGAAAATGATGGTTGAGAGTAGAAGAGGGTGGCTGCAGATAGTTTTAGGTTTATATCTTCCCAGCTTTGGTGTTCCAGTATTCAGACATAATTGTAAGGAAGACCTCTGGTTGGTTGCCTCTAATGATTTGCCTAATGTGAGACTCAGCTCCCAAATTGGCTTTGCCACCAGACTCCCATGCAGTGGGTGGATGGAAAGGAAAAATTCCCCTCTGCAGAACAGTGTGCATTTGGCTCACCTTAGAAAGGGAGAGCAGGAGAACCTGAGCCCATCCAAAGCAAACCAAACCAGAGCCTAACTATTCAACCTCTAGGAGGCCACACTACTTCTTGTTAATGGTATGTCTGAGAGTCTTTCTTAACATGGTAGCAAAAACTTGAAAGCCTCCACAAGATCCTGACCTCTTAAGGGGCAAACATGCATGATTGAGACACAAAAAAATAACAGCAGTGTGTTTGCATAAAACCTTCAAATCCCAAGAAAGTAATTCTCTTCAAACAAACAATGAGCAATCTATGAACAATTGAACAATCTAAGAAAAGTTATACCTACTACCTGTAAGGACAAAAGCCTGAATGTCTTCCCTCTAATATTGTTGTCTAATTTGAGAATAATATGTTCTACAACTCTCTATACCCAGTAAACTATCAATCAAATCTTAAAGTAGAATAAAGACATATTCAAAAATTAAAAAAAAGATCCTGACCTCATAGGCCTGTCTCTCGTCCTTGGGAACCCATGGTGAGAGGGAGGGAATAAGGCCAGCAGCCCAAGGCTGGAGGTTCCCAGTGAGGCTGCCTCCCCCAGCCATGGCAGAGAACCAGGAGTTTAGTCAGAAGGACATTTGTTCTCTTGCTTTTGTGTGAAATGGGTAACTCAAGGATACCATGGAATCATCAGCATGAGAGGTTCCCCAAATTCTGTGTCTTAGTTGGGCTGCTTCCAAGGGTTTAGATCTTGTACCATTAAGGGGGAATTGAAGAATTACGTGTTTTTCCAAGGGGCCACCCCTATCATTCTAGACTACTTGGAAGGCAAAGATTTGAGGATCATGGTTCAAAAGCCAGTCTAGTCAGAAAAGTCTGAGATATTTATTTCCAGTTAACCAGCATGAAGCTGAAGTAGAAGTGTGGCTCAAGAGATGAAGCATCAGTCTTGAGCTAGACCTTGAGTTCAAGCCTCAGTACCCAAGCATGTGCGTACCCACTCACACACAAAAATTGTGTGTTAATAAAAGAAAATAGATTCTTTTTCTTTTCCAGATTCAAAAGGGCCTGCATTGTCTCTCACCAAGCTGTGAGATGCCTTTACTGTTGTTGAGGCAAAAGAGCCTCCAGACTTACATATACAGAGCTACAGAGGTTCGTGTGCCCTGAGGCTTTATGAAGGGAAAATGGCAGATCACAAGGAGCAACTTGGTCCATCTGACCCTGGAAACCCACAGGCTTTTACTGAGCCAGTTAGAAGAACAGTCTCTATACTGGTAATGTTGTTCAGGGCATCACTATTGTCCTCCTGGTTTCACCATTTGGGTTGGGGACAGGAACAGCCAGCAGTGTAAGCCTGTCCCTAATTGCTGTTTGCAGAGGCTTTGATCTGTATGGTTTCTTCTTGATTCATTTTTTGGGTTCAGTTGAGGATTTGGACTGTTGACAAGGGGATTATTCCAAGCCCTAATTAAGTGCTTGCCTGCCGTGGGGCCAAGTGCCAGCTGCTGACACATGTGCAGACCTAGAAGCTTGATCATGCTGCCCATGGCTTATCCCTCACTCTACACCCTCCTAATGTACCCATGAAGTAAGATTCACAGACAGTGGCTATGGTCTGATTTGCTTAGTGGTAGATGGGTGTTTTCTCTTCTCTGGGTAGCTCTGCCAATTTACCTCCTGACGAAGCTCATATCAGAGGTAGAATAGAAGAGTGACTCTTCTACTAGTTTCTTAGCTGTTCTCCCAGTCTCAAATCACCAGTCCTCTTCTAGTCTTTAGGGATTGGAGAGTTCATTTATTATGGAAAGCTGCCCTGCATCAGTAAAGTGCTGTAGGAAGCAACAATGTTGGGAAGCTGGCTAGAGGAGATAGCTCTGGGGAGAAATCCCAACCAAATGTCCCCTGCTAGCCTGTCCTCCAGCTTCAGCCTCTCCTAGCATCCATCAGTTACTCAACAATCAAACACATGCTTGCTGACACCCCATCCAGTCTGTTGTTTCTGGCCCTAAAGATTCCTCAGTCAATTGCTCAGCCTTCTTTGTGTGTCTTCCCAGTCTCTAGCAACCAACTAGACAGTATTTTTTCCTGGCTTTCACCCAATCACAGCCATTCTCTTTTTTGCTCTGCCTCCATCCCTGATATGGGCAGAGCCTTGGCTCCATCTTCCTGGCAGCCCTGCTGACAGTGGGTGTGTCACAGCTGGGCCCTACAGCTGTGCAGGCTTGCAGTGTGTGCATTGGGCCAGGTCTGCCAGGAACCTAAGAAAACAGCTCATCAAAAGCATCAGAATCAACTCCTTTCTGCTTGGCACCATGATCCCAGCAGGCAGATGTGTGGCTTGAAGTCTTAGAGGAACAGTGAAGACAGAAACCCTGCCATTGCTCTGGGCTCATGCTGGGGTAGCTTGACTTATTAAATAGGTTGGGGAAGCCCAGCAACTTTTTCCTCAACCATCCACATATCCAGAGAGAGCCCCCCATTCTCTTTAAAGGCCTTTTGAGGCCATAAAGGTTTTTGAGGACATTTTATGGAGTTGCAGTACAGTTTTCCTATTCAAAGTTATTATAGGGTTATGGCTACTATATCTTTATTTTTATGACAAGTTGTTGGTTATGCCCTTGATTTATTTGATACTGGGCATCTGTTCAAGAACACAGCTTCCAATTAAATGCGGTTACTATGGCAAAAATGTGATTCTCCTCAGAATGACCCTCTTCAGGGCTGTTTCCAAAAACTCATTATGGTGAAAATTCGAGGCTGTCTCTTCATGTTCCAGAGTATTCCTCCCTGCGGTCATTTGGTTTTCTCATGTGGAGGATTAGAGGGTACCAAGGCTGTGGGTTGGACCCAGAGATGAAGGGAAGGGAGAGGAAAGAACCTTTCTCAAGAACTAAATGGGTCACCATTTAAAACCATAACACTCCAGTGATGGTTAGAATCCTAGATACCAAGAGCAATTTTCTTCAATGAAAGGAAGCAATTACAACCCAAAGAGCCTGGGAAGCCAAGCCAGACCCATCCAGACCCAGGCATTCAAGGCCTGGCTCTCTCACTGTCCTTTGGGTACCATCCTCACTCTCCTTGGGATGTGGCCCCAATCCTGTCCCACTGAGTCGCAGTCAGCTTGAGACTAGCTTGTGCTGTGACCTCATCTTTTGTGACTGCTTTAGTATTGTCTAAAAGTAAAGAGCCAGGTAACTGCTTTCACCTCCATGAGACTTGGGGGTCTAGCAGAAGCAGACATTCCACTCTGCTTTTGGCTCTACAAAACTTGTCTCACCAAAACCAGGAACTATGATGAGGTCTATAGGCAACTATTCAGTTTGGAGACCAGAACTGGGTTCCTGAATGTGTCACGTAAGATCACTGGCAAACCACCTACTTCTTCACTGTTTCCTCAGCTCTACAGGCTAGCTGTGGTTGGCTTTGTGTGTTATCTGGGAATCCTTGGTGCTATACCCAAGTGTCTGTCACCAGTCCTATTCCCAGTTGCCCTTGGGTTCAGAGCCTGGGTCTCTGAAGCCTTGTTCCAGGAAGCCCAACTTAGGTCAGCTGGTGTTCATAGTGTTGTAAGTATCAAGTAGGATTTTCTATGTGGAAGTCCTCTGTCAAAGTATTGATGTATTTTTACTCTACTCTTGCTGAAAAAATAATACCCTGTCTATGGCGCATGTGTGTGTGTGTGTGTGTGTGTGTGTGTGTGTGTGTGTGTGCGCGCGCGCGCGCTCATGTTCTCATGTTACTGGGATTGAATTTAAGGCCCTATGTGTGCTTAAGCAAACACTCTACTGATGGAGCCATACCCTCAGCCCTTTTGGATTTTGATTGTTTTTTTAGATAGAACGTTACTACTTTTTCTGGGGGTGCCCTTCCCATCCTCCTGCCTCCACTTCCCAAGCAGCTGGGATTACTGGCTGGTGAGTGTGCAACTGCGCCCAATTCAGAGCTGTGGCTTCTTAATTGAAGACTGGTGATGTGGGCAGAGAAGCCTGCCCCTTCCCCAGCCCCTGTCCCCTAGGGATAGGATGTGATACTCAGGAATCCCTCACAGTGGGTAGATGGGAACAAGGGGTATACTTGAAGATTTTAGATGATATTAGGCAGTCCTTGAACAACTTTTTCCCAAGCTAAGAGGACAAGTATGGACATTGCAAATCATTCAGACCTTGGAACTGAGTAAGGTCACAGAATTCCTGCCTTTGTTTTCAGATCCAAGGGCTATAAAAGTATCACTTGAAAACTGCAACTTTCTTACATGATGCCAGTTTCAACACATTTAAAACTCCTGGTATATTATTTAATAGAACATTTCAGAGATAACTTTGAGTTATATGGCGACAAGGAGGAGAAAAGAGAAAAACACGGAAGCATCGTGTCCCTGAGGTCTGGAATGCTGGCAATGTCCCCAGTTAATCATTGTTACCTCAGGGCCCAATGGGCCCACAGCCAGCCTGATGCAGGGGGCCAGAGTGCTTGACCCTGGAATGCTGGGAAACCTTGGGTGCAGTTAATGATTTATCTCCTCCTAGTTGTAGTGCTGGGCAACCTTTCTGTCTGAAGCTTCACAGGAGGCCTGGGATCATCTCCAGAAGAGAGGGTAGGCCAGCTCTGCCTAAAATGGTGCAGGAGCCCAGCACTGGTGCCTGTAATCCTAGCTACTTGGGAGGCTAAGTTCTGAGGATCACAATTCAAAGCCAGCCTGGGTAAGAAAGTCTGAGAGACTCTTATCTCCAGTTAACCACTTAAAAATCCAGAAGTGGAGGTATGGCTTAGAGAGTAGAGTGCTAGCATTGAGCAAAAATTCTCAAGCTCTAGAACTGGTATAGAAGAGGAGGAGGGGGAGGAGGAGGGGGAGGGGGAGGAGGAGGAGGAGGAGAGTACAAGGGAAGATAAGGGTGATTTTCAAATTTACAATATGACCAGCCTCCCACAGGTCTTCTTTCTATAGGAATGCATTTCCTTACTTGAAAATATAAAGAATGGCTTAACAGGATAATAGTTATCTGAAGTCCCTTTACCAACAGAAGGCCACAAGATGTCATAATTTGGCTCTTGTAGTGGTCACATCTATAGTACCAGCTACTCAGAAAATGGAGATCTGAAGGGTCATCTGAAGGGATGGAGGTGAGCCTAGGTAAAAAGTTACTAAGACTCTAACTCAACAAATAAACTGAGTGTGATGGCAAATGCTTATGATCCCATCTATATAGGAAGCCATAGGAAGAATTTTGATCTGAGACGAGATAGGACATACATAAAAGGCTCTGCCTGAAAAGTAGAGAAAAAAGGACTAGAGTTTGGCTCAAATGATAGAGCCCCTGTATAACTCTTATTTCCATTGCTATAGTACCACAAGTACCTGGAGGTTCTCAACAAATTGACAAATGTAATACACACACACACACACACACACACACACACACACACACACACCACACACACACTGTACAGGCACATTAATAGAAATGAGCATGTTTTTTATGTAATCTTATCTTACAAAAGCCAACTATGTTTTTTGTGGAAATACTACACAGGAATAGATAACTGAAATTAAAAGAGGGAAGCACTACATTGGTGACCATCTGGAGACAGCCACACTCCCCACTTGGATTTGTCCAGCTGTGAGCACCAGCAGACCTGATCTTCTTCACTCCCTCAACCTAAGGTGTGAAATGCCTGCTCTGGAGAGACTGCAGTGGATTCGGGCATCTCTGGCATATAGCTTGAAAATAGAAGCATTTCCTCATAGGAAATCCATCTCTGTCCTGAGTATAGTTTAGATTTTATAAGGAGATTTGTTATTTGTTTCTATAAATTATAAATAACATGGGTCATATTTTGTTTTTGTTCTATTATTATTACTACTATTATTATTATTGATGCCTGACTACAAAGTAGTGAGGTTGGAAAAACAGGATTTGTGAGCTCTGTAAAACTGAAGAGAAACAGATGGTTGGCTCTGGGATTTAAAGATTCCTTCCTTGTGAATCTTGACTCCTAAGAATCTTGCCTAAAGATGAATGAGAGCAGTAACTTTTCACAAAACAGGATAACTAAGGTGTGGCTCGGTGGTAGAATGCTTGCCTGGCATATGCAAGGCTCCAGGTTTGGTCTTCAGCACTGCAAAAGAGAAGAAAAAGACAATTACTACTACTGTTAAAAATCACTTCCTTCCATAGGGAGCTTAGAGAAGGCACTGCCTGTGGATGCCCTAGGATGCATACATGTTACCCCACGTGCCCATGTAACATTACTCTAGATCTGCTGGGAGAGTTCATTGAATGCTTTCTCTGTTATGGAATTTAGGGTCAAATAGTGAATTCTGCTTTTACCTCATCCCCTTCCATCTCTCTTGTCTTGAATGGATCCAAGATAAAAGCTATTGAGATCCCTGTTTTGTGCCACAAAATAAGCTTCTTTCTTGAAAAAGCTTTTGTGCTGACTTCTGTGCCTTTTCTTGTCCTAGGTCATTGGTGAGGGAGGCTCCTTCAGAGATGAACCCATTCGGAGGAGCTTCTTCAAGCATTCCTGGGAAATTATTTCTCTGAAACTCAAAGGAAATTCTTTTCTCTCTCTTTTCAGAATAGTCTTCTCTGTATGAGTTGATCTGAGGTTGAGATAAGCCAAGAACATAGATGAATGCCCACCATTTAGCACTCAGCTCAGATAAGCCAAGTACTTAGAAATGTTTTGACCAGTAGTCAACACATTTAATAATTCCTCTCTTTGCTTTGATGCCAATTTGTGAGCAGACTGAGAGTTACCAGTGTCCTAGGCTCTAAAGTCAGGATGTTTGACTTCTTTGCCTTTTAGATTTTAGGAAATCACCCAAACTCTCTGCACCTCAATTTCTTCATTTGTAAAATAGGAACAAATCTGGCATAGATTTGGTAGGATTGCTTCAAGGATGAAATGAGTCCATTTGGGTTAAGCATTCAGAACCATACAGGCATGTGGGGAGAGTGCGCATGAAATAGAAGCTCTTACCCTTTCTTCTTTTTCTTGAAGGTCCGGGGTTACCCAGAACCCCAAGTAACTTGGCACAGAAATGGTCAGCCTATCATCAGCCAAGGCCGCCTCCTGCTGGACTACGGTGTCCGAGGGACTTTCAGCCTTGTGATTCGTGCTGTCTGTGAGGAGGACAAAGGACAGTACACCTGTGAAGCTAGCAATGGTAGTGATACCTGCCAGGTGACTGTGGAGCTGACAGTAGAAGGTGAGTCCCAGGAAGTAGACCCTTGGTTGGAGCTGACTGCTACTTCCACAGGCCTTTCATTCCTCTTCAGCTCTGTCTTGACTTGCAAGAGAAAGCACACTCCAGGCCAGGGCTCAGGACATCCAATCTCATTAGAGATAGATCACTGGACAAGGGAAGTAACCCAAAGGACACTGTCAAACTCAAAATTACTCTCTTACTCTTGAACCTTCCTGTAGCTTCTACAACATGAAGACTAAATGTGGACATTTATGGTGGATTACTGAGTCCTGTCCCATCTGACAGACTGTCCAACTCCTCTTTACCTGCTCACCCAGCTCTTTCACCTAGGCCCCTTACTCCTCCTTGAAAAGGCCTTCCTGAGATTTTACCCTGCTGTATCCTGTCTAAAAGCTCCTGCTGCTGCCATTCACTAACTTATCCTCATATCCTTCTGGCCGCTTCTCAGATGTTCCCTTCTCGGAGACTCCTTTTTGACCACCCCAGCCCATGACTGTCATCTCACCCCAACTCTTACTCTTCTAGATCTTTCACTCTCACCCTGTGCCAGTCCCCCACCCCCATTCCACAGGAGCTGTGGAGCAGAAGGGCATCATCCTGTCCACAGCCATATGCGAAGTTCCTGGCACACTCTCTACACTGGTCTATACTGAATATTTGGAGAATGAACAAGATTAGCATCATCATGAGATAATACCTGCACTGTATAAAAATACCATGTAATGGGGCCATGATAAATTATACAAGACTCAGGGCATTCAAACTCAGTGAGACCAAAGGAGGATACTCTCGAGAGAGGAACACAAAGGTGCTATGTGAATGTGCATTTGACCATATAAAATAGCATTTATCAAAATAAACTCCAGGTAATGGGAAAAAAATGTAACTCCAATAATAATAGACAGGAGATACACATATCAACATGTTAACATAGGTTAATACTTAAAAATAGTATTAAATTTAAAACTAGGAAAAACATCTGACACTAAGAACAACTGTTTTTTTTTTGCTATTGATATATTGTTCATACATGAAAAAAAATTCTAGACCAGGCCACTTTCTGCTGGTCAAATGACTAATAACTGGAAGGGTGAGGTGGTCTGCCAGCCTCCCAGAAGTAAGATGAGGCTCCCTCAACTTTTCTAGGCCTTTCTATAAGAGCTTATTAATGAGAGAGGTCTCTTTCAGAAGACCATCTGCTGAACCTAGTTTTCAATGAGTGCTGTGTGTGAGGGCTGTGGCTGTGAAAATAGCTAAAGAAAGGCTCAGAGGGGTGAGGTGCACCTGAGGCAATGACCATTTTTTACTCTGTTTTCCCAATTTTCCTGGAGCCATGGGAGGGCAAACAGACTGTTTTACATAGCAGTGTGCATAGTTTTCATGCTTTCCTTAAATTCTTTAACTGATAGGTCATTTAATGACCTTCGAGTGCCTTAGCTAGGGCTTTGCAGATAAAAAGTGGCCCCTGGTCATTCTCAGGATGGACCTCATAGCTGCCGTTCTGATTTTGTGCTATCCTGTTTTACCCATTTTTTGGATGCCTTAACTGTGAGTTGAGGCCCACAAACAGAAAGCATTCTGTCCCCTTTAAGGAATGCATGTTTGGGGCTGAGAATGGAGAGAGTGCCGAGTTAGGAGTCAGAATCCAAAGTCCTGCTTTCCAACTTTCACCAATGTGATGTGACATAAAACCTCTACAAAATAAAGGGAGTGGTCTCCATAGCCTGGGTCAGCCCTGATGGTCCATGTTAAGGAAAGACAAGTATGTTCAGCATGCACAAGCGTTATGGAAAATCTAGGTAAGCTGAATTTTTTTCCTCCATTCCCATTGTTCAGGAAATTGGATCTGTTGTCTCATACAAGTGGGGCAATGTTCAGGAGGTCCTGGCAGGGATAGCAATGAGGTAGAACAGCTACAGAGAAATGAGAGAAGACTCGGGCTCTTGGCCCTGTCCCTACTTTGTCATCTGGTTTTACTTGGGGCAGATAGGCATGGAGCTTCTAACTGGAGGAGATAGAGAATGGCTCATGGCTTCATGGTCACAGCCTCTCTTATTGGTGGCCTGTGTGCCTTTTGCCCCTGCATTGAAAGCCTGTGGTTAGCTTATGTGTGCTTTGAGGCCACCCCATGGGCCTTAAGCATGGAAGATTCCACTTTTGTCCCTTCTGCTCTGGCCCAGTTGTTGGTTGTGTCAGGCTAGCACAGCCTATTACAGCTTACCTATCTTGCTTTCCACACTCAGTGCTGTCTTCCTTATTCATGCTATTTCCTTTCTGGAAGAGAAGAGGACCTAGAATTAAGGGTATAATTCAAATATTACCTTTGAACCCTCTAGTGATCAAGTTTAGGAAGCAGTGATGTGCCACAGGAAGAAAGCCAAATGGCCTTTTGTTGAATTACAGCTCTGTTGATTTCTGACTGTGGAAAAAATGAATACTTCTAAACCAATCTGTCCAATAGCGAGATAATATGAGCTACATGAACAATCTAGAATTTGCCAGTAGCCACAGTTTAAGTCAGATGAAATTAATTTTAATGAAGTATTTTATTTTAAAGTTTGAATATCCAAAGAATTATTTCAGTAGATAGTCTATGTGATGTAAATGTTATTAATGCAGTACTTGAGATTCTTCAGTGGCTAGAGTATATTTTACCCAGAAAGCACATTTCAGTGCAGACTAGCTATATATTTGGTACTGGGGATTGAACCCAGGATGTCGCACTTGCTAGGTAAGTGCTTTGCCACTGAGCTACATCCCAGCCCAACAGGCTAGCTATATTTTAAGTGCTCAGTAACTACATTTGGCTAATGTCCACTGTTTTTTATACAGTGCACTTCTAGAATCTTCCATTTAAATAGCAATAAACAGGCTTACCTACGGAGAGAGGAGAGGTGAGGAGGGGAAGGGAGGGGAGGAGAGAGAGAGAGGGGAGGGGGAGAAAACATGGATTGTCTAGGTGGTGAGCAACCCTAGACCATTGCACTCGCAGAATGAGCCTGGAATATAGGGAGGAAATCAGGAACATGTCCCAGTGGTGGATATCCTCATACACAGCATGAGACAGATGGTCTAAATCAGAGAATGCTCTTTGCATTCAAAGGACAAAGAGTCACTTAGGTCAATAAGAAGTGATAGAAAGCTAATTTTAAAGACCTATGCCTTGGAGCTTAGGGAAAGGTAAACTGCAGGCCCCAGAGGAGATCTGGACCTTAGTAGATTCTAGCCATGATACAGGGTTGGTGAGTCCACATGGATGTGCATGCTTCACCTAGAGAATCTTGCTAACACAGAGATACTAATTCCACAGGTCTAGAGCCAGTTCTGAAAGGCTAGAGTTCTAGCCGGCATCACAGGACTACCCTTGGACTAACAAAAAGAGTCAGTGACGGGTTGGTGGAGATTTAAGCCTGCAGTTGAGTGTGGTGTTTCATATCTATAATCCTTGCACTCAGGAAGCAGAGGCAGGAAGAACTCAAATTTGAGACCAGCCTCGTTTAGTTCAAGGCCAGCTTGCAATATGTAAAAAGAGCAAAATGGTCTGGATCATAGCTCAAATGGTAGAACATTTGCCTAGCAAGTTTGAGGTTCTGAGTTCAAATCCCAGTACTACCCCCCGAACCCGCCCCCCCAAAAAAAGCTAAGGAAGTTATCCCAAACTTGAGTTATCCCAAATGTTCATTTCCCATCCTATCCCCTAGATGTCACCAGAGCCTTCATTGCCAACAGCTTACTACACAATTCTCCTTTGTCAGGCTTGAACTCAGGGCCTGAGCACAGAATTCCCTTTAATATCTAGGAAATGAAGGAGGATTTAGTAGTAAATTGAAACTAGTAGTGCTAGCTCATTTAAAAGTGGCAATGATAATAAATAATTCTCTGATTAAGTTAATAGTTGGTTCCCTTCCCTATTTTACTTAAGGTTAGCCCTCTACCACTTGAGCTCCACTTCTGGCTTTTTGCTGATTAGCTGGAAGTAAGAGTCTCACAGACTTTCTTGCCTGGGCTTGCTTCAAATTACAGTCCTTTGATCTCAGCCTCTTGAGTAGATAGTGTTATAGGAGTGAGCCATTAGCACCCAGCTTCTCTCAAAAACAATTTAAAAAATCAAATAGTTATTCTCTGTTATTTATTCTAACATTACCTTTATTCTTTTTGTTTCATTAAATATTATTACTTTATTTTATTTTTTTATTGTCGGGGTAATATCTAGAGGGGTTACAGTTATATTCGCCAGATAGGTGCATTACTTCTCACACACTGATACCCCTTCTCATGTTTTTGTCCCCTCCCTCCACCCCCTCCCAATCATCTTATTTTCCCTCCCTTCCCTTTCCTATTTCAAATAAAGAAATAAATGTATATACAATATACCAGGTAACAAAGTCAGATACAGTAACAATATGAAATTAACTAAAGGGCAAAAAAAGAGAAGAGAAATAACATAGTACATTACTTTTATTCTTTATCCACCCATGCTCTTTTGTTTGTAATTTATACAGTATGACCATTATCATTCACTTCTAAATCCAAGTGTGTGATAGGAATTGATAGAAATATCTGATTGTCTCATCTTCTAGTGTGCTCAAGTAGTCCCATATGGCCCACATGCGTGGATGATTAGCAGTGAACTTCAACTGAGGGTGACTAAGTGTCACAAAAAATGATGTTTGTTCTGGTAGAATACAAAACCTCTGTTTTGAACAATCCTTAAGAAACACTTTGAAGTTGGCTCAGGTAGAAGGCAGCTCATTGGTTTGCCTGGAATAGTCAAGTATAGTCCTTTTGTCCTGTCCTCTTCATGTTAAGAGTCACCATTTTCATGATAAATTATATCATCACTCTGTGTGTGTGTGTGTGTGTGTGTGTGTGTGTGTGTGTGTGTGTGTGTGTGTGTGCATGTGTGCTGGTCTGGGGCTTGAACTCAGGGCCTATGTGAGGTCCTTAAGCTTTTTTTGTTCAAGGCTGGTGCTTTCCACTTGAACCACAGCTCCACTTCTGACTTTTTGGTTGTTAACTGGAGGTAAGGGTCTCACAGACTCCTACCCATTCTGGCTTTGAACCCTGATTTTCAGATCTTAGCTCATGACTAGCTAGGATTACAGGTGTGAGCTTCTGGTGCCTAGCTTTCACCAGACCCTTTTAGGAGCAATTCTGCTTGTAGTCTCAATCACATAATTCACTTTTTGAGCAGTATGTCCTGTTTCCATTCACTCTTGTTGTGTTTGACAAAAGGTGCCATGTCTTACTTTTACCCCCTCCTCTGTTGAACTTTTCATTCCTAAATTAGTCTGCCAACATTCTTTTCCTCAACCTTGAGAAATCTGAGCTTGAGTGTTTAAAATACCTTCTACATCTTTGTCTTTTCTTTTTCTCGCCAAATTGATCCTGAATTCCCCAATTCTCTTAATCTCTTCTATTTTTGGCTTTCTACCTGTGTTCCCCTCCCATTTATTTATTTTTTTTGGCAGAGCCTTACTGTTCTGCCAGATTTTCATACTTTTGTGAAATTGCTTTAGTCTTATCTGACAAATTGCAACTTAAAAATCTTTTTCCTATAAATAGGCTCTGTCCGTTTATCTTAGCCTAATTCTCTTCGTTTGGATGTAAACTCTCGTGTTAACTCACATTAAAGTAAGCACTCTTCAGTTCCCTGCTAACCTGATGCTTTAGCATTGAATTACACCCTACATTGCTCTTGCTCTGGTATGGAAATCCCTGCCGTATCAGTGGGAACCAGTATTCTTCACTACTCCATCAGGAATGGCAGTATTATTGCTTTTGTTTTCCTTTTAAAGAATTTTAGCTTTTGGAGTGAGGAGTGAAAGGAGGACAAAAACATGAGAAGGGGTATTAATATTTGAGAAGTAATGCACCCACTACCTGATAAATGTAACTGTAACCCCAACAATAAAATACAGTTTTTTTTTTCTGGCTTCAAGTTTATTCCACACAAAATAATCCTCTTCATCTTTACTGGGGTGGCTGTCCATGTCCATGACCAAATCCACCTCTAAACTAAAATTCAGTTGCTGACCAGTCCCAGCCTCAGCTTTCTTGTCAGCACTAGGTAGTACAACTATCCGTCTGTACGTGTCTCTGTCAGCTTCACCTCTTATGAGGCTTGCAGGCCTTTCACCCTCCAGACCTTTGGGCTGAGGCCTGCCAGTCTCAGGTTGGCTGCGGTGCAAGGTAGCAGGCACAATCTCAGGAGGCAGATTGAGGTAATCTTGGAGATACTGGATGCCTTCGTTGGTTAGGTACCAATAAAAATGCTTCCAGACAAACTGTTCCTTTACATAGCCTCGAGATGAGAGAGTGCATGGCCTTCATGACGTGAAGGTTGGGCACATTCTTGTCTGCTAGCTCTAGATGCTTGGGTATGTGGACATCCTTCTTGGCCACCATAACCCCCTCCTTAAAGGCATTCATAAATGGCAATTGGGCTCTTCTTGGGCATCAACATCACGGAGGCTTCAGGGTCCGAGGCTGAAGGCTTCAGGGTCCAAGGCCGAGGCTGGAAAAGCTAAAATACAGGGGTTTTTTTGTTTTTAAAAAGGAAGTTTTACTTTTGGATTAAGATGTTCTATTCCCGAGAATTTGAAAAATACTCCATTTATTTATTAGGATAACAAAACAAAATTTTATTTATTATTTTAACTTTTAAAATAAGCTTTTGACTTTTTTTAATTTCAATGTACAGAGGGGTTACATTTAAAATCGCCTGATAGAGGGGGCATGACTTCTCACATATTGATATCCCTTCTGATGTTTTTGTCTCCATCCCCCCCCCCATTTTTCCTATCCTATTTCAAATGAACAGGTAAACATCTATATAATATACCAGACAACAAAGTGGGATACAGTAACAATATAAGATTAACCAAAGGGCAACACAAGAGAAGGGAGAAAAACATAATACATAAAGAGTAACAGTCACTTATAATTAAGCTCTTGTTCCCATGTCCTGGAGGTCTATTAATTTGGCCTCATCCTGTATGACCTTATGTATCCAGGGTTTAAGCTATTGTAATCCTCTGCTAGGAGAGTTCTAGATGTGTACTAATTATTATAGATGAGGGAAACCATTAAGCCTATATTCCTTTGGGTCTGGCTTACTTCATTTAATATGATTTTTTCCAAGACTTTCCATTTTCTCACAAATGGTGCGATGTCGTTCTTTCTGACAGCATAGAATTCCATTGTGTATAAATACCACATCTTGTTGATCCACTTATCTACTGAGGGGCATCTGGGTTGGTTCCATATCTTTGCTATGGTAAATAGTGCTGCAATGAACATTGTTGTGCTAGTGGATTTACTGTGTCCTTGTTTCTGGATGATTGGGTGAATGCCAAGTAGTGGAATTGCTGGTTCATAGGGGAGCTCTATGTTTAGTCTTTTGAGGAACTTCCATACTGCTTTCTGTAGTGATTGAATTAGTTTACACTCCTGGCCACATTCCCGCCAGCATCTGTTGTTGTTGGATTTCTTGATTATAGCAATTCTAACTGGAGTGAGGTGGAATCTCAGAGTTGTTTTGATTTGCATTTCTTTTATGGCCAGAGATGTCGAGCATTTCTTCATGTGTCTATAGGCCATTCTTATTTCTTCTTCAGAGAAGTCTCCCTTTAAGTCTTTGGCCCATCTTTTAATGGGATGGTTGTTTCTTTGGAGATTAGTTTTGGAGTGATTCAATTTTTTGAGCTGTTGATATATTTTAGATATGAGGCCTTTGTCCATTGTATGGTTAGTGAAGATTTTCTCCCATTCTGTAGGCTTCCTAATTAATTTGCTAGCTATGTCCTTTGCCATACAAAAGCTCTGCAGTTTAATGCAGTCCCACTTATCCAGCCTTTCTCTGATTTGTTGTGATTCTTGGTCCTTATTAAGAAAGTTTCAATCTATGCCAAGGAGGCCTAGTGTATCTCCTATTCCTTCCTGTAAAGTTTTCAGTGTGTCGGCTTTTACCTCGAGGTCTTTGATCCATTTGGAGTTAATTCTAGTGCAGGGTGACAAAGAAGGATCCAACTTTAGTTTTCTGCAGGTCCTTAACCAGTTCTGCCAGCACCACTTGTTGAAGAGGCTGTCTTTCTTCCATTCTATTTTTTTTTGGGTCCCTTGTCAAAGATTAGGTGGCCATAGGTCTGTGGTTTAATATTTGAGTCCTCACTTCTATTCCATTGGTCTTCAGGCCTGTTCTTGTGCCAATTCCAAGCTGTTTTGATAATTATAGTTCTGTAACAGAGTCTAAAGTTTGGTATTGAAATTCCTCCAGCGCTGTTCTTTCTGCTAAGGATTGTTTTTGCTATACAGGATCTTTTATTAGTCCATATGAAATTTTGGATTGCCTCTTCTATTTCTTTAAAGAATGACATTGGGATATTGATGGATATTGCATTGAATTTGTAGATAGCCCTTAACAAGATTGTCATTTTCACAATGTTGATTCTTCCAATCCAGGAGCGTTGCGGGTTTGTCATACATGGCCTTTATTATACTTAGGAATGTTCCATGGATTCTTAGTTTTTCCAGAGCTTTTAGCATAAAGGGGTGTTGTATCTTGTCAAATGCCTTTTCTGCCTCTGTTGAGACAATCATGTGATTCTTGTCCTTGCTCCTGTTGATGTGATAAATTATATTAATTGACTAGCGTGCATTGAACCAGCTTTACATCCCTGTGATGAATCCTGTTTGATCATAATTTATAATTTTTTTGATGAGTTGCTGAAGACAATTGGCCAGTATTTTGTTGAGAAGTTTTGTATCAATATTCATCAAAGAAATGGGTCTATAGTTACCTTTCTTTCATGAGTCCCTGTCTGGTTTTGGGATGAGTGTTGTGGTGGCTTCGTAGAATGAGTTTGGCAAGGAGCCTTCGCTTTCAATTTCGTTGGTTTTGACTTTTTTTGAGTGAAGGCTTCATTATGTAGCCTCATCTGGTCTGGAATTCACTATGTAGCCAAGTCTGACCTGGGACTTAAAAACCCTCCTGCTGCATTCCCCTTGTACTATTACAACTACATTCTGCTCCTTGTTATCATTGTAAGATGTACATTTCAGTCATTAAGTGATTCACAATATTATACAATGATTACTGTCTAATTCTAGAACTTTCTCATACCTGGTGAATTTTCTCTCCCTGTTGCTTACTCTCCTAGGCCCTAGAGACTATTTCTACCTCCTTTCTCCATGATTTACTTTTACTGGACATTTCCTATCATATTTAAATAAGATATGAGCCTTTGTGGCTAGTTTCCTTCCCTTACTGTACTTCTCTAAGATGAAATTAGCTATGCAGCAGCATTGTAAATACAATGAGTTGTGCACTAGGTGAGATCACTAGTGGTTGAGTATGTGAATCAAGCTGTTACAAAGAGCCTGCAGGAGCAATCACATTGACCCTCTAACTTAAATGTTACTAGATTGTATTTTGTTTCACTTTTTCTCTACTGCTGTATTTATAAGTTTTAGAAAATATAGCTGAATAAAATAACTGAGAGTCTTGCCACCTGTCAACAATCACCACTACTAACATGTGGTATATAACAACTTTCCTAAATCATATCGACATATCCCTCTTTTTTCTTCATAAAATTCATTTATATGATGAAGTTTTGAATATGTACAGTGTTCTGGGGCTGTTCTGGATGCATCTGATATGAGAATAGAAATTCTGGGTGGAGACATGGCATGAGGCCACCAACCTCGTATGGTGTTCAAAGATGAAGGACTGCCTGAGACCTCCTGGGAGAGAGGAGGTAAAACTGGGAAGGGATCCACTCAGCATGCAGGGGCTGCATGGGGAAGAAAGCAGAAGAGAGCAGTTAGGTCAACACAGGAGCATCTATGTGAAAGCATGTGGAAGGATTGCCCTATATAAAATGCTACTGGCCTTTTGAGTGAGGTAGGACAGAAGATCAGCTGTTGGATTAGGCAAGACGATGGTCAAGTTGGTGCTCCATGGAGTGGCAAGGATCCTAGCCTATTTCATCTATTTTTTGAAAAATTGTTTTGCAGTATGTTGGGTCAAACCAAGGGTCTTAGTAATTGGTCTCCACTGAGCCTCCCTCCCCTACCCCGCTTTGTCTGTTCCAGTCATGGGGTTTGAACTCAGGACTTGGACATGTCCCGAGCTTTTTGCTCAAGGCTATCCTCTACCACTTGAGCCATAGCTCTACTTAAGCCTTTTTTTGGTAGTTAATCGGAGATAATATAAACTGTCTTGCCCGGATTGGCTTCAAACCATGATCCTCCAATCTCAGCCTCTTAGATAGCTAGAATTATAGGTGTAAGCAAGTGTTAGCCAGCTCTTTTTCATCTGTTTTTACTTATTTTATACTAGTACTAGGGGTTGAGTTCAGGGCTTCATGCTCTTGCTTGGCTTTTTCCAGTGCCAAGGCTGATCTAAGGCTTGAGTCACGCCTTCACTTCTGGCTTTTTTTGTTGGTTCATTGAAGATAAGAGTCTTTCAGATTTGTCCACCTTTTCTGATCTTGAACCTCCATCTTCAGATCTCATCCCTCTGAGTAACTGGAATTACAGGCATGAGCTACTAGTGCTGGGCTTTGTTTCATATATTTTTTTATGTAATGCAATGGCAGAATGAGTGTAATTGTACATTCTACTTAACTGCTTATTCTCCTACATCTGCACTATTTCTAGTTTTGGTTTTATTACAAATAAAACCAAAATGCAAAGCTCTATAAATGTTCTTTTTGCTTTTTTAGCATCGTCTCCTTCCTGCAGAATCATAGAAAAAAGGGTGTCAGCTGGAGAAAAGAAAATTCTTCCAGCTTATGATATTTACTGGCTCAGATTCTTTCAGGAGAATTGAATAGTCTCCACTTCCTCAAGAGTATGTGAAAGTCTATCAGTTTGACTGACCATATGATTTAGGTCCTACTAGAATAAGAATCTTCTTTTATCCATTTAGAATTTCTTTAACAGAGAGTTGGATGATAAGAACCAAACTGCATTAGGGAAGGAAGCTAGGATGCGGCTCACTAAGTGGAGACATTAAACAGAAATGTCTGTGTAGTAATCACCAGCCACAACTTAAATGTGATATGAGTGTTTACCACTAATCATTTCTCCTAAAGATCTGATATAAAGTTAAACTGTATGTGACTGAGGAAATGCCCAGCCACAATCTTCCTCCAACATTCTGTGCTCTGATGAAGACATACAATGTGATCCTGTGAGAATTTAAGGAAACCCACCCTTTCCAGTAAACACCTAGCAAGTTCCTGCCATATCTCAGTATGATTCTACTTTTCCATGCCCACCTCAGGGGGTGCACATCTTATACACATTTTTTGCTTGTGTCAAACAACTTCCAGGGTGATCATTCACTTAAAAACACCTCCTCCTCCTCCTCCTCCTTTTTCTCTTCCCCCTCCCTGTGTTTAAACAAACAAATAAAACAAGAAGAAACCACTCCTGGCCATATTACTAATTCTTCCTCCCTAGTTGTAGTTAGATAAAAAGCCACTAACCTCAGCTGTCTCTCTGGATTTGGCATTTAATTGCTTCCTGCCCAGCATGGTCAGCAACTCACCCAGGGCAGGCAGCAACTAGTATAGAAACTTCTCACCTAGAACTGACAATGCCAAGCATAACAGGGCTCTGCCCAGGACTCAGAGGTGCCTGGCAAGGCAGCACCGGAGACTTGCGGAAGTGCCAGTTCCATGGTTGGGTCTGTCCTGCCTAGATGTGGTCAGAATAGTACCCAGGCATCTCCCTCTCTTCTTCCTTCCTCTCTTCTTCCCTCCTTCATTCCCTTCCTTCTTCTCTCTCTCTCCTTTTCTCCTCCCTTGAACTGGATGGTGTTCTGGAGAGGTCCTAGACCACTGAAGCTAATAACCACATTGGCAGATCTGGTGTGACACCTCACAACCCAACAGATCAGTCAAGTCTACCAGAATCCAGTACTCTGGTGAAATCCATGACTCTTCCTGGATCTGTCCTTGCACATGTGATTTAACTTGTCTGGATCTGGTGTAGTTTCAGTTTAACTAAATTACTGCAAGAAATTTACATAATAATGTGCATAAAGTGCCTGGTCAGGGTACCCAGAGTGACTCAGCATATGCTTGTCAGGCATAATCATCACCACCATTGTCCCCTTGGTGAATCCTCTTCCCTTTCATTGTTCCATATGAATGGCTTACACCTCACTCTTCAGCCTTATTTCTGTTTCATGTTTGCAGAGAGTTCTGTGAAGAAGTATGGTCAGCCTGTTATTTCCAAAACCTTGGGGTAAGTTCAGGAATAGGCAAGCCAGAATCAGGATTGGATTGGCTTGCCTATTGTCTTGACCTAGAGAGGTGGAGGGAGGGAGCCTTCATAGACATCCTGGTTGTAATAACTGAAGAGTGAGCACCTAGAGGGATGGTATGGATCTTGCCCATGGTACCTGCTGACCTGGCTGCACTGCAGGTAGCCCTTGGCTCAGCTGCTAAATTCAAAGGAAATAGGAGACCCTGCCTATTGCCTGCAGAGACTGTCAAAGCAATGGCTAGAAGATGTGTATGAGCAGACCTAGGAAAAACAAGTGACAGTAGCTGCTATACTAAAAAAGCCCCTATTGCAGTGACTTGACACAGGGAGTTGACTTCTCAGGGAAGGAGAGTTCAGTGCAAATGTTCTTGGACAGATGAGCGCCTTCCACATTCTCTTCCAGCAGCTCAAGCTTCCTCTGGTGTGTAGCTCCATTTCCTGAGAGGCCTTTGCATCTAGCCAGCAAATAGGCAAGGAAGAATGTGGAGAAACTTGTAGGAGGCCTCCATAAGTCAGCCCTGGAGGTTGCAGGCAACATTTGGGCTCATGCTCTATGGCCCAAAACCTAGACTTTGGGGGTAGGCCAGAGCCCAGGAGAAATCAGATATTCCTAATTACAAAGGTGACTAGTAAATGAAGTATGACTGTTTGCCCTGGAAGTATAAATTTTGGTGCCACATAATTTTCAGGGGTGGGGGGCACAGGAGAAAATGTCAGAGGCTTAGTGTTGGCCTTTGACTGGTTTCTGACCATGACTGAGATGACTTGGGTGGGTCAAGGGAGGAGGATTGAATTGCTGCTTTGTTTAGGCTTCTCTGCTGATTTCTTCCCAGAAACAGATTTTCAGCACCAGCCATGGAAACCCGTCCTAGCATCTGGGGTGAGTGCCCACCAAAGTTTGCAACAAAACTGGGCAGAGCAGTGGTCAAAGAAGGACAGATGGGGCGATTCTCTTGCAAAATCACTGGCCGGCCCCCACCACAGGTCACCTGGCTCAAGGTAAGATTTTTGTCTGTTCTGACTCTGATCCAGACTAGGAAATCTTAAAGAGTTTGGGGTTAGAACCTTGGACAAGAGGAAGTCTGTCTTTCTTGTCAGTTCCTTGTGTTTCAACCCAAAGTTCTCAAGGGTTCTCTGATGGTTTAATAGCCATGTTTGTCCTTGCCTTTATTTGTACACTTTCCCTCTGCTTCTCAGATCACAGTGTCCTTGTAAGACTCACACTCACCAATGTCTGTAATCCTAGCTACTCAGGAGGCTGAGATCCTGATAGCAGTTCAAAGCCAGCCAGGGCAGGAAAGTCTGATAAACTCTTATCTCCTGTTAACCACCAGAAAATTGGAAGTGGCACTGTGGCTCAAAGTGGTAGAGTGCTAGCCTACCATTTCAGCCTTGTGCCCAGGCCCCGAGTTCAAACCCCATGACCAAAACAAAAGAAAAAGAAAAGAAAAGAAAAATAAGTAAAAAAAAAGAAACCCCAAATCTAATATTCCTTCCTATATCTCTTCCTCCAAAACAGTTTGGGTCTTTTTGAAATAGTTTCCATGCATCTGTTCTAAGCTGGACCCAATTCTACAGTAGGTACATTGATCTCAAGGCAGATGTTTGGATGGTCTCAAGATTGTCCTCTGTGTGTCCAGGCCCTAGTGTCTGTTTCACAAGAGGCAGAATAATAGTGACAAATGGCCAACAAACTTCCGTGACCACACTTCCTTATTAACATCCACAGGAAAACATCCCATTGCAGCCAAGTGCCCGAGTGTCTATATCTGAGAAGAATGGGGTTCAAGTCCTGGAGATCCATAATGTCACCCATGATGATGTGGGCATGTATACCTGCATGGTAGTAAACGGCTCTGGGAAGGCCTCCATGTCGGCAGAGCTCTCCATCCAAGGTATGGGGCTGGGGACTGGTACAGAGGGACATGTTGTCTGGTGTCATGAGCCTGTTAGAGGATGCTCATGCATTGTACATCAGTGTGTGTATACACATGGCACACTTACATGCCTGGGCCTTCCCCCAGATATGAGACCTTTAACAAGAAGAAAGGGGGATGTGCCTGTAGCATGTACTGGGTCCTAGAAAGATCCTAGGAGCTAAGCCAGCTGTCTTCTACATCTGTGTTCCTCCATCACTTTAAGTCTTTGCCTTAAAATTTTTTTCTCTAATTGTCTGTTTGAAGAATAGACACTACAAAAATCTTATCATCACTATTGCTTAAAATTTATTTGCTGTCCACTCTGTCCTTCAAATCAGATGTTCTCTCAGTGTGATTCATTCTATTCAGAACACCATGTTGCTTCTCAACAGACTGGACAGATCAGCACCACTCTTCTTCACCACTGACTCTTCCTTGCTTCAGCCTCAGCCGTGCCTCTGAACAAGTCCCTCCTTACAGTTCGCTTGCTTACAGCCTGGGGAAGCTGGAGCTATAGATGGGGAAAGGACTTCATGGGACACAACACCTACCTAGTGGTCATAGATTTCACTAGTCACAGACATAAATTTAGGCTTGATTCATCCTTTCTACCCCTTCTTGTCTTTCCTTATATGATTTTTTTCTTTAACTTCTTCTTTTCTTAGGAACTGACTCTCCTCATTCCCTGTACTATTTTCAGCTTATTCTGTACAATATACAGAAAGAAACTTTTTCCCCTGTACCCTAGAACATAGTGTACACATAAAGATATTTAATTGAGTCCTGGTTCATGAGATAATCCTGACTTGTTCTATATGTGGTACATGCAGGTGTTTTCTGTTCCACTGGACACCATTAAAACAAGTAACTGCCTCCTGCTTTAGAGTCTCCCTATGGATCAGAAACATAGGTCAGACATGTGGAGCTATGTTTTAGCCAGTCTTCATTTACTTATTTCCCTAGTCTTGAACTTCAAAATTGTTCCTTTCTAATATATTAATGACAAAATGACATGTTGGCTGAGATTTATTTTATGCTCTCAAAAACAAATAAGACAGAAGGTAGCAGAGAGGAGTGGGAAAATGTTGCTCTTTCCTTAATCGTGCTGATAACTTTTGCAGTTTGTAATACCATTCTCTCTACTTTGTATATTTTGGGATTTTTCATGATAAAATTTGAAAAAGAAGAAACTTGGAAGAGAATATATTGTATGCTTTTCTCTTGGAACAATGGAATAAGCTATATTTTCCTGTATGTTTTGAAAGGCTGTATTTGTCAGAAATATACACTAACTGGGGGAGGTCTGTTTTTTTAAAAAAATATTGTTATTGTACAAGTTATGATATACAGAGGGGTTACAGTTACATGTCAGGAAAAAATACATTTCTTTTTGGAAAATGTCATCCTGGGGGTTTGTTTTTGGGAGCCATGGGTAAGTTAAAAGTCTGACAGTTAAGAGTCTGACAGTTTCAGTTGATAGACTTGTTTGTTCAGCTGTCCCTCCATCAATTTTTTTTGCCTCTACTTAGAGAAGGTTCAGGGAAGGACAGCCCTGGAAGCTTGAAGAGTACTCACCAGTCCTGGGGGGGAAATTTTCAGGCTAACCAAAGCCCAGAATCAAGGAGGCTAATAGCAGTGAGGAGGTGAGAGGGGAGACACAGAAGTGATATGCTAAGAACATAAAGGCTGTATTAAAGGAAAGAGTTGATGTCTTATCATTTTTTATATTGGCATAGAACATTCTACTAACTGCATTTTTCTTCTTCCCCCTTTTAGGTTTGGACAACACCAGTAGGTATGTCTAGGCTTTGTGATTGTTATCTTTTTTGTCTTGAAATATTCTTCACAGAATTTAGAAGGATGCAATCTAGAAATCCTGAATTTCAAACCATCATATAGGAATGATGAGTTGATGGTTGAGGGGAAGGGGTTGTTTTATCTGAGATGCTTTGCTTTGTTCTCCTGTTATTACAAGTTAACCAGCTCTATACTTGTTGGCCTGCATGACTCTTGCATACTTAATGACATCATCTTTCTCAGCATCCTCAAAATATCTTCCCAAATTAACCATGCTTAAGATGGCTTTATAGCTATCCCAAGCCACAAACCATCCACTCATTCAGCCCATTGTCAGGAGGACCTCCTTTCCTTTGTATGACGGAGAGTAGACATTGAGTATCCAGGCTGAGCTAATAACCTACTGTACTGAACATGCAATTACAACTTGGATTCCTTTATGAGAAAGAATGACAGACGCTAATTTGGATTGCAGTATAGAAGACCCCTTTTCTGATAGCTGGTTTGTGAGCTAAGACCTGTAAAGGGTAATTTTAGCAGGGAAAGAAAATCTCCTGGAGAACACATTCCAAACAGAGAACAGCATATATAAAGCACAAGATGAGAAGTGGGCCTGTGAAGACCGTGCACTTCCCCCCACCCCCGCGAAGAACCCTGGTGTGGCTACACCTGATGGGCAGCAGGGCCACTTCTTGTGAGGGGCAAGAGGCAACTGGAGCTCGCTTAGGGGCATCTCATGATGCTCAGATTTGTTCTTAATAGACTAGAAAGCCATTGGGAAATTCTTGCATTTCAAGTGACATAATTTGATTTCTATTTTTAGAAGATTGATCAAGGATGCCACTTGACTGCTTTGAACTCAGGGACTCTAGAGAGATGAGACATATAGATTCATGAGGCTTGGTGTTATACATAGGGCCAAGAAAGGGCCAACTGACTGCTGGTGCTCTTGCCTGGGACACTGAGCAAACTGTAAAGATATATTTTGCTCTTTTTCATCCCTCCTCTGTGGATTCTTGTGATCCCTGGAATCTGCTGTGATGAAGAATGTTGAAGTAACCAGATGATCATTCTGCCCCTCCTTCTCCTCTTTCTCCCACCCCTCACCCCACACAGGTCATTTTTTAAAGGAGCAAAGGCCTCCAATTCAGACATCAAGAGGGAAGTGGCCAATGGAATGTCCAAGGGGCAGACTCTGAGCATACTAGAGACTGCAGCCGGAAATAAGCACTGTTCAAGCCCACAGAGAGCTGGTTCCACAGCCTGGGCCATAAACAGCCAACCAGAGCCCCTGCAGGAGCCTGGGATGGAGCCTTGTGGGGAGTCACTCCAAAAGAAACTGCAGACCCCTGTGTTACAGAAGACATCCAGCACCGTCATGCTGCAAGCCACAAAAGTGCAGCCAGAACAGAAAGCACCAGTCTTAATGGCTTTTTCTCCTGAAGAGAGGAAGAGACCAGCTGCCCTCCATCCAACTACCCTCCCTACCCGGTATACTGGCCTGGGAAATTCAGAAGTGATGAGTAAGATTGCTATAAGGAAAGTTTCATTGGAGAGCCAGTGGGATTCAACGTTCCCCAGATTTGAGAGAAAGCCTCAAAGCCAGGAAGTCACTGAAGGTGAAGTGGTCAAGTTCAGGTGTGAGGGTAAGTAGAGCTGATTAAGATACTGGTTCCCAAAGTGCAGTCCATTGGTGGCCACTCTTTTCCTTCAGCACACAGCTGGTCTGCATGTCCCATACAGCCAGCCTCTTGAACTAGATCCCCCAAGAAACCACATTCACAGTCTTCCATTGAGGAAGAACTGTTTAGAAAGCCAGGTGCCAGTGGCTCAGGCCTGTAATCCTAGCCAATCAGGAGATTGAGATATAAGGATCACAGTTCAAAATTAGCCCAGACAGAAAAGTCTATGAAACTTATCTCCAATTAGTCAGGAAAAAAAAGCTTGAAGTAGAGGTGTGACTCAAGTGTCAGAGCTCCAGCTTTGAGCAAAAGAATTCGAGCCTCAGTTCCAGTTTACAGAAAGAAGGAGGGAATAAGAAAGGGAGGGAGGGAAGGAAAGGAAGGAAGGAAGGAAGGAAGGAAGGAAGGAAGGAAGGAAGGAAGGAAGGAAAAGGCCTAGAAGCCAGGCTGCTATAATTCTAGCTACTCAGGAGGTTGATATCTGTGGATCACAGTTCAAAGCTAGTTCAGGCAAGAAAGTCTATGAGACTCTTGTCTCCATTAAACTACCAAAAAAACTGGAACTGGTACTGTGGCTTAAGTGGTAGAGCAAAAGTGGCTTTGAGTAAAAACAATTCAGACATTGCCCAGGCCCTGAGTTAAGTCCCAGAGCCAGCATCCAAATAAAAAAAAAAAAAGAAAGAAAAAAATTGCCTGGAAAAGTCCTTTGTTCTATAAAAATACCCAACAGTGACTCATTGTTCCTTGTAAGATAAAGCAGTGACCCTGTCCTTTAATTTTGCTTCTCTAGATGAAAGGAAAGCCTCATTATCACTCTCATCACAAAGCAGAGTAGGCCTTCTCTTTCCTTCCTCTCCTAGCCTGTCACCCTTACCTTCTTCCACCCCGTTGCCCCTGACTCTGTCATAGGACATTTGCTGAATGTAGTTTGGGGTGAAGAAGCAGGCTTGGCAATGGGAAATGAGCCCTCTCTTCCCCTGAGTGCCTCCCTCCCAGTGAGACCCTCGCCACCTCGCTCTACAAGCACACTGTGCTCCCAGGGGAATTTCATTCTTCACCTGGTCCTGCAGTTTCAGGAATCCCGAAGCCTGAAGTGACCTGGTCCCTGGAAGGCATTCCTATGAGGAGACAAGCAAGTGTCCTTGAGATTTATGAAGATGGTGGATCCCATTACCTCTGTCTACTGAGAGCCCGGGCAAAGGACAGCGGGAAGTACAGTTGTACAGCTTCCAATAGCCGGGGCCAGGTGTCCTGCAGTTGGACCCTCTTAGTGGAAAGTGAGTACATCACTCAGATTACTATGGATTCTTGGGGTGGGGAGTCATTCGTGGGGTGCTTCTCTTACTTCAGATAGCTTAGCAACTGTATCCTGGGTCCACAACAAACATCACCCCAACCTATAAACTAAGGCCAAAGTGGTTGTTCATGACCAGTGATTCTTAATCAGGGATTCACAGAAGAATCACCTCAAAATAGACATGGCCCAGCCGGGGAGCTACCTTTTTAGATTCCTCAGCTGTCCAAGTAGTGTCATGACTCAAGTTCTGAAACCGTAGAGAAGCTAGCACTGGCTAAAGATGCAGGTTCAGAGATATAGTCCAGGAGGCCACATCTTTTGTGTTGATTATAATATCCACTTATAAAAGCAATGCATGATGACAGTGTGGCATTTACATTATATATATATATGTGTGTGTGTGTGTGTGTATAATCTTAGGACTCCAAAATAAATATGTATATATAAATATATATAGTGTATTATATATATAAATCTTAAAACTCCAAAATAAATATTTTAATGCCTTTAAAACACAGTCAGCATTGTGCTGACTTTATCACCATTATCATGATCTGTATCCTAAAAGGCTCATAAACATAATAGCAACAACTTTGAGTATTATTTCATATTATTTAAAATATGGTTCTAATGGCTATATAATATCATTTTTAATAATTATTTATAGATTCTCTTATTTTGTTGAATGATCCAGTAATTTTTCCTCTTTTAAAATATAACTATAAGTCTGGGAAGAAAGGCTACAGAACCCCCAAACTATAAGTATCTTTGCATCAATTTGTCTTTCTGTAAAAATTTTCTATTTCATTATTTTTAATGCCGGTACTGGGCTTGAACTGATGGAATAGGGATTTTCCCTTTTCCTTGGCTTCTTTGCTCAAGCCTGGCTCTTTACCACTTGAGCTACACCTTCACTTCTAGCCTTTTACTTCCTACTTGAAGATAATAGTCTTTTGGGTTTGTTTTCCCAGGGTGGCTTTGAACTCAGCCTCCTAAATAGCTAGCATTACAGGGATGAACCAACAGCACTTGGCTACTTCCCATAAATACTTGCACATCGTAGACCATAATAGACCATGTCAGACTACTGAGAAATCTATTAAACTAAATCACAGGGACAGACTCAGCAAACCAGTGTTAGGAACTCAGTGGGACAAATAACCTTTGTCCCCTTATATCAATAAATCAGTTACAAAAATAACAAAGGAGGAGGGCAGGAGGGACATTCAATAGGAAATTTTGATTGAAAGATATGGTAAGAAGGCTCAAAGGAACATAGGCTCAGTGGTTTCTCTCATTTGTCATAATCAGTAGAAACCTTGGGCTCTACTAGCAGAGATTTACAATAGAACAAAATCTAGATACATAAGGCCATATAGAATGATGAAAGGACCTCCAGGACATAGAAACAAAAGCCATATAATGAGTGACTGTTGTGCTTAATGTACTATGTTATCTCTCATCTCTTTTGCTGTCCTTGGTTATATCATATTGTTACAGTATTTCACCTGATTATCTGATATATATATATATATTTTTTTGAAGTCGGATAGGGAAGGGAGGAAAATAAGATGAGAGGCAGGGGTAGGGGGAGGGAAATGAGGACCAAGACATGAGAAAGGGTATCAGTGTATGTGAAGTGATGCACCTTCTATCTGGTGAATATAATGTAACCCTTCTATTAATTACAATTAAAAACATAAAAAATAAAGAAATCCACTGTAAAAGAAAAAAGAAAGATATGGTAAGAACCATCAGCAATTATGATTCTTGGCCCTCTGAAGGCTCCTTAGAGGCAATTTTAAGTTTATCTTAAAAGAGACATAAAACTGAACTCTTTATTGGTGACATTTTATGGTTTCTTATTTATTTATTTAGTCAGTCCCTGGCTTGAGCTCAGGGCCTAAACACTGTCCTTGGGCTTTCTCAAGGTTAAAGCTCTACCACTTGAACCACAACACCACTTACAGCTTTTTCTATGTATATGGTACCAGGGATTCAACCCTGGGTCTTTGTACATGCTAGGCTACCTCTAGGCCAAATTCCCAGCCCAACATTTTTTTCCTTAATATATTTTTATTGTAATTAATAGAAGGGTTATGTTATATTTGCCAGATAGAAGGTGTATTATTTCACAAACATTGCTACCCGTTCTCATGTTTTTGTCTCCATTTCTTTCCCCCCACCTCTCCCCTGAGCTTGTTTTCCCCCCTTCCCTATCCTATTTCAAATAAACAAATAAACATATACACAATATATGAGACAACAATGTAAGACATTGTAACAATATGAGAATAATCAACGGACTACAAAAGAGATGAGAAATAACATAATACATTAAGAACAACAATCATATATTATATGGCTAATCCTGGAGATCCTTTCATTTAGCCTCATCCTATAAGGCCTTATGTATCTAGGTTTTGCCATATTATAAACTTCTGCTAGGAAAGTCCAAGGTTTATACCAATTATACAAATGAGGGAAACCATTGAGCCTATGTTCCTTTGAGTCTGGCTTACTTCACTTAATATGATTTTTTCCAAGTCTTTCCATTTCCTTACAAATGGGGTGATGTCCTTCTTTCTGATGGCAGCGTAGAATTCCATTGTGTATAAATACCACATCTTGTTGATCCACTCATCAACTGAGGGACATCTGGGTTGGTTCCATATCTTTGCTAAGGTAAATAGTACTGCAGTGAACATCGTTGTGCTAGTGGATTTAGTATGTCCTTGTTTCTGGATGATTAGGTAAATGCCAAGTAGCAGAATTGCTGGGTCAGTAGGGGAGCTTTATGTTTAGGCTTTTGAGGAAACCTAGCCCAACATTTTATGGGTTCTGATATCTCTCTTAGAATTATCCCATTTAGGGAGGTGTAGACAGGGGTATTAATAAAATAATGTTGGTACTCATCTGTATATGTAAATGAAAGATGAGAGATAGCTATGAAAGGAGTCCCTATATGACTTTCTCTACTTTCTGTGTGAGTTTGAAAATTTGCTTAATACATAACTTAAATGTTCATTCACATGGTGGAATTCCACATAGCCTTTGTAGATATTTAGGGCAAAAACATTCAAGGTACAGTAGGAATGGAGAAGAGCAAAGTGCAGGCTGCATATGACTTGTGTTGTTTGTGCCAAAGGAAGATAAGACACCATATATTCATGCTTGTGTATGCAAAAAACAGTCCTAGAAAATTGCCTCTAGGAAGGGAACTGGAAGTCTCTGGGCAGGAATCTAGAGACCCTTACTCTATATGTTATTCACTTCTTAACTGGTTGTAAAGGAGCCCCTTTTCAAGAAATATCATCATTTCATTTGGCAACAGGAGTAGTGTGGGCAGGTCACACAGTTACAGGTCCAGGAGCTAGAGTCTCAGCCAAGCCAGAGCTCAGAAGCTGAATAGGAACAGACATACGGACATATGTGTGATGTCTACCAAAGGTTAATGATGTATCAAGACAATCTAGTTTTTTCTATGATTTTGCCACTGTGCGTTTATCTCAGTCTTGTAGAAGAAGATATTTAGCCTGTGTTCACATGTTTAGTAGTTCATCTCAGATTTACTTCTTTTTTGTTGTTGTTGTTTTGTTTTGTACACATGGCTTTATTGAAATATAAGTTATGTAACTTTAAACACTTTTGAAGTATATTTCAAAGGCCAGGAATGATGGTATGCCACATCTATAATTCTAACTGTTTTGAAGGCAAGAATTGAGAGGACTTTTCTCTGAGACTAGTCTAGGCAAAACGACTCCCTTTCAATCAATAAGTCTGGTATGATGATCCATGCCCCTGGTTCTAGCCATGTGGGAGGCCATAGGTAGATAGAACATTATTGTCTGAGGCTCGCTGTTGGCAGTATTATGAAAATTAAAGTGAAAAATATCTGGTAGTATAGCTTAACTAGTAGAGCACCTCCTGATAAGCATGAAGCCCCAAGTGCAAACCCTAGTATCAACTAAAAAGAACAAACAGGAAGGGGAGAAGTAAAGTGTACAATTTACTAATTCTTAATATATTCAAAGATAACACCCCTTCCCCCCCCAAAATTCCTACCTCAACTGGGAGTTTGGCCTAGTGGTAGAGTGCTTGTCTAGCATGTATGAAGACCTGGGTTCAATTCTTCAGTACCACACACACACACACAGAAAAGGCCAGAAGTGGTGCTGTGGGTCAAGTGGTAGAGCTCTAGCATTGAGAAAATCCAAGAAAAGTGCTCAGGCCCTGACTTGAAGCCCCAGGACTGGCAAAAAAACAAATCTTACCTCATTTTTTGGTACTGCCTTTTCTTCCATCCCTTCAGCCACTTACAACTAATCCACTTGCTATCCCTATGGATTTTCCAATCTTAACAATTCTATGTAGAATCATGAAATATGTGATCTTTTTATTTGCTGGTTGTGGGGCTTGAACTCAGGGCCTGGTTATTGTTCCTGCCTGCGTACTGTCCTTGAGCTCTTTTGCTCAAGGCTAGCACTCTACTACTTTGAGCCACAGCACCCCTTCTGATTTTCTGGTAGTTAATTGGAGGTAAGAGTCTCATGTACTTTCCTGCCTGGGCTGGCTTTGAACCATGATCCTCAGATCTTAGCATCCTGAGTAGCTAGGATTACAGGCAGGAGCTACAAGCACCTGGCTGTTGTGTGTGATCTTTTGTGACTGTTATCTTTTCTCTCAGCAGAATGTGTTCAAGATTCATCTACATTATAGCTTGTGTCAGTTCTTCTTTCATCTTTATGGCCGGATACTATTCCTTTATGTGGGTAGTCTGCTTTGTCCATCTTAGTGAATGAATACTTCAGTTTTCTCTTTTTAGCTGTGGTGAAGAGTGTTGCTGTGAACATTGTATACACTTTTTTTTTAATACCTATGAGTAGAATTGTTAAGTCATGTGAGAATACTGTGTTTGATTTTCTGGGGAACTGACAAACTTTTCTACAGTGGCTACATCATTTTACCTTTCACTAGAAATGTACAGGTGTTCTAGCTTCTCCACATCATTATGAACATTTGGGGTTTTCTTGTTTTGGAAGGGTTTTGTTTATTTGTGAGTGTGTGAGTATGTGTGTGCTAGTCCTCCAGCTTGAACTTGGGATCTGAGTGCTGTCTCTGATCTTATTTGCTCAAGGCTAGGATTCTACCACTTGAACCACAGCTCCACATCTAGCTTTTTTGGTAGTTTAGTGGAGTTCACAGACTTTCCTTCATTCGAACTGTAGTCTTCAGATCTCAACCTCCTGTGTAGCAAGGACTGTAGGCTTGAGCCCCTGGTACCTGGCAGATTTTCTATTTATTTATTTATTTATTTTTCATCCTGGGGCTTGAACTCAGGGACCTAGGCACTATCTTTGAGCTTTTTCAAGGATAGTGCTCTACCACTTGAGCCACTACACCACTTCCGGCTTTTTCTCTGTATGTTGTACCAAGGAATCAAACCCAGAGCTTCCTGTAGTCTAGGAAAGTTCTCTACCACTAGGCCATGCTCACAGCTCATAATTTTCTAATATTTTTTTGCCAGTCCAGGGCTTGAACTCAGAGCCTGAGCACTGCCCTTGGGCTTTCCTTAAGGCTAGCGCTCTGCCACGTGAGCCACAGCACCACTTCCGGCTTTTCTTTTTTTTCTTTTTTTTTTTCTTTTTTTTTTGCCAGTCCTGGGCTTAAGCTCAGGGCCTGAGCACTGTCCTTGGACTTTCTCAAGGCTAATGCTCTACCACTTGAGCCTCAGCACCGCTTACGGCTTTTTTCTATATATGTTGTACCAAGGAATTGAACCCGGGTCTTCATGCATGCTAAGCAAGCACTCTACCACTAGGCCAAACTCCCGGCCCCAAACACTTCCGGCTTTTCTATATATGTGGTACCAAGGAATTGAACCTGGGTCTTTGTGCAAGCACTCTACCTCTAGGCTAAACTCTGAACCCAATTTTCTAACTTTTAATTAGAGTCATCCATAGTTATTTCATTTTGACTTTCATTTTCCTGATGTCTAATAACATTGAGTATTATTTTCTGCCCATTAAAAAAATATATATGTGTATATAATACATATATATCGTTGTTGTAAAAGTGATGTACAGATGAGTTATGGTTACATAAGTCAGATAATGAGGTAATGAGTACACTTCTTTCTGAACAGTGTTAGCCCTTCCTTTGTTCCCTTCTGGTTTTTCCCTCCCATCCCCACCCACAATAGTTCATTTTCAACATAGTGTCTAGTGAGTATACTGCTGCATTTGTTCACTCTTTGTCCCACCATTTTTGTGACTGCCTTGCCCTCCCAAAGACAGATAAACTAACAATAAAAGCTAAAGAAAAGAAAGACAGCAACAAAACTCTTGTTTCCACTTCTTGAAGTTCATTTTGATAGATATTATTTTATATGATCATATGCACATAGCTATTGAGCATCTGTGATCATCTGCTAAGAATATTTTCCTTTGGTCTCACTGTGTAAATGTCTAAAGACCTGTATAACTTATCATGTCCAAGTGTATTTTTTATCTTTCTATCTAGTATGTTACTTATAGATTTGTAGGCACATTCTGATTACACAAATGAGGGAAACCATGCAACATATGTTTCTTTGGTCTGGCTTACTTCACTTACTGTAATTTTTTCCATCTTTCTATTTCCTTACAAATGGTTTTGCCCACTGTTTAGTGCGTGTGTGTGTGTGTGTGTGTGTGTGTGTGTGTGTGTACCTAGGCTTGAGCTCAGGACCTTGGCACTGTCCCTTAGGTTTCTTGCTGAGGGCTAGAATTCTACTACTTGAGCCACTGCTCCACTTCTGGCTTTTTGGTGATTACTCAGAATTGAGTTTCACAGACTTTCCTTCCTGGGCTGGTTTTGAACCTCAAATTCTCAGATCTCAGCATCCTGAGTAGCTAGAATTACAGACATAACCCTCTGGGAACTGGTTTGCCCACTTTTTGATTGGGCCAATATTTTTGTTATTGGGTTTTAAGAATTATATATATATATATATATATGCAAGACTTACCTTTATCAGACATACTATCTGCAAATAATCTTCATCATTCTGTAGTCTGGAAGTGACAAAAATTTCCTATGCTGATCCACTTGGAGGAGGAAAGGTTTGTTTTGATTCACTGTGTCAGAGGTGTCAGCCCACGGGTCATCTGGTTTTGTTTTTTTGGGGCCTAGGGTGAGGCAGAGCTGCAGTGAAAGAGATGGGACCTAATATGCTACATAACCTGCTCTTACCATGATTCAGCTAGGTTTGGGGGTGGGTATTTGGTTTTGTTGTTTGTAAACAAATATTTCTCAGAAGGTTGCTGGCCTTTAGATAACTTCCAGAGTTCTGGAAAAGCAAATAGAGACTCTCAGATTCTCATAGCTTTTGTGGAGGAGTTGGTTGTGGAGGTCCTTGCTCTACCCTTGTAGAGGGGCTTCAGGACCTGTTGAGGATATTATCCATCTCACATCTTCTCCAGCCTCATTTAACCAGATGCAAGTCAGGTGGCCTGTGGTCTTCTAGTTTCTGTCAACCCTCCTTCTGCTTCTCACTGCATGTCTCTTTCCTTCCCTTATAGAGACCTTTTATTATCCCCGCATACCTTTCCTCTTCCTTATGCTGAAAGCGAAAAGAAAAATCTTTCCCCTGCTTGCTAATGCTCAAGCTTCTGCTTAACATACCATTCTTTCAGTCCCAAAGCATACTTGTCCTGAATGCAGAAGCAGCTTCCATTAACCCACAGTGGCCAACATTCACAAGGATGTTCGAAAGGCCAGGTCTGTGCTAAATGCTCTGTTTGCAGTCATATTTAGTTATCCCAGCTATCTTTGTTGTGTTGTTTTTTGACTGGGACTAGAACCTGTTATGATGTTTTCACTCACTGGTGGGTGCTCTTCCACCTGAACCACAACTCCAATCCAGTCAACAGATACAAGACAATTATAGTTGCATTTGTTTCCCAGATGGAGCTACCAAGCTGTAGTAAGGCTCAGTGATCCATCCAGGAGCATAAACTTTGTAAATCTCCCACCCATGTTGATCCGACAGTCATTTTGTCAGTGACTCTAGTGAGGGAATGATAGAAGGAATTGAAGGTAACTCTCTACTTGTGAGATCACCTGCCCCTCCCTTCCTTGGTGCCAGGCCTGATTAGAGAAACCATGTTTCAGTCTTGTAGCTCTTCTGCCATAGAGGAGATCTGGGGGAAAAGGAGGCTGTGAAGTGAGAGAGCTGACTACAGATTTGCCTCACCACTGGATCTGACTGTAGGAGATGATGGAGCTTTGTCTAGAAAATGAACTTAAGATGGAACATCATGGCATTGTCACATTCACACCTAGAAAAGAACCTCGCAAATACTGTCAGGTTTTCTTGGCTGAACCCCTCAATACAGAGCAGCTTTCCCCTTATCTCTGTATTCTTAGTTAAGCAGCCAAATTAACCAACCCATTATCCAGCCAAAATCTAGAATTGGAGGTATAGATTAAGTGATATAATGCCAATCCTGGGCATAAAAAAAAAAAACAAATAAGAGAGAAAGGCCCTGAGTTCAAGCTCTAGCACCAGCATGAAAGAGGAAGAGAGAGAGAAAGAGAGAGGGGGGAGGAGGAGGGGCCTAATGTACAGTGGAGAGAAGTCACTGTCTGATCCTGAGCAGCCCAGCACCAGGGTTCTTTATGACTGGAAGGCCACTGGCAATCCCCTTGCTTCCAATCCAGGAAGCATCTAGTGCTGTTGCTTTCTGATGTGAAGGTAGGCTGGATCTAAGTAGCTTCCCAGGAAGTCCAGCCCCAGGCCAGTGCAGCATCTGCCTATCAGGCTCAGGGTGACTGAGGTGGCCTGTGTGTTCTTTGCCTTCACAGGGCCAGCCATAATGAGGGAGGCCCCCTCATTCTCCAGTGTCTTGAAGGACTGTACTGTCATCGAGGGTCAGGATTTTGTGATGCAGTGCTCCATACAGGGGGCTCCAGTGCCTCGAATTTCTTGGCTACTCAATGGTGAGTCCCCTATCCACACCCAGGACACTCCTTTTGCTCGCCTAAACTTTTGCATCTTACTCCCAACCATGTCTCTCTCAGAAATACGGAATACAGAGAGCACAGAGCTGAATCTGCTATTAACTGGCCAGGGAGTTACCAACATGAAAGGCCTTAAACTCCTTATCTGCAGGGTGGAAACAGTACTGATCTTGCAGGGTGACGGATGTGAGATTAAATTAGTTCACATACATAAATTAGCTTATGAGATGTCCAATACATAGACTATAAGTAAGTCAGTTTCTTTATCTATGGTCAGAATCATGAGAGGCTCTGGACTGCACCCCAAGTTCTTTAAGGGTCTTGTCTGTTATATACAGTGGTCAGTAGCCTAGGTCTCAGCAACTAGGAATTCTTTTTTAATGTTAATTATAACTCTGTAGAAATATGCCCACTCTTTTTTTTTAATCAAGTAAGATCTTTGAAATAATTACCGCATATTACCACTTTTCTCTTTTTTAATGAGAGCTCTTTTCATTTTAATGGTATGAGGAGCTCTGATTTTATAACAAGAACTATTAAATGGGTAATACTGAACAGCAGCTGGAAGGAGGATGAGTGAGGAACTACCAAGAGTGAAGACCTTCTAGGTTCCCCACAGAGTGGTTGGGTATCCCAGTTTACCTCTCTGGATGCAGGCTCTCTTGTCAATAGAGAAAGAGTAGAACAGAAGACCTGGAGCCTGGGCCAGCTCTCACATCTACTAAATCAGGCTTTTTAGGAGCCCCAGATATGTCTACACTGTGATGCATTGCCTGGGAACCTTCTATGTTAGCAGTTTGCTCAGGCTGTGTTGGAAACAATCTGAGTGACAGGAGAGGCTGAATACCTTCCTATATGTAGTCATCATGAAGTCTGCCTTCCTACCCACTCCCCACCTGAGGACAGAGCTCCTGTGGGACCCTGGGGCTGACTGCAAGGACACAGTCTCTGTGAGGCTCAATCAGAAATGAACATAAAAACTAATAATTGATCTGAATAGGTGAGCATCCCTTTGCCTGGCTCAGAGTCCAGAACAGGGGTTAACAAAACATGATCTCTAAAGTGCCAGGTGGTAAATCTTTTCAGCTTGTTTGGCCATACAACAGTTATTCACCTCTACTGTTGCAACGTTAGAACACAGCATAGACAATATGTAAACAAACAAATTGGAAGCTTCATTGCAAGAAAACTTTATTGAAGGACATGGAAATGTGGATCCCATGTCATTTTCACATTACGACATTTTCTCTCTTTTTTTTTTCAACTACCTAAAACATGGTAAGAACTATTTTCAGCATTCAGTCTGTACAACAACAGGTGGTGGGTAGATTTGGCCTCAAGGATGTGCTTGCTGACAAACCCCTACCCCTTCCTCAGGTCTGAATTCTGGGTGGCATTTCTGCATGTTTCCCACTAGAGGGAGATTATGTTCAAGTTGGGTTTCCCTGGCTGATGTGGCCCAACCCAGGCTGGAAGCTGAGTCTGATGACTCCCAGTTGTGACTTGTCCCTAGCCAACAGCTCCTTTCTAGGGGCTTCATCTTAGTTTGTAGGGCCAAAACAAATGGTGCTCCAGGAAAAGGAGAGAGATCAGAATGCTTGTCAGCCTGTATTTGAATTCGCAGTGGCATGTTGACAGCCCCTCAGGGAATGTGCTGATGATGCCAGAGAAGAGATTTGGGGATAGGTGTGTCACAAAAAAAAAAAGCAAAATAAGTCCCCTCAGTGGCAGAATCCTAGCCCCTGCCTCCCTACCCCCACTCCAGTCTTATTTTTATGGAGTGCAGCAAATTGGGAAGGCTCTCTTTCCTCCCGCCCTGTGGCATGCTTGGCAATTACTTTGCCAAACTGTCGTAGATACATGAAGTGTTGCTATGTGCAGAAGAAAACATTGCATTACACAGAAAGCATTTCTTCCTGTACTGTCTCTCTCCCCCGCCACCCACCCCTGATTTTATGAAGTGCAAACCAGGACCCTGGGGTCTGGCAAAGGAAGGACCTGACAGTTGCTTCCTAGATGGTGAGCAGACATGGTCTTGTTCTAAAGCTAGAACCTTTAGTAATCAGTTGGTTGGGTCTCTCCCCACCACCAAAAAAATGACAAGGCCACATCCTGGAATAATAAAATTCCAGGATCATATAGCATTAAGGAAACCACTAAGTTCATTGCATAGTCTCCTATCACCATGCATAGGACCTACAGAAAGTGACCTGAATACAGGTCTTTTGGTAAAGGACTCAAGTCATCTTTAGTTTCACATTGTGTTTTTCTGTGAATACTAAAAATCACAGAATAAGTAGAGTTAATTGCACTTAAAGTTGGGATGCAGAATTCTTTCTGATAAATAGCTACAGTGGTAAGTCAAATCTCTGTTCTGGAGTCAGCCAAAGGGGACTGAGAGCCATATGTCTGGTCTGCTTTGACTGAGCCTGGTGATGGGCCAAAAGGTACTTGAAGATTTTTTTTTCCAGGCACAAACCCTGTGAAACTGAGGGATAGAATGGAGACTATACAGAAAACCCAGATGTCTGTCACTTTCCCTCCCATATACCAAATTCCTCCCCAGTCTTCCAAGCTGTCTTTCCCACCATGGACCTGGGCCAGTCCCCATGCCTGACTAGCATCCCAGCTAAGGTCAGGGCTTAACGTTTCCATCAGATGCCCTCTGGCCTGAGTCATCCTGTGCTTCCCTCCTCAGGGCAGCCTATCCAGTATGCTCACTCCACATGCAAGGCAGGTGTGGCTGAGCTGCACATTCAAGATGCCTTGCCAGAAGACCATGGCATCTATACCTGCCTGGCAGAGAACAGCCTGGGTCAGGTGTCCTGCAGCGCCAGAGTCACCGTGCATGGTAGGTACCATCAGGCTCCTTTCTAAATGCATCTCCCCTATAGACATGTCTTTTGTAGGCAATGGGATGATTGACCCATCTCCAGGGAGCAATGCACACTCGGCCTTGCTGCACACCATGGCTGCCAAGAACCTGCTTCAGCAGAGGCTACTGGAATGTTGAGAGACAGAGAAAGGTGCCATAGAAAGCCCTGTGCCTGAGCCAGGCAGGCAGAGGAAATGGCTTCCAGGAGCCCACACAAACAGGGAACTTGGAAAAGGAAAATGCCTCCTATCGCTTCACCCCATGGAGCCATGGGCAGATTTGGGAGGCAGAGGCAAACATTCCCCTGATTCCAAAGCCTTCCTGTCTGGCATAAAGAAAATTACTTTACTTTAAGAAAAATATCCACATATTGGCTTAGCACACAGGAATCTAACAAATGACCCCTTTAAATTGAGAAATCCCAGAGCATGGAGCATAGGCAGGAAAACGTCTACATGTCTCAGGTTGTCCCTCTTCTGCCACGGAGCCTCCCTACCAGTCTAAGCTTGTTTTTACACATCACCAGTCAAGTGTCCAGTAATCTGATTATCTCTGTCATCTGTTGATCAGCCAAGCATTTGGCCCACAGAAATCACAGGAGAGTCATAGACTCAAGATATATCTGCCTGGGTTGTGGGATCAGTGGGCATGGTGACAATTCCTGGGCCCAAGGCCTTCAGGTAAGCCTGATTACCACCCTTGTGGTGGACTGATGCCTTTAGCTTCTGGGCATAACTAGAACTCCTGGATGCAGGGGATGGACTGGACGCAGTATATTTATATTCCCCATTAGACTAGCAGGGGAGGACATACCTCCCCTCCCCACCCCTCAGGATGCAGGCCTTTGGGGAGAGGCCCCCTGTGGTGTGAAAAGCTACCTTCAAGAAGGCTGCAAGAGATGGTTTCATGTAAAATGTGCCCAACACTTTCTGCCTGCTGCTTCACCTTGCCTACTGTACCCCACAGAGACCTCTGCAGCTTGGGGTAAGGCTGGGGTCCCTGTCTTATACAGAAGGATTTAGATGTCTCACAGAGTCATGTGATTGGATCAAATGTACCACATTGTTAGGGAAACCCAGTCTTCTGAGCCCAGGCCCTGAGACTGAATCCCAGACAAGTCTCATAGCTGCCTTTTCTCAAAAGTCATCTCCCCCTGGACCCAAGGGAGAGGCTGCCCATCCCTTAGGGACAAAGCTACAGGCATTGGTGTGGGATATGAGTGACAATGGCTTCTTGAAGCTCCCTGTTTGGAGTGGACTCAAATTGCTCTGTAGATATGCCTCAGCCTGTCATGCGTGAACTGGTACTTCTGTCTTTCCTTCCAGAAAGCCCTCCACTCTCAAGTCAGAGCTAACATAGTCCCTGGCAGCTTCTCAGCCAGCATTCTGGTACATATTTATGTATTGTGTGGGTCTTTGGGGCCTCAGAGACTGGAAAGGGATTTCCAAAGAAGCAAGAAAGCTCAGAGCCTGGTCTCCAAGGGCCAGGGGATCAGCTGTCCCTCCCACCAGGGAAGTCTTCTTACTTCAGTATGGCCCAAAGCCAGTCTATAATGGGAAGGAGAGTCAAAATGGTATCAGATGAGCCACACAGCTCAGCCTTTCTCCTTTTTTAAAAATTGTATTGTAAAGCTAAGGTACAAAGAGGTTACAGTTACATAAGTAAGGTAATGAGTACATTTCTTTTTGAATTGTATTACCCTTTCCCTCATTTTCTCCTACTCTCTTCCCTGAGACTCCCTCCCTCCCAAATTGTAATGTTCATTTCCAGCATAGTATCTTGTGAGTATCACTGTTTTAACCTTCTCTCTCCTAAGACTGTCTCATCAGCAGTAGCCAGCAGCCAGCTAATCCAGGCTGTGCTGCCTAGTCTTAGATTGGATTAGAGACCCAGCTGAGCTGGCACTCAGTGATAGGATCCCCAGTTGAAGGATCAAGAATTCTTTGGAGCTGTTTCCTGGCACCTGATGGAGCAGGGTAGAGGACTACTTCAACATGGTCCCTTTCAGTGTGTTTGAAATTAGGAAGAGGAAAATTTGGCCATGGCTCTGACATGTTTGTAAGTTTGCTCTCAGGCAGGGTCTGCATGGGTGAGGCTGTCCTGAATGAGAAATTTACTGGCCTGTTAAGGCCAGACAGAGGCTCAAATCCGTAAATGGTTTTCAGCAAGGCTGAGATGCAGCCTGCTAAGGCCTAGCAGCATTCGGGATATGAGTGTGACACAATGAGACCCTTGGCATCCTGCCCAAGTCTCTCAGGCGATTTGGGGCTGTGTCCTACACCACCCTTCGACATGAAGCTGCTCTTACTTCTTGCAGATGCTTAGCTTCCAGGTCCTCTGAAGGCAAGTAGGGGCACTGATTCCCTGCTGTCACAAGTACTCTAGCCCCTCCTGTAACTGCCAAGGCCTTGCTCTGTACCCTCTTATCACCATCTGCCTGGCATGAATTCTACTCACAACATCCTAGCCCTAACCACCTGGGTGCTAACTCCAGGCTGAACTTTACTCTTCCATGAAATAGAGACACTCACAGCACAATAAGGAGTGAGTGAATAGATTTATGCACTGTCCCTAGAACGTAGAAACACTCAGAAAGTATATACTATTTTTATGACAATTGCTCAAATTTTAAAAAGGATAAGAATATCCTTAGAGTGGTTTTCCCCAGGGATCGACTTGCTATAGTTGTATCTGTCCATCCAGTCAACAAAAGAGAAGATTGTAAGTCTGAGACCAGCCTAGACTGCATGAGACCAGTCCAAAGAAGGAAGGTGTTGGTTGGGGCCAGATTTCTGCACTGCCTTGCAAGGCTCTGGTCACAAGGTGGCGGTATGCAGCAACGCATGGCCCTCCAGTTATCTGCTCAGGGTGGTGGTTGTTCTGGGAGCAATTCTGCTGGAGATAACTTCCAGATATTATGCTGAAGGCCAGACAGAGGGACTCTTTTCTCACTTCTTCAGCCATTCGCAAAGGTTTTGCAATCTTCCAGACGTCACCCCAGCACTCTGTGCGAATACTCTCCATGCTCTGCTCCTTTGTTGTAGCATTCTGCTCATGATATCCAAGCTAACCCTCACCTGATGTCACTTTGTTCAGGAAGGCTTCCCTACACACTCCAGAAAGAGTCCTCTTAACATCCTGTAGTCCCTTATTGCACTTATTTATCAACCAGTTTTTTCTGAGCACCTGTATTTGTTTGTTCAGGCATTGCAGTGTGCAGCTCAGACAAGAACTCAGCTTTCTGGCAAGGATGCAGGCACTCATTTTATTTCATATACTGACAAGTGCTGTTAAGAAAATAAGCATGGGGGCCAGTAGTTTAGTATAGTGGTAGAGTGCTTGCCTAGCATGCATAAAAACCCAGGTTCAATTCTTTGGTACAACATACATAGGAAAAGCCGGAAGTGGTGCTATGGCTCAAGTAGTAGAGTGCTAGCCTTGAGGAAAAAGCCCAAGAACAGTGCCCACCCAGGCCCTGAGTTCAAGCCCCATGACTGGCAAAAAAGCAAAGAATTCGAATCACTGAAGAAAATGAGCATGGCTTGGGAGAGGTTAATTCAATGGTAAATCCCTTGCTAAGGATTAAATCCTTGGATTTAATCCTCATTACCACAAGAGATAAAGGAAAATAAAAATCAAAGAAAATGAGCAGAGCATAGGACTAGGGAAGGACAGAAGGGGTACTTCGTAAGTCATGTGGTCCATGAGGCCTGTGAGGCTCAGATGAGCTCAGGTAAGGATGTTTCAGGCAGATGACCTGTAGGACACCAAGTATAAGGGCCTGAGGTGGAAACAGGGCTGGGCTAATCAAGAAACGGCAAGATGGCCAGCATGGTTGATAGAGGTCAAGGGACATCATACAAGGTTTGTAGGGGTAAGGAAAAAACATTGCATTCCAATTACGACATTGGACCATGTGTGTGTGTGTGTGTGTGTGTGTGTGTGTGTGTGTGCATGTATACTATTCCTGGAGTTAGAACTCAGGGCGTGGCCACTGTTCTGAGCTTCTTTGTTCAAGGCGAATGCTCTACCATTTGAGCAACAACTCTACTTCTAACTTTTTGGTAGTTAATTGGATAAGAGTCTTATAGACTTCTTTCCCTGGCTGACTGAACTATAATTCTCAGATCTCTGCCTCCTGAGTAGCTAGGCATGAGATACTGGTGCCTGGCTGTCACTGAACTCTTAATGACTTGTTGAGTTTTCTTCAGTCTCCGTTCAGGGAAGTTTATGTCTTCCTCACTATAGCACATGCATATGTATGTGTGTGTGCACATGAGCACTTTTGAGCACGTGTGAGCATGTGCTCAGTGGCCAAGAAAGCAACTGAAGTAATTCCATTTCCCTCCAATGCAAGGATATGGTCCCTCAACTTCCTCATTTTTTTGGATCTCAGGAATCACTGAAGTGTGCAGGAAATCCACAAGTTTGCTCCCAAGAGCAACATGTGTATGTGCACACACACACACACACACACACACACACACACACACACACACACACAAACACAATATGATGTTTACTTCCCTCCCCTAGGATAGGGGAAATAAGATCCCAGTGCTAGCTAATAAGCAATGATAGTCTGCCCTGTCACCCAAGGTGGAGCTTAAAGGATAATTAATAGTCTAGACTCTTGCCAAGGCAGGAAGACCTGACACAGAGACAATAATTCACTATGTTTGAACCAAGTCATGGGTAGGGGCTTCCTTAAGTTAGAATACTTTTTCCATATATTTTCCCCAACCGTATCTTTACCAAGGCTAAATTCTTAAGTAACTATATTTATTAATGATCTGCCAATTGAAGCACTTTTAACAGAGTTTCTTTGCCTAATGATTTGTTTATTTAACTGGAGACACATTGAGCCCACTAAAGGCACTTAAGGACATAAAGTATAAGTTAAAAGAAAAAATACTAATAAAAATATATGTAAAATAACTAAATAAAAATAAGATTTAATAAGCATACTAATAGGAGTATTTGTTTTGATAAAGTGCCTCTGATGAAGACTACAGGGATTGTTAGGCATTCAACATGAAACACATCAGAGGCCCAGGTCATTTTCAGATCAGCACAAGCACGGTGGGCTGGCTCTGAGCCACCTACTTTGCTCTTTCCAAGTTATACTCAGGTGCTGTGGATGCTCACAATCTGTCCAGTCAGCCAAAGGCATGGACTCCCCTCTCTAGGAACTATGGACATTGCAACTTTTTTTTTCCTGTGCCCATACTTGGGCTTGATCTCAAGGCCTCACACTCTCACTTGACTTGTGTGAAAACACAAGGCTGGCATTCTACCATTTGAACTACAGTTCTATTTTCAACTTTTTGTTGACTAATTAGTGATAAGAATCTTACAGATTCTCCTGCCCAGACTGGCTTCAAACCTCAGTCCTCAGATCTCAGCTCCTGAATAGCTAGAATTTTCAGTGAGCCACTGGCATCTGAATTGACAACTTTTAAAATCCTTATGCTGACTAAAAAGAAATGTACTGAAGAAGGAGAGCAAGCATTGGTTTAAACTTGCCTTTTATTTTTTAATGTACTAAGAACCTTAACCCACACAAAACATCTGTCTGCCATCAATTTAATCTCCAAGTAGTCAGCGTATTAAATGTTAAGACAACATGTAACTGATATTTTTGTTTATACAGGGTAGGATTTGTGTCACATGAGGGCCCTTCTCATTACAGAGAGTTGTGGTTATAGATGAGCCATGTGGGCACAGAACCTAGAACTGGAGCCTCACTTTACGAATTGGACAATTACAGAGATGCTAGCTGTCTAATTCTACAGCCATGGTGGGTCAGGCTACCATTTTCTGGCTTGGAGTATTTGGTCAAGAATGCTGTTGGGCACATAGTCTTGTTTTCCACATGGCAGAGTGTGCACCATGCTGATAGTAATGGAGAGTGTGGTTTCCAGGCCTCACTGGCAAGGAACGTTGATGGTTTGGATATGGTACCTTTCTGTCAAGCCCATTATAACTTCTAAGATCATAAGAAGGCTGTGGTTGCTGTGAGCTCTTCCTCCCATTTAGCAACCCTATCATTACTGATTGGAGTTCTTTTTTAGGGATGTCATATGTCATGTTCTTTTCATTCTTTGCCTTACACATTTCTCTTCCTATTTATTTCTTAGTTTCTAGAGAATTCAGTGGGAGAAAAGAGGGCCAAGTGAGAGCCAGGCTATGGGAGGAAGAATTTTTTTAAGTCTATAAAAGTAGTCCTTTTTCTGACTTTCCAAGGAGGTTCTGTTGTTATTAGACAGAGTTTTGTTGAAAGGAAATTTGGATACCTCCCTGGGGACTTATAGCTTGCCAAATACCCTAGAAATAGGAATTTGGGAAGGGGCTGGGTTGCTCTTCAGCTGAATTGAAGGAGCTTGCCTTTAGTGAGTCCTGGAATTTTGTAAAACGAGGGGGCTGGTCCTGGATTCCTGGACCACACTGGACTCTGAGCACCAAATAAAGAGGGGAGAGTTGGTTTCCAGAATGCCCTCCCCCCATTTGATGATTTATTAAACTTCCATAGAATAACAGGGTATGTGAAGAAGCAGATTTGCTGTTGGAATGGCATTTTGCATTAGTAACTGAAGAAAATAGCTCATGTTCCAAGACAAATGCAAGCACATGTGTTGAATGTGAGTTTGGATCCATATATGTGGGGCTTCAGAAACAGCAAGTTGACAGGTAAAAGTCGTCCCATAGAAAAAGACATGCTTTCAAGGACAGTTTCAGAATTGAGGTTTTTTTTTCCTGTTAAACTCACAGAAAAAAAAAAGATAGGGATGGGAGGAAAGAAAGTAAGTTATATCATACGGGGAGACACTGAGCTTAGGCTGAGCCATAGGACAAGGACATTAGAAGGTTCTGAATGTCAAGTCTTATGAGGAGCAAAGGCCTCACTTATAGCTGGGGATTGAGGAACAGTTTAGACTGATGATTGCATTAGATCAATACCAAACATAACAAACTCCTTCCAGTCTGTGTGGATATTTAAAGCTTCTTCTAAGTAAGAGATTTCCAGCCAGGCACCAGTGGCTCACACCTGTAATCCTAGCTATTTAGGAGGCTCTGAGGATCATGATTCGAAGCCTGCATGGGCAGAAAAAGTCTGTGAAACTCTTCGTTCCAATTAACCTGTAACTGAAGCTGTGGCTCAAGTGGTAGAGTGCTAGCCTGAAGTGGAAAAAAGCTAAGGAATAGCGCCTAGGCCCTAAGTTCAAACCCCAGTATCAGCACCAACAAACAAAAAAATGTCATATTGCCTTTGTTTTTAAACTAAAACCACTGTGAACTAGTGTTTTTAAAAAGGGACATTGTTAGCCACGCATGGTAGCTCACACCTGTAATCCTAGCTACTCAGGAGGCTGAGATCTGAGGATCACGATTCAAAGCCAGCCCAGACACTAAAGTCCATGAGACTTATCTCTGATTAACCACCAGAAAACTGGAAGCGGTGCTGTGGCTCAAGGGGTAGGGCAATAGCCTTGAGCTGAAGAGCTCATGGACAGCGCCCAGGCCCAGAGTTCAAGTCCCACAGTGAACAAAAAAAAGAAAATGACTGGGAGGGAAAGGGAAGAGGGAAAGGGGAACCTGAGAAGGGGTATCAAGGCTCGAGAAGTAATGTACCCACTACCTGATGAATGTAATTGTAACATCTCTATATATTACCCCAACAATATAATACAAAAAAAAGAAAACAACAAATGCAACAAATTAAGGAAAAAATGAACCATCACACACTGTTAGTGGGAATGTAAATTAGTACAACCTCTACAAAATCAACATAATGGTTAATCAAATATTAAGAATATATTTTATGATGAAGAAATGTGTTTCTTTTTTTAAAAAGGCACATTGTTTCAAGAGAAAATGGTTTAATATTTTGAAAACCTGCATGCTTAACTTATTCATAACATACTTTTGAATTAACTACAGATAAAAGAAAATGATCATGACTCAATATTCGGGTACCCAAGGTTATGGACATGGTCTTGGAGATATAAACATAAAACTACATAGACATAAAAACCTATGATGGGATATATACTCTATAGACAGAATGTTATATAAATTGGTATGTATCAATGATATACAAACCCTAAAATCTATGTGCCGGTGATTGCATATAGAGAGTCCCTCCTTGAATATTTGTTTGTTAAACATGACATTTGAAATACAATGTAAAAATTAGTGTCAATAACTCTTTCAACAGAAAAAAAGAAAATAATCAGAGACTTGAAGTCACCTGCCTACAGATGCCCAGCCAATGGTCAACTCATGGCCTCTAAGTCAAGAACTGACCTCTGAGTCATTTGACATTTTGACTGTGCTAGAACAAAGCTTATTGTTTAATGATTAGGAACTGTCTTAATAAACAATTTCCAATGAGTCCTAAAGTATAACAAACATAGTCAGGGAGAAAAAAACTGTGTCAGCAAGATCATAAAGAGAGGGTGTATATGTATACTTGCACATGCTTTTCCCACCTTCCTACTCTTTTCTCCCCTTCTCTATCTCTCTTTTTCTTTCCTTCTCCTCCCCTCTCTTCATTTCTCCTCTCCTCTCTTCTCCTCTCCCTAGACTTTTCTCTTCTCTCCTGTCCCTTTCTCAAGTCCTAGCATTAAGTACCCAGTACCTTAGTCTACACAGCATCATGTTCCCATGGCAATAAGCTTCTTTATGAGCAGTTTATTCCTCGGCTTAGTTCTTGTCCCTTCCATGAAGGATAGCCTGGGCCTTTCCCTTCTTCAAATGAAAAGTGACAGTCATCTTAGTGACTGGATTACTGAGTGACTTAGAGAGCCGCCAGCTAGTATCAAGCCTCAGAGCAACAGATAATTCACTTTAGATATTTAGTTCTAGGCCACTAAGTAGAGTAGACGACTCTTCTATGCTTCAGAGTTACACAAAAGTGCTTTTCTGGGCTGGCTCTCATTAGAGACAGAAGGCAACACTGTGGGAAAAGCCTGGGATATATTTGGTCCGTCTCCTTGGAGCTGGGTAGTGAGTCTGTCACTGGGTCCCCTAACTCTCCCTTGCTGCGAATGTGCCCTGAGAGGCCAGTGCTCACCTCCCCAGATGAGGAAGGTGCAGGATCCCCCAAGAGGTGCTGTGGGGGGGAGGGGACTCTGGCCTCCAAGCCCATCTCCACCAGGGGCTTGAACCACCACTAGGCAAGACCAAAGTGAACAGACCACCCTAGATTTGTACATCTTTGGGCTAACTGGTGGCCCTGGGCATGAATGTAGTAACAGAAAGCTCTCCCTGGATTTCCATAGCTTGCCTTTGTTCTCAACAAGTCAGAAAGAAAGCATCAGATCAGTATGTAGCCAGCTGTGTCCCTCAGCCCCACTGGTCAGTGGAGCCCAGGGGCACAGGGAGGCCACCTTCCTTCAGAGTTCCAGCTCTGCTGTGGAATGAGCATGATGTTTTTCTAACTTAATCTCAGTGGCAGCTGTTAATTCCTTTTCTGTGTTTAAATGTGAACATTCTGGTTTAGGCAACTTGTCCCTATATAGTTAGCATCAGGTTGAGTTTGCCCAATCTAAAACCTCAGTAGAGACTCTATCCCTGGTAGTATATAACTATTACCCCAGCTACTCAGAGAGTAGAGATAGGGGGATTGCAGTGTGGGATCGTAATGAGCCCAGACAAAAATCTAAGATCCTATCTGAAAAATAAACTAAAGCAAAAAGGACTTAAGCTATGATTCAATAGAGAACTTACCTAACAAACAAAACCCTAATTCAAACCCCAGTACCTCCAGATATCACAGGCAAGTCAAAAACAATCTATTTTATGCTTATTATGTGCTAGATAATGCACTGGCTGTTTCACATGTTATTGCTTTTAATTATCTCAAAGCCCTGCCAGTATTGTGTATATGACATTATCAGTATCGCATTATCATCAATAATTGATGTTAATTATGTAATCACATTAGCATCCAGAACACTGAGGCTAGAGACGGGGAGGAGACTTGCTTCAGATCACATGACCAGAGCCATGCGTTCAGAACAAGTTTCCTCCCTCCTCCCCCTTTCTTTTATAGTACTGTGGTTTGAACATAGGACCTTGTTCTTGCCAGGCAAGCACTTGGCCAGCTGAACCACACTTTCAGCTCTTTCCCTAGCTCTTCTTATTTTATCTAAGTCATGCAAATGTGAGTATAAACTGATGCAGACCTCAAAGATCGCAGATGAACTGGTGTGAATTCTTTGTCTTTGAAAAGAAATTAAATAGATACACACAGAGGAAGAACAGGGGCAGAGGTGAGAAGTGGCATAACTATTAGTTTTAGCCACAAGTGTGATCCAAATGATCACCATCTCAGAATGGATGGACAATACCTAGCCATAGGAAGGCATTGTTACCTGGAGCTGGATAGCTCACACTCTTCTCACCAGATATTCTCCATCAGCCCATCCTGCATGGATTCGAGGGTGGGTGCAGGAGGCTCAACACCAAGACATAAAAAGAAGACAGAGGTGAAAGGCCTCTATTCTGCTTTCAGTTAATGTGTGGCTTTGAATAAGGAGTCATTGCTTTTCAGCTAAAGCAGTTTCAAAGTACCTGTCATAGTCTCACTCATAGCAAAATGGAGCTAGGATTGGGGTTCCAGGAGTCTAGTTTATGGCTGCCTAAAGAAAGCTACTTACCTGGAAACCAAGATCCTTCAGGATCCTTAATTCCAATAAGGTGGATGTTTGGCTTCCTCCCTCCCTCCCTCCTTCCCTCCCTCTCTCCCTCCCTCCCTCCCTCCTTCCCTCCCTCTCTCCCTCCCTCTCTCCCTCCCTCCTTTCTTATCTCCCTTCCTCTGCCCCCTCCCCCCTCTCTGTCTCTCTCTCTCTGTCTCTCTCTCTGTCTCTCTCTCTGTCTCTCTCTCCCTCTCTCTCTCTCTCTCTCTCTCTCTCTCTCTCTCTCTCTCTCTCTCTCTCTCACACACACACACACACACACACACACACACACACACACACACACACACACACATTCTAATTTGTCTTTTTTTGCCTAAGGAAAAAAGAGACATACCTCTATTTCCTGAAGTGTGTTTATGGGGCAGTTGGCCTATTTGCTTGCCTCAAGAAAGATAAAAGTTTGAATGGGGGGTAGGGAGTTTGGCCTAGTGCTAAAGTGCTTGCCTAGCATGCACGATGACCCAGGTTCGATTCCTCAGTACCACATACATAGAAAAAAAGCTGGAAGTGCTACTGAAGCTCAAGTGGTAGAGCTCTAGCCTTGAGAAAGTCCAAGGACAGTGCTCAGACCCTGAGCTTAAGCCCAGGACTGGCAAAAAGAAAAAAAAAAAGTTTGAATGGTCAGGCGACTGAGCTGTTCACTAGCCTGAATAGAGGGCCTCCATAGCCTACATGTGTCCTGGGGAAGATCAATACAAACAAGAACTTTAAACTGTAGTTCTGGGAACGAGTTCATTCTGAATATTTAATTCTAGTTATTTTAGTCTCACCTTAGGCTCAGAGAGAAGGAAGTAGAGATATAGACAATGGTGACCTTGCTGGAGAAGGATGAGGGGATTTGCACAATGTCAGTCCCTCTCATCTCCTCCTGAGGAGATGCAGCAAAAGTTGAACATCAATTTACTTTGTGGTATATCTGCTAGTGGGGTATATGTGTGTGTGTGTGTTGTGTGTGTGTGTGTGTGTGTGTGTGTACATGCCACTACTGAAGCCTGAACTTATGGCTTTGTGCTTTCACTTGCTTTTTTTCTATTTTTTAGCTCATAGATAAAACTTTACTACTTGAGTCATGACTCCAGTCTAGATTTTTTCATTGGTTAAATGGAGATAGAATCTCAGACATTTTCCCCAAAGTGGCTTCAAACCACAATCCTCAGGTCTCAGCCACCCGAGTAGCTAAAATTATAGGTGGGACCCTCCTCCACCTCCAGTGGTTCAAGGAAGTGCATGTAGGGTTTTAGATCCTAGAGGCAGGGACCCACAGAATGTCTCGGCTTTGGGAAGAACCAAGAGAGGGGGTATCTGTATACTAACTGCCACCAGCTTGAAGGAGATGAGCTGCAATTTGAACATTTCTACAACACCTAGGAATTTGAGTCCATCTGTGCAGAGCTCTCTGAGGCTGTAGCCTCGGCTGGAAGCAAAGAGGCAGGAACAGGGAGTCCTCTGGACAGATGGAAACATTTTGTCCCTCAAGCTTTCCCCGTCTGTGCAAGACAGGAAATTCCTCAATTCTCATGAGACAGCCAGCTTTCTTGACCATTGCAGTCCACTGAGGATGGATCTGTGCATTTCCAATATGGGGGCCCACTAAGCCAACTCCCAGGGCCTCTACCAGCACTCTTGGCTGCCCTGTCAAGGAGCAATGCCTGAGATATGTGAGAGAGTCTCATCTCATGTCCAGGGACACCAGGGGCTCAGCCCTACTAATTGTACCTGTTTTGGAGAAGTATCTCAACCCTTCCCCTTCTCTCCCTGCCCACCCCCCCACGTAGGATGCTCTTGGCCTCTTGAGGCAGCTTTCCCAGACTCTCCCTTTCTTTCCTTCTCTCCTCCTTTCTATATTTTCAGAGGCTGGGCTGGGAGAACTTTGCGATTGTTTTCAGTGGCTACAAATACAAATTTAGTGGCATGGGCTGGGAGTTTGGCCTAGTGGTAGAGTGCTTGCCTAGCATGCACGAAGACCTGGGTTCGATTCCTTGGTACCACATACTTAGAAAAAGCCAGAAGTGGTGCTGAGACTCAAGTGGTAGAGTTCTAGTCTTGAGAAAAATCCAAGGACAGTGCTCAGGCCCTGAGCTTAAGCCCAGGACTGGCAAAAAAAAAAAATTCAGTGGCATGTTTGGAGTTAAGCCAGGGCTCCAGCTTCCTGGAGAAGTTTGGTGTTTGATTCCCAGTGCTGAGAACCCACGATCAATAGTCTTTATCCCTGAAAACTTTGATGTTAAGTTAGAAATAACCTATGAGAGCATTTTCTGTTGCTGTAACAAAATCTTCTAGGCTAGAACCTCATAGAAAAACAAGGTTCACTTTAGCTCATAGTTATAAAATCCAAAGAGCATGGCACTGGCATCACCTTCAAGTGAGGACATCCTATGGCATTATGCCATGATTAATAAGCAGTAAAGGAAGTGGTTCTGTGCAGAAGAAAGGCATGTGTGAGAAAGACTAAGGGAGGTGCCAGGCTCACTTAAAATAATTCATTCTAATGGTAATTAATCTCACTCTGTAAGCCCCAACTCTTTTTTCCTCCCTCCCAATACTGGGATTTGAAATTAGAACCTTGTGTTTATTAGACAGGTTCTGGACCACTCTATTTTTCAGATAGGATCTTTCTAACTTTTTGCTTGGGGGACTAGCTTCAAACCATGATTGTTCACATCTCCACATGCCAAGTAGCTTACAGGCGTGAACCACTGCTCCTGGTCTAAGACCCAACTCTGACAGAGGATAAATCAGTATCCAGATAACCATATTCAGTTTTTGAGGAAGACAATACAATAATCACTTCATGAATGTGGTAGCCCCTGGACTAATCACTTTTCAGAGGTCCTCCCTCAAGCACTATGGTATTGGGAGCCAATTTTCAATATGATGAGCTGGACTAGCCTATCATAGACCTAGCATAGTCTAGCATTCTGAATTCAGTCCCCAATAGATAGAGATAGGTAGGTAGGTATATAGGTGGGTAGGTGGGTAGGTGGGTAGGTGGGTAGGATAGATAGATAGAAAGAAATTAAACTTTTAATCTAAGTTTTGGTGTGTTTAAAGTATAGCACTGGCTCTCTAGTCTTATGTTCCACAACTACCAAAAACAGAGAGGAAGGAGGGGGCAGGGGGAGAAAAAGGAGAAGATGGGGCCTGAGGTTTATGGGTCAAGTAGTGTTGTGTTTGAGGCCCTAAGTTCCACCCTTAGTAATGCTGAGGGAGAAGAAGAAGGGGGAGAAAGAAAAAGAAAATGAGGAGAAGTTATTTGGGATATAGTTCAGCATGTCCAATACCTTAGGTTTAGTCCCCAGCACTGATGAGAAGAAGAGAGAGAAGAAAAGAAAAAGGAAGGAGCAAAAGGCAGAAGAAAGTAGAATTTATCTATTTCCTGAGTGCATGGTACACATAGATCATCTCCAGGAAGTGGAAAAAGAAAATTGGTTGCCTTGGCATAAAGCTTGGTGGTAGGGAAACAGTATGGAAGGGAGAGTCTTTGGCACCTTTTGAACTTGGTGCCTTGTGGGTGTATCACTTTCTCATAAAGGTAAATATGAGAGAGAAACTCTCCTAATACACCCAACCCCAGGTTCACTTGAGAAGCCCGAGCCTCATGTGGGCTCCACAGAGGGTCATTGTTCTCTTCCTATTGCCAAGCAGAGACAGGTTGCATTTTCTTCCTGAAGACCTATCTCCAAGACTTCTAAACTCTCATCTGTTCTCCAGAACCTGAGCTTCAGCACAGCTGTGTCCCAGATGTCACTGAGTCTGTAGAATGTTTGAGTACACAAAGGAATGTTCACACCAAGTTCTCTTGTCTCCACACAGAAAAGAAGAGTGACAGGACGAGGAAGCCCCTGGCTTCCAGCAAGTCTGTGGCACCCAACTTCCTGCAGGGCCTCTCTGACCTCAAAGTCATGGATGGAAGCCAGGTCACCATGACAGTCCAGGTGTCAGGTCTGTTTCTCTCCTCTGGTCACATTTGAAACTTGGGCACTGTTCCCTAAGGAGATGCTTAGATCACTGATCCAAAAGCAGCATGGAACTGCCAGACAATGGACCCAAAGAAGTAAGGTCTCTTGGCCTTGCTCTTCTGCTCTCTGGGTAGGACTCTCTGCATTCAAGGTTAAGGGTCTAGAGGAAGAAGATGGCTAGAGCTAGTGGGGAGATGGATTAAAAGGAAAATTGTGTGGCTAGTGCAGCGGTTTGGAAGCCAGTTCTTACCTAGACTGTGTGAAAACTTCCTAAAACTCACAGATGATATTCTCAGTTGCTTTTTTCAAGTTTTTTTTGTTGTTGTTGTTTTGTTTTGTTTTTGCCAGTCCTGGGTTTGAGCTCCAGGCCTGAGCACTATCCTTGAGTTTTCTCAAGGCTAGTGCTACTACCAAGTGAGCCACTACACCATTTCCAGCTTTTTTCTGTATATGTGGTACTGAGGAATTGAACCTGGGTCTTCGTGCATACTAGGCAAGCACTCTGCCAGTAGACCAAACTCCCAGCCCGATTTTTTCAAGTTTTAAGGTGAAAGGCTAGAGCAGAGGGTCTTCTAAAACAGGCAGATGAGATCAGATAGTTCACACCTCAACATGAGTTCCCCCCTATTGGCTGGAGGTGAGGAGGAGGAGCTCTGGAAGCCACTGGCTCAGCAATGGTGGCTAGGGGAAGCAAACAAAGGTGTGGTCATATGCACCCATGCTTTTCATCTCCTGCCAGGGCTTCTGACAGGTTTCAGGTCATCTTGCTGGCTGCTCAGATAGGAGAACTTGTAGACTCACCTGGAATGGATTCTTGGATGGCCTCCCTGTTCTTGTGAGCTGGAGGTCATCCTGTGACATCTCCAGCAGTGACTGGGTCCCCTCTCCTGTCCAGCCTCATCATCCCTTTCCCTGAGTCCTTTAGAAAGGTATCAGAGGTGATCTATACTTAGTCTCCAGGAAGATGTCTACTCTTAAAACTCTCCAGGGCCTGAAGCCGTGAGACTATCTTTGGTCATGTGTCCCAGCTTGTCTGGAAGCAAAGCCTAATGGTCAGCTCTTATGTCAGAGCAAACCCTCAATGGTGGTCATTGCTGGATGCCCCTATACATTCCAGAAAAGTAAAACCTGACAGCACTATCCAGCAGATACCACAAGCTGGCATCCTGGAACCACAGCTATATTGTAGCAAGACAAAATGCCAACCATGCTCTTTCCAGTGATGGCCTGAAGGGAGTTGCCATGAGATTCTGCTTACTGCCTGGGGTAGGGGTGGGGGAAGTCACTGTTTGAGGTGGAGCAGGGATAGGTGCAGTTTGAACCCACTAATCCAGGTTACCAGCATGGTGGAGATAGCAAATTTCATCCCTGAAATTGTATCTTCACTTCTAGGTTCTTTCTCATTTCCCCAAATCTGTTGTTCAATAGTCATGACAACTTTGTACTGGGTGTGTTGTCTCTGGACTAAATGTCATCTATTGGATAGCTTAGGAAGGTGAGGGTGAATCATTTATTCCTCTAACAGTCCCACGGATGGATCATGGGATCCCTGCTGTGTGGATGGGAGACAGAGGCCTGTAGTGTGGAGGTTTTCAGTAGAATACTATAAGCCTGAGATACATAGTGGCAGCTGGCCAGGGAAGCTCCTCCCTGATGGTAGCTTTGTCCTCTTTTTCTGGTTTAGGGAATCCACCCCCAGAGGTCACCTGGTTTCACAATGGTAGTGAGATCCAGGAGTCAGAGGACTTCCACTTTGAACAGAGGGGCACCCAGCACAGCCTTTGCATTCAGGAGGTCTTCCCGGAGGACACAGGCACGTACACCTGTGAGGCTTGGAACAGTGTCGGGGAAGTCCGCAGCCAGGCCATCCTCACTGTGCAAGGTGAGTCAAGCCTCCAGCAGGAGGATGTGAATTGCTTCTGGAGGGAGGGGAAGGGGAACTAACTGCTCAACACAATTTGGAGAGGAGGATGCCATGGGAACCTGATTGGGCCCACTCAGCCCCAGAAGCAGTTCCTTATTTACAGTTCAAGCTGAGCAGGCTGCCCTACCAGCTTTGTGAGGTCCCTGCCCTCCCTGGGCTGTGGGTGACAAGTTGTGTATAGAATGTTAAGAGGGAAATCTGCAGTGCACTTAACTGGGCAATGAGAGTTTTAAGGGTGAGTTATGGGCTTATGTGTTCTTACATTTAGAGACCTTGTATCTAAGAGGGAAAGAGAACTAACCACACACACACACCCCTCCTACTCAGATACCTGTGATGTGAACCATTAGAACCCAGACTAATGCCCCCCCTTCTGGGCTCTCTCCTCTTGCTATGGATACATAGCTTTCTATTAATATTACCCTAGGAGAATGTACTGCAGACAGACTTGTAGAGTGTTTCTCGGCCAGCTGTTCTTTGAGTAGCAAGCTAGCTGCCTGCCAGCCCCCCCCCCCCCACAGCATGGAATGGGTGCTCCATGAACAAGGGCTGCCCTCTCTAGCTTTCTCCTTTGCCAACTTCTAGAGCCCCAAGATGGCACCCAGCCCTGGTTCATCAGCAAGCCTCGCTCAGTGACCGCCTCCCTGGGCCAGAGTGTCCTCATCTCCTGTGCCATAGCTGGTGACCCCTTCCCCACTGTGCACTGGCTCCGTGATGGCAAAGCTCTCTCCAAGGACAATGGCCACTTTGAGGTGTTACAGAATGAGGATGTATTCACCCTGGTTCTAAAGAATGTGCAGCCCTGGCATGCTGGCCAGTATGAGATCCTGCTCAAGTGAGTGCATATCCTGACAGCCTCCTGTGCCTCCCCTTCCCCCACCTCCAATTCCTGCTCCACTAACCTGGGACTAGGCAGTTATATGAAGCTCAATATGGGAATTGAGCTTCAGGTCGATCAGGTACAGGCTCAGGGCAGCTAATGAGCTTTTGTTTCTTCCAGTCTAGTAGCACATGTATTCAGAGAACCCACCCTCTGAGCTCAGTTCTCCAGAAGCCTCTGTCATATCAAATTCTAGATTTTGCATACCATGTGGTATAATGAAGATTATAAAAGAGGGATGGATTAAAGGTAGAAATGCAGGCAGATCCCTGGAATGTATTAGACACATGTTGCTGTATAACAAAATGCCCCCAAATTTAGCAACGTGAAAGAACAGTTATCACCTCATTGTTTCTATAGGCAGGTGTGTTATTCTGCTTCTCATTACTATAACAACATACATGAGGCTGGATACCTTTATAATGAAAGGAAATTTATTGAGCTTACAGTTTTAGAGGCCTAAGGCTAGGGGCTCCATACAGTGCTAGCTTTTTTTGCTGGCTGAGTCTTAGGGTATAGAAGATGTCAGAAGGCAGCATGTTTCCTAAATCTCTCATCTTTTATAGCCATTAACATTCAATTATAGGGGCTCCACCTTAATGGTTTTTATCTCGTCCCAATGACTGTACCTACAAACACCAAACTGAATTAAGTTCTCATCCTCTTAATAACTCCCAGAAGAAATTCAAAACATGAAATCTTGGGGCACACTCAAACCATATCCACACCCTGACAGCTAGGAGCTGTAAACTTCTTAGCAGCAGTTTTTCTTGTCGAGTGGCAACTGAGACTCAGGAACTGAGTCTTGCCTCAACTGAGATTAGAAGGCCTCGTCCAAGAGGGCTCACTCCTATGTTATGGCAGGTCTCAGCACCTTGCTCTATGTCTTCCTCACATGGCGCTTCAGTGTCTTCATGACATGGCCGCAGGCTTCCCTGGGAGGTAGCCATCGAAGAGTGAGCACAAGTCTGAACTGGCAAGGTCTTTGTAACCTAATCTCAGGCATTCAACACCTCCTACCCACCATTCTCTCTGTTGGAAGTAAGCTGGTAAATACAGCCCACATTCAGGGAGATAAGCATTAAAGTCCATCTCATGGAGAGAGGAGTGTCAAAGATAACAGACATTTTAAAACCATCAGAAGAATCTTAAGTTTCTCTGTTTTACCTTTAAAATACTCCAACTGTTCGTTTGGTGCCAGTCCCCAGGCTTGAACTCAGGGCCTAGACACTCTCCCTGAGCTTTTTGATGAATTGTAGATAAGTCTCACAGACTTTCTGTCCCAGGCTGACTTCGAACTATGATCCTTAGATTTCAGCTTCCTGAGTCCAACTCTTATAATTCTATGCCAACCGTAGACTGGTGGAGACAGATTGCCTGCCCTGACCAAGACTTAGTGTGAGCATTGAAGAGCTCCTGTCTGTACCTACACCTAGGAGGCTGTTCCATGTCCTGAGCATGGTTAGACCTGCACTGGCTTAGGTTTCTGGCTACTTTGTAAGCTTTTTCTCCAGACTTTATCTAGTCCCCATTCTGAGCCCATCACATTCAAGACTTTGAGCTACAAATAGGTTCTGACTCAAGGTGCCAGCGGCTCATACCTGTAAATCATAGCTACTCAGGTGGCTGAGCTCTGAGAATCACCAGCCCTGGCAGAGAAATCTACCAGAGTCTTATTTTCAGTTAATCAGCAAAATGTAGAAGTGAGGGTATTGCTGCAATGGTGGAGTACAGTGACTGCAATTATTAAAAACCCCAGTATAGAAGATACTTGTACAGAAGACACTGTACGAAAGGAAATGCACTTGTTACCTGACTCATGTAATTGTAATCCCTACATCATCTCTATACTAACAATAAAGTAAATTAATATTTTTTAAATCCAAGTCTATTTCAGGTGCCAGTGGCTCATGCTTGTAATCCTAGTGACTTAGGAAGCTGAGATAAGAGGATTGTGGTTCGAAGCCAGCCTGGGCAGGAAAGTCTATGAGATTCTTTTTTATTCAGTGTATAATATTTGCATTGTAATTAATAGAAAGGTTACATTATGTTTGCCAGATAGAAGGTACATTACTTCACATACACTGATACCCCTTCTCATGTTTTTGTCCACATTTCCCTCCTCCCACTCCCTCACCTCAGCTTGTTTTTCCACCTTCCTTATCCTATTTCAAATAAACATATATACAATATACCAGATAACAAGGTAAGATACTGTAACAATATGAGAATAATCAAGGGACAACAAAATAGATGAGAAATAACATAGTACAGTAAGAACAACAATCACATATTATATGGCTCTTGTTTCCATATCCTGGAGGTCCTTTCATTTAGCCTCATCCTATATGGCCTTATGTATCTAGGTCTTGCCCTATCGTAATCCTCTGCTAGGAGAGTTCAAGGTTTATACTAATTATGACAAATGAGGGAAACCATTGAGCCTATGTTCCTTTGAGTCTGGCTTACTTCACTTAATATGATTTTTTTCAAGTCTTTCCATTTCCTTATAAATGGGGTAATGTCCTTTCTGATAGCAACATAGAATTCCATTGTGTATAAATACCACATCTTGTTGATCCAATCATCAACTGAGGAGCATCTGGGTTGGTTCCATATCTTAGCTAAGGTAAATAGTACTGCTATGAGCATGGTTGTGCTAGTGGCTTTAGTATGTCCTTGTTTCTGGATAATAGCCTGTGAGATTCTTATTCCCAATTATCTACCAAGTATAGAGCTGGCACAAGCCTTAAGCAAAAAAGTTCAGGGACAGCACTCTGGCCCTGACAAGCCCTGGGACTATCTTACACACACACACACACACACACACACACACACACACACACACACACACACACACACACACACCAAATGACAATAACAACAAAAATGCCAGGATGTCCACATCACCTCAAGTCTTATTTGGGCAAGTATTTTATACTTGTATTAATTAGCACCCTTATACTTCATAGTCTTTAAAACATAGCCATTTTAAGCTATTTTTTATTTCTTAGGATTTTTAGGTCCACTGAGATGTTATGCTACTGAGGACAGAGCTCAGTGGATCTCAAGTGACCTCAGAGTCCTACTTGTAGTTAGCAGTTGCTGTTCTGCCAACTAATATATTCAATGGCCTTCACCTGGTACTTGAACCAGTTATTTTCAGGAAGGTGAATCTACCTCCAAAATAGGAGCCCAAGAATACCGCTTACTGAACTTAAGACTCTAAGTTCAAACCTAAGTACTACCAAAAAAATTAAAATAGATAGGTAGGATAGACAAATAGATATGAGGAACTCATGTTCTTGTCTTTTAGGCTGAATGGAAGTGGAGTTCCTGTGAAAATACTTGCTTTCTATACAGAAGTATCTTGAGACAACATTCACATTAATCAAGCTCAGAATCAAAATCTATGGGATTATGAGAGGGGGAAAAAAGGAAAGGCTGAGCTTTGGCCAATGAGAAAGGACTCAGGGAGTGAATAGACCAAACAAGAAAGGCTTGAGCGAGAGTGAAGCAAAAGTCTGCAGGAAGTTTGCCAGACCAGAGACAGGGGTTGTCTTGGGAGGCAGACTGTCTGGGGCCAGCTGGGGACAATCATAAAACTGAGCATGTCCCAGCTGGAAGGGACTTCAGAGGTTTCCTAGCCTTCTCCCCATTGAATAATGGGGAAACAAGTCTCAGGTCATGGGCTTGTTCATGACCACCCGAAGGCCACCAGCACAGCTCTTGTCTTTTGACTTAAATCAGATGTTCTCCCATTCTTGTAGGCTGGCCTGGGGTGTTTGTTTCTCTCTGGTGCACTGGAACTAGGGAGCTGGAAATTTATACTGGTGTGTCCACCCTTACCATCTTCTCTTCCCTCCCTAAGTCCAGCCTCCTCATGGCTTTGGTAGGCCATTTCTCTGGCCTTGTGTTAGTCTCTGGCTGAGAAGGAGCAAGTCAGTAGAAAGTTCTCCTGGGGAGTCTGTGGCAGGTCTGCTAGCACCCTTTCTCCCTCCCACTTCTTTTGTCCCAACAGCAACCAGACTTGGCCTTGGAAAAAACTGTGCCTCTAGGGGTAGCTGAGAGAAGATAATAGGAACCCTCCTAAGAGTCTTATTACTCCCTGCTGAGATTATGAGGCTGGTGAGAGTGAGTTTTTAGCCTTCTCTCCTCCTCACCACCCCACTCTTAAGTCCTACACCAAGAGAAAAACTAGGAAAAAGTCAATACTCCATGTCAGATGTAGTGGTATATTCCTGAAATCCCAGCCATTAAGGAGGTAGAGGCAGGAAGATTCTGGGCTTGAGGCCAGCCTGGGTAACGTTAGCAAGACTCTATCTCAAGAAAGAAAAAAAATGTCTGGAGGCATAATTCAAGTAGTCTCAAGTAGTAAAGTGTCTGCCTAGTATATGTGAGGCCTGAATAAAATCCATAGTATTGGGGGGGGGGGGCAGGGAGGTCCAGATTCTCCTTGAAGCATTTGAAATGTTGATGCTTGCCAAGAAATTGTTTATTTAACCTAATTTTGCATTAAAATCCCACAAGTGAGTGATTTAGGACTGATAGGAGTCATTTGCAAAGAGAGGCCTGAGAGTTTATCTAGATGAAGACCCTGAGGAGATTATCTAAATCTACACCCCCCACCTGGGGCAGGTTATGGGAAATATGTGAGTCTCTACCTGCTTTTCCCAATAAGAAGATACTGCTATGTGTCACTCCAGCTCAGGGAACAGGGCTCCACATGACTCAAAACCTCATGGGATGTGACTGGGATAAGTGAGACCTCTACTCAGCGTCTGTTCCTCCCTTGTACATCTGGGCAGAATTCTGCTTGTGTCAGGAGGAAACTCGACTGAGGGTATAAGAATAGGACTAACAAAGCCCTTACGGCATAACGGAGCCAGGCACCCATGGCTTATACTAGTTGCTTTTTTTTCCAATCCTGGGGCTTGAACTCAGGGCCTAGGCACTGTCCTGGGACTTGAACTCAGAGCCTAGTGCTCCGCCACTTGAGCCACAGTGCTACTTCTGACTTTTTCTGAGTATGTGGTACCGAGGAATCAAACCTAGGGCTTCATGCATGCTAGGCCAGCACTCTACCACTAGGCTATGCTCCTGGCCCGGCTGTGGCTTATACTAGTAATCCCAGTTACTTGGTAGGCTGAGAAGGATGGCAGTTCTAACCTAGAGTAGGTAGGAAAATCTATGAGACTCTTTTTTGTTATTGGTGATGGTGATCGTGGAGCTTGAACTCAAAGTCTGGGCACTGTCCCTGAGCTCTTTTTGCACAAGGCTATCACTCTACCACTTTGAGCCATAGCACCACTTCTGGTTTGTGGTGGTTAATGGAGATAAAAGTCTCATGGACTTGGGGCCGGGAGTTTGGCCTAGTGATTGTAGAGTGATTGTCTTACATGCACGAAGACCCAGGTTCAAGTCCTTAGTACCATATACATAGAAAAGCTGGAAGTAGTGCTGTGGCTTGAGTGGTAGAGCATTTGCCTTGAGAAAGCCCAAGGACAGTGCTCAGGCCCTGAGTTCAGTCCCCCAAGGCTGGCAAAAATAAATAAAAATAGTCTTATGGACTTTGCTGCCAGGGATGGCTTTGAACTGTGATCCTCAGATCTCAGCCTCCTCACTACTAGTATTACAGGCGTTAGCCACCTGTGCCCTGCTCATTTCAAATTAAACACTTAAGAACTAGAAGGGCAGCTGTGGCTCAAGTGGTAGAGCCCTAGCCTTGAATATAAAAGCTCAGCTACAGTGCCTAGGGCTTGAGTTCAAGCCCTAGAACCGGCACCAAAAAAAAAGAAATTAATGATCTCTTGTGACTTTCTGGCCAAAAAGAAGACAAAATGTATGGCAGTCATGGAAACTTAAGTTTTCTTTGCAAAACACAGTTCCTAAGGTGTCCTAAGTTGTCCCTTTGGTTCCCAGCTTGTCCTCTCCATCCTCCCCATTAGAACAGACCTTTGTTGGCTGGACAATGCTCATAAATGCCAGCAGATGGCAGTCATGCAAGCTGGAGGAACCATCCTCTGCCTAAACCAAGGCCCCAGCCTTGTCCTGAACAGGGACCTCAGCTATATCAGGGGACGCTAAGCAATCTGTGTGGTAGTAAAGGATCTGTATCCCTCCCTACCTGAAGGAGGAAAAGAAAGGGCCACTCATGCAAGGAGGGTTAGGTTTTTAACATGAAAAGTTCTGAACTCAGGGCATTGGTTGTTCAGTGGAGGTTGGGGTCTGAAGTTCAAAAGGAGGAAGAGAAGGAGGAGGAGCAGGAGAAGGAGGAGGAAGGTGGGGAGGAGGAGGAGAAAGAGAAAGAAGGGAAGGAAGAGGAGGGAGAGGAGAATACCAGTAAGGAAGTGACCCCTGGCATGTAACATGTTATTGTAGACACAGCAGCTCCAACAGAGGCCTCGACAATGCTTTTTTTTCCTATTGAGTGACTAATTGATTATATTATATAATAAAACCCACAGAAAAGTATCCCTACTTCTAGATATCTATCTTAGCTGCAGTCCAGAGTTATCCTTTTCTCCTTCTTTTGAAGCAAGAGCTGGGAAAATAAAGAGTGACTATGAAATTAGAGAGCCCTGCCTGAAATCCAAGTTTGGGATGGATGTCACAGTTCAGGCTGTGACCTTCATCTTTTTTGGAGGCCTGCCAGCCCACCACCAAGTCCATGCCTGCCTTGTGCCCCCCACAGCACTAAAGCCTTTCGGTGCTTATTGATTCCTTGAATTCTTCAGGAACCGCATTGGCAAGTGCAGTTGCCAGGTGTCGCTGATGCTACAGAGCAACCCTCTCAGGGCCACGCTACGGTGAGTGTCCCCAGGAGCTGGCCAGCCAAGCCCATTCCTCTATGCAACCTTCCCCCAGGTCCCTGCAGCCCTAGACATTGAGCTGAGGCTGAGGCTGCCAGAACCAAAGGGAGAGATAGGAAAGGGATGGGAGAGAGGGCAGAGGAAAGGAGGGGTGGTGAGTGTTTCTTTTTCTTTCTTTTTTTCTTCTTCTTTTTTTTTGCACACACCCTTATAAGGCTACTGAAGTCATTACCGATGTAATAAACCAAGTAGGCAAGCAAGCAAACGCCTCTCCCCCAATGTTCCCTTCTATAAACACAGCCTGGCTGGGCCCCCACCTTCTCTCCCCCTCCTCCCTACCCTCCGCCCGCCCTCGGGATTTGCTCTCCCCTGACGTTTCTGGCTTACCCAGCCCCTTTTCCTTCTGCTACTTTCCTTTTTTTCCCCTACTGATTGCAGGGGGCGGGAGCCAGCCAGCTGTGAGGACCTCTGTTGTGAAAGAGTTGATGCTGATGGTGTTGGGAACCGAGATGGGACCTTGAGGCCTGGCTGGCCAGCAAAAGGACAGGGTTGGCCAGAGGAGGAAGAGGGAGAGAACGTGCGGGGGTTGCTGAAGAGGCGAGTGGAGACCAAGCTGCACACAGAGGAGTCGATCCGCCAACAGGAGGTGGAACAGCTGGATTTCCGTGACCTCCTGGGAAAGAAAGTGAGTACCAAGACTGTGTCCGAAGAAGATCTGAAGGAGATCCCAGCTGAGCAGATGGATTTCCGCGCCAACCTGCAGCGGCAAGTGAAGCCAAAGACTGTATCCGAGGAAGAAAGGAAGGTACATAGTCCCCAGCAGGTGGACTTTCGCTCTGTCCTAGCAAAGAAGGGGACTCCCAAGACCCCTGTGCCTGAGAAAGTACCACCTCCAAAATCTGCTGCCCCAGATTTTCGTTCTGTTCTGGGCAGCAAGAAGAAATCGCCAGCAGAGAATGGCAGTGGTAGTGCTGAGGCCTTGAATGCCAAGGCCGGGGAAAGTCCCACACGCGTGGGCAATGCACAGCCTGCAGGATCCCTAAAACCTGTAGCCAACACCAAGCCCACTGAGACCCTGAAACCGGTGGCCAATATCAAGTCTACTGAGCCACTCAAGCCCGTGTCCAATGCACAGCCTGCAGAGGCCCCAAAGCCAGTCAGGAAGGAAGAACTCAAGAAAGAGGTTAAGAATGATGTGAACTGCAAGAGAGGACATGCAGGGCCCATGGAAAATGAGAAAAGAGCAGAGAACCAAGGGACTGCCCCAGCTTTCAAAGAGAAGCTACAAGATGTCCGTGTGGCAGAGGGTGCGAAGCTGCTACTCCAGTGCCAGGTGATCTCTGACCCCCCAGCCACCGTCACCTGGACACTGAATGGAAAGACACTCAAGTCTACAAAGTTCATCGTCCTCTCCCAAGAAGGTAAATTAGGTGTGGGGTTGGGGAAGATGGAGATCCTGTATCAGCTGTTGTCTGGTGGATAGCCCACAATCTGAGTTGGAATTCCACTCTTGTTCCCCCTTATTCATGGGATAAATTTCCCACTTAGCATCCTCCAGTACATGCCTAACCCATGCTGGGGAGAGGCTGGGCTTGTAGAACATGTGGTGTGTTAGTGTGGGCCTGGCAGAGCTCCTGGCATCCCCCAGCCCCTGTTTCCCTAGAGTATACCTGGACCTGAATAGGCTGTTGCTCCATAGCCTGGCATGGAGAAGGCTAGGAAGTAGGGGCCAATGATAGAGGCAGCGATGGACTCTGAGCCAAGAGCTGCTTGAGAAACAGCTCTGTGTTTGAGGAAGGCTTGGCAATGATGGGACAGTACAGGACTGTGAGATAGAGTCAGCAACAGACTAGGTCTTGAGAGCAGTGCAGGTTTGAGGGACTAAAGGGAGAAGCCAGAAACCCTTAAGAGTCAAGACCACACATACTAGCCAGGCTCACAGAACTAGCTGCTTGCTTCCTAATTTGGATGAGACTTTTGTTTGCTGGGATTTCACATTCTTGGATGATGGGGAGAAAGGGTCTAGAATCTTACCATCTGTGGCTTTTTGGAGGATCTGGAGTGCCCAGATGGGCCAGTTTATACCTGGAGAAGAGAGGATGTATGAAGAGGCTTTTCCTGGTCTGTGGAGTCTGTCAGGCTCCCAGGATAGTGGATATCCCATATCCTTTTCTAGTGGCCAGAGCTATCTGAGCTGAAGGCTGATGCTAGGACTCTGGCTAGGGCAGGGTACAAAGAAGCTAAATTTCTCAGGAGGTAGAATTTACTCTTGGAGGCTTGAGACAGCCACCATGGAGGCCATAAAGGCAAGTCCTGGTAAAATGAACTCAAGCAAGTCAGTTGAGCCCTCAGACCAGGCTCTTTTTCCCTCTGCCCTCTCTAGCTTGGTCACACCCCTCATCCCCTCTTTCTCTTGTCCCTTAGCCCAGGCCATCTTCCTCCTTAAAGCTGGAAGGAGGCATTTGTAGATAATATCAGCTCACTCTACCCCTCTGACAGCAAATGTGGGGCAGCTGAGCATAGAGAATCTCAAGGCTAAAGGAGTGAAGGGGTAACAGGACTTCCCTCTCAGCAGAGAAAAAGCAGTTGCTTCTGCTGATGTGTTAGCAGAGGAATCCCATGGGCACCCTCAGATTGGCAGGGCCCTCTTGAGGTGTCTCTTCCATCCCTGTTTGCTCACCCCACCTCTGGCATGTGCACACAAGTGGTCATGAAGGACCACATATGGGATGTGCAGGGAAACCGAGGCTACCATCTTCCACAGTTTTCCTGGGAGGGGGCCTTGGTCAGACTGATTAGAAACTGACCAGGAACATTTCCCAAGTTACTCTGTGGTGATCTTTCTGGGTATGATGGGAGAGTAGGCAGTCACCAGCTTTAGGGCGTGTGCCATGTTTAGACTGGCATGGCATGATGAGCGCTCCCTGTGACTGCACAAACCTCAGCTAAGCTGAGTTTGGAGTACTAGGATGGCAATGGGGAGAGAGGATCTCTCTCTCTCTCTCTCTCTCTCTCTCTCTCTCTCTTTCTCTGTCTCCCTCCCTCTCTCCCTCGCCCCTCTCTCATTGAGTCTCTCTTGCCACAGCAAAGGGGAGAGTGCCCTGTGTGAGACCATCAGCACTGTTTCCTGTTCCTACACTCAATACTCACTTCTGCCTGAAGAGCAGTGCTTTGTTAGAGGAGGGTCTGTCTAAGGCTTATCAGTTGGTACTTGATCGTCCAACAGCAGGGAGTAGGGCATGTTCTCTATAGAGCACAGGCTTATGCTCATAGTAATTTTAAAAAAAAAAAAAAAGAGGAGGAGGAGGAGGAGTTGGAGCCAAGTGCCCGTGAGTGAGTCACTCTGAGTGACCTGAGTCCTGATGTGAGCCAGACTTAAGCAGCAGAGAGGTGGTCAGAAAGTGGACTCTTCAGTCAGGGGGGCCCACACCCAAATCAGGCTTCTTATAACCTGTCTGGGATGGGAGGATGGTTTAGTCCCAATTTCATCCTACATTATGCCAGGGCATTTAACTAGCAAAGTAGTGGGAAGCTATACAAGGCACTGAGGGTGAGGAGCATCATGCACAAAACTAGACTTTAGGGATTTTTTTTGCCAGAGCTCAGGGCCTGAGCACTGTCCTCGGACTTTCTCAAGGCCAGAGCTCTACCACTTGAGCCTCAGCACCACTTCCAGCTTCTTTCTATGTATGTGGTACCGAGGAATTGAACCTGGGTCTTTGTGCATGGTAGGCAAACACTCTACCACTAGGCCAAACTCCTAGCCCTGACTTTAGGGATTTTGATTGATGTTGTGTCCAAAACACAAGTTTGGAACCTGCTTAAGAGGTAGGTCAGTGATGGCAAGGCTTGGACTGTCATGACAGGTGTGACCACAAAGAAGACAGTAGTAATAGAACTTGCAGCCTGGCTTGAATGGTAGGATGGGAGTGGGACTAGATGAGGATGAAGGGTTCACAGCCCAGTGTGTGCATGTGGGTGTCTGGGCCACAGGAATGTCAGGTGGAAATACAGAAACAGGTGGTTAGAGTCCACTCGTAGAGGAAGGAAGTAGCTACCCTATCTTTCCATCCTCCCCACCTTTCCCCAGACTTGGAATTCTTCTTGCTTCACTGCTCTGACTCTCATCCTGCCATCTTCTCTGCCATTAGATTCACTTCTTCCAGGATATCTTCCCAGACCACTCTCAACACTTTATGCAAGAGACTTGGGCCCTCCTTGCTCTCCATCAGCACATATTTGTGAGAGTGGCCACTGCTAGTGGATGTGCTATTTGTAGGCTTCTCCAATGTTCTACCTTGGATGAGCCTATATGCCTCTATCACCCTGTTAAGCCCAAAAGACACCCAGAGAAGGTGTGTAATGGCCTTTGACAGATGACCATTAGTTAACACTCTGAGGGACAGTCACATAGAAATGCTCTTCTCCTGTGTTCCCAGAACTGCAGGGTGATGTTGTTCATCCCTCCAGGGCTAGACTTTGGGTCTTCTTTTCTAGACCTGCCTAAGCTTCAGAGTGGGAGGCAATGGCCCAGGACAGGGCTGAGATAGTATTCCAAGTGCTTAATCTTTCTGCTTTGCTTTCTGCCTCCAGGCCAGGCTTTCTTCCACAAAGCATTTCTCCTAGTCTCCTTAGGAGGATTTGTTTTGCTTGCTGTTGTCAAGATATGACTCATTTTTAATTGCCTTCAAAATGACATCTTGCCAAAGCTTTTTAAAAAATATGTAAGTCCATCCTACAAGGATGAAGAGAGCATGATGGCTCCTACTAAGGCATTATTCCCATCCTTCCATTGGATGGATGCATAATACACTCGAGGAATTCTGAACTGGGAGGTTTTTCTTCTGCTTTATGATTTTCAAAAGTCTGTTTTGTTTGATATATGACCTGTCCTTGCATAGACCACCTGATGCAAAAACGGCCTTTGTTATTCTTAGAATGGTGTGCTACATACTCATGCAAGACAGCCAGACAGAGAGAGAGAGAGAGAGAGAGAGAGAGAGAGAGAGAGAGAGAGAGAGAGAGAGAGAGGGAGAGAGGGAGAGAGGGAGAGGGAGGGAGAGAGAGAGAGAGGTGGGAGGCAGGCATGCATTTCTGGAAGGGCCTTGAGAAGTGTTTTGGTCATGGTGAGCTCAGGTATCTTGCAAAACTAGGAGGGGTACAGCCAGAGCTAGGTACTTATGGGTGATACAGAGAGCACAATGCCTAAAGAAGTAGCCGTGGGGGCGGGGGTGCAGCAATGTGGCCTAGCGTGGGGGTGGGGGGGCAGCAATGTGGCCTAGTGGTAGAGTGCTTGCCTAGCATGTACTAAGCCCTGGGTTTGATTCCTCAGTACTATATACACAGAAAAAGCCAGAAGTGGTACTATGGCTAAAGTGGTAGAGCACTAGCCTTGAGAATGCTCAAGGACAGTGTGGCATTGTTGGGAAGGTGGGCAGACCCTCATGCCTTCAGACCATTCCCTGCCCCCATAATAGTCCCTTCCTCCCTGGTCCCATCACCCACTCAGCAAATGAGATAGATGAGGGATCTTCAAACACACAGCACTGACTCGCTGGTCAGGAAGGGCTCTGGGAAGAACTTCTGCTGAACCACTCAATGGATTCCTATTCTTGGCCTTTCCCCTTCCTTCTCACCCCCTCACAATTCCGCACCAGACTGAGGCTTTAAAAAAAAGAAAAGAAAAAAAGACAAAAAAAAAAAAAAGGAAACCCTGGGAAACAGTTTTCTTCTGGAGGTCAGGAATGAGCTGTCCCACAGGAAATACCAGATTCTTCATCTGGGATAGCCAGCCTCCCAGCCTGCTCCAGCCCTCCCTCAGCCCACTTCTGCTGGTGGCCAGGGTCTGCTCTGGCACGGGAATTGGTGGGCAGAAGGGGCAGAGCTGAATCCAAACTGCCCTCCCCAGCAGCTCACTACTGTCTACTGCGTGTGTCATTTTTGTTTAAGGCTAAAGGCAGCCAGGCATTGAAACTGAAAGAAAACCAAAGACCTGAGCTGCACGTTCCTTCCGGGGGGGAGGGGGGGAAGGCGTGGGGGGATCTGTTCTCAGACCTCAGCCCCACCTGGTGGAGGGAAAAGCTCAAGGTGGGGTCAATATCTAAGCCTCCTTTTTCAGGCCAGAGGTCATTTCAGCTTCTTCCTGCTACCCAGATGAATACAAAATTCTCTCTCTTGAGGGGGTAGTTACCCTCCTTCCAATGTCCCTGTACTTAGGCATTATTACACGCATGCCAGAGTTTCTGAAGTTCCAAGAACAGCCTTTCTGCTATAGTTTCTGCCAGTTGTCTCCTAAGCACAGTGGAGAGAGACACTGGCCAATTGCCCTCCCTGTGGAAGGACAGAGTGAGGCCTCTCCAAGTGACAGAGTGTGTGGAAGGGTAGAAGGGTATAGGAGATAGAGGGCACCAATCAGCCATGGTGTCCTCGGAAGTCTCAGCCCTTTCCTTTCTCCAGATCTGAAGGAGAGTCTCTGGGCACAACTAATGCCATACTTGCTTTCTGGATCTCTTGCATTAGTCAGATCTATGTGTCCCCCTAAAATGGAGAAAGGAATGGTAGAAAGTTGTGTGGGTATCCCTTTTGAGATCAAAAAGCCCATGGGAATTGGCTTCCCTTCTGGTTTGCCCTCCTCTCCCACACACACATACATCTGGGACACATACAGCTTTGAGCTCCTAATGTCAATGGCTTATAGGAGATGGGGATGGTTTACTCCAGGTAGCAGGATACACTGGACTTCTCAAGTGATGACTGCTGTCCTGACCAACAGGGTAGTGTAAGGAAGGATGCCATGCTACTGGCTTATTTGTACTGGATTGACGGAACCTAGGGGACTGCTGCTGGCATGTCTATTGGCTGGCCAGTAGACCTAGCCCTCTGCTGGCCTCTCCCCATACCCTGAGGGAAACCCCAGGAGTCCCCCTAGTCCCTCACTGTCTTTAGCCAGCTGAAGTTGAGAGAACCTAGTGGTCAAGGAGCAGATCCCAGATTCCTGTGTGTCAACATATTGCCTTTCCCTCACCACTAGCCATACCAGAAGAGGTGGGGGAAAAGTCATGGGCAGACCAATTGAAGGCTTGCCACTCTCTAAGGCAAGCAGAAGACCTGGCCCCAAAGGCAGACAGTCTGAGGTGCCTCTTCTGACAATATGCCTCTCAGATCATCTTCCTGAAGAGCTAGTGCCATGGTCCCATACTAGATTCACCTTCCCGAATAGATATCCCGAATAGATAGCCACTGCCCCTGGCTGGACAAGGGTTCCTTCCTCTCTCACTCATCTATTTGTTAAAAATCCCCTTTCCAAGACAGGCGTTGTGGCACACATCTGTAATCCTAGCTACCCAGGAGGCTGAGATCTGACGATCGTGATGCAGAGCCATCCCAGGAACTAAAGACTGTGAGATTCTTATCTCCAATTAACCACCAGAAAACCAGAAGTGGTACTGTGACTTCAGGGGTAGGGCAATAGCCTTGCACTGAAGAGCTCAGGGACAGCACCCAGGCCCAGAATTCAAGCCCCATTACCAAAAACAACAACAACAAAAACAAACAAACAAACAAAAAACATTTCTAAGAGACATCCTTAGAATCAGTGCTGGCCAGATCCTGCTCTTCAGCCACCTTCATATTTTGGAAACTGCACCTGATTCCTTTCTTCCTTGGTCAGGAGCCCAGGGTGCAGAACCATGTCCATTTGTTCCTTCTATTGTATCAGATGTTCTCCAGATAAGGAAGCCACTTTTCTTCTCCAGTAGCCTCCAAGAAAGGCAGAGTAGTGAGTGCTTGGAGGAACATACCAACTTTTGGAAACAGGTTATCAGCAAGAGAGTGTACTGGCCTCAGCAAGGCATGGGTTGGTTCCCACAGGCCTCTGCTCCTGGAGGCTGCTATGGGAAGATGTTGTACTAGGACCCTTCCTGGGCTATTCACCATCTCTTCCTGTTCCCCCACAGGCTCACTATGCTCAGTCTCCATCGAGAAGGCACTGCCAGAGGACAGAGGCCTATACAAGTGTATAGCCAAGAATGCCGCTGGCCAAGCCGAGTGCTCCTGCCAAGTCACTGTGGATGGTAAGCCATACCCACTTATTGCCACCATCTCTTAGTGCCTCCTGCACCTGAATAACCTGTTTCCAACTGTTCCCATTCCTACCTAGGCACTGCTTTGGTGAGAATGAAACTATCTTTTACAAAAACAAGACAGGAGGGAAAGTGACAGCTTTCCCTGATCACCCCATGTAGTGGCCTCTTCCTGTACCCCCTGCTAGGAGGAGGGGCTCTTCATCTCCTCCTCCTTCTCTTCTACCTCCTTCTTCCCCTCCTCCTGCTCCTCCTCCCCTTCTTCCTCCTCCTCTTACAATCCTGACCTCACATCCAGTACCTCTAAACAGGAACACCAGGCACTAGGGCACTAGCAGGAGAAAGGACACACCCACAGGAAAATGACTGCAAGGGCTTTTTTTTTTTTTTAAACAAGCCAGCAAAGGAGAGTGAGTGCTGGTGCCGGGGCATACAGGCTCAACCTGGGTCCTGGGGATGTGAGGAGGCTGCTGAGTGTGGGAGCATCTTCGAGGAAAAGGTGAGTCAGGCTGAGGCCTAGGGCAGAGAGGACACAACCACCTCTCTGCTGAAAGGAAACAGTAATAGTAAGACGGAGAGAGAGAAGAGAGGTTGAGCTCAGGGGAGCCATGGGAGGAAGCACAGACCCATCGAATATGAGTGGAGTTTCCACCTTGGGCATTGGAAAAAGCCCCACTGGAAGACTTGGGATTTGTTCTGAAAAATGTAGGAAGTTTGTGTTTGTGACTCTTCTTCCCTCTATTAGGAGTATAGGTAAGAGACTTTAAATAGAGTAAACCTCATAATGATGGCTTAGTCTGATACTATTATTTACTATTATTATTAGATCATATCATCATCACAGTATTGGGGATGAAACACTCAAAGCTTTGTAAGTACTCTACCACTAAACTACATCTCTAGCCCCAACACCCTCATTTTAGAGATGTGAGAGCTGAGGCCATTCAGAGAAGAAATAGACTTGTTGAGACTGCCTGAGCCCTATACGGTGAGCCTGTACAGATTCCCAAGCTAGTGCCCTTTTTTATATTTTAATACTTGCCTGGAAATGTCTAAAAAGGTAGTTTTTAAGAACAAGTCTCTTGCCCTTGACATGCCTGGTTATTAACCCATCAGTGACATGTCAAAAACCAATGTCCAAATAAGGCGCCTGGAACAAAAGCTTTGTTATCCTTCTGGCTCCTGAATGGGATCACTTGAGTCCTAAAATGCTAACCTGTTTTACTGCCACCTGGAAAGATACAGAATCACTGTCCTCATTCCTGATTGTATAATCTGATCTCTTGATCATAAAGCTGTAATCTACTGGACATAATTAATGGGAGAAAGGAGTCAAAGTCTTATAAAGAGATGTCTTTTAAATACACAGTGACATGGTAAAGTTAAATTGCTAGCAGCCAAAAAAGGAGATGCTGATATCCTCTGAGATTGTGTCTGCTCCCAAGAGTGCTGAATATGCCATGGTCTGAGTCTAGAAAACTAGATCTAGCATCTCAGAGTTCATGGTCAGCTGAGGAAAGGACAGAGGAGGGGTGGGAGAGGAGCTGATAGCTCAGACTTCCAAGCTCTCCTTACCTGGGAAGCCACCACACAGGTCAGAGTCCTGCTTCTTTCCAGGTGTTGCATTGTAGCATTCTAGAGAATTCGACCCCAGAAGCTGATAGCCCTACTTTTTAGACTCACAGTCCTTCCACACCAATCTATGTTAATGAGATTATGTACTTTGGGAATCCCAGACCTTTTGAACTCTCATTTGCAAGGATAGTTGCAAACAGGACAGCAATTTAGTCTCCTTATCTATAAAGTATTAGCAACTTGCTCAGATTTGTTTGTAAAGCAAAATTTCCTTTTTTTCCTATAGATTCAGAATCTTTAGTGGCTTTTTTTCCTTCAAGTTTAAGGAATGAATTCTTTCTGCAACTTAAGGGGAATCTGCTTGCCCTAAAAACAACTGGAAGAGTCTTTTGCTGTCCTTACTAATTTTTTTTTAATCAGTCATGGGGCTTGAACTCAGGGCCTGGACACTGTCCCTGAGTGTCTTTTATTCAAGGCCAGTGTTCTACCGCTTTGTCCTACAGCTCCATTTCCCATTTTCTGGTATTTAATTGAAGATAGCATCATACACTTTTCTTCCCAGACTGGTTTTGAATCTTGAACCTCAGATCTCAGTCTCCTTGGTAGCTAGGATTACAAGTGTGAGCCACTAGTAGCTAGCTTTATCCCACTAATATTATGTGTGCTCACACATGCATGCCATCCTAGGGCTTGAACTCAGGACCTAGGTGCTATCCAGATTTTTTTGCTCAAGGCTTCATTTCTGGCTTTTTAGTAGTTAGTTGGAAATACAACTCTCATAAATGTTCCTCCCAAGTTACCTTTGAACTTCAGCCTCTTAAATAGCTAGAATTATAGGCACAAGCCACAGGTGCCTGGCTATCCACACTAATCTATCTCTAGTTCTTTCATAGGCAGGGTTTGGCCCTTGGCCACAAACTAGGAGCTGGGCTTTGGGAGAAAAGCTAAAAGTGACAGAAGAGAAACCAGCTAAGACAATGGACTGAGTCTCAGTTAATTGAGGCTGGTTTGGTTTTCATAGAGAAAGAAATGGGGTCACTTCTCCACTTGTTTCCTCCCTATTCTTTTAAATACACAGTGACATGGTAAAGTAAATTGCTAGCAGCCAAAAAAGAAGATGTTGATATCCTCTGAGATTGTATCTGCTCCCAAGAGCACTGAAAATGCTATGGTCTGAGTCTAGAAAACCAGATCTAGCATCTCAGAGTTCATGGTCAGCTGAGGAGAGGACAGAGGAGGGGAGGGAGAGGATCTGTGTCCTGTGTGCTGGGTAGTCCTCTACCACACTTAGTTCTGTTTTTCATCCAGAGCCTTAACTGCTCTCCAGCCATGTTGCATTGTGGCACCTTTCTGCCTCCTTTGCTCTACCCAGCTGAATAAACTTCCATTTGTCCCTTCTTCCTCTCAGCTCTCCCCACAGCATGATACTTAGAGATTCCAATGGGTCTGAGTATCCTTTCAAATTATAGGCAAGTTTTGGTGCGCATGTGAACCAGAGCATCTTTATGAGCAAGTGCCTTGGCTTTTACCTGTAATCCTAGGTACTACAGAGGCAGGGATTAGAAGGATCATGCGTGGAGAGCTGGTGGGGGAAGTCACAAGATCCTCCATCTCAACCAATAAAAATCTGGGCATCATAGCAAATGACTGTTATTCTAGCTATTCAGTAAGTGAAATAGGAGGATTGTGGTCCAGGTTAGTCCAGGTATACATGTGAGGCTCCTATATGAAAAATAACCAAAACTAAAATGGCTAGTAGTATGGCTTAAGTTGTGGAGCATCTCCCTGGCAAATGAATTCAAACCCTAGTGCCACATAAAAGGGAGGAAGGAGGGGCTGAGAGTTTGGCCTAGTGGTAGAGTGCTTGCCTAGCATGCACAAAGACCTGGGTTTGATTCCTCAGTACCACATACATAGAAAAAAGCCGGAAGTGGTGCTGAGGCTCAAGTGGTAGAGCTCTAGCCTTGAGAAAGTCCAAGGACAGTTCTCAGGCCCTGAGCTCAAGCCCAGGACTGGCAAAAGAAAAAAAAAAAAGGTGGAAGGAGGAGAGAGAGAGAGAGAGACAGAGAGACAGAGAGACAGAGAGAGAGAGAGAGAGAGAGAGAGACAGAGAGAGAGAGAGACAGAGAGAGAGAGAGAGAGAGAGAGAGAGAGAGAGTTACTCCAGATGGGGTGATGCACACCTGTAATCTAAGCACTCAGGAAGCCGAAGGAAGGAGGATCTTGAATTTGAGGCCATAACAAAACCCTGTTTAGGAATTTTTTTAGTGAAAGTGGAGAGGAGACCACTTGCTCTGAGGAATTTTCAACTAATCTAGTCAGTGTTAGACTCATTCAGTCCATCCACAATCAACTATCAGGCTCACTTCTGGAAAGGACCAGTCCTATATCCCTCATAAGAGACAGTGAGGTCCTGCTCTACCATGCTGACCTCAGGCTGCTTTCCTAGGCCACTCAGCAGGGAGACCCAGATCTCCTGAAAGCTACTCACTGTCATTCAGTCAGCCTGAGTCCAGCTGCATTCAAACCACACATCTGAGAGCTGAGGGCAAGGCTCAGGTGGTAGATTACCTACCTTCCAAGCTGTATTTCAGGATCTTATAAAAATGAGCCCAGGTGAGTTCACTGGCTATGTCATACACATTATTATTTCCCTTATATAGTATAATATACATGTACATGCAACATGGGCTATTTGAACCTTTTTTTCTATGAACATAGGTGTTTTGAACATTTTGCGGATCAGTTATACCACCCTTCCCTCCAAACATGGAAGGGAAGCTTAGAATGGACAAGGAATTGCCAGAAAACTCACCCCGAAAGGAAAAAGAAAATATGGCCTTCAATGTCTGCTATATACAGACTCATGTACTTTACATTTTCTATTTAGACAGCAGCCTTTCTCATGCTCAGCAGTGTGAACAGCCTTCCCAGAACAGACATTATGCACACTAAGTCCAGGCTGGTCTCCTGTCCCACTTAGAAAATGATAACATGGATCACCTTGGCAGGTCTCAGGTATATCTGGTCCTAGAGCCTTTACTTTTCTATGACTTGGTATGACACCCTGTACAGGGTCTACAAGAGCCCCTCATGGGACTGCATAACCCATTTTCTGGGATCCAGATACTCAGAAGGTGAGGAAGCCCTTCTTGGGCCCGCACAACAAGGTTGGAGTCAGAAGATACCCTGGGCCCTCCCTAGACCATCCAGTCCTTCCCAGCCCAGGCCTCCTTTCTCCAGGAACCCTAGGCAAGGCCCCAGCCTCAGCTACAGGGAGAGTAGGAGTTTGACCTCCACAAGGTCATACGTGCCATTTTTTTTTAATCAGTCACACACATACACACACACACACACACACACACACACACACACACACACACACACACACACACACACACACACAAGCCAGGAGTTGTTTCTAGTGGTAGAGTGCTTACCTAGAATGCATGAAGCCCTGGGTTGTATTCCTTGGTTACCACAAACACAGAAAAAGCTTGAAGTGGTGCTGTGGCTCAAGTGATAGAGCACTAGAAAAGCACTAGCCTTGAGAAAGCTCAAGGATAGTGCCCAGGCCCTGAGTTCAAGCCCCAGGACTAGAAACAAACAAACAAACAAACAAACAAAAAAACAGTACACAGGAGGCAAAGCTGGAAGATCTTGAGTTTGAACCAAACAGACACTTGGGACTATCTATCAACACCAAGTCTCAACAAACAAACAAAAAAAGGAAAAAAGTGAGAGAGGCAAAGCACCCCATGTCATTGTTCATTCATTCAACAAATATGAGTGTTGGCTCTGCCAGGCACTGCTGGAGTAGCTGGCATTTGGAACAGTAAACAGAAGAAGTATCTGCTCTGAGGACTTAACATTTTAGAGAGGAGGCTATAGTGCAGGTGAACAGATATGTTGCAATGTCAGGTAACACTGTACTATGAGGAAAGCACAGTGCAGTAATGAGAATGCTACTTCAAAGTGGCAGGCAGCTGAGGCCTGTGGGGGTAGGGACATTTAAACAGAGGCAGGAAATGAGCAAACGAGTCCCAGAAGAGGGAATAAGCAAGAACAAGATTGTGCTTATGACATTCCCGTAAGAGGAAGCAGGCTAGGCCTTAGGCTATAGAGGACCAGGGTCAAAGTCCTATAGCCCCTGGTAGGAAGCCAGATTTTATTCTATGTGTATTGGGGAAACACTGAATACTTGCAAAGCATCACTCAGCTAGAACAGACCTAGGATGTCAGGAGTGGAGCAGGGACACCAGTCTTTTTGCACCAGTGGAACCTTAGGCTCGCTAGAATGGACAGAAATGATGGGGGTTCAGAATCTGGTTTAATACAGAGCTAACACGAGTTGCTGATGTATTGCTGATGCTTGAAGAAAGAGAAAGAGGAGTTAGTCCAAAGGCCTTACATAGTCTACTCTTTGTTAAAGTCTTAGTTTTCATGGAGGAATGAAGCTCAGTGCTTATAACACCTACTGAAATCAGAATGTGGGAATTGGGAAGCAATCAAAAGTTCTTTAAGTGTGAAGCTGAAGATGTCCATTAGATCAAAGAAGCGTATTTCCTTGACTGATATTTAGATAATTAGATAATTCTGAGGCTGAGTGGGGTTGGACATGAGGAGCCATCTATATGTAGAGTCCATCAGATGCCCTGGGAATTTACTAAGATCTTAGAAGTAGCTGTGGCTGGAATAGGAATAAGAGAAGGAGGTAGAGACCAACAATGAGAGATTAGGGGTTCACAGAAAGAGATTAGGAAGCAACGGCTGCAGAGAGAAACCTAGGAAACGTCCCAGAAGCCAAAAGATGAGACTTTCAATAGGAAAAGAATCATCAGGATCAATATGTCAGATGCTGCTGAGTCCAGAGATCATCCTGAGGGTTGGCCATTTGAGTTGGCCATGTCAGTAGAGATCCTTGATGATCTGAGGAGGAATGTAGGGGAGTGCTGGTAAGAACAGCCTCAACAAGGTGTGCAGAGGACGTCCTGATGAGTTATATGAGAATCTAGACCCATGGGGGGCAGGAGCATAGCCTAGTGGTACAGTGCTTGCCTAACATGCACGAAGCCCTGGGTTAAATTCCTTGGTACCAGATACACAAAAGCTGGAAGTGGTGCTGTGGCTCAAGTGGGAGAGCGCTGTTCTTGAGGAAGCCCAAGGACATTGTCCAGGCCCTAAGTTCAAGCTTCAGGACTGGCACACACACAAAAAAAGAATCTCAACCCAAGCTCTAGACTTTAACCACTGAGGTCCACTGCCACCAAGGCCCAGGCCATTGGTAATTCTGATTGTCATTCACCTTTGTTGGCCTACCATGTTTCTCAATCCACTGTCACTTTCACATTTATCCTTTAAATCATTGCTTGTAGCTAATGAATAGTGGGCTGAACTAGAGACCTGCTGGGGGATTTTTTCGTGGTTGTTGTTGTTATTTCCATCTTCCTGCTGAGGAAGACCAAGGTCAGAAAAGTTTAGAAACTTATCCAAGAACTCATAATGACTAAACAGAGCCAAAAAGGCACTCTCAAAGTTTCTAAGAATCACTCTTATTCTAGCAGGCTGCTTGTTATCTGGCAAAGAAAAGGGCCATCCTGGAAGAGGCTGGAACCATAGCCCCTAAACCCATTCCTAGAAGGTTCCCAAGGCCTCATCTCCCCCTCCCCTAACCTAGGGTCAAAGCCCTGGATTCAACCTCTTGGGGTAAACAAACAAGCAAAAAAAAAAAAAAAAAAAAGAATGCCACCCTGTGCAGATTTCCTCCAGAGCTAGTCCAGGAGTAGAAGGGGTGAGGCATTGTCCATATAAGGACAAGTTTCCCTCTCTCTGTAGAGGCCCCCCACTTCCCCACACCTCCATCTTCCTCCCCCATGCTACTTTGGGGGCACAATGGGGCCAGCAAAGAACTCCAGTCCTGGGGCTCAAATATAGAAATGAAGTCGAATTTCATCACAAAATGATTAAAATAGACAGAAAACTACAAGCTGCTCTTAAACTTTTATTACTATTATTTTTATCCCCTGGACAGCAGCATGAGCACAAAGCTGGTTTTGATTAAGCATGTGGTCCTTCCAGGCCATTCCTTGCTGGCAGTTCTCACAGAGACCTGGTGGTTCCATGTCCCTGGCCAGGCCCCATGGCGCAGCATACAGCCCCGCAGTGCTGGCCCAGGAGCTGGGAGTGTGGTCCCCTACCAGGCTCCAGGTTTGCTTTGAAAAGGGAAACTTGAGCCCTTTTCCCCACAGCCAGATGGAAAGATAAGGTGCAGCCAAGAAACTTCTCAAAACCAGACTCAAAGCAGAGCCCAGGCTGGGGTGCTCACACCTCCAGTGAGTACTGAGACAGTGAAGTGATGAGGCCGACAGGGACTGGTCCCAGGGCTTTCTGAAGGTGGAGGATATCTTCAGAGCATATGATCAGTGGACGGAAGGGGTTCATTAAAGTAAACAATGCTTATCAACTCTCCAAAGCACTCTCGGGTGCCTTTTCTTTCTTGTGTGGATCTGGAGACACTGAGATAGAGAAAATATGAGTTGTTGTTGTTGTTGTTGTTGTTGTTGTTGTTGTTGTTTTCCTCTGTGTAAATGTGGAAACAGAAACAGAGGAAAGTTTTTTTTCTTGACCTCTGACCATAATAGTGCTCTGAAAGAATGTTTAAAATGACCCACAGGGGGAGAAATCATACTAGGCCCCACTACGGTCTTTCAGAAATCCAGGGAAATAGGTTTTTCATGCCTCGGTTTACCCATCAGTATAAAAAGAATCCTGTTTCTTCTATCCAAGTCTCTTCTATACTCTGGGACTCTCCAGGAGAATGCTGAGACAGGTATACAAAACTATGTACACATTCTGACCTTCCAAAAAAGGAGGGAAATGAACAAAGAAAGAAATCTCCTTAAAGTTCTAGGGAAGTTTCTGTCCCTCTCGCTGTGTGTCCACCTGGAACTGGCACCCTGAGGTGTGCGCAGCTTCTTGACAGCTTGACAGAGCTGGCTCCCAATGGCAGGGACCCAGGACTCACCATCCAGGGCTGTTTTGTTCTTGTAAAAGGTGGTGGGATATGGGTAATACACAGTAGGGCAGGGGTCAAGGAAGGGGCTGGATTATCAACCTCTGCTTAAAAGGATTTTTTCCATCTTTATTTTCTTATTCTCCATCCCTTGTTATATACTGCTAGAAAGTCCTACTTGAAGTCCAACCTGAATTTTTCCTACAGTTGCTCATTTATAGCCTTCAGCTATCCTCACTATTGTTACTACTACTTGCAGGATTGATAGTAAAGGTACAGGACAATTTAACAGTTTGCCCAAGTTTGCATCAGGGCCTAGATCGCTTTCTAGACAAGTGTTCAACCACTTGAGCCATACTCTTGTCCTTCTGCTTTTAGTTTGTTTTTCAGATACAGTCTTAGCCTCAAACCTCAATCTGTCTACCTCCAACTTTAAAGGAACTAGGACCACAGGCATGAACCAACCACCTTGCCTGGCATTTTTTTTTTTTTTTGAGATAGGGTCTTGCCAACTTTTGTCTGAGCTTGCCTAAAAGCCTGATTCTCCTTTCTTTACCTCCTTAGTAGCTGGGGTTATAGGCATGAGCCACCATAACCAGCTCTTAGCTATGGTCAGTGGGCAATTGCCTACTACAGCCCTGTGGTCTCTGATCTGTCATTGGACCTACAAAATACCTGCACAGAGCCTGTCAATGTGAGCTGGAAAGAGTATGTCCTCAGCCCCTGGATTCTAAGTTCCTGGTGCTCCTCTCTGCTGAACTCCAGGAGCCCAGTCTAGACAGGATCAGCCAGGGCTGCCAATCCTAGAGGTGGAGACAGGAGATGGATCTTCCTCCCCAGCCAAGCCACAGGAATGTGACCAAAGTCCCTTCTGGAAAGTCTCCCCACCCCCTTCCTCCCAGTGAGCTTCCTCCCAGGAGCAGGAAATGGAGGACAGGAAGGGGCTCCAGGGGGAGTGTCCTCCAGGCCTTGTGTTCCTTGTGTAGAAGGAGGCTGGTAAAAACTGGAGATGGTGATATCCAGTCAGCCAGTAACTTCTTATCTCAGTCCTGGGTAGTCTGCCCATGTCTTAAAGTCCATTCTTCAGGTAAGGGTTAGGCTAGGCTGCCCTGCCCTGCCCTGCCCAGCCCAGCCCAGAGTGCTGATTCCATATTACCCCATACAGGGGAAGGCTTCCTCAAGTATTGTCCATGCTTTATATTGAACTAAAAGAGAGAACCTGAGCAGAGAGCTGAGGGGCTGTCCACCCCCTGCCCAGTACCCCTAGTGCTGTCCCAGCAGGGGGCAACTGCAGAAGCCCTCAGATTGAGTCCTTAACTTGGTCTCAGAGGTGAGACGTGCCAGATGCCTGCCCTGCTCCAAGGCCTTTGTCTGGCCTGTCCTGGCCTCAGGCAAAAGCAAGTCTGAGAAACCAGAGTCCTCCCCTCTACCAAATCCATGAGCCTAAGGACCCCATTGCCTTTGGAAGGCCTTTAGGAAGACCAGAACACTTGGCTGAGTGAGTTGGGACTCATAGAAAAATATGGAACAAGCCATGCAGGGGGTTCCCAGCTTGCCAGAGCCATTCCTGGTGGCCTTTGCTGCCACAGCAGGAGCGTTAAGCATTTCTCTAGCCTGTGCATCCATCTTGCTGCTCCTGGATCTGCCATCTGATTTATCAGGCTCCTGCAGTGCAGAAGTCTCTCCTTCTTTGGTGCTCCCAGTGGAACAGCCAGTCCAGGCGCCAGGCTGCTACAAGAGAGGGCCTCAGAGAGGAATGTGGGCTGCTGGGCGGGCACTGGGTCAAGGTGGGGTTCTAACTAAGGTGCCTCTGGTCAGCTCCTTGGACAGCTGCTGACTGACAGTGGTGTTGCTTGTTTTGTTCCAGATGCTCCGGACAGTGAGAATGCCAAGGCCCCGGAGATGAAATCTCGGAGGTCCAAGAGTTCCCTCCCCCCTGTGCTAGGAACAGAGAGTAAGTACTTACTTGGATTTGTCATGCAAACCCTGGGACACCCAGGACTGGGGTGGCATCAGAGGCCTGGCCTTCTGATCTCCTACTGTGACGTGAGTGCTTTCTGGAGGCCTGGCTTCCCTCTGCTCAAGCAGAATGATGTGACTCCTTGTGGGGTTATCTTCCACAGCCCATCTCTTCACACTCGTATGTGCCTGGGAGTGGAGAGGTTGCCACTGAAACTTACATCAGGATTGGTTCTGATTTCCCCAGTTGACTCTGTAGTTCTCAATTTCTCACTCAGGCTGAAATAGCCAATGGTCCTGCTTACCTATGAAATCCCACACAAGTAAACCTTTTACATGTCCTTGCCCTGGACATACCTATCACAAATGGGCACATGGGATCCCATGTGTGCCCCGGCCACCATCTCTCTTGCCAGATCTGCCCCTATTCAATATTCAAGCCAAATCTTGACGTTCTCCTGAGCTTCTTCCTTTTTGATCTTGAATCCCTGTGGGATACCTCTCTGGCCATTTCTCATTGCAAAGCTACTTTAGCCCTGAGGTCTAACCCTCTTCAGCTCAAATAAACAACTCTTTGAGTTCCGAAAGCATCAGCACCTCCTTCCTCCACTGTGTCATTCCCAGAATCATAAGATTGTATCCATGTCTTCAGATGCTTTGCCTGGGCCTTGCTCAGGGAAGATCCTTGAAATTATGTAGTATAACAAACCAAGGGAAGCAGAATGCCAATGGCTCACGCCTGTAATCCTAACTACTCAGGAGGTAGAGATCTGAGGATCACAGTTCAAAGACAGCCTGGGCAGGAAAGACATCAGACTCTTCTCTCCAATTAATTACCAGAAAACTGGAAATGAAGCTGTGTCTCAAAGTAGTAGAGCACTACCCTTGAACAAAAGAGCTCAGAGACAATGGCCAGGCCCTGAGTTCAAGACCCACAACTTAACAACAACAAAATAGCTAAAGGAGAAAGGTGCTTCACTGTTTATTGTGACCGAGATCATAGACAGCTACTTCCCTCTTCATTTATTTTTTTATTTACTTTTATCTCCCCATGGATAATTTATCCATTAGACACCAAGCCTGGGTCAACATGGCTTTTTAGAGGCCCACAAAACTGTTCCATCTTACAAAATCATAAAAAATACACTTTTAGTTCTAAGACAATGTTTTTAGTTGTTGTTGTTGTTGTTGTTTTGCCAGTCCTGAGGCTTGAACTCAGGGTCTGCACACTGTCCCTGAGCTTTTTTTGCTCAAGGCTAGCACTCTACCACTTGAGCCATCGCAGTACTTGCAGGGCTTCATGCCCTTCTAATGCATGCTAGGCAAGCAAGCAGTCTGCCATGATACCATATTCCCTGCCCTAAAACAATGTTTTAAATCCTTGATATATCCGTCTTTATAAATAGAGCAATTTATAAAGTATAATTTACATAATTAAGGTAATGTATTATATGCTTATATGTATACATACGTATTTACACATATACCTTTATTTTTTTTCTTTCATTTTTTCTTTTAAGTGCCAGTCCTGGGGCTTGAACTCAGAGTAGGCTCTGACTCCTGAAGTTTTTTTGATCACAGCTCCCTTTCCAACTTTTGGGGAGGCAGTTGCTTAGAGATGAGTCTCATAGAGTTTCTTGCCCAGTATAGCATTGAACCACTATCCTCACATCTTAGCCTCCTGAATAGCTAGGAATACAGGTGTGAGCCACTGATGTCTGGCAGATATTCCTGTTTTTAATGGAGGAAGGAAGGGGCCCATGAAGACAGAAGTGCCTCAAAAGTTATAATGCAGCCCTGGTTTCCTTTATGGTTATCATACTGATTTGATTAGTTGAATTGTCCTTTGACAACTCCAGTTTTAATAGAGCGCTGAGTAGTTTGCACATCCCTAACACACTTAGTTTTAAACAGAAGACAAGACAACTTCTTTCTTTACCTGGACTCATAGAAAAAAAGACACTTCACAGCAGTATTTTATGACTTTGGTTTTTGTTTTTCTTTGTAAAGTATTATTTTATCTTCCTAATGCTGAGCTTGGGTTACTTAAACACAGGCAGTCAGTGTAATATAGTGGGGTGGCCAAAGTGAAGTTATAATTTCTCCTAGATATTTAATCCAAGTGAGTTCAATATCCATGGGAATAGTGAAGAGACCACTATTGTGAAGCTTCATTGTTAAAAGCATTGTTAATAAGGTGTTTCATAAGCACCTAATAGGAATGGCTTAGATCTTTTTCTTCTCCAAAGCCTGGGCCTTGCTGTGCTAGTTATGGGAAATGTGAACAGACCAGGTATCCCCTGTAGAGTATAAGTGGGTGATGTGGTAGTTTGCCTCTTGGGCACAGGGGCTCAGCCACTCCTGTCCTGGGCTCTAGATCCCTTTTCCAGTGGAATTCTGATAGAGGTGAGGCAGTATCAAAGAAGAACAATGGAGGAGGAAAACAAGTGTGAGACAATGAGTAGGCACACAACTGGGCTTTTTGTCCTGGAGAGCTATGGAGGCTGTGGAAACCCCCTATCAAGTTGTCAAACTTGTTGTCAAACTTAGGTTGCCTCCCAGGATAGCAAGGCTGTGGCTATATACTGGAATCGCCTGGGGAGCTGCCTGGGATGCTCCCCAACCCCACCACCCTGCACCTCAGCATCAAATCAGAGCCTCGGGGGTGGGACCCAGATTCAGTGATGCAGGGGGAAGCCAGGGCCCCACCGTTAGTTGTGAGCAGAAGATCTTCCCACTGCTGCTGTCAAGTGTGGAGCTACTGGGGTCCTCTCCTGCCTACACTTTCAGAGGGTTTCAGTGCCTGTGGGGTTCAGGCAGCCTAAATATGAGAGCAGCAGAGATGGAAGGAAGTGCTTTATCTTCATAGAAAATATACACATTTATGATGCTACTCCTTGTCTACAAGGGGTGTTTCACCCTGTGTAGGCAGCCTTCATGGTATAGTGACACATTCATTCTCCAAAGAATGGGAGTGTGCCTCCCTTTCCTGGCCCATCCATCAGTCCCCATCACCTCAAACCTGCTACCAATGACAGCTGCTAGCTCACCACTACCCAGATACATGTGTTCTTATCCTGGTCCAGGTGCCCTAGGGATACCACGGGGCTCGGGTCCTGGAGCCTCCTAAAGAGGTATCTATCCAGAGATGGGAAATGTCTTTTAGGTCCATGTCCCCAGTATTTTCTCTCTTTGTGGGATTATTTATTGTTTATTAGCTGCTACAAGGATTATAGCTACATATATTCATTTTTAAGCATTTTAAACAATTCAGAAATATACTAAATCCAATATGAACATCTATCTCCCAGTTTTACTAACTCCAATTCAGTTATTCTTCTGTGCATTTATATACATACATATGAAAATGTATAAATATGCAAATATACAAATACATCAATTGGAGGGTTTTTGCCTATAGAAATGGAATCCTGCAGTCTCGGTACCTTTTTCTTTTACTGTCTTCAGTCCTAGACATGTCTGATTCCATGAGTAGTCTGGCTGTGTGTGTGTGTGTGTGTGTGTGTGTGTGTGTGTGTGTGTGTGTGTGTGTGAAGGGCCATGAAGTAGCTAATGTGAAGAGGAAATCCATCTTTCCTGAGGAAAGGGAGAGAGACTTTGCTGTTGTAATGGAGCATAGTCAGATCCCTGTGAGTACATGCCCCTGTTCCCAGCCAGGCCCCTGTGGTCGTGTGAACCAGTATGGTCAGGTATGAGCAAGGATGGTGCTGTCCACACTGTGGCTTGGGAGCCACTGGAGACTCACTGCTGTGAGAAGAAGAAGAAGCCAATTCAGCTGCCCCCCAATCCAACTGACCAAAGAACAAGGGGCCAAGCAATGACTCACAAGCACAGGAGGAAGGTGGGAGGAGTTTGTGTGGGAGGGCTTGGGGAAGAGAGAAGCTAGGGCTAGGTTATGAAGGAGAGGAATGCAGTTTATGTGGTTTGGTTGGAGAGGAATGATAACATTGGTAAGGGAGGGAAGGCAGAAGGGGAGACAGCACAGATGCTAGGGTGACTCTTGTGAGCATGATTGAGTTGGGCAGCACTAGTTTTCTGAATTCCTGTGTATCATCAGCCATCCTCTTAGCTGAGCTGTCTGCATTGTTCCAGCTAAGTCGTTGACTCCACTATGCAAATCATTGCTCCTATTTTACAGATGAGTCCTAAAGATGAAACTTCCTTACCCAGGGTGTTACAAGTAGTAAGGAGTGGAACTATGTTTTCCCGCCATAAGCCCTCGGCCTGGCCACAGACTCAGATTCATAGGTTGTGCTTAAGGTTGGACCATAGGAAATAGCAGGAGGAGGTGGAGGACTAGCTGATAAGACTGATAGATGCCTGGCTGTCAAGTTTAGAGGGGAAAGAAGAACGGCTGACATATGTCTGGGTCTAGGGACTTCTCAAAGTATTTGCTGCATACCTGTCAATGGATTATTATTTTTTAAACTATTTTGATATCATCTCAAAGTTCCAAAAAATATTTCAACAAACTCTTATACTATGCTTTACTTGACACTCACCAATTGTTTACATTTTACCCAGTTGTTTTATCATTATGTACATATTCATTTACTATTCATTCAGCCACCTCTTTCAAACAAAATTAGAGATACCAATTCATGTGTGTCTCCTAAGAATATAACCACAATGAAATGATCAAAACCAGGAAATGTGACATGGAATCAATGCTGTTATCGAACCATCCACAGTCCACCCTCTATTTCTATCAGCTGGCTCAATAATGTCTTTTATGGCTGCCTTTCTCTCCTCTTGGTGGGAATCTAATACCAGCACCTCTGGAACACTTCCTTACTTCTTCAGCCCACAGTGAGTGGATCCTCTCCTGTTTGGGAGATAGCTCAGGCCCTGGGGAGAAGGACCCCCAAAGTCCTCAATCAGATGGAATAGGGAGATAGGAACAGCTTGGCCTGATCAGTTCTAGGGCAATGCTCAGACCCAAGGCCCAAGAAAGCTATGGATATGCAAAGCATAAGAAGGTCTGTATTATTCCATTAATTAAATGTAAGACTTTAGTGAAGGATTTACATCTCTCTGGACCATGGCTTCTTCATCATCCATGGCTAACCCCAGGCCTTTTTCAGCTGTGATGTCAGCACCATGGATAGAAAGGTTTTGAGAAGTATAATTCAGGTGTATGGAAACAAAGCTACAGCTTTAGCTCGGCTGAGTTTGCACAGCAGTTCAAGGTGTTCAGACTACTGGAGATCTGATCAACTGAGGAAGGCCTTAGGAGTTTTGTATGGAGGATAACTTGCCATTCTTAGTAAGTATTTGAATTTTCTAATCTGTTTTTGATTCTCTGCTTTAAGGGTTCTTGCCTGTACTATGGAGCTGTAGTTTAAAGCTGATGAAGGCCCAACAACCCTTTGGATTCCATGCGTGGCCTTGATGCTCATCTCTGGCCTTGATCACTGTGGACCATCCCAGTGACACAACAGACCACTTAGATTAAGATGGGTTGTTTGTTTTTGGTTTTGGTTTTGTTTTTTTTTTTTCTGGTATCTAGGCCTCTGGTATGTTTCTTTCTGTGAAACTGAAAGTCATACCAATTTGAAAGGATTCTTTTATATCAAATTCAGTGTCCAGTTTTCATGTAAGTTTCCTCAGGATCAGACATGCCTAGTAAACATTTTCTATACGTCATGCAAAGTGCTATACCTTAATAGGATCCAAAGGTCTGGAAGGAAATGCTTGAGAGTTTGAGTTTTGACATCCAGACTTCCCTGATAGTGAAAGATATGGGGAAGATTGTTTCATGATGGTCTCTAAAAGTGGACATCAACTCTACTAACTCCCTACCAGGGAGGAAGTATCAGTGTGATAGAGCCTAGCACCCTATCCCCACCTCCTCCTTGTGCCTGGGCCCCTGTGACATCCAGCTTCTTCTCTAGTACTTTCTATGCCTCTCCTAAACCTGACAGTGAGTCTTCCCCAGGGAGCACCTGCTAAGCAACATTGGCCCTGCTGGCCTAGCCATGCTAGGCTGCCTCTTTCACAGCCTTCCCCACATTCCATGTTCTGGGGACTCAGGGATGAGTGTTTGTAGTAACAAGAGGAGCTGTGTTCCTCTGGAATCTTTTAATATGACAGGTGGCCTTTGCTATAAGGGAAATAAGTGGGCAGTTTTCCCAGAGATGTTAATCTAGGAAAACAACCAGTCTTTTTCCACATGTTTATAAGGGGACATGCTAGAAAGGGGGAGGGGACCCTGAACCCACCTCAGTGTCTTCCATACCCGGGCTCCCCAGTGATCCCTGGGTGCTCACTCTACCCTTACCAGCCTATGTCTCTTTGGCAGACAGTCCATGCTAATTTGGGGAACTGTGAAGGTTTAAATGTCTATTTTTAGTTAGCTACCTAAAAAGGGAAATGTCCCCAGAGAGGCAAGAGATGCAGGGACCTACCGTACAAAGGTTGTTGACACTAGCGTCTCAATTCTCCTCTCAGACCCTTTTCACTGTGAAAAGGGAAGGGGTAGGGGAGAAGTACTCATTTGCCTTCAAAATAGCAATCCAGAAACTTCAATGAGAGATGCACCCTTCCCTCCTAGAATGGAAGGCAGGTTCCCAAGGCCAGAACTAGATTAGGCTTGGGCCAGCTGGGATAAAAGCAAGACACCAGCCATTAGGGGACTGATTTTCCCAGCCCTTCCCAGATTTCCTGGGAGACTTCTGGATTCAGTGTTTTGATACATGATCATTTTATTGGTCTTTCTCATATCTAGAGTAGATGGCTCAGCCATCGGTGGTTTTCATCTCAGAAGTCACAGAGCAGACATCTTAAGAGAGTCACAGCAAATTTTACAAGAGTTCAAGTTCCAGGATTATATTTGACAGCATGAGAACTAGGGGCTGAGGTGGGCTATTCCTTCAGAATTCGCAAGTTAACAGAATCTCCTGGATCTCACTCCTAACAGCTATTGATGAAGCAAATGCCAGGTTCTCTGCTAGGGCCAGGATACAGGAAATGGGCCCTGCTGCTGTCTCCTAGCATCTTTCTGTGGGGTGGGTGTGAGTGTGCGTTGGGGTGGTTTTCTGCTATTGTAGAGCCTTGAATGAGTTCTGGAACAGACCCACTGTGAAGGACAGGAACTCAGCCTGGAGACAGTTATGTCTGAGTAAGAGCTGCCTGAAGAGTGAGCAGGAGTCAGCCAGAAGAGAGACCAGTATGTGTAAAAAGCTGAAAGCAAGAGGCTCAGTGTGTTTAGAATGGTTCCAGGCCCATCAGCAGTGCCTGGGAGACTGGAATCGAAATTTAACAACTTTTCCAGGTGATCATAATGCATTGTAATACATTGAGTATACAGGGCATGAGGAAGGGTTTTCCCCAAGAGAAAAGCGCTGGAAAGAAGTCTGGGGATGACCAGAGGCTGCAGAAGTTTCAGCAGTGAGATGACTTTGGATTTAGACTTGAGAAAAATTATATTAGCTACAAGGTAGTAGATGTGTAAGAGTAAGGATGGAAGATCAGAGACATTTAGATGGGGATGGGGAAGGGGAGTATGAGCTGGCATTTAGTTGATCAAATTGATGGGATTTGTAACTGGGCACAGGCTAGATAGGTACCTACAAAAAGACTGGGATAAGGAACAATTTAGAGAGAAGATCTTGGATTTGATTTTGGACCTGTGGGCTTGTAGGATATGTTTGGCATCCCAGAGAGATGATGGCCAGGTGGTTGCACATAAAGTTATGGGCTCTCAAATAGGTATGGGCTGGCTCCAGGGACAAGGTGAGCAGGAGCAGGAACAGGAAAGTAACTCTGAGAGCAACCATGAATGAAATACCCTAGGGTAAGGTAGATGGGTTTAAGGGGTAGGACTGCACTGGATGGGTTGTGCTGCCTGGAGCTGGCTGGGGCAGGCAGCCAAGCTCTCCTCAGAAGTAGACCAGGTAACAAGTATATAAATGATGCTCTGTATCCTTTCCTGGCCTCCATGAGAGTAATAGTCATCAAGGGATTTACAAATATGGGTAGATTTCATTTTCCTTCTAGATTATTCCTTTGTGATAGCAGTTGATGCAGAAAGTTTAGAGTGTTTGAGAAGGGAATGAGGGAAGGGATGACATGAATACTAAGAGATGAGTGAATCCAAAGGAAAAGAAACTGGTTAGTGACCTAAGGACTGCTGAGGGTTTGGACATCTGGACCAGCCTGATTATTTACTGGAAGATCTAAATAGGGGCCAAGGAGCACAAGGTTCAGTGCCATGGTGCCCTTGTGTAGGTGCAAGCTGAACCCCACAAAGTGGCATAATAAATAGTTGGAGAAGCTAAATTTTTCCTAGAGGACAGAGAAGTCCTCTGGGGATCTGTCTGTTTAGGAAAGGAGGTGAGTGAGGAAGGGATCCATAGTAGAGTATTCTTGTTTTTACAACAAATTATGTTTCCTTACTTTTTAATGAGGAAACTGTAGCTCCAGAAGGTTAAATGATGTGCTTTAAGAGGCATACCTCAGTAATAGGATGACATTTGAACACAAGTTCAGCTCCAGAGCCTGAAGACTCTCTACACTTCTCAAAAGGACAGAGAAGGATCTCAGAGGCCTCCATTTGAGGGTGGAACAGAAGTTGACTCACAGAAATAAAGCAGCTAAACACAGGATGGCTGACGTATGTGACACACATCCCCTTTTTCATGAAATGGGGAGATGGTGAGGGGGACTCCGTGTGTTTGGTAGGGGTCAGAACCATATGAGAAGCTTCCTCTGAGAGAGCAGGTTTTAGAATCCAGTGAGTCTCCTTTCCCTTGTGAGTCCAGATCATTAATGAATTCCAGCAGATGGTCACAGAAAATACATGTAACATGTGGAACATTCTTAGCATTTAAAATTGTTTTTACTGTTACGAACCAGAGCAGCTTCAAATGCTAACCAATTCACATAATAGTAGTTCCAAATTTTCAGAGTAAACATAAGAACTGGGCCTTGGGTCCTATTTAAGTATAACATAAAAGATGTATGATGGGTAGACTTACTCTGACCTTATATAGGTTTACACAGAGCCACCAAGTGGGGGTAGGAGGATTTTTAGAAGCCTCCGATTTCATGCTGCCCCTCCTCCTGTTAACCCCTAGCTTACCTCCCCCAGCCACCAGAGAGTGTCAGCTTCTCCCTACCCATTCCCAAGATGAAGGAGCCAGCCACAGTTATATCAGTCTGCCAGACCCTTCTATAGTAAAGTATGGCAGTCTGGTCAGCTTAAACAGAAATTTATTTTCTCACAGTTCTGGACTCTAGAAATCTAAGATTATGGTCTCTCTCATTAGCTTGTAGATAGTTGGCTGTCTTTTCTCTAATCTTCCTCTTTACAAAGCCTTCCTTCTGTGTCTATGTCTAGTCAGTGTTTTGTCTCTCTTTATCCATCTATCCACCTATCATTTCTTTCTTCTCAATTTCTTCTTATAAGGGGACCACTCGGGTTATATGAGGACCCATCCTATAGGCCTATTTTATTCTGAAAAGAATAATGGAGGGTAAATATTTTAAATACATTTGAAAGAGTATGAATACAGTCAAAATAGATTGTTACAGCTATGAAAATTGAGTGAGTAAACCTGTGAAATTGTTTGTGAAAGGAGGAAAGGTTGGAGAAGTAATGATAAAATGCTGAGATTGATTGGAATGTATTATAAATATATGTAGAAACATAGCAGTGAAATTCTCTGTATAACTAATGTAATCAATAATAATAATAATAATAATAATGGCCCTATCTCCAAATGCAGCCACATTCTGAGGAACTGGGGATTAGGGATCCAGCATATGAATTTGAGAGGCTACCACACAGCTTCTCTAGACAGATGGTCTTCCTCCTCCTGAGACCAGAACTGCTCTGATAGAAGTCTTTTCTCCTTTTCCTTGAAAACTTCTCCCTTCTCAGCAGTCCTGGGTAAGGGCTGGGTGGGGACTTTGTGGTTCAGCCTGTCATCTAAATCAATGTCTAGCTTTCCTGTGTTCTACCCCTCTAGCATCTCTAGGTTTTCCTTCTCTTTCAGAAAGTCCTGGCTGTCTACCTCTCACCTTAGGAAGAACCTTAGCTTCTTATTTCTTCACCGTATTTCTCTTGGTCCAGAATTCTTGAATATGAAGTCCCCTTACTCCCCCCTACACATACACACCTATTCCTTTAAGCATTTCCCTAGAGTCACTTTGACCCACCATCCTCTGAACCTCCATAGTAATACCCATTAGCTCTGTGCTGGCCACACCTGGAAGCCTTTTTAAAGATCTATTCTGGCCCTTTGGTTAATCCCATATTGTAACAATATCTGACTTTGTTACCTGGTATATTACATATATATAGGTAGATATATATATATATATATGCTTATTTGTTTATTTGAAATAGGAGGGGGAAAATGAGGGGAGGGGTGGGAAAGGGAAATGGGGACAAAAACATGAGAAGGGGTACCAATGTGTGAGAAGTAATGCACCTTCTATCTGGTGAATATAACTGTAACCCCTCTATACATTAAAATAAAAAAATGATGGTAATTTTAGATACAGTAGGCCATATAGGAGGGGGCTAAATGAAAGGACCTCCAGGATATGGAAACAAGAGCCATATAATGTGGGATTGTTGTTCTTAACATACTATGTTATTTCTTATCTCTTTTGTTGTCCCTTGGTTATTCTTATATTGTTACAATATCTTATCTTGTTATCTGGGGAAAAAAAATCTATTCTGTCCCCTGCTCACAGTGACATTTCCAATATGATTGGGCATTGGACTTCCACAGCCTTCTCTTTCCCCTAACTCTTCTCTGGGGCACCAGCTGGGGTTGGCCCTGGCTCCTTCTCATCTTTCACTGAATTCTTTTCCCCATAGCTCTTACCCAGCCTGCCAACTTGCCTGTTAACTTCAGTTTTAATCTGAAATCTTTTCTTTCCAGTCTCCACCTAGAACTCTGGTCCTTTGTATTCCTTCAATACAATTTCCCACTATCTAAGCAAGAACTTGCAAAATAACTTTTTTCTCCCTCCTGTTTTGCCCCCTAAATTCCTTTAATGTTTCTTTAATGTTGTACCTCTTTACTGAATGGACTTTGATCAATGACTAAGAAGATCTGATAGTAGCCCAATTGCCCCCAAGCCTTTGGGCCCAGTCAATAGTTATTTGTGTTCGGACTTCTTGCTCCCTTAGGACAAAAGGCCTACCTCTTATCTCTGTGTTAGAAACCAGTGTCAACCAGGAGAACTTTCTGTAATGATAGAAAAGGTGTGTCTGTATCTTGTGGCTACTAATCACTTTTGGAAATTGGGCACTTAAAATGTGATAGAGGGATGGAATACTTAATTTTCCTTAAATACTTGATTTTCCACACTGTCTTCATACTATCGTTCTCTAATACCAGCCTCTACTGAACACCACCACTACTTAACACTGCACTCTCTCTCTCTGCTGCTCACATGGGCTCCTCTTCAGGTCAATTTTCAAAACCTCAGGTTTTGCTCACTGCTGGGCCTTCCAAACATACCCTTAACCTAAAGGTTCTATTTTCTACTCTTGTTTTAGTTAGTTAGCTATTTTGGTGATGGTACTAGAATTTGAACTCAGGCCTTTCACTTGGTAGGCAACTGCTTTTCTATTTGAACTATTGTCTTCTGCTTTTGAGCAATTGCCTCTTGTTGACTAGGTAATATAACTTTTTAAACTCAGGATCTTACAGCCCCACAAGGCTTTGCTTGTTTGATTGGTGCTCTAACATTTGATTTACACCTCCAGCCAGGCTTTATACTGGTTATTTTTGTAAATGAAATCTCATGGGCTGGCTTGAAACCACAATTCTCCAATCTTGGTCTCTTGAATAACTAAGATTACAAGTGTGAGCCACCAGCACCTGGTTTACAAATCATTTTTATATATCCTCTTCTTCCAGATTCTATTTCTTTGTTTGCTTTTTCATATTATTTCTTTCCCACCTTTCTTTTTAAATGCTAGAGATCCAACTCAGCCATATCCTCAGCCCTAATTTCTTTATCTAGATCTACACACACACACACACACACACACACACACACACACACACCTATTGTTTGATAAGCAGTTTGAAATTGTACAACAGTACAACAGTACATATTTCTTTCTTTTTTTTGCCAGTCCTGGGCTTGAGCTCAGGGCCTGAGCACTGTCCTTGGACTTTCTCAAGGCCAGAGCTCTACCACTTGAGCCTCAGCACCACTTCCAGCTTTTTTTCTATGTATGTGGTACCAAGGAATCGAACCCGGGTCTTCGTGCATGCTAGGCAAGCACTCTACCACTAGGCCAAACTCCCGGCCCCTCAGGGTGCATATTTCTTAAGAGCAAGTAATTGCCTATAAAGCTATAGTTTAATGGTAAATTAACATTGATATAATACTATTATCTAATTTATTGACCATATCTAAATGTTGTTAGTTGTCCTGTAAAATGTCCTTAGATAAAAAGCCTTTCCTGTTTCATATATCTCAACATATTTTGGGCCTTGAGGATAATCTCTGAGTTCTTACATTTGTTTGGTTTTTCTCCTCTGTAGAAAACCAGGCTCATAGTGGGTACTGATTGGCCCTTTGCTGACACATAATAAGTTCTCAGTACATTTCTGGTGATGTAAGATTACTAATGGCAATGAACAAGTGTGTACTCAGGGATATGATCATCTCCCTTTCTTAGCTGTCAGGATCCACTCCTCACAGCATCCTCCCAGGACAGTCAGCTGGGTTGCAGCACCTCTCCCCTCTGTAGAAACACACACAGCACCATCCACAGTTAGAATACCTGCCTGTGGTCACAGAGCAACCATAGCCAAGCCGTTCCACAGTGTTTCTCCTCTGTAACCCACAGCAGGTGAGCCATTGGCAGTATTGACCCACCTGTTCTTTCAGCAAATAGTTATTGGGAGCCTACTGCATATTGAGTATGTAGCAGTAAATAACAACAACAATAAAACCCTGCCTTAAAATCCTAACCTTTAGGGAGGAGAAGGACAAATAATAAACAAACAATAAGTGCCAAAGGAGTGGTTATTAAATCAGGGTAAGTGTAAGAAGGAATGCTTGGGACTGAGGCTGTGTCTTATTATGTGGAAGATCTCATTGGCCAGTAGCTCCCCTATGTTTTTGTATTAAGGTATAATTTCCCTGTGCACTATCTTTAGTTCACAGTTCTATGAGTCTTGACAAACTCCTATAGTCATTTAATGGTCATGGCAGTAGTGATAAGGTACCATCATCAACACATTTCCCTGTTTCTCTTGGGGATCAAGCTCTCCCTACCCTTACTTTTGGCAGCCATTGGTCTGTTCTCTGTGCTTGTGGTTTTGAATTTTCTAGCATATTGCACAAATAGAATTACATAATACAAGCCAGGTCCAGTGGCTCATGCTTGTAATCCTAGCTACTCAGGAGACTGAAGTTCCAAGGATCATGGTTCAAAGACAGCCTGGGCAGGAAAGTCAGTGAGACTCTTATCTCTAAGAACCTACTCAAAAAAGCTGTAAGTGGGGCAATGGTTCAAGTAGTAGAATGCTAGCCTTATGCAAAAGATCAGGGAGAGTGCCCAGGCCCAGAGTTTACACCTCAGGACCACCAAATAAAAGTTAAAATAATTGTCTAGTACATAGTCTTTTGAATCTTACCTATAATACCTAAAGAGAAACTGTGGTGGTCATGCACGTTCTATATATCCATAGCTGACTTTTCAATTGATGAGATGTACTCTGCTGTAATTGCACACCATACTCATCCATTCTCCAGCTATGGAATGCCAGAAACCTTGTAGTTTGAATGAAACAGTAGAACACTGTACACATTCATGTGTAGGTGTTTGTATGTTATTCATTTGAATAAATAGATGAGTTGACCTTTGAGCAAAGACCTGAAAAAATATGCAATCAAGCCATGAAGATAGTTATGTATCACATAGTTATTCAAATGAATAATTTGTGCAATGAAACATTTCTATTTGAATCATTTTTCTTTCCATTTTTATTGGTACTGGCATTTGAGTCATTTTCTTATTTGAGTAATTTAGAGAAAGTAAAGGGTACACATGTATGTATTTATTCACTGATCCTTGGAGATATAAACACTTTTAAAGTGAAAGCCACAGGTCCACAGTCTATGGCTCAAAGGAAGCCTGAGACCCACAGATCTATAGCAAAGGCTAATTTTAGTTCATTTATCTTATATAAGTTCCTCATTGAGTTTCCTGAAAGTTAGGATGAGAGTTGTGAGTTTGGGGTTATCATCTTTGCTGTTGGTGGTGGTTTTTTTGGGGAGGGGGGCAGTAGTGAGATTTGACCCAAGGACTTTATTTATGTGTGCTAGTTGGGTATTCTACGACATTAACCATTCCCCCAGACCTTTACATTATTTGTTTTAATAGGATCTCATGTTTTTGTCCAAACTGGCCTAGGCCATGATCTTCCTATTTATGACTCTTATATAGCTAGGATAATAGATGTATATCACCACACTTGGCTTTATTGGTTGAGATCTTAATAACTTTTTGCCCAGGCTGGCTTCAAATCACAATCCTCCCAGTCTTGGTCTCCGATGTAGTTGAGATTACAGATGTGAGCCATTACATCCAGCCTTGGTTGTCAGAATAGGACTTGAGATGTTTTATCATATCAGGAACCCCTGCAAAGGGGTCATCTCAAGAACTGATATTCAGAATAAGGTTGTACACATGAAAGGGCAAGAGGACTTCCTAGAAAGATACTCATATGGGCTCTCTTTGAATGAAGGTCCAGTGGACAAGTCAGCATTCTTCTAGGCCTCAGGATCTACACGGGATGACAACTGGCAGAATATAACTTGTAAATGTCTTTGTTTCAGGTGACGCCACTGTGAAAAAGAAACCTACCCCCAAGACACCTATGAAGGCAGGTAATTAGTCACAGTTTCACCTGGGGCCAAGAAACTCATCTGCATGGGGGATTTTCTTTTACCTACTAGCTGACTCCCTGGGTATGTAGTCAGGAGATCCTTGAAGGGTCTCCATAAACTGTCAGGCTTCATCTGCTCCTCAAATCAACCTTTCCTCAGCCTGTACCTCACCCATGTCCATGACTGCATCTTTCCTGTGTCACTTGTGTGCCCACAATCATCCAGTGTGGGCAGCTAGAGCTTCTTTATCTGCTCTGCTCCTAGTAGAGATGAGCCACTCCACACTACTTCTGTACCCTGCTCTGTAAGTTCCTGTTCCTCCAGTGCTTGTCTGTTTTCCATGGAGAGACATTTGAAGTCATAAACCACATGGAGCCCATTAGCCAGTGTGACCCAGCGGTTAGAAGGCAAAACACTGTTTAATTAATAAACTGTTAGAATGTAGGTTCAAAACTAAGGTAAGACACAAAGTCCTGCACAACCATGTTAAAAAAAATATATGCCATGGTATGTTATGTGGGTAATTTCTAAGAGTATCTAAACAAAGAGCTTAATCTTCCTAGCAGATTCAGTGTTCTAGAGCAGGGATTAATACCACCAGTCTTACTGTGAAGGTTCTAGAAGGTAAGAAAGAGCTAACACACCAACAGTGGACAGTGTCAGTAATAAGATCAGAATGCCTGATGCCCCTCCTCCTCACTCAGTTTCTGTTTCCTCCCAGCTATGCCTCCTCAAATCATCCAGTTCCCTGAGGACCAGAAGGTGCGGGCAGGAGAGCCTGTGGAGCTATTTGGGAAAGTGGCTGGTACCCAGCCCATCACTTGTACCTGGATGAAATTCCGAAAGCAGGTCAGTAACAGGAAAGGGGTGGCCCAAAGAAAACCCCAGCCCCTGAGCTGAAAGGGATGAGAACTACTGTAATGGAGACAGTACTGCTCTGCATTACATTAGAAATAAAAGACTATCAGATGTGAGGTAATCCTAAGATTACACCTATAATCCTAGCCCTGGAGAGGATAAAGCAAGGAAGACCACAAGTTCAAGGACAGCCTGGACAGCTTAGCAAGATCCTGTCAAAATAAGATAAAATGGGATATAGTTCAGTGGCAGAGGGCTTTCCTTGCATGATTGTACTATGGGTACAAACACATTAACACTCCACAGAAAAATAAATTATAAAAAAAGAACTGAGAGAGCCCCACCATCTGCCTGTCAGAGTTTTTATTAACATTTTCTTCCAAGTTGCCCAGTATGCCTTGTTTTATGAACAATTTGTATAATAAAAACCACACACATGTGGCCCATCTTATGCTATTTGCCTAGAATCCTATTCAGAATCAGGAATATCAAAGCCTTCAGATAACCCCTCAGACACTATAAGCTTCCAGGCCAGCCCACTAATATCTGTCTATAATAACATCAATTTGCCACATACTGATGGTATCAAAGTGAACTTTGGGATAGAAAAATAAAGAAGTTAATTGTCCTGGAGTTTGGCCTAGTGGTAGAGTGTTTGCCTAGCTTGGATGAAAACCCAGGTTCAATTCCTTGGTACTACATACATAGAAAAAGCCAGAAGTGATGCTATGGCTCAAGTGGTAGGGCTCTAGCCTTGAAAAAGCCCAAAGACAGTGCTCAGGACCTGAGTTCAAAACCCAGGACTGACAAAAAGAAAACAGAAAAATTAAAAGTAAAATAGAGGTGAAGCTGTATGGTTCAAGTGGTAGTGCACTTGCCTAGAAAAGACCTGGCCTCGGCTAAATGAAAGGATCTCTAGGATATGGAAACAAGAGCTTTATATCATGTGATTGTTGTTCTTAATGTACTATGTTATTTCTCTTCTTTATGGTTGCTTTTGGTTTATTTCATATCGTTACAGTATCTGACTTTGTTATCTGGCATATTCTATATACTTTTATTTGTTTATTTGAAATAGGAAAGTGAAGGGGGGAAGCAAAATGAGGGGAAGGGGTAGGGAAGGAAAATGGGGACAAAAACATGAGAAGGGCTATCAGCATGTGAGAAGTAATCCACCTTCTGTGTGGCAAATATAACTGTAACCCCTCTATTAATTACAATAAAAAATAAAAGTGTGTCATAAATATAGCAAAAAAAAAAGACCAGGCTTCAAGTTCAAGCCCAGATGCCTCAAATAATAAAAAGCGATAGATCTATGAATCTACCCATTCTGAACATTTCAGGCAGTGTATCTCTAAGGGAGAGAACTTAGTATTCTCAAGTTTACACATGCTATAACATGAAGCAATACTCTATTCCTTTTTATAGATGAATATTCCGTAGATGACTATGGATAGCACATTTAGTTTATCCATTCATCAGTTCTAGACACTTGAGTGGTTTCTACTTGATTAAAAGTAGCTGGGCCGGGAGTTTGGCCTAATGGTAGAGTGCTTGCCTAGCATGCACGAAGACCCAGGTTTGATTCCTCGGTACCCCACATACATAGCAAAAAGCCGGAAGTGGTGCTGAGGCTCAAGTGGTAGAGTGCTAGCCTTGAGAAAGTCCAAGGACAGTGCTCAAGCCCAGGACTGGCAAGAACAAAACAAAACAAACAAAATAATCTCAGTAGCCACATGTAGTATTAGACAAATGGAGGAATTAGAATCTTCAGAGTAGATCTGGCAAGTAAATGATGGCTCAGGAGGTTTCTCCTATGATCGCTGGCCAGAATGGTGATGAGGATTCCTGAGCTACATGCAAGGAGCATTAAATTCTAATCAAGTCCATTTCAGATCTGGACCCTCACAAGGGACTTGACTTAGGATATGGGACTTTAGAGGTAGGCTCCAAGTCAAGTTTTGGGTCTTCTATAACTAAACTAGACATATACTTCAGAGGAGGAGTGGGGAAGGAGGCCTTTTCCTGGTCTGAGTCTTTAGCAACCACCCCTGCCTCCTCTGCAGATACAAGAGAGTGAATACATCAAGGTGGAGAACAGTGAGAATGGCAGCAAGCTCACCATCCTTGCCGCCCGCCAGGACCACTGTGGCTGCTACACCTTGCTGGTAGAGAATAAGCTGGGCAGCAGGCAGGCCCAGGTCAATCTTACTGTTGTGGGTAAGTCTGGGGACCAGGTGGCATGGAGAATGGGCATGTACCCCCAGGACCTGATTGCCTCAGCTTCCAGGTTCCCCATCCTTCCCTCTCCTCCAATCTCATACTACTTCTGTCCTTCCACTTGTTACTGGACTCTAGACCCTGCTCAGGCTGTGCCCCCTCAATGCCCACCCTTGTTATTGTTGTTTAGCAAGTGTATGTTAGTTCTGTGGCTTGAACTCAGCACCTGGGCACTGTTCCTAAGCTTTTTTTTTTTTTCTCAAGGCTAGGGCTCAATCACTTGAATCACAGATCCACTTCTAGCTTTTTTTCTTTTTTGGGCGGGGGTGCAGATGAGGGGTAGTTTTAGTGGAGAGATAAAGAGTCTCACAATTTTCTTCCCAGGCTGGCTTTGAACTGTGATCTTCAGATCTCAGCCTCTAAGTAGTAAGGATTACACACATGAACCATTAGTGCCTGGCTACCTCCCCATTCGTGAGTTCTGGTAGAGATGCTATGAAGTGATAGACTGGGTACCAGCCACTTGTCCAAACAGTTCCCCAGGCTCTCCTGTGCATAACTTCTGGCCCTTAAAAACTGGACCCCTGTATTCCAGGCACTTCATAAACACCTCCATCCTGTCTACTATTGCCCCACTCTGTCTGTACCCTGTATCTGGATCATTGCTTCTTTCTGTTCCTGTGCCTCATTTGGAAGCACTGCAGCAAGATCATATCCTCCTACAGACTCAGAGCTAGGCTCTGCTGACCCCAAGGCTCAAATGAGCCATAGCACTAATCAATAATGTCATCAGCATGATTTGGCTCAACCCAATGGTCCCCATACTAGCAAGTCTCTGTCCTGGCATTACTCCCTTATGTCAGCTCTGAGGCTGGCCCATCTTTGTCTTTTGCAAAGCTGTTCCTTTCTGGGCTCTGGATCCCTAGCTCTTAGGTCTCAACCATCCTCTTACTCTTAACCTTTCCTTTTCTTCTGTTTCTTCCAGAATTTCACAGAATTTGCCATATTTTCAAATGTACAAGCATTTCTCTTTCTATAGTGCTCCCCTTCTCCTTGCCTGTGTCTCCACCTGTGTTGTTCCATCTGCTTTCCAATGTCCCTCATTTTAACTCATTTTCCTTCTTTCTTCTTTTCCTCTGACCCCTTTGTGTCCTTAAATTAGGACTTTGTGTTCTTGGAAGGTCAGGGACCAGGTTTAATATTTATGAAGAAACTCTCATTGGTGATTCCAGGTGATTGTTTCCATAACTGCCTCTTCAAAAGTCAGGAGCCTTGAGGCTGGGAGTTTGGCCTAAAGGTAGAGTGCTTGCCTAATACAAAGGCCAGGGTTCAATTCTTCAGTACCACATACACAGATAAAGCTGAAAGTGGTGCTGTGGCTCAAGTAGCAGAGTGCTAACCTTGAGCAAAAAGTGTCTAAGGACAGTGCTCAGGCCCTGTGTTCAAGCCCCAGGACTGGCAAAAAAATAAATAAAGCTAGGAGCCTTTAGAGGATGAAGCTTGCTATGTGTTTAGACCCATACCTAACAGCATTGGCTTAGTCCCACACCCCATCCTATCCACAAGCATCAGTTTTCACTTTTCCTTGGAGCTTTCTCTCATCTATCCTTGCTTGGATAACTTTGGCCTCAGAAAATTTGAACTGCTTTTCTGGCACCACTACCCCAGGCTCCCACACTAGCCACCCCTGAGTGGTGCCACACTCCCTTCCCCCAGCCACACGGCACAGGCTGGAGTTCTGGCCTTTTATGGTTGAGTTTCTTATTCTCCACGGCCAGAGCTGACAGGGCCATTGCAGTGGCTGCCTGCCAGCTGGCTGGAGCAACATGTTAAATACCGTCCAGGGAGGGGAATGGAATGGAGCGTGGGGCTTTCTGTCTGCTTACCCCACCCCCAACCCACCCCCATAGAGCTAAGAATAGAAACACTCAATAAAATGAGGATTCACATTGATGGCTACAGTAAAGCCACATTCATTCAGTTCTCATGAATTTAGAGACTTAGTCCAAAGTAAACCTGAGTTAGCTGATTCACCTGTATGGATCCAAGAACATCTGTTTATTACCTGAATAAGGGTTATTAAGTAAATGTGAGAAAACAAGTATAGCCTGGTCTACTCTGGACAATTTTCAGATACTTTAGAAACATCCATTTACTAAGTAACTAAAGAAGGCCAGCTTAATGCCTTATCTTCTTGTCTGCAGTAAAAACTCTCTTATGGCATATTCTTTGAAGATTTCTTTCCTGATAATCTGTGATTCCTTTCTTTTTAAGACAGTAATAAAAACTAGCCCTTTCCTCAGTTGACATGAGTGATGATCAGCTGTTTTGGAGGATAATTATCATTGTTATATTTTAAGAGGCAGTACAGGAATTGTCAATGCTGTCTCTTTCTGAGCCTAAGCTCCTGGTCAGCTGCCCAGGAGAGGAGGGAGGGAAGAGAAGTGGCAGAGCCAGATGGATTCCTTAACATTACTCTTCCAAGCAGGAGAAAAAAACAGGTCTCTGCATAACTTTAAGGGAGAAAAACAAAGTAGAGAACAACCCCAAATACCCAGTAATCCCCAAATGCCCTCTGAGTTTGGAACTTGTGTGATTTGTAAGGGTAGATTTTCCTTCTTAATGCTTGGCATGGCTGTTATGAAAGATATTCTCTTGATCTTTCTACATAATTGCCTGGAAAGTACCAAGCCCTGGGGCTGGGTCTGCAGCTTGGGATCTCTTTGTGGCTTTGTCACAGACTTGCTGAGTTTTTTTTTTTTTTTTTTTACCTCTGAGGGTCTCTTTCTGAGGTCACAGCTGATCCAGGTAAATGATCACTGAAGGTGTAGCCAGCAGCCACTGAGTTCAGTGCCCATGGAAGGATGTCTAGGCTGGCTTACACAAGCCCCAAAGGAGCCTCATATGCATAAACACAAAGAGGGCAAAGGGTGGCTGTGTTAATGGGAAGCAGATAAGAGCCTATGATTCCCAGGAATAAGAGCATTGCTAAACTCAAAATCCTAAGCTGGTGCCATGAGGGACCCCGAAGGATTTCCCATTCTGTCAGTCACATCTCCAGGGAGCCCTGGGAGAATTCTGAGGAAGCATAGGGTCCAGCTTCTGACACTGAGCCAACCTTTTCTTTGCCAGGCACTGCCCAGGGTGTCCCTCCAAGACTGTCTGTCTTGAGCATGGAGGCTCATGGGAGCACCCTCATCTGAGGATTCTCATTCCTGGCTAGCTCAGTCCTGTGTGGGAGCATAGGCTGGAAATATCAAAAAAACAGAAAAGAGGAGAAGGAGGGGAAGTCCAGGTTCATAGAACATCTGGGTCTTTTTAAAACTCCTTTAGGCACCAAATACCTTGAAAAGTGGTGACATGACACTTGGAATTAAAGCCCTCTCCCCAACTTTGGCATCTTATGTTTGCAGGTGAACTCTGTTAAATATGAGTCAGGGATACCTGTAATAGGAACAAAACTTCTTTTACAGTGTTCATTTCTCCATTTTGTCCTTTATTAACCAAAGCAGAGGGTACTCTGTGTTCTCACAAGTCTTTCTAGCGATTTGGGGTAAGGGGGCAGGGAGTGTCTTTTATGTCTCTCTGGGCTTTTTTTTTTTAACTTTCCTAGTTGATCTTGAGAGGATTTGAATCATTTGCCTCTCAGAGTTTTAGAGTAATAAACATCTTTGCAAACACCAGAAATGTTTCTTTTAAAAAGACCAATATATCTTTCAGAACAAATAGTTTTCCTGAGAGAGCATATTAAACAATGAACAAAAATGGCTCCATCGTTAGAGGCCTCTAACGTGTCAGAGATGCTGGGAAGTGGCCCTGACACAGTCCCAGAATCATTCCTGGAGCAGGATCCAGGCTTGGAATGTTGAGGACCAATGGATCTTGGCATTGTGTTCTGAGCTGGAATGTAGAAGAGGTGGGAGAGGGGAGGGGTAAAAAATGAATATATGTATGTATATGAATGTACATTTTCATATGTCTATCTTTATGTACCTAGATACACACAGGTACATCTGGATTTTTTCTCCTTCCCTCTGGACATAGAATCATTTGAGAGAATTCCCTTTGACTTTCCTGTCTGCCTAGATGGGAGAGTAAGAGTCTTTTACCTATGTCTGCTTACTTGATGTTTACCAAACCCCAAGGAGAGGTACTGATCAGCACCATTTTTCCAGATAGGAAAGATAGACAAACTAGTCTCAAATTCACTAGAGTTCACATACTTACACATCTGTATAGCATGTGCTTAACTGTTTGTTTGTAAGGCTCTGTAAACTCAAACTATGAGGGGGAGAGGGGGAAAGATTATCTGTACCTAATATATCTAACTATCTAAACATCTGAGATCTGAAACACAGGAAATTTTATCCATAAAAGCAGCTAATGAAAATCAGAAGAACTTAAGAATCCCATTAAAGTATTGGTTGCCATAATTTGACCTAAAGTTTGTCAAATGTCGTTACTGGTCTGAGTCGAGGTTATCTGAATAGGAAGGCAGCCAGCCAAAAGGAGGACTTATTTGTGTCTTCATTTCATTTTCTGTGTCTTAGTAAGGACTGTGCTTCGCTATTGTGGGTTGCTTTTGAAATTCTTTCTCGTTGCATAAAAGACCTCTGAAGAGGGCTGGGAGTTTGGCCTGGTGGTAGAATGCTTGCCTAGCATGCATGAAGCCCTGGGTTCAATTCCTCCGTACCACATACATAGAAAACAACGTGGGAAGTGGTGCTGTGACTCAAGTGGTAGAGCTCTAGCCTTGAGAAAACCCAAAGACAGTTCAGGCCCTGAATTCAAGCCCCAGAACTGGCCAAATAAAAAGACCTCTGAAAATAAAGAAGGAGGGCAAAGGCAGTAAACTCGGCTCAATGCTAAGGCATGAGCTTGGTATGTGTAGCACGAGGCCTTGATTTCAACCCTCAGCATCAAAAATCAAAACAACAAAGAAGTAGGAGAGACATGTGCTATAATATGTAAGAAATAAACTCCTAAAATAATAATTACAGTAATGACCTAGTTGAGTCAACTACTGCCTAAGACCTGAGCTGCTATTATCTACGTTGTCCATTTGAGTAATCTTAGGCACATGGCATTAATAGCTACTGAGCAGGAACAGATCTGTGTTCAAACCTGGATCTGTCTAACTTCGAGCTCAGCCACTAAGCTATCTGGCCCCTTTGTAAGGACAGGCATTTCCTAAATTCCTGAGAAAGTGGAAGCACACTTCTGGTGTATCATAGGTCACTGACCTCAGGCCTGGAGAACACACACACACACACACACACACACACACACACACACACACTACACATTCTCTCTGTCTCTTTTTCTCTCTCCCTCCTTCCCTCCCTCTCAAACATATTTTTGATAGGAAATAGCCCACGCCTCCTGAGCAGCTTCCTAGATGTGTTTACTCAGAAAAACATGTTTATGACTTAGGCTAACTACAGGAAGTCATGACTTGACTGGAAAACTAGCCAAATAACAGAGTTTCTTTCAAGCAAGTAATAATATGTGGGGCTTTCTGTACTGGAGGTTGAGAGCATAGCTGCACCTGTGATTTGGTGGATGAGAGGTGAGACCTGGGTTTGGATTCACTAGATTGTTTCTCCCCATGACTGAGACAATGAAAGAATATTCTCAGGATGGGAGTGGGAGGGTGTAGAACGTTTGCTTAGCATGTCTGAGGCTCTGAGTGCAACCCCAGCAACCCTCCCTTTTAAAAAAAGGGGGTGGGGGGAAGCAGTTGTTTCTGGGCATGTGGCTCACACCTGTAATCCTAGCTACTCAGGAGGCTGAGATCTGAGGATCAAGGTTCAAAGCCAGCCAGGGCACAAAAGGACCTGAGACTCTTATCTCCAGTTAACCTCTAGACAACAGGAAGTGGGGCTTGGATCAAGGGTAGGGTGGTAGCCTTGAGCTGAAGAGCTCAGGGACACCGCCTGGGCTGAGTTCAAGCCCTATGACCCACAAAACAAACAAACAAGCAAACAAAAAACAGTTGTTGTCCTTTCTTGTGGAGAGTTTTAATGATATTGTGCTTTTCCATGTCTAGACAAGCCAGACCCCCCAGCTGGCACGCCTTGTGCCTCTGATATCCGGAGTTCCTCCCTGACCCTGTCCTGGTACGGTTCTTCCTATGATGGGGGCAGTGCTGTCCAGTCCTACAATGTGGAGATCTGGGACTCAGAAGACAAGACATGGAAGGAACTAGCTACATGCCGCAGCACCTCTTTTAATGTCCAGAACCTGCTGCCTGACCTCGAGTATAAATTCCGCGTCCGTGCTGTCAACGTCTATGGAACCAGTGAGCCAAGTCAAGAGTCTGAACTCATAGTGGTGGGAGAGAAACCTGAAGGTAGGGAGCCTTCATTTCTTCATTGCCTTGAAATGAATGCTGGAAACAGAGGAATACTGAAGCATCATCATGACTAGAAAAGTCCTTGATGATTTTGATTTCTAAGGTTGTAATGTTGATTTATGCTTAGAAAACAACATGTAGGACCTTTAAAAACAAAAACAAAAAACACTGGTGGGCTATGGGTATGGCTCAGTGGTAGAGTGCTTTCCTAGCCATTTTAGTAATCTGCCACCAGGAGGTGATGGTGTGTTCATCAGGAGGACAATCCTAGAAGGTAGGCTCTGAGGCCGACCTCAGGGTCATAGATCACGTGCCTTCCTCCTCCGCCTCCTCCTCCTCCTCCGCCTCCTCCTCCTCCTCCTGCTCATCCTCCTCCTCCTCCTCCTTCTCTTCCTGTTACGCAAACAGTTGAATGTCTATTCATTGTCAGGACTTGGCATTCAGAAATAAGACAGGAAGGAGCTTAAATCCAGAGGGACAAGTTTTTATACCAGTAACTGTTGAAGCAGGGAGTACCTTACTATAGTAAAACAGTCAAAGGGACACAGCAGAAAGCATGGAGAATTTTGCTGTAGAGCATGAAAGCCTTTTTAGTGGAGTGATACTTATATACTGTATCTTAGAAAAGGGAACAGGACTCTGAGAGGCACAGAAGACAAGGTCAGATGTTCCATATAGAGTACACATCATGCTCAGAGGCAGCAAGTAAGAGAAATGGGTGGCATTTTGAAAAACTCATTGATAACCAGAACATGTGAGATATGAGGCAGAACAGGAGGAAGCTGTCTAGGTAAAACTGTAAGGTTCATCATGAGTGAGAGCAGTAGATCTGGTTTCAGAGGAGGAAATGGGGAGACAGAGCTTTGCTTCTCCACGTGTCACTGTGGACTAGCAGCCTTGGGAACTGCAGATTCTCAGCCCAGTGCCCTCAGGTCTTCAGAAGGTTCACTTTGACACAAGTTATCCAGGGCTGTTTTCATTCCATATGAAGGTCTGCAAATCCTTGGGAGAGAAGGATGGGTTGCAAAGGTGGGGGCTATCTGTCTCGCAGGCCATATAAGGCCCTAGAAATCATTTCATACATAACAGGACAGATGCATAAGCTTCTTCTTGGCTCTCATTGGCTGCCACGCTTATATACCGGTAATTTTGGGTGGCCCAGGAATGTTAAAAATATCCAAATGGCCCTTGACAAAGAAAATGTCCTTCTTCCCCCAAAGTATGACATTGGACTCAGCTCAGGACAGGAAACACCTCAGTGATATCCAGAGGAGTATATGGGAAGGCATGAACTAAAGACCCAGGATGTAGGATAGTCCATTCTTGAAGGGGTGTGTGTGTGTGCCAGTATGAGAACTTGAACTCAGGATCTGCCACTCTTGTTCTGCTTTTTAGCTCAGAGCTGATGTGCTACCACCTGAGTGATACTTGTAGTCCAGCTTTTTGGCTGGTTTATTGGAAATAGAATCTCATAGACTTTCCTTCCTAGGCAGGCTTTGAAACACGATTTCAGCCTACTCTGTAGCTAGGATTATAGGAGGTATGAGCCACTGGCACTCAGTGTGATGACTTTTCTGGCTGAGAGTTAGATTTTTAAAAGTTGAAAGTCTCTAAGCTGACTTCCAGTTCCTGGCTTTGCAAATTCAAGAGCTAGTTGGAGATTTATTGTTGTGAATTACTGTGGCTAGCATACATTGAGCACCTGCCATATGCTAATAATGTTAATTGCTTATCATGTGCCATTTCACTCAGCCCAGGTAACTCAATGCAGCCCATACTAACCATCATCTTATAGACAGGGAAAAGGGTCTAAAGGGGAGAAACTTCATAGGGAATAATGAGTGGAAGCTTGAATTCAGTTGCCTGACCTGAAGCCTATGCTCCTGTGTCAGACTGAGGGAAAAGATCAGTCGTACTGTGAGCTGCCTCCAATTCCTTACTTAAATAAATTGGAGGTCAGACAGCAGAGAGTATAGAATGAGGTGGAGGTTCTGATTTCAAACCAGTTGAGCTGTTTTTGTTGTTGTTTTGTTTTTGTCAGTTGTGGGGTTTAAACTCAGAGTTTGACTCTCCCTGAGCTCTTTGCTGAAGACTAGCTCTCTACCACTTTGAATCACAGCTCTATTTCTGGTTTTCTGGTGGTTAATTGGAGATAAGAGTTTCACAGGCTGGGTGCCAGTGACTCACTTTCCTGTCAAGGCTGTCTTTGAACCCTAATTCTCAGATCTCAGCTTCTTGAGTACCTAGGATTACAGGCATGAGCCACCAGCACCCAGCAAGCTGTAGTATCATGAAGCCATTTGAGTCCCAAGGTCAGGAGGAAAGGTTAAACTACAGCTGCAGATTAAGTAGTGAAGTTCTTAATGCCATGGACATGGATGAGGTCACTCAGAGGATGATATAAAGAATGTCGCACCAACACCATAACACAAGAGTCTGAGGAACCAGAAGGGATGGCAAGCTGGCTAGAATCCATTGTAGATTCAGGAAAGGAAGCAAGTTACTCCGAGAACTCAATAAACGGCATCAAACACTGAAAGATCAAAGGTATGAGGAGTTAAAGGATCTTTGGTTTTAGCCCTTTGCTTGGTAGTGATCTGTAAACTCAAGTCCACAGAGTAGAAAGATGGTTTTCCTGGTGAGGATGCTCAGGCATATGAAATGTTATTACAAGAACAGGAAACTGGTACTGCAAGATAGCAAAAGACGGAAATGAGCTGGGCACAAGTGATTTCACACCTGTAATCCTAGCTACTCAGGAGGCTGAAATCTGAAAAGGCAGGAAAATTCCTAAGACTAATCTCAGTTAGCCACTTAAAAAAAAAGAAAGTCAAAAGTGAGCTGATACTCAAGTGGTAGAGCACTAGCCTTGAGCAAATAAAGCTCATGGACAGCTTCTAGACCCCGAGTTCAAGCTCAGGAGTAGAACAAAAAAGAAAAAGAAAAAGGAAAACATTTGCTATCCTGAGAATTGTTCATAGGCTGGAAAGGAAGTTGTTCAGATCCCTGCTATGATGAAAACTAGATCTAATCTCTAGTGGAGAGGAGAAGAGTGGAGGGCAAAAGTGACATGGTCCTTAAGAGAAAGAGCTTAAGTATGGGGAAGCAGAGATCATTGTGGGAGACGAAAGTATTAGAGGTGCTTGAGTCATCATGAGACTAGAAACATCACAAGTATGAAACTCTTTTTGATTTGATGGCCCTCTTAAGTTTTAAAAACTAGAGATAAATATTAAAACTTTAGTTTTGGCAGTGCTGGGGTTTCAGCTCAGGGCTTTGAGCTTGCTGGGCAGGCACTCTACTGCTTGAACCATAGCTGGCCATTTTTGGTCTGGACATTTTTTAAATAAGAGCATGTATTCCAGTCCCCTGTTTATGCTGGGGTGACAGGCACATGCCATCATGCTCACATTTTTCTATTGAAATGAGGTCTTGAAAACTTTTTGCAAGCAGGATCAGGCTACAGGATCTGCAAACCACCATGGCTCCTAGTAGGCCAGGACAGCAGCTACCAGGCCTATGAAATGAACCTGAAGGGCATAATGAATGTTGACAGGCAGGTGGCCTTGCCCTCAAACTTCACAGGAGGAAGTCTTATGTAGCCCTGTCTTCCCCCCACTCCTTACATCAAACAAAATGGAAATAGTGAAATTTCCTGAAATCCAGGGGAGGGGTCCTGGCCACCCAAGGCTTTCAGACAGGAAGCATGGTCCCATCCCAGGCCCAGCTGGATGATCAAGGAGAAGAGGGAAGGAGAAAAAAGTTGGCAAGCATTAGGCCTGAGAGCAGAAGTTGGAACAGGTTGGGGGTTGGGATTGTAAGCAGAAACCTGTACACTGATGTAATGCCTGTGAGTACCATGCAGGATAGTCACAGAGCTCTTTCTACTTTGGAAGGGAATAGCTCCCGTCTTCCCCAGAGATTGGGGGAGGGGTGGCTCAGGTGTGGGCTAGAGTAGGAGTCAAAGATCACCCCTTGAAAGCAGTGGGCTATGGTGATCATAGCAAAAGCAGAGCCAGTTAATCCTGGCTCTACAAAGCTCAGCCAGTGCCCCTCTAACATTCGTACCACACCACTCTTCCTCCTGCCCTTCACCTTAGCAATTTCAGTTTTGTACTTCGTCCTGATTCTTAATTCCATCCCTGTTTATACCTCAGCTCTTACTTCATTCATTTACCCAAGGTATTGAATAGTCCTACTTCCAGGGCACTGGGGACTCAATGGAGGACCAAGTGGGCTTCCCATTAGCTCCAGGAGTTTCTCTACTCCAGAGCCACACCTAGCCTGACAACTCCCTATCCAGTTTCCCAAGTGAACAGAGCCTCCATCTTTTTACCCCAGACCCAGATCTTGAGTTCTCAAATCTTGTTCTGGCTCTTAAATTCCCACATCTTTGCTTCCAATCCTAATTTTTTTCTAGGCTACATAGTTATTGGTGATGGCTTCCTGCCTCTTGCAGCCCAAGGGCAATTAGATTTGTAGATCCTGAGTTGCTCCTATCTGAGGCTGCAGCTCTGCTAGGTTCCCAGAGACTGTGGGCCAGCCTGCCCTCTAGTGTCCACTGGCATCCATACACCATTCTTCTGCTACAGAAAAGGCTAGTGTGCTGTTCTGGGAGAGTGATAGCCAATCTCACAGCTCCACTGGTCCTTTTCCAACACACTCTAGGGTGATGAGACCCCCGGCTATTGGCAGAAATAACTCAAGACCCTTTGCCAAATGGCTCTTCCCCTTAGCTCTTGGAACTAATAGCTCATTCTAAATAGATTTTAAATGACAGTTAGCTGAATTTCTTTATTTCCACAAATTGAGCTCCTTTCTTAGCAGTGAAAAGAAGAGAACCAAATGGTCCACCATGTTATGGCTATGGCCCTTGATGCCCAATGACCTGTTGTCTCTCCCTTGCTCCTCTCCTATTCTTCTACTCTGGACATCTTTCTTGTCAAACAGAGAAGAGCAGGATGAGGAGGGAAACAGGGACCCAGCAGCCTGAGGTCTGGAGCATGCCCAGAGCAAAAGCTACACTGAACAGTGAACCTCTAATCCCTAAGGAGAGGAGTTTGGTGCCCCAACTAGAGCCTAAGAGAAGCAAAGGTGAGGGTAGGTGTGGCATTCTTGAGGGAGACCAGACCAGCTCTGTGGTGGGGAGAAGTCAGCTCTGGAACTCGGGCCTCTTGGAGACTAGCCAGGAAAATGCATGGTGCCAGGTAGTGAAAAGACCCTCATGGCTTACAGCTATGTGCCCCTCTGTCACTTGCAGAACACAAACTGCCCCCTCCCCTCCACCCCTACCCCTAAAACAGTAGGCCAGGAAAGTCTGCCTTGTGACTCTCACCAGCTTCTCAGAATACTCTGGTCCTCTTACTATACCAGGGAGATATGAGAAGGAACAACAAAAAAAAAGGCACCAGCAAACCTCTGTCTTGGAACAGGCACTTTGAGATCAGGACAATGAGGCCTTCCTAGCAGGAAATATTGCTACTTTATCTCTAAGACCTGGGCTAGAAACTGGCAACAGCAGTCATTCAGTGAATGCTGGAATGTCCCTTAAAACCCTGCTTGAAATATTATTATTGAACTAATCAGAACATCCATGACACCTGTGTGCCCATGGACCCTGTGTGGCACCTGTGCCTATGACTCCATAAGCCTAAAGCCTGCCTCCCTGTGAGGCTTTTGTATAGGGTCCCTCAAGTCACAGTACTTATGAACTCATGAACAGCTCATAGCCCTGTTACCACCATTGTTAATTGTGCAGTTGCCTTTTCAAGCATATCTGCTCTGGATTTCTTTTTTTTTTTTGCCAGTCCTGGGCTTGAGCTCAGGGCCTGAGCAATGTCCTTGGACTTTCTCAAGGCTAGAGCTCTACCACTTGAGCCTCAGCACCACTTCCGGCTTTTTTTTTTCTATGTATGTGGTACCAAGGAACCGAACCCGGGTCTTCATGCATGCTAGGCAAGCACTTTAACCACTAGGCCAAACTCCCAGACCTGCTCTGGATTTCTTTCCTAACTTTTCCTGACAAGTCTTGATATGGCACCATTTCCTTCTAGTGGCCTTCCATCGCGCCATTGAAACCTTCAAACCACCAATGGCCAGAGTCCCACAGCAGAGATGCCCAAGATGCTCTATCAAAGGCCACCAAATAATTGCACTTATTGTTCCTGATGATAAACCTCTGCCATTGAGAGCAACAGGTGGAGGATTTCATTATGTAATATAGTTCAGGATGCTATACATAGGGTGAAACTTCTCTAATCTCTCTGAACATTAACTCTGCTTCAGTGTCCAGACACATGCTGGATCAGTCCAGCAGCATGGTCTTGGTAGCAGTATTTAGGCCAACATCCTGGCAGCAATGGAAGCCACACCCCTCATATTTCAATGCAAGATCTCAAGTCCTTGTCTGTCTCCTCCTTTTTTTCATTTCATGGCAGTTTCCTTTCTGTGATTCTCCCCAGTCCTCTCCTGTTTAGTTTTCTAAAACTAAACTTCGTCAGCAGCATTTGAAGAACTCTAAACAGATCACTGCTTCTGTTTTCATGCTCATAAATACTCTCAGAACTCTCTTTTCGCCAAGAGGCACTTAGCCTGTGTGAGATCAGATTACTTTTTCTCTGCTTAGGTTCTAATGTCTTCTGCCCTGAGCCTGACAGATGGGCTTGCTTCTCCACAGGTCCAGCTGCACCTACTCCCTAGCCCACACCTCCATCTGAGATCAGACCCTGCAAAGCACTGAGGGCTTAGCAGTGTGTGGACAACACTGCCCCCAAACACTGTCCCCTCACAGGATAAGCTTGCCCGCCAGCCTTACTGCACGGAGCTTTCTACAAGCCAAATCTTTTCCCATTTCACTCTTATTCTCTTGCACATTTTCACACACTCCTATATACACACACAGTGGCACCTACAATCACACTCTTATGCTATTCCTCATACCCACAGTCATACTTGCCCTCTGCCCACATTCATACCCACTCACAATCACGCTCACACACATTCACACTTACACACACCCGTTTACTTATATTCAAACATACTTTAGTGTTCTTTTCTTCACTCTGATTTCACGTGCTTGCTCTTTTCCTTGAGTAGCTTCCTTTGTGATGGTAAGCTAGAACATGGTCCTATCCATGCCTGAGGAGCCCAACACGTCAATCATACAACATTGTGTCTAGGCAGTGCCAGCCTAGGCAGACCCCTGAAAATCACCCATTCAACTTCTTCCTCTTGCACACAAGGAAACTGAGGTCCAGAAAGGAAAAGGCCCTTAGCCAAGATCGAGAAGCCAGAGCAGCTCTGTTGTTGAGGAGCAGATGTCTGTGAAGATGTCAGAAAACTTAGGGCCCTGGAGTGGGTTGTTCTGAGGCCATTTCACCTGTCCTTCCCTCCTGACATATGATGAGGTTCACTTGCATCCTCCCTCATGGACACTCACTCTGTGTTTTATCTGTGTGTACTAATCCCTCAACATAACCCATCATCTCCTGAGGACCCAGATCAAGAGCTATTTGCCCATTTTGACATTGCCCTCCTTCCTTGTGCCTGTTTGTACTGTGATATAAGTGCTCTGTTTGTTACCAAACATATCAAGTACAGCTGTGTTGTCCTTTCCAACTAAATTATAAGCTTCAAGAAGGAGAGAACCTGCCTCCTGTGTGTTTTGTTTTGTCTTCCCACATAACGGGCAAGATGTTTGCTGTACTGCTGTCATTCTATAACATGTGTTCAACAGCTGGTAACTGGGTATGATATGAGAAGCAATTATGAGTCGCAGACTTACAAGCCAGGGCAGAAGGGATTGCTACAACCATGTGTAGGTTCTGAAAGTCCAGAGGGACTGGAATGAGATGGGAGGGGGTGGAAATGAGGACTGGAGTAGAGCTGGCTGGGGGTAAGGAGGCCAGAGCCTGCTAGTCTGCATGTAAGCCTGTTTATAGTTTATACTGACCAATTACAAGGGATACCTAGGTGAGCTGATACTCAGGAAAACCTCTAGAATGCCTTGCTTTCTTTTTTTTCCCCAGTCCTGGGCTTGAACTCAGCACTGTCCTTGGGCTTTCTCACTTGAGCCACAGCACTTCTTCTGACTTTTTTTTTGTCTATATACATGGTACTGGGGAATCAAACCTGGGTCTTCATGTATGCTAGGCAAGCACTCTACCACTAGGCCAAACTCCCCGCCTAATATGCCTTACTTTCAATGGCCTTCTGTACTGACCATTGCATCCTTCCTCCCCTCCCCCTTGTCTCCCTCAGAGCCAAAGGATGAAGTGGAGGTGTCAGACGACGGTAAGTGCAACACACTGTCCATAGGACAGGCTCTTGGATGGAGAGGTCTGATCAGGGGGATCTGATCTCTCACCATCACCTTCACCTGTACTCTGCAGATGAAAAGGAGCCTGAGGTTGATTACCGGACGGTGACAGTCAATACCGAACAAAAAGTGTCTGACTTCTACGACATCGAAGAGAGACTAGGATCGTAAGTGGAGTGGAATGCTGCCTCAGCACAGGGTGGGGGTTGCATAAATACCATAGTTAAACGCAGTACCTCTTCCTGTTTTTTCCAGGCTCAGCTTCTTCCCTAGGCTAAGCTTCTGCACATTGGTGAGGGATGGATGCACCAATGCATCCTCCACTGTAGGTTCTCTCTGCAGCTTTTGGTTTTGTTTCTTTGTTGTGGTTCTCCACAGGCCAAACACCAGGAACCTTGCACAGAGGCTTTCCTTTTCTGTGCCTTGGTGCACATTACAATACTGAAATGGAAAGACCTGGTCTAGGTCAGATTCTCTTTAGGATGCCTTCTACTTGATCCTCATAGGTGGTTAAGCCTCCAGCAGGAGGAAGGGAAGGAATAAGGAGGAATGATAGGTGAATATGACGTAAGTCCATCAATGTATATATGGAAATGTCATAATGAGGCCTACTATTCTGCACAGTCGATTAAAAATTTAATCATAAAGAAGTAAGCAAGCCTGGCCAGTCCTTGCTGTCCAGCAGTGTCAGGTTTGAAGCTTCAGTAACACACACAGCAGTCCTTGCAGAATGAACTTACTCTTTGATATTGTCTGGCACTGTGCCCCCCTTGGGAGGCATGGAAGGTACTGGCAGCTCAGACCCCACCACACTATCCATCTTCTCCATTTCTTACTCCCTGAAGGAATACAAAAGGAGAAAGAAAAGAGGATGAGACTCAGATTTTTTTTTTTTTGTCTGTCATGGGGCTTGAATTCTGGGTCTGGGCATTGTGCCTGAGCTCTTCTGCTCAAGGCTACTGCCCTACCCCTTGAGCCACAGCACCACTTCTGGATTTCTGGTCGTTAATTGGAGATAAGAGTCTCATGGTCTTTAGTGCCCAGGCTAGCTTTGAACCAAGATCCTCAGATCTCTGCCTCCTAAGTAGCTAGGATTACAGGCGTGAGCCACCGTGCCTGGCCAGACTCAGCATTTTTGTTCAGTGGTTTCAGGGAAACAAAGGAGACATACATAATTCTTAGCAGCTCCTGGACAGGTGTCACCTTGTCACTATAACTTATGTCCCAGAGGACCCTCCTGCTCCTGAGCAGAAGCAGGTCCATCCTGGGTGGTCCCCTGAGCATCCATGTTAGAGTGGTGTAGAAGGAAGACAGCCATTTATTAATTCTGTATTGGAGAATGTTAGCCTTAGCTTAACTCAGGAGTCTCTCTGAGTGGAAGTGCTCTTGAGTTAGAACAAAGGTCAGTAAACTTCTCCACAAAAGGCTAGAGGGTTACTGTTGTGGCTCTGTGCTCCATTTCCCTTCATGGCAGCTGATGTGACTGAGTTCCAGTACAACCTTAAGCTAAATAAAGGTAGGCCAGATTTGTCCTGTGGGTCAATTTAGTACAAAGCTTAGCTAAATATGACTTCTTTTTCTCCTCCCTCTTTGTATGCAGTGGGAAATTTGGACAAGTCTTTCGACTTGTAGAGAAGAAAACTGGAAAAATCTGGGCAGGGAAATTCTTCAAAGCATATTCAGCAAAAGAGAAAGAGAACATTCGGCAGGAGATCGGCATCATGAACTGTCTCCACCACCCCAAGCTGGTCCAGTGTGTGGATGCCTTTGAGGAGAAGGCCAACATTGTCATGGTCCTAGAGATGTGAGTGGCACGGGGGGCCTGGAAGTTCCTGCCTGTGTACCCCCACTACCCCTCTCCAGCCTCCTATGCCCCAAGATAGAACATACTACACCAGAAATGTGATGAGTGTGATACTCTCCTACCTATGCCAGGCCTGCCCAATGGGAACAGAACTGCCTTGACCCCTCATCCTTTCCTCTCTCATCTTCCTATGTCAGGGCAAAGCTGCCCCTGGTTCCTAAGTTTCATGCGGGGACATTCTCCCTGGTGGCTCAAGCTGGAAAGGAAGGGTCAGGCAGCTTTCTGATTTCTCTGAAAAAGAGAATGGGCTCAGAATCCAAGAGTGGAACCTGTCAATGTGCCTTTGCCATTCTTCCCTGGTTTGTGCTCTTAACTTCTCACTTATCAGAGTTGTATCTTTCTCTGCTGAGTTCATGCAAAGCCAGGGGAATGGACCAGATGACCTCTAGGCAAAGCTTTCCCAGAATACATCATTTCCCTTACCTCCCAGTCATCCTTCATGTGCACACACACACACACACACACACACACACACACACACACTGACATCAGTAAGCCAAGTTTCTTCCACAACATCTGCATTTGCATTTTCCCCATTTTTTAATCTGAATTTCATAATCATACCAAATAATTTCAAGAAAATATACAGTCTTATTCACCATCAATTAATTGTTTTTCTCCCAGTTAAACCACCACTTCCAGAGAGAAACAGTTTTGTTGGTTTTGTATGTGGTACTTCCAAGGTTTCCTTATTTAAATGCAAGTATATATGAACATAGATACTTTCAGTTTCCTGATTTTTTTTTTTTTTGCCAGTCCTGGGCTTGAACTTGGGCTGAGCACGGTCCTGGGGCTTTCTCAAAGCTAGAGCTCTACCACTTGAACCATTTCCGGCTTTTTTCTATGTATGTGGTACCAAGGAATCAAACCCGGGTCTTCGTGCATGCGAGGCAAGCTCTCTACCACTAGACCAAACTCCCAGCCCCAGTTTCCTGCTTTTTAACACAAAGTGATATATAACACAACTCCACACTTTTCAGCAAATCACTATAATAGCCAGTACCCCATAGGACTTTACTCAATAGGTACATCACATAGCATTTAGGCTGTCTGCTTAACAAGTAGTCAGATGGTCTCCAGTCTTTGGCTTTTGCAAACAAGCATTGTTTGTACTGTGTCCACATCTTCTCGCTCATGCATTTAATGTCCAGAGGTAAAGGAGCACACTGGATTCAGTATGTTCACTGTATTGTACAGCCTTGAACTTTGGGATCTCAGTCCACTGGAAAGGACCTGTCAGCATGTGGGCATTCTTTCCCAGGAAAGATGTGACATGCAAATAGAATGGTGCCCTTTCCTCTCTCCTCACTGTAGTTGTGTTTGGAGACACCCCTTTTAGAATGTGTTTCTTAGAACAGGCAAAAACGGCTAGAGAGCATAGATGTGAGTCAGATAACTAACTTCAGATCTCAACCTACCTCTTGTTTTTTCACCTTGAATAAGTTACAGAACTATTCCAATCCTCATTTTTATTATCCACAAAGAGGGTGTTAAGGCCCTTTCCTGAATGCTACCAAGGCACTACGACAGTGCACTGTTGTGGGGGTCTATTTGCAGTAGCAGACATTGGCTTTTTCTGTACCCCACTCCTTTTTCCACTTGTAAGTATTTTGTGAGCATTTTAACATCCAGCCAAGTCCTCCTGAAGTATTCTATTCTACAAAATAATCCTCATTTATATCTTATGCCTAAACTCGAACTCTATCCCCTACTACCCACTTTCAAGTTCTGAACCCTTATCTGTGATCTCATTCATTACAGTCTCTGAATATTCCATTAGACTGAAGTCTTGTCTGTCCTCTTTTGTCTCTCCTATCCTTTCTCTCTCTTCTCTGTCCCCTTCTCCTCTCCTCCCCTTTCCTTTCTCCTTTCTCCCCTTCCCCTCTTTCCTCCCTTCCCTTCTCTCTCTCCATTTTATCTCTCCCTTCCATCCCTCTCCCTCTCTCCCTCCCTTCCTCCCTCCTCCCTCCCTCTTCCCTTCCCTTCCCCCTCCCTCCTCTCTCTCTCTCTCTCTCTCTCTCTCTCTCTCTCTCTCTCTCTCTCTCTCTCTCTCTCTCTCTCTCTCTCTCTCTCTCTCTCTCTCTCTCTCCTCCCTGTGGTACTGGGGATTGAACCCACTAAGGTATTACCACTGAGCCAAAATCTCCAGCCCCCTTTTTGTTGTTTTAGTAAGTTGCCTAAACTGGCCTTGAACTTATAATCTTCCTGCCTTAGCCTCCAGAGTATCTGGAGATTAGGTATGTTCAACCATCTCTGAGCTGCAGTTTTTCTGTTTGTTCTAGAGAAGGTTGTTTGGTCCAGGCAGTATGGGCATGTGAGGACATGCAGAGAAATGTCTTATCTTTAGAAGTTAAACCTTGGGCAAGTTCGTGAGAGGGGGCAGGGGGAGCCAAGCCCGGGTAGCAGCACTAGTGGGCAGAATACCATACTTAGCTTGGAATCAGGAGTTGGCACGCTGGATGGAAAAAGTAGAGAGAAATATAAGGAGGTTTCAGCTGGTCTGGCTTTCATCCCTCCACCCTACTCCTCCCCCATAGACAGGAGCAAGTCTCACGGCCCAGATGCCAGAAGATTTGCCTACACTCAGGGTCTGGAGCTCAACCTGGACTGAACCAGAGGAGAGAGAATAAGCTCATACCCCATTTCTGTGTTCCTTTAACTTAACTTAGTTAAGTTCCTTAACTTAGTCTAAGACTTGGCCACAGATAGGAAGAAGGTTGATGATCAATCGTACAATTTGCCTTCCCTGATTGATAAAGGAATGAGATGAGGAGAAGGGTGATACCTGCTGATAAAGAAAAGATAAAATGCAGTTGAGGGTCCCAGGCTTCTGTTCAGCTGCCTGAGATAATGTGGGAAATAAGAACGGGTGTGTCTTTTCAACCTTTCTGATTTCTGGTTCCTGGGCCAGTCATTACTATGCAGCCAGGCTGCTGAGAAGCTCTGGTCCTTCTGGCCTTTTGCCTGAGGCCTGGGCTTATCATCTGTGGAAATATCTAGGATGCTCTAAATGGAGGTGGGACCTGAAGTTTCAGCCAAGTCACTGCCTGCTGGCCTCACCCTTGCTATACCCTTAGCAAAATCTAAGTGTCCAGCTAGCTTCTGTAAGATCTGGTGTTGAATCCCCAGATAGCCTCCTTCCTTTTGTTGACAGTGATGGTTGACTAAGGCTTACAGTCCCTGATAATAGGTAGCATTGGTGATGGTAGAAATTCATTCATGTATTCATTTACTCACCATCAATTTATTAAGTGACTAAGTATTTATCAGTTTTCTATTGCCAATTTAGGCTGGATTCTTTCTATCAAACTATCTTCTACCCATATTCCTGAGCATTTTGAAGAAAAAGTTACAAAACCATCATGTTAACCCTTCCCTTCCTAAGCAGTGGATTATTGGAACAGTTTCCAACAGTTTTAAATACATTTGACTAGAATGGAACCTATCTGAACTGACATTGAGTAAGTTAGTTATAGATACAACACCAATTATCTTCTTAGTTTCAGTGTCTACTACTGGTTGCTCAGACACTCCCAAGGACACTGAAAATCATTCGACTTGTCCTGAATTATTTTAAAATTAAAAGCAAACATTTTGAGCACCTTGTCTATGCCAGATATTTCCAGGTGCAAATGAAAGTCTGGAGAAGAGCTAGATTTGTTTGACAAGCAAACAAAAGCAAGCTCAATATACAAAGTGAAGAGAGGGGGTATGGAAAGGACAAATCATTTCATATGGGGAAATTAGGAAGTGATTTCTCCAGAGATGTGAATTTCAGCTCCTCCTCTTGGTGGAAATGGAGTAAAGCAATATTCCTAAACATGTTATGGTACTGAGGAATTAAACTCAGAGCTTCATGCATGCTAGGCAAGCACTCAATTGCTAAACCCATTCTCAGTTCCAGGAAACCTCTTTAAAAATATAGGTCCTCAGATCCCTACCAAGATTTTACATATCTACAGGCAAGAAGCTTGGGAAACTTTTTTTCGGTAAGAGCCAAAGCAATTCTTTAAAAATGTAATAGTTGATAATTAGCATGTACTTTCTTCTCCCTTCTGAGCACCTCATGCTAACTCATTCCATCATTGCAACATCTGTGTGAGGTGGTGTACGTTTCATCTACAGCTTTCAGATGAAGAAACTGAAGCAGAGAGATGTTAAGAATTGATGAATCCTAACAATGAAGATTAATGTTTGGCCTTGTAGCCTTGATAGAGAAATGAAGGATTTCAAGGCCAAAGGTGCCATCTGCTGGCCATGCAGGGACCTTCTCCTTGGATTAGTTATAAAGTGGTAGTTTTAGCTCCTCCTAGTGGCCACTTGTACACAGTTCCCCCCACCCCTCGCCCCCCAAGCTTTCCTCCCACCACCTTCCAACGAGGTCCTGTAGTCTTGCAAGTGGACAAGATGTGAGGTGCTAGGGCCTACTGTTCATCCCTGTCTGTCTCTCCCACGAGGGTCAGATCTCTGGCCTGCCACATGATATCAAACAATATATTCTGAGCACCTCGCCTCTTACGTTAGGCATGGCACTTTACAAAGGCTCCTACGTTCCTACCACTCTGCAAAGTTAGAGCTCAGAAAGACTAACTTGCTTTAGGTCATGAAGCCCATAAAAGGGACTGAAACTTCATGCCTTCCTGTCTTCACAATGACTTCCCTTAGGAGACATGATCCCCACCCTGGTATTAAGACCATCCCAGGGGTTTGGAGACATGGCTCAGTTAGTAGGGCACCAGCCAGTGAGCAACAACAACATTAGGTATCCAGTTTGATTCCTGGTCTCAGCCCCCTGCCCACCCAACCCCCCCCAAAAAAAATGCCATCCCAGAATTAAGCCCACTCAGCCTTTATCTAGATGCCGTCATAGAAAATTGAGTTAAAATGTGTGGATGCTGCACAGGGTACCAAGTACATGCTTTAAATTTGCTGCACAATGAGTGATCTAGGAGGGGAAGAGATCTAGGACAAGACCTGAATTGGGATACAGGACCTAGGCAGCAGGCCTGTGCATTTGTACTAAAGGGTGATGCACTGGCTGGCTCCTGGGGTGGTCGGTAGTGAAGGATCCCCAGTTGTGGGTTCCAGAAGTCAACAACTTAGATTGGAAGGCCAGAATCTAAAGAAGCGTCCCATAGAAAGAGCTATGCCTTCAGACTGGCCAGGAAGGGATCCTGGCAGGACAAGTTAGTCATGGCTGGAGGGAATAAACTAATTTGCTGCATTCAGCAAATCTGTCTGTTCAATAGGTGACAGCCAACTAAGTCCAGAAATTTTGTTAAGGCTTCTTATTATTGAAGATCCTTTTTCTGTTGCTGGCTTATGCAAACAAAATGCTCATATAAACTTTTAAATATCAGTTCTCTGTGACTCAAAGATACTGCTAGGACACAGGAATGTTCCCCTGTACATTTTTGGTCATATAAGGGAAAGAGGCTGTTCCATGGTCACCATTTTTGCTGAGGAGATAAGTATCCAGATTCTCCACTCACACTGACCAGTGGCACTGCCTTCCTGAGAGCTTCCCTGATTTCAGTCACTTCCCCGAGTCCCCAGCAGCATGGTAGCCACAAGACAGGATCCCCTGTGCAAAATGATAGGAGCTCAGTAAGCATTAGGGGATACTTCTTTTCCACCCCCCAGTCTTCCTGAACCAGCCTGGCCCCCAGCATCCTGTGTGTAGTCTGCTCACAGTGTCCTTCCCACCTCCTTTTGTTCTTGCAGTGTGTCAGGAGGTGAGCTGTTTGAGCGCATCATTGATGAGGACTTCGAGCTGACAGAACGGGAGTGCATCAAGTACATGAAGCAGATCTCAGAGGGAGTGGAGTATATCCACAAGCAGGGCATTGTGCACCTGGACCTCAAGCCAGAGAACATCATGTGTGTCAACAAGACAGGCACCAGGATCAAGCTCATTGACTTCGGCCTGGCCCGAAGGCTGGGTAAGGATAACTATCTGTCCTATACTCACTGCTGGGCTAGGGCAATGGCTGTTGATGTTCCCACACTGGGTAGCAGAGAGGGTGAATAGGGTTGGGAGCAAAGTCAGAGACTGCAAAATCAGTTCAGGTTCAAGTGGAGCCCTTGCCACTTACTGCTATGTGACTGTAAGCCTCAACTTCCTCATCTGTAAGATGGGATAATAGCAAGGTCCTATAGGGTTCTCAGGAGGACCAGTAGAGGTAAGGTTATAGCAATTCCTGGGCACAGATAGCACAACACAGGCATTAACTACTTCTTTTCTTTCTTTCTTTTTTGATATATTTTATTGTAATTAATAGAGGGGTTACAGTTATATTCACCAGATAGAAGGTGCATTACTTCACACACATTGATACCCCTTCTCATGTTTTTGTGCCCATTTCCCTCTCCCCACCCCTCCCCTCAGCTTGTTTCTCCCCCTTCCCTTTCCTATTTCAAATAAACAAAGAAACGTATATACAATATACCAGATTACAAGGTGAGATACTGTAACAATATGAGAATAACCAAGGGACAACAAAATAGATGAGAAATAACATAGTACATTAAGAACAAAAATCACACATTACGTAGCTCTTGTTTCCATATCCTAGAGATCCTTTCATTTAACCTCATCCTTTATGGCTGTATGTATCCAGGTTTTGAGCTATTGTAATCCTCGCATTAGCTACTTCTTACATGCTGTTGCTTCTGTTGAGGCCATTAGTAACAAGACTCCTTTTGGTGATTGTGGCATCACAATGTACAGTCTCCAGAGCACTTACATATTAAGAATAAAAATACAAACCAGCTTTGGTGGCATGTGCCCATAATTCTAGCAGTGTAAAAGGAGAGATTTTGGTTCAGGGTCAACTCCAGAAGAAAAAAACGTTAGCAACATCTTATTTCAAAAACAAGCTAGGCCTGGCACAGTGGCTCATGCCTGTAATCCTAGCTCCTCAGGATGCTGAGATCTAAGGATCAAGGTTTAAAGCCAGCCCAGACACAAAAGGACCTGAGACTCTTATCTCCAATTAACCTCTAGAAAATGGGACATGGGCTTGGGTCAAGGGTAGGGTGGTAGCCTTGAGTTAGCTGAAGAACTCAAGGACAGTGCCCAGAACGAGTTCAGGCCCCATGACCCACAAAAAAAAAAAAAAAAAAAAAAAAGCCAGGCTAGGCACCAGTGTCTTAATCCTGTAATCCTAGCTACTCAATCTGAGGGTTGAGGTTTCTGAAGCTCAAATGGTAGAGTGCTAGCCTTGAGCACAGGAACAGTTTCTAGGCTGTGAGTTCAAATCCCAGGACTGGCACAGGAAAAGAAAAAGCCAGGCCAGGCCAGGCACAGTGGCTCACACCTGTAATCCTAGCTAATCAGGAGGCTGAGATCTGATGATCACAGTTCAAAGCCAGCCCAGGCACTAAGAAGTCTGTAAGACTCTTATCTCCACTTAACCACAAGAGAACCGGAAATGGCGCTGTGGCTCAAGGGGAGGGTGGTAGCCTTGATCTGAAGAGCTTAGGGACAATGCCCAGGCCCAGAGTTCAAGTCCCATGACCCCCCCTACCTCCAAAGAGCCAGGTATAGTATATACATCTGTAATACCACCTACATAGGAAGAGGAGGAGGAGGAGGAGGAGGAGGAGGAGGAGGAGGAGGAGGAGGAGGAGGAGGAAGAGGAAGAAGAAGAAGAAGAAGAAGAAGAAGAAGAAGAAGAAGAAGAAGAAGAAGAAGAAGAAAATCATAGCCTGAGGCCAATCTAGACAAAAAGTAAAAGATCCTATCTAAAAAATCACTAAAGCAGAAAGGACTGTGTGTGAGAGACTCAAGTAGTAGTGGAGTGCTTGCCTAGCAAATATAAAATCATGATTTCAAAACCCCAGTACCACCAGAAAATAAAAATAACTAAAATATTATTTAAAAAACAAACAAACAAACAAACATTGATTCTCCCTGGAGGTCAGCAGGATAGGATTTCTGACCCTCAATTTATAGACTAGGAGACCAAGGTTTTCCACAGCTTTGCCCAGAAGATGCTGTGAATCAGGGAACATGTAGGACTGGTTTAAAGACCCAGTGCCTAGCTCTGGGTGCTCCAAAGCCCTCCTATGATTCACACATTGAGGAGGAAGGAAGTACAGTAATGGGAAATGTTGGTAGAGGCTCATCACCCACCAGAAGCCATTTTGGTCATTGACTATGTTCTCACATACAAAATCACATCCACTCTGCCTCTATCACCTCCTGGTGTCGATGGTTACTCCTCATCCTGGCCACTGCCCTGTTGACAGAAAGTCACCTTTATTTCACCACCCTGAGAAAAGAAGGAAAGTTGGGTGCCAGTGGCTCACACCTGTAATCCTAGCTACTCAGGAGGCTGAGATCTGAGAATCGTGGTTCAAAGCCAGCCAAGGCACAGAAATCCATGAGACTCTTATCTCCAATTAACTATCAGAAAACCAGAAGTGGTAGAGCCCTAGGCTTGAGCTGAAGACTTCAAGGACAGCATCTAGGCATTCAAGTCCTGTGACCGACAAAAAGAAGAAAAGAAAAGAAGGAAGGAAGGAGGGAAGGGGAGGGGAGAAGAGGAGAGGAGAGGAGAAGAGAGGAGAGGAGAAAAGTTCTGGGCTAACTTACTGGCTCCATCTCTCTGCTACAAGTGTGGATGTTTGGTCTGTGCTGTGAGTACTGTTAGGGCTTTGTTTTGGAGTGTTTGCCATGGTCCCTGCAGAGTTAAATCAGACCAGATATGGCTCCAGACCCAAGCTTGTCCCCCCACCGCACTCCCCCTCCAGATTTGTGTGCACACACACACACACACACACACACACACTTCATCCTCCAGCTACAAGTACTACCCTTAGCATCTAATAGGCCTGCTGATTAGTCCTGGCCCTTAGGACTGACATCCACCACTGAGGATAGCACATTAGGGTTTAGGCCTCCCCTGGCTATCCTGGCAGCACATGGGAGGAAGAAAGACATGAGCTTAGGCTAAATATGGAAGAAGGGCTAAGGAGGCTGGCTCTTTGACAGAACCACTTAGGTTCAAGTCCTGACCACCACTAATGAAATAGGTAGGAAATTGCCTAGCTTCCCCCGGACTCGTTTTTGTCTTCAGCAACCTGAGCATTACACCTCCCTCTTAGGATTGTTGCGTATAGCAAATTGGAAAACTCTTAGAAAGCTGGTGGCAAGCACACAGGCCATGCAAGTGCTGTAATCGGTGAGCATGAAGGAATCACTGAGCAGGAGGCATGAGCCCTGCCCATGTGAGCTAGTTCATAAAGACTGTCAAGCAGAGGGCTACCACCTCCACCACCACCAGACTGACAAGCAGAAGGGCAATCACTTCACTGGTCTCTTCCTCTTCTCAGGATACCTGAAGTGCGTGTGTTGCTTCCTGGTTTCTCTGGGTTAATATGAGTTAATGTGTTTGCATACAATAATGCCAAGTGTCTCAGCTATCATCTGTGGAGAGAGCACCCGAAAGACCCAGCCAGCTCTTCTCTATGTCCCTCTTGACTTAGGGACCAGGTCACAGACCAGGGCAGAAACGCTTCCCTCGAACTGGCTCTATGATGCAGTAGCCACTGACATCTCTCCATCTTGCTTTCAGAGAATGCAGGGTCCCTGAAGGTCCTTTTTGGCACCCCAGAGTTTGTGGCTCCTGAAGTGATCAACTATGAACCCATTAGCTACGCCACGGACATGTGGAGCATCGGGGTCATCTGTTATATCCTGTGAGTCCCAGGGGACCTGGGGAGGGGGCCAGGAGTGATGGGTCTCACTAAGGCACCAGGCTTCCAGATAATCATTAGCTCCAGAGCGAGCCCATGAACTTGCATGGCCACACAGTCATGGAATGTTCTACACAAAGATGCAGACATGCATATGCATCCATTAGAAAATAATTTTTCTCAGGCCAGATGTGGTACAGTAAACCCCAAAATAAACACACACACACACACACACACACACACACACACACACACACACACATCAAAAGGGAATCTTAGTGTATTATAGAAAACTAAAGGATCTTGAAATGTTCCTTAGCCTTCCCCTGGGATGAGAAAAGGCTCTCAGTGACTATGATGACCAGCGGGTTTAGGAATGCTGTGGCAAAAGTTTTGACATACATGGGGTGACTGTACAGTAGGGCTTTTCCACATGCTCAGAAGTTTTACTATTGCCGTGGCCTGTGAGGACAGCTCCCCCCAGTTTTGGACCCATGCTAGTCTATTCTCCAAAGTCCCCTGCTTCCTACTGAGGGTCACTTCCCTTGGGCCAGGGGTGTAGTTCCCTGTTTCTCTCTATGCTGGTGAATAAATGTGCTGTTCTAGACATCTCCTACAACTGATAAGAAATCAGAAGGCCCGAGTTTGGCCTGCCCCTTTTGGAATTGCCTTGGGTCTGGGTGTAGCTGACTTAGATTTCTGAGTCTGTCAGAACTGCCCAGCCCTGCAGAAATTATCCTTAGTTAGCTTACTCTGTTCAGATTTTATTGCCCCAAGGCCTTGCTTGGACCCTGGATCCCATCCAATCACAAGAGGCTTACCTCTGCTGCAACAGGCTTCCCACTGCTATGACACAAGGATTGTCTGTTGTTACTGTCTTTAACTTGAGGGAGGAAGAGGAAAAGGGTTAGGCCTTAGCAGAAACTAGGGAGTGGGTCATAGCATAGGTTCATTTCATTGGTCATTGAGGTGGCTGGGATTATATGGCTGTCCACTCCCACAGTCTGGGCAGGTGGGCAAGAGTCCCAGTTTGCCCAGGGCTGACAGTTTCACAGGATACAGGACTTTGCTAAAATGGGGACAGTTCCAGGCAAACCAGGATAGCAGTGGCAGCAGTGGCGCTATTGCTTAGCAAGTTTTCACAGTGAACACAATCCAGTATTCCACAGCCCACCTGACCAAGAAACCTAATAAAACTAGGATCCTCAGCCCTCTGGGCCCCTCCCAGTTACTGTCTTAGTAAAAGCCATTTTCCTCATGTCTGCACTCTTTGGCTAGGTCAGTCTGTTCTTGAACAGAAATCACACTGAAGGAAGTGTCTGGCTTCTTTTTCTCCATGTTGTGAGCCTCATTCCCAGTGCTAAACCAAGTGGTAGATTGTTCATTCCAGGTAGACTCATATGTCTATTCTGGATTTATGGGGTTTTGAGTAGTTTCCAGTTTGGTGTGTTCTATTTTTAGTGAGTACGCCTGTATATTCTGTTGAAAACACAATCTGGAACTAGAGTTACTGTGTCATAATGGCACATTTTATTGTGTTTATTTTGGGTATTGGGGGATGGTACTGGGGCTTGAACTCAGGACCTGGATGCTGTCTCTCAGCTGTTTCACTCAAGGTCAGCACTTGGCCACTGGAACCACAGCTTTACTTTCTGCTTTTTTGCTGGCTAATTGAAGAGTCTGACAGACTGGGGACTGGGAGCATGGCCTAGTAGTATAGTGTTGCTCAGCATCCATGATGCCCTGGATTTGATCCCTCAGCACCACATAAACAGAAAAAGCCAGGAGTGGCACTGTGGCTCAAGTGGTAGAATGCTATAGTCTTGAGCAAAAGAAGCTCAGGGACAGTACCCACGCCTGAGTTTAAGCCAGGAACTGGGAAAAAAAAAAAGACCGGGAGGAGGGGAGGAGGAAAAAAGTCTCAGATTCCCTGCCCAGATTGGGTTTTATTTTAAAATAGAAATTCTTTAAAATAGAGGAACATGATAGTTTGGATACTATGCTAATTATTTACTACATTACTTTTAAAAGTAAGACCAAGAAGAGTAAGTTTTATAAGGGGAGGGGTAGTTAATTTTGGTGCATGGGAAGCAGCCTGTAGGTGTCTGGGTGGGATGTCAGGAAGAGGTTCTCTGGGACCTTCAGCATCCTCTACCTGGTTCTGTCCCTCTTTGTAGCTAGTTGTCTGTCTAACTTCATACAGAGAGCTCCTCTTCATCTCCTTTTGGGGCCAGTGAGAGATGGTGAGTGAGATGAGGTAATAAAATGCTTGTTATTTAATGTGGTGCACATCTCCCAAACCAGGGATGACTTGTTCACCTCTGAGAAGGTTGATCTGATATCACAGGAAGCCTTCTCTACTGTCTGGGAGACACTGGCCAGCTCAGTGCTATCCCAGTTTCTTCACCGGATTCTGAACAGAGGGGTTTGGTTTTGTGGACCCAAAGACACCAGTGATCTTTCTCTCCCTGCTGTCTTCCTGACTGGTTCAGCAATGCACTCTTCCTACCTCAGCTCATCTATAGATTACCTTCCATAAGCTTGGGGCCTCATCCTACCCTACAATCAGAGAGGTTCCAGAAAGGAAGAGATGTGTGTGCGTGTCTGGAAGGAGGCGAGCTCTTCTGGGAAGAACAGCCCAGCCAGCTGAGGAGCGCCCAAGTAGAGGCGTAGGCACTTTCTGCATGTGGGGTCTAGATGCTGGGAAAGGGGTCGCCTCTGCCTATCCTATCCTAGGCTTCTCTACCCTGCCGTCTCCATTGCTGGGCCCATTTTGAGTCCTGAGCAGGTTCCCTACTCTCACACACAGCTCAACCACCACCTTCCAGTTTTGGTCTGAAAACTTAAGACTCAGTTCTACCTGCGGGCCTGCTCAGACTTCTCCAACCCACTCAATGTCTATGGGTGAAAGTAATATGAAGACTAAGCCTTCTCCAAGAACTTAGTCATTCTGACAGATGTTTCTCTTGGCTTGAGACAATGTGGTGTCCTCTGCTCTCTTGATATTCTTCCCAGAGAGCAGCACACCCACTGCCCTAGATTGCCTGAGCAAGGAGATTAGGTGTCAGAAATTAGGTAAGGGTAGAGATCATGTTGAGCATTTGCTTGGCATGCTCAAGGTCCTCTGTTTGATCCCTGGCACTGCCAAAGCAAACAAGCAAATGAGAACGGCAACAATAAAAACCCTAAGAATTAAGAAATTAGAACACTCTGCAGTTGTAACTCTTGTGACTCATTAGCATTCAGAATAAGTGTGAAGACTCTATACACTTGGGATGCCAACTGGAAAAAATAAAGCACTTGAGAACTTTTCCCAGGTACAATCATGTAAAAACTGGATCAGTCTCTAGTTTAAAAACTAAGTAAGACTTAGAAGAGGGGGAAAAGTTGTGTTTTAATGGAGCATTAGTGATAGAATGATTTATTTTTAACAAATAAAGACAATATAATCCCTTATGCAAATTCTAGCAATAAACTCCAGAAATGAAAGCTTTAAAAAATCCAAGCTGGTGTGGCGATACATGTCTGTCAAGAGTTCAAGGCCAATCTGGGGGTACGTAGTATGTTAGACAGTGGGGAGGGGAAAGGAGGGGGAAAAAAGAGAAAACCAGCAAAATTCCATCATGCAGAAACACCATTACTGAAAATTCAAATGTTCTCTTCACTATGCTATGTATGTGTGCACACGTTCCATGTTTTAGTCTAGAGTCGTGGTCCTCAGTAGGGAGAATACAGGGTTGTTTGGCAGGCATCGAGCCAGCGGCTGGAGGCTGTTTTTGATGAATGTGCTGCCAGGTGGAGGGGTGCCAGGGCCAGAGGCTATGGGCTCTCCCTGCCTGCAGAGATTAAGACCTATCTCTGAAGGATTACAACTCCTAATTAGGGAAGAAAGTTTGCTAGAGGGGCCTCTTTAGCATTCCACAGCAGGATTGTTTGCTTTTCCTGCCATCTTTTAGAGTGCTGTGGGACTTCCTTTTATTTCAAATGGAAAATGCAAACCAGAAGAACCAGGTATCAGAGATAGGCAGGCTGCCTCTTAAGGGAGCTAGCTTAGGCCTCAGGAGGTCATCATGGGGTCATCAGGATCACAGAGATGGGGGGAGCTGGGAGCCCAGTCTCATGGTGTGTAAAAGGAGAAATGGAGGCCCAGAGAATGGAAAGGCCCAACACATAACTGCGCAGACTTGGGAACTGGTAAATTTCTACCTTTCTTTCACAGAGACACAACTGAAAATAGTTTCTTTTTTGCCTTCCTTAAACATAATTTAGGGCTATGAAGGTGTGTATGGTTCAAGTGGCAGAGTGTTTGCATACCAAGCACAAGGTCTGGAGTTCAAACTCCAAGAATACCCCCACCCTCCATACAAACATAAATCAGTATTTTAAGAAAATCCATCTATATAAGTTGGGCATGGTGGCTCATGCCTGTAATCCTAGCTACTCAGGAGGCTGAGATCTGAGGATCAAGGTTCAAAGCCAGCCCAGGCACTAAAATCTATGAGATTCTTATCTCCCGTTAATCACTAGAAAAGGAAAGTGGGGCTGTGGTTCAAGGGGTAGGGCCCTGAGCGGAAGAGCTCAGAGACAATACCTAGGCCCAGGTGTAGAGTGGTAGCCTTGAGCTGATGAGCTCAGGGACAGTGCCCAGGCCCAGAGTTCAAATCCCATGACCCACAAAAAAAAAAAAAGAGAGAAAAAAATCCATCTATAAAAATATATTATTAGCCAGTAGCTTCTGCCTATAATCCTAGCTACTCAGGATGCTGAGATCTGAGGATCACAGAAAAGTCCTTGAGATTCCAATTAACCACTCAAAAAAAGAGCAAGAAATGGAAATGGAGCTGTGGTTTGAGTGGTAGTGTTACTCTTGAACACAAAAACTCAAGAACAGCCTTGAATTCAGTCCACAGGACACATGCTTGCATGCGCGCGCGCGTGCGCGCACACGCGCACAAACACACACACACACACACACCTATTAACTAATAAAACACAAATATGGGTGAGGTAATTCGATTACCAATGCTTCTTAGTGAAAGTGTTCACCAGAGCCAGTTTTCTCCCTGTATTTCAGGAGGGTGCTGCTTCACCAAGCTCACTGCTCACAAGCTGAGGCCTCCCATTTGTCAAAACTATTAGTTTACTGTGATTTTTGATGATGGGCTCATATAGATTTGGGAGAAGGGACTTTGTAAGGACTCATAAAATCCTAACTTAAGAGGTAAAAGGCCTGAGGCCCAGGTACATAATTGTAGACTCATTTACACATTCATACGGTAGGCCAAAATTTGAATATTCTTAGGAAAGGAATACAAAGGTACAGTGCCTATGTGCATCTGACTATATAAAATAATTTTTATTGAAGTGAATTCCAGGAACTAGAAACAAGAGGGATTCTTTCATTGCTAGGTTGGTTTTCTTTTCTTCTTGTCTTGTTTATCTGTCTTTGGGAGGGTAAAGAGGGGCACAGAAATGGAAGGACAAAGGGTATACAAATGCAGTAGTGGTATTCACTAAATCCAATGTTGAAAATGAACTATACAACATGTGTGGGGGGACTGGAGGGAAAACTGGGAGAGAATGAAGGAAGGGGTGATTTTGTCCAAAAGGAAATGCACTGACTTATATAACCATAACCCCCCTGCATATCACCTTTTTAGTAACAATAAAATAATAATTGCAAGCTCAAAAGGTAGAAACATTATTAGGAATTCTGAGCATTACAGCAAAATATGAGCTGCTGTATAAGGATGAGATTCTGGGAAGCTGCACATGTCACACACTCACTCGTTTGTGTGTGTGTGTGTGTGTGTGTGTGTGTGTGTGTGTGTGTGAGAGAGAGAGAGAGAGACAGAGAGACAGAGAGACAGAGACAGAGACAGAGTCCTAGGTTCACATGCATGTGGGGGTCTACTTGTGTGAAGAGGCACATAGAGGCCACAAATCAGGTCTGTGAGCCATAAATGTGCTTTGCTTGGATTTTCTAACTTCCAAATTGTGTTTGGCTTAAGCTACTGGTAGATGAGGCTTTCCTATGACCACAGGCTGGAAGAGGCAGTGTGGGTGATCAGTACTGCACATTATCTGTGCTCATGGCTAAGTAAGTGCTTACTGTGGTCCAGCCTTGTGGCTACTATCTTAATCCACAAAGGATAGTGGCACACAGCAGCCTTGGGGCCAGGCTCCAGGTACCCAGCTCCACTACTGACTCACGGGTGGGTGATTTATACCATTCTGTGCTTCAATTGCCTCCTCTATAAAATGAGGAAGTAAGAGTTCCCTGTGTTGAAATGGAGGGACAAAGGGTGAACAAATGAAGCAATAGTACTCACTAGACACTGTGTGGAAAATGAACTACACAACTTGTGGGCAAGGATGGAAAGGGGAAACTGGTGGAACGTGAAGGAAGGGGTGTTACTGTCCAAAAATAAATGTACTCATTACCTGACTTATGAAATAGTAACTCCTCTGTTCACCACCTTAATAACAATAATTTTTTTTTTTTTTTGCCAGTCCTGGGCTTGAGCTCAGGGCCTGAGCACTGTCCTTGGACTTTCTCAAGGCTAGAGCTCTACCACTTGAGCCTCAGCACCACTTCCGGCTTTTTTTTTTCTATGTATGTGGTACGGAGGAATCGAACCCGGGTCTTCATGCATGCTAGGCAAGCATTTTAACCACTAGGCCAAACTCCCAGTCCCTAATTTTTTATTATATAAAGATGATGTCCGATTATTATAAAGATGATTGCATGTCAGGTAATGAGTACATTTCTTTGTGGACAGTGTCATCCTTTCCCTCACTCCCCCCTGGTTTCCCACTCCCATACCCCCACAAGTTGTCTAGTTCATTTTCAACATAGTGTCTAGTGAAGTAGCACTGCTGCAAATAACAATTTTTTTAACCTTAAAAGAAAAAAGAACCCCCCTGTGTTTCAGAGATTCAGTGAACTCATCAATTTCAGCTTTTTACCTGGGGACATGTTCCCCTCATAGAGGCTTCCTGGAAGCCCGGCCTAAACAGCTCAGATGCTCTGAACTCTGCTTGCTGACTAAAAGTTCTTATGTTCTTTTGGCTCCCATCTCTGAGCTACCCCTGCATACTCAGCCTCTTCCTGGAGCTTAGGAAAAGAGGCAGAGATTTGGTGATTCTCACTGTAAAAGATGACAGGACTCAAGAGCAGTGTGGGTGCCTGCCAGCTTTGGGATAGAACACAGGCGGGAAACAGCCCCTGCTGTGAACTCTGTGGACATGGGTACACCCTGAAGTGCAGTGAGTGTCCATGTTGTATCTCTGTGGTCCTTCCATCCTTCCCCACAAACAATTGGGGGGATGGCAGGGTCAGTGTGAGTTAGGGTAAGGGGTTTTGCAGCCCTCACTTGTGACCTTAGTACTCACTTGCAAGGCTGCATCCTCCTGCCTCCCTACTGACCTCCCTTTCATCCTTCTTTCCTGTTTCTCTCCCCAGGGTCAGTGGACTTTCCCCCTTTATGGGTGACAACGATAACGAGACCTTAGCCAACGTCACCTCAGCCACCTGGGACTTCGATGATGAAGCATTTGACGAAATCTCAGATGATGCCAAGGATTTCATCAGCAACTTGCTCAAGAAGGACATGAAGTAATGAGTGGGCTCATGGGTCAGCCCAGCCCCTGCCCCGAGGCTCGGCAGCAGGGTTCTCCTCTGCCTGTTGGGACTCCCTTCCCTCCCCTGACTCCACAGTAGTCCTGGGTTCCCTGAGGTGGGAAAGTGGGGAGGTTTGCCCCTGGGAGTCCCTATCCATGAAGGGGTTGGGAGCAGAGGCTTTCGTCCCAGACTCCTCCTTCCCGGTGCCACACAGTGGCAGGTGTTAGAGTTTGAACTCGGGGCTTCAAAATTGCTAGACAGATGCTCCATCACTTGAGTCTTGCTGTCTTGTCTCACTTTCTGCCTGGGTTGGCCTCAAACCAATCTCTTAAGTATATGGGATTATGGGATTATGGGTGTGAGCCACAATGTCTGGCCTCTAACATCCATCTTCAGAACACTAAAGTATCTTTAAAGAATATACTAAGATTGGCTGGGGATAGGAGGAGGTAAAGGAGAAAAAAGGGGTATCAGTACTCAAGAATAATTTACCCATTGCCTGATGAATGTAACTGTAACCCCTCTATACATTACCTTGACAATAAAACACAATTTAAAAAAAAAAAAAAAAAAAAAAGAGGGGCCGGGAGTTTGGCCTAGAGGTAGAGTGCTTGCTTAGCATGCACAAAGACCCAGGTTCGATTCCTTGGTACCACATACATAGAAAAAAGCCAGAAGTAGTGCTGAAGCTCAAGTGGTAGACCTCTAGCCTTGAGAAAGTCCAAGGACAGTGCTCAGGCCCTGAGCTCAAGCCCAGGACTGGCAAAAAAAAATAAAAATAAAAATAAGTATATATATATATATATATATATATATATATATATATATATACTAAGCCAGGTACTGGTGTTGCATGCCTGTAATCTTAGCTACTCCAGAGGCTGAGATGTGAGAATTGTGGTTTGAAGCCAGCCCAAACAGGAAAGTCCATGAGACTCTTATTTCCATTTAACCACCAGAAAACTGGAAGTGGCCCTGTGGCTCAAAGTGGTAGATCTCTAGCCTTGAGTTGAAGGGCTCAGGGACAAGGCCCAGGCCATGAATTCAAGCCCTACCAAAAAAAGAAAGAAAGAAAAGAAAAAAAAAAAAGAATGTACTAGAAGGATCACCTTCGAGAGAAAATCACAGGAAGTGGGTAGCTACATGAGTGATGAAAGCCTCTGTTAATTTTTTTTTGTATCCACTTGTTGCCCTTGGGACCCTTCCATAACCCCTATGCAAGGAATGTAACTTTGCAATGTCCAAATGCATATACAGAGGCAATTTGGAAACTGTTGGAAGATCTTCATGTCTCCAAATTGTCCTGGTTTGGTGTTTTTTTCTGCATGTAAATTAAGAGTTACTGTCTGAATATGACCCACTTCCTTCTGACAAAGAACACAGTGGCAAATGGTGGGAAGCTGGGCTCTGGAGGTCACATGTAGATGATCCAGTAGGGAGAAATGTCAGGTATAGGGCCTGCAGGGTTTCACAAGACTGCAGAATGGAGCTGAGAAAAAGACTCAAGGAGGAGGTTACCTGCGGCTACACAGCACTGGTAGTGTGTGAGCAGAATTGGCTAAATTGAAGTAAGAAGATGAAAAATCTCTGCACATAAAGGGAGAGCTGCCTAGGGCAGAGAGCTATGGAGATGTCAGCTAAGACCTTTGGCCCATTGGGCACTTCATTCACTTTGTAGACATGGGCAGACAAGGCAAGGCCTAGCTTCAGTGCCTCTGAACTAGATGTGGCAATAAGGAGCAGATATGATTGTGGCCTGCACAGGGTGATGATGACATGGATGGGGGCCAGATGTCCAACAGAGGATGGGCAGCCTCATGTGGGAACAGTTCAAAGCCAATCTGGATGGAAAAGTCTGGAAGACTTCATCTTTAACCACCAAAAAGGATGACTTGAGGTGTGGCTTAAGTGGTAGAGTGCTAGCCAAGCAAGACTGAGGACCTGAGTTCAAACCCAGGCCCTGAAAAACAAAATTGATCTTAAATAGATCAAAACACTTGATTCCCATAAACTGTTGTGCTCAGCATCTCTCTAACCAGAAGCCTGTTTTAAACGATTGTTATAAAGTAAAATGTATGTAAAACCTTTACCTCATAATACCTTTATCTCAGGTTTTTTCAAGTCCTTGCTCTATGTATGGTTAGCATTGTTTCTTTGGCCTTTATAATTGTTACAGTTGAGGCGATGGCTCAGAAATCTTAATCTCAGAGATTAACTGAATATTAATGCAGTTCAAAAGTTGCCATGATTTATTAATTGTATCAAAGACACCTCTTTGATCTCTAACAGGATAAACCTGATACTCAACCAGGAGTATCAGTGCAAGAGTTAAATGATTCTCAGAGATTTTTTTTCTAGAATTTCTCTCTCCCCTCCCCTTCCTAGATGAGGAGACAGAGTACTAGATCCCAGATGGCCCCAGCCATCTGATGTGACCATCAGAGACACCATCCTGGAATATGGTGCTAGCCTTCCCAGACAAGCCTGTCCTTTAGCACTCGCCCTCCTGAATCCCAGGAGAAGATCATGAGATGCCAACGGCTCTCCTAGTAGCTTGTGCTTCTTAACACTAGCCTGTGCTGGTTGAATCAGTATAATCCAGACCAAGAGGTGAAAAAGGCAAAGTGCACAGTAACCTTGATCATGTTAGATGAACCAAGAGAGGGGAACTCTGGTGACCTCCCACTTCTGATTTAACCAATAGTCTCTGAGTTCCCCGTCTCAGAAATCCTCTGCTCTTGACCCCTATCAGAGACCGCCTGAACTGTACCCAGTGCCTTCAGCATCCATGGCTGATGAAGGACACCAAGAACATGGAGGCCAAGAAGCTCTCCAAAGATCGAATGAAGAAGTACATGGCACGAAGGAAATGGCAGGTAATGTAAGCTTCTTGGGGCTGGTTGGCAGCTCCCATGCTTGCTTCATTCAAGCCATTCTTATTAAAACTGGCCCTAGCCTCACTCCTCAGAAAGTTTGGATTTGTTTCTAAAATAGTCTGGGACCTAGTTAGGCAACTGATTAAGATACAGTGTTATATCTTTTGCTGAGAGGAAATTGGCTGCTCAAGTATAGCCAGTCTTACAGGGACCAATAAGGGAGACCCCTGACAGCCTGGTGCCTCTCAGGTTGGACTGCTAGTGTTCCTGTCCTCATAGCTAGAGATGAACACCATTACCTTGCCACTTTCTAGGGAGGCTGGGTGTTGGCTGTGCATATTTAAGCAAGAACTGAGTCTTACTGTGAGTTCATCTTCTCATCTGTGAGATGGTGAGGTCAACACCACTACATTGATGAAACTTCTGTGAGATAATCTTCTTATGGCCTTTATCACAATACCCAGCACATAGTGAACCTTTGGAAATGTTACTAGTAAGCTAACAGAAATGGAGGGCTAGCTGGGGGGCAGGGGCTGTTCAAAGCACTTGTTGTACAGCAACTCTTTAATCTTAGGTAACAGATGCTATCAATAGCCCCACTTCACAGACAAACTGAGGCAGAGAAGACATTAGGAACTCATCCAGGATCACACAGCTAAGTGGAAAAGCCAATAGTCAAACAAAACCTGGCTCTGAAGTACAGTGTTAATGACACAGAATTGCCTCTGATAACAAGACAGATAAAGCTATCATCCAAAACTGCACAGCAATTTTACCACCAAGCTATAATATAAATAATATACATTACTATCACAATTTACAATACATCTTGGACTTCTGGCAGAAAGAATTTCCATTCCCTGGTTTCCATACTCAGGGAATGTATATGGCAGGGGAAATTCAAACACATAGACATAAAAGGACATAAGGCCCAGGAGAGCTATAAACTATTAGTATAGTCATCCATAACCGTATATGTGAATGTAAGACAGAAGGGGTCAGTCCTAGCCAGAGCCGATGCAGTTAAAGCAGATGCTTGCAGAAGGAGTTGGAGATTATCATGGAATCTAGCGGGGAGGAAATGGCAGTGTAGCTGGAGGTAGAAACAGAAGTGGGAACTTGGCTCACACTGGCTGGAGACCCTGGGGACATGACAGCACAGAGACTTTGCCCAAGTCCTTTGTCACACAGTTTTCTGGAGAAGTACAACTTCCCATGGAGATTTAAGAAGTCTTGAAGGAGCTTCAGGGCCTGTGATGTGGTTTTTCAGAGACTGGTGACACAAGCATGTGGCAGTCAGAGTTTCCCCACAGTGAAATCCAGTCTTACATAGCACATGTCCCTTGTAAAGGGATGGATAGGTTGATGAAAGGTGAGTTAAAACACCTGTGCTTTCCTTTCAGCAGCCTTTAACACAAGTAAATCTTCGAGAAATATTTCTGGAGAGATAGGGCAGGCCAGCAAGTCTAACTGGATCTCACTTGAATGAGGCTGTGTGTTAAAGGGCAGCCTTACCACCTTGAAACATCTGTAGGTGCCACAATTCCAGGAAGATGCCCAACCACGGGCTCAGGTACAGAAGAATAAGATACGAACAAATGAAAGCTAGGCACTGGTGGCTCATGTTTGTAATCCTATCTACTCAGGAGATTGAGATATAAGGGTTAAGGTTCAAAGCCAGCCTGAGATGGAAAATCTGTGACGCTCTTATCTACAGTTAACACCAGAAATGTCAGAGGTGAAGCTGTAGCGCAAGTACTCTAGAGCCTTGAGCAAAAAAGCTCAGAGACAGTTCCCAGACCCTGAGTTCAAGCCCCAGGACCAGCATAAACAAACAAACAAAAATAAGCAAATGAAATGTCAGCCATATCAGTCATGGAATTTATAATTTTTCCTGGTGTTTTAATCATTTAATTTTTTCTTGTTATTTATATTACTAAAAGTAGTGTTTTCTCAAAGTAGGATGGTGGAGATAGACAATCAAATTCAGAGAATGAACCTTAATTTCCTATTTTAATACAGATAGAATTATTTGGAAATTATTTTTCCACAAAACCAGCAGTGAGAGCCAAGCACTGGTAGCTTGTGCCAGTAATCTTAGCTACTCCGGAAGCTGAGACCTAGGATCACAGTTCAAAGCCAGCCCAGGCACCAAAGTCCATGGATCAAGCCCCAGGATCAACCAAAGTCAAACACAAAAACAGACAAAATTGTAGACAAAAGTAATCTACAAAATCTCACCCAACACCAAACACCCTAAAGCACAATTTCAGATGTTCAGGAACATCTGATCAGCTATGTTAGGTTACTTCCGAAGGTACATTTTTCCATATTTAAACTCTAATCATAAGACTTAGCTCCCCCAGGAATAACAGGGGCTGGATCCCCTCCCAGAATAGCCAAGATTATATTTAATAGAGTAAGGAGGGGTGGGCTGTGCTGAGTGAGGGGTTAAGTCAGGTTATAGGTACTCCAGACAACTGTACAAGGAACCTTGTTCAGGAGTTCTGGTTTTCAAAGAGGTTCCAGAGGAAGGAAGCAACATGGGGACAAATCCTTCCATGCAATAGGTGACTCACTGCATTCTGATCTTACAATGAAGTTATTCTAAAAGAAAATATATTTTAAATTTTGTATTAAAGCGTTTTACAAAGACATATCAGTAAGGATTAGCAGTAAGGGTAAACTGGGCAGGCTAACTGGGCCAAGGTATACAGACTGTAAGGAATGGACTAGGAATTAAGAGGCCTATAGGCAAATACCTTTAGTTTTGAGAACCACAAAGTCCCCAACAGTGGGGATCAAGAGCAACAGGAGAGAAAACATGAGACTCAATATAGCACAGACTATTCTTGGCCATCACATTTAGACATTATGTACTATACTTCTCAGAGAAAATTGTAGTCTTGGGGCTGTTGGTATATATGTAGGGCCTATTGGTCAGCTAGTGCCAAGATGACCAACGTTTACTAAGGGCTGTATGGATATTAGTACTGAATGACCCTAATACTGGGAAACCCACAAGTTTGGGGTGAACCAGAACAGTTGCCATTCTAGCTGGTTCTCTAGGAACTGGAGAATCTGCACTGTATTTTAAAGGCCCAAACACTATCCACAGTGAACACAGGAATTCAGCTTCTGCAATTGCCCTCTAAAGATAAAAAGGCTTTCTTAAAGTAAAGATGAAAGTTAGACAATTGAAATTTTGGTGTTTTGAATTTTGTCCCAATAGTTTCCAAAGATCTTAGCAAAGTAGCAAAGAGCCATGAAACTAAAAGACTAGAACATAAAGATATTTATTTTCAGTTCTGATAAATTCCTTCCTTACCAATTATTTTTCACAGGTTAGTTTTCAAAGATTGAATTCTGATGTAGATTATTTTTAATTTTTTATTAAGCACTTGCATTTCTCCTTGTTTAAGAAATTATGTGCTAAATACTTACATTTGCAGGAAATATTTGCTTTGTGATATACTGCTTATTTTTGCCACTCCTCTGAAACATTTCAACTCTTTGATTACTTCTTCTTAGACATTCAGTTACAAAATCAAACTAAGAAAAAAAGGGCATCATCTTTCTATACTACGCAAATGAAGACAGACCTAGTCCATCCCAATTTAGATGTCTAGAATTGGGGAGCCCATATTCATGGGTATGAGTCACAGTCTTTCTGGGAAGATTAGAACTACAAGAAAATTCAAATCCGTCTAACCCAGAATCCAGACACTAAGGTAAAACTCAAAGCTAAAAGCTAATCTGGAAAAGTACCCTCTGAGTTTAGAGACTCCTGGCCCCAAGGCAAACCAATCTGCATTGAGTAAAAGGAATAGAGAGCTCAAAGGTAGGGTGTAGGATTTGGTTGTCTCAACCTTGTGTTACCTTCATAACAGATTCCTGTGGGGACCTGTTTTACCACACTCAACACTACAAAGAGATTAACCAGGTCATCAATTAAGTAACAGCCTCTAAGAAGAGTTTGAAAGGCTGCCAAGTGGCCTCAATCTGCAGGAACATTCCCTTCAGAGCCATGATTTTCCCCTCATCACCCCACGCCTGGGCCTCCTGGATTCTGTTTGGAGTGACCCAACCACACCGAAGCAGCAGAAGGCCAAAAGTACACCCAAACCATTTAGTGCCATGTGCAGAAGGACTAATGGCCAGAGGACAGAGCCAGTTGGAATGTCTGTTCAGAGTGCTCAAAAATGGTCTGCATTGGAGGAAAGGGGACATGAAGGAAAAGTGATTGTGGATACAAAAGCAGGTCCCTGCTTAAGACACATAATTTTCCATATGATCCTTTAACATCTAGAAATTCACCACTTTTGAAATAATCATTTTACTCCAAACACTGGCTTTTCAGACAGTCAAAATAATGAGGCTTTCCTAAGATTTGTAAGTGTGTGAAATGAATTTTGGAGGAACATGGCTTTGTCAGCATAGCTTGAGGTTCAGTGAGCCAGTGCATGGCATCTGCCTCTGAAGAGGCTGTTTCCTTCCTCTCTCAGAAGGGGACAAGAAGACAATCTGTTAGTGGTGTCTGTTCTGTGGGTGCAATGTCTCTTTATGCCGAAGAAACATGCAGGGACTGTGAGTAGCAGACTTGTGCTGAGGCCAGTCCAGGTGTTTCTTGAAATCTCCTAAGTATCTGATTCATAAACAGAATTAAACAGGACTTTGGAGCCTTCTTGCCCAGCCACCTCCATATACACAGAAAGAAACTGCAGTGGGAGATTCAGTGGCTCACCCAAGGTCGACTCTCTTTTCCACAATGAGGACCCATGGGATTTGTAGTAACTGTCTTCCTGACCAATTAAAATCCTATCACAGACATTGTTTTATGAGAAACTGCCTCACTGGGCCAGTTAGCAATAAGTCTTTGGAGCTGTCTCAGCCTGCAGTTGCTTTATATAAACTATCCCTTTTATGGGAGTTAAAGCACAGTATGAAAAGGGTTTTTGTCTCATGTTGACCTTGTTTAGTCACATTAACGCACACATCAGTTCCAGGGCCCATTCCTTTCTCTGAACATCTTCGGACACACTGACAGTGTGAGCAGAGCAAGGCTGGCTCACTCTCAGACAGGACCTACGCTGGTTCACTCTCTCAGAAGACACTGGTTCTGGGGAGCTTCTCCTGGACTAGGCTTTTCTCCCAGGATCCCTGCCTGAGCACAGGCCTGCTGCAGTCAGGGACACTGACTGAGACCAACCTCAGTGTCTATTTTCCAGAAAACGGGCAATGCTGTGAGAGCCATTGGAAGACTGTCCTCTATGGCAATGATCTCAGGGCTCAGTGGCAGGAAATCCTCAACAGGGTCACCAACCAGCCCTCTCAATGCAGAGAAACTAGAATCCGAAGGTAAGGAGCACCAAGACAAGAGGGCTTCCTCCTATCCCAGGGAGAAAGAGGGTTGCAGATGGAGGGGCATTTTGAGGATCTCAAATTTGCTTTTGTTTTCTTAATATATCCTATGAGAATAAATTCAGGACTTTTGGGGTTGCCCTGACAACTAGTAAGTCTAGCAATTATTCTTTGTTAAACCTGAGGCTTAACTGTCTTCAGAAGGAAAGCTATTATTTGTCTGATGGAACTAGTTGATTGCTTATTCTTTTCCCTGTGCTTTGTATAAGAACTAAAAAGGGCTTTATTAAAAATCTTACTTTTTATTACAAAAGCAAGACTTGAGAATTAATAGGCAAAACTAAAAACTAAGATTGTATAACATTAAAAATTATCCTCCCATTCTCTATAGTCCTTGTGTTTGTGTTTTCCACAAAATTAACTTGAATATTCTATATTTCTTCAAATCATTCATGCCGCAGAAATATGTATGGCTATCAGGCTGTGATCGGTAGTCCCCTTCTGGGATATACAGAGCTAGCTCCTTACCTCTGACCTTTGAGAGCTACCCCAACCATCTCTGCAGTAAAAGCCTTACGTTATTCTTCTTGCAGGTGCACACAGACAGCCCTTTCTTATCGAAGTGTCTTTCCTCCATTACCTGGTGTTTTGGGTATCCACAAGTTAAAAGCTGACCCTAGATCCCATGGGGCACAAAGTTAGGGTAACTGGCAAGACCCATAACTTGCTACTCTAGAGCTTCCTTGCAGTCAGGGATAGAATCTGAAGCACAAAGGCCTTGTGCCTCCTGAGCCACTCCTGCCACAACTCAGGTAACCCTGGTGTCCAGAAATAGCCATAAGGGAGGGGAGGACACTTTTTCCTAGATCTGTCTCACATCCTGATCCAGTCTTACCACATTCAGGCCAAGCACCTAATGCTGGCAAAATGACGGTGCCTCTAGATCTGGCTGCTCCCTCTCAAGGCAGGTGATGGACCTGCAGCAGCAGAGGGGCAAAGGGCACCAAGGCAGGCAGGCTGGAGATTCTGTCCTTTTTGAATACCTTAAGCAATCCTGAAGCAGCATAAAGTACAGATAAAACCCTCTTTTTTTGCCAGTCCTGGGCTTGAGCTCATGGTCTGAGCACTTTCTCAAGGCTAGAGCTCTACCACTTGAGCCTCAGCACCATTTCTGGCTTTTTCTATGTATATGGTACCGAGGAATCGAACCCGTGTCTTCATGCATGCTAGGCAAGCACTCTACCACTAGGCCAAACTCCCGGCCTAAAACCCCTTCTTAAAGATGACTTCTTTTTTCAATGTGTCAGCATTGGGGAAGGGGAAGGCTGAACATTTCCCCATTTAGGGCACGGCTCTCCACTGCCAAATGTTTTTGGCAGTAGGCCAACTCATCCCTAGGAGAAAGGCATGCTTGTGATTCACCCCTCCAAACTGCATCATTTGTGAAATTATAGCAACTTGTTAAAAAGCCAGCCCTTTCAGTCTAGGGGAAACAAGAAAAGAAGGAATGAAGAAATGAACTGGTCTTCTTTCTGTCTTCTAGAAGATGTCAACCAGGCTTTCCTTGAGGCTGTGGCTGAGGAAAAGCCCCATGTAAAGCCCTATTTCTCAAAGACCATTCGTGATCTGGAAGTTGTGGAGGGAAGTGCTGCTAGATTTGACTGCAAGATTGAAGGTAAGCTATAGTCAGGCCTCTTCACCACACCTAGAGACAGCTGCATTATGGAGCCCTGGGAAAGATGTCAGGTCTGTGCAGCTGATGCCACAGGAAGGCTCTGAGGGAAGGACATGGGGTCAGGAGGAGATGCTTCAGAGAGCTGCTCACTCAAACTGCCCCCACCCCTCCCAAGTAACTGTCCTAGGTTCCATTGAACCTGGACACTGAGCACTGGACTTATGTTTTAAAATGGCTTCTCATGGAGCACCCTAGCCATGGCACATGCACAACAAAGTGGGCATTGCAGACCCCTGAGAAACATGTGGCTCACCCATAAAAAGTTCTCAAAGAAAGATTGTTGAAAAGGGTAGAGAATTCAAGTAGGCTGACTTAGCTGCTCATCAGCATGCTGTGTGACTTTGGGCAGTGAACTCATACCACTGAGTGCAGGCCCTCACCTGTGCAATGATACCCAACACAGAGAGCACCCCTGAGCATTGTGAGGCCACAGGTGCAAAAAGGGAAAATCTTTGTAGTGTTTTTAAAAAAGGTCATGGAGTAAAGAGGAGAATGATGGTGCAGAGGGAGCTGCAATATGACTTCAAATTAAGTTAGGACCCAGGCCTTGCTCCTTATATAACAGAATGACAAGCGATTAGAGCTCAGAGATCTTAAGGGATCTTACTAGCAAAGTTAATGACTAATCACCTTTCCAGTACCACGGATTGTGAAATTCTAGAAGGATAGGGGACAAGATAAGACAGGCCTCTTCAAAGCTGTGGATTTCATGTACCAACCAGAGTGAAGGGGCTATCTCCTATCTTGATCTGCACAAGTAAAATGCAAATTTATTTAGCAACTTCTCCAAGGCCAGAAGCATAGTATCTCTAAGAGAGCAAACCAAAAACCCACTTTGTCTGTCTCTCTAATGCTGTAACACTAATGCCTTTTGAAGAAAGTAAACCAACAGTAGAAATGGAAAGACTGTTTTGTTCCTGCACCTTTAGCTTGTCATAATAACAGGTTAGCCAGGCCCATTGGCTCATGCCTATAATCCTAACTACTCAGGAAGCAGAGATCTGAGGACTGCAGTTTATGAAGCTAGCACTGGCAGGAAAAGTCCGTGAAATTTTATCTCCAATTAACTACTAGAAAACCAGAAGTAAAGCTGTGGCTCACAGTAGTAGAGCACTAGCCTTGAGCGGAAGAGCTCAGGGACAATGCTCAGGTCCCATGACTGACCAAAAAAGTGTGTTCATAGGGCTGGGTATAGAGGCTCACTTGTAATCCCAGGTACTTGGGAGGAAAAGATTAGGATGATTATGGTTCCAGGTTAGCCCAGGGTAAAAAGCGAGAAAGACACTACCTCAGCTACTGTAGCCATACCTGGCATTCCATGGAAGAAGGATTGCTGTAGGCCAGCCTAAAATACAGGGGTGGGAGTGTGGCTCAAGTGGTAGAACATTTGCCTATTAAGCATAATACCCCCAATTCAATCCAGGACTATAAATAAAAGATTAAAGCAAAAAGTGTTGTAGCATGGCAGAAGTAGTAGAATACAAGGCTCTGAGTTCAAACTTTACTGCTATCACCACCAAATTAATTAATTAATTAATTAAAATAAAAAGCAAGTGTACTGCCTGCAATAATATAAAGTGCTCATATTGGGGATTATGCTGTGCAAGGTGCAGCCACACTCTTGTTGTTACCTTTGAGTCTTCTGAGATTTTTTCTTTTTTTTTTTTTGTTCTGCTAGTCCTGAGACTTGAACTCAGGGGCCTGAGTGCTGTCTCTGAGTTTCTTTTGCTCAAGGCTAATCCTCTACCCACTTGAGCTACAGCACCACTTCCAGCTTTCTAGGTAGTTTATTGGAAATAAGAGTCCTTTGAACTTTCCTGTCTGGGCTGGCTTTGAACAGCAATCCTCAGATCTCCACTTCCTGAACAGCCAGGATTACAGGTATGAGCCACCAGTGCCTGGCTCCTTTCTCCATATCTTCTGTGTAAGCTGATTTGGGGACTTTAACTCAGGGCATGGTTGCTTTGAGCTTTTGTGCTCAAGGCTAGCACTCTACCATATGAGTTAAGAGTCTCATGAACTTGGGCTAGGAGTTTGGCCTAGTGGTAGAGTGTTTGCACGAAGACCCAGGTTTGATTCCTTGGTACCACATACATAGAACAAGCCTGAAATGGTGCTGTGGCTCAAGTGGTAGAGCTTTAGCCTTGAGAAAGCCTGAGGATACCCCTCAGGCTCTGAGTTCCAGCCAGGCCTGGCAAAAGAGAGAGAGAGGAAAAGAGAGAGAGAGAGAGAGGTTTGTCTTATTGCCTGGCTGGCTTTGAACTGAGATCCACAGATCTCTACCTGTTGTAGCTGGGATTACAAATGTGAGCCACAAACACCCAGCTTCCTTTATATAATTTTTTGAAATTTTTATGAGACAGTGACTGTCAATCACTTTACCCTTTTGAGATTATTTTCTTGGCATTTATGTAGCTTCTGGCTGGGGTGCTAATGAGAACTTACACTATATGCATGATATTTTGATCAAAATTATACTTGAAATGAATACTATAATTATATAGAAATACATAAATACATATATAAAATACAAATAATATATATTTGGGGGGGGGTACCAGTACTGGAGCTTGAGTTCAAGGACTTGTACTATCATTCACTCCTGACTAGCAGTCGTGACTAGCATTTGAGACATGCCTCCACTTAAAAAGTTTTATAAATTAACGAGAAATAAGAGTCATGCTATGAGCTGGTGACTCACACTTGTAATCCTAGCTACTCAGGAGAATGAGATCTGAAGATTGCAGTTCAAAGCCAACCCAGGTAGGCAAGTCTATGAGACTCATCTCTAATTAATCACCAGAAAACCAGAAGTGGCACTGTGGCTTGAAGTGGTAGAGCATTAGCCTTGTGCCAAAGAGGTTAGGGACAGTGCTCAGGTCCTAAGATCAAGTCCTATGACAAAAAACAAACAAAAAAAAATCCACAATGAAAAAAAGAATCCTGGGCTGGGAGTTTGGCCTAGTGGTACAGTGCTTGCCTAGCATGCATGAAGACCTGGGTTTGATTCCTCAGTACTGCATACATAGAAAAAAAGCTGGAAATGGTGCTGTGGCTCAAAGTGGTAGAGCTCTAGCCTTGAGAAAAAGTCCAAGGATAGTGCTCAAGCCCTCAGTTCAAGCCCCACAACTGTTAAAAAAAAAAGGGGGGGCGGTAGTTTAGCCTAGTGGTAGGGTGCTTGCCTAGCATGCACAAAGACCCAGGTTCGATTCCTCCATATCACATACATAGAAAAAAGCTGGAAGTGATGCTGAGGCTCAAGTGGTAGAGTTCTAGCTTTGAGAAAGTCCAAGGACAGTGCTCAGGCCCTGAGCTCAAGCCCAGCACTGGCAAAAAAAAAAAAAAAAAAAAAAGAGAATCCTGAGAAATTGTCTGCCTAGGCTGGCTCCAAATTATAATCCTCAAATCCCAATCTTTTGAGTAGTTAGGATTATAGACATGAGCCACTACTACTTTTCTTGTACATAATTTTTATTCTAGTTGAGGTTATGCTTTTTCCCCTCTAAAAATACTTCCCAAAATTCAGTTGGAATATATTACATATTTAATATATGTATTTGTATACTTAAGAACAAGCCAGTTGTAATATATATTGAAATGTCATATATTCCAACTCACTGCCTCACCTACATACGTATACAACAGACACACATATACAGATGCAATATTGGTGACATATATGTACCCCTTTAGAATATAAAAATGTGTTTATTTTTAAATTTTTACTCAATTTTTTAATAGTTACTTGTACAAAAACCATAACTAATACATACCATGTGGTCAGCCATGTGATGCATTGTTATCTGCATGCAGACTTCCTGCTGGTAGATCAGACTAAAGCACTTATCACTTATCTTAGTGATATTACCAGTTACTCTGTCTAATGGTTTCTTCTATCTTATGGTTTAAATAGCTGTTATATGCTTTATTGAGTTATAATTTATAAAGTTTACATAATTTAAATATGTAAGTCATTATTTTTTACAAGTAAGTCATGAAGCCACCATTATAATCCAACTTTAGAATGTTTCTAAAAACTCCCAAACCCCTTGTGTCCAATGTTCTCTTATTTTTAATTTAAGTTTGTTTAACTTTTTATACAAGGTAAAAAAGTAGCTGTATTCGTGGCAGTGGGCAGTGTGTTAGCAATTTTTTTCTTTATACAGGTCATGTGTAGTGAGAGTCCAGCATGAGTGAGAAAGAGATAACCTTCAAACACCCAACTGGAGATTTCACATGCCCATATTCTTATAAGGATATCACAGCAGATCTAAGAACCAACATCACACTCATTTTCTTTGACCCCCTTCCATCCCTATCAACAGTAGCTTAAGAGTTTGTTGGTATGAGTTGATAAACTGAAAATAACAGGTTCTACAACTTGTGTTCTCTTCTTATGATACAGGATATCCAGATCCTGAAGTCGTCTGGTTCAAAGATGACCAATCAATCAGGGAGTCCCGCCACTTCCAGATCGACTACGATGAGGATGGGAACTGCTCTCTAATTATTAGTGATGTGTGTGGGGATGATGATGCAAAGTACACCTGCAAGGCTGTCAACAGCCTGGGAGAGGCTACCTGCACAGCAGAGCTCATTGTGGAAACCATGGAGGAAGGAGAAGGGGAAGGAGAAGAGGAAGAAGAGGAAGAGTGAAACAAAGCCAGACAGAAGCAGTTTCTCAGTCACTTTAAAAGAACTATTTCTTTGAAGCTCAAAAAAACAAAAAGAAAACAAAAAAAACTCAAGATAGTAAAAGCACCTAGTGTGGTAGTATGATAGATTATCTAGTTAGGTCATTTGGGGGTTGATTTATCAGCAATAGCAGTTGATACCTACCAGCATTATTGATGGGCATTAATTTGAATTAGTTGGCACCTTAACATACTTGTGCAGCTAGATTTCATTTAGAGAAATCACACCAGCAACTTGTCTGACCAATTGGTTTTAGAGAGAAAATGACCAAAACAAATAGTTATCTGGACAAAATCACAAACTACTGGGTTAAACAAACTCATGAAAAGCAAGGCCTCATCAAGGGCTCTGGATTCCCACTGCTGCAAGCTCATCCCAGAGAGTCTCTGGAGATGGAAGGTCTCCATCTCCTTCCCTCAACCCAGCCCAGAGACCTAAGTCTTTTGCATATTGTGGCATTTTATTCTGAAAGCAGTTGAGCCATTCTGACACATGAGGCATATTGTATTACAAAGCACACAATGGACATTTGAATTCTCCATTTCTCTCTCCTATTCCAACTGTCAGGTTTTCTGGATCTGAACTTGTTATGAGTTTCAGCACTAAGAACATTACATATGTTTCTTAGGTTGTAAAGACAGGTCCCTTGCTTGTGGATGAGTCGAACTTTCTTAAGAAAATAAGTTTCCTTTCCTCTGAAATCAGTAGGAGATCAAAACTTAGCCCTGTTTGTAATTGTCTAGCAGCTTCAGACATTTGGATAAGAACCTGTACGTAGTGGTAGGGAATCCTTGCTAATGTGTGCTTCTTCTTAAACCAGGATTCAGACTTATGCGTTACAGAGTATCAGCCTGAATGTATGGTAAACATTTATTAGTGTCTGAACCAGATTGGAAAACCCATCTGCTGAAATGTTAGCCTTATCTATTTATTGGGCACTATGAAATCAATTTTTAACTGATCAATTTCTGTAAGACAGTCTGAGTTTCATACATCTTCATTCTCAACACTTCAAAAAGCTCACCCTACTTTATGGGTTCCATGGCATTTACTTTCTTAAATGTGCATCCATCATGCCTTGCCCCCAAACTTGAAATGTACTCTTATACCTGACAAATCCACTCAGACTTACATTGTTAGGATTTTTTAACTTTCTTTCACTACATTACTACATTGGCACTTAAATATTTTCTTTATAAAACTTATTGAAGGTCACAAAGACCATAAACTGATATACCTACTGCATTTCCTCTGTGTGTGTGTGTGTGTGTGTGTGTGTGTGTGTGTGTGTGTGTGTATGTGCAACATTCCAAATACTTTTTTCTTTTCCACTGTTTGCAAAGTGCAGCAACTTAATATTTCCAAGGACTTTTTAAATAGTTCCTTAAGAACCAATTTTGAATTCTGTGCAATCCTATACAGTATCAACATTAGAAATTTGTTATTATTTAGCCTTATGCTTTTCTATTTTTAGCTGTTTTATGCTGCTAGTTTCTTATTGCCAGTATTTTCCTTTTTTTGCCTTTAAACAGTCATAGTAGTTTTCAACATAGCCACAGTATCGCCACAGTTTATTATAATAAAGGGGTTTTGATTTGATTTAGAGCATTTAAAGTGTTTTTCATCACTTAATTGTGTTTAGACTATACTATGAGTGCGTGTATGTTGTGTGTGCATGGCTGGTATACATGTGTGTTTACAAGTTTATACCTTTTGGGAATTATGTTAATGTTCTCTCAGTTTATTGTGCCATCAGAACAGTAAATGAGAACACTGACTGTAAGTTAACTCACAATTTTTAAATAAAGGATAGCACAGTGCATGCTGTTTGTTCAATCTTTGCAGACTTCTCTTTTTTTTCCCCGTGCACCTGTTTGTAGAATCTACAAAAACACCATGGTAACTACAACCAAACACTCTGAAGAACTTGTTGTAAGATAGATCTTGCTCATATGAGTACTCTATTTTACACATTTAGTTCAAAGTCCCTCTTAAGCATCAAAGACTGGATAGTCATTACATCCTCAAAGGATATTTTATATAGTTTCCAGTCCTCATAATGCTAAAATCTGAGGCATTTTTTAACCTGTGACAAAACCATCCTCATCACTAATATTATTTACTAGGTCTTGGTTTGAAATGCCAACTTTACAGTTCGTTATTGGCAATCACATCTTTTTTCCATGTCTTGAGTAGAAGCATTTGTTATCAGGAAACAGCCTGTCTTGACATATAGGAAGTCTGGTATCAGCTATCACCAGTGAGTTCTCTATGTCTTGAGATGTTTAAGTGATGGATATTCTAGAAAGAATTCAAGATACATTGTTAAATGTAGACTAGGCAATCTTTCCCAGTTTATATTTAAGTTTTTTTCCCCTTTTTATGGTGACCACAAGTCATAAATCTTTGCAATGAAAAACTTCTTTATTTTCTAAAGGAAAAGACTATATTCCTTGTGAGGAAAAAAATTCCTGTACCAGGAAAAATGCCAAGTACACTTTCTTCCGTTCACTTCCATCCCAATCACATAAAAAATGCATTTCTTTTTCCTTTAAGATAGACCTTCATATTTAAAGGAAAATTGCTGTGTAACTGAAAAAAATTTGCTGACTTGTTGGCTAGAACTTTATAGAAAGACTGGAAGTTTGGGGCTAGAAATGTAGCTTAGTGGTAGAGTGCTTGCCTAGCATGCATGACGACTTGGTTTCAATTCCGCAATACCACATAAACAAAACAAAAGACTAGAAGTTTGCATTCTACCTTGCATCTCATTGCTCTTGATTTATCTCTACAAACAAGTATCAAGGAGGTAGTGGGAACTGAATTCTAAAGAACCAGTTCTCCACTTTTCAAAAACAAACAAGTAGTACTACTTTCTTGTGTTTTGGGGGTGGGGTCACTAATATCTGTGGCAAATTTCTAAGGCTTTCTGCCTGCTGGCACAGAGGACTTTAGTCCTGTCCTCTTGCTTAGGTGGGCCTGTTTTAAGTCCTGGACAGTCAGCTATGAGCTGAAGTGCTATATGTCAAATTTGGGCCACAACACTTAAATGTTGGTGCAAGATTCTCCATGATGACTTGGTGACATGTCCTCAGCCAATCCCAAGGAGCATATAAGAAACAGACCTCAGTTGTTTCTTTTCCTTTTTTGAGTGGAAGAGACAGGGGGAAGGAGGGTGTTGGAAAGTAGCACAGGGTCTGAGAAGACAGGAGGATGGGGAGCCCACGTGGCCACCCAGAAGAGCCCAGATTCTACCCACTGCTCTACATGTACCTGCCATCTATGACATACGTTTGCCATCTATCATGGTGTGGTAGGCTTGGTGGGAAAATGTCTTCCAAAATAAACTGGTGAACTTAATGCTTTAAGGGATATGTCCTCTGCCCAGGATTCTCCTACCATCATTACGGATGGGGTTTTTTCTCAGTGTCGCACCAACTCCAAGCTAACAGCTCAGTGGGTGGCAGTGACCAAAGGCCTGCGGAGAGGGGAGCTTGCCACGAGCCTCCCCTCCTGTCTGCTCAGCATTGCTGGGCCTCAGTTTTTAAAATTCATCAGGGTGTGGTATACTTCCTGGCTGTGGCATAATCTACCCTCTTCTGATATAGAGTTATCACCATATTCTAAAACTATAGAATACTGTGGTATTCAACTTTAAACTTAATAAAATTAAAAGTTCAATTCCACATGAACCAGATTCAAGCATTCAGTAGTCACATGTGACTAGTGGTGAATGAATGTATCACATAACACAAATGAGAATTTAGCATTGTTCTAGATAGAAAGGAAGACAGTAGAAATTGTAAATATTACCCTATCTATGCACATTTCAAATAATTATGGAATTAAAACTTAAAAGCTTCATCTGGGTGCTGGTGGCTCATGCCTTCAATCTTAGCTAATCAGGAGGCTGAGACCTGAGGATCACTTGCGGCAGGAAAGTCCCTGAGACTATCTTCAAATAGCCACCAAAAAGCCAGAAGTAGAGCTGGGGCTCAAGCTGTAGAAGGTTGAGTAAAAAAGCTCACGGACAGCACCCAGGCCCTGAGTTCAAGCCCCAGGACCAGAAGCAAAAGAAAAGGAAAGAAACAAACAAACAAAAAACTTAAAAAGCTTTTGTGAAATCAGTCTAGAGTTTCATCTGTTATATGGGATACTGGAGACTCAATACTTTGTATTATTTTCAATGCATTATTTATATTCACATACACATATTTACTTAAGATTTCTTTAAAGTTATAGTATTGTACTTGCCACAGGGAAAAAAAAATCTAAATATTCCTGTAATTCACAAGCAACCATTGGTTTACTTGTAGTATGAGCAAGGCCAAACTTTTTGGGGTTGCTTGAGGAAGGATTTCTCCAACAATGAGCCAAAAGAAAGGAAAGGGAGGAGTCAGCCCAACAGTTGTAATCATGGTAAGAAACCTCAGCTGGCTTTCACTGTAATTTCTATGGGATAAGGAAATAACCAAAAGATCTACAGAGCTTCAGGCAACACAGAATGTCTAAATGCCAGTGTTCTCAGACTTTAACCCATGGACTTTGCTCGCATTCCAAATGCGCATATGCTGCAGAAGGGCTTCACAGTGGAGAAGGTTAAGACTAGGAGCATCATAGTTCCAGGCCAGCCAGGAAAGTCTGCAAGATTCTATCTCAATGGAAGAAGCTGGGTGTGGCAGGACAAAAATGTCATCTCTGCTATGGCAGTAAGCCTAAATAAAGGAAGAGGATCACAGTCCAGGTATGTACCTAGCAAGAAGTGAAACTCTATCCCAAAAATAAGCAGCAAAAAAGGGATGGAGGAAGCTGGGCACAGTGGTTCATGCCTGTAACCCTAGCTTCTCAAGGAGGCTGAGTTCTGAGGATGGAGGTTCAAAGCCAGCCCGGACACTAAAGACTGTGAGACTCTTATCTCCAATTAACCACTGGAAACACCAGAAGTGGTGCTGTGGCTCAAGGGGTGGTAGCCTTGAGCTGAAGAGCTCAGGGACAGTGCCCAGGCCCAGAGTTCAAGCCCCATGACTCCCACCACCACCAACAAAAGAGTGTAGTGGACTTTCCTGACTGGGCTGGCTTTGAACTGCCATCCTTAGATCCCAGCCTCCTGAGGAGCTAGGATGACAGGCGGGAGCCACCAGTACCTAGCTTAGTTACACTATTTTTACTTTCTTTTATTTTTTATTTTATTGTTGGGGTAATGTGTAGAGGGGTTACAGTTACATTCATCAGGTAGTAGGTGCATTACTTCTCACAAATTGATACCCCTTCTCATGGTTTTGTCCCCAATTCCCACCGCCCACACTCTCTCTTAGTAACACTCTTGTAGAAACAAATTGTAAAAAAAAAAAAAGTTACAGACTATGAAAGATGGAAATAATCATTTAAGTTCTATCCACCTCCCAAAAGAAGGATCTATGAAATTGAAAGTGTCTATGCAACTGCACATGTACAAAAATCAACCACTGCAAGATTGAAAAATGGTACAAGTGTGGTTCTCTTCAGAGGGGGCACTTTAACTCACAGTCCTGTAATAACTCCTTTCTTCATTGTGAAAGGAGATAACTAAACTAACCATATGAATTCTACTTTTACAAATACTAGGAAATTTTTTCAGTGAACTTGATTTTAATTACACGTAACCTTTATCCCGAAAAGTTTTCCATGTTTTAATTACTATTTACTAAAACTAATTCACACTGACTCCTTTCTGACTGCATATTAACCACAAAACAAACAGGATCTGCTAGGCAACCACTGAAAAAAAGCTGAGTGGACACTATTTGCAAACTGTCTGAAAAAGATCAAAATAAAAATTTAGACTTATATTCTGGAAAATCAGGAACTAGGCTTAGGAAATAGGAAGTTACCGTACTAAGAAAAAATACAAATTACTAAGGATAGGTAGGAATTCTGTATTCTTTGGAACTTCCATTAGCTTTATGGTAAAAGAAACACACACACACACACACACACACACACACACACACACACACAGAGAGGTTATAAACCAGTCAGGAGCTATTCTGTAATCCTAGGTAGTTATTAGAGAGCTGAAAATCGGAAGATTGTGGTTCAAAAATGTCCTCCAGACTCTATCACTAATTAACTAGCAAAAAAAAACCCTTGAACTCAGGGCCTGAGCACTGTCTCTGAGCTATTTTTGCTCAAAACTATTCCTCTACCACTTGAGCTCCAGAAACCAGCCTTTTTGCAGGGTGCTTCTTTTTTCTTGAACTGGTAAGGCTCCAAGGAGATCTCCAAAGGGGGAGACCAGAATAGTCCTCCAGACTCTATCTCTAATTAACCAGTAAAAAAGCCAGACTGGGAGCATGGATGGCTCAAACACCAGCTGTGAGCAAGAAAGTACAGTGGGGATGAAGCCTCAAGGGAGGGGAGGGGAACGGACTTTGATCCTTTTGGTTCTTTTGGTTAGGAAGACAAATATGAGAGATTAAATGAAAAATATTACAATTTTGGAAGATGGAAAGCAAAGAGTGGGTAATTGACTCTGAGCAGAGAAGCTGTAACTAACACTGCAGGGGAAGAAGCCAAAAGGAAGGCAAGGGGGCTTGTCCTGAAGAATCTGAAAAGGCTAAAAGGTGGTAGAACCCAGGAGCCTATGAAATGTAGTCTCAAGTGAATGTGAGTGTCCACTCAGCTGCAAAGCAGGAACTCCAAGGCCAAGGCCAACAGTTCAATAAGGGATCAAGGCAGAGGGAGGGGTTGGCCGGGAGTTAGGAGAGCAAATCAGGATGATCTGAATACATCAATAGTGTCTGCCAAACAGCAGGAGAGAGCCTGATTTTAGAAGGACATTTGATCGCTCAAGTCATTTTAAAAGGCAGATTTTGAAGTTAGGTGCACTTGCTATCCCAGCTACATCAGAGGAATCAATAGGAAGACGGAGGTGCGGTCAGACCAGGGGAAAAACTGAGAAGCTATCTCTAAAAAAATCAAAGCCAAAAAGCATTGATGGAGTGGCTCAAGTACAACCACGTTCAGTGCAGCATTATTTACCATAGCTAAGACATGGATTGAACCCAGATGCGCCTCCGTGGATGAACAGATCAAGCAAATGGATACACAGCGGAATCCCAGGCTTCCGTCAGGAAGAATGCCATGGCCCCTTTCTCGAAGGAAATGGAAAGACTTGGGGAAAAAATTCTTATCAAATGAAATAAGCCAGACCCAAAGAAACATACATTCCGCGGTTTTCCCTCATTTGTAATCATTAGTATATGTGTGGATCTTCCCGGCAGAGGGCCACACTAGCTCCATAAGCGGTGCACGTACGGCCACACAGGACATGGCCGCAAGAGGCTTCCCTCCATGACTGCTTTTGATATACTCCGCCAAGTCATTTCTTTTCCTCCCCCGCCCTTTCCCCGGTCGTCACCGTATTTGATTTTGGTGCCCTGTGTCTTTTTTTTTTTTTTTTTTTGCCAGTCCTGGGCTTGAGCTCAGGGCCTGCGCACTGTCCTTGGACTTTCTCAAGGCTAGAGCTCTACCACTTGAGCCTCAGCACCACTTCCGGCTTTTTGCTATGTATGTGGTACCGAGGAATCGAACCCGGGTCTTCGTGCATGCTAGGCGAGCACTTTAACCACTAGGCCAAACTCCCGGTCCCTGCCCTGTGTCTTGTATATATGTTTCTGTGAATTAGGGAAGGGAAGTAATACAAAGGACTAAGAGCGAACCAATGCACCGTGATACCAGACGGTCTGTGGAAACGATCTTTACAGGAATGGCCAGGAGAGGGCGCCGGAGGGAGAGGGAAAGTGGCAGGGAAACGGGGAAGGGGTGACAGCGTCAGACGGGACATGAACGCACTGCCTTAGGTAACCTCTCTCTGTGTACCTACCTCGACAATAGCATTCCATTTACAGATAATAAATTCAGCCAGAAGAAAAGAAGAAATGGCTCCCGGCAGCGCGCCGGGGGCGGGATTACCCTCCCCCAAGATGGCGGCGGCCGCGGAGGCGAGCGGAGGCGCGGGAAGCGCCGCGGCGGCGCTGCCCGCACCAAAGATGGCGCCACCACGTGGGCCAAGCCCCGGCTCCGCCCGGCGCCCCGCGCCCCGCCCCGCCTCCTCCTCCGCCCTCTCTCCGCCCCCTCGACCTATAGCGTCCAGCGGGGCTCGCTCGCGCAACCGAGGGGGCTGCGGGCACTGACATGGCGGCGGCGACGGTGACTGCAGCGGCCAAAGGGAATGAGGGCGGCGGTGGTCGAGCCGGGGCTGGCAAAGCCGGCGGCGGCACGCGGAAGAAGAAGGGCCCGGGGCCTCTGGCCACGGCGTGTCTGGTCATCTACAATGTGGTGATGACGGCGGGGTGAGAGGCTGGCGCTCAGCTCGGGGAGCCGGGGAGCGTGGTGGCGGCGCGGTCCGGCCCGGGCGGGCGGTGCCGGGCGGGCGGTGTCCAGCACCGGCGCCGCTCAGCACCGGCACCTGGGCGTGGAGACGAGGCCTGCGTGCTCCGGGGCGGGGAGATTTGGCCGGGCCTGGCGTGGGCCGGCGAGCCGGCCGCAGCTGCAGGTGTGGGGCGGCGTGGGGGACGCGCGGGCGGCCAGTCCCGCCCCGCCGGCGCTCGCCGGCCCGGGGAGCCGAGGCCGGGGCCGGGGCGGCCGGGGCTGCGGGGAGACCGTGCGTTCCGGGGTTGCTGCCGAAGTCCAAGTGGAGCTTTTAGCCGAGATGTGCAAGCGGGGAAAGCGTTCAAAGTTTTCGGCCTGCTACTGTGCTGCAGGCGAATGTAGACGTTTTAGGGCGTATTTGGGTGGAGAGAGGGAATTAACTGGGGTGTCACAGGCAGAGTTGCTAGGGGAGGGAGAAAGAGACCTTTGGAAGGAATGGTCTCACCTCTCGGGTCTCCCCCATCTCAGTCCATCCCTTGTAAAGCAGGCTTTTAGTACTAGTTTTGACACTTACTCGCGGTGTGACTTGAATAAATCTCCTTTTCCTGGGCCTCCTGTTTCTTTTTTTTAATTTGTATAATCTAAAAAAATCGGGCTAAGTGATATTCAAGATTCTTGTATCTCTGCAGTCTTTTGATCGCAACATCAGGTCATTATTATGAAGTTTTAAATTGTGTTCATTTATTTAAAAATTTTAAATCTCTAACCTATTTTTTAAATGAGAAGTTTCAAGCATACAGAGAAGCCTAAAAAATAGTATATGGAGCATCCAATTTTGATTTAGACTAGGTAGTACATTGTCAAAATTCAAGATAGGCACAAGATACACAGTAAAAAAAAAACACCTCAATTTCCATTCCATCAGACCCCCAACCCTGAGGTAGCTAATTTCATGTGTCCTTCAGATGCTGACACAAATACATGACTGGATAGAGTCACACAATTGTTGAGATAAATTGATAGTTCAGGACCTTCTCTTTTTCATGGAAAAAATAATCTTGGTAGAATCATGTGTCTTTTGCTTGTGTTACAAATGATAGGTGTTGAAGTCTAGGCTGAGAGAAGTTCTGGCTGGCTGGAGACCATAGAACTTCGTAGACATCCTGGATTTAGACTCAGATCGACAAAAAGTTATCACAGATACAAGTTTTATTTCATAAATAGCCACAGATTTTAAAAAAAATCACCTTTGGAACAGAGCAATAATACTATTGATGAAAATGATCAAATTAAAAAAGAATATTCAGAAATTTATGTGTTAGGGTAAAAGATGTTTCTCTTAGCAAAGGCATTAGTAGGAGTGATTTTAACATTGTTGGGCAAGGAGAGAGGTTTTTATTGCCTGGAATGAACATACTCAAATAGAAAGTAGAGGAGTGGCTTTGTAAACCAGACAGGATTTAGAGTTGTGAGCGGCAAGTGATACTTTAATTTACTGCTAATAAGTTATTAGCAGAAAACATACACTTCTGCATATCCTTATTTGATATTCCTTATGCTGGTTTTGCTTTTTTTTTTTTTTTTTTTGTGCTGGTCCTGGGACTTGAGCTCAGAGCCAATGTGCTGTCTCTGAGCTTTTGTGCTCAACACTAGTGCTTTACCATTTTGAGCCACAGTATCATTACCTGCTTTCTGATAAGTAAGATGGAAATTCACGGACTTTCCTTCACAGGCTGGCTCTAAACTGTATCCTCAGATCTCAGCCTCCTAACTAGCTAGGCTTACAGGCATGGACTACTGACACCTGGCTTTTAGAAGTAACTAAAATTGCATATCTTATTGCCTAGTTGATATCAAATAATTAGGCAAATCTATAATTCTTTTTCAGGAGACATGCCATAATAATAAGCATCAATTTATTCTGATAAGGAATTTGACAAAATTAACAATGCTAAACATTTTTTTTGGGGGGGAGGGTGGCCGTCATGGGACTTGAAACTCTGGGCCTAGGCACTGTCCCTGAGCTTTTCAGCTCAAGGCCATCTCCCTACCCCTTGAACCACAGTCCCACTTCCCATTTTCTAGTGGTTAATTGGAGATAAGAGTCTCATAGTCTTTGGTGCCCAGGCTGGCTTTGAACCTCAATCCTCAGAACTCAGCCTCCTGAGTAGCTAGAATTACAGGCATGAGCCACCATGCCCAGCTTAAACATTTATTTTTGAAAAGTAACTTGGAGGCAAATGTAATTTTCACAGCTGTGTGCCTGAGCACTTGTTTTGTCATTTTCTAATAAACAGGCCTATTGATTTGTCTTTTCTGAGTTGGTTTGGGGAAAATTCAGCTAAAAACCACTATTTAAAGAGCGAACCCTTAAGCCAAGTGTGGTGGCTCACGTCTGTAATCCTAGCTACTCAGGAGGATGAGATCTGAGGGTCACGATTCAAAGCCAGTTTGGACACTGAAGACTGTGAGACTCTTATCTCCAATTAATCACTAGAAAATGGGAAGTGGGACTGTGTCTCTAGGGGTAGGGCGGTAGCTTTGAGCTGAAGTGCTCAGTGATAGCGCCCAGGCCCAGAGTTCAAGCCCTGTGACCTACAAAAAACAAAAATAAAAAGCCAACCCTTAAAAAATTGTTTTTGTCATCCCTTCCTTTGCTTTTTTCCCAGTTATTCCCTCCTATCCCACCAAAAAAAAAAAAAAACCAAAAAAAAAAAAACAAAAATCAAGCCAACCTTCTATTATTTAATTTGTAATTTGGGGAGAGTATGTTGCAATGCAACACTTGTGAAAGTAGTTTCAAACATCTCTTGTTTCCAAAGGCCCTGTAACTACACAGGCCATTTAGATTTTTTTCTTAAACATTTTGTTCCCCTTTGCCCCAGATTTTCTTTTTTTGTCTTTCCTTTGCTTCTTTCTTTCTTTCTTTTCTTTCTCTCTCTCTCTCTCTCTCTCTCTCTCTCTCTCTCTCTCTCTCTCTCTCTTTCTCTCTTTCTCTCTCTCTTTCTTTCTTTCTTTCTTTCTTTCTTTCTTTCTTTCTTTCTTTCTTTCTTTTTTGTGGGTCTTAGGGCTTGAACTCAGCCTGCTGTCCTTGAGCTTCTTAGCTCAAGGCTACCACCTTGCCCTTGAGCCAAGCCACACTTTCTGTTTTCTGGAGGTTAATTGGAGTCTCAGGTCTTTTTTGCCCGGGCTGGCTCTGGTCTTTAATCCTCAGATCTCAGCCTCCTGAGTAGTAGCTAGGATTAGAGGCATGAGCCACCATGCCCAGCTTTTCTTTCTTTTTGGTGGATCATGGGGCTTGAACTCTGGGCCTGGGCGCTGCCCCTGAGCTTTTCAGCTCAAGCCTACCACCCTACTCCTTGAGCCATAGCCCCACTGTTGTTTTCTAATGATTAATTGGAAATAAGAGTCTCACATTCTTTAGTGCCCAAGTTGGCTTTAATCTGGGATCCTCAGATTTCAGCCTCCTGTGTAGCTAGGGTTATAGGTGCGAGCCATTGGCTCTAGCTTGCCCCAGATTTTCTGGCACCTGATTTCTCTGCACAAGGACCATTTTAGCTTCTTGTTCCTTTCATTTTGTCCTTGTTCTGACCATACAATATAGCCAAAAAGGCTAGTTCCAGATGGGGAGGTGCCACAATACTTCTGCCAAGTAATTTGAGTAGGATACTGTTGGTGTAGCCTTTCTTTTCACACTTAGTTCTTATGTTAGTCACTTAGACAACTCTACAATAGCTGTGCCAATTACCTTATAATAAGGTAAGGTTTACTTTGGCTCACAGATTTTGATACTCTACTCCATGAACATCAATTGCTTTGGGCTTTTGGCAAGGTAAGGCATCATAGCAAGAGTGGTTGCAGAGTAAGTCCACTTATCTTGAGGCCAGGGAGCAAATGTAAGAAAAAAGGAAGGACCAGAGACCTACAATTACCTTTCAAGCCATACTCTCAGTGCCTTATAAGACTTCCCACTACTCAGGCCCCAGTGACTCACACTAGTCAAGAGGCTGGTATCTGAGGATCTCGGTTCAAAGCCAGCCAGAACATAAAAGTCCATAAGACTCTGATCTCCAGTTAACTGGAAATCAGAAACTTCCAGAAAACTGGAAGTGACTCTGTGGCTCAAGTGGTAGAGGGCTAGCCTGGAGCTGAAGAGCTCAGGAACAGCTCCCAGGCACCAGAGTTCAAGCCCCATTGACCACTAAAAAAAAAAAAAAAATTCCCAATGCCTTTTAAAGTTTCCATTATCTCCCAGTAGTGCCACCATAGAGACCAAGCCTTTAACACATGGATGTTTGCAGGAACATTTAAGATATAAACCATAGCATTTGATAATCTAAGATCATTGATTCTTGATGAAGAGGCAGAGCTGCTAAAGAACTAGGTCTGCCACATTTTTTTTTTTTATTGTCCTAAGGTCTGCCTGCTTTTTCTCCCCATCCTGATTGCTTTTTTCTCTCTTACTAGGTGGCTGGTTATAGCTGTTGGTCTGGTCAGAGCATACCTGGCTAAGGGAAGTTATCATAGCCTTTATTATTCAATTGAAAAACCTTTGAAATTCTTCCAAACTGGAGCCTTACTGGAGGTAGGTTTGAGATTTTGTTAACTCATTTCAAATGTTATGAAGTGGAAAGCTACTAAATTATATCAGAATAGCAATATGTGTTGCATTTGCATTGGGTTTTGACATTTTGAATTGATACTTAAGTTATCTTTTTAATTTATGTTTTAGATAAGATAAAAAACCCATTTAACTTGTATACTTGAGATATATTTTATATTCTCCTTTCCTTGGAAATCAAATGATACAAGCTAATTAAAATTTTTACACATTCTAATATCCTAGGAAAGTGTTGCCAAACATACTTTGAAGGTTTGTGTAATGGTTAACAGAGCAGTTGGTAGGCATAGTGTATGAGGAGTGATAGGAAAGAGAATCTATCAAAAGGTCTCCAAATTAAAAAAAAACAAAACAGAACAAAAAGAAGTTGTAAAGGACAATGTGTCAGAAAATTCAGAGACTTTAAGGTCCCATTTAATAAAAGCAATGAAATTGGTGATTATAAATGTACTTGTTATGGTTCCCTCTCCTGGAATAATATGTTAGGATTCAGATTATTTTGAGGAAAAAAGGAATGTTTTTTATTTTGTTTTGCCAGTCCTAGGCCTTGAACTCAGGGCCTGAACACTGTCCCTGGATTTTCTCAAGGCTAAGAGCTCTACCACTTGAGCTACAGCACCAGTTCTGGCTTTTTTCTTTTCTATGTATATGGTACTGAGGAATTGAACCCCGGTCTTCATGTATACTAGGCAAGCTCTCTTCCACTAGGCCAAACTCCTGGCCCAAGAGAGGAATGTCTTATAGATGGGTTTGTTTCCCTGTAAGATAAAAGGAACCAACTGAAGATTGAGAATCAGGATTTGACATTGCCAGCTCATGTGTTTCTGTTCATGTCTGCTTATTTCCATTTCTCTTTGAGTGTTGTTCTGAGGCTTCTGTACTGCAGGTGCCGGTGGTGGGAAGTAGAGAAGAAGGTGATTTTTCTCAGGACCTGTGCCACAGTTGTAGGGAAGGTTCATGGTTGGCCCTGTTTGTACTTAAAGATTCTTCGCATTAATGTAAAGCACTTGATTAGTCCTTCTGCCAAGGAAGATTGTGTTAGTGGGAAAAGGGAAATAGGAACATTTTGGAGCCTGTGAAATCAATAGCCATTGTGGTGAAAAACCTTTAGGTTGCAGGGAAGATCTGCTACATCATCAGTTTCATTTCCCTTAGCTTTCAAGACAAGTCTATCATGACATTTATACAAAAAGGCAATTTTTACAACCTAAACCTGTGGCAGATAATGGCTGAGATTATAGTTCATTCTATTAAGAGAGCCGCTAATGGAAAACAGAATCTTGCTCTCAGTTCTGCATTCCAAGTGAAGGCTTAAGTAGCTTGAACTAAGTGTAAATTCCTGAACCAATCACCTGTAGACATGAACAGAGTCACAGTAACAATACAGGAGGAAAGAGAGAAAAGGTACTTGGTAAAAAGGCCAAGAACTGTTCACCAAAACACCCATAACACACAAAATACAATGAAGATTAGAGTACTTTTATTTATTGAATTTGCATCTCCCTAGGTTGCCCAGTTTGTTCTCATGTTCCTGGACTTAAGGAACCTACTTCCTTGAGTCTTCAGTAGCTGGGACTCTAGATGGATACCAGCATGTCCAGCTGTGATGTGATTTATAAGTGGACTTAAGTGTTGATAGTGTTCTAGGACAAGAAATCAGTTTGTGAATAATGTGTCTTGAGTTGAATCGTAAATAATTCTAAGAACTAATTAGCCTAAACCGTAAACACATGTTTGCAAAATGCTACAATAAATAACAAAACTGATATATTCATATCTCAAAAATGAAATACTAATAGATGTAATACCTACATGACCCTTGAAAGCATACTGTGTAAAAGAAAGCAGACACAGAGTCACATAGCAAGTGCATAATTCCATTAAAGGGAATATCTAAAACAGATGAGTCAATACAGAAAGAAGGTAGATAGCTGGGCACCAGTGGCTTACACTTATAATCCTGGCTACTCAGGAAGTTGACATCTGAGGATTGCAGTTCAAAGCCAATGCAGGCAGGAAAATCCATGAGACTCTTATCTCAAATTAACCATCAGAAAGTCAAAGTGGAAGAGTACTAGCCTTAAGCTCAGGGACAGCACCCAGGACTTGAGTTCAAGTCCAATGACCTACGAAAAAACAAAGTAATAATAGGGAAGAGAGGATGAGGAGTGACTGTCTAATTGGCTGATGGTTTCCTTTTAAAAGGGTTACACACTCCTTTAAGTATATCTAAAAGTACTGAACGCTTTGGCAAGACAAATTTTATGGAATGTAAATTTTATCTTTTTTTTTTTCTTTTGCCAGTTGTGGGGCTTGAACTCAGGGCCTGAGCACTGTCCTTGGGCTTTTTCCTCAAGGCTAGTGTTCTGCCACTTGAGCCACAGCACCAGCTCCAGCTTTTCTATGTATGTGCTACTGAGAAATCAAACCTGGGTCTCCGTGAGTGATAGGCAAGCACTCTACCACTAGGCAAAACTGCCAGCCCTCTGTTTTTGAAATTGCTATTTCTCTCTAATGAGCAATAGGTGAATTTTCATTTTACTTCATTCTTTTCTTGAATCCATGATATTCATTGATAAGGCAGACTGTTTTTGTAGCTTTGTTGAATAGCATAGGTTGATGGCAACTTAAAATGATTTATTTCTAAATGCCTTTGGTTAACTAAGACTAATTATAATAGACATTTTAAATATGCGTAATTGTTAATGCCTCTTGATTGAGAGTGAGGGTTCAAATGGGTCACAGTTGCTCTGCAAAGACTTCAGCAGATGTTGAGGCTCTTACAGACTGTCCTCCACCTGTGTGTACTGCTATGCATGTGGTCTACCTGCCACTGTCCTGGGAATGCCTCTTAAACCACAGAACTCTCTTTTCTTCCTATTCCCTCTCCTGGAAGGAAAATTAACAAAGGCTACATGGCCTCATTATTTAATTTGAAATTTTCTTTTGAGAAAACAGATCTTAAAAGGAGATACTTACAAAGCTAGCAGAACCAGTCCCTAAAAAGAGATACTTACAAAGCTAGCAGAGCCAGTCCTAGTGGATAAATCCCAGAAAAGTCTGCTTCAGAAGCAGTGTGAGAACCAGAAAGGAAAAAAATGAACTTGAGTGTAATTAGTGAGTGTCACAGCATTAGATGGGAAGAACTTGTGGGAAACAGGAACTCACCCACACAGGCCTCATTGCTTGACAACTTAAGCAAATAGAAGTAAAATGAGATGGTGTTCAAAGAGGTGAGAAAGCTAATGATTGTGTAATAGGATGTACTGAAATTAAGAAAGGGAGAAAAAAAAATAGCTCAAAATAGCTATGGTAGTGTAGGGCAGAAAAGAGGCCAACAGCATACAAAAATGGGTAAACCTGGAAATTCAGGAAAGGCAAATATTCCCAGTATTAGATTGTCTTACCAAAAAAAAAATTACAAAGCAGAAGCTATTGAGAAATGTTTGGAGTTCACCATTTTAATATACTTTAAAAATTATAAAATTTGGAATGCCCATTATGAAATTTGGAATGTCTGGCACAGCAGAGTCTATCTGTTCATGCCAACAGAAAAAGGAAATATATAGAAATTCAGCCTGACACCTATTTTTAATCTAATCCTAGCTAATCCGGAGGCTAAGATATGGAGGAGGAACAAAAGGCTAGCCTGTGCAGAAAGGTTCTTGAGACTCCATCTCTAATTTAAAAATAGAAGCAAAATCTTGGTAGCAAGCATGAGGCTCTGAGTTCATACCTTGATACCAGCACTATCCCTGAGCTTCTTTTGCTCAAAGCTAGCACTCTACCACTTGAGTCACAGCACCACTTAGGACCTTTTCTGTTTTTGTAGTACTGAGGAATCCAACTCAGGGCTTCATGCATGCTAGGCAAGCACTCTACCCACTAAGCTACACTCCCACATTCCCAGCCCCTTGCCTTGACCTTCTGATGAAGAATTTTTTTTTTTTTTAAAGCAGCACAAGGATCTGTACTTAGGACCTTATGCTTGCCAGGCTAGTGCTCAATCATTTGAGCCATGTGCCCCCAGCCCTTCTGTTTTTATTTACTTTTGCACTACTGAGGATCAAATCCAAAGCCATGTGATAGAACTGCTGTTGTGTGTGTGTGTGTGTGTGTCTGTGTCTGTGTCTGTGTCTGTGTCTGTAATACACTGTCTCTGAACTTTTGCCCAAGGCTAGCTAGCACTTTCACTTGAACCACAGCTCCATTTCCCGCTGTTTTGGTAGTTTATTGGCGATAACAATCTCATGGACCTTCCTACCCAGGCTAGCTTCAAACCATGATCTTCATGTATCAGCTTTCTGAGTAGTTAGGATTAGAGTCATGAGCCACCAATGCCCAACTGAGAACTGCTTTTCTTTTAAAGGACTTTTCCTAGTTTGATTAGATCTGCCCACATAAATAATCTCTGTGCCTTAAAATCAGTTGACATGAGACTTTTTTTCATCTTCATATTCCTTATTCTATAGTACCTAAATGAGTGTTTGATTGCATAGCTAAAGAACCGTGATCTTAGGGGATTGTCTTCAGATTTGGTCTAAACAGAGAAACTTACATGAAATGAAGATAATATCTTGGAATAATTTGTTCACTCTGTACATTCTGTTCTTCTGGAAGTACTAGAGCATTTCCTGGTAGCATATTTAGTTGAAAGGGAATCTAATGTTTTAGTATTAGTACTGTAAAAGTAATGAGACTGATGAAAACATTTATCAAGGGAGTTGAAATTCTTGCTCACTTGTTATTAAATTAGTGGGAATGTTTGAAAAGTGAGAATCTCATTAGATTTTTTAAATTTAGACAACTCCAGTAAAATATTATTTTGTGTGTATGTGTTAAAAAATCTTAGTCGTGAAATAGTTTTATTTTGAGCTGCAGATTTTCATTTTATCATGAATTATCCCCAATTTATTACAAAATTGCTTTTAAAAATGTGATCTCCTAAGTCTTTTTACAGGTTAGGCACTAGTAGTCCTTAACAAGATTTAAAGAGAGAAGGATAGGTTTTCTGAGATCATTTCAGTTTACACCAGTCCTTGGCATAAGCTAGGGGATTATTTTGACACCATACTCTACTTTGTTAACATTTTGATTATTATATCCTAATACTGTTTTTCCTTCTAGTGTTAGTTTGTACCTCTCCTGTTTAATTCTTCTATTCTTAGTCAGTTTTTACTAGTCATTTTATTTTTAAATTCCAAGCTTATTCATTGTAAGTTTGTATGTATACCTGGCTGCATGGCTGTCATTAGACATCTAGCTATTTACACATTGAAATACATATGAGCTAAGTGCATGGTTCAAGTGAAATACCTATGACTATGTATATGTATAATATACATTTGTCAGTATGGACTTATGTGTGTGTATAAATGTAGTATATCATAGGTGTATGTGTTGTGTCCCATTGGGTATTACTGGAGTTTGAAGTCAGGAATTTGTACTTGGTAGGCTGGTGGTCTTCCACTGGAGCCATACTTCTAACCGACTTTACCCGACTTTTTGCTGGTTAGTTTGGAGATGGAGCCTAGTGACCTTTTCTGTTCTGTGTTGACCTGGAAACCATAGCCCTGCAGATTCCAGCCTTTTAAATAGCTATGATTATTAGCTTGAGTTACTGGCACTGGTTAGAATACATATTTTTCTAAATAAACTAATTTCTTTTTTTTTCTGTGTATGTGTTTGTTTTTTGGGGGAGAGGGGGGTGGTTGTTGTTCTTTTTGTTTTGTGCCAGTACTGGAGCTTTGAACTTAGAGCCTACTGGTTTTGCTCAGCTTTTTCTGCTCATGCTGGTACTCTGTCACTTGAACCACATTACCAAAAGTCTTGTCACCTATGTGAATACAATAGCAACTGCCTATGCCTTTTTACCTCACAGCGTGTTTTTTATTCTTGACATTCATTTCTCATTTTAATCTAGATACACTTTTGTTTTCCTCAAAACAAAGTAACTAGAGGTTCAGCTTATCTTTTAACATTGAAAGTTTTTTCATCTTCTTTTGAAAAAAGATTATGTGGTTTCCAGTATGGAAAGGCTTTTGTTCTTTTCTCAGTTATCAGCAAATTTTTACAGCTTATTTTTTAATCCAAGCCCTTTCCTCTATCCCCCTGATAAGAAAAGAAGGAAAAAACCCTAGTTGAAGTATGGATTTTGAGCAGTCTTACCAGTCATGTTTTAGATAAAATTTTGTCAAGCTCTGGCCTCTATAGGTATCTCATAATTAGTGCATAGTGAAATACTAGGACAGAAAAAGTAGAGAGATAGCCATAGTGCACACCTATAATCCCAGCTATGTAGGAGACAGAGATCAGGAGATTGAAGCTTTAAGGCCAGCCTGGGAAAAAAGTTAGCAATAGTCCACCTCAACAGCAAGGAAGACATATTAACATATATATCTGTACTCATACAGACATAGGTATATACATATATAGACATATTTGTATAGATACAGACATTCACACACACACACACACACACACACACACACACACACTGCTATTACCAGGGCTAAACTAGTGCTATGGATTAGAAAGCAATTTAGAAGAACCTAATTGGTTGTTTGAGAAACTTGAGATAGGATGGAATGGAAGTTCACTGAAGGCACTATAAGGATCAGAGAAGACAGCAGCAGGGCTTGGAAAGCATTTTGTTTTGTTTTGTTTTGTTTTTTGGGAAAACTTTGGCCAGAATTTATTTTTTTTTAAATTTTTTTAATTTTTTTTATTGTAATTAGTAAAAGGGTTACATGATATTTGCCAGATAGAAGGTGCATTAATTCACATAGGAAAGCATTTTGAATTGGGCTGAGAAATAGCTCTCAGCTATTTGGGTGATCACAGGCAGAAGTTACAAAGAACAATGGGTATACTTATCAGAGCCATGTTTGAGCTGCTGCTAGTGCAGTAGATGGCTAGTTATAAAGCAGTTTGGAATGTAGGCCTGGAGCCTGAAAGATGCAGGATTAGAACTGGATCAGGAAATACTTAGAAGTAAGATAACTAAATGAAGCATGAAGGGATTGGAGGTAGAGCCTTGTGGAGTGAATGTGTGTATTGAAGGGATAACAAAGGCCTTCTGACCACCTACTGCGTAGTCTGTGACAGTTCTTTGGAGAATGAGACACTGATGACCTCAATCTTACGGCTCTCTGAGATACTTGTGTTACAAAAGAGACCTTTGATCTCTGACAAACCCCTGAGTAATGATTAAGTCTCCCTTAGGTTATCTTCCAAAGATCCACTAAGTAAAAGTGAGCAAACAAATATAACAAGAATTTACATTTTGTTCAATGTCTTATAGCTAAGTTTAAAAATGGAATGTTTTATTTTTCAAATTCAGCATTGCTGGCAGACACTGTTCAGTTCTTACTAGAAGTTTATATGAAATGAAACTATGATACTGATCCTTACTAATTTTTCCCTCCCTTTTTCCCCTCTCTAGATTTTATATTGTGCTATAGGTAAGTATGAAACTTTCCTCCTTTTCTATATGGTGAATTGTGCCTTTAAAAAATGATACACAGTGAATTGTGCCTTTGTTGTAAGTCAAGGATAATAGGCTTACTTTGATTGTTAATGAATCTCATAAACCATTTAATCATATATAAAGTTTCTCAAATTGAAATGGCTTTTATTTTCTCATAGCAGAGATACTATTTAGTTGTTATCACTGTCACAGTTTTTTTCTTTTGGAATTTAAGAAGTATATTTCCCCCCTTCTCAGGACAGGGTATTAGAGAAATTTATATAAGTATAGCTTGGGTCCAGGTTCTGGCTGTGTTGGAAGGCTCTCTCTGATCATTTACAGGATATATTCTCTGCTTATCCTTAAAATAGGAGCACTGTGTATATTGTCTTCCTCTTAAGTGAGTATTATATGAATATGAAAATATAAAGATTTGTAATGCTAAGGTAAGGGATTTCTGCTAAAACCACACATTGTATACATTGTATCTTCTTTGTGTGTGGGGGGAGGGAATATTGTATTCTGCCTTGGAATTGAGGCATAGCTTCCAGAATAGGAGAGATAGACCTTTCTAGTTAAATTATTAGCATTTTGGAAAGTTACCAGATCCTGCAGAGCAAGCTCATAGCACTTGCCATGCATTCTGGGTCTGTCAGAATATGAAGTTGATACTCATTCAGAAGCACTGGAAATCTGAAAACTTGAGAACTGTGAGTCCAAAGTCTTATGGCTGTGATCATTTTAGCTCCCATCTAAAGTGTACACTTGCTGGGCATGGTGGCTCACGCCTGTAATCCTAGCTACTCAGGAGGCTGAGATCTGAGGATCAAGGTTCAAAGCTACCCTGGGCACAAAAGGACCTGAGACTTTTTTTTTTTTTTTTTTTTTTTTTGCCAGTTTTGGGTTTTGAACTCAAGCCTGAGCACTGTCCTTGGACGTTTTTTTCTCAAGGCCAGAGCTCTACCCTTGAGCCATAGTACCACTTCCAGCTTTTCTCTGTGTATGTGGTGCTGAGGAATCGAACCTGGGTCTTGGTGCATGCTAGGCAAGCACTTTACCCCTAAGCCAAACTCCTGGCCCCCCCCTTTTTTAAGAGTTTATTAACGTTGATTTTTATATCATATTTCAAATGACGTATTTAACAAACAAGTATTCAAGAAGGGAATCTCTGTATACAATCACTGGCACTAGATTTTAGAACATAATTAAACTTAGGCTGAGGGTTTGTATTTCATATATACATACTAATCTATGTAATAAAACATGTCTATAGAGTCATAAATTTTTTTTTTTTTTTTTGCCAGTCCTGGGCTTGAGCTCAGGGTCTGAGCACTGTCCTTGGACTTTCTCAAGGCTAGAGCTCTACCACTTGAGCCTCAGCACCACTTCTGGCTTTTTTCTATGTATGTGGTACCGAGGAACTGAACCCAGGTCTTCATGCATGCTAGGCAAGCACTTTAACCACTAGGCCAAACTCCAGGCCCCTAGAGTCATAAATTTTTATGCCTATATAGTTGTGTTTATATTTCCAATACCATATCCATAGCATTGGGTATGCAAATATTGAGTCCTTGCTCTTGTACTATTTGGATCTAATAGCCACATATTAAGAATACCATGCGCCTTTTGTTCCTTTGGTCTTGACTTGTCTCACTCAACATGATTTACTCTAGATTCATCCATTTCCCTGCAAATGCCATTATTTTATCTTGTCTGTTGGCTATGTAGAATTCCATTGTGCATATATACCACATTTTCTGTATCCATTCATCTGCAGTAGGGCATCTAGATTGTTTCCATCGCCTGGCTATTGTGAATAGTGCTTAGATGAATGTAACCGAGCAGGTGTCCTTATCATATCTTGGATTATGATGTTCACGATAGATGCCCAGGAGTGGTATGGCGGGATCATAGGGAAAGTCAATTTTCAGTTCTTTTTTTTTTTTTTTTGCCAGTCCTGGGCTTGAGCTCAGGGTCTGAGCACTGTCCTTGGACTTTCTCAAGGCTAGAGCTCTACCCCTTGAGCCTCAGCACCACTTCTGGCTTTTTTCTATGTATGTGGTACCAAGGAATCGAACCCGGGTCTTCATGCATGCTAGGCAAGCACTTTAACCACTAGGCCAAACTCCCGGCCCAATTTTCAGTTCTTTAAGAAACCTCCACACTGCTTTCCAGAGAACTAGTTTACAATTCCACCAGCAGTCCAGGAGGGTTCCTTTTTCTCCACAACCCCGCCAGCATCTGTCATTGTCTGAGTTCAAAATCTTGGCCATTCTTGTTGGGGTAAGGTAGTATACTAGGGTTGTTTTTATTTGCATTTTCTTTATGACCATGGATGATGAACATTTCCTCATATGCTTCTCTGCCATTTTAACCTCTTCTTTTGATAAGACTCTCTTTAGTTCCCTTGCCCAGACTCTCTTTAGTTCTCTTGCCCATTTAGTGATTGGTTTGTTGGGTTTTGGGGAGGGGGTTAGTTTCTTGGGTTTCAAGTAGATACTGGATATTAAGCATTTGTCTGATGTATTATTGGTAAATATCTTTTCCCAATTGGTTGGCTGTCTCTACTTTAGTGGCTATGCTTTTATCTATGCAGAAACATTTTATTTTTAGGTCGTCCCATTTATCGAGTCTCTCTCCACAATCTGTTGTGACCTTGGGATTCTGTTCAGGAATCTTTTGCCTTTGCCTGTGAGTTCCAGTGTCTTTCCAACTCTATCCTGTAGCAGTTTCAAGGTCTTTGATCCATTTTGAGTTAATGCTTGTGCATGGTGAAAAGCAATTTCTGCATGTGGCTGCCCAGTTTTGCCAGCACCAGTAATTGAATAGGCTATGTTTGTTCCACTGTGTATCTTTGGCTCCTTTGTCAAATACAAGTTGACAATAGGTATATGGTTCTATTTCTGGATCTTCTATTCTGTTCCATTGATCTCTGGTCTATTTTTGTGCCAATACAATGCTGTTTTTGTTATTATGGCTCTATAGTAGAGTTTGAAGTCTGGTATTGTAATACCACCTGCCTTGGTCTTTTTGCCTAGAATTGTTTTGGCTATTCTAGGTCTTTTCTTGTTCCATATGAACCTTTGGATTTTATCTTCTATTTCAGTAAAGAATGTTTTTGGGATTTTAATGGGGATTGCATTGAATTTGTATATCAATTTTGGCAATATGGCCATTTTCACTATATTGGTTCTCCCTATCCATGAGCATGGGATGTCTTTCCATTTCCTGGTGTCCTCTTTAATTTCTTTTATTAGGCTTTTATAGTTTTTATTAAATAATTCCTTTACATCTTTGGTTAAGTTAATTCCTAAGTATTTTATTCTTTTGGGGGCTATTGCAAATGGGATCATTTTCTTGATTTCGCCTTCTGTTTGTGTATTGTTGGCATACAAGAAGGCTACTGACTTTTACAGGTTAATTTTGTATCCTGCCACTTTGCTAAAGTGGTTTATTAATTCAGGATTTGGGGAGTTGGGTCACTCAGGTAGAGAGGATCATGTCATCTGCGAATAGGGATAGTTTAATTTGTTCTTTCCCTATGTCGATCCCTTTGATGTCCTTCTCTTGCCTTATTGCTCTGGCACTATATTAAAGAGAAGTGGAGAGAGTGGGCATCCCTGTCTAGTTCCTGATTTTAAGGCAAATGTTTCAGTCTTTCACCATTTAGTACAATTCTGGCTATAGGTTTTTCATATATGGCTTTAATTATTTTAAGGAATGTACCACTTATTCCTATTTTTTCTAGTGCTTTCAACATGAATGGATGTTGTATTTTGTCAAAATGCCTTCTCCGCATTCAGAGATATTATCATATGATTCTTATCCTTAGCTCTATTGATGTGATGTATTACATTGATTGATTTGCAAATGTTAAACCAGCCTTGCATCTGTGGGATGAAGCCTAATTGATTGTAGTGTATAATTTTTTAAATTTGTTTCTGGATTCTGTTGGCTAGTATTTTATTGAGGAGCTTTGCATCTGTGTTCATTAGAGAGATAGGTCTGTAGTTTTCTTTTTTTGTTGGGTCTTTCCCTGGTTTGGGGATGAGTGTAACATGAACTTCATAAAGTGAGTTTGGTATTGCTCTTGCTGCTTCTATTTCTCGGAAGAGAAATAGAAGACTTTAAACGTCTTGTAGAATTCTGCAGTGAAACCGTCTAGACCTGGGCTCTTTTTGGTTGGCATTTCTCTGATTGCTTCTGTTATTTCATTGTATGAAATTGGCTTGTTCAATTTGTTTACCTCATCATTGTTCAATGTGGGTAGCCTATATTTAAGAAGTCATCCATTTCTACTATATTTTCTTGTTTTTTTGAATATAGGCCCTGGTAGTACTGATAATGGATTGAATTTCTTGGGAATCAGTTGTGATTGTTCCCGTGGGGTCTCTAATCTTGTTTATTTGCGTTTCCCCTCTCCTTTTTTTGATTAATCTTGCCAGGGGTCTGTCAATTTTGTTGACTCTTTCAAAGAACCAACTTTTTGATTTATTAATTTTGTGTATAGTGGATCTTATTTCAATCTCTGATATTTCTGATTTTATTTTTGTTATTTCTGCGCTTCTAGTTGTTTTAGAATTAACTTTTTCTTGTTCCTCTAGGTGCTTCAACTTCTTTAGGTTATTTACATGCTCTTCTGTATTTTTAATATGGGCTCCTCGTGTGATAAATTTGCTCCTTAGAACTGCCTTTGCTGTGTCCCATAAGTTCCAAGAAAGTTTTGAATTTCTTCTTTGATCTGATCTGTAACCCAGGAGTTATTCAAAAGTATGTTCAGCTTCCAAGTGTTTGAATGTTTTTTGACTTGTACTGCATTGTTCAGAGCTAGTCTGACTCCACTGTGATCAGATAGAATGCATGGGATTATATCAATCCTCTTATATCTGCTGAAGTTTTCTGTATGAACTATTATATGATCTATTTTGGAGTATGTTCCATGTGCTGCTGAGAAAAATGTATAAAGTTTTGCCATTGAATGGAAGAATCTGTATATCTGTTAAGCACAGCTGGGTTATAGTGTCGTTTAAGTCGATGGTGTCTTTGCTTATCTTTTGTTGAGTTGACCTGTCATTTGGTGAGAGTGGCGTATTGAAGTCTCCCACTATGATTGTGTTTGAATCTATCTTGTTCTGTAACTCTAAGAGAGTTTGCTTGATGAATTAAGGTACTCCCGTGTTGGGGGAGTAAATGTTTATAACTGTAATATTCTGGGTATGGATTGTCCCCTTTACTAATATGTAGTAGGCATCTCTATGTTTATGTACTGATTTTACTGAGAAGTTAATTTTGTCAGAGATTAAGATTGCTACTCCTGCTTTTTTTCCCAGTGCGTTAGAGTGGAAAATTCTTTTCCATCCTTTCACTTGGAGTTTGTTTCTGTCCTTGGCAGTGAGGTGGGTCTCTTGGAGGCAACATATGGATGGGTCTTGTTTCTTAATCCAGTCTGCTGCTCTGTGTCTTTTGATTGGATTGTTCAGCCTGTTCACATTTAGGGGAAATTATAGAGAAGTGGTTAGTGTTCTTTGTCATGATTTATTTTTACTTCTGAGTTTCTCTCTCTCTCTTTTTTTCCCTTTTGTGTTTACTGATTTATAGGTGATTACTTCTTGATGGGGGTTCTTGCTGTTCTTCAGTTTGTTCTTGATTATTTAATATTTTTTGTAATGCTGGTTAGTGTGCATGTATTCATATAGCTTCTCTTTGGGATGAAATATTCTTGTTTCTCCCTCAAATGTAAATGCTAGTTTCGTTGGATATATCAGTCTGGATTGGCAGTTGTTGGTCTTCAGGGCATGAATGATATTTTTCCAAGCTTTTCTTGCATTTAGGGTTTGTGTGGAAAGGTCTGCAGTTATTCTAATTTTTTTCCCATTGTAGTATAGCTCTGTCTTTGTTTTTGCGGCATTTAAGAGTAGCTCCTTAGTATTTGGGTCTAGTGTTTTTACTATGACGAGTTCCTTCCAAGATCTTGCCTGCTTGGAGTTGTGAAGTCTTCAATAATGTGAGTATTTTCCCTTTTGAGGTTGGGGAAGTTTCTCTGTTATGATTTTGGTGAATAAGTTTTGCATTCCTTTATTAATGAACTCTGCCCCTTCATCGATCCCTATTATTCAAAGATTAGATTTCTTGGCTGCGTCTGCGAGGTCTTGGAGTTCTCTTTGGTGAATTCTGACTGATTCCTCCAGATTGATGATTCTCTGTTCCAGCTCTTGCGTTTTATCTTCCGTTCCTTCATCTCAGTCAATCTGTTGCTTAATGCCTCCATTTTTGTTTGCATTGTGGACACTGAGCTGATCATGTCTGCCATGAGGGTATTAATCTTTTCTTCTAGGGATGTATACTTTTTTTCTATTTCTCATTTGAATTCAAGGAGGTCCTTTAGTCATGTCCACAATCATCTCCTTGAATAGAGTCATGTTTCATGTCTCTTCAGGTGTCATTTCTTGGGATGGTGACATCTCTCTCGTCCCTTCACTCTTGTTTCCTTTTGGGCTTTGTGTGAGACTTTGATTATTTATATATTTCGTGATTTACCTCTGCGATTTCTGCCACATTTGAATCGAGACCATTGTAGGTTCGCTCTGTGGTCAGTAGGTGGTGGTCTTGGTTTGGGACTGGTGGTTCTGGGAATCTGTGTATACGTGTGGTTCTTAGCCAGATTAGTTCCACTGCTGACTAGGTCAGAGTTTGCAGCTTTTACAGGGGTGTTGGCCTGTTCCCAGAGGCTGTGTGCCGCTGCACAGCTAGCTCTCAGCCCAACCAGTGGCTCCACAGTGGGCTGTAGGATGGAGTTGCACACTTCGGTCTCAGCTAGTTTGGCAGATGGCTAGTTTTCCTCCCCTGTACCGAGGGGCAGGGCCCAGCTGATGATGTGGGGTCCGCGGGTGGAGCTGCACCTTTCTGGCTCTCAGAGTGTGAACTACTGGGCCCCTGCTGGTCTGCCCTTCAGTTCCCATCTGTGTTTCAGGGAAGTACCCGTTTCGGCTGAGAGTCTTTCTGTGACTCTGTTGGGGGCGGGGGGAGCCCTTAGTCTTGTCTTTCTGGAAGCTCCCAGCAGGAAGGCCCCCCACTTAGGTTTGGGTCAGTCAGATGCTGGCACGCAGATTCACACCCCCCACACCACCACCTGCTGTTGGGAGGCAGGGTCTTAGCACCCCTCAGTCTCCAGTTTCAGTGGCCTGGGAGAGGAGGCTGTTGGGCAGGTGGGAGCAGGGACACCTCTGCCCCTTTTGGTGGGGTGCTGGGTCTTAGCGCCTGCCCGCCTGTCAGTCTCCAGTCAATGTCTGGGCAAGGGGGCAGTTGGGGAAGGGACAGGATTCTGAATTCCTTGCCCCTCTGCACTTGCCAGTCTTTCTTGGGCGGAGTGGAGGGGTCTGGGTTAAGGTGTGTAGCTCGCCTCCAGCTCTGCTTTCCCCATGGGTTTGGGGAACCCACTGAACTACTTACTCATTGGGGTTTGGTTGTGAGCTGCTCAGCGGTGTTGGAGGGTCGTTCGCCTCCCCTCTGGTCTCTGCCGCCATCTGCGCTGCCCGTGCCCGGTCTGTATGGGATTCCTGCGTCTAGAGTCCGCTGCTTTCTGGAGTTCCAGGCTTGCTGGTGCTGGCACTGGCCACTGCCGCTTTTGTGCCTGGTCTATGTGGGCTTCCTGTGTCTGGATTCCACTGTGGTCTGTGTAAGGTTCCTGAGTCTGGATTCTGCTGCTTGCTGGAGTTAGGACCTGAGACTCTTTATTTCCAATTAACCTGTAGAAAACGGGAAGTGGGGCTGTGGCTCAAGGATAAGGTGTTAGCCTTGAGCTAAAGAGCTCAGGGACAGCGCCCAGGCCAAGTTCAAGCCCCATGGCCCACAAAAATAAAATAAAGTGCACACTTACTATATTCAGTGCATTGACCTTGACACTGGCAACTTAAAGAGCCTTATAGTTAAGAAGGTAATGACTCCACAGTGATAACTGGTCCCACAACTGTTAAGGAAGACAAAACGTCTTCATTGTTTAAAACTCTGCATCTTTGCTGGTTTCTATTTTGTAGTTTGTAGGTGGAGTTCAGGGATCCCTCACAAGGGAGATGGGGATGGGGGAATTCATAGTTAATGTTAGATTCCCCTAAAAGCTTTGAAAATGCTGCTTTAGAACTTTTTTTTTTTTTTTTTTTTTTGCCAGTCCTGGGCTTGAGCTCAGGGCCTGAGCACTGTCCTTGGACTTTCTCAAGGCTAGAGCTTGAGCTTGAGCCTCAGCACCACTTCCGGCTTTTTTCTATGTATGTGGTACCGAGGAATCGAACCCGGGTCTTCATGCATGCTAGGCAAGCACTTTAACCACTAGGCCAAACTCCCGGCCCCGTCTTTTTTTTTTTTTTTTTTTTTTTGCCATTCCTTGGCTTGAGCTCAGGGCTTGAGCGCTGTCCTTGGGCTTTCTCAAGGCGAGAGCTCTACCACTTGAACCTCAGCACCACTTCCGGCTTTTTTCTATGTATGTGGTACCAAGGAATCGAACCCGGGCCTTCATGCATGCTAGGCAAGCACACTACCACTAGGCCAAACTCCTGGCCCCACTTATTTTTTTAATAAAGAATTTATTAACATTGATTTTTACATCATATCTCAAATGTCATGTTTAACAAACAAGTATTCAAGAAGGGAATCTATATACAATCACTGGCACTTAGGTTTTAGAACATAATTAAAATTAAGATGAGGGTTTATATGTCATAGATACATATTAATATTTGTAATAAAACATGTCTATAGAGTATATAGCCCATCATAGATGGAATGTTTCTTCATATTTCTATAGGCCATTCTTTCTTCTTCAGAGACGTCTGTCTTTAAGCCTTTAGCCCACCTTTTAATGGGATGGTTGTTCCTTTGAAGATTTGTTTTGGAGAGATTCAATTTTTTTAGCTGTAGATACATCTTAGATATGAGGCCTTTTGTTTGTTGTGTGGCTAGTAAAGATCTTCTCCCACTCTGGGGCTTTCTATTTAACTTGATAGCTATGTCCTTTGCCATTCAGAAGCTCTGCAGTTTAATGCAGTCCCATTTGTCCAAACTTTCTTTAATTTGTTGTGTTTCTGGGTGTTTATTAAGGGAGTTTCTAGCTGTGCCAAGGAGACCTAGTATATCTCCTATTCCTTCTTGTAAAGTTTTCAGGGTATCTGCTTTTACCTCAAGGTCTTTGATCCATTTGGAATTAATCATGGTGCAGGGTGACACAGAAGGAGTCAACTTTAGTTTTCTGCAGGTGTTTAACCAGTTCTGCCAGGACCACTTGTTGAAGAGGCTTTCTTCCATTCTATTTTTTTGGCTCCCTTACCAAAGATTAGGGGGCCATAGGTCTGGGTTTTTTTTTTCTGGGTCTTCAGTTCTATTCCATTGGTCCTCAGGCCTGTTCTTGTGCCAGTACCAAGCTGTTTTGGTTACTATAGCTTTGTAATAGAGTCTAAAGTTTGGTATTGAAGTTCCTCCTGCACTGTTCTTTCTGCTAAGGATTGTTTTTGCTATACTGGGTCTTTTATTATTCTATATGAAATTTTGGATTGCCTCTTCTATTTCTTTAAAGAATGACATTGAGATATTGATAGGTATTGCATTGAATTTGTCATTCTGAAAGTTTTTATACAACAGTCTAGTTGTTTAGAAACTTACTTTAGAACCTTGGGGTATTTTATTTTGCCTCTACACTTAATAAAAAGACAAAATTCACACTAACTTATTTACTGTGAGACTCCAGGAAACAGTGCAGCTCTTGTGCACCATTTCTCAGTAAAAAGAGGATATGTATCGCTATCTATAAAACTAGTTGGAAACTAGGTAGAAACTTACTTGGAAAACTAGATGGACCCGCAATGACACCCACAATATCTGAAACATGGTGAGTTTGAAGCTATTGTTATTAACTAAAGATATAATGCCATAGAAGGTTAAAAGGTTTTTTTCTAAGTTTTATTCTGAATTTATACTGAATAATATTCAATATTTACTTTTACATAAATGTAAGTCTAGGTTTATACATGTAACTTTCACATTCCTGTTTTTCTTAAATGAGAACTTTGTCAGTGAGCATTCCAGAGTCGCTTACTCTTAGTGTGGTTTGGAGTTTCATGTTGTTCGTGGTTGTGGTTGTGTGTAACTTGGAAAAAATGGCCTACAGAGTCAAAAAGCTCAAATTCCAAATGAGAGGTCCATTCTGTGAGGACGTAAATGAGTTTCCTCGTCTCAGCTTTTTCAGAGTAGGTTGTCTTCTGTTAAGAATGCAGGGACAGAAGTGGCTCTTCCCAAATGCCTAGATCTTAGCCCTCACCCTTAGGCTTGCAGTGCTTCCTGTTTCCTAGGTGTTTTTCCCTTTAGAAATGAGAATTCACCAGAACCCACTATGAGAAATGTTTTCGCACAGCTGTACAGAAGAGCTGTTTCTTCACCTCTGTGTAACCTTGGGTTCTTTTTCTCTGGGTTGTCCTGTAAAGTGTGGTGGAGACATGGGATGTGAGGTAGTTCTCAGCTTGTTCTCCCCTCTCACTGTGAAAGTTGTAAGTAGTGGGAATTGGTAAGATAGGAAATTTTCTGAGCATTTGGTAAACCTTCCTGTTGGAAGTTAAACTGTTGGCATTCTTCCAGTTGGTAGCACTAGCATAAATATCTGAATAGGAGCTCAGTCTTTGTCTACAAGGTAGAATATGTATGTTATGTATTAAGGCTAATCACAGGGACAAGGCCTTTTTACCTAAATGCCCTGGAGTTGTGTTTCTCTCAAACAGATAAGATACTTTTTGTTAGATTTCTGGAGGCTGGGTATATAATACATAATAAAGCCTTTGACTTTTATTAAGTGCAGTTTCCAGACCCCCAATGTTCTTTATCAACACCATATGAAACCTTAATCTTTCCCAAACAGGTTAAACCCTTGAGACAAGACTGCCTGAGCCTCCCTCTGACTAGCTACAGTTCATTCCATTGTCTGTTGATCTTTTCTTTTCATTCCCACTTCCAACAGGGAGAGAAGAGAAGAAAGCTAGTGTTGACACCTGCACCTTCTGCTCCTGGCACACAAGGCTTTTAGCTCCTGTTCTCTGAATAAGTGCTTTCTGCACATGATTTCCTTTGCTGGGATCACCCAGCTTCATTGGTCGTTCACTGCTCAGTGTGGATGTACTAAGATGAAGGGATACCAAGACGCCTACATGGCCGGTGGCTTTCCCAGTTCTGATGTGCACTACCTGGCACCTTGTGAGTCCTCATCCTGGGCAAAACAGACCAGGTACCAGTGGCTCACACCTGTAATTCTAGCTACTCAAAAGTCTGAGATATAAGGTTCAGTGCTCAAAGCCAGTGAGGCAGAAGAGTTCTCAAGACTCAGTCTCCAACTAATCAGCCAAACAAAACTAGACTGAAGTATGGCTTGTGTGGTAGAGCACCAGCCATGATTGAAAAAGCTGAACAAGAGCACAAGACCCTGAGCTCAAGTTCTAGTACTAGCACAGAACAAAACACCATCCCCAAGAGGTCGGTGCCTGTTTATAGTTGCAGTTGAGAAGAGGAGGCCACGAAGAAGATTTTCTTTTCTGCTGAAACAGCTTGATAGTTTGATTTGACTGGGCTTGTGTGGTCAGGCAGGATGACTACTACTCAGCTACTCAGAAAGTAGAGACTGGGAGGATCATAGTTCAAGGCTGAAATCAGCAAAAAGTTAGCAAGACCACCCCCAAATAAGCTGGGTATTGTGTTTCACACCTGTAATCCAGGCTATAGAAGAGGCATAAGGAGGATTGTGGAATGAGGCTAGGGATGGACAAAAAAGATAACTATATCTCTAGAAGATGCTGCTAAGCTTGATATTTAGCCATTAGAAACCACGCTTAGGCAACCTTATTAAAAATCTTGTCTCTGTCTCTCTCTTTCCTTTCTGATGCCTGCTTTCACTTACTGGCTGATGTTCTGTGACCTGGGCCATACTTCCCACCCCTGAATTCTTTTCATGGTTTTGTTGTACTGGAGTTTTTTAACTCAAGACCTTAAACTTGCTAGACTGGCATTCTAGCACCTGAGTTATGCCCCTGCCCTAGGAATGTTTCCAGATGTGTGACAAAAGCATGATCCCAACTGGTTTCGTTTTCACTTCTGAAAAATAAGATATTGAAGAAGATGCTTGATCATTAATGTTCTAAAATTTCTTGAAACCAGTATCACTTCAGAGATGGAGTAGGGATAGCACCGTGGCATCTAGATTTTTCAGAGTAACTGTAAATGAGTATTGAGAGAGTAATGTCAAATACAGTAGTTTTTATTACCTCCCCCTCCCATACAGTATATTTTGAAAGTTATACCAGAAAGCAAAATTGGGATAGGAGAAACAATTTTCTCAACACATTAGTACAGTCATCACTAGATGGCACCCTTGTATTGGTAAGATTTTCCCCTAGAAGTTATAGCTCTTAAGGAGGCCTTTTCTATGGAAGTAGATGTAAGACAAAAGCTGAAACTGAGGAGGCCAAAAGTTAACTAGAGGACAGAAGCATATTTTTCTATCTCTTTTGTGACTCTATCATTAGTATTTAGGTAATTTAAAAAATTTAAACTTTCTACATTGCCTTGATGGTTATAGAAAAATTTTAATATATTTTCTAACTATAAAATATCTTTGCCTGACGTGGTGGGTCACACCTATAATCCTAGCTACTCATGAGGCTAAGATCTTGAGGATCAAGATTCAAAGCCAGCCTGGCACTACAGACAGTGAGACTCTTATCTCCAGTTAATCACTAGAAAACCAGAAGTGGGGCTGTGGCTCAGGGGTAGGGAAGTAGCCTTGAGCTGAAGAACTCAGGGACAGGGCCCAGGCCCAGAGTTCAAGTCCACAAAAAAAAAAAAATCTTTAAAATTTAAAGGTGAACTTCATTTTCTTATCATTTCCTTATGAAAAAAGATGCCATTTTTCAGAAGTTCTCTACTAAAAATAGTTTTGGCAGTCTGAAGTCAGTAAACTTTCCACTTACTTTCTTTTTTTTTTTTGTGGGTTGATTTTGGTATTTAGAAGATTTGGGGGTTTGGGTTTTGTTTTGTTTTTTGCTCGATTGTCTTGTAGCTTATTTTTTACTTTAATTACCTCAGTCATCTATTTTGTCATTTTTTACTTTGTGAATTTTTGTTGTTGTTGTTGTTTTTGTTTGTTTGTTTTTTGCCAGTCCTGTGCTTGAGCTCAGGGCCTGAGCACTGTCCTTGGGTTTTCTCAAGGCCAGAGCTCTGCCACTTGAGCCACAGTACCATTTCCAGTTTTTTTCTATGTATATGGTACTGAGGAATCGAACCTGAGTCTTTGTGCATGCTAGGCAAGCACGCTACCACTAGGCCAAACTCCCAGCTCTACGTTATCAATTTTTTAAAATATATTTTTATTGTAATTAATAGAAAGGTTACGTTATATTCGCCAGATAGAAGGTGTATTACTTTTACAAACATTGCTACCCTTTCTCATGTTTTTGTCCCCATTACTTTGTCAATTTTAAAGCTATCTTCTAACTCCTACATGTTGCCTTTGCAACAGTTATTCTACTTTACTTTCTTCCTCCTCTTCCTCCTCCTGCTTCTCCTCCCTGCCCCCCCCCCCCGCCTTTTTTTTTGCCAGTTCTGGGGCTTAAACTTGGGGCCTGGGCATTGTCCTTGAGCTTTCTCAAGGCTAGCACTCTACCACTTGAGCTGTAGCACCCCTTCTGGCTTTTTCTTTGTACGTGTTACATCGGAATCATATCCAGGGATTCATGCGTGCTAGGCAAACACTTTGCCACTAGGGCACGCTCCCACTCTTTCCTTCTGTTTTTACTTTTATTATTTCAACCTTTTCAGAAGACATGAACATTTATATATTTTTCTGTCTGTGCCAACCTTTTTTTTTTTTTTTTTTTGCCAGTTCTGGGTGTGACCTCAGGGCCTGAGCACTGTCCTTGGACTTTGGACTTTCTCAAGGCTAGAGCTCTACCGCTTGAGTCTCAGCACCACTTCCTGCTTTTTTCTATGTATGTGGTACCGAGGAATCGAACCTGGGTCTTCATGCATGCTAGGCAAGCACACTACCACTAGGCCAAACTCCTGGCCCTGTGTCAACCTTTTTAGTCTTAAATTCACATCCGTGTTCCATTAAGTATTCTCAATCCTTTTGCCCAAGTTTTTAATCATTTTTCAGTTCTCCAGTGAGAAGTATCAGGAACTGTGAAAGGAAGGGTCAGATATTTTATTCTGCTTTTGAGCTGGTAAGTTTGCTTGTTACTATTTCATGAGTGTTTACCAAAGATGTAACATTCCAGGCAGAGACAAAGGATGCATAATTCTTTATAACAAAAGCAGTAGCCATAGCTTCATCTTCATTTTCATTAGTTCTACTCATTTCCTACATTCTGTGAGGATGGCACACGTAGGTTTTTACAGCTTATCTCACCAGGTTGCTTCCTGAAAACAGAGCCCTAGAAAATGAGTAGGTGAAATGCAATTAGCCTTTTTCCTTTTGGCTTACTGTGCAGAGATACCCTGAGCCTATGGCAGATATCTTTTTCCAAAATTTCCATGAGGGGCTCATAGGCATGATGTTGCTGAGTTCACACTTAATGTCTGTATCTGAAACTGATTTGCTAGCTCTTTCTTTAAAATGTTGCTTCATTAATGCTTTGCTTTTAACTTTCTCTTTTGAAGTCTGGTATCTATTATTTTTGCCCTTTTGTGCTAGTGTTTTTACCAGAAAAATTCTGTGTGTGTATATGTGTACCACACACATATGTGTATATAACACATCAGAAAGGGCTGACTTACTGCAAGACAGAGCTGGCTGACATAATACTAGACACTTTCCCAGGTACACAGTAGATCTTTTGAGCCTATAGATCGAGATCTTCTTTTTCTAAAAAGTATTAGACTGTGGTTTTAATTTACTTTACATTTGTAGAAGTTCATTGTTTTTCTTTCTTCAGTGTCTTTATTTTATTTTATTATTTTTTTGCCAGTCCTGGGCTTGAGCTCAGGACCTGAGCACTGTCCTTGGACTTTCTCAAGGCTAGAGCTCTACCACTTGAGCCTTAGCACCACTTCTGGCTTTTTTCTATGTATGTGGTACCGAGGAATCGAACCCGGGTCTTCATGCATGCTAGGCAAGCACTTTAACCACTAGGCCAAACTCCCGGCCCTTTCTTTGGTGTCTTTACATATATGTATATTGGTTCAACTTGTCTTCTCTTTCACCTGCTTTTGTTTTGATCTTCTGTATTTGACCTTTTCATTTATTTATTTTGTTTCCATTCTTTAGTGTTTTCCATTGAATTTTCAGTTAAACTTGTTTTCTTCTGGACACGCTGGAATTCAAATATAATGGTATGTTTTTCTTGTATTTATCAAGCTCAATTTTTATTTTACTTCTGGTTGATTATTGTTCATTTCTAGTCTCAGTTTTTGAACTTTTGATTAAACATGTGTTTTAAATTCCCACATGTCTATTTAAGGATATTTGATACTTAAGGATAAGGATACTGTCTTTGGAGTACATTTTCATTAGTTAAACTGTTTTCATTCCTTCTTTTTTGGAAATTTCACCTGGACGTTGTGTCCAGTGTTAGAAACTTGGGTTGGCTTATAAACTTAACAGTTTGAAAACACTCTATTTATAAATGTAGTGAAACTAATGTCCTCACTGGGTAGATTTTTATGGAGTGGTCAGTCGGAAAGAGATGTAAGTACTGGTCATTTTAGCCCTTCATTTGAATTTGCTTGATTCTGAATTTTCTTTTCTTTTTCTTTTTCTTTTTTTTCTTTCTTCTTTTTTTTTTTTGCCAGTCCTGGGGCTCGAACTCGATGGCCTAAGCACTGTCCTTGGCCTTTCTCAAGGCCAGAGCTCTACCACTTGAACTTCAGTACCACTTCCGGCTTTTCCTGTGTATGTTGTACCAAGGAATTGAACCTGGGTCTTTGTGCATGCTAGGCAAACACTCTACCACTAGGCCAAACTCCTGGCCTGATTCTGAATTTTCTCTTTCACCATGTAGTCACTAGAGGGCAGCTCTTTCTTTAAACTTGTTTCTGCCTCAGAGGCAATGCCTCCAGATTGCTGCTCAAGTCCTGTGGACCAATACTTCCCTGTAGTTGGTGTTCTTGTTGAGAAGGAATTCTTTCAGTGGTCTTGTACCTATGTTCTTACTTTAAGAGTTAATTTAAACAGATTCAGGCCTTCTGCTTTGCTTTTCATTCATCTACTCCATTTTTCCAGATTCTCTTTCCACACAGGTTTGCAGTGGGAGTTCTAGAGATAGTGCTGGGATTTTTTTTTTTTAATGTACAGATTATTTGTGCCTATATTGGTCTTTTAAGTTGCAATGAGAATGTTTACATGGTTTTATTCTTATTGTTGTTTGTTGGTTCAAAAAGATGTATAGTGTTCAGTTATATACATATGTTGTGATATTTCAGCTAGTACTGTATTGGTTGGATAAGTTAGTGGATTTCTTGTTCTGTTTTGTTTTGTGGTACTGGGGATCAAACCCAGAATTTTATACATAAGAGATTGTTAGTATACCTGTAGCTATATCTTTACATATGTGATTAGTCTATATTGATAAATTCCTAGAATGGGGTCAAAGGAAATACCAGTTTTGAGCCTTTTACTAATGTAAACTCCCTAGTTGCCTCCCAGAAAACCCACAAGCATGTACTGAGTGTGGACTGATGACAGGCATAGCATTGAGGACAGAGAATGCAACCTCAGACAGGCTCAAGCATGCCCAGGAATGTGAAATACTGCAAAAAACAGTATGGTGAACTTACCTCCCAAAGGTTAAACACAAGTATAATGGAGGAGCAGAGGGGCAGAGGCCCTGGTGCCCTGTGGAGCCCTTTCCCCTTAGGAACAGACTCACCTGTGTCTTTTCAAAAAAAATTTGCGGGGGGAGGGGCTAGGAGTTTGGCCTAGTGGTAGAGTGCTTGCTTAGCATGCACAAAGACCTGGTTTTGATTTCTCAGTACCACTTACCACATACCACATACATAGAAAAGTCGGAAGTGAGGCTATGGCTCAAATGGCAGAGCCCTAGCCATGAGGAAAAAGCCCAAGGACAGTGTTCAGGCCCTGAGTTCAAGTCCCAGGACTGGCAAAAAAAAAAGTTACTTTAAGGGTTATGTACAAAGGGATTACAGTTACATAAGTCAGATAAAGAGTATATTTCTTTTTGGACAGTGTCACCTCTTTTTTTTCACTCCCCACCTACAAGTTCATTTTTAACAGAGTCTAGTATCACTGCTGCATTTGTTCACCCTTTGTCCCTCCATTTCTGTGCTCCCCCTCTTACCCTTCCAAAGACAGATTTTGGTGAGTATTATTTTGTATGATCAGAGGCACATAGGCATTGCACCTTTGTGTTCCTCCTGTACGAGTTTCTCACTGTGTGTGATTACCTCTATTCCAGAAGACTCTGGCTTTCCTGCTTTAATGAAAACCTGGCTCTCCCCAGGACAGCACTCCTCTATCTGTTTCTCAAGATGAGAACATTCACTCTCCCATCTCTAGTCTGTCTTCCAGCTCAGATCCTGTGTCTTCAGCCACCTGACATGCTTCTTCTCATGTTGTCAGTGTTGGTAGTCCTTAACCTTCTTTTTTCTGAGACAGTATCCTTGTTACTAGCATACTTCTCTGGACCAAGTGGCCTCTGTATAGTTACTTCCTGGCCCCATCATTTCCTCAAATTTCCTTCCTCACTGCTTATTTGGACATCTCTACTTGGTTTCTCTGTAGACCCCACAAACTCAGTATAGAACCTTCTTCATCAATTTACCCCAGACTGCTCTGTTAGTGGCACCACCATCTTCTATGTAGTTCATGGTCAGAAAGCAGGCGGGGTAGGGGGGTCAACTTTTGCCTCTCATCATTTGCCTTTGCTTCTTGCTTTTCCTGTTTTCCTCCAGAAAACATATGTCACTGCCTTTTTATGTTTTTATCCTTTAAAAAAAAATCCGATTTGTGCTCAAGTCTACACTAAATGTTTCTTTCCCTTTCTTCTCTATATTTTTCTTTCCTCTTCCTTTTTATTCCTTTTTGTTTCTCTTCCACTTGCTTCTCTATGTGTTTCTGTCCTCAGCTCCTCTCGCCTCACTTCCTAGGCATCAGTCTGTTTATCACTGTGTTCTTCTAGTAGACTTTGAGTTGAGGTGTGACAGCTGAAGACTGTCTATTTCTAAAGCAGGCCTAGGATAGGTGGGGGATCAGGTAGGAGAGGATGGGTAAGCAAGCAATGCATTAAATACTTCATTTAGAAACCAACTCACTGCTTTACCCCTTTTCTTTCTATACTAAAAAGGAGGCTAGTATTTGAGTTTTGAGCCCACGTGACCACTCTGATTTATAGACCACAGTTACCACTTTGGCACAGGAAACATCAAGTCTGATAGAGGATTTCTGAATGATCTTTAAATAGTGAGGGCGTCCGAGGAACATCAGTGAGTGAGCAGCAGCTAATCTTGATGTTTTTGATGGTGGCTCTTCTGCACAGCCTTTTAGAGACAGGGTTTATCTTTAGTTTTTATCCCTGTTGTAGCTTTTAGAAGCATGACTAATAATTCCAGGAGGCTGTTGGGTTGAATAAAGTGTTTCAAACTCCTAAGTTGTTCTCTTAATGACAGCTACTCAGAAAGGAATCAAGGATCTATAAATAATGGTAGATTAGCAAATTGAATAGACTATTGAGGATCAGATAGACAGCTTATTTTTATAGATCTTTGGAGGTGGAATATATTGCTCTTTTATTGACTTACAGGAAAAGAATAAGGAAAAGGCATGGGAATGTAAGTCAAAAATAATTTTCCAACATATACTTGTTGCTGATTGTTGTTGTTATTATTATTATTATTTGCATGGGGTGGCCATACATGAACCCAGGGCCTTCATACATGCCAACCACATTTTGCTGTACCCAGCAGCCCATTTACTGATGGAGTAGAGCAGAATTTCAAAAACTAGTTCATTATATTCTAGAAAGAATAAAGGGGATATGTTGTTCTTTCCTTCTCAGTTATCAAAATGGTTACTACTGCTTCCAGGGAATGAGCAGACAGACGTACAAAATCATTAAGTAATTACACAACTGATAGCTTACCTAAAAGTGATTGATATTGGAAATATGATTCTGGTGATAGATTCTATAGTATTAAGTCTTTTCTGTAATGGTAGTAGCAGTAGTAGTTTTACTTCTAAAATTATAACGAAACCAGGTGACTTAAAACAACAAATACTTAATTGTCTCATTGTTTGAGCGTCAGGACTGCAGAGTCAGCTTAACTGTCTGGTTCTGGCTCATTCTTACGAGCCAGTCAAAATGTTCTTTAGGACTATAGCCAATCGAAGATGTAATTGAAATTGGAGAGCCCTGGAGCAGGAGGTCTCTCTTCACAACATGGACCTGTCCATGTAGGGCCACTGAAATGTTCCCCAAAATACAGCAGCTGGCTTACCCCTCAGAGTGGGTAAGGAGGAAGCTACAGTGCCTTTTATGATCTAGTCTATTATATCTACTACTTCTGCTTTTTTATTTCAAAGGGGCAAGTTACTGAGTAAGGGCTTATCACCCAAGAAGAAGACAGTTAGGTTCTACCTCTTGAAGGGAGGGGTATCATAAAGTAGGTGGACATATTTTTTTCATATATTTTTATTGTAATTAATAGAAGGGTTACATTATATTTGTCAGATAGGAGGTGAATTACTTCACATACATTGATACCCTTTCTCATGTCTTGGTCCCCATTTCCTTCCCCCCCCACCCCCACCCCTCATCTTGTTTTCCCCCCCTTCCCTATCCAATTTCAAATAACCAAATACAAATATATCCAATATATCAGATAACAAAGTGAGATACTGTAACAATATGAAATAACCAAGGGACAGCAAAAGAGATGAGAGATAACATAGTACATTAAGGACATCAATCACTCATTATATGGCTTTTGTTTCTATATCCTAGAGGTCCTTTCATTTAGCGTCATACTATATGGCCTTATGTATCTAGGTTTTGCTCTATTGCAAATCTCTGCTATGAGAGCCCCAGGTTTCTACTGATTATGACAAATGAGGGAAACCATTGAGTGTAAGTTCCTTTGAGTCTGGTTTACTTTACTTAATATGATTTTTTCTAAGTCTTTCCATTTCCTAACAAATGGGGTGATGTCATTCTTTCTGAGAGCAGCATAGAATTCCATTGTGTACAAATAAGGTGGACGTATTTTAACATCACTGCAGTCTTGCTTTTGCCTAATTGTTTCTTGCAGAGGTTGGAGATGTAGAGTTTACTAGTTAAGAGCATGGACTCTGAAACCATGTGGCCGTAGGTTTGATTCTGCTTCAAATACTTGCTTGTGTGTGATTTAGTCCTGTGTGTCATCAGGAGTAGGCCTGATGAGTAATGCCCTTACTAAGTAATGGCCTTTAATAATGTAGCAATATAGCCCAACTTATTTCTGAATAGACTATGGCACTGTGGGAGCTAAGACATCGCACCTAATATAATTTGGTCATCTTGATAAAACTTTTAGGTTGAAGTTAAGTGTGCTGATAACTCTTGCTTTAAAGTCCATGTATAGTAGAGATAGCATATGAGTGCTTACAACTTTGTGATGATGCACCTTAAGGAAAATATCTTCCTTTCCATTCAGAAACTCTAGCCTGGAAAGGGCTTACTGCTGAACTTCATAGAAACATGCTGGAGACCTGTGATCTTTGTGTAGTGTCTTAAGAACATACTCAGTCTAGAAGTGGGTATAATCTTCTTTGGTTTGGAAACCAGAGGGCCTCCTCACAGTATTTTATTTGTCATGATAAATCATGTATAATATGTATATATTTCTAGCTGTGGGAAACATATCTCCTCTCATATAACATTTTTTTTTGCCTTAGATCTATGTCTGATTTACTTAGATGATTGAAGTATAGTACTTATGGTTAGAGAGTTTTTTTCATTAAAACTGTCTGTGGAGGACAGAGTAATTACAATTCTACCACTTCTAAAAGAAAATTATTTATTGAAGGGCAACCAACTATTTGTAACAATTATATGTTATCATATATATATATATATATATATATATATATATATATATATAAAAGCAACAGTTCTAGGGCCTGAACTCAGAGCCTAAGTGCTGTCTCTGCTCCTCTTTGTGCTCAAGGCTAGCACTCTACCACTTGAGCCACCGCACTATTTCTTCCTTTTGGGGGGAGGGAGGGAGGAGAGTAGTTAATTTGAGATAAGAGATTCACAGACTTTTGCTGAAGCTGGCTTCAAACTGCAATCCTCATATCTCAGCCTCCTGACTGCTAGGATTACAGGCGGGAGCCACTGGTGCCCAGCAAAAGTCTTGCCTTTTAACTCTGGTATAATTTGTTCAACTTCTTAAGTCTGTTTAAATTCTCTTCAGATTTTGGGTTTATTTTCTCAATTATAAAATGATAAGGTTTGAGACAACCCAATTTTCAGGGCCTGCTGCTCATTCTCCTGAGTGAATGGCCTTTATCTCTACTAAATAAACTTTACTAAATATAAGCTCTTTACAGCTGTGCGGGGTGGGGGGAAAGGATAAGGATTGAGTTACTTTGTATGAACCACAATTCTGACTATTATGGGTTTAACCCACAAGAATTCTGTTTTCCTCTCTATCATCCCTAGTTTGTGACTTCTGTCTTTGTGCTGTTGTCCCATGGTTACAAGGCAGGGCTTATGTGGTATCATATTTACATTCCAACAAGAAAATGGCTGCACAAGCAAGGCTCTCTAGACATTTAGTTTATTTTTCATAAAATAACAGGGCCACATGGAATCCTGAAACTGCAAGGTTATGTCAAGGTAGAAAGTCTGTTAGCAGAGTACTTTGCTGTCTCAAAGATGAACAGTGCTCTGTTAATGAAGAAGAGGGAGCAGTCCCATAGTAGTGGAAAAGCAACTTGAATTGTCTGCCACCAAAGATTTAGATCTTTCCAAAAATCCGGATTCAGTAGAGCAGTCTTTCTTTTCATCCACTTCACAGTAGAATATGGTGGTATTGTAGTACTTGATATGAATAATTGTTTTATTTTCTTGAAGTTTTGATTGAGGTACAAAAAACATAGATTGCTTTATCCTTAGGTGATACACCTTGTCATAAATCTCAACAGTGAATCATGATCCTGTAGGCAATCTTTCTCCCTCCTCCCTCCTCCCCCCCTTGTCCCCCCCTCCTTGCTGGTCCTGAGATTTGAACTCAAGGTCTGGGCCCTGTCCCTGAGCCTTTTGCTCAAGACTAGTGTTCCACCACCCAAGTAATAGCTCCATTTGAGGCTTTTTGGTGGTTAACTGCAGATGAGAGTCTGCCCAGGCTGGCTTCAAATCACCATCCTCAGATGTCAGCCTTCTGAGTAGCTGGGATTACAAGTGTGAGCCAATGACACCTGACTCACGGACTCGCAGTCTCTATATTTTTCCCAGCAAAATCATTCCTATAAGAAGTAGTGCATTTTTTAAAACTCTTTTCAATTTAGATTGATTTCTTTCTTTCTTTTTCTTCCTTCCTTCCTTCCTTCCTTCCTTCCTTCCTTCCTTCCTTCCTTCCTTCCTTCCTTCCTTCCTTCTTTTCTTTTCTTTTCTTTCTTTCTTGGGTCGGGTGCCTGAACTCAGCCTGGGGGCTGTCCTTGAGCTCTTCACCTCAAGGCTACCCACCCTACCCCTGGACCTGGGTGTTGTCCCTGAGCTCTTTTGCTCAAGGCTAGTGTTCTACCGCTTTGAGCCACAGCGCCACTTTCAGTTTTCTGGTGGTTAATTAGAGGTAAGAGTCTCGTGGACTTTTCGTGCTTGAGCTGGTTTTGAACCACGATCCTCAGATCTCAGTCTCCTCAGTACCCAGGATTCACAGATGTGAGCCACTGAGCCCGGCTGCCTTGTTTTTTGCTAAGATGATGCAAATCAGTTTGTGATGCAGTTGTTACTATTCTTTTTTGGTCAGTCATGGGGCTTGAATTTGGGGCTTGGACATTGTCCTTGAATTCTTTTGTTCAGTTCTAATGCTCTACCACTTGGAGCCACAGAGATCACAGACTGGGCATCAGTGGCTTATGCCTGTAATCCTAACAATTCAGGAGGCTGAAATCTGAGGATCGAGGTTCAAAGCCAGCTCAGAAAAAAAGTCCCTGTGAGACTCTTATTTTCAGTTAACCACTCACAAATCAGAAGTGGTGCTGTGGTTCAAAGTGGTAGAGAGCTAGCCCTGAACACCTCAGGGACAGTATCCAGATCCTGAATTCACGACTCACAACAGACAGAAAGAAAGTCTCATGGATTTTTATTTTTGTGGTGGTAACTTTATTTTTTATTGAAAAGGTGGAGAGCAGGGGTTTATAGTCACATAGCGAAGGGAATGAATACATTTGTTTTTGTTCATTGTTCCCCTACCCCTCATTTTCTCCCACTTTCTCCTCCCTATCCCCCTTTCTCCCACAGTTGTAAGGTTCATATCAAACATAGAGTCAAGTGAATATCAATATTGCATTGGTTTATCCTTTGTCTTGCAGTTTCTGATTCCCTTTTCCTTCTACATATCGAATAATCTTACGTACAAGACACAAGGTACAAAAAACAAAGAGAAAGGGAAAAGAAAGAAAAAAATACCTACAGAACATTGTAAGAACCTCTTGTTTCCATATGTTGGAGCTCATGTTGATATACTTCATTATATGTGGTCCTATGCACTAAGCCTTTGGATTATGGGGATCCCTGTTAAGAATATCTTGAACATATTCTAGTTCTTGCAAATGAGGGAACTCATGCAACCTACTTTTCTTTGGTCCTGGCTTACTATAATTTTGGTTCTGGCTTAATATAATTTTTTCCAAGTTTTTCCACTTTCTAACAAGTGGGACAGTGTCATTCTTTCTAATGAGGCATTGAACTCCATTGTCACATGGACTTTTCTGCCCAGTGTGGCTTTGATCAGCGATCCTCAGATCTCAGCCTCCTGAATAGGTAGGACAGCACTCAGCATTATTATTGTTTCCATGGAAACTTTACCCTTTTTTATTTTTAACAGTTTTCAGTACAGTGGCTAGTAAATCAAGCTGTAGTAAATTATTTTAGTGAGAAGACATTATTCCTAATATAGAAGTAACACACAGTTTTTTAAAAAAATCATTAATCTAAGACATACGAATGTTTTTAAAAAACACACACACAGTTAGTCCTACCAAAAAATACCATTTCACCTTATGATTGTACTTTCACACTTTATTTTAGAATAATGTAGGAAATATATTTTAGGATTATTAGTGAACATAATTTCATTGTGAATAAGTATATTAGCTAAGCTGTCTTCACATAAAAGTCTGAAAGATTAGTTAACTGCACTTCAACATGTAAAAAGTAAACAATAGCTAAAAAAGTGTCATTGATAAAAAAATTGACATCAGTAAATCATTGAGATTTTGATTTGTAACAAGAAATGAAAAACTACTTCAAGTCTAGGACTTCCTTATTTTTCCTTTAGGCCTCTTATTTATTTTGGAGGGCTCACAATTGAAATATCATCAGAATAACAGTGGATGATTGATGTGACAATGTATTTTCTCACAATGACCATTTAAAATTCTGTGTGGGTTGGGTCTTTCTGTACCTGAACACTCATTTGCCTATCATTTTCAAGCTGCAGATGTATTCCACCTCTCTAGTTAAAATTAGCTGAAGAATTGTTAGGTTCGGGTTATAATTGCTCTTTCTCTTCTCTTCACTTTCCCAGCCTCTGCAGTACTTTGACAAGCTTCACTCCTCCTGCAAGCAGTGTTTTCAGTGTGTGTCTTTTATGTGCTGTCGACAGGCTCTTTCCATGTGCTGCTGGCCTCCTACTCAGTGAATGCCACCAGCATCACCACCCCCTTAGCAGTACAGGGAAGGGGAAATTGAGCTGGTAGAGTCATGTCTACTTTTCACAGGCCTCTGAGAGCAACTACTGAGCAGGCCTCAGTGGCTCCTTTCTATCATGCCTCTTGGATCTCCTGTATAAACGCTCAAGGTTTCCCCAATCTTGATGCTTTGACAGGGGACCTAACGTTCAAATAGCCAAGCTTTCCTATGGTACAGATAATAGTGAAAAAAGTGTTTTCCATAGGAATGCCCCTATGACATTATTTAATAGAAAAATAACAGTAAACAACACTAAAATTCATTTTCATAAAAAATAATGACCATAAATTTTGTTATTTTGGTCAACTTTTTTTCTCTTTGCTTCTAGATTTGAGCCAAGCCCCACTTCCCATTTTCTAGGGGTTAATTGGAGATAAGAGTCTCAGGTCCTTTTGTGCCTGAGCTGGCTTTGAACCTTGATCCTCAGATCTCAGCCTCCTGAGTAACTAGGATTACAAGCATGAGCCACAGCACCTGGGTAGAAAGTAAAACTTTGAATACCATAATAGATGCATTTTTTTTTTTTGCCAGTCCTGGGCTTGAGCTCAGGGCCTGAGCACTGGCCTTGGACTTTCTCAAGGCTAGAGCTCTACCACTTGAGCCTCAGCACCACTTCTGGCTTTTTTCTATGTATGTGGTACCAAGGAATCGAACCCGGGTCTTCATGCATGCTAGGCAAGCACTCTACCACTAGGCCAAACTCCTGGCCCTAGATGCATTATTTTTATTAGAAGATTTTAAGAAAAATATATTTAGCTCAATTTCAGGTTTACGCAACGCTTTAATTTTATTAAGGGTATTAAGGCAATACCTCTTTTTTTGTTTGGTTGTTGTTGGTGGTGGTGGTAGTGGTGGTGGTGTGTGTATGTGTGTATATACACATGTGTGCATGTGCAAGCCTCCTGCCCTGGCTGGCTTTGAACCACAGTCCTCAAATCTCAGCCTCCTGAGTAGCCAGGATTATGACATGAGCCATTAGTACCTATCTCCTGTTTTTTTGTTTTTGTTTTCATTTTTAGTTTTTTGCAGTACTTCACAATTCTTAAAGCTTAGTATTATTACTGTTTGTATCTTTTATTCCCAGACTCATCCACTTTTAATTTATGTTCTTAATTCATTACTGTAGTTTATGTTCAGTAATGAAAATTGCTAGACTTGCTAATCTTAGTGTTATATTTGAATAGATTCGGTCTACTTTGGGTCCTTTTCTATGTTGATTGACTTCACTCTCATGAATTACTAACAGCATGTGTTTCTCAGTAAGGTCACTACAGCATTGTGTGCTGAGTTTTCCTTTTTTATTGATGTCTTTGCCTTTTACACAAAAATGACATTTGAGTGGGTATAATATTCTTGGACACACTCCCTTTCCCACAGGTTTTTGCATTGTTGCTGCGTTGTCTTTGTATGAGTGTGTGTGTTTGTGTGTGTATGTGTATGTGTTAGTACTTTATTATTATTATTTTATCAATGTGATGTATAGAGGACTTGTTTTTGTCTTCCATTGCTTTAATCTTTAACTTTTCTTCCTCCTCCTTTAACTTTCCTTCCTTCCTTTCTTCCTTCCTTCCTTCTGTGTTCTTGCTGTGCCTTTTCACTTTACAAGTTTCCAACAATTTTATTGGCTGTGATACAAGTAGAGCCCAAATTCTCCCAACCCTATTTCCATAGCATTTGGGATTTGATCATCTTCCCTTCTGAACTATAGTTTAAATTGAAGGGTTTTCTACATCATTTTGCTTTGAGCACAGAGGGGCAGAACTTAGGACTAAAGATAGATAGTAAAACATTACAGTCTTAGTAGTAAAAATTTATGTACTAATATAGAAAGCTCTTCAGGATATAGTTTAATAGGAGACTAGGATATAGAATGTTGCTGTTATGTTAAAAAAAAAGACTAAATCTACATTTACCTACATATTTGCTTCCTATAGCTAAAATAGGTTCTTGGCCATTAATAGCCATTTGTCTATGAGAAATGTGCCAGGTAATAGTGGAATGGAATTGGAAGTAGATGTTTATGCATATCTTTATAATTTGGAATTTTAAAACAATGTGAATGAGTTATATGTCTAAAAAAATGTGGGCTCTTCTGAAATTTGTTAACACAGATTGTTCTGCCATGGTATTCCTCAGCCCTGTAAGAAGACCATCTTGGGCTAGGAGTTTGGCCTAGTGGTAGAGTGCTTGCCTAGCATGCATGAAGACCCGGGTTCAATTGCTTGGTACCACATACTTAGAAAAAGCCAGAAGTGGTGCTGAGGCTCAAGTGGTAGAGCATTAGCCTTGAGAAAAATCCAAGGACAGTGCTCAGGCCCTGAGCTTAAGCCCAGGACTGGCAAAAAAAAAGACCATCTTATTTTTCCAGGTAACTTTATGTTCATCCTCCCTCTGAGAGGAAGGCCTGAAGGGCTCAGTATGCATGAGATGTACCACTGCTCAGTTCCCAACCTCACCATCACTTTCTACTGCCGTTTCAGAGAGAAACATGTATGTTTCTCTCAAAATCTGGGCCTGTATCTCACTTTTTTGGGAGGAGGTCTGTTCTCTATGGTAGGAATGGGTCATAATACATTTTCTCTCCCTTCTCCCTTCCTATCTCCTCTTCTCTTTTCCATGCCTCTTCTTTTTTACCCTGATCCTCCACTCTTCCTTCTCTTCTTTCCTCCTTCTTTTTATCTGTCTTCTATTCTCCATTTTACTCTGTTCTGCTATATTCTGCTGTATTCTTCTGTATTCTATCTGTCTCTGCTATATTCTGTCTGTCTCTGCTATATTCTGTCTGTCTCATCCACTCTTTCCTTTTTGGTTGCTGATGATGGTTGTGTTGCTTTTATTCAGTGTGTTACCCTTGATACAGTATATTGGCATTTGGTTGAAGAGATTCTGCAATCTAACTTACTTATTAGCATTTGGTTTTATTTTTTGGCACTGACTTTCAATCTCCTGCTTGGCTTTGGTCTGGTCTCCATTACCCTTGCATTCTTCAATGGTTGGCACCTTCCCATCCTACTGAACTCCTTGTTCGACTCTCAGTCTTGTCTTGCCTTTAAGATGTTTAACCTTCTTCATGTTAAATCTTCATCATGGTTGTAGTCACATGTGGCCAATCTCCTAGTTTTCCCCCAGCCCATGGTTAATCTGGGTAGGGAGATCTGCAGGGCTTAGTAGTTCAGACAGTCCTGAGTTCTGGGAAACAAGCAACTAATTGCCAGATCCCCTTTATGTAGCTTTTAGCGTACACACACACACACACACACACACACACACACACACACACACACACACACACGCACGCACGCACACACACACGCACACGCACACACACATGCACACATACACCACCGCTGTTTTTCTTTTTTTCTGCCAGTGTTTTGTTCACAAGTTGTTTGTCCTTTCAACATAAATTCCCATAATTATTTCTCAACTTCTGCCTTTGCCTTGCCAAAAGTTTGTGCTGCTGGCAGATACCTTTCTGAAACTAAGATAGGATCATGCCATTCTCCTGTTTACAAATTTCTAGTACCCTTTCTTTGCCTTCAGGGAAATGTCCTCAAAATAAGAACTATTCTGCAGCCTGTTTGTTAGTTATGTTCCACATAGAGAACAGTGATGGAACAGAAGGTCCTCTGATAAATAAATGTACAATGAAGTGACAGTAGGTGCCTACTAAATCTTTCTTAAATGAAATTTTTTTTTTTTTTTTTTTTGCCAGTCCTGGGCTTGAGCTCAGGGCCTGAGCAATGTCCTTGGACTTTCTCAAGGCTAGAGCTCTACCACTTGAGCCTCAGCACCACTTCCGGCTTTTTTCTATGTATGTGGTACCAAGGAATCAAACCCAGGTCTTCATGCATGCTAGGCAAGCACTTTAACCACTAGGCCAAACTCCCGGCCCTCTTAAATGAATTTTAACCTATAGTTTAATGATAAGATTGTAATCTGAATGCACCTACTTAAGTAGCTAGTAAAAAGAACATCTGAAGTTTGGGTTTTAACAAATGAGGGTGATAGGATATAAATGCAAACACAGTAAAATTGACTTCAAGAAGAAGTGGAAGGTCTAGTGTGCCTTCTCTCCACATTTTACAAGGAGTGTATGTGGTAACATACACAAAATATAACAGTGTCTATGTTTTGCCTCAAATGAGGCTCCAACTTTCTGGCTACTGCCAGGTAGAAAATGGAAGCTGAGTTATACAAGGAAGCTGAGTAATAAAATTCTTACCACTAGAAAAGAGCAAACATTTTATAACGTTAAGATCCCAGAACAAAATTTCCCACTGGGCTTTATCTAAAAGGCATTGACTGACTGTTATACATTATACTATATATCATTCCTCCAGTAAATTAGGTAGTATTGTGACTGTTTTTTATGAAACACACAATAAGTCCAAGCTGTAGCCTTTTCCTGTTTCTCAACTGAATCCACGGATAGATTCAGAGCTACTTTTGGATTGTCTTCCATAGAGGTGGGCCCCTTCTACTGCTGGTATTTTCACTGGTCCGATGGGGTAGATGGTTAGAGATTGTGTTTTCAGGTTCTAGGCTATAGTTCGCTAGATGGTGGGTAAAGATGAATAGATATGCCACAGAAATTGAAAGTTGGGGTGAGTGACATCATTTGGGGAATTTAGTAGCCTAACTGGGTAGTTTCTTTGGTTTAAAAACAGGAAGAGGTCTAAAGGGAAGCCTATGTATTTTCTCAATATTTGTGCCAAACTAGAAAGCATTGGTTTCTTACCATTGATAAGTGCACAGAACTGTGTTATGCATTCTTGCATATTGCTAGTAGGATTATAGAGCTCCTTTTTGGAAAGCACTTTGACAGTATTTGGCACGAGCCTTGAAGATATCTGTACCATTTAACCTAGTAATTCTGAGAAACTGTCCTAAGAATATAAAAATGAAGGCACTGGGTGCCTGTGACTCACACCTGTAATTCAAGGTACTTAGGAAGCTGAGATATGAGTGTTGCCGTTCAAAGTCATGCTGAACAGGAAATTCCAGGAGATGTTTATCTCCATTGAACTACTCAGAAAAAGCTGGAAGCGGTGCTGTGGCTCAAGTGGTAGAGTTCTGGCCTTGTGCACAAGGAGGCTCATGGACAGTGCCCAGGCCCTGAGTTCAGCCCCAGGACTGGTTGAAAACAGGAGAAGGAAGAGGAAAAAAGATCTATGCCTCAGAAAATTCTAAGTATAATCCTTGAGCAAAATGTATCCAAGGGCAGTGCCCAGGCCTTGGGTACAAGCCCCAGGACTGGGGGAAAAAAAAAAAAGAAAAAAAACCCTAAAATTCTAAGTGTAATATTTCATTCCATCACTTATATGGTATCAGGAAGTTGAATTGACCCCCACAGGGAAACAAAAATGATGTATTCACTACAAGGAACACTGTGACTCAAGTTAGAGTGTTTTGAACAATGTGGAGAAAATACTTAAAATTTTGAGTGAGTATAAACAGAACTTAACAGTGTTTTAAAATACGCCTAGAGGAAGAGTGGTAAATCATTGTATCTGAATACTAAAATTCGTTTTAAGAAAAACATTCAGAGGGGCAGGGAGTTTGGCCTAGTGGTAGAGTGCTTACCTTGCATGCATGAAAACCCAAGTTCAATTCTTCGGTACCACATCCATAGAAAAAAGCCAAAAGTGGTGCTGTGGCTAAAATGGTAGTACCTCTAGCCTTGAGAAAACCCAAGGACAGTGCTCAGGCCCTGAGCCCAAGCCCAGGACTGGCAAAAATAAATAAGAAGGAGGAGGAGATGGAGAAAGGAAGAAGGAAGGGAAAAAAAACATTCTGATGATTCTTTTTAATTTGGGGGGAGGGTTCGTCTTGGGGTTTGAAGTCTGGGCCTAAGCACTGTCCCTGAGCTCCTCAGCTCCACTTCCCATTTTCTAGTGATTAATTAGAAATAAGAGTCTTCATGGGGCCGAGAGTTTGGCCTAGTGGTTAAAGTGCTTGCCTAGCATGCATGAAGACCCGGGTTCAATTCCTCGGTACCACATACATAGAAAAAAGTGGTGCTGAGGCTCAAGTGGTAGAGCTCTACCCTTGAGTAAAAGTCCAAGGCCAGTGCTCAGGCCCTGAGCTCAAGCCCAGGACTGGCAAAAAAAAAAAAAAAAAGAGTCTTCATGTTCTGAAGTGCCTGGGCTGGCTTTGAACTGCAATCCTCAAATCTCAGCCTCCTGAGTAGCGAGGATTACAGGCTTGAGCCTCTGGACCCAGCACATTCTGATAATTTTTGTTTAGCATTTTTTCAAAGAAAGACAACTGAAATTACTCATGTTGCCTTGAAAGAATGCTTCTTTTGGAAAAGGATACTTTTTTTTTTAAGGGGTAATTAATACTCCAGTGCAGTCATGGGGCATAACTCAGTTATAGCACCCTTGCCTAACATTCATGAGGCCACCATGGTTCTATCACTAGCATCACACATAAACACACATACACAAACGAATTCACCTGCATTTGCAATATTTTTCTCCAGACTTTCTAGATCTTCTATTTGATGTCATACTTTGTAAATACTCTGCTTTTGACATAAGAAAAAAATACCACCAGATGAGGGTCTCCAAAATCCCTCTTCTACAGCTTTCTCAAAGGCTTTACTGTTACTATAAATGAGTAAGTTGATGTTTGGGTTTATTGCCTAATTTCTCATGGCTTTGATTATTGTGAGTAAGTCTCCAGAGCCTGATTCTTGCTTGCAAATGGAATACAATCCAGATTTTGAACTTGAAAATCTGAGGTCTGATTCTGAACTTTTTATTGCTCGCAAGCTTAGAACACTGTTGTCACTATTAGCAGTCCAGTCCATTGTTCAGAGGGAAAAGTGTCAAGGAAAAGTCATGTTTTCATGTGCTAAGCTGGTTGTTTAAGAATGGAGTAGGATGGCCGGGAGTTTGGCCTAGTGGTTAAAGTGCTTGCCTAGCATGCATGAAGACCCGGGTTCAATTCCTCGGTACCCCATACATAGAAAAAAGCCGGAAGTGGTGCTGAGACTCAAGTGTTAAAGCTCTAGCCTTGAGAAAGTCCAAGGACAGTGCTCAGGCCCTGAGCTCAAGCCCAGGACTGGCAAAAAAAAAAAAAAAAAAAGAATAGAGTAGGAACAACTTGAAATATAACCTTTCCTTAAGCAGCAAAGACTTAATAACTCACAAGAAAGTCATTCTTAGTATTTTTTTTCATATTTTCTTACTTGAAGTATAGTCTAGTTGAGTATACTATATTCACTAAATGACATACCAAACTAGTTTCTTTAGCAATAGTATAATACATAATTATATAACCAGGGTGTACACTTCACTGGTTTTTTTTGGTCAGTTGTGGGGCTTGCATTCTGAGCCTGGACACTGTCTCTGAGCTCTTCAGCCCAATGCTAGTGCCCTACCACTAAAGCCACAGCGACATTTCAGGTTTTCTGGTAGTTAATTGGAGATAAGAGTCTTATGGACTTTCATGCGTGAGCTGGCTTTGAACCAAGATCCTAAGATCTCAGCCTCCTGAGTAGCTAGGATTATAGGTGTGAGCCACTAGAGTCCAACTTCATGTTTTTCTTTTCTTTTCTTTTTTTAATTATAACTGACTTTTTACATCATATTTCTGCTGGGGCCTACCGGCAGCAAATTGGGGTTCCTGAAATAGGGGGGGCAGGGACTGGAAAAAATAGAAGAGAGACAAACGCATGGGGTCTGGGAGGTCTGCAGCCCAGGTAAAAACTGCAGCCCCATTTATTCTCCACTCCAGGCTATATCCCTTCTTGAAACCAGGGAACTTCCAGGTGATACATTCATATGGTAAATCTCAGGTCATTTAAACAGAATAAGGCCAGAAAACAATAAGACAGTAAAGCAATTGTCTGATGCAAATTAAGGTACAGTTTGATTCTGCTCTGGCTCCCAACATATTTCAAATGTCATATTCTGCAAATATTCAAGAAAAAAATCTATATGCAATCACTGCCACATAAGTTTAAAAACATACTTAAAATTAAGCTGAATCTTTGTATATCATAGATACATATTGATCTATATATCAATATATGTCTATAGAATATATATCCCATCATAGACCTATATGTCTGTGGTGTACCTGAGTATTGAGTCATCGCTCTTGTATTGTTTGGATCTAATACCCACATATCAAGGAGACCATGGGCCTTTTGTTCCTTTGATCTTGGCTTATCTCACTCAACAAGACTTGCTCTAGTTCCATCCTCTTTCGAATGCCATATCTTATCTTGTCTGGTAGCTATGTAGAATTCCATTGTATATATGTACCACATTTTTGTATCTCTCTGTAATGGGGCATCTGGGTTGTTTCCATTGCTTGGCTATTGTGAATAGTTTAGCAGCGAACATAGCTGTGCAGGTGTCCTTATCATATCCTGGGTTATGATGCTCAGTAGATGTCTACGAGTGATATGCCAGGGTTGTAGGGAAGGTCTATGTTTAGTTTTTTGAGGAACTTCCAGATTGCTTTCCAGAGTGATTGTACTAGTTTACATTCCCACCAGCTGTGCAGTAGGATTCCTCTGTCTCCACATCCCCTCCAGCATTTGTTGTTGTCTGAATTTGGAATATTGGCCATTCTGATTGGGGTAAGGTGGTAACTTAGGGTTGTTTTTATTTGCATTTCCTTTGTGACCGTGGATGATGAGCATTTTCTTATATGTTTGCCATTTTTACCTCCTCTTCTGACACGTCTCTCTTTAGTTCCCTTGCCCATTTAGCAACTGATTTGTTGGGTCTGGGGGAGAGTAGTTTCTTAAGTTGCCTGTAGATATTGGATATTAAGCCTTTGCCTTATCTATTATTGGTGAATATCTTTTCCCAGTTAGTTGGCTGTCTTTCTATTGTAGTAGCTATGTCGCTATCTATGCAGAAACTTTTTATTTTTAAGTAGTCCCATTTGTTGAGTCTCTCCAATCTGCTGTGAACCTGGGACCCTGTTCAGGAAGATTCTGTCTGTGCCTTTGAGTAACATTGTCTCTCCTACTCTGTCATGTAGCAGTTTCAGAGGTCTTTGATCCACTTTGAGTTAATGTTCATGCATGGCAACAAGCTGGGCTCAACAATTAGTTTTCTGCATGTGGCCGCCCAGTTTTCCCAGCACCAATGATTGAAGAGACTTTATTTCATTGTATATCTCTGGCTTCTTTGTCAAATATAAGCTGACTATAAGTATGTGGCTTTATTTCTGGATCTTCTGTTTCACTGATCTTCTGGTCTTTTTTGTGCCAATACTATACTGTTTTTGTTAATATGGCTCCATAGTAGTTTGAAGTCTGGTATTATATATCATTTCTCAGTATGACCATTTTCACAATATTGATTCTCCCCATCCATGAGCATGGGAGATCTTTCCATGTCCTAGTGTCCTCTTTTAATTTCTTTCTTTGGCCTTTTACAGTTTTCATTAAATAATTCCTTTACATCCTTGGTTAGGTTAATTCCTAACTATTCATTTTGGGGCTATTGCAAATGGGATCGTTTTCTTGATTTCTCCTGTGTACTGTTGGTGTACAAAAAAGCTACTGATTTTTGAAGATTGATTTTGTATTCTGCCACTTTGCTAAAGTGGTCTATTAGTGCTAAGAGTTTGGGAGTGGAGGTATAAGATCATGTAATCTGGGAATAGGGATAGTTTAATTTCTTCTTTCCCTATGTGAATCCCTTTGATATTCTTCTCTTGCCTATTGCTCTAGCTAAGGGTTCCAACAATACATTGAAGAGAAGTGGAGAGAGTGGGCATCCCTTTCTTGTTTCTAATTTAAAAGTAAATGAATGTACCTCCTATTCCTATTTTCTCTAGTGCAGAGAAATAATAATATGACTCTTTACCTTAGCTCTATTAATATGATTAATTACATTGATTGGTGAATGTTAGACCAGCCTTGCATCTGTGGAATGAAGCCTTCTCAATCATAATGTATAATTTTTTAAAAATTTGTCTCTGGATTCATGTTTATTTTTTAATCACAGCTTTCTTCAGATAATAATTTAGAGTGCGTAATGAATTGTGCAACCATTTCCACTATTGACTTAAAAACACTTTTATTACCCCCAAAATAAATCCATTAGCAGTCACTCTATTTCCTCCACACCTCCAGCCCTAAGTAACCACCACTCTGTTTTCTATCCTATAAATTTTCTTATTTTGGATATTTCATGTAAATTAAATCATACAGTATGTGGCCTTTGGTCACTGACTTCTTATCATTCGGTGTATTATCTTGAAGATTCATCAGTATTTGGATACATCATGACTTAGTTCTTTTTTCCTAATATCTTATTCTTCCCTTTTGTGTGTGTATGCCAGTACTAGAGCTTGAACTCAGGGCCTGGGTATTCACTCTTCACGTTTTTGCTCAAGGCTAGCAATCTACCACTTGAACCATTGTTCGATTTCTGATTTTTTTGGTGCTTAAGTAAAGATAAATCCCAATCTGATTTCTCAGTCTCCTGAGAAACTAGGATTGTGGCCATGAGCCACCAGCACCAGGCTTTAATCTTCCTTTTTAAAGACATACATTTTATTTAGCCATTCATCTGTGGAAATTCTGATTTCCACTTTTTTTTTTTTTTTTTGTCAGTCATGAGGCTTGAACTTGGCCTGGGTGCTATCCCCGAGCTCTTCAGCTCAAGGCTACGGCCTTACCCCTTGAGCCACAGCCCCACTTCCTATTTTCTAGTGGTTAATTGGAGGTAAGAGTCACAAGGTCTTTAGTGCCCGGGCTGACTTTGAACTACAATCTTCAGATCTCAGCCTCCTGAGTAGCTAGAATTACAAGCATGAGCCACTGCCTCCAGCTCAATGATTTCCACCTTTTGATGCATGTTCTTAGTAATATTCATGAATGTACATATTTTGTGGTAGCATATTTTCATTTCATGTGCACATATATGTATGCCTAGAAGTAGAATATGGTAACTTTATATTTTCATATTTTGAGGCACTAGCAAGTGTTTATAAGTAGCTGTATTATTTGTACAGTGCCAGGCTACCAGCTATATTTGAGAATTCATTTTCTTTAAAGCAAAGTTTTTAAGTTTTATGAAGACCAGTTATTTTGTGGTATTATACCTCATAAACAGTTGCCTAGTTCAAACCTACAAGATTAATACTTATATTTTCTAGTTTTAGCTCTCTATTAGTTTTTTAATCTATTTTGAGATTAAGTATGTGTCAACATCAGATTTAGGGCCTTGTATGCATGCTCGCTAAATACTGTGCCAGTACACTGCATCCTAGTCCTTAGATGGATTTTATATGTGATGAGATCATCCAGTTTTGTTGTTGTCGTTGCCGCCATTTCCTGGAATTCATTTTGCTAAATACTATTTTTTAGAGACACATGGGCATTGCGCTTTTATATTCCTCCCCTAAGAGTTTCCTCCTTTAGTCTCACTGTGTGTGCAAGCCTAGAGTAGTTTATTTATTTATTCTTTTTTTTTTATGTGACTTTCCATTTGTCTGGCATTATTGGTTTGGGTGCTATTTTGGAAATCAAGTGACCATAAATGTGAAAGCTTATTTCTAGACTGTCAGTACAATTTAAATATATTACATTTATCCACATTCCTTGCATTATCTATATGTGCAGATAATATGTTATATAAACATATGTGCACTATGAATGGTAGTGTATATATATATATGTATATATATAGAGAGAGATATATACAGATAGATATGTATGTATGTATATGTATATTGGTAGTCGTTTGTGTCTTGATGGGGATTATGCTCATATCAATTGAAGGTATAGGCCAAAGAGCTGTAAACATAGCAGAATTTGGTGATTTATCTAAAATAATTAAAGATATTCCAATGTTTTAAATTGAGAACATTGGAAAGATAATTATACAATGCTTGTACTGAACGGCTTTAAAGATAATAATCTTTTATTATCTTCTTGCTGGCAAAACATGCAAGTAGATAATAAAGAGATACAGAACTTAACCATTAAAGAACTATCATGTCTAATATTCAGGAACTTTCAGCAATCACTAGAAACAGAGGGCTGATCTCTATCCATTGTTGCTTATTCACTCTAAAACACATACTTTAAAATAAACTTTCTCTGTGCTATTTAAAAGTTATGTAGCCATTTTGTTTTCTGTGTGTATGTAAAAAATACTGTGCTTGGTCTTGTTTTATTTTGTGGGGGGGCATTGCTGAGGTGCGGAACCTCTCACCTCTTAGACAAATACTCTTCTATTTAAGTTGCATCCCCAAACTTTCTTTGCTTTAGATATTTTGCAGATAGAAGCCCACATTTTTGCCAGGATTGGCCTTAGGCCATGGTCCTCCTACTTACACCTCACCTATAGCCCGGATTACAGGTGTAAGTCACTGTGCCTGGCCTTAGTAGTAGATTTTGAAAGGCTTAAAAAAGGCTCCCAAGCCAGGTGCTCTTACCTGTAATACTAGCTACTCAGAAGGCTAAGATCTGAGGATCACGGTAAAAAGCCAGCCCAGCCATAAAAGCCTATGAAACTCTTCTCTCCAGTCAACAACCAAAAAGCCGGAAGTTCTATTATGGCTCAGAGTGCCAGGGACAGCACACAGGCCCAGAGTTCAAGCCCCAGGACTGACCAAAAAAAAAACACCTTTTTTAAAAAGGCATCCAGGAGGCTTGGAGTTTGACCTAGTGCTTCCCTAGCATGCATGAAGACCTGGGTTTGGTTCCTTGGTACCACATATATAGAAAAAGCCAGAAGTGGTGTTGTGGCTCAAGAGGTAGAGCTATAGCCTTAAGAGGGAAAAAAACCCAAGGACAGTGCTCAGGAGTGCTCAGGTCCCAGGACTGGCAAAAAAAAAAAAAGGCATCCAGATCCCATGGTTGCATAGTGTGATGAGCAAAACTTAAGTTTTAATAACTCAAGATTATTTTGACCATAATTTAAATTTGAATGTCTTTTAACTTTTAAATGTATCTGATAAATATATGTCCTTATAAATTTCTTTCAGGAATTGTTCCATCTTCTGTTGTCCTGACTTCTTTCCAAGTGATGTCAAGAGTTTTTCTAATATGGGCAGTAACACACAGTGTCAAAGAGGTAAGTAAAATAGTAGCAGGAACAGCAGTTTGTCTTCTGTACATGGTTGGTATGACTGAAGGTCATATCGAATAGCCAAGAGAAAGTTCACATGATCTGTAGGACATGGGTCCAGATCTGCAGTGTTGCTAAAGATACAACTGAAACTGGAGGTGGAGAAGCAGCTCATACCAGTGAGAAGGCATCAGGATCAAGTTTGAATCCCAGTCTTGGATCTTAAAAAAAATAATAAAGAACAGAACTAGTAGTGAAATCCTGGAATAATTTCCCCTGAAGGTTTGGTGGGGGTATGGTCTGCAACCCACACTAAATCCAACACACTAAAAATCTACATCCTTGAGGTGGGAATGGAGAACACTGACTCATTCTCAAAGCAGTTCTATCTTCATGGGACCAAGAGAAACAAAACTGTTTCCACCCAGCCCAGCAGGGCGAATTGAATTGCCAGGTGTGCTGTCTAGCTGTTCTAAGAGTGCTGCATACCAGGCTTCAGGTGGCAAATGCAAGGATGACCAAAGGCATTCACTGGGAGGATTTGGGAAAGAAAGCCATCATTACCATGAGTATGAATCCGCAACTGACTTGGATTTTTGTTTGTTTTGTTTCTTGTTGTGGTAACAGGGCTTGAAATCAGTGCCTAGTGCTCTCATTTAACCTTCTTGCTTATGGCTGGTACTCTTATCACACATACCTCTAGTCCAGCTTTATTGCTGGTTTATTGGAGATGGAATCTTACAGATTTTTCTGCTAGAGCTGTCTTGAATTATGATTCTCCAAGTTTCATTCTCTTGAGTAGATAGGATTACAGGCATGAGCCACCAGTGCTTAGTCTGACTTTGATTTGCTTTGTTTGGCAGAGGTAGATGACAGGAGTTACTCTAGTCTTTAAAATTTAGTTATTTCTTGCTAATGTCACCTTAAGGTATGGTAACTGAGCACAAGAAAGATTTTCTTTTCCATTTCCTAGTGACAGTGAACTATATCACTAGCATTATTGGATTCTTTGGCGTTCATAAAAGTGTTTGTCAGCATTATTCTGGTGTGTGTCTTATCCTCTACTATTCTTGAAGTCTCTGTCAGAATATTTTGTTTTTCAGGATGTGCTTTGACAGTTTCAATTGTATGTCAACTTAAAGAGGTTTTGTGTTGGCCTACGATACAGATATTAAAATGCACATAGTTAATGAGTTCTTAGCCAAAGTCTAATCAACTTTGATTAAAAAGCTATTTATTACATTCACGTGGAATTTGCAGATCCTGGACTTTGTCTTCTAAGTTCTCTATCACTTATTAAAGATGTTTTAATTTTCTATGCAGAAAGAATGCAAAATAATTGGATATAGTATTACATTAAAGAAAAATAGGGAATAAATCCAAATACAACATATCGCCTTTTGTTCTAATTTCTATGCTGTTAGGAAAGTAATATTTATAATGTCATCTTTTGTTTCACTTTGACTCCTTTCTACACATCATTTTAAACCCATTTTCCTTCCTTTCATACTTAACTATTTCCATTTCATTGTAATCAAGAACTCAGGATTTTATTTTCCAACACTTTTAAGTAACCTAACATCTGTCCTTAGTAGTAACTCCTTTTCTTCACTTTTCTTCTTTCTTTCTTTTTTTTTGATAATGCTAGAGATTGAACTCAGGGGCTTAGGCATGCTAGGTGAGTATGTCTCAAGAATGAATTGTACATACCCTCATCCCTCATCCACATTATTAAGTATGTATTTATGTACTTTCAGTGAAATATGAGGTAAGGACTGTTCAGTTTCATTGCCAGCATATACAGTAATGATCCAAGTTCTAATGATAGTCCATCTGCTTCTGTAGCCACTCCTACTTATTAACATGTCTTCAAAAGAGAGCAAGAACCTAAAAAAATGCTAGGAATTCAAATATATAAATATATATACACATATTATATGTACATGTATATATGAATGTATACACATACATGTATGCCAGTACTGAGGTCCTGGGGTCGGAACTCAGGGCCTCATACTTGATGCCCTTGCCCCATACAGCCTTTATGACATATAAGTATTCAGCCATCAGCTATTGTGATACCTTGACACCAAGATGTTCAGGAAAAAATGTGGTCTCTGTAATCAAAAGGCTTTTTTTTTTTTTTTTGGTGGGTTTGAACTCTGGGCCTGGGCACTGTCCCTGAGCTCTTTAACTACTACCCTACCCCTTGAGCCCCAGCACCACTTCCGGTCTTTGGGTGATTAATTGACAGGTAAGAGTCTCAGGGTCTTTAGGTCTTTAGTGCCCGGAGTTGGCTTTGAACCATGATCCTTAGTTCTCAGCCTCCAGAGTAGCTAAGATTATAGGCGTGCACCACTGTACCCAGCATCAAAAGGTTTTTCTTAACCTAACTAGGCAATGTCTCTCCCACCTTTTTTTAAAGACCATATTCCAAACCAGATGATGCAGGCCTGTAATTCTAACTGTGGAAAAAAGAGTAGAATAAGAGGATCATGGTCCAAAGGCAGCCTGGAAAAAAGCAGAAGTTCCTATCTGAAAAGCCAGAAGGAAAAAGAGGGCAATGAGTTATTCTTCTGTGTCTGGACCATAACTATGCCATTCTGTCTTGTGGTCCCATGCCCTTAACACTGTGACATGCCATCCTAGTTAACAAAATCCATTGAGTTGCACTGAATATCCTGTGATCCCCTTGAAAGAAGAATGTCTAAAGTTCTCCCATCCTATTCCATCTATTTCCTTACTTTCTATTTTGAATAGTTCTGTAGGTGGATTTACATCACTTTTACTTTTAAAATTAGCTCCACTCTTAAAGGTAGAAATATTTCAGTAGTTAATTGTTAAACTGACACTGAAACTTTAGACAACTCAGTGCTACTTTTATAGCTCTTAACCATGGGCGCCTAAGGATGGTCTTACTTATCTCATTGCCAGATGGTTCCTTTTGTACAATCAGTGTTTAGTATGGCAATTTTTCTTTCAGTGTTTTTCTTACCCATTTCCAATGTTTTCTTGTCCTGTGCATAAAGGATTTCAAACTACTGAAAGATACTTAGATCCATTAGATTTGATGTAGGTTTGCTTCTGTCATCCCATGTTGTCTCTTTCTTCCACTTCTTCGTTTCTTTTTAGCCCTCAGAAATCCCACTGGAATTCAATTGTTGGTCAAATGCTGATTAATCTTTGGTTATGTGTTTAAACCATGGAGCCAACATCAACACCCTTTAATACAGAGCAGAGTCCTTCTTTGTCAGTTTATAGTTGAATGGTTCTTAACTCAGCTAAGTCAGAAAGTTGGTTAGATCCTTCTTAACATCCTCACCATGGGAACTTTGCCTCCGTAAACAGCCAACACTTGAAACATTTCTCAGGGCATTTTCTTTTGCTCTTGTTCAAGGGCTAAAGTCTGACATTTACCATTTCTAGTTGTCCATTTCTGCTTGTGAAGGGGCAGCTACCCCCTGTGAATTTCCTGAGAGGCTGTACAGTTGTCTTCATTTTGAGAAATCTCGCTCAGGGGAGAAAGGACCAGGGCCTGACCTACCAACTCCAGAGGCAAGTGTCCCATCAGGTTCCTTCTGGATCCAGAGCTGGTCCTGCTTTGACTCAACCATTCCAGACTGTCCAGGCAGTTACCTAGTCCCTTCAGACTTTGAGTGATCGGCCTCTTCTTGTTTTTCTAGGGAACGGAATCTCTCTCCCGTTTAGTTCACATTCTCTGCATATCCATGCCATCTCCTACATTGCACAATTTTTGATGACATTTTTCACAAACTAATTGTTAAAATACATCCTCAACCATAAGGCATATCGATACCATGGTATATGTGAATCATCTACAATGTATATCCTACATACATATGTACTATAACATGTGTATGGTTGCTCTTTACTGATAGTGGGCAGCTTGTTCAAGGTTAGTTCCTAACAGTCTTAGAACTAACAGATGCCTGACTTTCTGCCATTAGAAAACTGTCATAGAAAAGGAACAAGAATGAAGGAAGAAGAGTGATAGAAGAAAATAATTGTCATCTTAGGCTTAAGATGATGGTTTTCATGTAAATCCCATGAATGTAGTTGTCTCAAGAGATTTGCAAGCTACAAGCTGAGTTTTAATTCAGTTTTAACTAATTGTTTCATAAGTTTGGATTTACAAATAATTTGCAGAAACAAAGTTCTGTGTCATAAAACTGTGCCTACATGTTTTATTATCACTGAAAAATCATCAATGAGTTCAAACCAACTTTTTTTTGTCTTTTTTTTTGTTGGTGGTTGTGGGCTTGAACTCAGGGCTTGGACATTGTCCCTGAGCCTCTTTGTGTTCAAGGCTAACATACTACCATTTTGAGCCACAGCACCACTTACAGCTTTTTTTGAGTAGTTTATTGGAGATAAAAGTCTCACACACTTTCCTGCTCAGGTTGGCTTTGAACCATGATCCTCTGATCTCATTCACCTGAGTAGTTAGGATTATAGTTGTGAACCACTGGAGTCTGCCTCAAACCAGCTTTTATCCATAGTTTCTAAATGAAATGGATTAAGATGCTTAGATTTAAAGTATTTCCAGCCGCCACCCCCCCCCCCCCAAATACCACTTTTTAATTCTATGCCTGTGTTGAAAGATGTTGGTTACTGCCAGGTGCCAATGGCTCACACCTATAAATCCCAACTACTCAGGAGGCTGAGATTTGGAAAGGGCCTAACAGGCTTCACCTTTCAGGGCTGGGTTCACTGTGATGGCATATCCCTGGTTCACCCTTGAGAACCATGTCACGTGCTGCTATTCTCTGACTTAAGTTGAGTGATGCCATAACAGTCAGTGCTATAATTGTGATGAGTTGAAGAGTCTTGTTTTCCAATGTAAAATGAGGTGATTGGCGTGCATCGTGAACATTGCTAGAATATGTCAGCAAAGCCAAGAGAAGTTAAAAGTTCTTACCTATAAACTGCCTTGAAGCAGATTTGCTCTATAGTACACTGAATGGCATTTTTAAAGTGTTGATTAATAATCACTTTAAAACTTTTAATTTGCAAGGGAAGGAACCTGCTTCTTTACTAAAGCAGTCTGTAATTTTTTCAAAATAAATTTATTTTGAAGCCTTAGTATAGGGTGTACCAGACAAATTTAAAATACACATACTTGGCCAGGCATTATAGTTCATTCCTGTGATCCCAATTACTCACGAGGTAGAGATGGTGGTCAAGAGTATGGTTCCAGGTCAACCCAAGCAAGAGTGTTAGCAAGGCCCTATCTATGCCTATACTATAATTGTAGCTATGCCAGAGGGATAGATAGAAGGATCTTGGTACAAAGCCAGCCCTGGGCTGATAAATAAAGCCAAAAGAGCAAGAGGCAAGGCTTAAATGATAGAGTTCAAACCTTAATACCACCAGAAAAAAAAACATACACATTTAATGAAAATGCCAGTACTTTCCACTTCCTGAGAGTTACACTGCACAGTGAATGCAGTCAAGCAACTGGCATCATTGGAAGTCTTGAAACCACAGGAGAACCCAACCTCTGTGTGTGTGTGGGGGGGGGTGTACAAACATTTGTGTGTGCACGCACACACAGACAATATATATTTATGTATTAAGGGAAGTGGGTTCAGTAATTATTTTTTACTTACCCATGTCAACAATCCTTATTCTCAGAAGTTCTCATTGTAAACTGTGGCATATCATTAAAAATATATATATATAACAAGGTATATCACTAAGTTATCTGCATTTTCCAGAGAGAGGACCCTTTCAAGTCTGGAGTAAAACCATGGTGCACTTCCGGAATTTGTACGTCGTGACTTGGTACACATGTGGATATGCGTTGTATGCATGCACAGGGCATGTTTTGCCTACACTCGGGAGAAAAACTAATAATTAGCTTTACACATGACAGAGTTTTAACTTTGGTTTTCTTCAGAATGCTGCCATAAATGTTTGGTTTTTAACAGGACAAATTTCTGCCCTTTGCTTCAGCTTATTGCCAGAGTAACCCAAAACTTGAAACTTGTGCATCTCTTTTGCCCTTTGCCGCTGATGCTGTCTTACTGGGTCAGGTTTAAAGGATCTTCTGTTGAGTTCATCTCCTCAAAGAAAATTATGTTCAGCATTCCAAGTGTAAACATTAGTCAGACTTTTAAAAATAACATTTTCCAGTTTTTCAGGCATGTTGCATTATATTGGTGTAGCAGCACTTTACCATTTAAAGCAGAAGCTATCAGCTAGTGGCAAAAGTCTTTCTCATAGATGGTTTTAAAAGAAGCACCAGGACACTGGAGGTGTAAGCTGTCTCTCAAGAGCAGCCAGTGGTCCTCCACTAGTGGTAGGCTGCCAGATCCATTGCTCATTGTTAGACAATCTAGATTTTTTTTTTAAGACAGAAATCCAGATTTTATTTTGTTTTTTGCCAGTAATGGGGTTTAAACTCAGGGCTTGAGCACTCTCCTTGGGCTTTCTCCAGACTAGAGCTCTATCACTTGAGCCACAACACCACTTCTGGCTTTTTATATGTATGTGGTACCAAGGAATCGAACTTGGGTCTTTGTGCATGCTAGGCAAGCACTCTACCACTAGGCCAAACTCCCAGCCCCTAGATTTTTTTCATCAATGTGAAATCTCAAAGTTTTTTTTTTTTTATGGCTATACTCGTATAAATTTTTATTGTAATTAATAGAGGGGTTGCAGTTATATTCACTAGATAAAAGGAGTATTATCTCACACACATTGATACATCTTCTCATGTTTTTGTCCCCATTTTCCTTCCTCACGCCCTCCCTCTTCTTGTTTTCCCCCCCTCCCTTTCCTATTTCAAATAAACAAAGAAACATATATATAATATATCAGATTACAAGGTAAGATTCTATAACAATATGAGAATAACCAAGGGACAACAAAAGAGATGAGAAATAACAGTACATTAAGAACAACAATCACACATTATATAGCTCTTGTTTCCATATCGTGGAGGTCCTTTCATTTAGCCTCATCCTATATGGCCTTATGTATCTAGGTTTTGAGATATTGTAATCCTCTGCTGGGAGAGTCCCAAGGTTTGTACTAATTATGACAAATGAGAGAAACCATTGAGCCTATGTTCCTTTGGGTCTGGCTTACTTCACTTAATATGGAAATCCTCAAGTTTTTAGAGCATCGTCCAAACCCAAACAACATCTCCGGATGGGGACCTTTGGTCACTATTTTGCTATTTTTACTCAGGAGATGTTGTTTACAGCCTTTATTTTCATAGTCTTTGGAATTTTTAGTTACCACACTGTCACAGAATGAAAAGAACTATGTGATTTCACAACATATACTTGTCAATTTTGGGGGGGTGGGTGGGAGGTGTGACATTTTAGTTACATGATTGGCAATGATATCCTCTCAGATCCTCTGTTAATGGGACACATTGGGATTCTGCATTTAGAGATTTGTGGGCAGGTCCTTCCATTAGGAACCATAGGAACTCGTTGTTGAGAAACGTCCTCTGGGCTGTTGCTATAGCTAAAGAAATAACTATCTTGGGGCTGGGAATGTGGCTTAATGATGGAGTGCTTGCCTAGCATGCATGAGGCTGTGGGTTCATTTCCTCAGTACCATACAAATAAAATTAATTTAAAAAAATTTAATTATCTCATAGGATACCTAAGTATCCTGGCTTGGATATGTAAGGCCAAAGTATGTGAGACTAGATATGAGCCCATTCTGAGACAGGCCTGTGGGTGGGATGAATTAGAGGTGATAGTTGCATGAAAGTTTTCCAGTTAGTAATGTGCCCTTTGGAGGTGAGAGTCTCAAGCAGGACTAGGGAAGAAAGCTGGAAAAGGCCCATAGCAGGTGAGATCCCTGTATATCCTGAGGTTAACAGTTGCCTAGTAGCTATCAAGGAGGGAAGTGATGGTCTATCGTACCAATATTTAAGCATTGAAACAGTATTGTTGACAATTAAGACTAAGATTGTTGAGTCCTAACAATGACTAGCATAGATAATTGGAACTCAGTAAATGTTGAACTTTTCCTTTTCTGGAATAATAATAATAACTGATAATTGAATAAGCATGTTGTAAATGCTTATGTACTTATTCCAATCCCACAACAACTGTGCAAATACTTCCAGCTGATTCAGGTAAGTATAACTTGTTCTGGTACTGCTAGGCAGAAAATACAAAGTTTTGTTTCATTCCAGAATTGTATTTGGTTGGAAAAGGGGCCAGACAGTAAATAGCTAACATACCTGGGCTTTCTACTTCAGTTTATTCCAGAAAATAAGGTGAACATCATTAAGGTTGGACAAATGAAAATCTCTGAGCATTCAGAGTTGCACATAGGGCTGTATCAAAAGGTACAAGGAAACACATTGTTTGTTGACTGCTTGCGTATGTTTCTTTTTTTCTTTCCTTTTTTTTTTTTTTTTTGTATGTGTGTGACGGGGTGGGGTGGGGGGTGTCATGGGACTTGAACTCTGGGCCCAGGCTCTGTCACTGAGCTCTTCAGCTGAAGGCTACTGCCTACTCCTTGGGCCACAGTCCCACTTCCCATTTTCTAGAGATTAAAGATGAGAGTCTCCTGGTCTTTATTGCCGGGCTGGCTTTGAACCATGATCAGATCTCAGCCTCCTGAACAGTTAAGAGTATAAGCATGAGCCACCTTGCCTGGACTACATGTTTCTTATTGGAGAAGAATTGATTTCATGAGTTGTTTTGATGGGACAAAGTCATTTACATTAGGAAAAAAAATCATACTAGGGTGTGACACACGCCTGTAATCTCAGCATTCAGGAAGCTGAGGCACTATGGGCCAACCAGGGTTACATAGTAAGACCCTGTCTCAAATAAACATGCAAAATAGTTCTTTATTATCATGATGTTATGATAGGAACTTTTTAACCACTTTTCTTTGTCACTATAACAGCTTTTAACTGTGCAGCACGGACATTTATTCATTACAAAAATGGCTTCCAAACCATTCAAAATAAACTTGGAATAAGAGCATAAAACGGAACAGTAACATCACAACTGTTAGGAAACATTCAAAGTATTCCCAAAAAAAGAAAAAAAATGTTATAGTTAGCATTTTAATAAACCAGAGAAAAATTGGAGACAGTTTTACAATTGCTTCATGTCAACTACAATGGCACTGAATGAACAGGTCTTAGCTTTATACAGCATTTGCAACATCAACATGCCTAGTTTTTATTTTTAAAGTTCGCTACCTAGTTTTTATTTTTAAAGTTTGCTACCTACTTGTACGTAATATATGTCCATAGAAGTGGCAGCTGGAGTTTTCATTTAAGAGTAATCTAATATACAGAATTTTGGCCCTTAAGGGTTTCCACCTCTTCATTTAACATGCTTTCTGGACAATCTGCTATCAGACACATTTTGTTATAGGTGACATTAAAACTACATACAAATCTACCTATATAACATCATGGCAAAACATGATGAACAGAAAGTACAGCATCAAAGAGGGAGAAAGCTAAGGTCACTGAGAATTTTGGCACATAAAAGTTTTACACAGTCAATACACGTCCTAAGGGTTCAGGGCATCTGACTAGGATTCAAGGGTGGGGGCAAAACAAGGGCGGTTCCCCTGCTGCTCAGACAGCATCTAAAATTCCCTTACTGCAGTCCAAGTCTTGTTTTACTTAATGGCTTTTAAAGCAACTTTTGTTAATGCTGCTGATCCTGGATGCAACTATTTACGTCCATTTGGCGGTATCTGGGTTTCAGACAGAAAAAAAAAATAAAAGTCAAAAAACGGAAACTATATATATATATATATATATATATATATATATATATATATATACACACACACATTTTCATATATAAACTTAAAAACCTTGTACAAATGAGTTGTTATAAGATGCTTATGCTAAGGGGGGGGGGAACTTTATACAGTTCCAAGAAAAAGGGGAAAAAAAATTAAAAAGAGACAACATAGAAGTACAACAAGCAACCTCTAAAGCAATAAGTACTACTGGTCCAACAGCATGAAGATTCCATTAATTGTTGAGTAGCAACCCCCTCCCAAAAGAACACCATCAAGGAACAAGATATATTAGCACATTTTTAACCCTTTGTTTCTGTACATTTAAACAATGACAATGTCACAACAAAAGTTGTTTTACACAGAGAAAATAGAGGTAATGACACAGCATCCATTGTGCCCTTGTGGTTCAAAAACCAGGTGTAAAATGGATTCACAAGCTCGTATTTAATACAAATAATACAGAACCAACTCCTTCTGGAGGGTTGCTTCAAAATGGCTTTCTCTCTCTCTCTCTCTCTCTCTCTCTCTCTCTCTCTCTCTCCCTTTTGGTTTTTTAATCAGTCTTTTAAAACTAAGCTATCAGAACTACCTAACAGTTGTGTGTGTGTGTGTATTAAACACTACAGAGACTTTAAACAGCTGTTGATAAAAATTTTGGTAGAATCATGAGGTTCTTCTCTCATCTACCTAAAAGGAAAAATTGAAAATAAGAATGGGTCAAATATTGACCAATGAACTCAATAAACATCAACTCATGTAGCCATGTGGCACAAAATTAAAGAGTACAAAACAAAAGCTTTCCAAGTAGGGGTGAGGGGAGAGGAGAGGAGCAAATGAAGAACCAAGAAAAAGCACTCATCAGGCAGGGCTGACAAAGCTAAAGCTATTCTAAAGACTTGGTTAGGAGGGGCCCAGGCTGGGGCTGGGGCCCAGTCAGCGAGTTGTGGGAATGTAAGGAAGATGTTGATGGCTGTGCCAGTGATGAGGACGGGATGTTGGGCAACTGCAGGGCGGCAGGTGACAGGTCCAGGTCTGCCCCGTTGGGACAGAGGGCAGAGGCCTTGCCGTGGGCAGATGGGCCAGGGGGTCAGGCTTCAGGGACAGGAGGGTGGCTGGCTCTGCTCGGTCTGCTGCTTCTGTCTGGAGGGCGGGCTGAGGCGGCTGCCTTCACCTTGTGTGTAGCCCACGCACTTTTATTTTTCTACACTGGTCTGCACGGGAAGCCGCCGCTCCCTCCGGGCCAGCCCGTGGTACTTGCTTGTTCTTCTCTAGACGGTTTCAGTGTGCACTCGGCCACGACCTCTGCTCTCCTTTCCTTCCTATACAGCATGAGTGCATTGAGGGGGTTCTTTATGTGGGGTTTCTTCTCTTCCTCTTCCTTTCCCGAGACCTGATGCTTTGAGCTGTGCAGTGAGCCAGCCTCGCTCTGGGAAGATTCCTGTTGGACTGTGGGGGTGACTGTGGCCGGTGTAAAGTGTGATGTGGTGGGAGCGTGTGGGGAGGGAACCTGGCCATGGCAGCGCTGACAGCCCGTGCCGTCGTGTTGGGTACACTGGTTGACCTGGCCGTCCTGGTGGATGGGGAATCTGCCCTACAGCGCCGGGCAGTAGTGGATAATACGGAGATCTATCAGGAGGGTGTTCAGGCCGTGGGTCTCCGTCGGCTGGTAAATGTGGAGGTGGGTTTCCGGGGGTCAAGTGTTGGTTGCTGGAGGTGATGAGGGGCGTGAATGGGTGGACGTGGCCGGGGTGCCGCAGCACGCGCACTTTGTCGACGGGGTCGAGCATCCTCGAGGGCCTGTCTGCGCTGGAGGGGCCCTGCTTGGCCATCAGGCAGTGGGCGCTGGTGAGAGGGATCCGTTGGGGGGTCGGGGATCATGATGAAGGGGTAGCCGGGGTACGGTGGCCCCTTAAAGAGCCCTCCATCTTGCCTCTTGACCGCTTCTTCCCAACTTTCCCGGGATTTATCTCGGAAACTTTCGGATCGAGGTGGAGGCCGTCTTTCCGCCTTCCCAGAGGGGTAAGAGGGGGCGAGGGGCAAACGCCACGCCGAGAGGAGGGGGAACAAGGTCTGTGGGGGGTGAGGGGGGCAGCTTAAACAAGTTTCTTTTTAAGAAATATTTTCGTGCATAGTTTTCCATCCGCTATATAGGATAAGTATTAACGTTTTAAATGTAATTTAACCTACGTTTTCAATAAAAAGGGGCAGTGTTTTCTCATTTGTTTGCTAAATACACGGTCATGATTCAATAAATATGAGATGGTAAAGGGTACTTTATACATCAGATCGTCCTGTAAAGAATGATTAATAGTTTACAAAACCAAATGTCTTTGTGTGTACACACGCATGCGTGTGCATGCCAGTACTGGGATGCTATTCCTTACCTTGTACACTCAAGGCTAGTACTCTACCACTTGAACCACAGTTCCACTTCCAGCTTTTTTAACAGTTAATTAGAAGATAATAGACTCACTTTTCCTGCCAGGTTGGTTTCAAACCATGATCCCTAGATCTCAGCCTTCTGAGTAGTTTAGGATTACAGGCATTAGCCACTGACACCCAGCGCAAATATCTGTCTGCTTGTAACTACCATGTCAATATTCGTTGTATTTCATTTTCTCTTTTTCTATTTCTTTTTGACAGCTCTTGAGCTTGAACTCAGGGCTTGGGCATTGTCCCTGAGCTTTTTTACTCAAGGCTAGCTTTCTACCACTTTGAGCCACACCACTACTTCTGGTTTTCTGTTGGTTAATCTGAGATGAATCTCACAGACTTTCCTGCCCAGGCTGGCTTTTTAGCTGTGATCCTCATCTCAGCCTTCTGAGTAGCTAGGATTATAGGCATGAACCACCAGTGTACCTGGCTTATATCTGTCTTATGAAATATAAAACTTCTTTAAAATAGATAGCCAAAGAAGTTGTATTTTTGTTCAAAAAGGCTTAATAAGGTTAGAAAAAGGACCAAAGTTGTCCTGGGGATTCTTCTGTTTTCTATCCCAAGCCCTCAGCCCAGCCAGGCACCAGCAAGGCCCCATTAAGTTCCCGCTAGTCCAGAATACATAGACTTGGATATCTATCCTGTTTTCATTGGCCTGAGAAATAGCGTATCTGAAAAGGGGAAACATTGTCATCACCCTCAAAGTGCAAGTACAAGTGCTAAGTACACATCCATCAGAAGCAAAATGGCAGTTAACAAATAGCACCCTTGGACCATCCAAGAGTCACTCAGTCTATTGTAGCCTCCTAGGTCCAATAGCCTCGTGGAGTGGTTCTAGAGGGTGCTATGAGTTAAATGTACAAATAGATTAGAACAGTGCCTCTCACTAAGTGCTCAGTAAATGTTCACTACATATTAGCTACAATGTGACTCTTCTTTTCAGAACTTTTTATTGACAAATATGTTTAACTATTTTGAAATCTTTCCTATGTCCTGAGGTTATAACAAATATAATTGACTTATCGAATAGAAAGGAATATGTTCTTTATACTTATTAAAATAGTTTCACAGTAGCGGGTGAAAATTTCCACTTAATTACTTTTATCCTACTTAAGGAAAAATTAGCCCTGCTAATGGGAACTATCATTATCTTAATCATCATTATTATCCTGATCTAAAGGCATTTATTAAGAATTTGGTTTTGTGGGGGGGAGGGAAATGGAGACCATGACATGAGACAGGGTATCGATGTTTGTGAAGTAATGTACCTTCTATCTGGTGAATATAATGTAACCCTTCTAATAATTACAATAAAAAATATATGGGAAAAAAAGAATTTGGTTTTGTGTTTTAACTAAGCTAGCCCTTCTTCAGAGACAGTTTGTGGCCTTGTTCTTGGGGTACTTAGGGTATAGGCTGTTGTAATTGTGTAATTACAATAGTAAGGTGAGACCTAAGTGGAAAAGTCACCTGGCACTTCACTGGGCACTGAACACTGCTCTGCTTGTAAAGTTTGTTTTGCTTTGTGTGAGTTCCAGGGCTTGCTCTCATTTGGTGCTTTTTGCTCATAGTATTTTTCCACCTGAGCTGCACCTCAAGTCTAGCATTTTGCTGGTTAATTAGAGGTAGAGCCTCATAGACTTTGGGTAGAAAAGGGCTACCTTCTAACAATAATCTTGCAGGTCTCAGCCTCCTGGAAGGCTAGGATTATAGCTATGAGCTATACGGACAACCAGCATTGCAAAGCTTTTGTTTATAAGACTTGATTATAAACCTCTGCATAAGTGGCCAATTAATTTCTTTTTTTGTTTGTTTGGGTTTTTTGTTTTTGTTTTTGTCAGTCATAGGGCTTGGACTCTGGGCCTGGGCACTGTCCCTAAGCTCTTCAGCTCAAGGCTACTGCCCTAGCCGTGGAGCCACAGCACCACTTCAGTTTTCTAGTGGTTAATTGGAGATAAGAGTCTCGCTGTCCTTAGGGCCTAGGCTGGCTTTGAACCGAGATCCTCAGATCAGCCTTCTGAGGAGCTAGGATTGCAGGCCACTGGCGCCCAACTCTTAGAGAATTTGAACTGCCTTCCCAGAGATGGTCCTTTCCAAGATTCTCTGCCTCATCTCCCAGAGGGTGGCTGTGGAGCTGCTGGATGGGACCATCCGATTTAGATCTCAGCCTGTGACTGACAGGGATAATGTGGTCACCTAAACAAGTGACTACTTGGTAGCTGTTCATTTTCTATTTGTTGAATGCTGGATGCATTTAGTGAAAGACTGATGTGGCAGGGGCAGGTTGGCATTGTGTGACTCTTCCATGTTCTAGTCCCCTAATCCTAGGGAAACTGTGTGGAGTGGGGCACCAAGCAAAAACACAGCTAGGGGGTTAGGGGGAACAGACATCTTAGCTGGCCTCCCTCGGCAGGTCAGCTAGTTTGAGGGGCAGAGGACAAAACAGAACTTTAAAAGCGTTATGTTAACCCTGCCTACTCCTACCCCAGAGGGATAGACACTGGATGATTCCACTTATGTAAGGTACCCAGAATAAAGAAATTCTTAAAGGCAAAGTTGAATAATGGTTACCAGGGGCTGGGAGACAGAGGCAGGGACTAGGATCTTTTTTTTTTTTTAATTGTAAGGGTAATGGGGATTAGGATCTTAATGGGTATAGAATTTGTGTGTGACATAATAAAATAATTCTGGAAAGGACTGTAGGTATAGTTCAGTGATAAAATCCTTACTAACATGTGCCTAGGTTCAATCTCTTAACATTCATACGCAGCCTAAAATAAAATGGATAGCGATGATGATTGCACTGCATTGTAAATGTACTTTATCACACATACACAAAGAATTCTTTTTGTCTGCCAGTTCTGGGCTTAAACTCAACCTGGCCACTGTCTATGGGCTTTTCTAGTCAAGGCTAGTGCTCTAGCACTTAAACCACAGCTCCACTCACAACTTTATAGTGCTTAATTAGAGATAAGAGTCTTATTGATTTTTCTGCCCAGGCTAACTTCGAACTGTAAAACTCTGATCTAAGCCTCTTGGAATTACATGCATGAGCCACTGGCATGGGGCTAAAGAAATATTTGAGACTTTAAGATTACACAGCATGCCTATCTGTATTTTTTCAACAAGTACTTGCTTTTTCCAATGTGTCCATTGACTATAGATACTCATCATTTAACTGTTTTAGGTCAACAGTGAGCTGTTTAACAGTGTTCTAAGATTAAAATGAGCTGAAAAAATTTCTATTGCCAAGTGATCTTTGGTATTGTAGCACAGCATTTGGCTGAGAAGCTCATGGTGAAACTAGTATAAACAGACCCACAGTGCTGTCAATTGATAGGGTGTTGTAGGCTATGTCACTTGTTTGTGTAACTACGTTATGATGTTCACACAATGATGAAAATCACTTGACACGTTTCCCAAAAGGCATCCCCAACCGTTCAGAGACCAATTCTTCTATATCAGCTCCAGGTCCCTCCCACACTATCTATTGAGGGCTGGACAAAGGTAATTTTTCTGTTAAGAGAAGACGTAGAATCTAGTACAGACCCAAATCAAGCCTACAATTCATCATTGTTTTTACTTTGGTGAGAGGAGAGGGTATGTATTGCAGGTCCTAGCGCTTGAACTCAGTCAAGGCCTAGATGCTGTCCCTGAGCTTTTTTGCTCAAGGTTAGCGCCTTGCCGCTTGAGCCACAGTTCTATTTCTGGCTTTTTGGTCATTTATTGAAAATAATTTCATAGATTTTCCTGCCAGATGGGAACCATAATCCTCCGATCTCAACCTCCTGAGTAGCAAGGATTGGTTGTGAGCCACTAGCACCAGGCTTACTTTTACATTTTTTATAGATGGAAAAAAATCAGTTCCAGGAGCCAGTGGCTTATGCCTAAAATCCTAGCTTCTCAGGAGGCTGAGAGCTGAGGATCATAATTCAAAGCCAATGTGGGCAGTAAAGTTCTTGATGCTCTTGTATCTTGAATTGGTTACCACACAGCTAGAAATGGCATTGTGACTCAAAGTGGTAGAGCAGTAGTCTTGAGCACAAAAGTTCAGAGAGGGTTCCCAGGCCCTGAGTTCAAGTCCCAGGACTGGAAAACAGACACACACGATAAAACATGTGACACAGTCCTAATGTAATGCACCAGCTGTTATTTATAATCTGGATCCCTTTACTGAAAGAACATCCAGTCTGTGGTCCCCTTCCTCACATACTCACCAAATGTGCACTGAAGCTCTAAGTTCCAAAGTAAGTTCATGGTATTTGGAGATGGGGCCTTTGTGTGATTAGTACTATTTGGACAAGATACCATTGAGCTCATTAGCTCTTCCAAAACCTCCCCCATGTATGGGTACATCCAAAGGGAGCTATCTACAAGTCATGAATAGTCTTTACTAGCACTCCCATGCTGCCACTTTGGTCTAGACCTCAGCCTCTAGCATGAAGACAGAAGTGCTACCCAATGTCTAGAATGTTTCGTTAGGGCAGACTGAACAGGTATTTTTTTTTAATAGCTTTTCAAAAAAACACTCTCGCACCACCATCACAGGTTCTGCCATAATCACCTCTATTTTCACCCTCTTCTCTTTCCCCTCATTCCCTCTTTGCTCTTCCCTTTTCCTCTTACCATAACATTAATTTTGAGGGGGAAAAGTGGGGAAAGGAGACAGTGGAGATTGAAAAGGCAAAGGAAAGGACAGGTTCAGCTCAGTTGCCAAGTCTTCATGCTTATCATAAAGCTTAGACAGAGCTCTACTCTATGGAGGTAAGCAGTGGTCCCAAAGTGCCAAGAAAAAGAAGGTTTTTACAATAGCAGCTTTTTTACGTACACCATCTGTTTTTCTTTGAATGTAACCAGTGACAGCTTTTCATGTGCTGATACTCCCTGTGCCTTTTAAAGTCAAACATATGATGCTATTTGTGTGTAAAGGTTTTTCTCTGTGCCCATTTGTTTCTCCAGCTTGGATTTCTATGTAAACTCCCTTGGCTAAACCGCACAAGCCACCCACACCAGGCCTCCTCTTCAGAGCAGGGCTGGTAGCAGCATCTGTGGTATACGGCTAGCACCAAGCACACTGCGCCTGGGAAGGAGACTTCCCCAGGCCATGGCTGCCCTCCTCCTGAACATGCAGCTCTGAAACCCAGCCTGAACCTGCCCTTTCGTCTACCTCCTCTCCTTTGTAAAGCTTAGTGTATAATCCGATAGTTTTCAGTAAATTTGTTAAGTTCTGCCCTCATCTTAATAGGGCATTTCCAGGCTGGACACCTGTGGTTCACAACTGTAATCTTAGCTACTCAAGGCCCAGCACCCATGGCTTATACCTATAAACCTAGCTACTTAGGAGACTGAGTTCTTGGAGCTGGCCTCACAGACAAATCTTAAAAACTCTTACCACTATCAACAAAAAGCCAGAGCCAGATTATGGCTCAAGTGGTAAAGCACCAACTATGAACAACAAAGCCCTGAAGTCAAGCCGTAGTAATGAATGAGTTACTTAGAACATTCATGGCAGAGTAATGTCTCGTGCCCTTTAGTAGATAAGTCCCACGAAGCTCCTGGCAGCCACTTATCTACTGTCTGTCTCCATAACTACCTTTCTGGACTTTGTTTTTCTTTTTCTTTTTTTTTTTTTTCCCCCAGTTGTGGAACTTGAACTCTGGGCCTGGTCGCTGTCCCTCAGCTCTTCAGCTCAAGGCTACTGCTCTACCCTTGAGCCAAGCCTCACTTCCCGTTTTCTAGGGGTTACTTGGACGACATAAGGGCTGGCTTTGAACCTTCATCCTCAGATCTCAGCTTCCTGAGTAGCTGGGATTACAGGCGTGGGCCACCGCCTGGCTCTTTCAGTATGTCTTGTAACTAAAGTTGCATAATATTTGCATGCAAGTAAGTTTGTAGGTTTTGTTTTTGAGTCTTCTTGTATAATACAGGTTGGCCTTTACCTTGCCATCCTCCTACCTAGCTTCCCAAGTGGTAGGAGTACAGGTACTCGCTATCACCCCTCTCCTATGCAAATCATTTTTCAAACATATTGTCTTTTTTTTTTTTTTTTGTGGGTCATGGGGCTTGAACTCAGACTGGGGGTTGTCCCTGAGCTCTTCAGCTCAAGGCTACTGCCTTACCCTTGAGGCAAGCCCCACTTCCTGTTTTCTAGAGTTAATTGGAGATAAAAGAGTCTCAGGTCCTTTTTGTGTCCAGGCTGGCTTTGAACCTTGATCCTCAGATTTCAGCCTTCTGAGTAGCTAGGATTACAGGCATTATTAGCTGCCAGTACCCAGCTAAATCTCTTATTCTTGATAAAGTTGTATGTTTATAGTTTTTAACTCAAAAGCAGCTGAGTTAACCTTTTTGTAATTTCTTGTCTTTTGCCCGTCTTCCTAAAGTAAATTATCCTTTTTTTTTTTTTTTACTGTAAAGCTACCGATTGACTTTCTCTTAGTATTAACTTTGATAGGAGCCGCACCCCCATTTATTAGAAAATATTCCCAAATCTTGCTTTCAAAATAATAAAAATAAAAACCCTCCAACTTACGGGGCATTGATTCCTACCCAGACTTACACCAAGTGTGAGGAGGGAAAATGGTGAGATGTGGACCTTTAAAGACTTTACTTATCAAGAAAAAGATAAAACCAAGAGAATTATTCCCATTCCACTCATGCAGTGGTGTCAGTATATCATTTTTTGGTATATTGGGTTTTTTTTTCCTTTGTGCCAATACTGGGGCTTGAATTAAGGGTCTTGGTGCTGTCCCTGCATTTTGCTTTGAAAAAAAAGGTGGGTTTTTTTGTTGTTTTTCCCAGCCCTGGGGACTTGAAATTAGGGCCTGGGCACTGTCCTTGGGCTTTTCCTTAAGGCTGATACTCTTCCACTTGAGCCACAGTGCCACTTCTCACTTTTCTGTGTATGTGGTACCTAGGAACCCAGGGATTCGTGCATGCCAGGCAAGCTCTCTACCACTAGGCCAGCCCCTCTCCCATAGTATTTTTGGTTTTGCTTTTGTGTTTTCAATGCAAGGCCAGTGCTCTACGCACTTGAACCACAGCTCCACTTCTGGCTTTTTGGTGGTTAATTAAAGATAAGAATCTTACAGATTTTCCTCCCAAGCTGGCTTCAAACCAAGATCCCCAGATCTCAGCTTCCTGAGTAACTAGGATTACAGGAATGAACCACCAGCACCTGGCTCAGTAAATCTCTTATCTTCTGCTTGCTTCTTTTTTTCTGAGAGAGGGTATTCCTGTGTTGCCCAGGCTGAAGTGATCCTCTCATCTTAGCTTGTCCATAGGTAAGCATATGGCTTCTCCCAGCTCCTGTCTTCTTGATCATTTTAAGTACTATTGAATTCTCTACCCATTTCCCAACTTAAAATAAAATTCAGCTCGTGCAAGGGAATTATTGTTAGCCTCCGTCTCCCACCTTTTTAACAGAGAGGTGATATGTTAACCTTTATCTAGAAGCCCCATCTAGTCCCCCTTTCCATTGCAGGATTGTCTCTGTTTGGATATATGATTGGGCCCTGGGAGCACACAGTCTCATGGGCTGGTCTATGTTATTAGTCTGTTAGCTTGTTATACAGATTTTCTTAAACTGCTGATTTTATCCATGTTCTGGCAGAGACTATAGTATTGAAGTGGCTGACTACTGGTCATTTGTTTGATAACTATCTCATGTCCTGTTGGTTCCCATCAAGCTTGGAGCTCCGAGAGCTAAGGTTTTTCCAGTCTATACCAAAATTGCTTTGTTGCTTAGTCATCGGTAACTTTACATTCAATTCTGTTCAATTTTTTCTTTTCTTTTTTTTAAACTTCAAGTATGGTAAAAGATACAGACTATGATATGACATTTACTATTCTGCTCCTTCCTATCATTGCCCTCCATTTCCAGAACTCTCTTCATCTTTTCAAACTGAAGCATACTGATTAAAAATTACCCCAGCTCCTGGCAACCTGCTGTCTCTACTTTTTGTCTCTGAATTTGACTATATGTGAATGGAAGCACAGAGTATTTTTCCTTTTGAAAGTGAGCATATATTTATGGTTCATCCATGTTATAGCATGTTTAAAAGTTTCCTTTTTAAAGTTAAAAATAATACTCCATATAGCATATGCTATATTTTGTTAATACATTCATTCTTTGGTGGGCATGTATTTGCTTCCACTTTTGACTGTTATGCTTCTATAAACATGTACAAATAACCAGTCTCCTGGGTCTCACTGGTTTTAGCTCACTGCATTTTGCCCTGTTTTGTGTTATGCTGTATAAATTATATGCAATTCCAGGGCCTTTACACTTGCTCAGCTCCCTTGTTTGGCTGGCTTGGGTGGCATAAGCCAATAAGCCTCTTGCGCTTTCTTTGGCTAAAATTTTGGAGATAGTCTCACAGACTTTTCTGCCTGCCTGGAGTAGCTTATAGTACAGATATAAACCACCAGTGTCTAGCCAACTTATTTTTTTTCTGATGAAGACAGGATCTCTCAGGTTCATGTGTAACTCACTATCCCAGACTGGCTTTGAACTCTCAATCTTTCTACCTTCATACCCCGAGTGCTGGAATTCCAGCTGTGTGCTACCACATACACCCAACTCTAATGCCTGACTTTATTCAAAGCTCTTTTTAAAAACAATGGTGTATGTTCTACCATTCTGAAGTTATCATTGCACAAAATGACTGTTCCTGTCATCCTCACACCCTGGCCTTAACAGATGTACTTTGGGAGCAGACTTGGGTGGTGGGAAAGCTCTCCGTTCTCAGTGTCGAGTTGTGACGACTGTGTCAGAAGTCTTAAACCAATGGGTATACTAGTTCAAAGAAAGGGGGGGGATAGAAAGGGGGATGAGAAGTAATGTACCCACTACTTGACAAATGTAACTGTTATCCCCCCTCTATACATTACGATGTTTATTTGCTACCTGCGTGTGTATGAAAATTATTAAGAGTATTCACAAATTGTAATCGGGCATCAAAAATAAGGAAATAAGTCTTACAGTGACCAGATTAAGTTGCATTCTTTTTCTTCACATATATTGGTTGAATTTCTATTTGTGGGAAGTACCAAAGTACTTTTTAGAAAACAAAAGGTAAATAAAACATTCTCTGTGCTTTCAAGATGATTTATAGAAAAAAATACTGGAGCAACTTCCTGTTCTAGCCCAGATGTCTCTTTTTTTTTTTTTTTTTTTTTTTTTGCCAGTCCTGGGCTTTAGCTCAAGGCCTAAGCACTGTCCTTGGACTTTCTCAAGGTTAGAGCTCTACCACTTGAGCCTCAGCACCACTTCTGGCTTTTTGCTATGTATGTGGGGTACCGAGGAATCGAACCCGGGTCTTCGTGCATGCTAGGCAAGCACTCTACCACTAGGCCAAACTCCCAGCCCCCCAGATGTCTTTAAACTAGGCTTCTCCTTTGTGTATCACCCTCAGGTGAGAAGGATTACCAAACTCATGAAAAACTAATGAAGGGGACTAAGAGAGTGGCAATCCCTGGGTTCGATTCCTTGGTACCACGGACACAGAAAAAGCCAGGGCTCAAGTGGTAATGCATTAATCTTGAAAAAGCTCAAGACAGCACTCAGGCCCTAAGTTCAAGTATAAGGACTTGTTAAAAACAAACAAACAAAAACACCTAATGAAAGGACCCTGAACTTTACATAGATAGGTTTTAAGCAAGGATTTGTGGAAAGACTGAAAAATCTCAGCATGAAAACATTTTAGGTATTTAGCTTTCACTTTACTTTGGTTTAGTAGAAAAGCACCAGGAAAACAAAAAGTACTCTTGCTTTTGACAGTATGAAATTCTTATTATTTTTAGAGAATAGTAACTATGCATTTATGAAATTCTTTGTCAGATCAATTTAGTTAATAGCTATGTAAATGACTATTACTTTGCTGTGTAGGTGGATCACTCCGTGTACACTTTCTCTGAGAAAGAATGTAAGTGCTAAAAACTTAGCCCTGAGACAGAAAGAAGCAAAAGTGAAGCCACAGTGCTGTTAGTAAGAGGTGAGAGGGGTAATGGCAGTTTCTTTGTTTTGCCAAGTGGTATTACTTACACACATACAACTTACGGATTTCATTTATTTATTTATTTATTTATTTATTTATTTATTTATTTATTTATTTATTTGGCCAATCCTGCCTGGGGCTTGAACTCAGGGCCTTGGGACTGTCCTTGGACACTTTCTGCTCAAGGCGAGCACTCTTCCACTTGAGCCACAATGCTACTTCTGGCTTTTTCTGTATATGTGGTACCAAGGAATCGAAACAGGGCTTTGTGAATGCTAGACAAGCAGTTTACCACTAGGCCACACTCCCAGCCCTACTGAGGAATTTCTTAAGATGAGTGGAAACTGAATTGTGTCTTTCTTTCTCATTCTTTTTTTGAGGAAAAAAAAAAGATTGTTATAAACCAGATTGAGTGGGATAATGAGGCAGTAGAAGTTCACGCCACAGTCATAAATACCTGTGTAAGAGAATATTTCCTATCAATCACTTGAGGATTTTTTTTTTTTATGTTATTGGGCTTGGGGTTTTTTGCTTTTGTTTTTTTGTTTTTTTTTTTTGTTTTTTCAGCATAAAAGTAGCTTCAGAGGAGGTTAGCAGTGCCAAATCTCTTAATTGTTCTGGCTGCCTCCTGTGATCATCATGGAAGCTTCTATACTCTGGAAGGGGTGAAACGAGGCCAGGTCTTGGGAAATAAGCCAGCAGTGGGCCAGCATAATTGGCCCTGCCTGGTAGATGGTCTCTAGCTCTTCCCTCACTTTAGCTCATCCTGTTTACTGAATGAACCTCCTCTTAATTTGTGCTAGAATTACTCCCCTTCTGTGAAATATTTGCAAGTTCATAATTATCACATACACTACACTGAAATCCTTTGCAATAGATCCCAAGCTTTGTATCAGGTTTTTTCCTTCCCAGCCTCCTCTCCTAACTTGTTTTGACTAGCATCAGTTTACTTTACCAATGTCAGGGTAGCAAAGGGACCCACAGGAACTCACTGCTTCTTCCTGGAGGTAGGACTCAATTTGCTCTCTTCCCTTCAGCTCCTTCTCATCAGTACACCAAGTCGTTATCATTCTGTCGTTATCTTCTGACAAAGCACCTAGGTCTATAAATGGCAGGCCCTTTCTAGGTGATGATGGCATGGCCACTGAGGATAGAGACTAATTGCTGGGTCCTGCTGGCCGTCCTGTGGGTACTGTATACTGAGTGCCTCTTTCCTAACATTCATATGTTTGTCGTTGTGTCTGTTTCCTTTTCCTCCAGGTGCAGAGTGAAGATAGTGTCATTCTATTCGTTACTGCCTGGACAATCACAGAAATTATCCGTTACTCTTTTTATACATTCAGTCTGTTAAACCATCTGCCTTACCTCATCAAATGGGCCAGGTAAAAAAAGAAAAAGGCTATGAAGTGAAAACTGTTGGAATTATCTATCACTACATGTGCTCATTGTTGCCTAAGTACTCTGTGTGTGTGTGTGTGTGTGTGTGTGTGTGTGTGTGTGTGTGTGTGTGTGCCCTGAGTGCTATATCTGTTAGCTTTTTCCCCCTCAAATCTAGTGGTCTACCTCTTGAGCCACAGTTCTCTAGTTCTGCCTTTTTTCTCACCCCCCCCCCCGTTTTTTCTTCCTCCTTTTTTCCTTCTTTTTTGCCTGCCTGCCTTCCCCTTCCCTTTCCCCTTCACCTCTCCCTTTCCCTTTCTTTTCTTCCTTTCCTTCTCTTTCTCTCTGTCTTCCTCTCTTCCTCTCTCTCCTTTTCTTTTTCTTTCTTTCAATTGGAAATAAGTCTCACAGGCCTTTCTGCCTGAGCTGGTTCAAACCATGATCCTCAATTCTTAGCCTCCTGAATAGCTAGAGTTACAAGCCTGAGGCACTGGTATCTAACCTAAGTATTGCTTCTTATGTTTCTGGAAATAAAATTGGATAGTACAGATGTTATAGAGAAATCCAGTCTATAGATTTCACCAGGAAAAGAATTTTATCCCTATAGAAACACTAAAGTTGTATGTATCTGTGTCTGTGTGTGTATCCACATGCATTCACATGCTAGGATCAGGGCTTGAACTCAGTCTTACATTTTTCCTTGGCTTTTTTTTCTTTTGGATGGTTATTTCTCTGTTTGATTGGTTAATTAGAGATAGAATTTCTTGGGCTTTTGTACCTTCCAACCTCAATTCTAATCTCAGCCTCCTGAGAAGCTAGTATTACAGGCTTGAGCCCCCAGTACCCAGCTTAAAGTCTTTATGTTTACTTAATTTTTTTTTTAATGTCAGCTATGAAGCTTCAACTCAAACCTAGGCACCGTCCCTGCGCTCTTTTGCTAAAGGGTAGTGCTCTACAACTTTGAGCCAAAGTGCCACTTCTGGTTTTCTGGTGGTTAATTAAGGATCTCATGGACTTTCATGCCCAGATTGGCTTCTAGCCATGATCCTCAGATCTCAACCTCTTGAGTAGTTAAGATTACAAGTGTGAGTCACTAGTTCCTAGCATTAGATTATTTTTTATCAAAATTGGGATATTATACCAAAAAGAGATATTGTCCTGTTTCATCCTGATTTTGCCAGTGAACTTCTGCTATTCTCGTGGCTTTGGACCAAACCAATTTTTCTACTCTCAATTTTGTGAAGTTTCTGACTGGTACATTAATTTTTATTTAATAGCAAACATTATATGTTGTGTTTGCCTTAGTTTTTATTATTTTTACCAGTACTGTTCAATTATGACTTGAACAAAGGGTGATAACTTATCATTTATCTTAACCAGTGAGATGGCTGTTAGCTGTTTGCCACATTGGAAAAGCTGATGGAAAGCCTCTTTTCATTGAAGGAAAACAATGGTTACTAGGCATTTATGAGTTCAGTGATTAAAAGTTATTATCCAACAGTTATTGTTTTCCAACATTTGAAGCAACAAATATTTTTGTTAGGAGATTTTTTTTTATGGTAAATACTTTTATTAGGAAAAAAGAATGGGAAACCAACCTACCAACCAGCCTATACAGCCATGAGCAGCCAGAGCTGACTCCTCAGTCTATAGGAATGTTGTTGACAGAACCCTGATTCTAATACCTTTCTCTTGATGCCCTGCTATGCCCCCATTCCCTTAACCCTTCACCATAAACCCTGACTCAGTGCCACTGTGTTACTAGTATATGGAATAACCTGGATTGCTTTGAAGAGTTGTTTACTTTTTTTTTTTTTTTTTTTGCCAGTCCTGGGCTTGAGCTCAGGGCCTGAGCACTGTCCTTGGACTTTCTCAAGGCTAGAGCTCTACCACGTGAGCCTCAGCACCACTTCTGGTTTTTTTCTATGTATGTAGTACCGAGGAATCAAACCTGGGTCTTCGTGCATGCTATGCAAGCACTCTACCACTAGGTCAAACTCCCGGTCCCAGAGTTGTTTACTTTTTTAAGGCTGATTCAACATACTTATTTTGTTTTAAAGCAGAAATATACCTGCTATGGGCCCTTTTAGAAAACTGTCTTGTAAAAGCTGAATTTAAACAGTAGATAAACAGGAAACATACAAATAATAGCTTTTGTGAAAGACTAGTGCTGAGTGGAAAGTAGGAGTGAGTCTTTATGCTCACTGTGGCGTTGAGCCTCAGTAATAAGAAATCTTGTCCTGTTTCAGGTACACACTTTTCATTGTGCTCTACCCGATGGGAGTGTCAGGAGAATTGCTTACAATATATGCTGCTCTGCCATTTGTCAGACAAACGGGCCTGTACTCCATCAGTTTACCAAACAAATATAATTTCTCCTTTGACTACTATGCATTCCTAATTCTGGTAATGATCTCCTACATTCCAAGTAAGTAAATAGTGCATGTACTTATCTGTGTTTTAAGTTTTGTCTTTGCAGGTACTTAGAATTTAATGCATTTGATTATCCTTTCCCTTATCCAAGTAAAGGTAAATCTCATTCTTTGGGAACATTTTTATTTTTTATTGACTGTTGACTGTCAAAGAGTGTTTTCTTTGGTAGTAATTAAGTAAAGAGAAGCCCCTCTTGGTGTAGCTGCCAAAATACAACCCTTCTTGGTGTGTAGGTTTGAAATTCTGACTACTAGGATAGTTGAACTATGTATTGAGGGGGTGTGCGGAATGCTGAGTAAAAATATAAATGCTATTAAAGACTTTACCTTGGTTTTATTTTTCTGTCTCTTGAGAATTGCTTATTATGGTTTTTAAAAACAGTGTAAAAGGATTCTTGCATTGTTTACTGTTTCAAAACCATTTTACTTCATCTTAAGGGATCAGTAGTTAACTAGAAACAAATATCAGAATAAAAATAGGGTTGTTATTTTTTCAGCATTTCTCATTTTCTTGTTGAGCACTAAAGCCCTGTGAGTGGGACCTAATGTTCCCTTCTGATGGCTTCCAGATAGTCTGGTAGTACTGCGGAAGCAGAGGGGAGGTGACCTGCTTTATTATGCCTTTGGGGGAGGGCATCCTTGGTGCCGAGGGCAGGCATGTGGCCTCAAGTGTGTTCATTCTCCTTTCCAAGGACATATTCATGTTTTCCTCATTTAACCATTTCTGTTGCTAAATTCTGAATCTTACCTTAGTCTTTCCTAACCCCCCGTTAAGTTCAGGCAGTGATGAATTTTTTTTCTGTAGCCCCAGCATTATCTTGAATGAATCATCGCAGCAATCATATGTGACATGTTTGTGTCTCTCTGTGGAAAATCACATTTCATGCATTGTGGGGAAAAAATTACATCCAGATTTCAAGTGAACATTTATTTTAGAGAAACTCTTGGACCATGGTCCTGCTTTGTGATTCATTTTCTACTCTATTCATACCAACTCTTCCCTCTTTAGTGGTAGATAAAGGCCATTTCACTTCATATGAAAACAATAGTTGGTTTTCAAACAAAAGACAAATATAGGAGATGAGATGTTTAAGTAATAAAACTAAAAGTAGGTTTTTTCAAGTAAAAAATCCACAACCAAACTTTTTTTTACCTTTCTAATTTCCCCCCATTAGATTTATTTCCCATTGGTAGAGCTACAATACCTAGTTGTGCTTTTACCATTGTAGCACAGTTTATTATCCCTTGGGTGCCACAGGGTTTGTTTCAGTGCAGCATAACATCTGGGTGGATGGGAGATACGCACCACATTGGTTAGCTGGGAAGGGCACAGATGGGATCATGAACTTACTCCTGCAACAAGATGCTGCCACACTACCAGAAACTAGGGGACAGCTTTAGGGTAGATTTCAAATGAAGGCTTAACCATTTCCTTAGGTCACTTACGTGCATCTTGGCAGCCTAACCCAACTCCTGCTGCAATCACCACACATATTTGCAGTGGCCTCGGAGGAGTTCAGTCATTCAGGGTATTAATACCAAGACAAGTTTGTACTATACATTTCCAAGTGCTCAACATTTTTGTATTGATAAGAAAATAATGCAGAATCAAGCAAGTTTGTTGTTGATATCGCAATCTTTTTCACCAAATAGGGCTTTCTTCAGCTTCCAGTCCTCTTTGGTAAGAAATTGGTAATAACTCAGGTATCATTTAAACAAACATCTTTTCTTTATGACCTTGATCCATTGCTGCCTGTATATTCCATATGACTCATAGGCCTCAGCCCCAATTTTTTGAATTGGGGGGGTCCTCTGAATCACTGGCCAGGCATTTCTTCCATGCATGTTCCAGCCTATATATACAGCAGCCCCACAATACACCGTCTGCAGGACTCAACAATCATCCAAGTTTAGTATGGGAGTAAGGACCAAAAAGGCTGGAAATGCCGGAGGGTGGGGACCAGAGAAGTTAGCACTAACCAGATGGTCCAGGATCTCAGCCATATGCCACCCCTAACACACAGAGGTGGGCACACACATGCATACGGTATGTGTCCTGAACTGGAAAGCCAAAGGTAGAACTTTAACTAGCCTGTTTTTTGTTTTTGTTTTTAATTTTATTGTAAAGGGTTATAGTTACATGAGTCAGGTAATGGGTACATTTCCTTTTGAACAGTGTTACCCCCTCCCTCAGTCTCTCCCAGGTTTTCCCCTCCCTACTTTCCTCTTCTGCAAAATTGTATAGTTTATGAACTAGCCAGATGTTGAGTTGAGATTTTCTTGGTGGTTCTATTCATTGTAGCTCCAAGTAGTTAAAGATATAGGTATGTGACTGGAATTGTTCCACACATTTTTCTTTCTTTCTTTTTTTTTTTTTTTTTTGCCAGTCCTGGGCTTAAGCTCAGGACCTGAGCACTGTCCTTGGACTTTCTTAAGGTTAGAGCTCTACCACTTGAGCCTCAGCACCACTTCTGGCTTTTTTTCTATGTATGTAGTACCAAGGAATAGAACCCGGGCCTTCGTGCATGCTAGGCAAGCACTCTACCACTAGGCCAAACTCCCGGCCCACCAAACATTTTTCTTAAGGTTCAGCCTTGAACTCAATTGTAATGGAGACTCTCAATGTTCTGGCCACTAAGAAGTCACTATTGGCTGAGCAAGATAGTTCACACCAGTAATGCCACCTCCTTGGGGAGTTGCAGTTTGAGACCAGCCCAGGTGCAGTTAGCCAAAAGCTTGTCTTTAAAACTTGAGGGCATGGCTCAAAGGTAAAGCACTTTTCTAGTACACCAAGCCCTATTGGGATCAATCCCCAGAAGCAGGAAGTAAAATAAGGCACTGCCAGAGATGTAAATAACAGCCCAAGAGCCTCCAGCCATCTGGCCTCCCACGCTTATTATCCTCTGCTGAGGATTGTAAAGGAATGAGAAGGAGGCAAGTGAAGGACATGGCTGGCGGGCTTTCCGAAGTGTGTACTGGGTAGCTTTCAGGTCACTAGCCTCCCTCGGGTCTCCTGAATTAGCCATGAGGCTGTAGCACTCTGTGGGGCAGTGAAATTACAACCAGAGTCCAGCATGCTCAGCTCACAAAGTTTCCTTTCACTGAAGTAAACCTAGAAATGACTGGCCCATGTTTTACAATTAGCATTCCTTATGGCTTAATTATATCTAATTCTACATTTTAGATTATAGAACTTGTCAGATATCCTGGCTTTTGTACCAAAATGGTTCTGTCACTCTTCTACATAAGCTGGGTCTTTTCCTATGAATAACTTCCTGCCAGGAAATCCAAATGGAATGACGTTCAGTAGTGCTCAGCGCCTGAATCTCCTGTGCAATCCATCAGATCTCTGTGTGCACCTCTTGGTTTCTTGGTGTACTTGGGAAGTAACATAGAAATTTGGCCAACTTGGAATCCCTTTAAAAAGATAGACACTATTGGGCCTGGAGTTTGGCCTAGTGGTAGATTACTTGCCTAACATATATGAAGACCCGGGTTCAATTCCTTGGTACCATGTATATAGAAAAGAAACCGGAAATGGTAGAGCCCTAGCCTTGAGAAAGCCCCAGGATTGGCAAAAAAAAAAAAAAAAAAGACACTGTCTCAGAAATTATCCTCCCTGAAATATAGATTACTATCTAAAACACAGAGATGGAGCAATTGGGGAGGGGTAGAAAAAGTATGATACACCAAAAACCATTTTATCCATGAAGGTGTTTACATAGTGATTGAACAGAATCCAAGTAAAGGCTAGGTATCTCAAACTGGCAATTCTCAGCAGGGCATTTGGGATGGGCAGTTCTCAGCTGGCCGAGTTATTCCACATTGCAGGATGTTTTAGCATCATACAAAATGTCAGGACCTTTTCATCCTCTCTCCCATTTCCAAATGTGTCTTAAGGAAGAAGAAATCTACCAGTTAATTTAAGAATTTTTTTAAAAAATGCCTGTGAAATGACCATAATCAGAAGATTACAGATATTGGCTTCCTTTCCAGAATGACTTGTTGTTGTTTTTAATAACTGTCTTTGGCTTAGTTTTATTTAGAACAGATAAATGTTGCCCACCTCCCCAGTCTTTGCTGAATGAGAAGCACAGCCTTTCTCTGGAGATGCTCTGGGGAGATTCCTTTCCCTGACCCTCAGTATAGACTGGACTGACAGGAGCCCAGTGCATGGTCCTGACTGTCAGTGACTTGCTATGGGACCCTAGCCAAGTTGCTTGCCTTCTGTGGAGCTTGAGTTCATTCTTGGAAACGAAAAGAACTCCATCACTACTCTGCTTTATCCAGTTGTGAAATTAACCAGAATAAAAGTAAAGCGTACATGAGAGACTGTTATTTAGCAGGGCTGAGAACATAGCTCAGTGTCTAGTCATGTACCATGTTCTGAGCTGAGTCCCCATTACTACAAAAGGAAAATCATAATAGTAATAATTATGACAAGGATGATGTTATTTGGGGGCTCTGGGCATTTTGATTGGTCATGGTAGTCAGGCAGTCCACTCTGAAGCACTTTTCTTTAGCTAAGCAAGAAAGACATGTCTTAGAATGTTGTTTACCCTCCCCAAATTTGCCGTAATAGTTCCTTGGTCACTGGATCAGAGAGTAGACCCAGGGTCAGAGAGGACTATGAGTCTTTTAGCAGAACATAGTGTTAAATGATCTTTTTAACTTCTTCTTTTTTCCAGTTTTCCCCCAGTTATACTTCCATATGATACACCAGAGAAAAAAGGTCCTTTCTTATACTGAAGAACACAAGAAGTTTGAATAGTTCCTGCTTTCTGCACCATCTCAAAACCCCCAAACCAAACTTTCCAGTGATCAAAAAATGCTGCAGACTTTTTGAGTTCCCGATATGTTTCATAGAAAATAAGTAAGAACTATTTTTAAAATATTTTACGAAAAAGGAAAAAAAATCCAGTGTCATATGAGCCTGGGGTTTTATAAAATAAACAAATAAAAGGCTGTTATAAAATGTCCCGTCCGGTCCTTTCAGCATGCTTTTCCAACCAAGAGTTCCCAATATGACGGCCCTAAGAAATGGATTTGGCATTTTACCTCCTCCTGTGCCCTTCATGTATGTGATAAATAAAGGTTTGTGATACTAAGTACTTGAGGGTTACAGTCTGCATTACAGTCATAAGTAATGTAGTTGCGCTGACTGACTGCCCAGCCTGTGGTAGGAGTTAAGTTTCAGTCTGCAGTGTGTTTAGCATTCCCTCCTCAAAGTACTTGGCTGCATGCTGGAAACTTTGTACTTTTGAAACAGCAGATTTTGTCCTCTGGAATGATCTGAAGTTCTGGCTGGGCCCTAGCCCTCATATCTAGTGAATGAATTATAAAATGTATATGCCTATGAAGCTTTGGGGTAGTGCCTGTAACCAGAAAACTACTAGGACCCTTTCGTTTTCAGTTGAGTCACTGCCTGCCACTAAGAAAGGTGCTTGAATTTATTAAGTATGTGGATATTGTAAAGAACCTTCCTTGCCTAGAGCAAATGACAATGCTCAGAGAGGGACAGCTTAATAGCCAGGACTTCTCTCACAGCACCTCTGAATAATGCCAGCATCCGTTCTCATTTATGGACTTGAAGCATGTCTTATCACACAGGCATAGGGAATCTGTTGTTAAAAACACATAGGTGATAGTGTTTTAGAAATGCAGTTGGTAAATCATTTATGCAGTGTTAATTTTTATTTGCTTTTCTGTTCAGATTTTTTTCCTAATTATAAACCTGTGTTAATTCCCACCCAATTGTACAAGTCCAGAGGCATGTTCTAGGTGGGCAGACTTGAGCTAAAGCGGTAGATACCATCTCCACAAAACACTAGGACCCTGTGCATGTTGTCTAATTACCACCATGTCTCTCTGCATGTGGTGATACATATCTATATCCCAGTTTCTCAGTGACAGACCTTGGGAGGATCATAGTTCAAGGTCAGCCTGAACATCAAAAACATTGGGTAACCCCCATTTTAACAAGCTGGGCATGGCACATGCCTGTGTTCCAGCTACAAAGGAGTCACAGGAGGATCGCTGTCTGTGGCCAGCTTGGGCAAAAATAAAAAGGTTAAAGGTGTGGCTTAAGTGGCAGAGCACCTTCCTAGCAAGACTGAGGCTCTGTGACCAATCCTCAGTACCACCAAAGAGGAAAACAAAACATCGTGTCTTTAGAGCATTTAGCTGTTCATATGTATTTAAAACCCCTCCAGAAAGGGTTAAGTAAAAATGAAAAGCCCAAGTTTAGATACACTAGATTTTAAACATGATGTCTTTTCAGGGAGCCTTTCTTTTTCTTGGTTGATCTTGAAACTTTAAAAAAGTCTATCGTAGTGAGTAATTGTCATTTAAAATATAATTGCTAATACCAGAGGCAAATAATAATGAAAAACTAAGTTTTAAATGCTTATTTTCATAGAATCTTGAAAATCTAATACAAATGTAATGAATTATTCTTAAATTGAACATTAAAATTCTCTTTTGTGAAGTCAGCACTCCTAACGTGGGTGTGTTGAGATTGGATGTCCTGTATTCGATACACAGCAATGTGGGAAAGATGATTTCTCGTGCATTTTCTCCCTCTTTATCCAAAATGGATTTCTCCTGTAAAATAACTTGGTTTGTATTAGCCTCATTCCTTTATCTGGTTAGGATGGTTTCAGTTCTCAGGTGGTTGCAGAAGATAATATGGCAATTGCACATTTTCCGGCATTACAAGACTGGAGCTTTCTTCAGGCGTCTGGATTGTAAGTGGTCACTTCATGAAAAACCTTCTTTTGTGGCCAGTGGTGTTGCATTGACCCAAACGTGGCAATGAGAACACAGGCAACAGCTTACTTTTCAAGAAGTCTGAACCCCAAGAGTGTTTTTGGACATTAACTTAAAATACGTCAGATAAGTACGGTGTGTCACTGTGTCCTTCAGTAACCTCGCTAAGCAATTGGGTTCTTAAATCTCTAACATGAATTAATTTCTCCTTTGAAGTACTGGTGTTCTTTTATAAATTGAGAACATCCACCTCGACAGATGTCACATCTCATGAGGTGGGAGGAGGAAGGTGTCTTTAGTGGGTATTTTGACAAAGTAGGTGGTTTCATTTCAGCCACAGTGAGACACCGTGCCCTCTGTGCCCACTCAATGGTGTGTCTCAGATCCCCAGAGGGGCCTTCTTCTGAAAATCCTTTGAGGCGCACTGCAGTGCTTTGTAGACACGAGCTGCTAATCTGCATCTTGCTGTGTTTTGTTTGCTGAGCTTGAGATCACTCATTTCACATGTTTCCACTGTAGTTCATCAAAGCCCCCATGGAGTCAGCCATGGAGTAAAATGCTATCCTCCCAGACCACGAAGTTGCTCAGAGGGAAGATGTAAAGAGGCAAATGAAAGGTCATGCCCTCATTTTTCACTTGTGTTGGCAATTCATTTATAATGAAAGACTGGCATTGATGTGGTCCAACTTGCAAATTATTCTTCATTCTTAGTTTCAGATAAACCATTATAAGACTTTAAATTCTCGGTACACACAATTTTGAAATTTGGGCAGAAAATTAGACAAACATATACAGTCATTTTTGTATTTTTTCTATGTTGTGAAAACCAAAATTGTAATTTTATAAAGTCTTTGATTCACTAAAATTATATAATTTAAATGTATTTTTTGTATATTTAGAAATAAGGACTTCAAAGACCATGCTTAACTTTCTATGCATGCATTTGAAAGCTGTTTTTACCTGATAATGTTAATATAGTAATAACTTGTATTTATAAAATACTGATCTTGTTGCATTTCAAAATAAACTGGTGTGTGCTCTGCCTGGATTTGGCCTGTGTTATGAGGATATGAAGGGTTCCGGTTCTGTCAAGGATTTCAGCTCATTTCTTAGAAAATTTCTAAATCCATTTCTGCCATCCTTAATAGTGCTGTGCGTAGTCCAAAACAATAAGCAGATTTTATTAGTTTTCCAAAAGTTCTTCCCCTGTCAATCAGTCTTCAAGCTTACAAAGCCAGGCTCCAAGCTTGCTGCACAGGGATAGGAGGCATTCCCTATGTGGAGTCAGGAAATCTTAAGAAATTAGCCTTTAAAAAAAAAAAGTAAGAGCTCTTGTCTTCCAGGTGGGGGTTTTGTTATTGTTTTAGTTTGTTTGGGCATTAAGTTGAAAGTTTTCTTCTTTACTCTAAAGTTGAACAAGGACAGCACAGCAGTGTTGGCCTTATATGAAAATTAGATGGGGCACTCAAATGCCTCATCTTGAAAATGGTGCCAAATCTAGAACATTCCCAGGAGTGTCTTCCCTCACAGCTGTCAAGCTCATGGAGCCTCTGTTTCTTCCCCTCTCACATGGCTTTCCATGCTAGGCACTTTCTAATGCTCTGTGCCCCCACTCTGTGCATACTCCTACCTGATCTTACTCAGAGTTAAGTTCTCTTGGAAAACTTCTTCCAAGAGGCTGTCTGCACCCAGGCAGGTGCTCCCAGCAAGCTGCTTAGACCACCCCTCTCCTTGCCTAGATGCATTCTGTACATAGGTTGCCTTTCATTTATAAAAATTCAAATAAGCTGATCACAGAAACTGAAGAGCTTCGACAAAGGTAATAGCCAAGGCTACCCTACACTCTTAGGGTGATGTTGGGAACCCAGGCTTTCTAATTTGTCATTGTCCTATTTTGTGGCAATTATGTATGTTATGTTAACATACAGTTTAGCTTGGAGGAGGTACTGTTCGTATAATTGAGATCTACTGTTACACACAGCATTCCAAAAACATTGCTATGTTGTCCTGTTCCTGTTGACAAAAATGAAAACTAGCTTTGCAATTCCTCACACGGTGTGTGTGTGTGTGTGTGTGTGTGTGTGTGTGTGTGTGTGTGTGTGTGTGTGTGTATTTAATCCCAGCCTCACATATAGCCTGGTTCATTGTCATACAGTTTAGTGTTGAAGAGCAACTATTACCAAAAATAGCCTTACCTATTAACATTTGCCTGACTGCAACTAAAAACCAGAGTTTTGAGTTCCTCCTCCCCCACCTCTTTTTCAGAGCTGTGCTGTTTTTTGCCCAACATTTTCTTTTAAACACATGGGACTGTTTCAATTTTTTTTCCCATTTACAGTGATACCCTAAGTGTTATTGAGGCAAGTCTCATTACCAAAAATAATCTTTTCCACAAAAGGCAATTCACCATAAGTGTCTCATTTCATGAGCAAAAATAAAAATGTGAGAGGCTGTGTATTTAAGCACCTACAGCACGTCATAAATCATTTTATGTGGGGAAGTCACGTTTTCTGCAGCCCAATTCCAATACATAGACTTATTACTGTAGCAGCACTCTCATCTGCCTGGCCTTGGGTGGATGTAAATAAAATAAACCAGATTTGTTTGACTGCACTCAGCTAAAGCCAGGAACGGCATTTCTTCCTCCACGTGTAGCCTTGCCTTCCCGCTGGGGGGCAGCACCTCACAGGCGATCTGGCTTTGAGAGCCACAGGAGTTTGAAAAACATCTTCAGGGCCTGGACAGAAGAGGGTCAGAATGGAGTGCTAATGAAGATTGGTACGGGACTTTATTTTCCATATAAAACAAAGATAGGCAGGTTTTAAAGCATATTTTTGGAGGAGTACAGAATAGCAATTCATAAAGAAAACTAGCCTTAGTGCAGGCCTTGAGGCTCAGTCTATTTCCTTCTGGCTGTGATGTCCTCCCTATCAGAGATCCTGTGGCCTGCTAGGTTTTAAAAAGCCAAGAAATTTTGTAGCTGGGTGCCAAAACAGGTATTAGCACTCCTGTAGCAAAGAGCCTGCTGGGTAATATTTGGGATGTCCAGAAAGACCAGTTCCCACTACGACTCTGTCTCTGGATATTTTTGGAGGGCAGTCCGGGCCATGAGAAAATGTCAGGCCACCTTATAAGGTGGTGTCTGAACCAAGTATCCCGACTGCAGCATGTTCAGTACACTCTGGACTTAAGTTAACTTGACTCTTGGACTGTGGATTTTCTCACAGATTTAAAATGTTTCTGCCCATGCCATGGATTTTTCTCACTGTTTAACAGACCGAAAGTCTTCCTTCAGAGACAGCTGTTTATAGAATGGCCATGCTGAACATACCAAGGAGCTAGCCAGATGTCCGTCAGCCACTGCTGGCTCTAGCTGAGTGCTGATAGCAATGGCGGTAGGTATGGTCAGGAAAGAGGTCTGTGGTTTAAAGGAGAAATGAAATAAGGTTTTGCTCCTGTTAAACAATCAGTCTTTCTGTATGTGAGGGCCAGGGCTCAGACTGGGATCTAGAAAGGTTGTTCCTTCTTTCTATTTTCTTTTTCTTTTCTTTTTTTTTTTTTTTTTTTTTGTGCCAGTCCTGGGGCTTGAATTCAGGGCCTGAGCACTATCCTTGGGCTTTCTCAAGGCTAATGCTCTACCTCTTGAGCCACAGCCCTATTTCTGGCCTTTTCTATACATGTGGTACTGAGGAATTGAACCCAGGTCTTTGTGCATGCTAAGCAAGCACTCCTACCTCTAGGCTAAACTCCCAGCCCTCTACTTTGTTTCTAATGGTGTATTTGTCTCTCTTTCCCTCCAAACACGCAAACAACACACACACACACACACACACACACACACACACACACACACACATATTTTAGGAAATGAATTATAAATGGGCCAGATGTCCAGATACAAGTGGTTCTGTAATCTTAGCTACTCAGAAGGTTGAGATTTGAGGATTGCACCTCAAAGATAGCTTGGACAGGAAAGTCTATAAGACTCATCTCCACTAAACTGCCAAAAAAAAAAAAAAAGAAAAGAAAAGAAAGAAAAGCCAGAAGTAGGGCTGTGGCTCAAGTGATAGAGCATTAACCTAGAGCAAAAGAGAAACTTGGGGAAAGTACACAGTTCAAGCTCAACAGTGAAAAAAAACAATGGGCCAGATAGAGCTGGGTACCGACAGCTCACATTTGTAATCCTATTTGGATCTGAGGATTAGTTCAAAGCAGCCCAGGCATCCAAAACCTAGAGATTTCGTTGCTGTTAACGAACAAATGGCAAGAAATGGAGGTGCGGTTCAAGTGGCAGAGTGCCAGTCTTGAGCAAAAAAGCTAAGAGCTCAAGGACCTGAATTCAAGCGCTTAGTACCAGCATAAAAAGTAAAGATAAATAGATCCACACACGGATCTGCCATTTGCTGTTTTCCAGTGGGTGTAAAAGGTTCCTTCCAATGTATGTGAACTTGTCAGAGCAGACAAGCCAGCAGCCCCTCCAGTGCCACTCAGGCTAAAAGACCTACGCTAAGACAGGTGCCCTGTACTTCACCCTTGGGACTGCAGCCTGGCACAACTATATGTGATTTCCTTAAATTCCAACCACCTTTAATAGGACTTACTCTCAGCCCTGCGTCTCCCCCCCCCCCCGCCCCTTTCACCAAGAAAACAGCCAATGCACTATAATCCCAACTTTTTGCTGTCAAGTCTCTAAACTTGCATGTATTGGGTTCATCCTTTCCTCATGTTAAAAATGGAAAAGGTGACCTTTATCCAAAGTGCATTCCCTCTCTCTCTCTCTCTCTCTCTCTCTCTCTCTCTCTCTCTCTCTCTCTCTCTCTCTCTCTCTCTCTCTCTCTCTCTCTCTGTTTCCTCCCCTCAGTGTTGACCCCATGCCCTTAACTGATTCCCTCTTCCCTCCTGTTTTCTCTTCCAGCCTGTCTCTTCCTATTATGCCACTGACATGCTTCTGTTCAATGTCACTAGTGGCCTTCGAATTATGAAACCTAGTGTGTACTTTTTAGTTCTATGGTTGAAACAGGGTGCAATCCTACTAGATATGAGAAATCTTGGTATTGCTGGTATTATGACTCGTGTATAATCTGAGCTATTCAGGCTGCTGAGATCTGAGATTGCAACCCAAGTGCTTGAGACCCCACCCCCCAACCAATCAAAAGTTGGATGCAGTAGAATGTGTGTATCATCCCTGCTACATGAAAAATACAAATACGATCTTGGTCCAGTCTATTAGGTAAGAGTGAGGGACCAAAACCCTATTCAGGACATGACAAAAGCAAAAAGGTTGGTAGAGTTTCCGCCTAGTAAATGCAAGGCTCTGAGTTCAAACCCTAGTACAGCCCCTCCCCAAGCCCAGTCCTACCCTAGAACTGTCATTTCCCCTCCTTGCATCCCCAAAGAAGGCATGCACAAAGAGGCAATGGGCAAAAAGTGTTCACTGTGGCTTGACACCAGGACACAGTTGAGTTCTCATAGAATATTCCGTGACATAGTGAGACATCACTTAGGCTAAAGCAAATTATGAGGTCTGCCCAATTTATCTTTTTTTTTTTTTTTTGGTTGGTTGTGGGGCTTGAACTCTTGGCCTGGGCACTGATCTGAGCTCTTCAGCTCAAGGCTACAGCCCCGCCCTTGAGCCACAGCGATATTTCCAGTGTTTCTAGTGATTAATTGGAGATAAGAATTTCAGGTCCTTTTGTGCCCAGGCTGGCTTTGAACCTTGATCCTCAGATCTAAGCCTCCTGAGTAGCTAGGATTACAGGTGTGAGCCAATTTGCATGGCTCCAGTTTATCTCGTATCCCTTCATCCCACCCCATTCTAATTCATCTGCTCTGAGAGGAGCAGAAAGGCTGATCCAACACTACCAGGTTTTTTTTAATTTTTAAAATAGTTATGAAAATGATACACAGTGCCAGGTGTGGTGGCTCGTGCCTGTAGCCTTGAGCCGAAGAGCTCAGGGACAGCACCCCGGCCAAGTTCAAGCCCCATGACCCAACAAAATAAAACAAAGCAAAAAGATGCACAGAGAGGCTACAGTTGTATAAGTGACGTAGGGAGTGCATTTCTTTTTGGACAGTGTCACCCCTTCCCTCATTCCCAATTTTTTTCTCCCGTTTTCAACCACAAGTTATAGAATTCATTTCCAACACAGTATCCAGTGAGTACTGTTGCTGCATTTACTCCCTCTTTGTCCCTCCATCATCCGTGCTTCCCCTTAGACTCTCAAATACATATAGACAAACAACAAAAAGAAAAATAGCAAAAAAAGAGAGAAAACCTCTTGTTCCCATTTCTGGAGTTCGTTTCAATCAGGTGCCCATAGGCATTGTGCCTTTGTGTTCCTCTCCTAAGAATACCCTCCTTTGCTCTCACTGTGTGTGAATGCCTAGAGACCTAAACAATGTATTATGTTGATCCTTGACTTAATTCTTGCTTGGCTTTTTTGCTCATGGCGGGCACATTATCACTTGAGCCATGCCTCTAGTTTCAGCTTTTTTGCTGGTTCATTGGAGATAAGTCTCTTGGATTTGTCTGCCCAGGTTGGCTTCCAACCAGAATCCTTAGACCTTAGCCTCCTGCAATCATGTGTCACTGTAAGATGGGATATAAGCTTGGCACTGGCACCTCCAGTTATTAAAGGGATGAAACCACACTGATGTGGTACCTGTGCTACCACCCTTGGGACTGGCCTCTACTGGTGGAGGCTAGAAAGGAGAGGAAGATGTCTGGGGAGAAGGCAAGCACTTCCCTCCCCTATGCTTCCCACTGAAGACTGGAAGAGCTGGAGGGACTCACACCCTCCGATACCAACTTCAGTGTCAGTGAGCTTCACTCACTTCCACTAGCAAATATAACTTCAGGATCTTGATGGTCAGCATTTTCCTTAGGGAGACTCGAACATGTGCTAGGGGAGTCAGAATCCCTCCCAGGAAGCCAGCATCCTTCCTGCTTATCAGCAGCTGTCTGCCTCAGTCCCCTCTTACTTCTCGTCAACCTGCTCTTCTGAGTTTACTCCCACCTCCTAGGCTGGACTTTCCTCAGTCTTATCTACGTTCTGCCAACTCAGAGGATCTCAAGCTTGGGTTTGCTCAAGAATTCCCCAAGTTGTTTATTACAGTCAGCCTACTAAATTAGAAACGCTGTTAGGGCTAGGCACTGGTGGTTCACATCTGTAATCCTAGCTACTCAGGAAGCTGGGATCTGAGGATCATGATTTGAAGCATACAGGAAAATGTGAGAGAATTTTGTCTACAATTCACTACCAGAAAAAGCTTCGTGGTAGAGCACTGGTCTTAAGCAAATAAGCTAAGGGATAACACCTATGCCCTGAGTTCAAATCCCATACCAGCCCCAACCCCTCATTAAAAGAACTATAAATGGATCTCAGGGTCTATTTTTAGATGATCCCGTGGTGGTTCTGTTTATAAGGCCTGGTAGAGTAATCCAGGACTCTTTTCCAAGGGCTCCCGAGAAGTTCTGTCCCCTCTTAACTTCAAGTCCAGCACCAGCAGGCCCCACAGCAGGTATAAGCATGGACAGGTTCTGCTGGGCCCTCATGATATGGAGTTTTCTTTTATATGGGGGAGTACTTGGGTGTAAGAGGGACCTCAAGCACTGCATTGCTAGGCAAGCACTCTATCGCTTGAGTTCTCAGACCTCCTGCCTCCACTCCTAAGTAGGTGTGATTACAGGTGTGTACCATCATGCTCGCATCGTTTTTTGTTTGTTTGGCTTTGCATTGAATCATTCTAAACTTTAGGGATGTTTATCGAGATCATCTAGAAAGAACCAGAAGGTGAGGAAGCGGGCGTGCACAATCACACCTGGCAGGATAGGTGGCAAGCCGAAAGAGTCGTCCCCGTTGAATCTAGTGCTGGGGAAGGGATGGAGTTCAGCCTTCAGTGCTGCTCGTTCAGAGACTGGCACATGCCTGGCCCTGCCTGCCCGAGCAGACCCGATAGACACCTGAAACAGACCAGAGAGCAGCACAGCTCCCCTGCTTTGTGCTCCATCTTGGTGCTGTGGATTCAGATCCTAGCTCATACTTGAAGCTTCTTCAGATCTCTCTAGCTATCTCCACTATGATCCATGGCACGCTAAGCTCAGCTCATAATCCTCTCCTCTCTTCTCTTTGCTACAAATCTTCTCCCCCTTTTCTTCTTCTCCATTCCTCCTGGTTTCTGAGCCTCTGAATAGCCACCCATCCACCAGGCAAGAACCTGAGCCCTCTTGTTGACATGTTGATTCTCTCCTGAGGATGGGCCCAGTCTTTTCCTCCCTGCTGCCACCTCTTGAACAAGCCACTCTCTTCCAGCAGGACGCTCTGAGAGGCTCCTAACTGGCCTTAGCTGCCTCTGCCCTGGAGCGTTCTCTCCATGGCTACCAAAACAATCTTTTAAAAAGGTAAATCTGGGCTTGGTGCTGGTAGCTCACGGCTGTAATTCTAGCTACTTAAAGGTTGAGATATGAGGATCAAGGTTCAAAGCCAGCTCAAGCAGAAAATACTGAGACTACTTTGTGTATTGATTGGTCCCAGGGCTTGAACTCTGGGCCTGAGTGCTGCTCCTGAGCATTTGTGCTCAAGGCTCCATGCCTGACTTTTTGCTGGTTAATTGGCGAGAAGAGTCTCAGAGACTTCCCTGCCTGAGCTGGCTAGTCTCCTGAGTAGCTAGGATTACAAGTGTGAGCCACTGGTGCCCAGCAACATAGCAAGCCTTTTGTCTTCCAGTTAACTAGCACAAGAGTCAGAAATGGCGGTCTGGCTCAAGTGGTATGACAGCAGCCTTGAGTGAAAAAGCCAAGCAAGAATATGAGGCCCTGAATTCAAGTCCAGGTATCAGCACCACTCCCCTTATTCTCACTCCCAAAAATAAAGCCACGAAATCTGGTAATGTGTGTTCCTCTTTGCAAGCCTTTTATAACTCTGCTGTGTGTGGAGTATAGTCCAGAGCCCTAAGCAGGACCCAAAGACCTCCTTAGACCTAATAAACCCCTCCCTCCTCTCCCTATATGAAAAATACTAGGTTCTGGCTCTTGTACACTACAGTCCCTCCTCAACTGGCTAATTTCCATTCCTCAGGTGTGGCTGCAGCCTTACTTCCATGAAATACCGCCCTGAGGTCACGACTGGGTCTCCTAGATGCCCCATACTGCCAGGGTTGCCAGGACCAAACCATAGGAATCTCAGTTCAGTTTCAACTGTGGACAAACAGTCAGAGGATGCTTTAGCTGGTGGTATACAATATGTTTGCCAATTGAATGTGACCACAGAACTGTGCCTGTGCTTCTCTCCATGGTCTTCACCATCTTACCTGTGAGTTCCCTGAGAAGGGCTCGTGTAGTGTGAGCACCCACCACTCTACTGCAGGACCCAGTACACCACCACGGGCTGACAGACATCAGTGAACGATCAAAGTTGATCATTTTACATACCAGGTTCTAGGAAGAAACTTAGGCAATGGGATAAGCCACGCCTCAAGTCACAAAACCAAACACGGGGGCACAGTTGTGTAGTTCCAGCTACTTGCGAGGCTGAGGAGAGAGGACCACTTGACACTACTGTTCAAGATCAACCTTGACCTGCGTGACCTACCAAACCTTCACCTCTAAAAAAAATAAATAAATAAAATTGAGTTCAGAAGAGCAGGCTCCTAAGTGGCTGGCAGTCTTTCCTACTGCTTGGGACACTCTTGGACCCAAGCTCCACAAGCACAGTAGATGCCATGAGAGGTCAAAAGCCTAGGGAGGGCTCAGCCTCCATCTCAGGTATGGCCATCTTCATGGCTATCTCTGGTCTGTGCCCAAAGCTTGAAGCTTCCCTGGTCTCAGCTTTTTCCCTGGCCCTTGTCATTAGTAAAGCTGCTGACAGCTGGGTGTTTGCTTATGCAATTCCTGAAGGCCAGAATATTGGTTATATACAGCTGCCCAGGAGCAGAGCTCCCTCCCAAGGGCTGAACAGGGCCAGGACTGGCCAGAGCCCGGCTAGGCAGAGTGCCGAGGTGAGCACACCCACATGCCAGGGGGATCTCAGAGTACAACTGAAGTCCACCTTCCTTCCTTCCTTCCTTCCTTTTTTTTTTGTGGGTCAAGGGGCTGACCTTGGCCTGGGCTCTGTCCCTGAGCCCTTCAGCTCAAGGCTACTGTCCTACCTCTGGGCCTGAGTGTTGTCCCTGAGCTCCTCAGCTCCAGGCTACCACTCTATCCTTCAGCCAAGCCCACTTCCCATTTTCTAGAGGTTAATTGGAGATAAGAGTCTCTGGTCCTTTAGTGCCTAGGCTGGCTTTGATCCTTGATCCTCAGATCTCAGCCTCCTGAGTAGCTAGGATTACAGATATGGGCCACGGTGCCCGGATGGCTTGCTTTCTTGCTTGCTTGTCTGTCTGTCTTTCTTTCTTTCTTTCTTTCTTTCGGGTTGTTTGTTTGTAGGGCTTGAACTCAGGGCCTGGGTGTTGTTCCTAAACTCTTTACTCAAGGTTAGCACTACCACTTTGAGCCACAGTGCCACTTCTGGATTTTTCAATAGTTATTTGGAGATAAAAGTCTCATGGGACCTTTTTTTCTGCCCTAGCTAGCTTTGAACCACAATCTTTAGATCTTAGCCTCTTGGGTAGCTAGGATTACAGGTGTGAGCTCCCAGCAGCCAGCTGAAGTCCACATTCCTTCAGGTCATCTTGGCCTACATTCTGTGAAGCACCTCTGCATCTCCCAGCAGGCACTTGGCACTGCCTGCCAGAGGCTGGGCCTCCCTTACCTCAGCCAAAGCCAAAGTGGCCCCAAACTCTTCTCCAACCTCATTCACAAGGTGCTGTGACACATCAGAGCTGGAAGACCTCAGACTGCCATTGTCACCTCCAGCCTCTGCTTACAAAGAAGTGGAGGCTGATGCTAAGAAGGGAACTGGAGCCACTCCTCAATGCCTCACCCCACAGTCTGTGGGACAGTGTTCAGAGTACAATCAGGTAGGGCAATGTGTACTCCTCCAGAGAGCCCTACCCAGCTGCCCCTGGGCCGTTCCAGGTGCTCCCTGTCATGGGGAGACCCCTGTAGGCTCTGGGGAAATGTGAATATGAGTGGGAGCCTGGAAAGCTGTACAGCTTGGGAAGAGCCAAGGAAACAGGAAAAAAGATGTCCAGGGCAAGGTTCTAGCCGGTTCCTCTAAAGGCATTGTGGTTGTATAGCTTCACCTGGGAGGTCCAGCAAGTGTTTACCCAGGAACGGAAGTCTGTGGGCTCCCATTCAAACTCCCTGTATCATCCCCTTCGCCCACAAATATGAAACCCAAGGAGTCACCTCCAGTCAGAAATCGCAGTTCTAAGCCAGGCAGCTGTTTGGCTTGGCTGGTATATTTAGAAAAGTCAGGCTCTGGTCTCTCTCTGCTCTCTTGCAAAGTGTGAACTGCACCCATCACATGGAAATATGATTCACTTCTCAGCAGTGAAGCTGCACTGCTTCCCACTGCCTCTGAGCGAGCACCCCTCCCCACCTCCTCCAGCACTGAGGGCCCAGGCTACGCCAAGAGCAGAGAGCTGGCATGACCAATGGCAAGACATCCTTTTGTGTCTGGGCTTGGTAACACAATGATCCTAGCTTGTTATCTCCGAAAATCTTGAATGCTTTTTCTTCATAGCTCCAACACACACACACACACACACACACATTCCTGCCGTCTTTCACAGACCTGTATTTACTCACCAACTAGTGGTAAGATACTTTTTTAAAGTATATTTTAGTTTTACCCAAATTAAAAAATTTTTGCTCGTCCTGGGGCTTGAACTAAGGGCCTGGGTACTGTGTCTAAGCTTCTTTTGCTCAAGGTTAGTACTCTACCACTTGAGCCACAGCACCACTTCCAACTTTTTTCTGTGTATGTATGTGGTACTGAGGAACCGAACCTAGGGCTTCATGCATGCTAGGCAAGTACTCTATCACTAGGCCACATTCCAAGCCCTCTAGTGGTAAGATTCTTGTACACACAAATCCAATAGGTTGAACACAAAACAGCTGCCATACTGTTTTCTATTTTCCCTAAACACTATTTTTAAGCTGTTTTCATTACCAGCATTTAAAAACTTTAGCTCACAGTTCAGAAAATTAACCTCCTGTTTCTCTTAAAGAGGTAAAGGGCCGGGAGTTTGGCCTAGTGGCAGAGTGCTTGCCTAGCATGCACGAAGACCCAGATTTGATTCCTCGGTACCACATACATAGAAAAAAGCCGGAAGTGGTGCTGAGGCTCAACTGGTAGAGCTCTAGCCTTGAGAAAATCCAAGGACAGTGCTCAGGCCCTGAGCTCAAGCCAGGACTGGCCAAAAAAAAAAAAAATGGTGAAACCCCTGTAACCTTGGGCCCGTTTCTCCACACCTCAGTGACCTCAGAGACTAAGTGAAGACCGACTCCCTTTGACAGAAGGCTTACCCAGGTCATCCAACCTGGCCGGTGTGTTCCTTTGTGTTCCCAGAAGTTGAAGTTTGGGAGTAACAGCCCCACACATTCTGGCCTTCTATTGCAACAGGTGTCCAGTAGCGTGGGAACACAAGGAAGGCCTGATTCCTCTGCTGTCTCTCTGAAGTTCTCATCCTCCACATTCCTCAGTCTTCTGAGGTTCTCTCCCTTCTTTGTCCTCTGCCACTTCTCTCCCATGCTCTATATTATTGTTTGTACACTTCTTTTTTTTTTTTTTTGTGGGTCATAGGGCTTGAACTCTGGGCCTGGGCGCTGTCCTGAGCTCTTCAGCTCAAGGCTACCTGGTTTTCTAGTGGTTAATTGGAGTGTCAGGTCCTATTGTGCCCGGCTGGCTTTGACCCTGGTCCTCAGATCTCAGCCTCCTGAGTAGCTAGGATTACAAGCATGAGCCACCACCCGGCTTGCTTGTGCACTCCTATTTTTGCCAAGCACCAATCTCTCCAGCCCCTGACTGGTTCCTTAGAGACAGAGCAGCAGCTCTGTCTTAGCTGGAGTCCAGCTCCACTGCTACTTGCTTTAGGAGAGAGCAAGGGGAGGCCAGGGCCTCCCTCCAGGACTGAAGGAAACTCTACCTTTTCCTACTCAGGTCTCAGGAAATACCTATGTACAAGTTGCTCAACCCAGAGGGGCCCCCAAGTGGCAATGCCGTCAACCTTGGAAGGCACCCCCACAACCCCTCAAGTGGCAAGTCTCATTTTGGACTAGACAGGCCTAGGTTGAGTTCCACCAGGAGGCCTGGCATGGCGGAAAATCAAGTCCTCAAGGTATGCTTTCTCTTCCACCCTCCGCCGATGTCCAAAGCCGGGTATCAGGCCAGCTTGGGCCTCAACATATATGCCTCAGATGTTCTACCATGCCAGGAGGCCACAAGCAGAAGGTCCTGGTTGCTCTACACCCATGGACCAGAAGTGACAGGTGGATCACCAGCAATTTCTTCTCCCTTTGAAGGTGTTGGCACGATAAAAGAACACTGGACTTTGAAAAAGATGGTACTATCCCTGCTTCCTACCTTGGGAATAGTCAGGGGGTATCAAACCTGTATGGGTGAAAGATATAAATCCAGAAAGGCAGAACTGAGACTCGAGAGTGAAAGAATACATGTCTGGATCAAAAATGACTTTTCCATTTTTAGCCTCAATCCCCAACTCTGCCCTGGATGTAATCTTCCCCCTAGGACATCACCCTGTATAGCTTTTGCTACTATCACAATAATGACAATAGGCCTGGGAATGTGGGAAGCTCCTTAGGCCAAAGCTACCCCCTCCCTGAGGAGCCAGAAGAGTCACAGCACAGACAGCCTTGGCCAGTGGAAGACATACAACAAGATCACCACCAGGTCTCTCTAAACTGGGCTGAATTAGACAAGCCTCTGGATCCTAGGGAAACCTTCTCCCCCACCCCCTCCCACTCTGATTCCTACTGCTGATTTGAGAGGTCCAAAGTGAAAGAGTTTGATGACTGGCAGGATCTTGGACAGAAGGAAATAGCAAAGAGTTGGTGAAAGATAGACTTGTCTGTCTTCTCCCCTTCTTCCCCAGGAAAGGCCTTGATCAGCTTACTGAACTTACTGCATGGGCAGAGGAAAAGCAGAGCCTCTTCCATTGGCCATTGCTCTGAGTGCAGAGCAATGACTCCTCACATACAGCTGTTGTTGCCAAGATGAGCTCAGGAAGTGTAGCAGTGGCTGGTACAACTCAGTCACTGTGCCAGACACCATACAGGCACTGATTTCTCCCATTTGCCCAACAATCCTATAGTCAACTTATCTTACAGATGAGAAAATTGAGGCACAGGAAGGTTAAATAAAGGGCCCAAAGTTCACCCAGCAAGTGAGTACCCAAGCCAGTGGTATTCTAGAACCTCTATCTTTTGCCTTTACCCTAATTATATTGTCTTTGCTGCAGCTCCAAGTCCACTTGGTGCAGAGATGAGCACTCAACCCCACAACCACCATCTTAAATTATCTCCAGCTGCAGCATCCCAGTCTACCAGTCTACTAGCTCTCAAGCTGGTCACCAAAGAGTTCCAACAACAGCACAGCCCAAACAACGTGGGCCACAGGCAAATGTCTTGAGTTTCGATTTCATAAAGCAGCCTCTCTTGTCAGGTCAAGCTCGTGATCCCCCAAGGAAAGCAGGGGCTCAAAAGTGAAGCCCTCCTTCCTTGGTTGCTTCAGAAAAACAGACCCACAGAGCTGGGAGTGTGGCCAAGTGGTAGAGTGCTGTCTAAGCATGCATGAAGCCCTGGGTTCAATTCCTTGGCACCAAATATACAGAAAACACCAAAAGTGGTGCTGTGGCTCAAGTGATAGAGCACTCTCCTTGAGAAAGCCTAAGGACAGTGCTCAGGCCCTGAGTTCAAGCCCCAGGAATGGCAAAAAATGAAAAAGGAAGGGAAACCAATGAAGTCTTGTGTGCCTCTTCCCTGTTTTTGTTTTCTAGCACAGTCATTGCCAAAAAAAAAAAAAAAAAAAAAAAAAAAAAGGCATGAATGCTAGATGCGGCTCCTTTGTAACTGCAGCTAGTTAGTGTCCCTGTCCCTTAGGACTGGCAAGGCTCTGTCTGGCTCCAGCCACAATCTCACAGAAAGAACATTCTCAGAACCCAGCACAATGGTAGCAACACTGCCTTCTTGCTTCCTGGAAGGGATGGCGTTCCGGGCAAGGGACGATGGATAGAAAACAAAGTGTAAGTCTGCTTGGATCTGCTACGCCAGGAATCCAACTCGCCTCTGCCTGCAATGCTGTCTAGGCTGTCTGGGCTAAGCATCATACTTCTGAAACACATTTTCCCTGAGAGCTTGGTGGCAATGCATAGGATACGCTTGGCGTTCTTGAGCCAAGCTCTGTGGCCTGTTAACACCTGAATCCTTTTTTAAACTACAGTTCCACTTCCAGTGTTTCGGGGGTAGTTAATTGGAGATAAGAATCTCATGGTATTTCCTGCCTGGTCTGGTCTTGAACTGGGGTCCTTAGACCTGAAGAGCTGGGATTATAGACATGAGTCAGGAGCACATGGTTGAGATTTCTATCCACTCTTATTTCATTTATCTTGTGTGTTCCCCAGATCTTGGTGACTGCACTTGCTTGGGGTAACAGCAACAAGGCCTTTCAGGCTGTTTGCAGAAGGGCTTCCCTGGAATGCAAGGTCCCTCAGCCCTTACTGAAAACCTGGATGAAAGAGCAAAACTAGGAAAATATGGTGGAGACACAGAAAAGTGCTCCTCCCTGCTCACACTATCTGATGATAGGGCTGGGCAGGCCTGCCCGTGGAGCCTAGATAGGCCAGGCAATCAGGCTTGCTGCTAATGGGAAAGCAGAGAACCCTAGCTGTGGTTCAGGTATGTCCCCTAAAAGTTCGTGTGTCACAGTCTTAGGTCTTCAGTGCTGCATGCTGGGAAGCAGACCCTCATGAATGAATCCATCAAGGCCTTTCTCATAGCAACATGTTGGCCATTGGGGAATACGGTTCCTCACCTCTTCCTGTCATCCTCTTACCCTTCTGCAAGGGCAACTCATTTTGAGTTGAAGCAACACAAATCCTTAGGCAGATATCAAGCAACTGCTGATGATGCGTGCTTGGAGTTTCCAGCCTCCAGAAGCCACTGTCTCAGGTAATCCGTTATAGTCACAGAAAGGGGAGTAAGAAACGTCACTCAAGCAGGAGCCCAGTCTGTCCTCTGAGGAAGCTTTCTTGGCCCACAGAACTGCCCTGCCATGAGCACAAGGTTGCTGTTCCCTTCTGAGAACAGGCTGTTCCTGGGAGTGGCAGCCAGCTCAGCTCCTGGGGCTCTTGCTTGTGTTGGTTGAGGCAAATCTGGAACTAATTCCCAGTGTCAGTTAATTGTCACCCCAGGAAGAAGGGGTAACCTAACTTTTCCTTGATGTGAAGGGAAAGACCTCAAAGACTTCTAGTGTGGAGAAGGCTGTGATCACTAGCCACTGGTTCCCCAGGGAAGAGCTTGTCACACTGCAGTTGGAAAGCAAGCGATAGGTAGGGTCATGTTCCTTCTGAAGGATCAGAGAAGAAGAATTTGCACTTCCCTCTTTAAGCTTCCAGTGGCTGTGCATTTCTTCTTGTATGGAAGCTTTCCCCAGTTTCTGTCAATCTTTACATGGCCTTTCTCCTGAGCTTTTGTGTCTTAAATCTCCCTCTCCTTTCCTTTTCCAGGAATAGCAGTTGTTGAATTTAAGATCTACCTTAAATTCAAATTGACATCATCTAGGCTGAGATCACAATTTCATTTTAGGATGTTAAAAGAAAAACCTCAGTCCTGAATTATATTATAGATTTCATTTTTCAAACACACACACACACATATGCACAGTCTTTTCCTATAGATACCTATGAAAAAGATTAATTTGAAAATCAGACACAGGAAGAGGTAAAAATACTGTAATAAAATTGTCAGTATCTGAAGCCCTGGGTTCAATTCCTCAGTCACATAAACAGAAAAAGCTGGAAGTGGCGGGGCGGCTCAAGTGGTAGAGTGCTAGTCTCGAGCAAAAGAAGCTCGGGGATGGTACTCGGGCCCTGAGTTCAAGCCCAGGACTGGCAAAAAAAAATCAAAATAGTAGGCATCGCTTCTCTTTTTGCACTCTAAAGCCATTATTAAGTTACATAAGGGTGCTTAAATATAAGTCTTCCAGTACCTTCAAAGTCTAATAACTGAGATGCATGCTGAGTGACAAGGGGAGAGCAATACACAGTGTGGATACCCTGGACAAAGGATGACTCATGAGCTGGGGTGGACCAAGCTACTCATAATGATGTAGAACTTAAAACATAAAGTGTTTATTTCTAGAATTTTCCATTTAATGTTTTCTGACAGTGTTAAATACAAGTCACAAAAACCCCATCTAAAGTCATATGTAAAGTCACAGTTACAGGTAGGTACTGGCGGTTAGAACTTGAGCGTATCTCTCAGAAGGAGACACACATCGGTGACCCACTCTCTTTCATTGATTTCTCTTTGAAATGGGGATCATGACCCCTGCTTCATAAGGTTGTTGTGAGAACTATGTGGGTTATTATGTACCTGGCACATAATAAGTATCTGGCACATAGTAAGTGCTCAATTAATGTTGATGCTCATAATCATTCCTTTCTCATCTCCCGATTCCCCCCCCCACATTTCCTCCTCCTCAAGATATAACTGGATATGACCTTCTCACCCACAGGTACCCAGTGGTCCACACATCTGTCTCCACAGATGTTGTAGTGCAGTGGGATATGGCCCTATTAGCATTATCTCAGACACTCATAAGCTTCACAAGGCTGGTTTCTTCTGCAGGCCTATTGGCTCCTTTTTAGCAACAACTGGATCTTATTTTTCTCTCTAAAAATATATTACTCTCTTGAAGTCCTTTAAAAATATATCCTGGGAGGTTGGGGGGTGAAACGGGGACAAAAACATGAGAAGGGGTATCAATGTGCAAGAAGTAATGCACCTACAACCTGAGGAATGTAACTGTAACCCCTCTATACATTAGCCCAACCCCCCCCCCCAAAAATATATATCCTGGTCACAAGCAACACTAGGGGTATAAAGACATTATGAAAGAATATCATTTCGGGCCGGGAGCAGTAGCTCACGCCTGTAATCCTAGTTACTCAGGTGGCTGAGATCTGAAAATCGTGGTTCAAAGCCAGCCTGGGCCCTAAAGTCTGTGTGATTCTAATCGCCAATTAACCACTAGAAAACTGGAAGTAGCATTGTGGCTCAAGGGGTAGAGTGGTAGCCTTGAGCTGAAGAGCTCAGGGACAGCGCCCCAGGCCCACAGTTCAAACCCCCTGACTGACAAAAAAAGAAAAAAAGAAAGAATACCATTTCATCCTCATGAACCAAAATGTTTTCATTTGGCCCTGCCAATTTAGCTGACCACATCTCTATCTCTGTAGCATCTAGCACGTAATCTGCTACATGGTAAAAGACCCACCAATATTAATTGGTGTATCAGTTGAATGAGGGAGGTGGTTGAAGGTCATGGCAGCACTGAACGAGCCCCTGCATGTCCTGCTTAAGGATGCCTGGCTCAGGGAATAGATGCAGGCCCTGGGATGACAGGAAGAACAGAGAGGAAGAGGGAAAAAAGACCTTAAGGCATCAAGCAACCAAAACACAACAGGAAAGTGTTAGCAGTTGAGTGCCACAGAATGCTACCTAGCATCAAGAAAAACTCTCACTCTGATCTGCGACACATCTTGAGGTCTCATGAGATCAAAAAGAAATAAACAAAAAAATAAAATGTCCACCGGCCTTTATAAAAAGGCTCTTCAGTTACCTTTGTTTTTGTGGAATGTTTGCTACTTAAGGACAATTACCATGCTGCCTCATAGTGGGTATGCATCTAATTACGAGGCAGATTAATTTTGTTATTAGCTTCCTTTGATTATACTACTCACCTTTCTACTAGCCCCAGACAAAAGCAGAACAACAAGGACATTGAAGCCCCACGGCAGGAGGTAGGTAGGTTTCTGGCCCAGCCTCCACAAGGAAATCCATTCCTTCAGCCAGAGTGGCTCTTGTGGCTGCAGCTGTTCAGAGCGGCCTGTCCTGAGCACTTGCTGTGCTGGGCTGAGTGTCTCATCTCCTCCCACACAGCACAGCAACCCTGCTAAGACCCACTTAACAGGCACAACACCCCTAGAAGCCTCACGGGAACAGTTCTCTCTCAATTGCTGGGCTAGGGAAGGGCTAGCTGGTTCCGTAGCTGGTAATTGGCTGAGATGACCCCAGAGCCCCCAGCAGGTGACCGTGCTCTCTCCAGTAGGGCCCACACGGCCATACCCTCTCTGTCCTCACCCCTGCCCATGGCCTGGCCACCAGCCCACCTGTGCTTCATCCCAGAGGTATCTTGTTCTCTGACTCTCCTCTCCCTGGTTTCTACAGTGACCAGCACTGGTAGCCAGAGAGGGGGCGCTGAGAGAATGCAGGAGCCAGGCAAGCTCTGCATCCACACTGTGACCCTGACATTTCCAGAAGGTGAAGAGTTCCATGGAACTGCCCCCACCCACCAGGCCACTGTAGATCTCACCTGGACGCTCTGTGCACCCTCCTTAAGGGAGCTTTTGGCAGCCATCCATCCTCAGATACAACACAGGCTGGCCTCCCAGCAGGCAGCTCTTTTGAGGAGAAAGCCCTTTGGAGGCCTGGAAGCCTTCATTCTCTCCCCACTGTCTCCTACCCCCAGAACCTGCGCAGAGCTCCTTCAATGATAGCTTTAGAGTACCTGACCTCCACAGAGCAGGGACTTCAGTCGTTCTTAGCTCACACTTGTGGGGCCTCCTTGCTCTCACAGGGCGCTGAGGCAGGCCATCAGTGGTGGCAGTCCTTCCCCACACTGGGGAAGTGGGACTTGCCTGGATGCACAGCCAAGGGGCTGCAGAGGCAGGTTTGAAATCTGGATCGGTCTGCTCTAGAAACCCAGACTTATCCTCAACACCACAGTGCTACTGTCCTGTCCAAATAGTCCACGGACACTTGTTGAGTGCCCTTTTGAAGCACTGGGTGCTGAGGATGGACCACAGTAAGAGATGCAGAGGGCTGGTGGAGCCAGGGCCCAAGCCTTGCAGTGCCCGGGGTGAGCCTTGTTCTCCCAGGGATTTGGTGGCTGAGATGCACTGGGAAGGGGGTGGTATCCCCAGTGCAGACTACATTCTCAGCCCACAGGTACTGTATCTGGGACAGCCAGCACCCACAGCACTCCGGAGGAAGCCTTGACTGGGCCAAGGCGCAGGCGCTGGCCTCAGAGGATTGAGGCTACCTTGTGCCCGGCTCTCATCCAGTCCTCATACCAGGTTTCAGGTGTGGCAGGTACTCTGGAAGACTAAGAAGAGTAAGTAATGGAGGGAGAGAAACAGGGAAAAATAGACTCTGCAAAGTCTTGTCATTTGCAAGGCCTTTCCCCATTTAGGAATTGCTCGGCCTCCATAGGAATTTCACAGATCCCTGGGATGCTCTAATCATGGCAGCCGTTCATCTGCCTCCAGCCCATGCCTGGGCAATTTCGCCACCTCATCCTAACTCCTCATCTGCTCCCCACAAGAAAACCTCAGCTTTGACTTGTGGCAGTGATTTATGCTCAGTGGTCAGGGAAGTTCTGAGAGTCTGACCTCTATTTTTCATATGCCATTTTAAGTCTCCTTTCCCCTCCCCTTGTATATACACTCTAACAATATCAAAGCTGCAGCCTTGCTTACAGACCATGTGAGTGGTTTTCAAGTAGGCTTTATTTCCACTGGGGCTGGCTTCAAACCAGTCCTGGGGTGTGAATTCAGGGCCTGGACTCTGTTCCTGAGCTGTTGCTGCTGCTGCGGTGGCAGCGGCGGCTTCTTCTTTCTTCTTCTTCCTCTTCCTCTTTCTTTTCTTCTTCTCTTTTTTTTCCCTTAGTCCCAGAGCTTCAACCCAGTGCTTGAACTCACTGCCCTTGAGCTTCTTTTGCTCAAGGCTAGCACTCTACCAGTTGAGCCACAGTACCACTTCCAGCTTTTTCTGTGTATGTGGTACTGAGGACTTGAACCCAGGGCTTCATGCATGCTAGGCAAGCACTCTAGCACTAAGCCATATTCCCAGCCCCATGTTCCTGAGCTTATTTTGCTCATAGCTAGTGTTTTACCACTTGAGCCATAATGCTACTTCGTTTTGTTTGAGTAAGTTATTGGAGATAAGAGTCTCATAGACTTTTCTTTCCAGGCTGGCTTCAAACCTCGATCCTCAGATATCAGCCTCCTCAAGTAGCTAGGATTACAGGTGTGAACCACTGGCATTCTGCTTTTTTTTTTTTTAAGTAGGAAAATCTCTTTTCCAAAAATTCAGAATCTAAACTCTAAATTAAGTTGACAAAAAGAAGCAGCTCTTTTTTTGTTGTTTTGTTTTTTGTTATGGGTCTTGAACTCTGGGCCTGGGTGCTATCTCTGAGCTCTTTAGCTCAAGGCTACCACCCCAGCCCTCGAGCCACAGCGCCACTTTCAGTTTTCTGGTGGTTAATTGGAGATGAGAGTCTCATGGACTTTAGTGTTTGGGCTGGCTTTGAATCATGACCCTCAGATCTCAGCCTCCTGAATAGCTGGGATTACAGGCGTGAGCCACCACATCAGCTTAGAAGCAGCTCTTATTAATGTAAGAGGTAGGATCTCATTTGTGAGCTATTCCTCAGCTGATCTAAGCCTAACACCATGCACGAGAAGACCCAGAAAAGGATGATGGTTTGCTATAGCCACAGCCAACATTGTTGGACCTCAAGGAAAATCAGTTTCAGATGGTCTGAAGATATTTGTGTATGTGTATATTTTGTGTATGTGTGCATGTTTGTGTGTGTGTGTGTGTGTGTGTGTGTGTGTGTGTCTGTCTGTCTGTACGTGTGCATGTATGTGCACAAGTCCTGGGGCTTGAACTTGGGGCTTGGGCTCTGTCCCTGAGGTTTTTGTTTTGTTTTTGCTCAAGGCAAATATTCTACTACTTGAGCCATAGCTCTACTTTTGGTGGTTAATTAGAGATAAAAATCTCACAGAGTTTATTGCCTAGACTGGCTTTGGGAACCATGATCTTCAGATCTCAGCCACCCAAGTAGCTATGATTACAGGCATGAACCATCAGTGCCCAGCTTTGAAGATATACTTTTTACTTTTTTATTTATTTAGAGACAAGAGTCTCACTATGTTGCCCAAGCTCAAATGAGCCCCTCAGAAGGCCTAGTCTCCTGAGCCTTGAGGTCTGAGATACACACCGTGATGCCTAACTAAAAAAATGTATTTTTGTAAATATATTTCAGTATCATCTAAAGGCTATGTAGTTATTTATTTTGATTTGTCTTCTACTTTATGATATCTGGTACTTCAATATGCCAGAAAAACCCAACAAGGAGTTGGCAATGCAAATTGTACAAACATGTTTTGCAAATCTCCTAATCTTTGAACGAAGATGGTCATCACATTTTCTCAAACATTTCCATGCAGTGAGGCCCATGTTTTTTGTGTTATTTACTCATTTATTTCTTTTGGAGTGCATTTGGAGCACAACCCATCCGATTGCAAGAAAGATCCAACTGGAATGAAATGGCAGTGCCCTTTGGCTGGGACTCATTAAGCGTCTCTGCCCCAGGGATTCTGGGATGCTCATGGAACCAATTTCCTTCTTGGGATCACTAACATTATCCTCGCATTGGAGTTCTGAAGGTCCTGTTTGTGGCCAGTGCAGTGGGCCTGGGCGGGCCTCTACCAGACCACATTCCCAAGCATCAAGACCAGGCCTCATTTCCGATTCCCACGAGATACAGCTCTCTGTCCCTCCTCCTTCACCTCTAGCTGGCTCCCAGAACCTGGAGCAGGGGACTGTGGAATGTCTCAGGTGGGCAGCTCACTGGTGTGCGCCACGACAGCACTTACAAGACATTTAATTTCCAGGCTGCCCTTAGAACCTTAGTCTATCTATGTATGTTGACAATACACATCATTAATAAGCTCCTAGTATATCCCATGCACTGTGACAGCTCATCTCATCCTGTCAACAAAGCACGACAGTATCATTTTTTCCACTGCACAAATGGGCACTCTGATTTGTGAGCCTGAGCCGATATTATTTCACTTAATGTTTACATATATTATTTCATCTAGTACTAAGAATAGTTAACTGTTGTGTTCTTACTGTTGTTGTTTCTGCCAGTTCTGGGAATTGAACCCAGGGCCCAATTGCTGTCCCTGAGCTTTTTTTTTGTGCTCAAGGCTAGCTGTCTACCACTTGAGCTGCAGTTCCACTTCTAGCCTTTTAATCGTTAATTGGTGATAAGAGACTAGTGGACTTGACTGCTTTGAACCTCCATCCTCAGATCTCAGCCTCCTGAGTAGCTGGTGAGACTAGTGAGCAAGCCATTAGCATCTGGGTGGTCCTCTTTCTCTTTTGCCTCTTGTTCATGAAGCAAGCAGTGGGCTTCATCAAGTGCTTCCTGCACCTGCCATGTGTGTCAGTTTTGCATTATAACAACAACAATAAAAATAAAAACAAACTCAGTCAGTCAATAAAGAGGAAAGGTTTATTTTGGCTTCATGGGTTTCAGTAGATGGTCAGTTGAGCAGGTTTCCTTTGGGCCTAGGAAGGAGTATGGTGGAGCCAAGCCACTCACCTCATGGCTGCCAGGAAGTGAATGGGAGGAAGAATCCCTACGTCTCCTTCAAGGGCATGACTCCAAGGACAGACCTCCCACCAACACCCATCTATTAAAGATTCTACCATTTCCTGAGTACTCCACTTTTGGAACTAAGATGTATCACTTTGGGGGCACTTACACAAACCTCGTATCATCTGGAACCCCCAGTAGAGGCCTAAAAACAATCGGTTGGTCAGATCATGGACTGGAACTGCTCAGACTATGAACCAAAAGAAGCATTTGTCTTTGCAGGTTATCTCAAGAATCTTGTCACAGCGATAGAAAGTGAACAAGTACAGGAAAGCTGACAAGTACAGCCTAAGTCTCTGCCCCTGACCCTCCTAGCGATTTTTCTAAACTTCTAAATTCCTGTAATGAATTCGGTTCTGCACAAAATAACTAGGGATCATTACACCTGCAGTTGAACCCTGACTGATTATATCATTTCATGGAAGAAGGTGTAGTTTAAGGCCAAAAATTAGAAAAACATAATCCTAAAGTGAAAGGTTTAAATTTGTTAAATCAGCCTCAATGAAAGACCCAGTGCCTCCTTTTTTTTCTTTTTTAATTTTTGCCAATCCTGGGCCTTGAACTCAGGGACAGAGTGCTGTCGTTGGACTTTCTCAAGGCTACCACCCTACCCTTTGAGCCACAGCCCCACTTCCCTTTTTTAAAAAATTTGTCAGTGAAACTTTAATGCTGGTAATAAGTCTAAAGGAAGAAGGGCAGTATGTCATTTATCAAGTACTTAGCCACAGCACTGGAGGAACATGGCCCTGGTACCCACAGTAGCCAAGGCCCATTTCAAATGCCACAAACAATGTTTCTATGCATTTTTTTCCATTCTGAACCAGAGTTGGAAGCCAATGAGGACTTTTGATGAGGAAAGTGGGCAAGAGTAACATTTGAGTAGGTGTTGTTTGTGTTCATTCTCAGGGGCTGGGGATGGAACCAGGTCCTTGCACATGGTAGGCAAGTTCTCTGTCCCTGAACCACACCTCTTAGGCCTAGTTTGGTATTTGAAATGGAAATAATAAGTTCAAGGAAAATAACTCTGGAAAGAAAGTGAGGAGGCATCTGCCCAGCCATGGCTGGATCAGCATAGAGGAGACCTTGGTGCAGAAGCATCGCTGAAGAAGGAAGGTTCCAAACTCGAGGTTGGAAGTAGCAGAGGAGGGGTGGATGGTTACATATATTCAACCAACTTGGTTCACTTAGCTGGTGCTCTACCACTGGAGCCACTTCCCTGGCCCAGCTTTTTGCTGGTTCCTTTTGAAGAAGAAGTCTTGTGGATTTTTCTATGTCAGGCTTCAATCAGGGATCCTTCCAACTCAGCCTCCTAGAATTATAGGACTGAGTCAGTAGTGCCAGGCTGTGAAGAGAATCTTAATGCCTTCAGCAGAGCCTGGCTGGTAGGGACATGAGAAGACTTGATGCTACAAGATGGACTTACAGAGACAGGAAACAGCAATCATCTGCAAGGCCAGTATTGTGATAAATGATGCCACCTCTCCCACTCTGTCTGTGTCCCTGTCATGTCTCTGTCTCTGTTCCTGTCATGTCTATTTCTCTCTCTGTGTCTCTACCCAACACTTTAAAAGGGAACATTTCAAATATGTACAAAAGTAGAGAAAATGGCATCACAAATCTCCAAAGCATTCATTTCTTAACAACCCAGTGACGCTAAAGTGGTTTCAGTCTCCGATTCGCTGTTCAAATACAACCCTATGTGTGAATAGCTGGATCAGATTATGGAGTGTGAACTCACACCCTTCCTCTTTCCCTTCTCCCATTTAGTAGTGATTGAGAGTATGCCCTGCCATCTCTAGGAGAATGTAGAGGATCTGCCAAGGGAGGTTAAGAGAAGGAAGGGATCTCTGTAGTTGTTAGGGCAGAAGATCAAAGCATCTCAGACTTGATGGCTAGGACAACAGAAACTTAGTTGCCTACTGTTCTGTAGATGAGAAGTCTTGAGAGCAAAGTATGGGCACAGTAAGCTCCTTCTGAGGTCCTCAAGGAAGGGATCTGCTCCAACTCTCTCACATTAGCTTATAGACTACTGTCTTCTTTCTTTTCTTTTCTTTCCTTTTCTTATTTTGTTCCCCATTTGTTCATGGGACTTGATCTCAGGGCCTGGGTACTGTCCTTGAGCTTGTTTTGTTTAAAGCTGGCACTCTACCACTTTGAGCCACAGATCTACTTCTGGTTTTAGGTGGTTAATTGGAGATAAGAGTTGTATAGACTTTTCTGCCTGGACTGGCTTTGAACTTTGGTCCTCAGATATCAGCTTCCTGAGTAGCTAGGATTACAGGTGTGAACTACCAGAGCCCAGTTAGACTAATGACTTTTTAAAAAAATCACTTCCTATCATATTTCCTCCGTGAGTGCCTGTGCCTACACTTTCTCTTATATAAGGACACTGATAATATTGGATTAGGACAGAATCTGGTGATTTCATTTCCATTTGATTATCTTTATAAAGCTACTTTCTCCAAAGAAGCCACATTCCTAGGCAATGGGGGTTAGAATTCCAGCAAATGAAATTTTAGGTGTTGCAATTCAGCTCATAACAAGTCCCCTGGCTTAAGCTGAATGAATATCTTGAAGAAACACACGTTGATTTTCATTGGGCCTGGAAAGGTTTTCTCAGATGGGAGGACTGGCAAGAAGGCTTTTTGGGATGAGGAAAGTGAGGCAGAGGGGACAGTGGTCAGCTCCCAAAAGGCATTCTGTGCCTAACATGGCATAAAATCATCAGGAACAACTGGGACAGTCAGGATCACTGGACAGAGACATGGCTTGTGAGCATCTAGAAGTGAGGTATTACTTGGGAAGGAAACCCCAAGAATATTCAGGGTGAGCACTTCATCCAGGCTCTGGGAATGAGTCCTAGGAACTGGAAATTAATTTAGAACCTTGGGAAACTTAGCCAGATGGTGGTGCCTCACTCCTGTGAGTAATCCTAGCTACTCAGGAGGCTGATATCTAAAGATCATGATTCAAAGCCAGGCTGGGCAAGAAAGTTGAAGAGACTTATCTCCAATAAGCTACCCAAAAAGCTGGAAGCAGAGTTGTAGATGGAGTGGTAGAGCAATATCCTTGAACAAAAGAAGCTCAAGAACAGCACACAGACCAAGTACCAGGATCAGCAAAAAGAAAAGAAAATTTGAAAAACTGACAAATTTTCCTTCTGGAAAATATGTAGAGTCCACGCTACACTCCTATACGCTATCACAGTGGCACCAAGGCTCAAAGAGGAAAGTACTTGGCCATGGACAGGCGCTGACAGCAGAACTCCAGAGTCCTGATTTCCATCAGGACACTTGTCTTTCTCAAAGATTGCCCAGGGAAGCTGATGCTATAGTTGTGATCCACAGCCAGGTCTTATCTGAGAGGTGTCTCTCTGCATACCAGAAAGCTGGTTTCCTGAGTTGTCTTGGAATGGGCCTGGAATCACTTCTTGGGATCTTGTCAGGCTTTTGTTGTTCTGTTGTTTTCACCATTGGAGCAGATGTGTAGTGTGCTGTGTTCTTTTGACATGCTCCCATCAGTCTTTCAGGCTTTCTAGCTCAATAAAACTTTCATTCCAAATTCACCTGAACTATTCCCTGCTCTGGAATAAGCAAATTATCAAAGGAACCTTAGTTCTAAGTTGAACTTAAGTAGCAACTTGACAAGAGGGAGATTTGAGAACTCATGCTGCATTAGGGCGGAAAACAGCAGTAACTAGATATTTCTATAATGATGATTTCATTTTTTATCCAATTAGATAATTTTGCACATAAACTAAGTCCCTTTGCAGAAATGGCTGAGACCATCTTTGCAGAACTCATCCCTAGCAGTTTGTAATGGATTCCTTTCTGCTTTGGCTGGTTAGAAGGGGTTCCTTTTTCTGGGTAAATAACCCTTACTAAAGAGGTGATCCATACTGGGAGGGTGGCAAGCAGCCGCCAATCACAGAAATGAAACTTGGAAACTAGATCTTTGTCCTATCTGGACGGAAAGGCAGAGATCCTACCAGCAGTAGGAGAGAGCATCTTGGCACTCCACGCTCGACAGTGGGCCCTGGATGATCACCTGTGGGCAGCTAGAACAAAGATAGTGCTTTAGTAGACACAGGGCTGCAAAGTCTGGGGTGGGGACTGGCCGTTTCCACAGTGTCTAACGGAATAAATTACGAGCTGAGGATTTTTCTTTTTTTCTTGGAGAAATTGTTTGCTGAGATATAACTAACACAAATAAAATGATCATACCATGTATAACTGGATAAGTTTGGACATATTTCCATACAGTTGTCTCTCAGGCTTCATGAGACTTTAATTCTAGGACTTCCTAAGGATTCCAAAATCTATGTATGCTCAAATTCCTTATATAAGTGGTGTAGTTTCTGCATGTATGTTATGTACATTCTCCTGTGTATTTGAATTCATCTCTACATTATTTATAATACCTAATATGATATAAATGCTATGGGAATAACTGTTAGATTATTGTATAGGAGGTAACGATATTAAAGTCTACCATGTTCATTCAATACAGATATACCTAATTTTTTTTTTGCCAGTCCTGGGCTTAAGCTCTGGGCCTGAGAACTGTCTTTGGACTTTCTCAAGGCTAGAGCTCTATCACTTGAACCTCAGCACCACTTCCGGCTTTTTTCTATGTATGTGGTACCGAGGAATTGAATCCCGGTCTTTGTGCATGCTAAGCAAGCACTCTACCACTAGGCCAAACTCCCAGCCACTATATCACATTTTGTGTATTCATCCATTTTTGGTCAACCAGGTTAATCCCATAACCTGGGTATTGTGAATAGTTCAGCCAGAAACATGGATATGCAAGTGTCTCTATAATAAGTTGACCTTGTGTAAAATACCCAGAAGTGGTATAATTGTATCATAAAATTCCTATATTTGATTTTTGAGGAAACTCCATACTCATTTCCATAGTGGCTGAGTTATATTTCCACCAGCAATGTATAAACATTTGTTTTCCCCAGTACCCTGGTCAACTTTTGTTGATTTTTGTAAAAAGGCCAGATATGAAGCACCATAGCTTTTGTGGACTACATGATTTCTCTCACAGATATACAGCTCTATGGTTGCAAACCATGGCTGTTTCAATAAAACTTTATTTACAAAAATAGGAAGTGGGCAACTCTATCCCTTGAGTCTACTTCTGCCATGCTCAAAGGTCTTCAATACAAGGTTCTGCAAGAGGATGCCATGGGGGCTGGGAGTTTGGCCTAGTAGTAGAGTGCTTGCCTAGTGTGCACGAAGGCCTGGCTTTGATTCCTTGGTACCACATACATAGAAAAAGCCAGAAGTGGTGCTGAGGTTCAAGAGGTATAGCTCTAGCCTTGAGAAAGTCCAAGGACAGTGGTCAGGTGCTGAGTTCAAGCCCAGGACTGGCAAAAAAAAAAAAAAGAGGATGCCATGGCTCTCCTGTCCTGCCTTCCACTTCTTTATTGTCTTCACACCTGTAAATAGGATCAGTTTTGGTTTTCTATATGTCCTGGAAGACCAGGTAATGCAACTGACACAAAAGAGCTGTCTATGTGCCAAGGTCTCAGGTGCACAAAGCAAAGTGCTGCCAGGGGTGTGGTGGCTCAAGTCTGTAATCCTAGCTTCTCAGGAGGCTGAGATCTAAGGATCGAGGTTCAAAGCCAGCCCAGGCACAAAAGTCTGTGAGACTTTCACTTCCAATGAACTGCCAGAAAACCGGAAGTGGTGCTGTGGCCAAGTGGTAGAGCACTAGCCTTGAGCTGAAGAGCTCAGAGTCAGTACCCAGGCCTAGAATTCAAGCTCAACAACAACAAAAAAAGGAAAGTGTTATATCATCCAGCTTCATCCTCTCTGCCTGCTTTGAGATGATTTTAGAAAGAACTTTAGAAGGTTATATCAAATTATGTTCCTAATACTGCAGGATCTTAAATTACTTTACTTCTCTGTTTGTACCCCATCATGAAAACGTTTATTTTTCCTAACATTCTTCATGTTACTGAGTAGACAAGAATGAGATATTTCTTACCTGTCTTGGTTTACTCTCTGCTCGACAATTCCAGCGCTGCCTTCTCCTAAAGCTTATTTTCTAGCTTTCTTTTAAAAACCACTATACTGATGTGTGGCATTATTATTATTGATTATTATTATTTATTTTAAAATTTGCAGTAATACTAGAAAGCCCAGTCCTAGGATTTCACAATCTGTCACCATCCTTTGGTGGCCCAGACTGTTGCCAGGGAGAGAGATTATCTGGGTTTGGGGAAGGTCAGCCAGTCCCAGCACGATCGCTAACACAGCTTGGCTTGCCATCCCCCGTCACAGATTCAGAGGCAGAGCCACTGAGCCTGAGCCTGGGCCTGGGCAGGAACTCTCCAAGTAGCCACTGAGCTTTCTCCAGCTTTCTCCAGGTCATTCTAATCACCACCCACGCCTGCAGAAGGATGAAGCTTACTAGTCTGCACACAGGCTGCATGCTGTCAGGATTCTGAAAGAGGGAATGTCTTTGAGAACCAGGGCTTCATCTACATGGCCCTGGGGGCCCTGCTTTGAACAGAGCAGAGATGAAAGATCAGATCTCTAGACTATGAGAGGAGATGGAACACAGACAGCACAGACATGAAAATATTTATCACAGACCTCTATAAATGTATGCAAGAGCTGGAGATCTAGAAATGTATCTTGTTCCAAGCCAGCCTCAGAAATGAGCATTTGCACCTATGAAGAATAAATGTATTCATTTGTTATTCTAAAGAATGCCCCTCATTTTACATGAGGATGAATACTTTGAAAAGGATTTTCACATCATTATGAAATTCTGTGCTTCATAACAAGTCATTCTAGGAGGCAGGAGAGCATTATTTTCTGCAGTGGGTCTGCAGGTGACAGGTGCAGCGACTTGTGTGGAGGGAGCACAGTTGGAAAGTAGTAGGTCTGGTGTAGACCCTCCACAGAGTATGACTCCAGGCTTAGTGTTCTGCCCCAGAAGCCTTCTGTGTGGAGTAGGGAACAGTCAGTGAGGATACAGGAGAAAGTGGAGAGATGAGCTGACAGATGAACCATACAGCAGAGTTGGCTCTGCTTCTAGACTAAGTCCAGACACTTCCTTCTGCTTCTTCACGTGTGTGTGTGGGGGGGGGGGGGCGCGCGTGCACGTGCGGGCGTGCGTGGTATTGGGGTTTGAACTCAGGGCTTAGAAGTGCCTATACAGGTGGTCTATCACTTGAACCACTCTATCATTATCCTGTACCCTGTGTTTCCTTTTTATTTTTTTGAGATAGGATTTCACTTTATAGCTCAAATTCTTCATCCTCCTTCCTCAGCATCCTGAGTGCTGGGATTACAGGTGTTACCCACCAAGTTTGGCCCTATTTCCCTCTTCCTTTTTATTTTTATTTTTTTGCCATTCCTGGGGCTTGAACTCAGGACCTGGACACTGTCCTTGGACATTTTTGCTCAAGGCTAGTGCTTTGGCACTTGAGCGACAGCACCACTTCCAGCTTTTTCTGTGCATGTGGTACTGAGGAATCAAACCGAGGCTTGGTGCATGCTAGATAAGCACTCTGCCACTAGACCACCCTCCCAGCCCTATTTCCTTCTTACCTTGCAACATTTCAGAACCAACATATTTTAAGAACAGAATGTTTTCTTGAGAAGTGGGGATTGGCTCAAGGGTAGGGTGGTAGCCTTTAGCAGAAAAGCTCAGGGACAGAGCCCAGGCCAAGTTCAACCCCCATGAACCCACACACAAAAAAAAGGGACAGAATGTTTTCTCTTTTTTCTTGAAGATTTACTATTGAAAATGGAAACTCCTCTACATTGCCTTTATGGTAACAATTTTTTCTTTAAAAACAAAACAAGAGAGCTTTTAATAGTAAAGTCCTGTGGGAAACAAGATTGGGGAGACACAACTTAAGGAGACATCAGTATAAGGTATGAAGTCTCAGAGTAGTCAATTACATGTGTATAAAACTATTGGGATCTGTGGTCCCAAGGGATGGGATCAAAACCTGATAGGAGTATAGGTGTCTGACTCTCTCTGATGGCATTTAAGGGGGCTGCAGGTTGACAGCATGAGTGTGTCTATGGAGGTGCCGTCATGGGAAAAGGCATATACGTGCGTGGTGGGGAAGCCAGGCTTTCAGAACCAAACCCAAACTTCATTGATGCTGCCTTTCAAGGTTGCCTTTGACTTTCCTAATGAAAAATTAATAGCCACTTATTTTCTGCTGCCTTTAATTACGTTTGCTAGAGACAAGTGTCTGCCAACCAGCATGGCTCGGGCTGGCTTCCTTGCTGGGTCTGTTCTCAGCAAAGACCATTTGGTTTGAGAGGAAGAAGGATGCCATTTTGGCTGAACAGCTTGAAGAGGCAGAATCATCTTGGGGTGGAAGTCTTATCAGAATTTCTGCTAATAGATCCTGACGCATTAGCATCAACCTGACCAAAGAGCTGAACCAAACATAGGTTGGTAGGGTATGGACCAGGCTTCTAAACCTGTGGCTGAGGTCTTCTTAGGGAAGGTCTATGTGCACACATAATAAACATGCCCCCCACAAGTAAATGCAAAGCCACTTTTCTTTGCTTTTTTTTTTGCCAGTCCTGGGCTTGAGCTCAGGGCCTGAGCACTGTCCTTGGACTTTCTCAAGGCTAGAGCTCTACCACTTGAGCCTCAGCACCACTTCCGGCATGTGTGGATACTCCTAGGATTGGTGAAATACTAAGGCATTTAATTATTAAGTTTAGTAGCAGCTTTTAACCTTTATGTGTTATTATTAGCTAAAAAACCTAGTTAGATGTGGTGGCACACACTATAATCCCAGCTCTCAGGAGGCTGAGGCACAAGAATTTAGGAGTTGCCAAATGGAGCAAAGACCTCGAAGTAAGAGCAGATGCCCTGAAAAATATTACAGGAAGGGGTAAGGGATGTACTAGGGCTTCTTGGCACAGGTTGAAACTTCCTAAATAAAGATCCAGAAACACAACAAATCAAAGAAAGGCTGAATAAATAGGATCACATTAAACTGCAGAGCTTCTTCATGGCAAAGGGCATAGCTAGCAAGATAAATAGTTCACAGATCGGGAGAAGATCTTCATTAGCTATGCAATAGGCAAGGGCCATATACAAAAATATTCATAGAGTTCAAAATATTAAACCCCAGGCCAGAAGTTTGGCCTAGTGGTATAGTGCTTCCCTAGCATGCACAAAGACCCAGGTTGGATTCCTCGGTAGCACCCCCCCACACCCACACACCCACACAAAGCCAGCTGTGGCTTAAGTGATAGAGCTCTAGCCTTGACACAACCCAGGAATAGTGCTTGGGCCTTGAGTTCAAGCCCCAGAAATGGCAAAAAATACCCAAAACAAAACATTAAACCCCTCAATAACAAATATTCAAAGAAACAACCACCCCATTAATAAGTGGGCTAAATAATTAAAAAGAGAATTCTCTGGAGAGAAAATAAGAGTAGCTAATAGACACATGAAGAAACATTTAACATCTGTGGCTATAAAAGAAAAGCAGATCAAAACTACATTGAGATTCCACCTCACCCTGATTAGAATGGTCATTATCAAGAAAACAAATAATAGTAGATTCTAGTAGAGATGCGGCTGAAAGGGAAAAGTACTACATTGTTGGTGGGAATGCAAATTGTTTCAACCACTCTGGAAAGCAGTATGGAGTTCTCAAAGTTCCCTATGATCCAGCAATCCTATTCCTGGGCAAATAAATGAACACAAACAAGGCCACACTAAAGCTGCCAGCATAACTATGTTCATTGCAGCATTATTTACCATAGCTAAGATATGGAACCAACCCAGATGCCCCAATGGATGAATGGATCAAGAAAATATGGTATAAATACACAATGGAATTCCATACTTCCGTAAGAAACAATGTCTCTCCTCATTCATAAGGAAGTGGAAAGATCTGGAAAAAAATAGTATTAAGTAAGTCAGACCCAAAGAAACATAGGCTCCATGGTTTCCCTCATTTGTAATATTTATTATGTCTAAGATTGTTCTAGCAAAGGATCACAATAGCTCAATAGCTATGTACATATGACTGTATAAAATGATGCTAATCAAAATGAACTCCAGGAAACAAGAGTTTTTGTTGTCGCTTTTAATGTACTGTATGAAGTTCTTTCTTTTTTCCTTTGGCTTATCTTCTGCTGTCACTGTTTTTGATTCTGGTATCCCATGTCTTATATGTACATTTATCTGATTTGGGGAAGAGGAGGAAAATAACAAGATGGTGAAACAAGGACAAAGAGTGAACAGTGTTACTTACAAGACAATATATTGGAAATAAACTTTACAACTTTGGGAGAGGGAAGTGGGGGGTGGGATAGTGGGAGAAAAGCAAGGGAGGGGGTAACATTGTTCAACAAGAAATGTATTTATCACCTTACTTATATAACTATAATCCTTCTGTACATCACCTTTACAACAAAATTAAATTTAAACCAAGATTTGAGTTGGGCTATGTAAGACCAAAATCCTACCAAAGAAAAGCACATATGGACTTCTATGAATTGAGTATTTCCCCCTAACCAAACTCACATTTGGAAACTTTAAATTCTCCCATTCAGTAGTGTTGAGAGGTGAGGCTTTCTCTAGTGGGAGGTGAATGGATTCTTGCCTTTCTGGAAAGAATGGATTAATCATCTGGGGCACTTTGCTCTTCTCTCCCCTGGCATATTTCCATTTTGCATTGAGAGGTAAAGCAGCCTGAGGTCCTCACTAATCCTGAACTTACAGTTTCTAGAACAATGAGCAAAAAGAAAACTCTTTCCTTTTCAAGCTACTCAGTTTTAGAGATTCTGTGATAGCAGTACAAAGCAGAGCAAGAAATTATGCGTGTTAGGTACTTGAAGTTTTCTCTTTATCTTGCAAAAGGGCTTTCAGACAAGAAAAGAATAAGAAGTTTATCATCAGGACAGCCTCTTTGTAATTGTAAAACAGGAATACTAGAAGAATGGGTTTGTTTTTATTAATTTTGTTTTTATTAATATAACTTTATTGTTATTAAGGTGTTGTATAGAGGGGTTACCCTTTCACAATTCAAGTAATGTCTACATTTCTCTTTTGGATAATGTCATTCCTTCTCTGGACCCTGCAAAAAATAGTGCTGTTGTTTTTTTTTTTTTAGTTCACGTTCCCTTTTCCATTTTTATCATCTTTGGTGTGATATGATTTATGTAACATAAAATAAGTACACATTTAAGTGTGGAATTCAATGGCTTTTAGTATATTTACAAGGTCAAGGGGCCATGACAACCAATAATCTTAGAGCAGTTTTCAGCATCGGCCTATACTCACTGGTGATTACTCCTTATCCTTTACCTCCAGCCATCCAGGCCTAAGTACCCACTGATCTACTTCATTTCTTTAAGATATTTCATAAAATAGGATCGTACAATACCAGAATCTACTAGCAGAATCTAATCTCTGTATATCCCATACCAGAAACAGGATAGATAGGCAGAAGGGAAGAAGAGATGACTAGAGGCGACACAATCATAGAAGTGTATTACACCAACAAACACAATCAAGGGACCACTCATGGTCAAAATCCAGACCACCCAAACTAAGGTCAATATGGTCGGCTGAAAGGGCTGCTTCTTGCTTTTTGTTTCATTATAATGGCCCCTGTATCATTAATGCTGTGGAATGGGTTCTCCAGCTTGTATCTGATACTCTGCATGAGCTGCATGGCCCATCTCTTCTGACCCTGGTGTGCTTGCTCTCTGTTCTGAAGCTCTCAGTGAATTGCTCACTTTTAACTTAATGGGGGTGGCATGCTGCTAGCATACTACTTGGGCTTCTTCCACTCAGCTGTGTGTAGTATCATTTTCTGCTTCAAACTGGTAATTGGTTTGTGTGTTACAGAAGAATAGGATTTTTAGGAAAGGGGATTTAGGAGAAAACACAAGGAAAGAAAAGTAATACCAAGGATGAGAATAAAGATGAAGTGTAGAATGTGTGGGCATTAGTCCAAAGGTTGGCCAGGGTAAGGCAGGCCTTGTAGGATACTGGAGGGACAGTAAATGGTCCTTGGAGGCAATGGGTCTCCCACTTACCCTTGGTAACAACCAAAGAACATATCAGTCTCTCCAGCTGGAGCCTTTAGCTGCCTTCATTAAAATGCAAATGTCAACATGGTATCCTTTTCCACTTAGGCTCCACTATGAGCTCTCATTTCCTATTCCCTGAGGCTCGGAGGTTAAGAGGTGAGTCTGCTAGGGAAAACTTTAGGGCCTGGTTCCATAGGTGACTAACAATAAATTTATTATCTTGGCTTCCAGGGAGCCAAAGGTCAAGAGTGAGAGCTAATGTCATTCACTCGCCCTTCAGAGTTCATGTTTGGGGGGAAGAGGGGAGACGAGTTTGGTTTGGAAGAGGAACCTCAGACATTTGTGGCCTTGGGTATAAGTCCTAAATTCTTATGGATAACCAGCCCTCAAGGCACCCAGAGCTCTTAACCTGCTAGCAACTCTGGGACTTGGGAATTACATAATTCTCTGTAGGAAAGGCAAATGTTATAGTTTGAAGCATGGAACTTGCTCAGAAAGCATAAATGGGATCTGTATCTAATTGTAGGAATGGTCTTTAAAATCCTTCTCACCACTGTAGTGTACAGAAATGGTACTCAAAGTACAATGCTTGGGCATAATGAATACTTTAAACTAAAGGAGAATCAAAGTGACACAGAATTTTCTGCTGTTACTCTCCATGGGCAGAGCTCACACAGCCCTTCTGGCTTCACAGTTAGCAGAGACCACTAGGGATGCAGCCTGCAGTAGGCAAAGCTTACACAGTGATACAGCTTAGTGGTAGACAATACCTGCAAGTGTTGAAGCTCTGAAGCCAGTGCTGTGAAGCCCGCATTGCTGGGTCTCCTCTAGTCTCAGGAATTTGGTGAATGAAGTACAGAATAATGGATGATGAGTATGAAGAACTTTATTCAGAAGCGATGTAGCTTGATGACTGCTGCTATTCTGTCTAGTTGTCACCTGTTCTGTCAGTCATCCATCTTTTCTTTAAATGACTGTCTTTATGTTTCTGAGTCTAGGTTTTTTACACCCTGGGCTATGCTCTGATTGCCACTATTATAATTAGGTATTCATAAGGTAGCATTTCACTAGTCTGGTTCTACAATGTTTGGAATGGCTGGTAATTCTTAATTGTGTCCCTTACGCAAATCCTCTTCCTAGGTTCCCAGGAGGATATAGAAACTAGAAGGGGCTTGGGATGGGCAGAGACAAGATGTTCTGACACAGTTATTTCTTTAGTATCTAGATTTGGCTTGCTAGGTTAAAATGCTGTGGTGGTGGTGGTGATGGTGGTGGTGGTGGTGAGGGCCTGTGTTCTAACTAAATATCCTTTGAAAAGTTTCCTGGCCTTCTGCTCTCAATCCTGTCCTTTCGTCCTTTCATGACTGACCTGCAGTAGATTTCTCTGTAAGTCCCCTGTCAACCTAAAGACTGGATCCTCCAGCAAATTAGCTCATAGGAAGAATACTTAGAGCAGAGCTCAGGTGAATTAGGTCCCAGGATATTTTCTGTTCTTTGGGTCCCTTCAACGCTGCTAAAAATTATCTAGTTATTTTCCCCAAAGATTGCCTATACTTGACATGGGCTCTGCAATACCTTCTGGGGCCATCTCCTAACATGTGTGGACTTGCTTTCCGTGATTGAAAACAGACCTGGTCACAACTGTCCTCAAAACCAGGAGCTCTTCTGCACTGATGAATACAGCCCACCTATCCATCTCCATTCTCCATCTCTAGTTCCCTCCTTCACACACACCTGAAGCTCCATGTCAAGTAGTACTCGAAAGAGCTGTTTGGTTTTTTTTGTTTTTTTTTTTTATCAGTGAGTGAGCTTCTCCTGAGTGCTGGGCAACAGGCTAAGCACTGGGCACAGAATGAATGTCAACTCTGCTTTGAGGAGTTCAGCTGACTGTGGAAACACTTAGGTAAATGAGTCAATATCACGTAACAGACATTACAATGGTGACATGAGGGAGGCACAGTGGAGTGGAGGATGAAGGGTGTGTATCCTTCTGGAAGAGGGGTGGCAGAGAGGAGGGAGCATTCTTTTAACTTGTGGAAGAACAGGGGATGATGTCTGCAGAGGTATAAAGGACAGGTTAGGGTGGCATGGGGGAAGTGGAGGGTGGCGAAAGCTGGCAGGTACAGCTTTCCATGGAGGATATGATTAGATGAGGATGCAGTAAAGGACAGGTTTGAGGGGAAGCAGAGAGAGTTGGTGGCTATCCAGGAAAGAAAGGGGAGCATCTGCACAAGGTAATTGTGAGTGAATGTGGAGGAAGAGGCACCTGTGCCCAGGCACAGTAAGGAGGAGCCATCACTCTCAGTGAGTTGGGAGAATTGACTTTAGCTTTAGATACGTGGGACCAGGGTGCCAGAATAGCATACAAAGGCAGGGGGGGACCGGAATTGGACAGGAAGGCAAGGGCTGAAGATACAGATGCCAGAAATGCCTTAGGGGAAAATATGTGCTCATCCTTTGACCAATATTACTTGTAGGGATTTCTCCTAAGGATATAATAAAGGATGCATGTGAAGATTTATCTACAAAAATGCTCACTTTTGGCCGGGAGTTTGGCCTAGTGGTAGAGTGCTTGCCTAGCATGCACGAAGACCCGGGTTCGATTTCTCGGTACCACATACATAGAAAAAAAAAAGCCTGAAGTGGTGCTGAGGCTCAAGTGGTAGAGCTCTAGCCTGGAGAAAGTCCAAGGACAGGGCTCAGGCCCTGAGCTCAAGCCCAGGACTGACAAAAAAAAAAAAAAGCTCACTTTTTAAAACAGTAAAAGGCTAGAACCATTTTATAAAAAGCTATGACAGTGAAAAATGCCTAAAAGTAGAGGAATAGTTAAATAAATTATGCTATACCATAAAGTAAAATTCTAGTTTGACACTAAAATAGCTATTAGATGGACATGGGTACACACTTGTAATGATAGAACTCAGGCTGGTGAGACAAATGAACCATGAGTTGAATACCAGCCTTGGTTCCAGAGTAAGTAGGCAAGGTGACTCAGGTCTGTAAGTCTAGCTACTTGGAAGGTAGAGATTGAGGATCATAGTTTGAGGCTAGCCAAGGGAACAAAAAGTTCTTCACACCCCATTTCCAGCATTACAAAGTGAGTGAGGTAAATGAGGTAGTATGTGCCTGGTATCCCAGCTACATAGGAAGCATCTAGGCCTTCACTGGTATAAACTTGTGAGCCTATTCAAAAAATAAGTAGGATCTGGGAGCGTAGCCTAGTGGTAGAGTGCATGCCTAGCATGCTTGAAGCCCTGGGTGTGATTCCTCAGTACCACATACATAGAAAAAGCCAGAAGTGGCACTGTGGCTTGAGCGGCACAATGCCAGCCTTGAGCAAAATATATCCAAGGACAGTGCCTTGAGTTCAAGCCCCAGGATTGGCAAAAAAAAAAAAAAAAAAAAAAAAAAAACAACAAAAACTCTCCCAAAAACCTAAAGCAAAGAGGAATGGTTCAAGTGGCAGAGAACCTGCTTAGCAAGCAGAAGAATTTAACTTCAAACCCCAGTATCACCTAAGTAAATAATGCTTTAATTGATTAAACAAAAAACACCCAGTAACATTATCTGTTAAGTAGAAAAAGGTAGACTCTAAAATGTATGCAACAAAATTCCTGGTTAAGAATAAATAAGACCTGTTCTTTTTCTAGAAGGTACAATTTCTTTTTCTCCTCCTCCTCCTCTTCTTCTTCTTCCTCTCTTCCTCCTCCTCCTCCTCCTCTTCCTTCTTCTTCGTGGGTCATGGAGTTTGAACTCTAGGCCTGGGCACTGTCACTGAGTTCTTCAGCTCAAGGCTACCACCCTATCCCTGAGCCACAGCCCTACTTCTCATTTTTCTAGTGATTAATTGGAGACTTTAGTGCCCGGGCTAGCTTTGAACGGCAATCCTCAGATCTCAGTCTCCTGAGTAGCTAGGATTATAGGAGTGAGCCATCCCACCCATCTCCTTCTCTTTTTAAAAATTTCTTAAATCAATCAGAAACACCACATATGGCTTTTGTAGTAGGGCAGTTTTTAAAAAAAAATCAAGTAAAATTAGAAGGAATGATATAGGAGGAGCTCAGGGAATGAGAAGAGGATTGGAGTGGACCCTTTGATCACTACCACTGATACTTTTGGCTGTCTGGTTCTATGTCCTGAGTGTCCATCCATACTGTGTTTGCTACGTAGCTGCATGATAGCAAGGAGAGGACTTATGTGAGCAGCAGGCCTTGGGCAAACCTCATTCTCCCGGCCTCAGTTTCTTTATAGTGAAGACAGTAACATTTTCCTCAAATGATTATATGAACTGAATAAAATTTAAAGGAGACCACTGGTTTGGATTGAATTCCTTATACTTGTCCCAACAGACCTAATCAAAATGGAGTTGCTCATGATCATGCTTGAAGTCCCAGGCCACCAAGCTGAACTAAGTTCCAAGAAAATAGGGGGGGGGGTGGCATGGGAGAGAACACATAGGAGTAGAATTGCCAAACAAGGCAGCACTAGCTGGCAAGATATGGAAGTGTCCTTGGATTTACCCAGTACCAGGGAAAATGCCTTTGAAACAATCTGTGCACTGTTTGTTCTAATGTTTCTATTTCTTCAGACCTTTTCTGTCCATAAAGTCAACCTCTTCTGCTCAGCTCATTGGATCAATCCATTTTATAGAATGAAGTGTTGCCTGATACTTGAAACACAAATAAAAGCCAATTAAGATTTCTAAATTAAATCTGTAGAAGTCTTGTCTTTTGGCACTGTCAAAAGACTATTTACAAAGAATGCACAGTAGTTAATAACAATTAGCCTGTCTTCCCTTTCTTCTTTCTGATGCTTTCTGGCTGGACCTGGATTTCACCCCAGAGTCTTTTGGGGGCTTATAGCAGCTTACAGCTGCTGCCTGTTTCAACAAGGGACATTATCTTTACCTCCCTGAACACCGACATGCTTTTGGGGTTTCCCTAAACAATGGACCTGGGGATAAAGGCTAGCTCAGCTTCCTTAAAAAAGATCCTGGGCCAGATTGGTCATCTCTCCTTCCTGAGAGCACCAGGCACAGAGTTTCACATTCTGGGGGTGTTTAAAAGTTTTTGTTGACTAAGTATATGTTGCTTTTTTTTCAATTTAGGTAATCATCAAAGTCATGATGATTACTCAAGGCTTAGTTTACTCAGATCTCTTGGAATTTTTCTGCTCCCAATCTGCAGCTCTGGCAAGGTCTGTCTTCCAGTTGGCAAAAAGATGACCAGCAGAAAGAAGGCAGCTCCCTCAGACCTCTAGACTTCTTGCCAGAAGCTTTAGGGAACAGGGTTGGAGGATGAAGAGGGTGGAGAGAAGGCTGCTACTCCCTTCCCTGGGTGCGGTCACTCCTCCCCCTCTCCCGGGGGGAGAACACCAGCAGGATTGCTTAGGAGCCTACAGATCTATCATTCCGGAAGTTTAGGTTTTCTTTGCCTGAGTAAAGTCATTCTCACCTCTCCCTCACTGACATCTTGCTAGGGTTGGGCATCTTTCCTGCGAAAAGCTTGTTGGTTTGGGGAGGCCGCTGAAGAACGGTCTCTGGGTTCAAGTTAGGTGACCTGAGTGACTTAGGACAAGTTGGTCAACTTCCTAGAGCCTGTTTCCACATCTAGAATAACCACACAGACACGGTCCCCCGTCACAGAACCAGGGTTCTTGAGAACCAAATACAAACTGAAAACGTAGGAATAGCCAAAGAGCTTCTTAATAAATGCCAAGTGTTCCTATCGCTGTCTACGGGGCTCTCCCGGTAACTACCCACCGAAGTGGTCCTGTCCGCCCCGCCCTGGCTGCATGGGCCTCACCCACTGCATCTCCATCTTTTTCGTCGCTGTCCTCCAGCGCCTTGGAGATCCTCGATCTGGGCATCTCCCGGTCCAGCTGTGGGGCCGCTCCGACCTCTCCTGGGACCCGGGATCTGGCTCCTGGAGACAGTCGCTGCCCGGACGCCCCCCGCCCGGCGCGCCCTCCGTTTGCACGGTCGCCCGGTCAGAGACTCGCCCAATAAGAACACCGGAGCCCAGCCTGACAGCTCGGGGAGCGGCCAATCGAGCCGGGCTAGGGAAGGGGGCGCCGCGCCCGGGCCGAAGTTAGGTGGAATGGGGGGTGGGGGGGACTTGGTGGATGAGAAGGGATAGAAATGAGGGGAGGTCGGTTTGGGGGTGCACGGACCCAAGCCGGGGGCGGGGGCGGAACGCACGCCGTTCGGGTCCGGCAGAGCGAGCGCAGGCTAGTCTCGGCTCGAGGCGCCAGGCAGTCAGGGAACGAGGGAGGGGGGCGCAGTGAACATTTCAGGTGAGGCAGGGGAACCGGGGTTCCCGTGGCTTTCCGGGCCTAGGCCTGAGGATGCCCGCGGAGCCCCCAGCCTGGGGCTGGGGCCCAGCCGAGGGCGGAGGCGGCCGCGCGCCGCTGTGAGCCGAGGCCCGAGCGGCGCGGGGGGCGGGGAGGCGGCGGGAGGAGGGGATGCGGAGGGCGCTCCGGCGGCGGCGGCGGCGGCGAGCGGGCGACAAGGGAGGAGCGGCGCGAGCGGCCGGAGCGGCGCAGGGCCCGCGGCGTGCCTGGCGCGCCGCGAGCCGGGCTCCTGCGGGCCCCTCCGGAGCGCCCCCGGAGCGCCGCGGCTCTTTGGCGGGACCCTCTCGGCCGGCTGTTTTTGAGCCCCGGCCCTTCATCTCTGGATGCCGCGGTCCCCGGGAGAAGCCCGCCTGCGTTGGGGCAGAACGGCGGCGGCGCTGCGCCGGATTCCGCCCTCCGCCTAGCCGTGGTGCGCCCGGCCACGGTGGGCCCGAAGGCGGCGGCGAGGAGCCTGGGCTTGGGCGGCCAGCACCACAGCCCTGTGGACCGGCGGCCGCGGGCCAGCCCCGCTGGGTTCGGGGGGAGAGGGGGAGGCGAGAGGCGAAGGGCCGCGCCGCAGGAGCCGGTCCGCGCCCTCGCCCCCGCCCCCGCCCCCTGCGCGGACGCGCCGGAGGCTCGACTCCGCTCTCGGTGGGGCCACGCTCCCCCTCTCCGCGCGCGAGGTGGGGGATGCGGGAAGCGGCGCCCCCGAGCTCCAGGACCCTCCTCCCCGGGGCTCCGGAGCTGTTGCTCCGCCCGCCGCCCCCTCCCCCGTCCTCTCCACCCTCCCATCCCACCTCCCCACCCTCGGAAGAAAATAATGCTGGCTGGCGCCCGCACCTCTCAGTCGCTCCCAGTCCGCCTCGAGGAAAAGGCACCCGCTGCGTCTCCGCACCCGGACCCCTGCCGAGCCGCCCGCGCCACCACCTCGCCCCGAGAGCCGCCGCGCGCCGCTTAGACAGAATCTCCGAGCGCCGCGCCCCGGCGTTGCCAGCTCCGGGAAGGCGCCGCCCGCAAGGACACCTCTCCGTCCCGCCTCGTCCGCAACTCCGGCCCTCGTCGGGCTCCGCGGGAGGCGGGCGTCGGACGCCCCTGTGCGCGCAGCGCCGCGGCCAGAGCGGCCCCCGCCGCCCGCTCTCCGAGCCAACTCCTCTTCGGACCAGGGACTCTAGACGCGGCTTCTCAGCGACTTCTTCTCACCTCGGGGCTGTCCCGGTCTCCCCACTCGCCTTCCCGCTGCCCTCCACCGCTCAGGACGGGGGTGCCAAGATGCCCCGCTACTGCGCAGGGCCCTGGGCCTCCCTCGACGTGTGACCCCAGCCTGGTCCCCCTGCTCGGCCGTCCACCCTCCCCTTGGAGACCCCCGGCCCGGCCCCCGGGGGAGGAGGAGGAAGACGACGAGGCCGAGGGGGGAATGTCCGGCTCCCAAAGCGTGAGCCCCCCGGGCTACGCGGCGCAGACAGCGGCGCCGACGTCCCGGGGAGGCCCCGACCACCGTTCGGCGTGGGGCGAGGCCGATTCCCGCGCCAATGGCTATCCCCACGCCCCCGGGGGCTCCACGCGCGGCTCCACCAAGAAACCCGGGGGGGCGGTGACCCCGCAACGGCAGCAGCAGCAGCAGCAGCGCCTAGCCAGCCGCTGGCGGGGCGACGACGACGACGACCCTCCGCTGAGCGGCGACGACCCCCTGGCCGGGGGCTTCGGTTTCAGCTTCCGCTCCAAGTCAGCCTGGCAGGAGCGCGGTGGCGACGACTGCGGTCGAGGCAGCCGGCGGCAGCGGCGGGGCGCGGCCGGCGGGGGCAGCACCCGGGCGCCCCCTGCGGGCAGCGGCGGCGGCGGAGGCTCAGCGGCCGCGGCGGCGGCGGCGGCGGCGACGGGCGGGACGGAGGTGCGCCCCCGCTCGGTGGAGCTGGGTCTGGAGGAGCGGCGGGGCAAGGGCCGCGCGGCCGACGAGCTGGAGGCCGGCGCCGTCGAGGGCGGCGAAGGGCCCGGGGATGGCGGCAGTTCCACAGGCTCAGGCTCAGGACCCGGCGCAGTGCTGTCGCTGGGCGCCTGCTGCCTGGCGATACTGCAGGTGTTCCGTTCCAAGAAGTTCCCGTCGGACAAGCTGGAGAGGCTGTATCAGCGCTACTTCTTCCGCCTGAACCAGAGCAGCCTCACCATGCTCATGGCCGTGCTGGTGCTCGTGTGCCTGGTCATGCTGGCCTTCCACGCGGCGCGGCCTCCGCTCCAGTTGCCCTACCTGGCCGTGCTGGCCGCCTCCGTGGGTGTGATCCTCATCATGGCTGTGCTCTGCAACCGCGCAGCCTTCCACCAGGACCACATGGGCCTGGCCTGCTATGCGCTCATCGCCGTGGTGCTGGCCGTCCAGGTGGTGGGCCTGCTGCTGCCCCAGCCGCGCAGCGCGTCCGAGGGCATCTGGTGGACCGTGTTCTTCATCTACACCATCTACACGCTGCTGCCCGTGCGCATGCGGGCGGCGGTGCTCAGCGGGGTGCTGCTGTCTGCCCTCCACCTTGCCATCGCCCTACACACCAATGCCCAGGACCAGTTTCTGCTCAAGCAGGTAGGGGCCCAGATGGCCACTGGGACTGGATTGTGGGGTGGGCAGGAGTGCCGGGCATCTGACTCCACGGAAAGGGATCCTGCTTGACACCTAGTGTCTTATTTATAAAACAGTGCCCTTGTATTATTTGTAATGTTCTTGGCTGACTATGAACTCAAAATCATTGCCCCGAATCAGTGAGAAGCAGAGTTAGAGAACATTACATGGGGGAAAGTCTCCATCTCTCTCTGAGCTTCTGTCCCTGTGTACAAAGACATAATAGAAGTGGCTAAATTCTCTAGTGGCCTCAGTGCCACTGTGGGTTTCTTAGGCCACCCCTGGACAGAGGGTTGGGGAGGCATCCCTGAGCATCCTGTGGCCAGTCTTAAGGAGGAGATGATAATCCTACTACATACCTGAAGCCAGGATTTGGCAGTTAGAAAGATCCTTGAGCTTGAAAGAGGATGGACAAGTTTGCTTTGCCCAAGTGCCCAAAGTTTCTGTGAACTAAAGTGGGAAAGAGCACTGAGAAGAGTGTGTCACAGTCTCCTGATGGTGAGCATCGTTCCATTCAATAGGTGCCCCTGGTGGTTGCCTGTTGATGGGGGCTTTTTAATCCCTGCTAAGGCTTGAGTGAGCCTTGAACTGTTAAGATGTAAAACTTTTGTCTAGTTAACTGGAAGAGATCCCTGATTGTTATTCGGACCATAGGGTGAGACAGCCCCTCTGACATCCACACTTACCCTTCATATTTTGCTTCTGTCCCACTGAGCCTGGTTATTTGCGTGCTCTTCCCCTGGAAAGAGTCAAATGGGGCATTGATGCAGGTGAGTGACCATAGACCCCTCTGCATATTGCTACCTCCCTCTGGGTATCTGTGTCTTTTCATGGAACTTCCAACAGTGGTCCATTGCGGTTGTTTTTTTTCCCCACCTCCCCACTTCTACCTTGTTCCTCAGACTTTGATCTTTTAAGTACTGCACACTGGCTTCCTGGACACATAAGTTTCCCATGGGAATATCACTGATATGAGCTACAGAGTGCTGGGCTCTTGCTGAACTGCAGGTGCTTCTCTGGCTCGGAAGGAGGGAGAGACCCATGAGTTCTGTTTCTAGAGAAAGAGAGGGTTAATTATGCTGATTTCCCCTAATATCCTCAGTGCCAAGATTCACTTACTGCAAGGAACACTCTCCTGTTGGAGGCACACTGGGTTTTCCTTCTATGTAAGAGTAGAGTCAGATCCTTAGATTGAAGTATTTTTTCCCCTCCAGTGGCCTTTGGTTTTCCAGATTCAGTGTTAGCCTCCTTTGCAGAGATTCTGAAGTAAGTTTTCCCTTCTCCTCGCTCTCCTAAAAAAGTTTTCTTGCATAGTGAAGAATACTTAGTAGCAATTTAATGAGTTCTTGCTAGGATGGTTGAGGTAGAATGAGTAGAGTAGGTAGAGTTCTTAGTGTTAGAAGTTTTCCAGATCTGGGAGCAGGAGATAAAAACTCTTAAGAGATCAGCTTTGACTTGGAGAGAAATCTTTTGGGAGATGTTGGTTTGAAAATATTACTAGTATGGAGTACTTAAAAAGGTTCCAACTCTCGGCCTAAAGACCCATGCTTTCAGGTGGGTGTTAATATATCTGAGTTGTGTTCTTGTCTTCCATAGGTGTAGTTTTCTGCAGAGTGAATGACATGCCATGTACATGGAGCAGTGGAGTTTTACAAGAGAGTTTAAGATGTCTTCTGAACTAGATTTAGGACATGAAGCGTGATTACAGCCATAGATTGTCTTGGATACATGTTCTGAGGAAACTGGAGTCAGATCTTAGAAACAGGATGCTGAAGCTGAAGCAGCCCCATCTCAGTAGGAAAATGCCATTGCAACCCTGCTGTCGGACAGACTTCCCTCCTGGCTCTAGGAAAAACCCTTTCTTTTCTCTTTCTACCCCAATCAGGTCCCACCGCAGGCTTCTTTACCCACTGTGTTCTTTAAACTGTAATTTAGCTCCAGAATTTTGGATGGATTTACACTTTAACTTTTTTTGATCTGAGTATAGCAGAACTTGTTATGAATGGTCTAAGACAGGGGAATGCAAACATTCTTTCTATTTGGTTTCAGAGAAAACGGTATCTTTTTTTGTTTGTACTTGATTTACCTTTCTGATTATGCATGCTATAAAATTTGTCTTTCTTGAGCAAACTGTGCTGGATGGCAGGCAAATATTAGTGGAACAGTCCAGCATTAACCTCTGCCTCAGGTCACTTCAGAGTGTAAGTATTTGGGGGTGGTTTGGGTTAAATGCTTAGTTGTTCTTTGATGAAGACATATGTCCAGGGAAAGAGGTAACACTGAACTATTTCTAGTGTTAGGGTTTGAAAACTCCTTCTCCACAGTGCCTCAAGTATATAATAGCCCCCTGATAAACTATGTGCATTTCTTCACTTCCCCTATAAGGCTGTCCCTCTCAAATCTCAACAGCATCTGACCTGAGCATTTTATTCTTCCCAACACCTTCAATGTTTGGGCTCCGCCCTTGGCGTTAGCAGAAGCAATATTTTTATTTTCTACTTTTTTTTTTTTGGAGTCAGTACTGGAGCTGACACTCTTCCACTTGAACCATTCCACTAGTCTGGTTTTTTGATGGTTATTGGAGATGAATTCCCATAGATTTTCTGCGTAAGCTGGCTTTAAAATGTGACCCTCCAAGTCTCAGTCTTCTTAAATAGCTAGACCTACTGACAACTGGCTAGCACTTGATTTCTTAATAGGTTGATTTTTACTCAAGAGACAAAAAGCAAAGTGGGGTAGCCCTTCCTTCCTGTGGGCCCTATTCTGTTTGTAGCTCTTCCTTTCCCCTATGATCTATAATAATCTGTCATGTCTCACTTCTGCCCATTCTCTCTCCCTGTCTGCACCTTTCCTTTCTTACTTCTTTTTTCTGCCAGCCCCATCTGGACCTCTGTTCTGTCAGCCCACCTCTCCTTGCCTTGGCCTTCCTGTGTGTTCTGCTTTTCCTTCTTTTTCTCCTCATATCTGGCCTCTCAGCTTCATCTGTGCTCCTGTCCTGCTGTTGTCTCTTTATCTCCTCGAAAGGATACAGTAAGAGCGTCACAAGGGTGTTTTTCCCCCCTCTTCCTTTGCCTGTTAGAAGTCCCTCAGCTACACCCATACCATAAATAACACACGAGCATCTGCCAAACACATTCCTCACTTGTGTTAATAGGCTGCAATGATGCTGGAGCCTGTTTCCATAGCAACCTCATTTTTGTTTGACTGTATCCCACTCTGCTTCATAAAGCCTCGGTGAGCACTCACACACAAACTAGCAGGCTCCCACAACTAGTACCCATGCTTAGTGGTTAAAGAATATTTTGGAGACAATGTCTTTAGGTCATGTGGGGGTGAAGTGGTCATTTGATCTCAAGGAGATCTCACCTCCTCCATCTAGTAATACCCTAGGACATGATAATGGATAGAGAAGCTTTTTGGAAAAGTACAGTTCTAGTCAAATGTGGGGTAATATTTTTACTCAACTACATTAAACATGCCTAGAATGGCTTCCGGAGGGGAAAATTCAGATTTCATCTAGGTCTCTGGGAGCTCCCTGTGAAGGATAGCCCCTCCCTATTCTATCTTCCTTCAGCTCTTTACCTCCCTCTACCCTCCCATCCCTTTGGGAGAAGCACAGTAATTTCCTGCATTTCTTCCTCTGTGCCTGTTTGAACCCACAACTGTCACAGTTGTTCCAGCAATCAGAATGGCACTGGCACTGTGTGGGTGCTGTTCTGTGACTGAGCACGTGTGAGTGTCTGTGGAGTGGAGGCATGAAATGGGTGGGGGTGGGGATGTGGACCAGGAGCTGAGCTCTGTAGCTGCCCAGGGATAGGAGCATGTGTGTGAACATGCACGTGCTTGAGTTTGTCTGTCTGGGAGTAGCTCAGCCCTAGTGAAGGAGATGGCAGGCAAGCTGTTGTATTAACTCTGAAAGATTTACAAGCAGCCTTGTCCCATTTGTTCTTAGCTGGTAGCTGGCTTCCTATGGCTGCTTTTATGATTCGATTGCCCTTTTTACCTTGACTTCTGGCTCCTCCCCATTCCATGGTGAGACTGGGGGCTGGGCTTGAGTAGTCAGCTCTTCTGACTCTACTGTGGCCCACCTGCTCAGCAGCCCAGTGAGCTCCGCTGAAGAGCTGCCTCCTAGCTCTGGAACCTGGCCCACTGGTAGGTCCCTGTGATTGTCCCAGGTGCGCTGCTGGCTTGTGTGGAGGAAGACAGCTTTACAACAAAGGCCGGGCATTGTCTGCCACCAATTACTTTTCTATCACCTGCATTCTGAAGAGGAGAAATCTGGCTACAAGTAAACTGTAGTGGCAGCAGCAGGCTGGGTTGGAAATTGGCTTTGAATTTAGAACAGAGGAGGGTCTGCTGGCCTTGCCTCTAGGCTAATTGTATTAGTCAGTTGTATTTCCTAATTGTCTTTGATTATATTGCTCCATCTCCAGGCAGCTGGAGAGGGGGCTTGGAAGAGAGCAGAGTGGCTCCCAACAAAGGTTTGAGTGGAGCTTCTGGATAGGGGGTCATCTGTTAGTTATCAGGAAATCCCTGATCCATGTAGGGAAGTCTTCAGGAATGATGGCGACCCAGCCTATGAGCAAAATGCAACAGCTGTGCTATTTGTAAGAATGTACACTGTTAATAATTTAGTCCAAGTTTGATCTGCAAACGAGAGCATGAGGTCTGTGTATTATAGAACACAGAACAGCATGTTCATGTTTGTCTATGGAGAAGACACGCGATGTGTTACACCCCAGCACAGAAACCTGCCCGGCTTCACAGAAGAGTTTTAAAAATCAGTGCAAAAGGGTCAGATACAAGCTCTTCTCTTCAGATACATAGGCCTCAGCCATAAATGCCTTTGTCAGAGGTTGCAGTTGGCTGCAGAACAAGGCTGTGATCTGAGCTTGGGCCAGATTTTTTTTTTTTTTTTTGCCAGTCCTGGGGCTTGAGCTCAGGGCCTGAGCACCATCCTTGGGCTTTCTCAAGGCTAGAGCTCTATCACTTGAGCTATAGCACCACTTCTGGCTTTTTCTATGTATATGCTACCGAGGAATTGAACCTGGGTCTTCATGCACGCTAGGCAAGCACTCTACCACTAGGCCAAATTCCCAGCTTCCCAGCTCATCTTTTCTACTGAGATGTACAAATGGATGGAATTACCTCCGTGGTCCTAGCCAAAGGTGGAAGTGGGAATGGAGCAGGGAACCTCAGGAGAGAGCCTCTCTTTGTTGTCTCTGCCAGTGACTTGCTGTCCGTGCTACCTTAGTTAACTTCATTTATCTTGTGATGGGTCCAGATTGTCATTGTTTAATTTCTCAGAAGCAGAGCCTGTGCTGGGAATGGAAAGTTTGCTCTGGGAACCACACATGCTTTCTCCTGTAAACTCTTTTCAGGTACAGTTATATAAGTGATGTTCTAGCATATTCTTTTCTGTCATTCATGCAGATGGGAATAGCTGGCTTGTGGAAAGCGCTCTCTCTCTCTCTCTCTCTCTCTCTCTCTCTCTCTCTGTGTGTGTGTGTGTGTGTGTGTGTGTGTGTGTGTGATGCATGTATTTCCTTCACCAAGGCAATTTCTTAATGTAGGATAATTAGGAAAATTAATTCTTTCCTTGCCAAAGAAAATCCTTATCTTGCTACAACATTGTGAACAAGATCTGAGGGTTTCTAGTTAACCACAAATGAGCTTAAGGTAAACCTGTGTTTCAGGTTTACTTTTTACTCTTAGAAAGAGTGGACAGGAATCTTGGTTCTATTTATAGGCAGATCCAGTTTACAGGAAGATTGGAATCTCATTTGAAATATGACAATTGATTCTAAAATTCAGAAGAAGGTCACTAGTTTGGTAAGCAGACTGGAAACTTTGAGTTTGGAGAGAACATTTGTTACACTCAGCTGGGAGAAGAGTAGACTGCAACAGACATGAAAGTAAGCTAGGCAAGGTGTTACTGCTGGAATCCCTTTTGTAGGACATGCTATAAGAGTTTTGGTTACTTCCAAGGGCAAATGTGTAGAGAGGGTGGACAGATTTCAGCTCTAGATAGGAGATCCTTTTCTAGCCATTGAGGATAGATGTTCTCTGTCAGTGGATGTGTTTCAATAGAGATCAGATAGCTGTTTGCCAACCTTATTGGGGAGGAAATTGTCTGCATGGGCCAGTGAATCATTGAATCCTAACCTAGGCTCATCATAATTCCTAAGGAATTGTTTGTAGACCATGCAGATTTCTGGGGCCAGGAGTTTAGCCTAGTGGTAGAGTGCTTGCCTAGGATGCACAAAGAGCCTGGTTTGATTCCTGAGGACCACATATATAGAAAAATCCAGAAATGATATTGTGGCTCAAGTGGTAGAGCTCTAGCCTTGAGAAAGCCCAAGGACAGTGCTCAGGCCCTGGCTTTAAAGCCCCAGGACTGGCAAAAAAAAAAAAAAAAGAAATGCAGATTCCTAGGCCCCACTGGAAAGTGTAACTTCTGACAGTCCCGGCTGGGGTTCAGGAATGGATCTTCTTTATTTTTTATTTATTTATTTATTTATTTATTTATTTATTGCCAGTCCTGGGCTTGAGCTCAGGGCCTGAGCACTGTCCTTGGACTTTCTCAAGGCTAGAGCTCTACCACTTGAGCCTCAGCACCACTTCCGGCTTTTTTCTATGTATGTGGTACCGAGGAATCGAACCCGGGTCTTCATGCATGCTGTGCAAGCACTTTAACCACTAGGCCAAACTCCCAGCCCCTATTTTTATTTTTTGTACTGAGGATCACACACAGGTTCTTGAACATGTCAAGCGTGTGTATAACCACTGAGCTACACGTCCCAGCCTGAATCTACTTTTTAAATAGCTTAAATCTGGTATTTGAAGCTCTTCCAGTAGTCTTGATGAACAGCTCTTAGGTTTGGGGCCAAGATGAGTACCTAGGTTGTACTTTATCCAGGGATTTGGTGGTTCAATGTCTTCCAGTGGATAGCTGCCTCTTCAAGGTCTCTCTGGTATCTTCTCATTACATCGTCTCAGAATTTTAGTTAGCTTCTCATCATCGTAACAAAATCCTGAGATAGTTAACTTTATAAAGAAAAGAACTTTGTTAATGTACAATTTTGGTTCAAGAGCACAGCACCCTAGTGGGTCTGTTTTGGCAGAAGCCTAGTGTAGGCTCAAGTGGCCATGTCTTTAACCAGGATGGAGTGAGCTAGGGATGTAGCCAAACTCAGGCTTTTATAAAAACCATCTTGTGGAAACTCCCAGGTATTTGCAGAAGAACTCTTAAACATGTCACAGAAGAAACACCTCACACTGCCAGTAACCTTAAGGCCTTCCCATTAGATCTCACCTCCCAATGGTTCCAATGCCTGCCAGCAGTGCCACTATGAAGATCAAGCCTTTAAATCATGATGAGCCAATGAGGGATATAAATCATTTCATTGCCCTCAGCCCCTGTTTAAAGAAGCAAAATCCCTGTATCCCTGCAGACTCACTGAGAGGTGGGTTGATGAGTGTAGTCAAATGCAAGAATATAGATCTGAATGTGGACGGGGGTGGGGGGGAAGACTAGATAGTGGTAGCAATGAAACAGAATAGTACAGGTACATAGCCCTGGACTCACATTCTCTATCCATATATACCTCCTGCACCACTCTCACTTACCCCTACTTCCCTTCAGAGGCAAAGAAATCTGCTGTGGGATCCAGTCTTTTGAGATGAAGTATTAATAGGATGAACCTAGGTTTGCCTCTTGGTCCACTCATTTCTCTGGTGAATGACTTTGAAAAGCACCAAAGCCATGCTAGGAATGGGGTAGACTGTGGAAGAGGAGGGCAAGAGATTGGGAGGAACTAGAGAACTAGGAGATGGTTTGAAGGAGGGCAAACAGGATTTGGAGAAAACCATTAATGGTTGGAGCTGTGAGTATCTGGAGGGGAAGGATTGGGAAGTGGGGGCAGGGATGCCTCTGGGAACAATGGGATGATACAGTCACAAGTGAAGGGGAGGCAAACAAAGCATAAGGACACAGTGGAGGCTTTGTTCTTTAGGCCACATGTCAGGATGAAATTATAATGACTCTCCTTTCCCCTCCCAACTACCTCTTGCTGGGGAGAGGGGCCGGCTTATGAGCTGCTGGTTTTTTTTTTTTTTTTTTTTTTCTGTCTTGAGCCTCTTGACTGACATTGCTTTTTCAGAGTCCCCTCTCCTCCCCTTGGGCCTCCTGGGCTTTACCAGATGGCTCACTGAGATCTCACTGTGCTTTTGGAAGAGGTACAGAGGGCTGGATAGCCTCATGTTCATCAGCACTCAGCACATAGTAGGTACTTAGTGACAATCTGAATGAATGAACAAATGAATGAGTGGTGGAGTGGGTGGATGCCTGCACGCACGCAGGCTCTAGGCTGTGCTGAAGTGCTAGACCAACACCTCCACAAAAGGAAGCCACGCAGCTCGGCTTGGAAGCTTATTTTGGTGGGTTGTAATCCCAAACTCTGAGCAGGGCTTCCAAAACCCTCCTGCTGCAAGTTAAAATGTGTGCCTTAGAAACAGAGCTGTCGCCTGGCACTGCTGGTACTATATCACTGTACAGATTTGGAAACCATTGTAAAGTCAGTCATTCGTTCAGCCTTCTCATCATTTATTTTGCTAACCATCGACTCTTTAGTGCCTACTGTATACCAGGCACTATGTTAGGCCCAGAAACTGAAGAAATGGTTTAAACTGCGTCTGGTCCTGGCTCCCGCAGGATAGCCTTTAGCCCAGAGTCTTCCAGTGTGTTCCTGGGAGTGCTGTTAATCGATGTTTCACAGTTATACATATGTTCTGCGTCAGATAAATTTAGGAAATGCAGTTGGCCTTCTGTATCTGCAGGTTTTGCCTCTGTGGATTCAACTGCAAATTGAAAACATTTGAAAAAAATGGGTTTGTACTGAATGTGTGCAGATTTCTTTCTGGTAACTATTTGCTAAGCAATATAGTATAACAACTATCTATCCTGCATTTACATTGTATTAGATAATTATGTATTAGATAATCTATGGGTTATTTAGTACATGGTGAATATGCCCAGGTTATATCCAAATATTACATTCTTTTATGTAAGGGACTATAGAATTTGCAAATTTTGGTATCTGAGGACGTCTTGGAACCAGTCACCCAAGTATACCATGGGATAACTGCACTGTTAGACAGAATTCATACAGACTTCAAAGCTTTTAATATGTTTATGTGCATAAAAAGTTTCTGAGAGAAGAAGGCACATCCTAGAATGAGGTCATGTGTATGGTACTCTAGTACTTGTTGAAGATGCCCTGAGGTCCCGCCCCTGCCTCTGGGGTGACCCTGCCCGGAGGCACCAAGACAAGGGGGTTTGTTTGGCATCTTTCTTCTCTCAGAAAGGAGATTACCAAGCTGTATTGGCCGGCTGCCTGTTTTCAAGTCTCATTCTCCATCTGGGTCAGCAATGCAGCCCTTTTATAAAATAAGATGACGGGGCTGGAAGGCATCAGGGAGATACCTCCATCTAGCTTTAGTTTCTTTTAGGAGGGTTTGGCTGGCATTAAATATTGGAGCAGTTGGGCATTTGCATAATGACCATGTGGGGGTGTGAGCTCCATTGAATGTCTTTCTAGAACTTTTGTTTCAAGTCCTTTTGTAGCTTATCCTGGAGAAGTAGTGATAGGCTACTCCAAGACATCCTTTTTTTTCATGTTTTTTCTTTTTCTCCCTTTTCCACCTTCCAAAAGGAGTGCATTCATAAAACATATTGATAACAAACAACGAGCACGTACTGAGTCACAACACACTAAGCATGGGGCTAATGCCCTACCTGTATGACCTCATTTAATCTTAGTATCAACTCTATGAGGAAGACACTTCTCCTCAGCACATCCCTGCAGAATCTGGGGGGAATAGGTAAGTAATTTCCTCAAGCTGTGTAAGAGGTGGGTCAGACCCCTCTGTATTCCTGGGATTGTACCTTGACTCTTACTGACCAGTTTTCTAGCTCTTAGCCTTGAGTTCTCTAGCCTTCTAGTTCTCTAGCCTTGAGTCTTCAGTCTAGGTGCTGCAAGTAATCAGCACAGCACTCTGACCACAACCTTGCTAGGGGTTGAATACTCCAATTTTCTCCATGTTAGGGGATCCTAGTTCTGGGGTTTGTGTTCTACCTTCTCTACCAGACTTCTGTGAAAGGATTAAGCTCTAGCTGCCCAGAGTGGCAATGAACAGAATACTTCCCTCCTCCTCTTACTGTCCTTGGTTTTCTTCCTTTCGTTGTCTTAGTTCACCAGCTTCCTTCAAGTGCATCTTGAGGTCACTTCCCCAACCACCAATACTTGAATCCTTGTCTTGTAGTCCTTTCTAATGTGTATCTAGTCAGAGAGTGGGGAAGCCAAAAGAATCCAGGTTTGATTTGAACTCTCAGGAAGGGGAGGGACAAAAAACATGCCAGATACAGAACTTAGTGGTAAGGCCTTGAGCCTGCCTGGGCCTCTCTTTCCTACTCAGTACCATGTTTGTCATTGGTACATAGGGTGTGGACTACAGAAATATGATGTGAAATTTAAGAAACATTTTTTTAAATGTTATTTTTTGATTTGTTATTTTTAAGATTTATAGCTTTATGACCCTTTCCTGGTTGGTACTCTGACCTGTCTACAGATTTCTTTAAGCTTCTTTTATAAAGTGGAGATAGTTCTGTGACCTTAACTCATTTCTTAGGATGAGAAATGAGGGCTTTTGATTTGGAGCATTTTTGCTTTGGTGCAGGTATGAAAGCAATTCTTTTCTGACTAAAAGGTCTGCTGGCCTCTTGGCCAAGCTTTGACATTGCTTGGTTGGTGGAGGACTCAGCTATCAGGCATTCTTCTCCTGGAGTCTATACGAGTTTCACTAGCTAAGGTTGTGGTTCCTGTGCATTTCTCTCAAGGGACACTTGGCCTGCTTATTCTTATGGACTTCCCCAGACCACTATGTGTGGACAGTTAAAACTCAGGGTGGTTCAGATTAGTACTTAATTACTCAGCTGCTCCTCTGTGTGGTATGCAGGGGATATGTTCCTAAAGGAGCAAGACTTCCTAGGGAAGACTCTATCATGTATTAATGGAAGGACTTAGGTCAACGATGCCCTGTGGGATCAGTTGCTTTTATGGTCCTGTGGGTGGGACCACTTATATAAAACTTTCTAGAGATAAGATTGGTACCTGTCAGATGTTGAGAACTGGACTGGACAGTGGATTTAGTCCCTCTTCAAGGCTCAAACACCTCTACATTTAATCAGCATTTTATAGGTAGCAAAGGACTTCAGTGTGTGATCTCATTTGCTTCTCATAACAGTTGAGGAAGTACTGGTTAGGATGGGGGCAAACTTGGAGTCCTGGAGACAACCCTGAATGTATGATCCTGCCCAAGTTGCCTTGCTTTTCATCAGTCAGGTTTCTCTCCTTTATGTTAGTAATCGGCAGTACTCACTGGCAGGATCAGTTGCCAGTTAGCCGTGAGGTTAGTATATCTGAGGGCATTCTGTAAGCAGGCATGTCATACTCCTGTGTGGCTGAGGTCTTTTTTGCAGAGGAGGAAACAGAGGTTGGGAGAGATAAATGACCTCATTCAGGCCACACTGTTACTTGGCTTAGCAGCCACTGTGTACACATCCAGTTCTTGGAGTCTAAACCCAGAGTTCCTTTCACAGCCGGGCCCAGCAGTGAATCTGTTTGAAATGCCTGTTGAAGCTATAGAAGGCACAACTGCTCTCAGGCAGTTGTCTTAGCTCGGTTTTGAAAGCTGTGGTTTTGATCTGCAATGCCTTCCTTTTCCTCCTGGTGTCTGGCACAGATGGGCATTACATGAGTTGTCATTTCCTAGACCTGCAGTGATGCTGTGCTGAAGTGTGCAGGGGCCACCTGGGACCCTCTGCTTACCTGTGAGTAGTTGTATAGATGATGAGTGCGACTGACACTCGGGAGACAGGTCAGAAGTAACACTAGGATTACTTAGCTCAGTTACAATGTTGCCTCCTTGCTATTCTTCTGGTGGCATAGGTGGGACAGGAGAGAGAGGGGAAGAACCTGTCAGGTGTGTATTTAGAACACTTCCTAGTACTGTCTGGAGTCTGACTGAGGATCTTTCTGCAAAACTAGCATCTCATAGCTACATGGTTTAGTGCTTACTATAGTGTGTAAAGGCCACCTTTAAAAACTTGGCTATTCAGAACAACAAAAAAGTACCCCTAATATCCTTATAGCACTGACTCAAATGCACTTCTGTACCTGAACAGTCTTCTTAAGAAAAGTAGAGGAAAAAATGATAGTCTTTGACTGAGTGAACTTTCAAGATTCTATTTCCACACTTTTTTTTTGAGACTGGGAAGGCTATTTGTTCACTTAACATGTCCTAGTTCCTAGTCTTTCTCCAGGCAAGTCCCTTTTCCTGTAAGTATTTCACCATGCTACATGGACACGATCCATCACTCCCCTATCTGGCTCTGAGTAGATAGTGCCAGCTGGGAAGTACCTTGGCTCTGACCTCTCAGCCAGGAGTTCTGCAGAGGCAAAGCAGGGAAAGCAAATCCTAGGATAGCAGAGGAGGCTGCCTTTGCCACATCTGACCTTTGGAACTGAATTCGAAACATCCTCTTTGTGCTCACTGGGTTTTTTTTTTTTTTTTGGTAGTACTGGGGTTTGAACCTCCTGTTTGCTAGGCATTATTCTACCACTTGAGTGATTTCACCCTTTTTGTTGTTGGTTATTTTCAAGGTAGGGTCTTATTTTAGGACTGTTTATTTTATGCTTCCTGAATCACTAGGATATCAAGCACATGCCATGGTCAAGACAGAGTATTATGAACTATTTTTTGGTGGGAGGGGGCCTGGGCTGACTGGCCTCATACCACAGTCCTCTGATCCCTACCTCCCAAGAAGCTAAGATTATGGGCTTTTTCTTCTACCTCCTTAGTGCTGGAGATTGAACCCAGAGCCTTATGCATGTTATTCAAGCACTCTACCGTTGAATTCTACCCTTCAACCTTGGCTTGTCATTTTATCTTAGTGAATTTACTTATCTATCTTTCTACTTAGCCACTGGCTCTCTGCAGGCTGGCACCTTGTCTGTTCAAGTACCTAAGTTGTTTACTGAATGTTACTGGCTTTCAGATCCCCTACTTTCCCAGCATTGGAGGAAGAAGTAAAAAGGCTTGTACTTTCAGATTCCACAGAGAGTTCTGACTGTGGCAGAGGGGAGTTCCTCACAGTGCTCTCTCTCTAGACTGGCATCTTCTCTATCAGGGCACACTTCTCAGTCCTGTTCTTAGAAAAACACTGGTTTGCAACATTACCTCCTCCATCCTTGGGCCCACTCTACAGGAGATGTCAGGAAGGGCTATGGCACCCATTTTGCCTCTCTTCTCACCTTTCTTCTAGTTTCTTTTCCTATCCATTGCTTTTTTTTTTTTTTTGCCAGTCCTGGGCTTGAGCTCAGGACCTGACCACTGTCCTTGGATTTTCTCAAGGCTAAAGCTCTACCACTTGAGCCTCAGCACCACTTCCAGCTTTTTTCTATGTATGTGGTACTGAGGAATCAAACCCGGGTCTTCAAACATGCTAGGTAAGCACTCTACCACTAGGCCAAACTCCCAGCCCCCTTATCCATTGCTTTATCTTCATTTCCCTCTTGGTAGCGCTGGGAGCTGGGAGATTCTCAAAGACTCCACAGGAGACAAGTTCCTGAATATATTGTCAAGACCACTAATATGAACAAGGATCATGACTCACATTTCAAAAGGCTTGCTTCATTCCTTTTAAATCATTCTCATGAAGTAGGCATTCCCACAGTGCATTGCAAATTTCCTGACAGTATTTTCATGTATACAGTGTGTGTTTCTGTTTCCATTTTTCCTTGCAGATGCCCCGGGCTGAATTGTAGGCTTTCTATGTGGGTTAACCTCAGACAACACACCCAAGAATATAAGATGTCAGAAAGGAAGGCCCCATTAGGAGTGTCTACTTGATCCCAGTGGCTAGGCTCAACTGAGGTGACCTGGACATCAGTGTTACTTATTTATTTCTAGGACTAGGAATTGAACTCAGGCCTTGACCATGTTTAAGCACACACTTCACCACTGAGCTCCTCTCCCATTATGGGCGTTGCGTAATGCCTCTGGGGATTCTAATACGCACCAGGCTTGGGTTCTAGCACCCGGAGCCTCCCCTTGTCAGTGGAGGCTCATGTGGATGACGATCAGCCTGATTTATGACTAGATTGAAAGGCAAGTTGTTTATATCTAAAGGGTTTATTGTGGTGATTCAGTAAAGAGTGATAGCCACTAAAAATGATTGCAGACGTGTAATAGGGGAAGAAAACTTGCTTGGTGGTTGGTGTCTAAAATCTTGTCAGGCAGGAGTGTGGTTTGGTATATTTATGTTGCTCTTATCACCATCAATTAACCCCAAATGTGGTTCAATAAATGGCTTAGTGTAGTGCTGTAATAACTGCAAGAATATTTTAGAAAATGACTGCTGGATGGGCCTCAGCAGAGCAGCAAACTTACTCAGTATTCCTGTCTGTTACATACAGACAGAGGCTCACTGGTTAGTATCACCTCTCCCTTTCTTTTGTATATGACATTTTGATTGTGAGTGGGGAGAGGTCACAAACACCTGGACTCAACAGCCTTGACTGTGCTCATTAGTTTTTGTCTTTCTCCCACTGGAGTATAACCTAGCAGAATCTGGAGTAGGTACTCATTAAATGTCTGTTGGATGCATGAATATATTTGCTCAAGGTTACATAGACGGTAGATGGTAAGTACTATTAATATTCCTTCAGCTCTACACCTTGTAAAAAGCAAGTGATGATACAGTTGGTGCCCTCCCCATAGGTGTCTGTTGTCAGTGTGTGTTGCAAAGACTTAAGAAAGTAAAGTCAGGTAATATTTAGGATGAGGAAGAGATGAGTAGGTTCTTGAAAATAATCCTTCCAGTCCACTGTGATGGTAGCTTTTTTTTTTTTTTTTTTTGGCACATTTGAATCAGAACATGTGAAATATCACTGCTGCGGCCTCTCTGCCCTGGAAGCCTAGAGAGACAGATGACACAGCCCATTGAGGGCTGACTGGAATGTGCTTGCCATGTGCAGTGCGGCGTGTGAAGCCTTCCTGTCCTCAGGTTAAGTGTTCTGCTAAGGGCCACATATAGATTGCGATGTGGTCTTCCTTTGGAAAAGGGTTATCTGGGGAGAGTTAATTTTGGAATTTGCTTTACATTTATTTTTAAAGTGGAATATTTCTCCAGCGTTGGTGACAGTGGCCTAGAAAAGCCAATTAGTCACCATCTGACGTCCTCCTGAGTGGGGTGTTACCACTCCGTTCCTGCCTCACCTGCCATTGGCACGGTGACTTCAGCTCTCACAGGCCTTGATTCCTCACACCTGCAGTCTGTTAGTTTTCTGCTGGGTGAAGGGTAGTATCATTCTCTGTTTTCTTCCTGGGGGTATCAGGGTGTGGGGGCAGCCCCATCAGAGGATGCGATGGCCCCTCCCTGCTGAGACCAGGTCTGGGCGCCTAGGCCTCTGCAGCTTATTTTATGTGCTTTTGTTTCAAGAGAGGGTTTTATTGTTTTGAAATAGAGTTTTACTTTTTGCTCAGGCTGAATTGAAACTCCTGGACTCAAGTTACCCTCTTGCCTCAGCTTATTTAGTAGTTGGAACTACAGGAGTATCACTGTACTTGGCTTCCTTTGTCCTTGAGCTCTATGGTTTTTCTCTGTGTCTTCTTTGAAGTTCTGATTTCTTTAAGGGAAAGACATCCTAAAAGTTATGGAATGTCCAACCCTGAGTTCCCTGGAGTGAAAAGAGGGTATTTACATGTTTGCCATGTAAGAGCAAGGATGAAGCCCCTACCCACACCGGAGATGGGTCTTGGAATGATAAATAGCACATTCATTCACATCCCGGTTATATCCTGAGACACTATAGGGACCTCTGCCCCAACTCAGGGGTGTGGGTAGGATAGTCTCTTCCCAGATAGAGTACATAAAAATTTCCAGAAGTTGAGAAGCTTGAACCAGCTACCCAGGTGGCATGTACCCAACTCTGTGTGTATGTGAGCTATAACTTGTTCTCCTCCCTCATCCTACCTCTACCTTTCATGGGAATGAATCACTAGGTAGTATTAGAGGAAAGTGTCTTTTTCTCTTCTCTTAATTAAAGTGTAATGATCTTTGTGTTCATGTGAACTCCAACTCCTGGTGCTTGTCATGGAACAGCCTTAGAGAAGCTTCTTGCTTGGTATATAGGAGCTGGAAAGATGGGCTGGGGTGCCCCTGAGAAAATATGTGGAACTTACTTTGCTTTCCAAGGCTTGTGATCCCCAAGAAAGGCTGAGTATAGATATTCAGTGTGTGGGAGGGGTCCCTTGTAGCTTTGGAAATATCTCAATAACCAGCATGAGGCAGTCCATGGCATCCACATGTCTTAGGGACAGTAACCCTTTTCTTTTTCATGTATCAGCCTTATCCTCATCACCATCCTGATGAGGCCCACTGAGCTTTGGACATGAGGAGGGAAGAGGGGACTTTGCCATCCCTTGAGGCATGTTCGGATGGAAATCTCCTTTTCAGAGACACCCAGCCTAAATAAGGACAGTATTGCCAAGTCCCACCATTTGTCACACTTAACATATGCAAGGCACTATGGCAAACACTTAATATAATTTATTTGGACTACTCTCCTCAAAAGAAATCTAGTAGTAGATGCCATGATTTTTCAATGTCTTCCAAAGCTCATGGGCTGGAAACAATCCAGTGCCAGTGTCATAGGTGCCTTAGTGAGGAAATGAGGTCATTAAAGGGCTCAGGGTTAATCTTTTTCTCCCTAGAGTGGGTTCCAGATAAAAGGACATGTTCTTTTTCCTTTTCTTTCCTACCCTATAGAACCATGAGCCACATAATCTTCTGCTCACTATAAGTCTGTGGCATTCTTTATGTCTGTACAAAACAAATTAGACAGTGGATATTTTTTCTTTTCTTTCAGATCAGATCATTTTGTAGATAAGGAAACAGAGGCTGAGAGAAAGTAATGCAGTTAGAAAGAGACAGTGGAGGTCTAGTGTTTGTACTCCTAGTGCTTTAGTGGCACTCCAATCTGTGTGTGCAAGAATCCCTGGCAAGTCTACTTAAAATGTTCATTTCTGGGCCTCTTGTTGAAGAGTGATCTAGTAAATCTAAAGTGTAGCTCAGATACCTACACCTTAAATAGGTTTTACCAGAAACTAGAGGCAGGTGCCCTGGGGCCTTTCAGTGCCCTATCTGGGAGGAGAAAAAAATTGAGACTGTCAGGATCCCCTTTCTAGATGATGAGAATGCCAGGCTCTTCTGCAGAGGTGGATTTCTGTGTCAATTTCATTTCCAGGCAGGCTTAGGAAAGATGAGGTGTGATGTTAGATTATGGATAGGAGGGGTTTGGGGTTGTTTGCTTTTAACTGAGCCTATGCCTGCTGATCCTCAAGGAACAGATTGGAAGCAAAGTATAGTGCATGAATTAGCCCGGAGGTTGAGAGATGAGAAGTAGCTTGGTAGCAAAGCCTAGGTGAATAGCCAGAGAGAGAGAAGGCAGAGATGTCAACTGTGTTACTTCAGGGGTAGCAACACTGACAGGAAGACTCCGTTTTTTCCATCTGCACACATCCCTCAGATGGTCTTAAAAGTTTTTGCGTGAGGAGCAAATAAGGAAGTGCTGTGGGAAGGAAGATATACAGACCTAAGGAGATAGAGCCACTTAGCCAGAGTATGATTCTCAGATTTTTTTTCTAGTTATATAATCTTTTTTATGAATCTCTGTCTATCTTTCTCCCGGTCAGTGTTTCTCCATCTGCTTGTGCCTAGTTTGTCCCCAAACAAAATTCATCATCCCTTTATTTTCGTTAATATCAGTTCTCTGTTTGCACGGGTACTGGCATTCAACATTTGTTGAAGTAAATTATATAACAACTATCTGCTGTATGTTAGGCACCCAAACTCTGTTCTCGATTCTCAACCCATACACAGCGCCTCCTATGTATCAAGCACTGTGCAGACATGTAAATAAGTTTCTCCCTGTGGTCCTGTATGTTTACATACTAGCAGAGACCATGTTGAGATAAGGAAGCTTAAGTAGCTTGGTCCATGTTCATACAGTGAAGTAGGCAGCCTGGAGGAGTCTGGGCTCTGCCCTCTAACCACTGCTAGCAGAAGAGTCTAGTAGGGTAAGGGGTGCTCATTCTCCTGGGGCCCAGTATGATACATGTCTTTCAGCAACAGAGACAAGCATGCAGGTTATGCCAGAGAAGAAATGGTGTAGCTTGCTTGGTTTAAGGAGAAAGTCAGAAGTTTCCTCAGAGAAATGTTCAGTGAGCTGGGTTGGAGGATGAGTGAAGCATTCAGCAGCAGAGACAACTGGAAGGGCAATCCAGGCACAGAACAGCAGGATCTAAGGCAGGGAGATAAGGAGCCACTTTGCAGCTTGGGAGGCTGGGAGAAACCTAGTACAAAGGTGAGCTGGTTCATGGGAGGGTCTAGGCAGTGAGGAGACTGGATTTAGGAGGCAGTGGAGGTCTCTAGGAGACTTGTGTGTAAGAGAGGGAATGCACATGATTGTGTCATACTGAAAAACGTAAGTGTTCCTGTTGGTTCACAGAGGCAGAGCCTGAAAGTGTTGGCAGGTGGGAAATGGCATGACAGGAACTTCAGACAGAGGCAGACACTGGGGCATAAACACCAGCCCATTAGCTGCCTTCTGTCTTGTCTACCAAAGGCCAAATCCTTACCTTGGGCCCCCTAACCAGGAAATTGTCTCAAGCCTCTGATTATCTAGGTATTATTTCCTTCCCAGGACACCAGAGTGGTCTCTCAGGGCATGTCTTGCTTTCTCTTGAGTTTTAATTATCCCATGGCAGAATCCTTCTCTCACATGAGGGTTCTGCCTTCATGCAAGTGTTAGGCACTTCAAGATTAAACCTCCAAGTTCCTCCTTTCTCTGGATTCAGAGGGCTTGGTGAACCTGGTTGCTAGCCTTCAAGGATCTATCCTTCTGTGGTACCCTGCTGTCCAGATGCCCTGACGCTGCAGCTCCCAGTCCTCTCATAAGCTGTACCCAGTCTCCACGGATGCTGACCCTTCTCAGGAACTGTCTGACGAGATACGTATTTTATTCCTTTCTTCTGCTGGGACTCCATGTTACTCATTTCCCCATCACATTCCCATCCCTACAGGGTATTTCTTTGGAAAAGCTCCATAGACCTCAGTTTTTCCTCTGGACGGTAAAGGTCAACAGTCATATTCTCTGAGGATGGTGTTGAACCCTAGCTGTGGTGTTAGCAACGTTCTCTGCACAGGACAGCCAAGTGGCTAGCCCTTAGTAACGACCTGTGGTCTGTCTCACTGTGGTGGTTTTGCATTTAAAGGTCACACATGTTGTAGGACACTCATTGCTTCTCTTGACTGCTTATGTATTTTGATGTCTGTTCACACTAGAAGAACTTCCATTACCTCAAGAAGAAAGCAATGAAGAATAAGGGCTGGTTCTGGATCAGACCATGCAGTTGCTCCTCCTTTGGCCCTGCCCTTCATCTGGTGGCTACACCAAGTGATCAGCCCAGCTTTCCCAGGAGTGAGATCAGCTGTGAGCTGGGAGATGAGTTGCCCTGGGCCACTGTAAACTGGGGAGTAGGCTTTGCCAGTCCTCCCTCAATTCAGGGGGTGTCTGCTCCTGAAATCAGTCAGATGACCAGTGTCCCCAAGGATCAGTCTAGAAAGGCAAATAACCTATTCATGGCTTTTATTTTCTATTTTTCCTTCCCTCCCTCCCTCCTTCCCTCCCTCCCTCCCATCTTCGTTTCTTTTCTTCCTTCTTTTTTTCTTCCTTTTATTTTGGTTCTGGTCCTGGGGCTTGAACTCAGGGCCTGAGTACTACCCCTGGGTTTTTTAGCTCAGGGACTGTGCTCTACCACTTGAGCCACGGCTCCACTTACAGCTTTTTTCGTTAATTGAGATAGGAATCTCAGACTTTGCTGCTTGGGCTGGCTTTGAACTGTGACCCTCAGATATCAGACTCCTGAGTAGCTATGGTTACAGGTATGAGCTGACTCTGTTAGGGAAGAGAGAAGGACATGCATCTGCTTCTCCTAGATATACTTCGTTCTGTAACTTTATGAAGATATGCACACATACAGCAAAAGAACACGTAATCACTTACAGGACAATAGAGGCCTCAGTGTTGAGAGAGCTCCAAGCTGTGAAGCCTGTGAAACAGAGGCTGGCCTTTGTCAGATGAGTCACCCACAGGCTCTGCTAGGGTTGGTGACGGCTATCACCATTGGATACATTTCTTGTTCCCAAGTGAGTGCTTAGGTAGGACAGGACCTATGCCTGGGGTGTGCGATTATAATGACATCCGGAATGTTCTTCTGCCTGCTTGTACCATTGGGGATGGACCCAGGGCTAGCCAACTGGGCAGACAGTTGGAAGCCTGCTGAGAAGTGGCCTGCCGGCTTCCTGCCTGTTCATTACCTTGTGTGCACCCGCCCCTTATCTTCAGCATTCCACTCCCCTCTTCTTCTGAGAGGGCCCCTCTCATCCAAGCTGCATTTGGTTCCTGGGGAGGGACTATGGTAGCACCAAAAAACCACAGCAGACCCTGGCCCCAGCTGGCTGTTGGAGGCAGTCTTGAGATGGACCTTTATTTTCTTTTTGGCTAAATTAACATTTGGCATTTCAGGGTGCTGGCCCCATGCCCGGCTGCTCTGGCCTTCTGCCTGTCAGCTCCTTTGAGGCTATTTTTTGCCATTTACTTATTTATTAACTATTATTGCTCCCCAGGACAGATGGGCACACATACTGACATTCTTGTATATGTGTGTATGAGTGTGTGTGTGTGTGTGTACGTATGTACGTATGTACACATATTCATACACATACACTTCAAACCTAGAGCCCATCATAAAAACCAACCTGCATCACCAAGATGAGCTTGGGCTGGAGAAGGGAGTCATGATTGAAAGGATATGCATTCTGAGTCAGGCTGGCGTGGGAGCTGTGGGGGTGACAGGAAGCAGCGACTTCCCCAGAAATGTCTCCACCCTCAAGGCATCTTCTATCCCTCTTCTGTCGCCTTCAGGGTGTTGAGCCCTGGCAAGGGCTGAAGGGTAGGAGGATTGTGGTTCCTGCACTGGCCATTTCTTCGGAGAAGTCAGCAGGGGGCCTAGGAGCCAGAAGACCCCTGTTAGAACTTAGGAGCATACGCCTCCTCTTGGGAAGTCCTGGAACCCACTTCTTCCATATCTTTTACAAGCTCCCATTTTCCAGAGGAGAAAACCTTGGCGTCTGTCTTCAGAACACTCTTGGCCTGGTATGGGAAACCCTGGCTTTTGCTCATGAGACGTGCCACACTCAGTGTGTCTCACTATTCAAAGGCTGTCAGAAAGCATATGCCTGAACAGAGACAGCGTGCACAGGCCCTTCCCACTGATGGTTTTTAGGTCAAATACCAGCCCCTTAGTCTACCTAGACCTGTGATCCTTGCTTGTGCAGGGCATTGTATGTAAGCAGGGATATGCAGGGCATTCTTTCGGGCTTTGCAGCACATGCATTCTAGGGCTGGGAGCTCCCTTGTGCCCTCCACATGGGAGGTGCATGATACTAGCACTCTCTAGGCAAAGCATGGAAATGAAGGCAAAAAGGAGGGAGGGACCTGGGTATATTTGGCCAAGGCTACCTGAGGTCTTTCATGGACCTTGGCCTGTGTATGTGAGAAACAGGAAGACAGTGAGTGAGGCTATCAGAAACTTCGTTGGTGGCTACCCTGAAGATCCTCCCCTGCTTCAGGCAGACATAGCACTCATGGGACTGGATAGTGCTGTGGAGGGACACTGTCCTATCGGACCTTCTTGCCCTGGCAGTCAGTGACAGGTCTTCCTGGAATGGTATGAGGAAAGTCCTTGTGGGTGGAGAGTTATCCTCTCCATCAGATTGCAAGCTTGCTGAGGGCTGGAGCTGTACCTTCTGTCAGACTAGGAGGTCTGAAGATGAGTATCATAACTCCCACATTAGATTGGGAGTTTACTGAGGGCAGGCAGGGCCTTTTTGAGTGCTTACACGTCCTTTGTCAGACTGAGCTGCCAGAGGATGGAACTATGTCTGTTCTTTCTTCCCTTCAGGATTCAGTTTCTGCATAAGGTGTTCAGTCCTAGTACTTGATAAACTGGGAAAGAGGCTGTGGGATCTTGGTGTCAGTTTGATTCGATTGAGAAATGTCTCAAGAGATCACTAAAACACACCTCTGCGTGTCTGTTAGTTGTTTGTAGAGAACACTAACCAGCATCGTCCAGTTGTGAATGTGGGTGGTACAATCCCATAGACTGGGGGCTCAACTGGAATAAGAATAAAGGAAATAAAAGAGAAAGCCAGTTAGTACAGGCATTTTTTTCTCTGTGTGTCCTGTTTACAGTGTTGTCATTTGTTCATGTTTCTTATTGTGATGAACTGAAACCTCTGAAACCAAGAAATAAATTCTTCCCTTTACATGGTTTCTGTCTGGCATTTTCTCACAGTGACAAAAAAGTGTGACTATCATAAGGCCTCTTAATGTAGCTAGAGGCATGAGAAGGGAGGAAACTTCCCATCACTGGGAAGATAGAGCCTCTAGTCTTATGTCTTCTGCACTTCCCTCCACTTCCTTTTCTTCTCAAGGGTGGAGTACGGTTTTATAGCCAGAGTCAGGATATCATAAGCCTGATAACCCATTCAGCACTTGGGATTGTGCCAAGCTTGGATGTGGTGAGACAGTATGGATGTGGCTGTGGGGTGGCAAACAGACACAGGTGGCAGAGGGGAATACCAAACCACGTTATAGGGTGGTTCTACTGCTTCTTGCTGGGCTCAGAATTAAGGCCTGGGGTCTTCTGTACCCTCATCTCCCTGAAGGGAAAGTATCATCTCCTCTTCATGAAAAAGCACAAAGTTCATGTGGACAGTTCTCAGCTCTGCATGTCCTGACTAATGTTTCTTCGAGGATATGATAATCCTGTGTCTTTGTTCCCCCTGCTGGAGAAAGGACCATCCTATTGATGGATGTGCCTATTCCTTCTCAAGAATAATCATAATCTTTGGGCTTTGTGGAACTCTTGGCTCTGAGAGCTCCTAGTGAGTAGGGGCAATGAGAACGGAGAAAGCCTTGGACTGGTGAGCCTGGCCTGCAAACTATAGACTGAAGGCCTGGGAAGAGGTAAGTCCTAACCATGAGACCTCTTATCAGGGCAGGGAGTGGGGATTTGCAGCCTACCAGTCAGTCTTGAGCTCTAGCCCTTTACTGCCCCAGCCCTATATTTGGCAGGTACAGGCACAGTGGCAGGTGCTTAGGTACCATTGTGGGGAAGCTCTGGGTTTGCTATCCTCTCTGCCACCTACCTACATATAAGTTCCTTGGACAGATAGTCACAACTGTCTAAACCCTCAGAGTCTTCATATAGCAGTAAGGGCTGTTGCTCCATGTGGCTATTGTGAGAGGTATTGTACCGATCTGGATGAAATGCTTCAACCTTCCCAGTTGCCCTGAAAATACCACAGGAAGGTCAACAAAAGCCCACTAAATGCCTAGCTCCTCTAGACACTGTGTTTGCCTTCATTTTCCCATGCTCCTTTGTAGTTCAGCTTGTGACAGCTCTAACTGCTCATCCAAATCTGATGAGCATTTGGTACTACTTTTCTGAGAGTAGAGAGAAAAGCTGGCGGGAATGGGAGCTGGGAAGTGCCCTTCAAAGGCCCCTCTCTGCCTGGGAAGAAGTTGGCAGTCCCAATGCCCACACAGTTTTCAGCCTCAGTGAAGACTGCATTATTATGAGCTAATGTCTGTGCTGTCCCCGGAGTGGCCAGGGAAGAAACATCGGGTAATGTGATTACTACAGCAGTAATAATAACAACAACACACCCACAGTTATGGAGAAGGCCATGAGGGACACACTGGCCCACGGCCAGGGCTGTGGTTAGTGCCCCAGGGATGATGGTGGCACTTGGAAGCAGCAGATATCAGACTGGACTCCCTCTCCTGCAGTTCTTCACTAGTAAATAAAAAGTCTACAGGACAAATCAGTAAGTCTTTTTCACTGTGGCAGGGCAGTAGGTCTGATACAATGTAGTCTTTCACCCATTTAGGAGTAGGCGGAGGAGATCTCTGAAAGGGAAGCAGTGGGCTCCATGTTTTCTGTGTGGTCCCTGCCTCTGTTTCACTCATCCTTTTAGAATTTCTTCCTCCCAGACCTCATCCATTTGCCTTAGCATGGTGATTTGAGCCAGGGTGTGGGGAGCAACTGACCTGTGTGATTATTATTGAGCACTAGCTAAGGACCATCTGAATTTGAATCTTGATGATGTCATTCTTAAGCTGTGTGACCTTGGGAAGTTATCTAACCTCTCTGGATCTCAGCTTTCTCATCATAAACTGTGTGACCTTGGGGAAGTTATCTAACCTCTCTGGATCTCAGCTTTCTCATCAGGAAGTAGAGACAATAAATAATAACCTAAGCTATAGTGTTATTAAGCATGTTTATGATAATTGTAACACATAGCAAGGTCTATGAAAGTTTTCTCTTTTCTATTTAACATGTAGGAGTAGTACTAATAATGATTTCCATTCTTAGGGTTTGTTGTGTATTGAATTGTCTTCCCAGAAAGATGCTAAAGCCTCGGCCCGGAGTACCAGTGACTGTATTTGAGAATGAGATCTTTGTAGATAATTAGAGCAGGCCCTAATTCATAATGACCAGTGCCTATATAAAAAGGGGAAGATTTGCACACAGAGATAAATACAGAGGAAAGATGACCTGAAGACACACTGAGCATTTGCAAACCAGAAAGGCCTGGGGCTGCTGGAAGATAGGAGATTGGGAACAGATTCTTTTACCTGGGCTCTCAGAAGGAACCCATTCTGCTGACACTTTGATTAGTCTCCTGACCTCCAGAACTGGGTTTCTGTTTGAACTGCCCTGCTTGTGACTTTTTCTGTGATGTGGTATGGTTTATAGCTCCTGCTTGGCCCCTTGGGCCACCTGCTGGTTATGCCAGGGGCCAGGGATCTGGGGCCTGCTTCCAGTCTTTGACTGGCCTTGAGCCTCTGCATGTGCCTCAGATGGTTTCCAGCCTTTGTCCTCACAAATGAATAGAGATGACCATTTACAGAGCTTAAGTGGAAACGGGGAGGTAATGCTGAAGAGGGAAAGGCCTGAACCTGTCTGCTTCTCTTCTTACCTATCTCCTGGAACTTTATCTGAGATCTCTTAGCCTCCATGTCTGTGTGTGAATATGAGGATAAAGAGAGCATGTCCCTTATTAAGTTGCTGTGGCCTCATGACCATGACTCATAAACTTACAATCAGGCTGTGCTGGACAGAGGAGACCTATCTGTCCCCAGGGTAGGTGATGTGTTCCCATTGTAGCAGCCAGTGCCAAGGCCCTCCACAGTGCACCTTGGCAGCCTGCCTCAGCCAGCTCACTCCAGAGAACAGGTTGTTCAGTTTCATTTGTACAGCTGTGCCACCAGCATCTCTGTTGCGGACACAGCCATGAAGGTGTAGGCCTCACCCTTAGGGAGCTTGTTCTTTGTGTGTGTTGGGAGTGTGGGAGGTGTTTCAGGCAAGAACAGTTTACTCTTAATTGAAGGCAGAATACTAGAAGGAGAGGCAGAGCTGGGGAGGGAGCCATTGGGGGGGGGCTGACCAGCGGCAGAGCCTCCTGGGGGAGGTGGTACTAGAGATGGCTCTGAAACACTGGCATTGCTGGTGAGGCATAGAGGGTGTAAGGGCCAGATGCTGCATACATTTGGTACACTGAATCTTCTCTAGTACAATGCTCTCTGGGACAGGTGGGAGATGAGATGGAAGACATGACACTTGTTGGCTGCCCTTACGTGTATGCGTGTGAAGTGTGGTTGTACGGGGCATCCACTGAAGTGCATGGCAAACAGGCATGTGTGGTGCTGCCTGTGCTCTGGAAAGGTCAGTTGGACAAAGGATGTGGATGGGAAGCATTGCCCTGAGAGTCCTATAAGAGGCTGTTGCAGCATGAGAGAAGGTCAGGGAGAAGGCCAGATGTTGCTTTTAAAAGAGCAACAGTATTCGGCAGGTGAGGAAGAGGATGTGAAAGATGGGCCTGAGTGAGGGAACAGTATTCTGTTTTGGGAGAAATGACAGGCACTGTCTGTGGAGGGAAGTGGCTTGGGCCACTGCAGAAGCCTCTAGGGAGCAAGGAGCTTGGGATCACCATGGGGCAAAGGCATCCGGGGCCTCTGCGCACCAGGGAAATCCATCAGAGTTTCTCTAGTCAGCAAGCAGTTGTAGTTACATGGATGCGTGGAAAGAGATGCTTTACGAAGGATTAACTCTCCAGCTGTGGAAATTAAGGACCTCCTCCAATCTGGAGAAACAAGAAAGCTATGATATAGTTCCAGTCTCCTGCCTTCAGGAGAACCAGAGAAACCAGTGACATAAGTCTTAGTCCAAGTTCAAAAGCCCAGGCACTGGGGAATGATGGTTTAAAAGCTTATAGTAAGTCCAGAGGCCTGAGAAAGTGGAGTCAGTGTCAGCGGACAGAAGATGGATGTCTCTGCTTAAAAAGAGAGTTAATTTTCCCCATCCTCTGCTTGTTTGTTCTATTCAAGCTTCCATTTGGTGACTCAGCCTTATCCACCTTTGATGAGGTCAGTGTTCTTCCTCAGTCTACCAATTGAAACGCTAATTTCTTTTCTAGCCTTCTCAGAGATACACTTAGAAATAATGTGTTATCAGCTATCTGTACATCCCTTAGCCCTATTAAGTAGCAGGTGCTGAGGTAGGGTCCTTGGCTGACATATGTGCCACTAGCTCTTCCAGGAAGCAATAATCAGCCTGAGCTCAGACCTGCTCACCGGGGTGATGATAGGCAATTAGGAGCACTTGAGCTGGGCAGGTCTACTTATGGAGCTATATGGAATCACCACACATGTTGGAGTTCAGCTGTCTGAAGAGCGGGGTGTTATTGATCAACTCTGGCTGCCATAAGAAAATACCAAACACTAGTGGCTCATACAAAGTGTTTATTTTCGTAGAGTTCTGATGGCTGGACACACAAGATCTAGATGGTATCAAGAGTGGTGGTATCTGATAAAAGTTATCCCTGTAAGATGCAAATGGCATCCTTTTCGATGGATCTTTATGTGATCTTTTCTCTGGAGTTTCTTCTTCTTATAGGGGTATCAGCTTTATAGTATTAGGCCCCAATCTTACGATCCCTTATGGCCTAATTGTTTCTCCAAAGGCCTTTCCTCTGAATATACGTGTACTATGGTATAGATCAACAATGAATTTGGCAGAGGGCACAATTCAGTCTGTAGTAGAGAGTGTTTGCCAGTGAAAGCCATGGTTGGCATCTTCAACAGTGTCAGGGTGCTTTGTGGAGTAAAAGATCCATTTGGCAGGAGCTGGCTCAGAGGCTTAGTACCTTCAGGCTCGCTCCCTTCTTCCTTGTCAACACAATTTTGCTTAGATCTTCCCCACTGCTGGACAGCTTGATGTTTTCCCAGCGTCACTGGATAGAACCTCCTGGTTAGAAAGGTACCATGGAATGCGATCTTACCTTTAGTTCCTTTTAGGGACGAGTGTGAAGTAAGCCCTGGAATGAACTCTCAGGGGTCCTGTTGGAGAATGGGTCTCTCAGAGGGTTAACTGTCACTATCTCCTCAGGCGTACCTTCCCCCCTTTCCTTGCCCCCTCCCTGGACCCTCACCTGGTTTATGTATAATAGCCCTGTTCCTGCCTGGGAGCAACATCACAGATTATTTTTTTTTAAATATGAAACACTTCAAAGTAAAGAGGGTAATGAACATGTCCATCATCAAGATCCAACAAAGGTAATAATTTTCCCCATTTCTTTCTTTCTTTCTTTCTTTCTTTCTTTCTTTCTTTCTTTCTTTCTTTTTTCTTTCTTGTAGAAATACATTAAAACAACTCTCCTGTCCATTTACTCCTATCTATCTATCTATCTAGCATTTTGAGGGAAAAAAAAAGTCCTACGGGGTGCTTGGTTTCTGCCTCCCTGTGGGATCTCAGTGCTACCAGCAGTATCCTGCCACTCTGTGTCCTGCTGTGTATTTTCTCCAGAGATATAGAGTTTTTGGTAAAATGAAGGGAACGTAACCGGGAAAGCAGTGTAGTGAAAAGCTGCTGCAGAATAACCCCAGCGGTCTGGCTTGGCAATCAGCTTGCCTTCTTCTGGTTGGAGCAGCTCCTCAAGGCCACGGAGCTGCTGTGGGACAGGCCATCCCTCCCCTCCTGCTCTGGTCACAGGAAAAGTAATCATTTTCTAAACGGTCCCACAGATGCTGAAGAGAGGCTCATTAGTTCTCCCAGGGGCGGCCATCACCTCTGGGAGGACAAGTGGCACAGCTCTGAGTGAATCTGGGTCATTTTACTCTGCGCCATAAAGCCCTCCCCAGGGCTCTGGCGAGAAGTGCTCTGACCAGCTGGGACCACACGCACATGGGCACCTGGCAGATCCCCTGTGACTGTGGTATGGAGGGTCACTGGTGAATTGTGGGCTGGGAAGAAGCTTAGAAGGCCTGGGTCCAGGGATAGAGGATGTTCCACCCTCTCCCCTGGTCCCCAGCTGAGCCAAAGGAAGTTTTATGATTCCATCTCATCTCTTGTTAAAAAAAAATGAATTTCTCGCCTTCCCCTGGCAACTCAAATCATGTTTACAGAAAATATCAGAATCTAGAATAAACAGTTCATATCGGGCCCGAGGGCCAGTGGGGCCGTGGGATAACTCGTAGGTTTCTTCCCTGGTGGGGTGAGGGATTGTGGCTGCTCCAGCTGTCCCCTAAGTTCTGTCAGGATTCTGTATAGAAAAGCTTTGGAGTCAGACATCCCCACATTCAAATCCCTACTCTAATCCTAACTACCTGAGTGATCCTGGGCCGGTACCTTAGCCTCTGGGAGCTTCCTGTCTCCTCACATACTGGTCACAGGAAGAGCTGATTTGAAAATGAGTTGTCAAGTCAAGCCCTGGCTCTGAACTGAAATGTAGAAATGCTGCTTTATCTTCTCCCTGAGTTGGAACTCCCACATTTCTCTGGTATTTACTTCTAAATTCAGGGAACCATGGCCAAAGCAATGTAGGCACTACTCCCAAGGAGTGTTTCCATGCTCTGCCCTCCACCTGGGAATGGAGAAGGCGGAGTGGCTGAGAAGTGGTAGTGGGACTTTGAAAATTCAGTGTTCCCCAGTCATCCTTCACTCACCCACTCCAAGCAGATCCCCTAGGCATTTCTATATGATTCCTCACAAAGGGTTGCCCTACTGACCTCTACAGCCTCCCCACCCTTCTCTGCCTTGCTCTGAATAATGTTTTATTTCGATAAGCCCTGCCAGGGATCTTCAAGGTTGTTTCTCTTTGCTCTGTCCACACCGTCCCCAAAGTGCACAGAAAGGAAATGACCTTTTCTGGGTCACACGATGCAAGATGGGACGGTGACACAGCTCCTGTCCTTGCTTTGTGTCTCTTGGTCTCCAGTGCTGCTTGCTCCTTCAGGGACAGAGTGGAGCTGCCACAGCATGCCCAACACACTCAGGCTTACTGAACAATTCAAGTGGAGATGAATTGTTCTCTCTGCACTCACCGTGACCAGGCAGATCAGCTCCCCAGGGCCACCCTGCTGCTTTGTGTCTGTCTGTGAAGGTGTGTTAAAAACCATTTTCTCTCTTGAGAACCTCAGTGGTTTGGATTTGGAGAGATCCTATTCAGGTCTGGATACATCATTAGCCTCTGACCTGGCCAATCAGATCCTCTTTGAACCCAGTTTTCTGATTCTATCGAGAAGGGAACATCTTTTTCCTTGCTCAGGCTGAGATCAGAGGCTTCCCAGAAATAGAGCAACCTTCCCTGGGCCCAGCCCACCAATGAGTCTGAGCTCATAGCCCAGCCATCCGCCAGGGATGGGCAAAGTTCCCGCCTGCCATAGATTTGGGTTTGGGGGAACATATGCATTTGAGGCACACATTGCACTGTGCTTGTTGAAGGTCGTTGCTTCAGGAAACAGCCTGGTCCTTGGCTTGGCCCATCTGACAGGGGATGCAGTTCCTCTCCTGTGAACTGGCAGCATTTCCAAGATGAAGATGGGAGAACACAACAGGGAGTCCGGCTCATCTTGTCCTGAAGGAGCCTGTGTCTGCTTCCCATGCCGAGGACGTCTCCAGGGGACTCTTTTACTTCTACATTTCACAAGGGGACAAAACCTGGGGCTTGGCTGTGATGCCACACTGAGAGGCTGTTCTGAGCGCCTGTATTGGGCTGTTGGGCAGTGCAGTCACCAGCTGTCCTGACAGGCATGTGCGTGTTTGGGCTATTTAGGGCAAGCATTGAAAGAGCACATAACCATGACTGCCCTTTTTTGTTTGTTTGTTTTGTTTTTAGCCTGAGGAGGGATCCAGATGTTTCTAGTTCTGCAGATTTTAAAGACCAGACAGGGATAGGAAATGAGGGACAATGGAGAGACAGATCCTAGAGCTGCCCACTTAACCAGCTAACTCTAGTAGAGCACAGATTTCTTCTGTACTAGACCCTCACATTAAGCCCCTGACTCTCACACATATTTCCTAAACTTTTGTTTAGCTTCTGTCAGAGCTCTCTGCCATTGTACACAGCAGCCATGGGTATTAGAACTGCTGTCATTGTGCTTTCACAACACCACCCAAGAACCTAAGCCCAGCCCCTGCGGGCATTCCAAAGTACATACGGCTGACTTTGGGAGGACACTGTGGTTGCACTGATGACATCTGTTCAATCAGAGAAGCCTGTGGGGACACTTCGGTCTTTGGGGATGTGTGGAAGGGGTCTTGCCTAGGCTGACTTTGAGCTCCTAGGCTCAGGCAGTTCCCCTTGCTCAGCTTCCCAATATCCGCAACTACAGCAACTCTGCCTTTTGTCCCTCCAGCCCATGCTTTCTTCCTGCTGGGGAGAATGACTTCTCTGAGGACAACCTGGTGTGGGAAATGAACTGAGGGCACTCTAGTTAGGCCCTGAGGGTAAGGTGTCTGTGGCCCGCAAGCCTCTCTGAGATCTAGCTTTGTTCCTCTTGTCCTCCCTATATAGAGGAAGACTTGAGAGGGAGCGTGTAGTTGGGACCATCTTGAGGGCCGAGATTGGCATTCTGAGCTTCTGGCTGCTGTGAAGCTTGTGAAGCTCTTGCTACCTGTTAGAGGAGGAGGCAGGTTGGTAAGGTGGAAAGTTCTGCTGGGTGTTTTTGGGAACTGGGCCCATAAACTGCCAGGATGGTGCTGGTTATGCACAGGGCGGGTGATGAGGTTCACCTGGACCTCTGTGTATAGTCAACATGGTGAAAAGCCCTATTGGCCTGCTCACCTGTGTTGTTATGTCAGCCCAGCTGGCCGAGGAGGGCCAGCCACTCCTGGGTGTATGTGTACAACCAAAGGCTTTGGTCCCTGTGTGCATCTAGGAGCAGCTTCCACTAGCCTGCCTTGCCCATAGAACCCGGATGGGATGCTGGGGCAGGTCTGAGAGCACCACTGGTGAGCACCACTGGTGAGCACCACTGGTTTGCTCCTTTCTGTGAAAGCCTGGCTTGGAGCTACCTCCAGCGGGTAAGCTTCAGTCCATGTTAGAATTTAGAATGATTTGGGATCCTGGGAAGGCTTAAGCCATTGTCCTCTATTTATTCAGGACTCGGGGATCTCAGGGAAACCTCACAATGTGTCTAGGATAAGGCACAATTCTTTGACACCTTGAACAGGGATGGGTGAGACTGGCAAGTGCCCTGCTGACTTTAGCAGGTTTCTTCTCTGAACCTGGAAGAATTTCGTTTACTTTCCAGACATTGCTTTGCTCTTTTACTGACTCAGCCCTCTTTAAGGGACCCAATGGTGGGTGGTGGTGACTCTTTGAAGCAGTCGCTCATACATTCATACAGCCCTGACCTCTGACTTCAGGATGCCCCGTAGAGCATGGGGACAAATGAAAGGTATACAAGGCAGGAAGAAGAGCTTTCTGATGGAAAACCCTACCCCTAATCCTAACTCCAATTCCCAGTGTCCTGCTATAGTTTCTGGCTTGCAGATGAGAAGAACCTTGAAGGACTCGTGCCGGGATTGCTAACTCAGTAGAGGGTGATAGCCAGTAGATATTGATGGTGTGCTCAGCTGTGGCTGAGCTTCTTTGTTGTACCCTGTGTGTTTAATCTCTTGCTTCCTCTCATTGCAGCCTTCTAGGTATAAGCAACCTTTTTTTCACTTATGGATGGCTGTGGTTTAAGACCTTGAAATAACGGGGGTAGGCTCTTCCACCCCTGGGAAATGTGTGTCTGTGTATAGGGGGTCTCCAGGATACTCTCCCTAGAGAGAAGAAGGAAGAGGAGAGGAGCTCTTTTAGAGGCAGAGCTTCCCTAGAGGGAGCTTTTGTGAGTTATTTCCTGAGGAGTTCCAGAGAGGAAAGTCCCAGTACTCTGCTGTCCTCAAGAGCAAGGATTCTCTCTCTCTGTCTCTCTGTCTCTGTCTCTCTCTGTCTGTCTCTGTGCGTGTGTGTGTGTGTACCCTCACCCCGGCCTCCCTCCCTTTTCTCTTTCTTCTTTCATCCTCCCATCTTTGAAGAGAGCCCTGAAGGTGGATGGTGCTTCTCACTGGGTCGACAGGAAACCCAGCACTCAGAGCCTTGTGGGGAGAGAAGAGCAAGTCCTGTTTCTTCCTGCTAGGGACCTCAGGGATATGGGGCAATTGCCTCAGGGAGAGCAGGGTGTGAGATGAGGGACCAAGGAAAAAGCCCAGAGTTATCAGCACATTTATTACTGCTTTTTCCCAGTGGATATTGGCTGTTCCCATGTCTGTGACTAGTGGAGAGAGAAAAAGTTAATCTACATATAAGTGATGGACTAGCTACTTCAACAACAAAGAAGTCCTCCCTCCACCAAACCACTCTGACAGGTGGGAGGGCTCACCAAGGAGTACCTGGGACGTTTCCTCTGTTGCTGCTAGGCTTGGTTAAGCAAGCAGAGAAAAGCAAGGGAACACTACCTTGTGTCCGTGGGGGCCAAAGGCTTCTGACTCACCTGGCCAGATGAGGTGAGCAAAAATCTGCATTTCTAGCCAGTTTCTCTTGTTGCTGTTGTTGTTGTGGCTGCTGCTGCTGCTGCTGTTGCTGTTGCTGTGGGAACCCCACTTTGGAAGCTATTGTACTAGAGAACTGAGCATCTTTGCCCTTCTTTTGCCAGGGTTTATTGCTTGGACAGGACTGTTATCTGGATCATTCTCTATCTGCAAAAGGTACACCCCCCAAAAAAAGAAATCCTCTGAGGACATACTGAGACCAGGTTTGCTAGGGCATCCACTTGTTCTCTTTCACATTTTGCGTGGTTTTATGGTACTTGACTTGACAGCACACTCACTTAGGATGGGGATTTCACCTTACCAGCTTCCCCTTCTCCCCTAACACTTCATGCAGAGCCCAGGCACATAGAGGAACTAGAGGCAGAGTTGGTTTGGCTACAACATAGAGACTAAGAAAACAAGGGCCAAAAAGGGAGGGAATTTCGCAAAAAATGTTTCAGGCTATTATGAACAGAGGCAAATCTAGAACTTGGCCTGCCAGATTTCTAGTTCAGGAAAAACAAACTACCTAGCTTTCTAAATCTTTTCTGTATTTTATTTACAGAGTTACATACTTGTATATGTAAATGCAAATCATATAGCTAGAATTTTGTATTGCATTTTAAAAACAACGTTTTATATACTAATTTGCTTGGCAAGTATATAGATGAGTGTCTGGGTGCTGTTACTATACCATCTCACTCAATTCTCAGGGCAGCAATGATGACCAGCTGTATCCCATGGAAGTGATTTTCTGTGGTTTGTTCGACATTTCCTTAGCATCAGATATGAAGTTTGGCATTTGGAATTTTTGCTATAGATCCAGGGCTCTTTATTCTATCCCAGGCCATCTGTTACATTTCTTTTTATATGCCCACTGTCCATTATATGTCACTGATACATTATCTAATACCATTCTCTTAAAAATTGGAGTGAAATCCATTTAACACAGAATTAACCACGCCAGAATCTAAAACTAAGTGGCACATTTGCAGTGTTGTACAACTACTTCCTCTCTCTCCTTCCAAATATTTACCTCATTTGTTTCTCCCCCCACCTCAGTCCCTGGTGACAGCTAGTCTGCTTTCTAGATATTTCACTTACATGGAATCATATAATACATATATAATACATATGTGGGGTGTCTGGTGGACAGAGTAGGTGAACCAACAACTCAAGGGTGGCTGCCAATGTGCTTCTCAAAGTAGCAGGAACAGGGCTCAAGAGGAGAGGGCCTTCCACTGGGTCCCCTGAGTGGAGTTGTGGGAGTGCAGACTTGGCAGCCTGAGTCACCCCACTCTCCTTGTTCTTCCCATCGTTACTACAGAGTAGCCAGTGCTCATTAAACTATTATATGTGCCATTTTGAGTAACCGTGGGAGAAAGGGAGTGGGAATAACACTGAGTCTCAAGAGCCCAATTTCAGAAAGAGAAAAAATTCCTTCCTTTCTCCTTCATTCCTGCAATCAAAATGAACACACCACTTGCCTGGTCAGTGTCTTTGTGACTGTTTGGTGAGCTCTGGGTGAGGGTGTTTTAAAATGCAAACTTTACCCAGGTGCTAACTAACACCTGTAATCCTAGGAGGCAGAGATTTGAGGATCATGGTATATGGTGAGACCAGCAGATCATAAAGATAGTTTCTTACAGCTGTCACGAGGAGCAGGGACAGGCCAACCAAGCCATATGGGGGCTAAAAGGGGGAGATAGAGGGAACAAAGGGAAATACGAGTAAAATTTTGTTGTTGTTTGTTTTTTGTTTTGCCAATAGTGGGGACTGAACTTATGTCCTCATGCTTGGTAAGCAAGTACTCTACATTCGAGACATGCTTTATAATCTTTTTTTTTTTAATGTTGCTTTTAATTTGTTATTTACACAGTCTAAGGTTTCTGCCTGGGGCCAGACTGTAATCCTCCTACCGTTGCACAAGCTTCAAATGTTAAAACATCAGAAATATGGAAAATGATAAAAGGTATAGTGAAACTGTAGGAAAGCCACAGGTCTTATTTTTAGTCTAGCCCCACTCAGGCTCATCTCTGGCTATTTCCCCTTTGCCTTCTGCAGCTCTTAGGTTCTAGAAGAACCTCTGGAAAATATCCTGTGGCTTAGAAGCATTTGCATCTTCCAGGGTCCATGTAGTCTTTGTCCCTATCAGAACGCCTGCTGAGAGACTTGGTCCCCTGTGAGTGCTTGTTTTACGAAGGATAAATGAGTTAATGGCCTTCTTTCTTGTATAAGTAAATTCTTGCTCCTGAGACTGGATTAGTGACCTCAGGAGTGGAATATTTTAGGAAGTTGTTGCCTCCTGTGTTTTACCTCTTGCTCATATGCCCATTTTCCAAGTTTACAGCCTTACCAGATGAGGTTGCCTCATCCTACAGAGCTTTCTTTTATAAATTATTCCATCTTAGAGAGTTAGGAAAGGAATGACATTGATCAAAATGCATCGTACTCACAAACTGACATGTTGAATTGAAATCCTTTTGTATAATCGCTTAAGGATAATTAAAAAACAAATAAATTGACTGGGCACTGGTGGCTCATGCCTATAATCCTAGCTTTTTGGGAGGCTGAGATCTGGAGATCATGGTTCAAAACTAGCTGGGGCAGAAAAGTCACTGTGAGACTCATATCTCCAATTAACCCCACAAAAACCAGGAAGGGAGCTGTGGCTTAACATGGTCAAGTGTTAGCACTGAGCAAAAGAACTCAGGGACAGAGAACCAGCCCTGAGTTCAAGCCCTATGACCAACCAAAAAAAAAAAATTACCCCATCTCAGGTATTCTGTTATAGCAATATAAAACAGACTAGGACCTAGTCCAGCAGGGGAAAGACTGAAGATAAGTGCTGCAGCAGATGATTTGTGTTGGCTCTCCGTTCTTTTAGCTATGAGCTAGTGCTCACAGCCTCAGCAATGGGTAGTGGGAGGAGTGAGTGTGGCCCACGCTGCTGTGGGCTGGGTCAGGGCCCCAGTCTCTTGGCAGGAAAATCAAAGCCACAGCAAGGGGAGGCCTGGCATGGGGGCCTGTGCTTGTTGATCCCTCCAGGCAGCTTTGCTTTCAAGGGGCTATTCCAGCAGAACAGCAGTGGTGATAGTTAACACTTCCCAAGCTGCCTGTGCTTCTAGTATTTGTGTCCTCTGGTAGACCTAAAGGCATAGAGGAGAGGGTTAACTATCTCTGAAGGGAAATTGAGGCCCAGTGTAGATGCTAAGCCCCAGAGCAAGCTCACTGATCAGCCGACACAGAATTTCTTTCAAAGTTCACAGAAGATGATCTTCAAAAAGAGGGAATGAAACAGATATCTGCCTCCTGGAGGACTGGTTCTCTGAAAGATGAAGGCATGCCCATATCTTCCAGGCTTGATTCCCCGAGGCTGCCATCTTCCTTGCTATTCAGGATAGGGGCCTTGATTTATAGCTTTCTCATCTTGTTCTATCTGGGGAAGACTCTAAGGTGCTGAGCTCAGAGTGTCTGATAACTCACTGGGCCTCTATGGCTGGGCATCCTCGTCTGAGGAGTCCTTTCCCCCAGCAGCTTCCCCACCAGGGAGACCTGTGTGTTTGTTCTGGGCATAGTGCACATTCTTCTCTCCAGAACCCAGTGGGAGAGAGGGACCAGGGGAGGAGCCAGGCCTCAGACACAGGCAGGGAACTTGGGCTAACTGCACATCTCTAGACTTTGATTGACTGCTGTCCCCCATGGAGCAGGAGGTACAGAGTGAGAGGTTGAAGAGAAGGGTTGAAGGTACCAGGAGGGCTCTGTTTGATGTTCTGAACTGTCCAATGGCTCAAGAGGTAGTCACACCAAGACACCCTGTGTCTTGCAATGGCTGTGTTTGTACAGGGTCAGGAAGCCATGGGATGTGTCTCTTTTGGTCTTATATTCTTAAGCACTTGAAGTGATCCTTAATCAGGCATTTAGTCTGCAATGAAAAGTTCCCTGGCGTGTGCCAGGTGTTTGGCCTAGTGATAGAGTACTTGCCTAGCATACACAAAGACCCGGGTACGATTCCTCGGTACCACATACATAGAAAAAAAAAAAGCCGGAAATGGTGCTGAGGCTCAAGTGGCAGAGCACTACTAGCCTTGAGAAAGTCCAAGGACAGTGCTCAGGCCCTGAGCTCAAGCCCAGGACTGCAAAAAAAAAAAAAAAAAAAGTTCCCTGGCGAAGTGCCCACTCCTCTCCTATCCTATCCACTGTGGTGTTTTTTTGAGTGTACTCTGACATGATGCTGATTAACTGCATCTGTAGAACTTCATAAGATTGACTATTCAACTTCATTCAGCAATTCCTGGTAGGCAGATTTCTGTGTTTCTCTATGGATTTCAAGTTCTTTGAAGGAAGATTGTCAGGTCTTATTCCATTCTTGTCCACTAAGTAAACTCAAAGTGTTTGCTAAAGATGGGAGGAATACACATGGTTTTTTCAATCAAAGCATGGTTCTATCACTTGAGCCATGCCTCAACTTTAGGGTTTTTTTTGCTGTGTTTGTTTTATGATGTTTTATTGGAGATAGTCCCATCGACTTTTCTGTCTGGGATAATTTGGAACCTCAATCCTCAGACCTCAGCCTGCTGAGTAGCTAGGATGTCAGCTACCAGCATCAGGTTCCAATAAACATTTATAATGACAAAAAAAAGATGGGAGGAATACTTTCCAGGGAGCTCATAAGGAAGGGTACGGAGAGACATCAGTGGAAGCCTGAAAGTTGATAGATTTCCAAAAAGGGATGGGATTGAAAGCCACAGGGCTGCAGGAGCATGATAAGGACATACAGGGTAGAGGGACTTGGGTCTATTCAAAGTAGCTGTACAAGGGGAGACTGGGAGAATGTGGCTCAGAGTTTACTCATTTCAAAGACAGCAGTGACCCTCTAGGAGCATGTACACGATATGGTTGGTTAGTTCACCAGGCAATGGCATGTGTTTGTTGGAAGTGGCATCCTTAGGAGGCTACCGGTCCTTCTTGCTGTAGAATATTTCCCCATAGCAACCCTGCTAGCTGGTAGTGTTACAGTCTTCATCCTACTAACAAGGAAACAAGTCTGGTGGCACAGGCCATCTATGGTAGAGTCACAAATCAGACCTACATTTGTCAAGATCAGTGCTCCTCCAGTCTTTGGCAGGTGTGGATGAGCCCATGGAAGGTTCTGGGAAAGAATCTTGATTTTGTTGAACTCACATCAGAATTGGGGAATGCTTTAAATGGTTTCATTTTCTTCTTTTATTAATTCCCCCTTTAAGTTATATAATAAATGTAACATAAATAACATCTTAGCTCCAATAAAAAGTTGTAGACAGTTGGGCACTTCTGGCCCATGCCTATAATCCTAGCTACTCAGGAGGCTGAGATCTGAGGATTGTGGTTCAGAGACAGCAGGAAAGTTTGTGAGACTCTTATCTCCAATAAACTATTCGGAAACACCCAAAGTAGTGCTGTGGCTCAAGTGGTAGAGTGCTAGTCTTGAGTACAAAGAAGCTCAGGGACAGCACCCAGTTCCTGAGTTCAAACCCCAGGACTGGCAAAAAAGAAAAAGAAATAGAAAAAGACAAGGTTGTAGACATAGCTAGAGGTTCCTTTAAGCATTTTCCCCAATCTTAGAGTTCTGAGCTACTCTTTCTTGGACAGAGCGGTTGCTTGCATTTCAGGGTCCCCTGAGCTTGCCAACATTGTTAGCATACTGCCACCAGGCACAACACAGACCAGTGCTGTCAGACAGCCAGATTTGGTCCCAAGAATAGTTACTCTGGGTGAGAGCTATGCTCTGTAGTCTGGCATTCCACCTCTGGGCCAGGCCCAAGTGGACTGTTTAGAGTGGAGGGCTGTCCTATTTGCCATCAACCTTAAATGGTCTTGCTTGTGGTCCAGTCATCCCTCATGTCCCTTGATAACTGCATGCTTCTCTCTTCTTTACTTTATCTGAACCTTCCCTCAGCTTGACATCCTCAGTCCATCTCAGTTGTTGGTAAGAGAGGGCTATGGCCCTCTCTGTCTGCTGGGTTGAATTTATTCCCCTTAGGTGTCCCAACTATGCTACCTTGAAGTGCTCAGGGGCTCTTGGTCCTGGCCATGGAGGAGCTGGTTAGCAGCCCTGCCTTGTCCCGCTGATGTCTTTGTGGTTTCCCCACTACATCTGCTCTAGCCTGTTATAGGACCTTGTCTGAAATGTGACCTGGGTAGTTCTCATTGCCTATGGATTCTAGGGTATAGGCCCCATGGAATCTTGGAAATATCCAAGTCTCCTGCTAAATTTCTACAGTTCTTGCTTGGACAGGAAAAGTTCTCTGGGTTAGTTTGGTAATAGTTATGTCACATCAGAGGCCAAAGAATAGCTGAAAGGAGCTGAATGGTTAAGTTGACCCTGCCATGAAGACAGTTGACCAGTGAAAGGTCAGGACTCAGGATGATTCTAGTTTCTTTACCTACCCTTAAAACATGCTATCTTGATCTTTCTACCCTTTGTCCTAACAAAAAATAACATACCCACAGCCAGGCAAAATCATTCATTAATACCAGGCTCTTGTTACTCTACCCAGCTCATTTGACCCATCACTAAATGGCCTCCTACAGATGTGAGTTGAAGAATCAATTGCTCTAGGATATAGGTTGATTAGATTGTGCTGAGTTTTCATTCTAACAGCCAATAGCTCTTTGTTGGAGATAAGGATCTCACAGGCCTTTCTGTCTGAGCTGACTTTGGAATGATTTTCAGATCTCAACTTCTTTAGCTAGGATACAGACATGAGCCACCAGTGCCCACATATATGTGTGTGTGTGTGTGTGTGTGTGTGTGTGTGTGTGTGTGTTTGTGTGTACACATGCACATGTGTGTGTATGTACTGGTACTGGGGCTTAAACTTGGGGCCTCAGTCCTTAAGCTTTTTTGTGTAAGGCTTATAATCTATCACTTGAGCCATAATTCTACTTCTATATTTTTGGTTGTTAATTGAAAGCCCATGCTGTCTTCAAACTACAGTCCTCTGGCCTCTTGAATGGCTAGGTTATGGGTATGAACCATCAGTGCCTGGCTTACTTTTTTTTTATAAGTAGGGACAGTCACTCCTCATCTGGATATGAATTATTCTGGCCCTGGTCTCCTGCTCTTTCCATGAAACTGAGGATTGAAGTGTAGCTGTTTGGCATTTCTCTGGCAAAGCCAGATAGGGGTTTGGACTCAACAAGGGTCTCACTCTCCACCTGGGCCTATCAAAGCAGAGAGGAGTCTTCGGACAAATTGGGAACCATTTGGATTTTATGCATTTGTTGTTTTTTTACACTTTGAGGTAAGGAAACTGGGCAGCCTATTGCCCTGACTGATTTCAATGTTATGGGCTCAGGTTATCTTGTCACCTCAGCCTCCTGAGTGGCTGGGAGTACAAGTATTTACATATGCAGATTTGGAATTGCGAAAAGATAGAACTATGTAGTCATTATTAGTATGATGATGAATTTCCTCTTAGTCTTTGTGAACATGAACAAATGTGCAGTATTTCTCTTAAAAATGTGACTCCAAGGGCCGGGAGTTTGGCCTAATGGTAGAGTGCTTGCCTAGCATGCATGAAGACACGGGTTCAATTCCTCGGTACCACATACATAGAAAAAGCCTAGAAGTAGTGCCGTGGCTCAAGTGGTAGAGCTCTAATCTTGAGAAAAGTCCAAGGACAGTGCTCAGGCCCTGAGCTCAAGCCCCACGAGTGGCAAAAAAAAAAATGTGACTACAAGATGATTGGGAAAGGCTGAGGGCAGGGAAACAGGAACAAAAGCATGAGAAGGGATATCACTGTGCAAGAAGTAATGCATCTATTATCTGACAAATGTAACTGTAACCCCTCTATATATTATCCCAACAATAAAAAAGTGACTATGATTGTACAGTGGTGCTAGCTTTTTAATATTCTGCTTTTTCATCTTTCAGAGGAACCCTATGCCACAATAAACAAATAAGACTAAATCAAACAGATATCTGGCTTTTCCCACATGGTCAAATCACATTCTGCATTGATTTTGTGTTCTTTTAAATATCTATCTAATATTTCATTAAGCAGATTCACCCTATTATAGTTTGACCATCTTCCTACTTATTATTAGACATATAATTTCTAGCTTTTTGGTGTTATAAATAGTGCTGAGATGAATAAGATGAAGGTCTTTGCACATAAAGCTTTTTCCTTATTTAGGATTATTTCTGTAGGTTCTCAGAAGTAGAATTACTGGGTCAAAGAGTTTGAACATTTCTGAGACTCTTAACACATATTGCTAAATTGCTGTACCAAAGGATTCAGCTGGTTCATTTCTCACCAGCAGGGTAAGCAGGCACAGATCTGGATGCATCTTGAAGCATCTACCTTCCGTATGACAGGTGAGGAAAACAAGATGTAAAAGTAGTGATCCAAAGTGGGTACAGTTGGTGAGGAATAAAGGCGATACTAGAACGCACAGGAATTATAGGGATTCTATTTTACATGTCTTAAATCTTCCCTTTATGTGTTCTAGGCCCTTCTATTGTATAATCAGTCCTTCTGGGGAAATTGAGAATGTATTACTGATGTATGTCACTGCTCCACATGTAGCCACATCTGTGGGTCCAGGGCTTGGGTGCTGGTTTTGTCACTGTCTTTACTTCTCTCATAACTCCTGACTTTTGATATTGTAACCATTGCTTGGGATATTCATGCTGACTCCCTGCTCTATGGAATCACTGCAGTCAGTGCATTCAAATAGCATAGGAAGAAACACTATGGACAGCATGTGCTGCTAGGACGTGGCTATTCTAAAGCTTTCCTGGTGCTGCAGATCTGTCCTTAGGGCACTAAAGGTCTAAATCAAATAACTGACATTCAACATAGTTTCTTCCAGAGACAATCAATCAGAGAAGTGTACACCAAGATAAAATAAATGATGAAAGGGTTGAAGTGGCATTATGTGGATATAGTTTACAATGCTATATTAGCCACTTCAAGCTGTGTTAAAAGGGTAAATTTTATGTTAAGTGTTTCTTACCACAAATTTAAGAACATAATAGTCTTACCACATCTTAAAAACATAATAAAGAAATAAAGTGACATGGAGAGAAAAGAAAAATGAGATCTCAGATTAATTTCAGATGGGACCATTATCTGGGGGTACTGAGAGCCACTTGAATATACAAGATGGGGGATTGTGATGGGAGATCTGGGGTGCTTATTCCTAAGAAGTAGATGGTGAGGCTGAGGCTCTGTGGTAATCCCTTTGAGAGTTCCCAGTCCAACTGGGGAATCTTGAGGCCTAACAAAGAATAAAGTTCTCATCTTGATCAGCTTGAAATATGGACCCACCAGTGGAGTTGCTTTACTGAGTAGCATTGCAGTGGGTGCAAGTAGTGAAAAACTACATGTAGCATGGCTTGCAGAAGTAAGTGACTGGTCATCCAGAAGCTGAGAAGCAGAAGGAAGGGTATAAATATGGAGGAGAGTGGGGAGAACATGAGAAAACAAAAAACAAGGCAGTGACCAGAAAACTGTCTCAGAAGAATAATGGTGATGACTAAAGTGGCTGGATGTAAGGCTGAGGTTAGCTTGGGCTGGAGGTGGGGGTTGTAAATGCCATAACATGTAGATCTGATCTGATAAGCTGGATCAAACTATTTCAGGCACTTGAGCTGAGGAATGATTGGATACAAATGGCATTTGAAGAAGATTATCCTGGTGGTGGTAGCCCTATGTGCTACATGATTTGGAGCAGAGGCATGAGTTTAGATTCTGGGCTAGGGAGCGAGTGAATCTTGGTAAAAGCACAGAGAACTGATTCCTTTCTAGGATCCTGTGTGGTCTCAAATCAGGAGACCCTGATGTAGTCCTCCCTCATCCAGGTCATGAGGTGGCTGTGCATGACTGAGTCAGGCCCACAGTGGTCTCTCCCTCACCCTGCAGCTAGAGTAGGGTAGGTGGTTCTGCTAGTGTACACGTGGAAGAGTTTTTGTTAGAAATCACTTAAGGGTTGAGTTGATGGTAAGACCCACTCTCCAGGTGCCAGGGGAGCTAGTTGCCATGGCAATGGACATATGTCTGCCAATAAGTGCCCTGTGCAGGAAGATTAGATGATGATTGCTTTGGTGTTGCAGGGCCAAGAAACATGAGTGTCTGAGTCTCAGGACTCCTATGAGCAGCATGTAGGTTCTCAGTAGCCAGCTGAACTTTCTCTTTATGGTCTAAGATCAGGACCCAAACTTAGTACCTGCTGCTAGTGCTCATTGGCTAATGTTCTACCAACTGAGCCACACCTCTAACCCCCAGATAGACTGTTTGATGGGAGGGTTAGCTCTTAACTTTTCCTTCTTAGCCTTCAGTTTGTCCTGTCTCCTCCACTCTGTGCAACAGCCACTCTGCTATGTGTACCTTCCACAGTCCCTTTCGCTGTTTTGTCTAGATCATTTTTGCATCTCTCCTTCCAGAATTTGAGCCAGAAATATATGTACTGAAGCCCTGCTCCCCATCACCCTCAATCTTCTCTCTGGTTTAGATCAGAGGAGAAAAATGGTTATCCTCTGCACAAGATGGAAGAAGACATATTACTAGTCATCAGAAAGAAATTTACAGCTATGAATTAGGGCTGGAATGGTGAGTCAATCATTTCTTTCCTTGACTGTCTTTGAGCAGAGAAGAGACCCCTGCTGGAAATGGGACACATGAGCAAGTGATCTGGGTATTACTGGTGCCTCTCTACCTCTGTTGTGCTGTAGCAAAGAGTAAAGAAAAAGTGAGACAGACAAGGCACAAACAGAAGTTTTGGCAGAGTTCCCTTCCCTTCCATTGAGTTCTACCCATTTTCAGGAACACTAGGACAGAGCCAAATTTAACTCTTCAGTTTATTGAGGGTTTTCAGAGAAAAGGATGAGTATGAGCCCTTACTGGACAAGAGGAATTTCTTCCCAGCCATTCCTTCTTCACTTGTTTCCCCTTCCAGGAGCTTACATTTAAGTTTTCTTAGAGTTTCATCATTTGTGCAAGTACCTGTGGCTTACATGCTCCTGTGTGCTGGAATAGGCAGAGTCTGGGTCTGCTGTGTGTGGATCTGGGCTTCTGAGTCCAGTAAACAGTATCAACACTACACAGGCCGAGGACCTGTCTACACAAAGATTATAATCCAGCCAGGCAGGGGGTGAGCCCACACAGAAGTCTGCCATTGTGAGGAGTGTCTCATCCAGTAGAGGAGATATTTATGGGGTGGGAGGCTGAAGGACCATGGCAGGTAGTGAGGCTGGGCACCCATAAAAGTGAGAAGTGGATAGAGGAGGCAGATAAGCCACAGGGAAGATAAGTATGTAGGTGGGTCCTGAAGGTCTGGTTGGAGTAAGAAACTCCAAGACAGACATACCTAGTGGACATTTCAGCCTTCTGAGTAGAAGGGAACTCCAATTCCTTGAGAGGGAGCCTCACTGAATAACTTGCAGAGGCCCACCAAAAGTGAGTGCTTCGTGAAGGGTTGCTTTTGCTTGGAAAAAAATTGCATAACAGCCTTCCCTCCAAGACCCTTGGGAACAGGTCCTTCTGTGTGGTTTGTTTTTCTAGGTAATTAAAAATTGATGCTGGCATTTATTATTATTATCATTTTTCTGATAATTTTCCATCTCCTTGTCTAGTGACAGCTACATAACCCTCTTTGGGTGCTCCAGGCTGTGTTCATATACATTAGCTATTGTCTTCTGGTACAGGCGGTGGCGGGGCTGGGGGGGGGGTATGTTTGCTTTTGTTGAATAGCCACAACTCTAGCTCCTGTGTTTTTATTTTTAATAATGTATGCACCTTTTAAAGAAAAAAAAGTCCTTTTCTGACTTCTTCATTAATAGGCTGTGACTTGTCACTTTGCAATGTTAACTGCAGAATGCCCAAGTAGCTCTGCACCCCACTCCCCCACCCCCGCTGCCAATTTGCTATTTCTAAACTGTGTGAGCTTGACAAGTGTTATTATTAGAATTTGTTCAAACTAGCAGTTATCAAGCACTTAGTGATAACCTGAGATTATCACTTATGGTGAAGTTCTTGCATGTGAGTGCTTAGTTTTAAGTGACATCTGTTTTGTCCTGTAGATGCCTTTTTGGCTATTTCTTATTTCAGCTGTACTAGAGATGGAAGGGGTAGGTTCACATTAAAAAAATTCATTCAAAAACAATGAGCTGCTGAGAACAGAGCACGGAAACACTAGATGTGTTAAACTGACATGATTGGAGGCAATACTCTTTTGTTTTTTACTCGAATGAGAAATAAATGTTTTAAAGTCACATCGATTTAAGAGGATAAAGGAAAAATATGTGTATTATTTTAAGGATAGAAAAACAAATGGGAAATATCACCAGCTTGAAGGTTGTAGTAGTTGTACACAGTCCTAGAAGGTTCCTCAGCAGCTGGGCTAGAGTCAGGCTGGCCTGGGCTACGTGATTGGGATGAAAAAAGTTGGTGCGCAATTAATCCCCAGGGCCTGACCTTATGACAAGCTATCATGTGGTGATCTCTGCCAGGCAGTGAGGGACCTTTTATCTTCTTCACATGTGATATAGCACCCCTAGAAGCTAACACCCTCATTTATAGATTGGGATATGGGCTTGCTCAGAGAAGAGAAGGAAAGACCCCAAGGCCATAGAGCTCTGAGAATAAGGAAATAAGTAGGATCCATTTTGTTCTCACACACCATGCTCCTGTGGGTGAAGATGAAGAGTACTGTGGGTTGCACAATTACCATGGGTAGCATATACCCTGGGCTTGGAGGGTCAGGGAGCAGGTGTCTGGACATGGCTTCTCTGCCTGGCTGCTCACTTACCTGCCTTGTTCATAGTCTCATATTACAGGGCCCAGAAGTACCTAGCTGTCTTCCTCTGTCCTCCTCATCAGTCTGGAGCTATTGGAACAGGAGAGGCTATGGAAGACTTCTGGGATGTAGATATTTTTCTTCCTTCCAAAAGTGTTTGTCTTTTGGCGAATGTGGTAGATAGGTAAGGGAAGTGTTAGTAAGACCTGGAGGTACTGTGTGATTGGGGGAGTGTGTGACAAAGACAGAAATAGGGACAGTGAGATAAAGAGGGAAACAGGTAGGGAGAGATGAAAAGAGAGAAAGTGATTCAGAGAATTAAAATAATGTAGGGGCTTGTGGGCGTGGGTTCAGACTCTGGCTTGGCTATCATCCACTGGTTGGTTGCCAACCATGAAATGTGAGAGTTGGAGATGATGTTGTGGCTTCCCTGCTTACCCTGTGCTGTCTTCAGAGCCCAGCATATGGCAGTGCCCAGAGGTGTACATCCTGCCGCTTGACTGCATAAGTCTCATCTAGGAAGTCTTTGGAGTGGGGGAGGAATCTTCCTTGCATGCATACTCACTCCTCTTTTTCTGATCATAAAAGCCTGAAAAGTAAAAACAGTATCAAAGTAAAGAAAGTCATTTATAATTCTACCCCATTTGGCTATCTCCTAAAAATAAGTTAAAGCTGAAATTTATATAATGTGGGAATGTGAAGTAAATTGTTTTGTGATTTGCTTCCCTTACTCTTGCCAGGTCAAGTAGTGAATCTTTCTTAATTATATAAAGTAAGTTAAGTCAAATGTTCTACAATTGAAGAGGAAATGCTCAGGGTAGCCAGTCAATAGCTACTGGCTCTGCCTTACCCCCACAGCCCTTGTGTCACAGAGATGCTTTGGGGGCCTCAAAGGGCCTACATGTGGATACTAGCAGCCCCTCTGGGGAACTTGGCAATTAGTAGAAGAGAGATTATAGAGCCATGGGCTGCTCCTGACTCTGGTCTGTCAGCCCGCAGGGGCATGGCATGATATCCTGGAGCCTGACTGGAGCTATGTGCTTATGTCGTCTGAACTGTAAATGAGACCTTCTGCCTATGTCATCACTCCTGCTTGACAAGACCTTTGGGCTCTAGAAATGGCTAGGTACATTCTTGGGGTGAGAGTATTTTGGCATTATTTCAACACTATGGCATTTGAAGTTTGAAAAGGGTGACAATGGAGTCTGGACGGGTGCAAGTGCAGAGACAGCCCCAGCAGTCTTTGGGTGAGAAGACTACCTCCTGAGGGAGCTGTCCCCATCATTTGCCCTCAGTCTTAAGCCCAAGTTTCTCATTCTTCTGAGTGGGACGTCCTAATTGCAATTTATAGCTTCTCTTTCCCAAGAGGTAGTCTTTCATTCTATTTTGCCTTCCCCGCGTGGCACTAAAGGACATCTGGAGTTATTTAGACAAGTCTGTGTTCATCAGGGTGAGAAGGGTGGCTTCAGCCCAATTTAATGGTCCAGACTCATGTGCTTTGAAATTCTCAAAATGTAGCTCACTTTCTTCATCGGAGATCAATATACTTTTGCTTCCTTTTCCATTTGTCTCCTCCCATCCCACCCACCTGGAGGGATCAGTTGCACAGCCATCCTCTGGGCTCCCAGAATCCCTGACAATGTGTTTGGGCAGCTGTTCCTCTGTGCAGGTGCACTGGGTAGCCCCCAGGTCCCTGAAGGGACAGATGGGAAGTGTGCTGGCCCTGGCCCAAGGCGGGATCAGCACAGTTTCCTTGTAGTATTTGGTTCAACTTGGGGTATGTCATTTCAGGGAGAAAGGAGGCCTCCCTGCCTACCATGTATCCCCGTGAGTCTGTAACATCCACTTACATGTGGAACAGGTGGAGACTGAAGAGCAAGGCTTCTTGCAACTGATACAGAATTCAGCTGCTGTCCTGAGTAGGTGAAGGGGAAAGAAAATGAATCCATTCCAAGGATGTGACTGGGTGGCTCAACTTCAGGCCATTCTACACCTGCAGCCTTGCTGGCCCAGAGGACTGTGAGGAATTGCTTCATTCCCACCTGCTAAGCCCAGATGGAAGCCAAGCCCTGTCCTTGTTGTTCCCTTGTAATCCCCTCAAGCAACGTTCAGTCCTACTTTGGGAGGAAACGGAAGGATTCATCTCCTATCCAAGCCCATTGGGAGGAATCAAAAAACGATTTCAAGAAGGCCCAGGCTCTAAGAAAGCTCTCTCTGTACATGATGTAGCAGGCCCTCCAGCTCTGAGGTCTCACTGGGAGTCATTGCAGAGCCCATTCCATCCAAGTATTTAGAGATCAGCAGAAGACATTCAGTATTAGCAAATGGCACCAAGGAGATTATGAAGGCTGTATTGACATCCTGCCACTATCAGTGGTTCAGCTCTGTCTTCTTTCCCCTTTTCCACAAGCAATAGAAAAAGTTAATGGTGGCCATGGGCTCTGTCTGCTGAGGAAGAGGTGTAGGATGTAGCTCTGTCCTCTGAACTGAGGGTTCCAGTGTCTGTTGATGGCCTAGAGATGGGCAGTCATCCCCCTTCTGTCACTGAGGGACACATGCTCTATCCTGAGCATACCCAGCCCTTCAAGGACCATTTCCTGTTTCTCCTGGCTCTTACCCCATAGTACCCTCCACCACACTTGAAGGTGAAGATACCTTGCATGCGTGGCTTAGAAAGCCTACAGGGACATTTATGTGCTCTTTGCTAGGTTAGTTTCTGGTTGTGCTTGCTTCATTCTGGAGTTGATCCAACTCAGAGCCATAGCCAGACAAGCACTTAATTCTGGGAGAGTTGATTGACCCTGTGGCCAGTGAGGGGAAAGTTATAGGTTTTTCTAACCTCAGGGTTAGTGTTCCTCTCATCGGCTTTCCACATGCCTTTCTGTATGTGCTGTGCTCCTGGGGGCTTTACCACAAGCAAGAAACAGATGTGAGCCAAGTGCCTGTGTGTGCATGCATAATGGGGACTGGGACCACATTTAACTTTCTTTTTGTAAAAATTCCATGGATCTTGTTGGAATTTGGGGAAAGTGATGTAAAGATTAGGGGTAAAGAGTCAGGACTGCATATCCTATTCCCCAGAGGAGAGTGTTAGAAACTCCCTTACATATCCAAATCTGTCGTTTAAGGCCAAAACTCCTGGCAAGGATTTTTGGGTGAGATTTTGCTGTTTTCTTCATATTATCTGTCCTAAAGTGGCCATCCTGAGTTCTCATTACCCCTGTCATCTTTATAGAACCTGTCCTGTGTTATCTCCAGACCATTTTCCACGTAAGAGTTCCTTACCCTTTTGAGAACCCTTTATCTCCCATTCCTCCTCAGCTCAACTGCCCAGCTCTCCTCTTTGAGCAACTCAGCTTCCTTTCCTGCCTACTACATTCCCTTCACTGGCTTGGTCTCTTTTCTCTTGCTGCTGATGAACATGACATAAATAGCCTTCTCTTCTCTCCAGGCTTACCTCCGTGTAACATGTCTTCTGTCCTCCAGTTCACCACCAGCCCTCCTATCAGAGCAGTTCTCAGCTTGTTCCAAACCCACTCATCCTCTGTTACTCCTATCCGTGCTTCTGGCTGCTGATGGATGAACCCTTCCTCCTGCCACCATGTCTTTCCTGACTCTCCCAGTTCTCTGAAGTTGCCTTTGCTGTCTTCTGACTGGTTTCCTGTCCTCTCCTTCTTCCTTAAGCATTTTTTAAACTTAGGCTCCATCTTGGGCTCCTTTTTCCAACTGTTCTGGTCCATTCCTGTGGCTGTTAACTATCCCTGTACTTGTCCCTCTGTCACACCTTGCTGGAAATATACTGCAGACTTTAAACCCACTGAGGGCCCCATCTCATTCAGCCACCCACCATCCACTGCTTCTCTGCAGAATCTCTTCTGTGCAGTCATTATCAACAGTTCTCTCTTTCATATAGTCTCAGCTGGGGAGCTTCCTCTCTATTCCCTATCCCATGCCTCTTGATCTGCTGTGCCAAATGAAATCCTTGGTGGCTCTCATCTGGACTTTTGTAACAACTGTTTTACCGGTCCTCTTGATTTACTTGCTTCTTACACTGGGCTGTCTACTAAAAAGCTGAAATGTTCCATTTCCAAAACCCAGGTCTGAGCACAGGGCTTCTGTGTACTTAAGTCTTCTCACCTACCTTATACTCCTACACAACTTCTCAGCAGCCACTGGGCTTCCTGGAAATCCTTCTGTCTTTCCTACTGTTTTTTGACATCCCCCCCCCCACCATTGGCATTACAGAACCCAAGTCAGAAATCACCTCCTTCAGGAAGCCTTTCTGGGCCACCCACCCTCCAGTGTGCATAGGATAGGCTCTTTCCTTCTTTAGTGTCCCTCTTTGGTCCCACATGAGGCAGCTGCTATACTCCTCTACTTTTATTTCTTCTAGTTGGGTGTCTCAAGTTCCCAGACAGGAAGATTGCTGTTGATTTCTCAGCCCAAAGAGAAGACCTGGCCTGCCATGGGTCCCAGGCATTTTTGCCTAATTAATGCCATATAAAGGTATTTTTTTCTTGCATCTGCTACAAGACCTTTTCAAGGGAGCTACTATTTCACTTGCTTTGTTTGTGACTGGGCTGGGCCAGATGGAGAGAAACATCCTCTCAATAAGGGTGGCTTTTCTCTATAGCCCAGGGATTTGCATATTTTCAGCTATGCTCTCATTCTGTGGTTGACCCCAACTTCCTCCTGTGCTGGTTAAATCCTGGGCAGTTAATCCATAGGCCCAGGTCAGTGGGTTTGGCAGCACTCGTTCTTCTATCTGGGTAGCTTCATTTTCTGTGAAAGGAGAAGCAGTGCCTGAGCCTGAGTTCATTTGAATAATATTGTAATATCACATGGGCTCAAGGGTCATCAAGGAGACATTTAAAAAAATTTTTAAAGTCATCAAATGCATTTCCAAACCTTGTGCCCACTGTACCTAAGGGTTCTTGGAGTGGCTTACACCCCAGAATCTGCATAACTAAATCTCTGTTCAGGCACATGTCTGTCTGCACCTGCACATGTATCTTGTAGGCTCTTGTATTTGCTACCATTTGTGAGAGGATAGTCTTGAACCTGGCTGGTGTTGCTAAATTTTTGTTGAATGAGTGATCAGACAGAGTTGAAAGGAGGAGCTATTTTTCTTCTTCTTGGAGCCATGGCTGTTTCTCATGGGGCCTACTGTATATCACTCCCTGCTATGGGGTAGGACCTGTCAGTCTCCCTTCTTTGTTCTGGAGTGACCCGCCATTACCAATGGGTGTATGACCTGAGGTCCTTTGAGATATGGAATAGACTCTGAGAAGCTACCTCAGCATAGTCAGCTGAGGGGCTGACAGTGTGGAAAGAAGATTCTGCCACTCAAACAGGAAGACTGGCCACCCAGTCAGTGTGTTTCCTGAAGACCTTAGCACTGCCCTGGGAGGGTGAGGTCCCCTTCCTTTGAAGCAGGCTCTGGAATCTTGAGGGAAGGCATGTAGATTGTGTGAGACAGCATTGAAACCAGGACACATCTGAGAGTGGAAGGAGGAAGGACACCAGGCACAGGTAGGCCTAGGCATGTTGAAGTAACTGATCTCCCAAGTGGAAGACAAACCTGTTGTGAAGGCCAGTCACTTATCCCCAGTGGACCCCATAGGCAAGATTTGGTGGGTCCTGGAATGTTTCAAGAAGCCAAGAGGCTGCCAGGCTAGGAGATAGAACCCTAGGAGGCACTCACCTTGTAGGATCTGTCTCTTGAAGAAGTTACTCATGGTGTCTCTTTCTAAGAGTTGGGGAATCAGGCCTCTAGCCCTAGAAGTCAAGTGTTAAGTTTGAGCCACCCAGCTTGGACGCTTCATGTCCATCTTCTCCCTTAGAACTGCCTGTCAATCTCATACTTTTGAGAACTTCTCCACCTGTTTCTGGCCTACAGTCCTAAAGAGACCTTTCAGAACCCTATCCTCAGCCTGGTAGGGCTGTCTCTGGTAGGGCACACTCTGAGGCTTCATCTTTAGACCATATCAATGCCTTTATTGAACCCCAATGTCCTCATTTACAAGATGGAGACAAGAACACATGTTTGAGGGTTGTCTGGCGATTAGACTGAGGGTGGTGATGATGACAGTCACAAAAGTGGTTTTTTTTTCTTTGTAGGCAAGAGAGGAAAGAAAACTGGAGAATGGGTAAGAATTTTTGTGCTAGCTAGTATCTAATTTAGCATTCTCACTCTTAAATGTAAATATTTTTGTATTCTCCATTTTACAGATGAGAAACAGATGCCCACAAAGGTTAAGTAGCTTATTCACAGTCATGCAGCCAGAAAATGGTGTTGTGGCACTTGGACACCAGACTTGGAAGCCAATTTGAGGATGGATGGGGACACATACAAGAGTCCTAGGAGCTGCAGGAGGCAGGGATATGCATTCAAAACATTGTGGGTCTCTCTCTCATCTCTGTCTTGCCAACCAGAGAATAGAAAGCAGAATGGTCATGATTTTAGCCACATGATTCCAGTCTGTTTGGCTGGATGGAGCTAAGTGAGGCTTATTTATGAAAGCTTTGAGTAAAATAAGCATTTTGGCTCTATTGACATTCCCTCCCTCTCCTTTTTCCTTTCCTCTTGTCCTCTCCCCCACACCCTCACACAGATCAGTTTTGGCACTGTGTGTTTCTGTGTGTGAGTGTGTGTGTGTGTGTGTGTGTGTGTGTGTGTGTGTGTGTATGCGCGCATGCGCGCCCCCACACGCATGTACAGTGGACATTTTTTGCCCCTAGAAGGACGTGCCCAGTTCTCCCGTGTAGGGTGTGTGTGTGTGTGTGGCTCTGAGGTGGGGTGGCCGCTGGCTGTGGGAAAGGCAGCTTTTTGGAGAGAGCCATCTCCAGCTGGCTCCTGCTCAGGGACTGGGTTTCTTGCTTGTTTATTTCCTTTCTGGGGGTGGGCTGGGGTACAGTGTAAGGGGGGCTGGTGTTCAGATTGTTCAGAGACATCTGCTGTTTGCAGTAACTTGCCAGCCAGGCAGAGCTGCTGGGTGGCTCGCTTTGTGGTGTTCCCTGTAAATATTATGACTTCGAGGACCAGGGAGGGGCTAGAGACTTCACAAAGAGAAAGGGCTGTTCTCCTAGGTTCTCTTTCCCCCTCCCCCAAATACTGTTGTCCCCTTGGTCCGCCTCCCCAGGCCAAGGGATTGCTCCAAGAAGAGAGATGAGGTCAGAGTGGCCCGGTAGACTTAGATTAGAACCCATGTTCCTTAGATTAGAACCCTTGGAATTCAAAGATTGTAGAGCTGAACTTCAGAGCAGGTGGTCAAGAAGAAAGGGTGCCCTGGAGACTCAGGCCCGCTCCTAGGGCTGTCATGGGGAGAACAAAGAAGCAGTCATTTGCTGCTGTGGTGGGATTTAGATGATCCAGAAATCCTTGGGATCTTGGTTCTAGGGTCAGAAAGAGGGTAATGTCTGTGAATACACCTAGCTTCAGACCCTGGCTCCAACGTAGGGACTTGTTCAGGCACACTTTCTGTGTGATCTGGGTAAGACTTCAGCCTCTCTGAGCCTCAGGTCATATGTACAAAGGGCACAGATATTGGTGGTGCAAGGGCTCCTGAGGGTGTCTGAACTAACGACCTGTCCAGCACGGGCACAGGGCCCTGGCCAGGAGAGTGATACTTACCTTTGGGGACTCAGTCACTGCTCTAGGGGAGCCTCAGAGTTCTGTAGTTTTGGTTCCCTTGCTTGGAAAGTTCATCCTCAAGGCACCCAAATTCCTTGACAATGAGTGCTGTCGAGCTGTCCTGTGTTCTCACAAGAGACAGCTGTTCCTGTTTTGTTTATTTTTAAGCTTCCCTCATGCCCCCTACACACCCCCCCAAACTCTGACTGGGTTTGAAGGGTCATGTGGTTAATGACATTGGATGGGCTTCTCAGCTCAGAGCGGTAGGACAGACGCAGTCCTGTCTTGAAGTGTGGATGGACCTCCTTTCCCTTCTAGGTCACAAAGGCCTGTACCAATGTGTGTGTGTGTGTGTGTGTGTGTGTGTGTGTGTGTGCGCGCGCGCGCACGTGCGCGCACGCGTGCACATGCCTGTGTCTGTACACATGCATATGTATGTCTTTGTACGTGTGCATACAGACGTCTCCTTTTCTTTCTGGATTGGTTGTTCTGTAGCATAACTCCTCAGCTGAGCTATGGACGCTATGCTCAGGGGGATGCTGCATTCCTTTCTCTGAGTTTGTCCATCTTTAGGAAGGTGGAAGCTTGAGCAACCTAGCCGTCCCATCAAGCTTTGGGGTGGAACCAAGCATCTTTTCACTTCCCCAGGAGACCACTCAACCTTGACCATCATTGGGCAAAGCCCCAAATGGAGAGAGTGTCTTTGATCTTGCTCAAGTACAGGCCACACTGACCTGCTTAACATTTCCCAAGGAGGTGCAGGGCCAGCTGCTAGGCAGCACTGCAGAGCCTAGCAAGGCCATTTTCTCTCTTCTTGGTACACATGGCAGCCCTTGTCTTCCTCATGATTTGTCTCTACTTGGATCACTATTCCTGGTGGCAGGGCTCAGATTCCTGAATGTCCCAAAGACTGCCTTGAGCTTTTCATCTGTTCCCAAAGCCTCAGCTCCTTAGCACAGGTTTGTGGACTGGGCTGCATGAGCTCATGTATACACATGTCCTGTATACACACTGGTACTAAGGACTGTTGCAGGCCTTAGAATGGAGTCCTGTGTTAAATTGAGAATTGAGTCTTTTACACATGCTTTTTTATTGTCTTTTTAAAAATTGTGTTTAAAACAATACATTGTAAAATTTATTGTTTGGGGTGGTGGGGGCAGTCCTGAGGCTTGAACTCAGGGACTGGGCACTGTCCTTGGACACTTTTTGCTCAAGGATAGTGCTCTACTACTTGAGCCACAGTGCCACTTCTGGCTTTTTCTGTGTGTGTGGTACCAAGGAATCGAACCCAGGACTTTGTACATACTAGGCAATCGCTCTACCACTAGGCTACGCTCCCTGCCCTGTATTTTTTAATAATTTTAAGTTTACAAATCTGTGGCATTAAGGACATTTATCGTGTTGTATAACTATTGCCAGAATCCATTTCCAGAATTTTTATATCATCCCAAACTCTATATCCATTAAGCGGTAACTTACATTCCTCCCCATCTCCCAGCCCTCATATAAATAAATCAGACCATATTTATCCTCTCATGTCTTTCTCTTTCTCCCACCATTCTGTAGCATGTATTAGAATTTCATTCCTTTAAGGCTGAGTAATGTTCCATTGTAGATAAATACCATATTTTGTTTAACCATCCATCTATCAATGGACAATTGGGTTGCTTCCACCTTTTGGCTGGAGTGACTCATGCTGCTGTGAACATAGGTGTACAACTACCTGTGCTCCTGCTTTCGCTTGTTTTGCTCATGTCTCCGGAAGTGGAATTGCTGGATGTTATGGTACTTTATGTATTTACTGTTTCCCGCAGTAGGTTTATCATTTGACATTCCCATTAGCAACACCTGAAGATTGTCCACATTCCTACAAACACTCCATATTCTTCCTAAAGGCTGAAGTAAGTGCCACTCTATTTGCTACAGATGAAATTATCTTAGAGGACTTTTCTGACAAGAAGACTATCTGGTCCTTTAGGGAAGGGTATCTGGCATAAATGTTCTATGCAGAAGAGAAAGCCCTGGAGTAGGAATATTCCTTGCATCCTCTCTGCAGTCTTTACAGAAGATTGAGGTGGTTGGTGTGGTTGGACCAGAGAGACATAGGGAGAGCTGCAGGAGATGAGGCAGCCATTGCAGGAACTGAGCAGAGGAATAGCCTGATTCTGGCTCACATTTTGAAATAATCCTCTGGTCGCTTTGTTGAAAAAAGAGACAAATGTAGATGCCAGAAATCAGTCAGCATCCAGGTGAGAGCTGACACCAGAGAGATCTTGGATGTGGAGCCTAGATATGGTGTTGGCCCCTGTTTGCTCTGTGGAATGGGAGGAACTGATGAATCCCTGGGAGATGTGTGTTTGATCCTGTTCACCCAACCATCTGATTCATGGAGTCAGGCTCAGTGCAAAATGAAAGTGTGAGGCCTCTCATACAAAAAGCATTAGGAAATTCTGGGTAGAAATGGAACACTGGCCTTGGCTTAGAATCCTGTGCTCCTACTTTTGTCATACATGTGTGATACTTCTTGTTGCTAAATTCCCCCCGCTTCTCCTACTGCAAGAACCAGCCTGAGATTTGGCAAGATACTGGCTCTCAGCACCTGCCTCTATGCTGAATCCTAGGTCTGTCTCTGGAGGGAGGCTTCTGGACTGGCTTTTGTGCAAAAGAAACTTCCTCCTCTAGAATACAGGGCAAGCCATAGGCTCAGACTCTGCAGACACTGGAGCCTCCGTGCTGACATTCTGACCAAGACATGCATAAAGGAAACCACTACAATCCTTAGCATGTATAGAGGGGCGAGAAGGAGGTGATTGTCCTCCAGTAATGGAAGAATGATGGTATTTAACTCTTTGTTAAAATATGTTAGTGCTTTGTACAAATTATTGTCTACAACACTTCAAATCACTGTTCTTAGCAAGTTATCTTTATTCTTATCCCAAAGGTGTAGATAAGGAAACAAACTCAGAACAATTAAGTTACAGCCAGGAATGGATTGTGAAGCTGGTGTTCTCACCAGAGGCCAGCCCCTGTGCCCCTCCCTTTAGGGATCAACTCTCAGGCTGATCTCCCTGCTTAGAGACTTGCGCTTATGCTGTTTTTTTAGAGAATGTGCATCCATTGGGCATCCTGATGCCAGCAGAGGCACCAGCAATGTCCATGTTTATGGAGAGCCAGGTGAGTCAGTGTGAAGGATGTAGTAGAGGTCATTAGAGCTTTTGTGCCCCTTCACTCTGGGAGTTCCGGCATGCATGTCCTCCAAATGACACCAGATACCTTGCATTTTGGCTGTGCTTGAGGACACAGAACCACCTGAGGACAGAGGTCACTTTCTACTTCCTTCCTGCTGTCCCTTCACCATAACTGCTCCCTGAAAATGTCCGTGGTTATCACATTGGTGGCATTGGAAATTGCAACTGAGATTTCTTTTTCTGGCTTATTTTTTCCTTAGGGACGAAAATGTGTTCAAACCCAAATTCACTGTTTCTGAGAAGACAGAATTAGTTATCTAATTCCTTGTAATTGTGGAAGTGGCTTTAATTAGGAGCAGGGCATTTCCTCTATTGTTGCGAGAAGGAAATTCAGACCTAGAGATGTCTGGGCACACCCTGGAGGTGGAAAGACTTGAATTTTGATCACAATTATTTCATCAGTGTGTCCTTTGAATTGGCTTCCTGTGAGTCTTGTTTTTTTTTTTTCTGTAAGAATGAGAGTATTTCATTATAGCAGACGTAGTGCTGGACCTCATGGTGTGGTAGATAGGAGGAGAAAGGGGTCTGCTTCAGGCTGAATCTCTGCTCTTCACAGAAAGTCTGCTCAAAAGTTGGCCGAGACCTAGGAGCAAACCCTCTCTGAGCCCCTGAACACTTCTTCACCCTTCCCATACCTGCCCCCCTACCTCTCCCACGCCTGAGCTGTCACCAGGACCTTTCCTGACAGCCTCCATTGTCTACAGAGCCCACTCTCTTTTGCACACCTCCTCTCCACCTCCCTCAGCAGCTACTGCTGGATTTCATTCTGGGTTCTCTCAGGCAAACTTCTCCAAAACTCACTTGCTCTATGGGCTTGCAGCCTCTTGCCTCCTGCCCACCAGTTCCTTTCTCACATCACCATTGCACTCCCTTGTCTAGAGATTAGGCGTTACTTCAGAGAAGCAGGGAATCACCTCAGAAGCCCTCCCTGAGGGGAGCTGGTAGGAGGTCATGGCCGTGGGGAAGGCTAAAACCCTCTCAGGTTGTCTGCACCAGCACCCTCACCTGGTGCCAATCACACCTCCCAGCTCTCTAACAGCTGCCTGAAGAAGACCAGGTGTGAGTGGTTGTGTGACTGAGTGGTCCCGTGTCTTTACTGGAGGGGGAAGAAACCTGCATGTGAGTGGGAGAGCGAAGGGCAAGCCAAAGACTGGTGTACATCATAGGAATGTCTGCTTTGAACACTGACGGAGTCAGTGTGTGATGTCACCTGGGTCAGCGTTTTTCCTGTGAGAGCCTGGATACCAGGCTCATCCTCTGAGTCTAGCATCCCGGTCTTTCTACAGGGAGAGCATAGCCTTGGAGGTGATTGTTCATAAAGACTGATGTCACTTGTATCTGGCATCACTTTGCACTCTCCTCTTTAATCTCTACACTAACCCTGCAGCGCAGGGAGGAATTGGTGCCAAGAATCTTGACGCCATCTTTGGTGGAAACAATGACAGGAAAACTTAAAGACATGTAGCCAACAAGTCTCACCAGGACTTGAACCCAAGGTGCATTCTCCATGCCAGGCTTTTTGGCATCTCTGGCTCACAACTAGAATTAAAACTATGGATTTTCAGTGCTGAAGTTAGGCTTCCCTAGATCAGAGTCAAGCTGCCTTCTCCTAGACAGGGACCAGCAGGACTGCCTGAAGCCTGAGGAGTGAGCACAGGGCAAAGGCTTTTCTACCACATTCTCTCTCATCCAACTCCCACAGCTATCCAGAAGGTGACTTGATTTCTAGGAGGGTCTGGCCTTTGCCTTGAGAATTCTCTGCTCTGAGAAACTTGGCTTCCTGGTCATTGGGTTACCTAAGGGCAAGAGTCTTTGTCCTTCCAGTACAGATGGTCAGTGGAAACATGGGGTCACATCAGGACTCTGGATGGAAGCAGCCCTAATCAGGAGCAGCTCAGCAGTGGTGGAGAAATCCCTCTCTTTATGGGCACTTGGGAAGACTATGTTCCTGAACCTCCCTCACTGTTAATTTGCGGCTGCATGGCTGCGATTTAACTAGTAGAATGTGCACGGACATGCACCATGTTTAGACCTAGCTTATAGAAATCTCTGCTGAACTGTATGTGGCAGCTCGTGCCTTATGCCTAGCTACTCAGGAGGCTCTGTTGATAAGATCATAGTCTGATACCAACTAAGTGAAAAGTTTACAAAACCCCATCTCAACCAACAAAATCTGGGCATGGTGGCATGCACCTGACATCCTAACTACACAGGTAGTATAAATAGAAAGATCACAGTCCAGCCTGGCATAGGCATATGAGCCAAAGACCCTATAAAAATAACTAAGGAGGCATGACTCAGTTGGCAGAGTGCCTGTGTAGCAAGCACAAATCCCTAAGTTCTTACCCCCAATACTGCCAAAAAATCACAAAAACATAACAATAACAAACTTCTGCTCTGTCTTTCAGCTTTCTCCCTTAGAGCCGTCTCCCAGATGGCATAATCCCAAGATGGAGAACAGCCACTAGGCATGCATCAGAATGTTGCTGAGATTTGAGGGTTCTTTGTTATTGTGGTATATCTTTGCATGTTCCAGTAGTCTGGAGAAGGTTGGCTCCTGGGCTTAGGGTGAGGAAGGAATGCAGGCATTTTCTCTGCATTGTCCCACATAATCTGCAGTTTTATTCACCAAGGTTCTAGTTGCCTGTGGTCACATATAGTCTGAAAATACTAAATGGAACAATTTGGTAAATAAACATTTTGTATAGTTTGCATAGTTGATATGTCTTCATCCAGACACTGTTCTAGGTGATGAGTGTGGAAAACCACAGGTCTTACCTATTACATAGATGTCCAGTCATGGTAAAATGTTGTCTGTGCTCAGCATCCAGAGGGTCAGGATGTGAGTCCACCATGACTTAAAGAGGAGTCACTTTGGAGTGCCAGGTGAGGCTTCTCAGGAGTTCAGAGTTTGGTTTCAGGAAGAAAGAAGGCAATAGGGAGAGCATGGGTTCAGGGTTTCTTGCAAGAAGGTTTGTGCAGAGCCCCATCATGAGGATTAGAAATGGTGGGAGGCTAGAGAAGAGGAAAGAGCCCTAGGCTCCAGCCACATCCAGCTGAATGAAAGAAATTGGATTTTACTTCAAAGACTTGGAACTTAACGAAGTTTGAAGTGAAAGAGGGTCGTTGACACAGCTAGCTCTGTGTTGAAAAGATCATCTTGGCTGCTGAGTTGAGTGCAGTTCTCATTCCTCTGCTCTTGTCAGTTGGAGGTGGACAGGTGTGTGTGGGGAGGAACATGAACTCAATTTTAGAAAGGCCACAGCCCAGGCTTTCTCCTCCTTGCTGGGGTGTGACTGCTTATGTGTCTCAACACCAAGCTGCTCTCCATCCATGCCTGAAATGCCAGAGGATGCAACTGCCTGGGGGATAATGGGAAGTGACCGGATACAGAGCCAGTTCTGGGAAGAATGCTAGTGGAGAGAGGAACTATGGTCTAAAATTAGGCTTTGGAAATATTTCCATGAGGCATAGTCTTCCTGTCTCTTCCTTGATGAAGGCCCACCTTCTTGCCTGCTCCTACTTCTGTTTTCCAACCCAATTTCCTAATAACCATTCAATCTTTTGTGGCACCTGATGCTGATACCGAAGAGTCCATTGTCATTTATTTTAGACCTCCCTTCACCTAAGGTGGAAGGCCATTGACTAACAGTGGTTTGCACTAAGCAACTTACGTTCTGAGGTCTTGGAAGCTGTAGAAATAGAGCTTCTTTTAGTAACTCATATATATATATATGTATATATACACACATATGTATATATGTAAATACTTGTGTGTGTGTGTGTGTGTGTGTGTGTGTGTGTGTGTGTACGTGTGTACTGAAGACCACAGGCAGAAAGAATTCATGCTTTAAAAGAAGTTCTGGATTTTGTTTTTATAGAAACCAACATCTGGAGCCTTAGCTTAAGTGAGGCCACCTCAGCTATTCTTTACCATTTTTTTGCTTGCCAGTCCTATGGGCCATGAGCTAAGCACCACCTTAGCCTGAGTCCTGCTAAAGTCACATGATCATCAGTATACCTGATCCACTGTTGCATATATGCTCTGACACAGCCATGAAATAACTTGAGCTTTTTTTGCATGTATGCTGGTCTAGAGTCTTGAACTCAGGGACTAGGCACTGTCTTTGATTGTTTTTGCTCAAGGCTAATGCTCTACCACCGAGCCAAAGCTCTATTTCTGGCTTTTTGGTGGTTAATTAGAAATAAGACTCTCACACACTTGACTTGCTGGTGCTGATTTTGAACCATGATCTCAGTCTCAGTCTCTTGAGTAGCTAGGATTAACAGGTGTGAACCACCGGCACCTAGCAATAACTGAACTGAATGTCATTGTCACTGCATTGACTCCTGTCACTACTTCAGTCCCTGTCTGGAGTTACAGCTGTGAGACTGTATGTACCAGACTTCTTACTTCTAAGAATCACCAAGGCAGATACAACTGCATGGACAGACGAACAAAGTATTTGTACCCTAAGGGCTACTGAGGCCTTCATGTTACTTTACCCAGTCTTCTAGTCATTTACTAGTTGTGAAGTGCCCTGTCCTGCTTGCTAGGATGTCAATGTGTCTAGCACACTGTTAGCCCTTAGGAAAGTCTGATGGATGAAATCGACCCTTCAGACACTGAACTGCTGGAGACCTCTCACCACTCTGACTGCTTCGGCATTTTTAGGGCAAACCCTTTGTGCAGACATTATTTCTCAAGGAAACAAGACAGTGTCTGCTGACCTTGGGCTGTAGCTGTCCCTCATTCTCCAGATTGTTCTGGGAGCTGGGAATAGTCTTGCTGAACTGCTGGGGTGACACCTTGATGACAGTTGGAGCCCATCAGGTCCTCAGGAAGGACATCCTACTAAGAGCCCTATTGGCTGGGATTACTGGCAGCAGAACCTGAGGAAACTCAGCGCCTGGTTTCTCTCACTTTGTCGTCCCCTGAGGAAAAATGAGAGTGTGCTTCCTTCTCAGAGGTGGAGCTGTTTATATCTGTAGGATCTCGACATGCACACACACCCTTTCACATGCACAAATCTGAAGATAAATAAGTCTCCCCGTTTGGACTCCATGGTAGAGCAGACACTAAGCAGACCCTGTGCATTTCCCCTTGCAACAGATGCCTGTCCTGGAAAAGAGACCAGTGATAGTAGTGGAGGTATATCAGGAGCTGGGGCCTGTAAAGAACTGGAAACGTTTGGGAGCTTCCAACACCTGAGATTGTCTGTAGATTCTGGGCAGGGATGGGAGAAGAACCTCATGAGGAAAGGTGTGAGAGCCTCCTCTACCAAGCTCATCACCTGCTCTATGATCTGTATCCTTTTTGGCTTGTCGACCTCGATCAATGCAAACTCATGCATTGATGTCTCCTTGGACTTTGGATGGTTCAGTCTGAATCTTGCCAATGCTTCTTGCACAAGATCCTTGGATTTATCTTTTCCTCTACATACTCATGTTCCAGTCAGCAGACCTTGCCTCTCTGATAATGCTTCTGTTCTTCTTTATCTTTCTTTGCAACTGAAAAGTATTCTTGGGTAAATGCAGAGTTAAAGAGTGGTTACGGGCATGGATTTCAGGTCCATGGTCTACCGCTTCCTGGTCTGAGCAAGTTGCTTACCTTCTCTGATTTCCTGGGGTTTTTTTTGTTTGTTTGTTTGTTTTTGCCATTCCTGGGGCTTGAACTCAGGGCCTGGGCACTATCCTTGAGCCTTGTCAAGGCTAGGGCTCTACCACCTTAGCCACAGCACCATTTCTGGCTTTTTTTTAATGTATGTGGTACTGAGGAATCAAACCTGGGTCGTCGTGCATGCTAAGCAAGCACTCTACCACTAGACCAAACTCCTGGCCCCTGATTTCCTGATTATAAACTGGGAATTCTGACTGCCCTTATCCTGAGGATTAGATGAGGTTAATCCTGAATGGTAAACATTCAGTGGTGCTAGCTGTTGTTAAGTGATGGTTTTCACCATGAATCCTCCCTGCCCCAACCTGCAGATATTTCTTTTTTTTTTTTTTTTTGCCAGTCCTGGGCTTGAGCTCAGGGCCTGAGCTCTGTCCTTGGACTTTCTCAAGGCTAGAGCTGTACCACTTGAGCCTCAGCACCACTTCCAGCTTTTTTCTGTATGTGGTACCCAAGAATCGAACCCAGGTTTTCATGCATGCTAGGCAAGCACTTTAACCACTAAGCCAAACTCCCGGCCCCCCTGCAGATATTTCTTATTGCTGGTGAGATCAAGCCAAGCTTCCTGTCTTGGTAGGCAGGGGTTCACCCTGTTGTATAGTGTAACTTTTTATTACCTGTTAATCTCTGATTCTACTGTGTTGGCTTCATCATCACTGGCTGAAATATGATTTTTGAGGACTATTAGTTTTATCTGAAAATGTTGCTTCCCCATTCAAACTCCATCTCCTAGCCCAAAACTCACTCCCTTCCTGAATATACATCTTGACCTCTGCAGCCTGCAGACTAATTAGAATCATGGGCCTAACCATCTTGCTCTTCATTGTCTTCATGTGTAGTTTCTCCTATGCTTTCTACTTTAATTATGAATGCCTTGAAGGCTAGAGCCACACCCCAAAGGCCTCTAGTCTTGTCCCACTATGCTGATCATGTACTGACTCTCCCCTTTATATGGGGAGTTGGGAGTGGGTAAGGATCAGTAGAGAGATGACTGTCAGATGTTAGGAAGCCCTGTCTTGATTTTATAGGAACGAAAATGTCAAGAGATGTGTCCCGAGGTGATCAAGCAAAGCTGCAGTTGAAAAGGGATGGGAACTCCAGCCTAGAGCCTGGTCCTGTCAGTGGGGGGAGGAAGGCTTCTGGACTCTTCTTGGCCACAGGCCGAAGCTCTGCAAGTGTCTGTGAGGGAAGCTGGGGCCAGTCCCAGGAGTGCTGGCAGAGGATTTGTTTTGACAAGAACAATTCAGTTAAGTGACTTGCACTAACATTTGGGGTCCTCATAGCAAGGATCTGGCTCACTCCTCTGTCAAAGAACTTTGCCCCAATTTACAATACCTTTAGACCAGGGAAGGGGAGAAGCATGTTCTGTGAGAACCTGCAGGTAAGGGGATGAGAGTTTGAACCTCCCCTGGCCATCATTTTTCCAGTTTTTTTTCTAGCTCTTAGGATAGCTCAGCTGAGATTCTCTCCATCCTTCTGGGTGTCAATCCAATTAACTATGTACTATGCCAAGAAGCCAGAGGTATGGGTAATACACAACAGCAGAGGACTTTTAATTGTACTGGATGATTCAGAATGTGCTGGGTGATTTGTGTTAGGCTTCATCTCTTAAGATTTGGCTCATATTGAGTGTGGATCAATCTGTATGCCTTTGTTATATCAGCTGCCTGGAATGGCCATGGGTAAGACAAAGCATTCTTTTGATGTGTGTACCCCTTCTTCAGATGGGCAAACAGTTATTGACTCTACTTCCTGCTAGGTGCTGGGGGAGGTGCTGAAGGCTTCATGAAGCAGCCCCTGCCTGGATCACTGGAGGATATTTTTCTATGGATAATTCCCAGAGCAGACAAGAACCTTAGCTAGACAAGATAAATGTTGCATTGCCCAGCATCTCTAGTATTTTATTCTTTTCCTTTGCCTTTGGGTTCAAGTAGCCTAGCTTTGGCTGGATACTGGTGGCTCTTGCCTATAATCCTAGTTACTAGGGAGCCTGGAATTTTAGGATCACAATTTGAAGCCAGCACAGACAAAAGTTCGTGAGATTCTTAATCTCCAGTTAACTACCCAAAGGTCAGAAGTGAAGCTGTGGCTCAGGTAGTAGAGTGCTAGCTTTGAGCAAAAATGCTTAGAGACAGAGCCCAGGCCCTGAATTCAAGCCCCGGGACACACACACACACACACACACACACACACACACACACACACACACACATGCACGCACACAAGCGAGTGTCACAAAGCAGATTTGAAGACTCTGCTTTCTAATGTATGTGGCCCTCACAGGTTTGACATACATCCAAACTTTTGAAAGCTCAGCAGACATTTGCTTTGCAGAGAGAACTGCCCTAGTTCTTCATCATGACAGCCCTTTTTCTCTCTTGGTGTAGACTTCAAAGAATATTTCTGTTGTTCTGAGGTTCTTTTGCCCCTTTAGCTCCTAGTGGGCTTACCTTTTCTGGCTACTGGTAGGGGAAATAGGCATGGGATAGTGGTAGGGAGGTTGGCATGCTTCATTCTTCTCAAGGTTCTCACACCATCACCTGAGACAGATGTGGGTGCAAAGAACAGGTGGTAGGGAGACTTGGATAGCATTCCAGTCTGCCTTTCTGAGCAATGGAGAGTGGGGAGTAAGGGTGTAGGCAGCAGTGGTTTCTCCAAAAGGAGGGAGAAGGGGTGCTGGGTCCCCTTGCAGGGGCTGATAGTCTGCTTGGGTCAGTCAACTTTTAGAAAAACAACTTAAGGAAGGGTTTATTTTGGCTCATGGTTTCAGAGGCTTTCCTCCCTGGTTTGTTAGCTTTGTTGTTTTCAGTCCTGCAGCAAGGCAGAAGATGGCAAAAGGATATTAGAACATCGCAGCTCAATTCATGGCAGCCAGGAAGCAGAGGAGATTCATGAAAGGGCCAGGACCAGGTACACCCTTTGCAGTAGACACTCCCCAGCTGCGACCTACTTTTCCCAATGGCACCCCATTTAGCTATAAACTCACCAGTAACTAATAATAATTAATCTGTCCATGAGGTTAGCATCCTCATATTCAATCGCCCCTCAACTAGTGCATCAACTGGAGACCAACCTTTCTCATGAGCATTTGGGGGTAGTTTAATATCGAAACCACAGTTCTGCCTTATGGGGCATTGGCATTAATGCTATCTTCTGCCTGTGTGCTGGACTCGGAGTGGTTTGTGCTGTTCTTAACTCATCTAGGGAGAGGAAGAAGAGTCTGGTTGATGGGGAATATGGTTCTGTCCTTTGGCACTGGGGCTTTAAGCCCTGCAGAATGGTAATCAAAGGGTGCTATGGGGTTGACCGGGACAGCCTTCCTCCATCTCCTCAGTTTGAGGAAAGAAAGGAGCTTGGATTGTAGCAGAAGAAGAAAGGAATGAAAGAAGACTGAGGAGTTGCTGGGCTAGGGCCCCAGGCCCTACTAGTGGTCTCATACCCTAGGGACTTCACCTGGACCATCTTCTTAAAGATGCGTTTGTCTCTGCTCTAAAGCTGATTGAGGAGGAACCTGGGGCCTTGAGATGTCTTGAGATTTGGGACAGGTGAAATTCCCTAGACACTTTTTCTTTTCCTGCCCTTGATTGTATGGAAATGCTGAGTATCACCAAACAGAAAAGGAAAGCCAAGTTCCTGTGCTGGCTCAGGATTTCCTGAACTTGCTAGGTCTCCCAGAGAGGGCAAGCCTTTACTTTCACACAAGGTAAATACTTGGCAAAGATCTGGTTCCCTGCTTTTAGATAAAAGACATGCAAATTATTGTCCTGTCATCTCCCAGAGCCTGAAGAGATAGGACAGTGGTACAATGACAAGCCCTATCTCTTACAGGGATAAACCACATCTCTGGAACCCTCTGACATTCATGGAGCGATCCTGGCAATACCATGTGGTGTTTCCAGAGGTGTGGGAATGGCATTCTAAATCTACAGGTCTTATTCATACATCTAGGCCTGTATGAGAGAATCCGGGCTGCTGGGCACGGTGCCTCTGGACCTAAACCTGGCTTGGGTGTGGACACGGGTCACTCCCCTGATTCTGAACCTTGGTGAAGCATTTGAAAACATTTGATAAAGTTCCAGTGTTTTTACCTTCCCCGTCCCGTGGAGTTGATGGGATGGATGGGACTCCCTGTTTCTTGCTTCCATTCTCTCTAAATCTAGTAGACAGTAGAAGAATAATTGCTTTTTCTGACATTTTACATGATTTTCTTATTTTGCCCATCGTCTACATCTTCATAAAACCTTTGACAAGTGGATAGTATCTTCTCTTTTCGTAGGAGAATATGAGGCTAATTGAAGATGAAGTTCCTCAGTCCCCATAACTCATAAAATACCTGAACATATCCTGTCAAGCCAGAGCCCTGTTCTTTCCCCAAACCACATTTCATCTCCCTGAGATACTACAGGGTGTGCCTATCTTCCTCTGGGCCATCAGTCTATAGAGTGCAGCCTTCCTTCCGTTGTGAGGCTCCAGCCCCTCTGTCTGCTTCGTCTCTGGTCCCAGCTCTGGGCTTCATCCCAGTGCTTGTCAGGAGCACAGCCCAGAAGCCTTCAGCTCTGTGTGGAGTGGCTTTACTTTTCCACACCTCATCTGCCTTCCCTGGCTTTGTACACTTTGTATAGTGCAGTTTTTTTCTTTCTTCCATGTAGTGGCAGTGGGGTGTGTGGGAAGGAGAGGACTTGAACCCTCAAAGTGTAGCTGAGTGAGGGCCAAGACAAATATGTTGTAACAAAGACAGGCACCAAGGAACAGTGACTCTCAGAAGATGGGATTATGTTTCCTTCGTGTCACAGTCCTGATGTAGCCTGTAGGACTGCTCAGTTCCTTGGGGTCTGCTCTGTCACTTGAAAATAGACCAGGCCGGGTCAGGTGGAGCCCGGGTGAAGATAGAACGAGCCACACTGTGGAAGTTGCATGTCATTTCTGTTCACACAGATGTCAGTACTCCCCAAAAGAACAGCTAAGAGCCATGTGCTATATTCTGTTTGACATAAAATGAAGCCTTAGGGAACCCAAGATCTGAGGGAGTACCCCAGCTGGCCACCCCTAGAGGAAAGAGCAATACTTCATAATCCACAAATAGATCCTTTGCTGTTCTTCAGGCTTTCCACGAACCTCATTCCCATGTTATCCTGTATTTTTCCAACAGGCTGGGCCAGTTAGCATGACAGCACAGTGCAGATCTCCCAGTTCCCAGGCCAACAGAGCTGTATACCTGCTCACAAGGACGCAGAAGTCACATGGCTCATCTCCCTGGTAGACATGGACTCCAGCTCTCCCTGGCCAAGGCAATCCACACTGTGTTCATTTGTCCATCTTTTGTTTACTTTTGATATGGGCCTGGTGCATTCCCACAGGTGAGATCCTAGAGCCCTTCTCATACCTCGTGTTTCGTACTTAACACTAGAGGCAGTGGTGGGAGCCTCCAGTGGAAACTGGGATGTGTTCTGGTGTGAACTGGGATAGCCAAGGCCACGAAAGTGCCACACAGCTCTCAGTTTCCTTTTCACTCATTTGTTTACTAAACTAGGTGCTTGCTGTGTGTCAGCCACTATGTCCTAGATATAAGGATACAATAAGGAGGCCACCAACTGCATTACTAGCCCCAATTCGTACTGCAGTGCTCCTGTGACATGTTTGTAGTACTATCTTGTTAGCAGGTGTCATTAGCGCCAGTGTAGAGATGAGGACATTACACTAGTTTCCTTGTTACAAGGCTAGTCCAATGGCCTCCTGACTCCCAGGACAGCCCTTCGTCTTTGTATTTCCCTACCGCTCTGTTGCCTACAAAACCTCTGAGTTCCTCAGTCCCTGATGAGGTAGGTAAATGATAAGCAGTTCTGGGGTCCCCTCCATCCTGGGCATTGAAGCAATTGGCCATCAACAGGACTGCTTGTGTAGCACTGGCTGGTGCCTAGACTGTCAGCCCAACTGCAGTCTGTATTCAGAACTTCAGGTTAGGTAAGCAGCTGGCTGGCTGTTTTACTTTCTTTTCAGTGCTTTTCTTCCCCCTTCCAAATTTGGCCAACCTGAAGTGATTTCCCTCACCCCTTCCAAATTTGGCCAGCCTAAATGGGTCCTAAAGTGAAGAAGGAGAGAGGAGGTAAGAGTAGTTGGGTGGGTGAAAGTTAGGGATGAGAAAGCTCCCACTTTACCTGTTTGGGGTGGGAGCCAGAGCTCAGTGTTTAGGTGGGGTTGCTCTCCTCCCAAGCCCCTTCCCTCCACCTACACAGCCCACATCACCCTCAGCTGTCACTGTGGCTCACACAGAACAATGAAAGCTTGTCTAACTTTTCTGGGAGGGAGAGAAAGAAGTTAAGGGTGGAGGAAGGGGGAAAGGAGGAGGATAATTGTTCTCCAAGATGAGATTTTTGGAAGAGAGAAACGTTATTGCACTCAGATTATAAATAAACTTCTAGCCCGCAGAACTTGTTGCCAGGCCACAAAGCAAACTCTTCCTTACCCCAAAGGTCAGGAACTATGGGAAAAGCAGTCTGTAGGTGGAGAAAGCTACCATACAGCTTCTCTAGAAAACCTTTTCTAGGTACTTTTAGCCTGCCTCTCTTTCATCTTGTCTCCTCCGCCTCAATTCCTGACCTTGGTGTAGTGGACTATGTCATGGTTTTCTGCTGCTTTGGAGTCTCATTCCCAGGCTTTGAATGGTGAATGAGGTGGGGCCATTGCCAAGATTAGATTCTGAATGACTTTGGTTTCCTTTGGGATTCCCCACCAATTGGTTCCAGAGCAGGTCAGGGTCTAAGATTTCCCACAGATCCAGACAGCTCAGATGGTGACAACGGCAGCTCGGTATGACCTCCACATATGAAGGGATGTCTTAGAGCTATAGTGCATATGCCACAATGGTATGGTGGTAATCCTTCCATTGCATTTCAGGAGATAAGACATAGAAGACTTCAGAACATAACGTGAATGGCATCTCCACTAGTAATTAAATTCAAATTGTTCCTTGCAGCCAGGGAACCAGGCTACAGCCACTCCAGACTCTCCCAGGTGGCAGAGACCTTCGCCAGTTCCCCACTGTCTCTCCTTTTGATGGGTGAGGAAGTCGAGTCTCATAGTGGGAAAATGACCTTACCAGAGCCACAGTACTCCTTGTTTGCGAATGCATGATAAGCACTTGGGTCCTCCCAGTTCTGATTCTCACACTGAAAATAGTCCTCGCTGCTCTTAGGGGTTCCCCTTCTCCTCATGGTTTTACATTCACATACTTGTTTTGAAGCCCTCAGGTTTATTGGCATACCTAGAGAAGTTGATTTTCAGTTTGAAACTGCAGTCCAAGTCCTAGAGATGTCTGCCATTACACCTCAGCGCCTACCTGACACCTTCACATCCCTCGAGATATTAGGATTAAGCTTCAGCCTCTGCATACTTCTTCCCTTTTCTTCCTCCTTGATTCACGATCTGAAAGCCACAGAAAGAGGCCACCAGAGATATGCCATGATTGTCCCCTCTAAAATCTGCTATGAGCCTGGTGGAAGAGTGCAGGCCCTTGGGAAAGGATCCCTGGAGGCCCAGAGGGAGACAGACCTCTGCTTCCTGAAGGTAGGTCATCATTTGGCCACTAATGTGCTATTCTGCGGGTCTGCTTGTGGTCTGCTCCTGGTCTTTGTAGTGAGGGTCCCTCCCTTCTGAACCCTTCTTTGTTGAACAAAGTCCACCACATCTAACAGGAAGGAGTATAGAGAAAGCCAAGTATATAAAGTCAACTTCCAGTAACTGAAGAGTACAAACAGAATGAATGGAAAACCCCATTGGTGCAATTAACTCCAGCAATACATTTTATTCTGTTCCGTAGATACAGACAATCATTTCAGTTTCAACATGTAATTAACATAGAATTATCCTAACACCTTTGACTGAACCTCCTTCTCTTCTCCATCTCTCTTTCAGGCTACATTTTGGGGCCCTAAAAATCAATGTCTTCCATAGTACCCAACTCTGAGCTTTTCCTACCCTACATTTAATGTTTCCCTTCTGCTTAGCTCTCATGATGCTGAACTAGAGTTTAGAGTCTGACTCATGTTCCATTCCATTTACTCCCGAACAGCTCCTTCACTGCATGGAAGGCCTTCTTTTTTTTTTGGTCATGGGGCTTGAACTCTGGGCCTGGGTGCTGTCTCTTCAGCTCAAGGGTACTGCCCTACTCCTTGGGCCAAAGTGCCACTTCTGATTTTCTGGTGGTTAATTGGAGATCATGGACTTTAGCCAGCCCAGGCTGGCTTTGAACCATGATCCTCAGATCTCAGCCTCCTGAGTAGCTAGGATTACAGGTGTGAACCACCACGTCCAGCCAGATGACCTCTTTTTCTTATGGACTGATCACACAGGCCCAGACAGATCTCACAGATGTCTGGCTAGCAAATATAAAGGGCCTCTTTTTCTTTACCTTCTCAGAGTCCCAATCCTCTCACAGGCTCCTGGTCTTCATCTGCCCAGATTTGTTTTTGACCCTTCTACCTGTAGCATCATTCTCTTTGCTGCCTCCTCCCAGCTGTCAAATGAATATTCCTGAAGTGCAGGTCTGACCATACAGCTCTGGTGAATGTTGGCAGCATTTGGAGTTGTAATCATAGGGGAACATGCTATACCCTTAAGTGAAGAGCAGTATACCAAATTATGTCAACAGTAAGATCACAGCATCATGAAAGCAAAACAAAAAGGCTTGAGTAGATTAAAGAAAAAGGATAAAAGGAATTGTTAATACTGGTTGTCTTTGGGTGGGAATTGATTTTTGGTCTTTTGTCTGAGCAGAAATTATCTTCTATAATAAATGAACATTTTATAATTTGAAAAATCAATGTACTTCTTTATTTTTGCAACTACAACCAGTCATCAAGAGTTTTCAGTGCTTCTGGCTTGAGTATCAGCTCCTTCCCTTAAGCTAGAATTCCCCTTGGTCATTAGCTCCCAGCCCGACTCAGCAGCCCTCATCTTGTTTGCTCCACTCCAGCCAATGTGGACTCCCAAGTGTTCTCTGTGTTGCCTTAGAATCCTCTCCTCCCATCCCACTGCTCTGAGGTTCTACCGTGTACCTGGTCCTTCCTGTCAGTGGTGCTGGCCGCCCTGTGAAGCCCATCTTCAGTGTTTTTCCATGCAGCCTTCCAAGTTCCCTCTGTCCAGACAGGGTTCCTCATTCTGTTTGATTCTTTCCTCGCATTTATCTTGCTTAGCCTGGCCTTACAAGCATTTAAATTCTCATCTTCTCTTTGCCATATTTGGGGTAAAAGAAGTTTTTACCTCTCTGTGAGTTCATAGTTATCTCTCCAACTTTTCCATTGTATTTGTTTTGAAACAGTAATATAAGCTTGGATGCCTGTGGCTCACATCTATAACCTTAGCCACGTGGGAGGCTGAGATCTGAGAACTGCAACTTGGAGCCAACTAGGACATTTGCAAATCAAAGGATATGAATGTCCTCTAATAGTCTTCATATATATTGCCACATTGCCAGTTTGTATCTCTGCAGTCTGGTGGGGGGCAAGAGGGCTATTTCAAATACTTACATTCTTACTGATATTATTACCATAGCATGAGGGGGTGGAGTGATTTGCTTTTTTAATAGGTAAACTATGGGGAGTCATTTTGGGTGATACTTGGATTTGAACTTAGGGCCTTTTATTCACTAGGCAGGCATTCTTGCTATAGAACTATGTCTCCAGGAAAAATATGATTTTTATTTTTATATCTTTGCTTGTTAGGTTTCATATTTTTATACCATGTTTGTAAGTTACTTGTATTTTTAGTTTAAATAGCTTATATCTATATTACTTTTTTTGGTTGTTGTTAACTTCCAACTATTTTTTTTTTGCCAGTCTTGGGCTTGAGCTTAGGGCCTGAGCACTGTCCTTGGACTTTCTCAAGGCTAGAGCTCTACCACTTGAGCCTCAGCACCACCTCCAGCTTTTTTCTATGTATGTGGTACCAAGGAATTGAACCCAGTCTTCAGGCATGCTAAGCAAGCACTTTAACTACTAGGCCAAACTCCTGGCCCACTTCCAACTATTTTTGAACAGTCCTAGGATCTGCACGTGGGACCTTATATTGCTAGGCAGGTGATTTGTCACCATGCCTCCAGCCATATATTCTACTTCTTTCTTGTGAATTTATGAAATGTTTAATATACAAAGGGCATGACTCTCTGATATGCTTTTGGTTTTGTTTTGTTTTGTTGTGAACTCTTTGGGAGGTTGACTTGATGGTAGAGGTTGGAGGTTGTGAGGCCTGAGGCACTTAGTCCCCTCAGTAGCATTTGTACCTGTGCTGTGCCTGTGGTTTACCAGCATGGGAATCCTGCAGAGTGGACAAGTGGCCAGTGAGGCCAGGTTTCTCGTACCTTGCTTTCTCAGACACTTAGCTCAGTGCTCAGCTCGGGGACTTAGACAGTGTTGGTTGAATGAATGATAAGACTTTCCTGTTTGTAAAGTACCATTATATGAAAGCTGTTATTTCTCCATGAGTTGTAAACTCTGAGGTCTTCTCAGGAATGATTAATCAGTGATAACAAAAAGAAAGTATACAATGTGGCCACTTGTCTCTAAAAACACAGAGTGAGCAGCTTACAGCCTAGATGATCTCATTTGCTGCTATTGCTGTTTGCTTTACAAATTTAAATAAATAGTGAGCCGACACTTCACTCTTACTAGCATAACTGTCATAAAATAGAGATAATAAGCAAGGATTAGGGAACAAGTGGAGAAAGTGGAGCCTTCATACTATGCTAGTTGGAATGTGAAATGGTGTAGCTGATTTGGAAAGGAGTTAATCAGGTCTTCAAAATGTTAAACACGTCAGAGTTACTATGAGACGTAGTCATTCCACTCCCAGATATACTACACCTTGGGGAACAGAAACCATATTACTTCATGTAAAATTTGCACATGAATATTAGCCATAGCAACGTTATTCATAGTACCAAAAAATGAACACAATACCACATGGGGTATATAAAACATGGTAGAGCTAGGCTATGGAATTTGAACCATAAAATAAATGAAGTAGTGATATGGATGTTACAACATGGATAAGCCTTGAAAATATATTGCCAAGTGAAAAAGCTGCTATATGATTTCATGTATAGGCAATGTCTAGAATGGGTAAATCCATTGAGATAGAAAGTATATTAGTGTTTACAGGAGCAGGGGGTGGGAGCAGGCTGTGTGCAGTGGGTATGGGGCTTCTTGGGAGGGAGGCTGTAAGTGTTCTGGACTGAGTAGGGAAGGTTGCCTAACCTCATGAATACATTAAAATACGGAATTGACACTTTAAAAGGTAAATCTTATAGTAAATGTGTTACATCTTCATAACAAAATAACTAAAGCAATATTTGGCCTTGTGAGATAGGTGCTGGCCGTTCTCATAATGGCAAGTGCCTTGGAGGGTATGTTGTAGAGGCAGGATTCCAAGGATACTCAGCGAATCTGTCAGTGACTGGGAGCAGGTCCTACCTAATCAGTATTGTTTTATGTGATCTATGAAGAAGGCCTGGGGCAACTAGGATAAGGTGAAAAGAAAGTTGAGTGCTTCTTTATTAGGTAAAATAAAACAGGTCTTAATTAGGTTGAGAATAAATAACCACTTAGTTTGGTGGAGTCAGATGAACTCTGAGCTTGGAAAGATAAAGCTGATCTTCATTGTACCAGTGCCTGCTGTGTAACCTCAGGCAGGGCCTCTGCCTTTCTCAGTGCTAAACAGGGTGAGAGCTGTCCTTTGCCTTGTCTTATGCAGAGACATGATGATGAGAGTGAAATGGACTATTACATGTGAAAACACTTCAAAGCTGTGGCCAGTTATTACAAGATATTTGTCTTTCTTAACATTTTGATCTGTTTTTTGAGATGCTGAGGAAAGAACCTGGTACCTTGCATATTCTAGGCAAGTGCTATACCACTGAGCTATTCTCTCATCCTTAAGTAGCTGGGCGCTGATGACTTATGCCTATAATCCTTATAACTTTTCGGGTGGTTGAGATGTGAGGATTGAATTTCAAAGCCAGCTGTGGCAGGAAAGTCTGTGACATTTATCTTCAGTCAATCACCAAAGATCCAGATGGGGCTCTGGCTTAAGTGGTACAGTGCTAACCTTGCTTACAAAAGTTCAGGAACAATTCCTAGGCCCTGAGGTCAAACCCCAAGACAAGTACCTCTCTCTCCCCCCCTAGCTAATTATTCATTTGTTGGTATTTCATGTTCTGAGCATAATAATTTAAAGTTGTATTAATAAATACTTTTGGAATCATATTGTAGATTGGCAGTTTCCAGATACAGTGAATTAGCTGGTATGTATGGGACAGATATTGATCTAGGTGTCTGGTCTTGAGTAAGACTTGAAGAACTCTGAGCTTTATTTTAATGGTGACTCGTAGAGGGTCTTTGAACAAAGTATCGTGATGGTGAGGTTATCCTACAAGGACTCCTCACTTTGATGCTGGAGGCCCTGGAGAAGGCATCTTAAATTGGGGGTGGCGAGCTAAAGAGTGTGACAGTCCCAGAGGGACAGATCTTAGCTGGAATGGACCGGAAGAGGTACCTGCTGAGGAACACCTCTGGGAGAAAGGAAGAGAACAGAGAGGTGGGCTCACTCCTGTTTGTCCAGAGCTGGAGGCTAGACCAGTATGAAAGATTTCCACACAAAAACTTGGAAGAGATAATGATGTGGCTCTAGTCACCAGAAACACAGAGCAATATTGATTCTTTGTCAAGGAAACATTTTAGAGGTAGTGTTGCTTTGAGGAATTGGTTTTTAAATAAAGACATAAAGCACTTCATTGACTATGGTACTGTAGACAAGGAGCTGTGCTGGTATGTCATCCTAGAATATTTAATTCAAGGTTGCCTTGATTTCTTTAATTTCTGTATCTTAATGGGATTTCACTGGTGTGTCCTAAGATCACATTCCCACTGTGGAGGACAGATGAGGTCTCCTATAGGACTGTGTGGATGGTTAGCTAGTATAGTATAAACTGGGAAAGGTTTGGGGGCAAAGGAGTCACAGGGAAGGAGGGAAGGGAAAGGCATGTCTTTCCATTTCCCGGGAGTAACTGTTCCTTATGCACAGGGTCTTAGTGTCTCCTGGCTCCTTGAGTCTTGGTGAGTGGGTATGGGGAATCACATATGTCTTCTCCGGCCTGTAGTCATTGTGGGACTGTGATGTCTGTCAGAGAAAGTGCTGTGGTTTCTGTGCCCACTGATCAGCAGGCACCACTCAACCTTTCCGAGGAGGAATGGGATGGAGCAAGGAATACTGCCTGAGTGTTCTTTGGGCCTGGCTTACCAGGCACAGGGTGGTCAAGGTTGGAGTGCGGTGAGTGGCTTGAAAAGGCTTCCTGATAGGGTTGCCAGGTAAAACATGGGTCACCCAGTTCCACTTGAGCTGAGTGGGACCTGCTTATCCTAAAAATTATTCATTGTGTGTTCACAATTCAAATTTAGCTGGAGATTGTGCTCATCTTCCATTTCCAAATCACAGAATCTAAGTCCATAAGGAATTGTAGTTCCTACCCCCTCATCACTATCCTTGTGAACTAACCACACTGCTAAGGCAATCTGAGTGAAATCCAAGAGCAAATTGCAGAGTCTTACCAGCCCTCATCTTCTATTTCCTTACTTCCTTCTACTCTAGACCCATTTATTCCTCCATTCTTCTGTCTTGCACCATTTCCAGGAATGTAAGGAGCCTATCACAGTGATACCCCCACGGAAACTCTAGAGTGTGTGAGGTCAGCTGCTTGGATTTTTTGAGTCTTCTGACAGGAGACACTGCATAAACCCAGCACTGTAACTTCATATTCGTGGCCCAAATCAAAGCTTGTAGCCTGCTAGCATCCAGGAGATAGGCTTTCAGAAGTGCTGAGGTTGGAGAACTATGAAATATTCATAGTCATCTCTCCTAGGTTTCTATTCTGAGAATAGAATTCCAAACATTCTTCCTCTGGTAGCATTTCTCCCAGTGTGGTCCCAGGACCCCCCTGGGCCTGGACCATTGGCAGGGCATGTTTGAAAAGCTGATGCCAGGGCTCCTCCAGAGCGGAGTTGTGCTGCTGTATTGTTAGGACTTCCGATTCCTCTTGGTTGTGGCTTGGATGTGTGTCCCCCATAACTTTCCCCACTGCCAACTCCTCCCTCCCTCCCTCTCTAACATCCGTGCAGGTATGCACATGCACATATGTCCATGAATTTTGAGTTGTCATATATGTCCTGTGTAACCTGCATGAGTAGCATCAATAACCAGCTAGGACCTTCAACTATTGCATCAGCCATCTTTCCTATCCTTACACCTGTGTTATTTACCAGTGAAGACATTCACATAAGGGTAGGGCTTATACTTATCTTTAATGCCTCCTTGGGGCTCTAGGAAAAGGCTTGGTATAGGCAGCCATTGTATCAGTGAAGCAGATAGGCAGCACTTGCTCATAACATCCTTTTGCCCAAGGCTTGAGATTATGTGTGCACAAGATTTCTTCCCAGATTTCTGCACAGAATTCCATCAGCTTCATTTGGTGGCTAGTCTCTCTCCACAACCTAAGCATTTGCATACTAACCTTACTTGGCATCCATTAACAACTTAACGCACATATTTCCTGCTTTTGATGAATGAGGGCGTGGAGAGAAAGAGAGATGGGGTGGGTAAGAGGGGGAGATGCCAAAATCTCCTTTGCTCAAGAGTCTTCTCTCAAATCCCATCAACTGCTAGCCACTCATCTGGTTTTGAGTTTCATGAATGAGATGAACAGAAAGGGATACTTAGCTTAGCAAAGCCATTTGGACCCCTTATTGAGTTACAGCTATAGGTTTACCTGGATTTGTACTGTCTGCTTCTATTGGTCCTCTGGCTGTAGAAGGGGTCAGATTACAACAGGAGAGACCAGGGATTAGGATTGTTAGATGATAATTACCTTGGGGTAATGTCTCAAAACTGGCACTGGCCTCGATGTTGCTTTCCTGTCCAGCCTCTGCTAGTCCCCTGGATCTGATGCCTGTTCTTTTTCACCGAGATGATTCATCCACAGTGAAAGACATCCTTGTTGGCATGTAACATATCTCTGTGGGTCCTATAAATGCATATAGATCTGTAAGTACTAGAAAATCAAGATCTGCAACTGTCCCATCACCCCCAAAAGATTTTCTCATACATCCCCTTTGTAATCAGCCCCTCCCCTGCTCCCACACAATCACTGACCTGCTTGCAGTCTCTGTAGGGTTGCTTTGAGATTGGTCTGTGTTGTATGTCCCAATTGTTCACTACTTTTTATAGCTGAGTACTTGTCCATAAACATTCATACACAGATTTTCATGACAACATAACTTTTATTTCATTTGAATAAACACCTGACACTGAAGTTGTTGTATCACATAGCAGGTGCATATTCACCTTTAGAAAGAGTTACAGAACTGTTCTCAAAACTGGCTGTACACTTTCAATTCACTCAGCAAGGTGGAACAAGTCTAGTTGTTCTCCCTTCTCACCATTATTTGGTATTCCAGGTTGGCTGCTGCCGCTGCTGTTTCTTCCCCTTCACTTTTCCCTCATTACATACAATATTAACTGTAGATTTTTAAAAATATATTATTGATTAGATTAAGTGACTGACTTAAATTAAGGAATTGTAGGTTTTTATGTATATCATTGAATAGACTGAGACTGATTTGGTGCAATTTTAAAAATCATAAGTACATGTTGCATTTTGTCATTTTTTTCAGTAACTATTGAAATATCAGTTCTGTTTTATTTTGTTAATATGGAAGAATGCATTGCTTGGTATTGCGCATTCCCGGATCATCTCACTTGGTCATGTTATGTTTATCAGAGGCTAGCTCTTTGGGTTGTCATTTGCAGTCTCTCCAGTCTTACTCCTGTTTTTGTCATCTGCCACCTCTGCCCTCCTTTCACGTTGATATTCCCTAACTAAAATACCCTTCATCTTTCACCTCCTCAATGTTTCCTCTCTCTTTATGTGTAACTTACAGGTCCCCAGCTAATTCCCAGAGGCTTATTCTGGGGGGGTCTCTATTCATAATCACTTGTTTTAGGGGATCTTCCTTTTGAGTCAGCTCTGGCCTGCCTCTGCTACCCCTTCATTCAGTTGTCTTTAATGACTCCCACTGTGAAAGGATTGTAGCATGTTCTTTCAGTTTGATTCTCTCTGGAGAATAAAAAAGCCTGCATTATTTACTTGAGGGCCTACAATATGAACTTCTACTCCTGCAAGCCTTACCCTGCATATACAGAGCCCAGCATATACGGAGCCTACCCAGAGGTCTCCTCCATTGCTTTTTCATTGTTTTCTTCCACCTAAGCACTCCCCTCTACTTTTTGCTTGGTATGAATCAATTCCAGCCTCATAATGCTGGTTCTCCTTCAGTTTACATCTGTTCTCTCCTTGACCTAGATAGTTTGGGTTGCTACCAGAGTGCCATAGAGGTGGCATTTGGTAGCTTATAAAAGAAAGATGTCTTTCTCATAGTTCCAGTGGTGAAAGTCTAAAATCATGGGGCCAGTATAGCTAGGTCCTGATGAAGCCTCTTTCAGGTTCTAGATAGCCATCTTCTCATATCATCACATGACAGAGGATAGAGGGAGAAAGCTTGTCTCTTCTTTTTTTTTTTTTGCCAGTCCTGGGCTTGAGCTCAGGGCCTGAGCACTGTCCTTGGACTTTCTCAAGGCTAGAACTCTACCACTTGAGCCTCAGCACCACTTCCGGCTTTTTCTATGTATGTGGTACCAAGGAATCGAACCCGGGTCTTCGTGCATGCTAGGCAAGCACTTTAACCACTAGGTCAAACTCCCAGCCCCAGCTTGTCTCTTCTTACAAGGGCACTAATCCCATTCCTGAGCACCCTGACATCTGGCCTGATCACCTTCTACCTGCTAACACCATCACACTAGCCATTAGGATTTTAGCATAAGAATTTTGAGGAAACACAAATATTCCATCTAGATCATTCTTCAAGTGGATTGCAAATTCCTATTGAACAGGCAGAGATGTTGTTCTTGTGTCACGACTAGGTTTTCTTATGCCATGTATCTACATAAAGTCATGGTGATGGGATTTAAGAGTGCTTCTGGGAGGTTATGGGATTGCAAGTAACCAAGAGAACATGTTGAGTGGCAGATCCCCTGGGTCTGCTTGTCCTTAAAGGCACATCCACCAAGTCCACGGGAGAGCTGGGTGGTTAGAGTCTTATTCAGCTAGGAGAGAGCTAGACTTTGAAATGGGAGACAAAGTCTCTTCTTCTTCATAGAGCAAGGCAAATACCTTCTAGACCATCCCTAAAGGAAAAATAGTATCATGGCCAGCACATGCGGCCTCTGGTTCTCAACTTGGAAGGACCTGGGTACAAATCAGGACCATCTCCATGTGATCATAGAAACTTTCAAGTAGAACACAGACTTGAGTTGAAAACAGAGCTCAGGACCTGAGTTTATCCAGAGACAGAGGTCCTAGAGGGGAGTGTGGGAGTCACCTGCCTCCAGCCACTGCCAGGTAGCTGGAGTCCCAGAGGACAATACTGTTTTGACTCCAGGATTGGGAACCAACACAGGCTTCCCAGAAGTAGAGGGTACCACAAAGGAAGGTGAAGGGCTGTTCTGAGGTTGGGACTAAGAACCAGGCCTTGAAGGAGGCACTGAGGTATAGCACAAATCCTTAACAGCCTGCCGGCCTGAGCATCTCTGCATAGCTCCTAACCGATGTGGACTGAAGTAAAGGAGGACCAGGATGAGTAGGCTCTGTTCCACAGAAGCTTTGTACCTGCCAAGATCCATTTTGATTAAACATCAGTGCCCAGAACTCTGAATTGTGTGATATTTACTTGATTTCGTAGGTTCTGCTGTATCAATTTGTTTTCCCTTAGCTTTGCAAAAAGCCTAACCTCTTCTTTGCAGGATGAGTGGTTGTATTTTTCCATATACACACACCTCAGTCAGCATGGAGAAAGATCTGTGAGGAGTAGGAGAGGGAACACACCCTCTCTGATGTGGAGTTGTCAGAAAGCTGGGGCTGGTTCAGATAGAGGACAAGTGTGAGGCAGAGGGAATAGAGCCCTACTCACGACCCTGATCTCCACTGGCCAGAAACAGAGTCCTTCCTTCATTGCCCAGAGTATAGCAAGTCTAGGGCTGATGGGTGGCCAGCAAGTCCTGGATTTAAGGGACTGGAGTCTGTGGAAGCCACGGATTCTCTGGAAAGAATCTTTGTTGTTGTTGGTTTTTTTTGGTCGGTTTGGGGTTTGAACTCTGGGCCTGGACACTGTTCCTGAACTCTTCAGCTCAAATCTAGCGCTCTACCACTTTGGGCCTCAGTGCTGCTTCTGGTTTCTGGTGGTTAATTGGAGATAAGAGTCTCACAGATATTCCATCCTGGGCTGGCTTTGAACATGGTCCTCAGATCTCAGCCTCTTGAGTAGCTAGGACTATAGATATGAGCCACAAGTGCCAGCCTCCCTTTTTTAAGACAGAGTCTATCAGGCTTTCAAAAGTAAAGTATCAGCACTCCTCTAAAGCCTTCCTTATGAAACCCTTACTTCCTCCAGGACACGCTGGAATCGGGTATTTTGGATAATGTGGTATGATTATTCAGTGATTCTGTGTCCTTCAGAGCCAGCTAAACCTTGGGGTTTGAGGACATCAGAAAACCCAGATGATCACTTGGCTTTTCCACGTGTCTGGCTGCATAAAAGGGGTTCATTGGGGTTGATGGGCAGATGGGCTGTATATGGTGTGTTCTCGGCATTTACTTGCTAGTAGATATGTATGTTCTTGTTAAGTGGTGGGCTGAGGACTTCGTGCTTAAGATGATTCAGATCAGGACTACTGTGACCAGTGCCTGCTGAAGCCCTGAGCTCAGTGTGCTCTTGTCCTCTCTGCAGCTCGTCTCCAATGTCCTCATCTTCTCCTGCACCAACATCGTCGGCGTCTGTACCCACTACCCGGCTGAGGTCTCCCAGAGACAGGCCTTTCAGGAGACCCGGGAATGTATCCAGGCACGCCTCCACTCACAGCGGGAGAACCAGCAACAGGTAAGTGAGGCCCTCTTGCTATGGCATGGCCAGCCCAGGGGCAGTGAAGAGAAAGCCAAGATCTCCTTCAGTACCCGACACACATGCTGGGCTGTATTCATCCCAGGAGTCTAGCTCCAACCCCCAGAAATGTTTCCCCTGCAGGTGCAGGCATTCCTGGCTCTGTGGGAATCCTCTTGGCCCTCTTGACCGTGCCTGTATTCTCCACATGCATGCACATGGCCTTGTGGTTTGCACATAAGCCAAGCAGCAAGATGGCTTCTCCTCCCCTCCCCTCTCATGACCCCATGAGTTGAAGAAATGAGAATAGACAACATTTCCTGCTGGGGTTGAGATGCACCCCCTAGAGGCGGGAAAAGGAAAGGGAACAGACACCATGAAAACCCCTCGTGCTCACACCAGGTGCTTCCTCTTTGCCCGGTTCTGGGTGTGGTGGTTTAGAGAAGGAAGATGTTCCATTTGTGACTCAAGTAAGGCTCCCCAATGAGCCCAGGACAAAGGGACTGACCACTCTTGGACACTTCTCTCTGGTAAGGTGGAGTGGGGTAAAGACTAAGGTCAGCTTCATGGTTCCAGCTGTTCCCACTGTGGGGACAAGGTCCTAACTGGGCTCAGGTGTGATCATCACTGCGCCTTCTCCTGTGTGTGGATGATAGAGGACTGTAATTACAATACAGAGTTGCTAGCTCTCAGCCTGGGAGAAAGGATGGGCAGTAGCAGGGTGGCAGGTCTTCATGCACTGGGACCAAGCATGACTTCTACAGTAAGATGACTTACAGCAGATAAAAGAGGCCTCCCTCCCCAGTCCTTGGCAAACATCACTGGAGCATCACTCTGTGCCAGTTTGGCTTCTGGCCTAGCCCCCTTGAGGGGAGCTATGTTCAGCAATGTCACTGGAGTCTTTGCCCTCTTCTTTGTCCACAAGCTTGGCTTACCTTAGGCACACTTTATCCTGCTCACTCACTGCGCTTCATTTTTCCTCTAGAGTCCCCTGTCTTCATTCATGTTCTAGGGCTGGCCTCTCTCCTCTGTGAACTGAACACATTCCTCTCTTTCCATTTTACAGAATGATTCTCTTATTCTGAATGATAGGATTTTTCGTTTGTTTGTTTGTTTTGTTTTTGACAACCAGGGTTGTCTAGGTAGCTTAGCTAATAGGCCTACAGATCTCATCCTGGTCCCAGGGATTCCATGTGCACACCATCACAGTCTACTCAGATAATTACCATCTTACAGCTTATCGGTGTCCTTGCTATGGCCTTGGCCAGGCTGTATATGCCACCAAATCAACAGGACTTTGGAGGAGAAGGAAAGGACAACTTGGTTTCTGGGGCAGGCCCTTCTCAGCCAATCATGCCATGCAGGAAGAGCTTCTTGGGGTCTCTGGACAGCTGCTAGTGCTGTGTGATGAGGAGATCCCCAAGTGTTCTCCAGTTACTCCAGCCTTTGGCCTCATACTCATTATAAATGTAGGGAGATCTCTTCTGGGTCTATACAGTTTGTAATTTACTTTTTCCTATTTTTCCCTTATTAAAGAACTGTTTTTAGTTCTTATTTCTCTCGCCAGCAGCTCAATAAATGTGAGATGGCCTTCAAAGGCTGTGTTTACTGATGCCTGGGGAAACAGACCAGTAGAGAGCTCTGTTCCCTCATTTACCAGTTACCCAAGCATAAAGGCCCTGGTCTGTAGCATTAGATAAGACACAGCTTCTGTCCCTAAGAGGCCTCTCCTTACATTCACTAAAGGAAGACACAATTCACAGGCCATTTGACATACAAGGTAATCATGACTATAATAGACAACCCAGGGTGAGGAGGGAATGTGGCAGCCAGGACCAGGCCTCTTGGCAAGGAGGACTCGCAGAAGAGTTAGGCATAGCTTCTGAAGATGTTAGTTCCAGTTGAGGTATTTGAGTAACCAAGTCAAGAAAATGCCTGAAAACCTGTGGCACTTACTATGATTCATTATATGTGGAGTAGAGTGTAGGTTTTAATTCAGAGGTGCTAGGAAAGGAGGAGGGGATAGGGATGCCAGATAGTAGAAACCTCAGGGCTATGCTGAGGGCATGGACTGATTCTGGGAGCTCAGAAGGCACCGGGGAGCCAGCTGGTAGATGGGGAAACACGCCTGGAGGCTGCCTCATCAACAAGACTGGACCCTGAAGAGGGCCTGGGCCTGCAAGCAGCTAAAGCTGGATGTTGGAGAGGTCACATCAGCAAGGAGAGCATTGGCTAGGCCTGACTGAGATACAGAGGGGATGGCGGGTGAAGACCTTGGGTTGCAGGGGAGAATAAGGAAGAGAGCCATGTATGATGTGACTGTCTTGAGCAGAGGAATGATATGGCAAAGATAGTATTTGGGAGACACTGGGGCTATGCAGGCAGCAGAGAAGACTAAGGGGAAGCTCTGTGATTAGGGGGGTGCTGCCCCGGTCCCCTGAGTGAGGTGAACACTGCGCACGCAGTGAGAGTCCCTGCATGAGGTGAGCACTGCACACACAGGAAAGACTCAGAGTTTTTGAGTGAGTTGAGCACTTCACAGCAGTTTAGGAGCACTCAGAAGGGGAAGGACAAATACCAGAGCTGCTTCCAGTTCAGCAGGACTCCAGTGCTGGATACTTGCACTGAGCCTGGGGCTGAAGGGAGAGAATGAGTCCCAGAAATAAGGTCCAAAAAATAAAAGCAATTTGTTCACATGGATACGTCTTGACTTTGGGACTGTGGTGGGCAGAGGCTGGGGGAGGAAAAGGTGGGACGGTGTATCTAGTTGGAGGTGTTGGATCAAGAGAGGTGGGAAGCCAAACACCAGGTACCCTGAGCAGGAGCTGTGGGAGATAGCATTAGAGCTTGTGGATGGTGGAAGCTTGACAGTAGGTTGGCAGGAGTGACAGGAAGAGGACACAGATGGGGTGTGTTCTGTTTGGCACTGGAGGAGAGAAAGGAACCAGAAAGGACATAGCAGTAGTAGAGTCTCAGACCCACCTGGATGTGTGGGGCTAATGATGAGCATGGCAGTGATGAGCTGGAAGCTGCTAAAGCTAAAGACCCAAGAGATGGGAACTAGGTGCATGAGCCTGCCATGGAGTGTGGTCTACACTGAGGACTCTTCTGGGCCTCGTGGAGCCCATCCTACATGGGAGCCCTGTACACATCTTGGAGTAGGACAGGCCTGAGAGAAGAACTTGAAAGGGGCAAAATCCAGACCCCATCGCTCGCTGGCCTGCCATGGCGCGGTCCCATCCTCTGTGTGTGCTTGTCCCATCCCCCAGTCCCAGTTCGCTGGATTTGGTTTCTCTGAGTTCCTCAGAATTGGCTTGCTTTCTCTCCTTTCATGCGCTGCTTTCCCCATGTGGAAATGGTATACTTGCTTGTCCTTCCATGAAGCCTTCTCTGATGGCACCCACCTAGGTCAAGTGCCCCTGCCCAGTGCCCTCATGGCACCCTCCATGGCACTTGGTGAAGGGCAAGCCTTGCCTGTCTATAGGCACAGCTGGGACTCCTGATACTCAGAATGGTATCTGGGACAAGGTAGGGTCTCAGTAAATACTTGATGACTCGGTGATTTAATGAATTTCATCTAATACCGTCAGTAACTTGATACCTCTTTTGGGCCAGAGGAGTTCAGTAGCTTGTACAAGGTTACACATCAATGTTCCATTTCTAACCCCGGGTGTTTAGTCCTCGCACGTGCACCAGAAGTGCCTTCCTAGTGAGCACGGTGACAAGCCTAGAGAAAGGACCAAATGGTGCCAAAGAGAGCCCTAATACATGTCCTTGGTTGTCCTCCCTCTAAACAGCCAGGCGCTATCCTTGTGAGTCCCCGGAGAGCCTGAGAGGTCTTCCTGGTCTAAGGGCAGGGCACAGGTGTGGGTAAGAAGAGGCTCTCCAAGCTTGAGGAAGAGATGACAAACAACACGTTTTCTTCCCTCCTCAGGAGCGGCTCCTGCTCTCTGTCCTTCCCCGTCACGTTGCCATGGAGATGAAGGCAGACATCAACGCCAAGCAGGAGGATATGATGTTCCACAAGATTTACATCCAGAAGCATGACAACGTGAGGTAGGGGTCAGGGCAAGGTGGACTCTAAAGGAGGCATCCTCACTCTCTTCCTTTGAAAGGGCACAGCCTGGCGGACTGACTGGTGACTTGCAGCCTGTGTTGCCTGGGGCTGGCCAGCCCTTTCCTCTGTATGCCAGGGGAACTATCACTGTGCCCTGTGTAACTTCCTTCAAGGGCTGAAGAGAGCATGAAGGTTGCAGAAGAGGATTGGAAAAGAAGGGAGAAAAAAAGCAGCACTTGCTGCTTGGGGGCTCCTTGCCTGACAGGGGAGACAGACAGCTTCAGCTGGGGATCCCTGTGGGCCCCCTCATCACAGTCTTGATCACCCTGGCAGCTCATGTACCTGCCAAGCCAAACATGCCACATGTTATACCAAGTATCACTGATTTTTTGTTTTCTTTTTGGTGGTGCTGGAGTTTGAACTCAGGGCTTCATGCTTGCCAAACAGATGTCCTACTACTTAAGCTACTCTACTTGCCCCTTGTGGTGTTGGTTAATTTTGAAATGGGGTCTCATTTTATGCCCAGCTTGGCCTGGACTACAGTCTTCTCTCCTCTTCCTGCATCCCTCTTGTTGGGATAACAGCATACCCTACTGAGCCCATAATGCTCTCCGAGTTTTATGCCCCAGCTGGCCTCAAACTGTGATCCTCAATTCTTGCCTCCCAGGGAAAGAAATTACAGGCTTAATCCACCCCCTGTGCCAAGCCTCACAGGTCCTTTTAGTATCCCTGTGAGGTGAACCAAATAGTATTCCCATTTTCTAGATTCATCTCTGAGCCACAGAGATAGCCTTGTTCAAGGTTCCTTAGCTGAGGATTCCAAAGCCAGGGTTACACCCAAGTCAGCCTGCAACTCAGCTCACACTCCACTCCCAGTGTATCTGCTGCCTCCCTAGATAGAAGCCACTGCCAGCAGGGATGTGCAAACAGATGTAGATTAATAGAGTGCAAAATCTGCTTATGGGTTCCACGGAGACGTGAAGCGATACAGTAGCCTCATCTAGCATGGCTCCTGGAGAGCCCCTAATCCTCCATGTGTCCAGAAAGGAGTCACTGTGTGGGTTTCCAGAGTTACTTTCTCCCTGGGTGAATTTTCCCAAGATTTGAGCCCTGTAAGGTCACCGTAAAAAAAGCCTTTGGAGATTTGGACTGCATTTTCAATAAAGGGAGTCAAAAAGAGGGAGAGAGAGAGGGAGGGGAGGCAAGATGGGGCACTACTGTGTTTTTCACACAAAGGAAAAGAGCCCCCTAGGCCCCCATCATGCCCTGGGGTCCTGGGATTACAGACTGCCAATCTCAATTTGTATATTCCATCTGTCTCTCTAAACTGGGAGGGCCAAGTCTTCATGAGCACCACACTTCTGTGCTCAATTCCCAGCTACTCTGAAACCCATCCATGCTCCATGTCTGCAGGGCCATGTGAGCAGCAGCAGCAGCAGCGGCAGCAGCCTGTTTCCCAGGCAGAAGTAGCCCTGGCCACGTCTCTGGGACCAGGAATTGTTCCTAGGGGGCTGAGTCCAGAGGCAGTGGGGTGGCTGGTGAGCCCATGAGGAGGCACGTGTGCTGGCTCCTCTGCTGCAGCTCCTCACATCTGCCTCTTCTCCATATGTGCCAGCCACTTGGGATCAAGTGCCTGCTTCCGTAGAACAGATCTCACCCAGCCACTGCGAGAGCACCGCCAGACTGCTTCCATGTATTCATTTGCTCCCTATTATACGAGTGAGGAAAGTGAGGCACCAAGATTCCCGCAGCTGGCTCAGGACTGTTCCCCAAGTTAACAGCTTTCTGCTTTCAGAGGCTCTGTTTAGCCTGACTCCTGGATAGAGGGTATGTGTGTACACAGGGGAGAGAGTCTGGACAAAGACTTCCCCTAGGTGTGAAACCTTCAGGCTGAGAGGGAAATGAAGAGAGAGGAGAGAGGGTTTTGTGTGGAAAGGAGGAAATAGTCATTCTGAGTAGGACAAATCCCAGAGACACAAATTTAAGATGGGGAAACAGTAGCTCAAAAGTGAGCCCAGTGCAATGAGCTGGAGCCTCTGAGCTCATCACCCCTGGTAGAATTTTCTCTCAGTCCCATTTTGTCTTTTCTATTTCACTGGCCCTGGGTATTGTCCCTGGTAGAGCCAGGTAGAAGATGCATTCCTTGTTTACTCTTAGCTCAGCAAAGCTTTCTACCTAAATGTAAAATATAACACAAAAGAAATCCAGAAAATTTACACCTCAGAAATAGCCTAGAAAAGTAAGGCAAAGTTTCTCTACTTGGCATTGCAACGCCTCTGCCACCCTAAGCCTCCTCTGTGCTGCTGCCCATTCCCCACCTCTCCGCTAGCCCCTCTCGCACAGGCAAGCATTATTCCCCTTTCCATCCCACAGCTGCAAGCCCTCAGGCCCCCAGCCCTCCAGCAAGGGCACTTGATCTGAGGGACTGATACAGGCCTGGTCATAGTGATAACAGGTCTCCTCAGTCCTGCCTACCCCCTCCTTTAGAGGCAGTGACTTTGGGGGAATAAAAGAATAGTGCCCTAATTACAGCATCCTGAGCCTCCCCTTACATGAGTCAGGCCCCAGCCACAGTGGGGGTATTTCTGTCTAGGATATAATATACCAAGATCAATGACAGCAATCAGGAAATAGATGAAAGAAGAGAAGAACTAAAGGCCACAGTTCTCCTGGGGACTGAATAATCTCCAAGGATAGAGGTAGCCGGTACACATCAGAGGGTGTGACACACCATCACAGTCTTAGGCAGATATCCAAGGCAGCTCTCTGTGGATCCTTCCCATGCTACATGCAGCCTCGGGGAGAAAACAAGTGCTTTTCTGGACTGTGTTTTGGGGTTGGAGTTGGCCTGGATTGGGGTTTGAGTAGTACAGGGTCTTGGAGATCCCACGGGGTCCTGTTAAGGGGCTCTGCATGTCCATTCCAGCTCTGCTGTGCGACCAGGGCAAGTTTCAGGCATGTGCCACCCTGGATCTTAGGCTCCACATCTACATCATAGGACATAAAGAGTAGTACACAGGTCCGTGAAGTATAACTGGAACTATGTAGGGAAATGCTTGGCACCATTTCTGACATGTGAGTTCAGTAATTAGGAGCTGCAATGGCTGTTGTTACAGTTGTTGGTGGTTTTTTTATGATTATTGTCCCACCCCTATCAACAGAGAAAGGCCTGGGGTTCTCTAGCTGGAGCAGGAAAGGTGATGAGTCACATTCATCAATTCTCCACAGAGTTGAAATGTTTAGAGGGTGATGACATGTTGTTCTCTGGCCCCACCAAGAGCAAGGCCACAGGAAAAATAAATCAACTAGACAGTGTGACAGATTCGGCGTAGATCTAAAGACTGTGCTGGGGAGAAGAGTTTGAACTGGGGAGGGAGAGAGGACAGACAGGGGCCACTACTCTCTGATGCTACATCATCCTCTGGCACATAGTCCTGGGGCACCAGTGAGTACTAGCCAAAGAGTTAGTAGGAGGCTTTGGTGCTGGGCCAACCCTGGCTATAGGATGAAGCAAGACAGAGGCCAGGATGCCACTAGAGACCCCACTCCTAATGCCCAACTCCCCCTGCCCCCATCCCAGATAACTCTCCCTGTCAGCCCCTCTGACTAGGACTCTGGTCCCCATCAGACTTAGGGCTTTGGAAATGTCTCCTCCCCACAGTGCAAATACCTGATCCCTGTAGCCACTTGATGGGTAGGGAATGTGTGGCTTCTCCCATCCCTTGAAGGATGCTCAGATACCCATGAATAGATTGTGTCCCTTGATGACAGAGGGTAGAAAATGTTTACCTCTATGCATGACCTCAGCTAACAGACCACACAAAAGTGATCCCTGGAAGGATAGAGAAGTATGGAGCTCATCCAGCAGAGGCTGCTCTAGGAGCAGGAAGGGCATTGGGATTATAAGGCTGGAGGGAAATGAGCCAGCCTCAGAGGAGCTCAAAGAAGAGGCCATCTGGAGAAGGCATCACACCACCCAGTTCCAGAAGAGGTAGACCAGAGAGACCCAGATCATCCTCACCAGTGGATCTTGTGGGCTGGAAATGAGTATAAGCCTAGAACAGACCAGTGCACACAGCGCCCCAGCTCTGCTGTGTGTGAGCTGGGGGGACTTGGGAAGGTCTTTTTTTTTTTTTACTGGTCCTGGAGTTTGAATTCAGATGTTTTACCTCTACCTAGGCCAAGGTGTACTGGAGCTAGGAAGAATAGCTTGAAGTTAAGAACATGCCACCTCTGGTATGGTGGAGTGCTGCTCTGTCCAGAACACAACCATTAGATGAGAAGTTATTGGTAAAATTTGAAGTTATCATACGCTTTTTTTCATGTTGGGCACTCTGAGAGGAGTTGGCTGAGCCACCCAGGAAACATGGAGCTCGCAGGGTATCAATATTAAATTACTTAGAACGTAGTCACTCTTAGAATGGTAAGAAGATATAGATGGGAAGCAGACCAAGCAGGAGGCCGCCTTGGCTGCCCCAGCTGCTGGGAGGTGAACTGAAGGAGGGTGTGGAAAGCTCTGGCATGACCTAGAGGATGCAACCTGATAGCCTTAGAGGGAGAAAGATTCCCAGGACAGACTCAAGGTATTGCAACATACTCCCCTAAAGAACAGGGCACAGGGAAGGCCCAAGATTCTCCATATCCCAGTGGGCCCTCCTGAATAAAGATGACTTTCTAGTTAACTAGATTGGCTCATGCTTAAGTCCCTTAATTTTTCAAGGTTGTAGATGGTGGAGTGGGCCAGAGATCAGCCCCATGGGGTGTCTGTTCCTCGCTGAGGAGTAAGATTTCCCCCCCCCCAGGGCCCATCAGTGCTCCCGGGATCCTCCCCATTCAGGAGTTGGATAAGATTCTCATAGTAAGTTAGGTGCCCAGAGGTTCAAGCCTGTTATCCGAGCTTATCAAGAGACTTGGTTTGAAGCCAACTTGGGCAGCTATTTGTCTTCAGTTGACCAACAAAAAGAAAGCAGGACTAGAGGTGGTAGCCCACATGTCAGTGTAAGATAGCAAAAAAAAAAAAAGGCTCATTCCTTGACACCCAGGAGCCTTGTGTATTACAGCTGTGGTCCTGGCACAAGGGGCTGCTGACCTACAAAAGAGAAACTTCAGGATAGAGGGTCTAGGGCGAGGGATGCCTGGTCCTCTGTCCTCTGTCCTGTCTCCTTAACTCCTCCCCCTCTTAAGGTTATTACCTCCTTTCCTGTCTCTTTCAAGGACTTGGCTGCATTCCCTAGGTTGCTCTGGTGTCTGGCTCAGGTGTAGTTCTGAATGATAATGACCATGGATCATGTCGGAGATGCTCAGATACCCATGAATAGATTGTGCCCCCTGTTGACAGAGGGTGGAAAATGTTTACCTCTATGCATGTCCTCAGCTAGCAGACCACACAAAAGTGTTCCATACCCACCTTGAGCCTGATGTCAGGTCAAGTGTGCCCAGCTCTACTTCCATACAGTGCTATTTATGTGGCTGTTTTATTCATTGTACAACTGAGCTGCTACTACTATAAGCTAAGCTACCACTATGAAAAACACAATGTCTTCCTTAGAAAATTATCCAGCCCCCCACAGTGAGAAGAGCCAAGTGAAATATGCTATGGGAATTCAGTTGGGCAAGGTTGGATCTCATATATTTGTTTGAGCTGTGGTAAAAAAAAAAAATATATATATATACATAGCCTAAGAATTACCATCTTTTTTTTTTTTTTTTGCCAGTCCTGGGCTTGAGCTCAGGGCCTAAGCACTGTCCTTGGACTTTCTCAGCACCACTTCTGGCTTTTTTTTTTCTATGTATGTGGTACCGAGGAATCGAACCCGGGGCTTCATGCATGCTAGGCAAGCACTTTAACCACTAGGCCAAACTCCCGGCCCCCCATCTTTTTTTAATGGTACTGGAATTTGAGCTCAGAGCCTTGTGTAGGCCATTATTCCACTTGAGCCATGCCTCCAGATCTGCCTTTTGCTATCTAGTTTTTGAAGATGGAACTTTTCTGCTCAGGTTGGCTTTGAACTGTGATCCTTCAGATCCCAGCCTCCTATATAGCTAAGATTACAGGTCTGAGTCACTGGTACCTGGCTAGACTTAAAAACTCATCCTTAAAATTTATCATTTGTAAATGTACAACTAAGTGGCATTAAGTGTATTTGCTTTCTTACCTAACTGTCACCACATCCATTTCCAGATGTTTTCCCAAATCAACACACACATTAAACAACTCCTTATTCCTCAGCTAGCTGCTGGAAGCCACCATACAGCCTTCTGTCCTTATGAATCTGACTACTCTAGATATTTCATGGAAGTAGAATCACACAGAATTTGTGCTTTTAGCAACTGGCTTTTCATTTAGTGTAATGTTGAGTGTTTGTCTATGTTGTATCATGTGTTAGAATTTCCTTCCTTTTCATTTGTCTGTGTCAGCACCATTCTGTGTATCTATCAATTGATGCACACACACCTGAGTGCTTTCACCTTTTGGACGCAGTGGATGGATGCTGCAGTGCACACAGGCATACAATATCTGTTCATGTCTGTGCTTTCATTTCAGTTCATTTGGGTATATACCCAGAAGTGGGATTGCTGGGTCTGTGTTTAATTTTTTTTTTTGAGGGACCGTTATGCTTGTTTCCCTTTTCACCATCTGACCTTCCTACAGCAGTGCACAAGGGATTCATTTTCTCTGCTTCCTCAAGACTTTTGTCTTGAGTTTGTCCTGGGGTTAGTGAGGAATGAGCTATCAGTCAGCAAGGACTTCTTGTGATCAGTTCCACATGTCCATTTTTGTCACACTTGGAATCCATTGTGACTTGTAGTTTTGATTTATTAAGAGTTAGGATGTAAAAAGGATTGTTCGGGACTGGAGTAGGTTGAGAAAGATACCTAGAAGAGGAACCAGTTCAAATCAGGCCCTAAAAGAAAATTTTGATTTGTTTTCAACTTTTCCAAAATAAACATTTGTATTACACACCTTTGTGTGTAATGGTTTTTTGTAGTCACACTTAGAACTCAGGCACTACAGAGAGGACACTTAAAGTGCCCAGTATCGGGCTGGGAGTTTGGCCTAGTGGTAGAGTGCTTGCCTAGCCTGCACGAAGACCCAGGTTTGATTCCTTGGTACCACATACATAGAAAAAAGCCAGAAGTGGTGCTGAGGCTCAAGTGGTAGAGCTCTAGCCTTGAGAAAGTCCATGGATAGTGCTCAGGCCCTGAGCTCAAAACCAGGACTGGCAAAAAAAAAGTGCCCAATATCTTGCTAGCCGGTGGCTGGGTCTTAGTGCTGGCCACTGCTCTGTTCACAGCTGTCTCTCTTACAGCGTGTTTCCCCAGGTTCTTCAGGACGATGTACTCAGAACGTGGTATAGTCAGTTCTATTTCATGGATGGTAGGGAAGAGAGGTAGGTTGGGGTCTGTGAGATGCCCTAAGACTAGCACAGCAGGCTAGCACGTCCGTTCCTTGACCCTAAGCCCTTTGAAGCCCCTTCTGTGGGATGGCACTTGCAAATGTTGTCTCATTTCCATCATAGTAGAGAGGGCATGGTTGTCCCAAGGCAGATTCTCTTGTTGGTGATATTTGATAATATTTGTGTAGACAACAGTGTGTTCATCACTCTGTCCTTTGCTGTTCCCCTGCCCTTTCCAAGCCTGTGCCCTCAGCTGGCTCTGGATATTGCCAACTCATCAGGCATCCTCTCTTGCCTTTTTTTTTTCTACCACCCCTTAGAAATCAGCTCTCCAGCATCTGTTCACACCTGCTGGTGCTACCTCACCTAATGGATGTGAATGACGCATTCATTGCTCCAGCTTTACCTGAAGAGGGGGGTGGGGAGAGGCATGCATGCAAGTGACACTCCAGGTTAGGTGATTTGTAACAAGAGAGAAGGCATGCTGATGGGGACAGTCCTTGTTGGTTATAAACAGATGACTGACTGAAAGATATGTCCAGCTACTTCACATCCCTAGTCCACGCTCTGGGGGTCTCCAGGGTGGTTCCTGCCTCAGCACCACCATCTCCCATGAAGCCTAACATTCTAAGGGGGACTAAGACCTTGCCACACTACTTCCTGCCCTGGTTCCCCATCTTATGACCCTAAGCTTCACACAGGATGTAGGGTAAGAGCTCCAGTAGTGCCTGGTGCTGAGGGACTAGTTGTTAGCAATGCCACCTTGCCCAGACCACAAGCAGAGCTCAGTCCTGAGTATCTAGTGATGCTGCAAGATGTGGCTGTGTACAGAAGCAAGGCTAGATGCTGGCAGGCCTGTTGGCAGCAAGAGTGAGTAACGATGAGGACAGAGTTGAGCTGAACCTGTGCAGGGAAGCAGGGGGTCCATCTGGTAACTAGGGTGATGCACTTGATATTTGTGCCTATGGAGTGAAGTCAAGAGTCAGTGTGAGTGACAGAGAGAAGAGAGTTAGGGAATTCACTTCCATTACCCCAGCATCTAACAGCTGCCATGAGGGCCTGTGCCTGTAGCCAAGAGGACCTCTTGAGTGGGGCTGGCCAATGAGTGGCTCCTTCCTATTCTCCAAGGCCCAGTGCTGGCTTGTGAAGGGGCTTCAGAATCCTCGAGGAGCTCATCTGGAACCCTAGGCCTTCTGCTATTAGGAGACCTCATGAAACAAAGGAGCTGCCACAGGCAACAAAGCATACCTCCCTCTGAAGCACACCTCCATATTACTTCTACTTCTGACAGGAAGTGGCCGTGTCCAAATGGAGATGCTGTGGGGGCTCAGATTCAGGGCCCCGAAGACCTCATTGGAACTTCTGCTTGCCAGGTCAGAAGCTGTGCTATGAATGACCTTTTTCCTGGCCACCTGCAAGTTACTTGCCTTCCCTGGTTCCTAGGCAGCTGAAGAGAACCTTGAGTCCAGAAGAACAGAGGCCTAGGAAATGGGGAGACTCCCCAGTGGCCCTTCATGTGACCATTTCCCTTGTCTCCTGGCCCTGGGACCAGGAAACTGCATGTGTTCTTGATAACCTGGCTACCACTTGTTCCAGGACTGTGGGAATATTTGCTAGAGGCCAAGCTCAAGCCTCAGGTGATGTTTCGAACTCCAAGAGACCTTGTGAGGCAGAAGAGGGAACTCATCGTGATTTGGAGTTACTAGCTCGGCTTTTTCTTGCCTTAAACCCCTGAGCATTCTCTTCTTTTTAGTAAACAGGCTTCAGGCACTATTGTGAGTTGAACCATGTCTGCCTAAAAGGTACATTGAAGTTGTAACTCCTGGTACCTGTGAATGTGACCTTATTTGGAAATGCAGTAGACACCCTTCTCCAAGATTCTGCTTTCTGAGGTTTTAGTTAACCCTAGTTAACCTCAAGTAAGAAGGGGAAGGTGGAGAACAGTACAGTAAGCTATTTTGAAAAGAGAGACCACACACATGCACATAGCTTACCTTCTTCTACAGTTATGACTGTTCTATTCATATTGTTGGCAATTGTTGTTAATCTCTCACTGTATGTAATTTATAAGTTACACTTTATCATAGGTATATATCAATAGAAAAAACATAGTATCTATAATGTCCTGTGCTCTCCCTGGTTTCAGGCCGTCCCCTGAGGGTCTTTGAGCAGAGCCCCTGTAGATAATAGGGGATTTCTGTAGTGTCTTTGGAAAGCAAATCAGGTTGAGAATACCATGGGCCCCCTCATCCAATATGACTGGGGACCTTGTAGTAAGATGGGGCCACACACTGAGCATACTGGGTGAGAATAAAAGCAGAAGTAAGTTAGTGATGCAGCTGCAAGCTGAGGGGTGCCAATCATCAACCCCCCTCAGGAGCTAGAAAGAAACAAGACTCTGCCCAACCATGGACCCACCAGCACCCTCATTTTAGACTTCTAGTCTTCAGAACAGTGAAGAATAGATTCCTGTTGTTTAAGTCACATTGTTATGGCAGTGTTGGCATACTAATGTAGGTTCCTACTATGTAGTGGGTATTGTGCTAGATGTGGGGGCTGGGGAATGCCCCTCATTTAGTCAGTCCTTTAATCGCAAATTGTAGAAAGCCAGGGAGATAGCAAGACTCATGAGTTCAAAATCTAGTGAAGGGAAATAGACAGGAGTACAAATAACACCAACAACAATAAATGGTGCCATTGTTGACCTTTATCAAAGCAGGGCATTTTCCAAGCCCCTGAGTAAATGTCTGAACCATAGGTTGTTGGATTTAAACCCTGTGTGTTTTGTGGTTTCTTTTCTTCCTATGCCACCAAGTATAACTACTATAAAATTCATCCTTCAAGGAAGCACTTTAAAAGTGTCTCTGACATGTGTCTCTGACATGTGAATTGCCATCCTTACTATTCTTGTCCTTTGAAGCCATTAATAATTAAAATAAGGTCACCTGAACAGAAGTACTGTGATAACTGCACCAGTCGAAGTAGTAACTGAGCCTCTGCAAGGGGACTACTAGGCAGACAGTATATGCAGTGTACCTGTGCTGGACAAGGCATGACTCCTAGCCAGAGTGAGGCAGAGTAGGGTGGCAGAGGATTTTATCATGCTAGTCAGGTCACAGGTGGCCACAGGTGTCTGAAAGTAGAAAACAAAACTGGCTAAGGGGTGAAGGTATGGTGAAACAAAATACAGCAGCGGGACTGGGACCTTGGCCTAGTGGTAGAGTGCTTGCCTAGCATGCATGAAGACTCGGGTTTGATTCCTCAGTACCACATACATAGAAAAAAGCCAGAAGTGGTGCTGTGGCTCAGGTGGTAGAGTTTTTGTCTTGAGAACGCCCAAAGACAATTTCCAGGCCCTGAGCTCAAGGCCCAGAACTAGCAAAAAAACAAAATACGGTAGGGAATGGGCATTATGGGAGTAGTTAAAAATTGAAATAGAAGTTTCTTGCAGAAGGTGCCGTTTAAGCTAGTGCAGGTTCTCAACCCTGGCTATATATTAAAACCACCAGGTGAGCTTCAAATAAAAACAAAACAGAGCAAAGAAGGATCAGTAGTGCAGCCCCAACCTGGACTGATTAGTTAAGAATCCGTGGGGCCTTTCCCTAGACAGGCTCCCCAGGGCATGCCAGTGAACACCAGACCTCTTGTCTAGTGTAATACCTGTGGTATGGACAAGAGCTCACAGCTGGGAACCTCTGGATCATTGTCACATGTGGACAAAGATCCCAGGCCTGAACATCACAGTGTTTTGTCCTTCCTGAGTGGCTTAGTGAGCTCAGAGCTCAGAGACGCTTTTGGATCCACACACCAGTCTTGTGTTTCTGGGGCTAGCCCTTGCTCCCTCACTTCTCCTGCTGTCTCAGTTGCTACTGCCTTTGTTTGATAAGGAACCTTTCTCTTTCTACCCTTGGAGTCTTGTCAGCTCCAAAGCCAGGCTTTCACTGCCCCAGTGCCAGGGCAGTTCAGTTATTGAGCCTGGTGTCTGGCATCCTTGCATTTGAAATACTGATGCTAGACCATAGCCAAAGGGACAGACCTTTGCTGACTGGGTTTCGTAGCTCATGTGCAGCTGATCTTGATCCTAGCTTGGTTATGATTTCCTGAGAGATGAACAATTTCCAGGAAATTACATAACAGGTGCTTTTACAGAGACTGGGAGAGATCTCCTTGTCCCCAGATAGAGCAGGTTGGTCATGTGAGTCGCAGGAGAAGGGAGGCCAGATTGGAGGTGAACACTGTTACCCCAATATATTCAAGTGTCATAATATAGCTTCTGTCCATGCAGGTCACAAAGCCTATTCTCCAGGCAGTCCTGGGCCTCAGAATTCGTGCCTCTCATCTCTAACATCACACTGTGGAGCACAGGTCCACTCGGGAGCAACCTTCTGAGTCCTTTGACTATTTTAGATGGTGTCTCCTGTGCTCCTCCTCTTTCTTTCTTGTCCTGTCCTCCCATTCTTTTTTGCCCTCCCTCCTCTAATTGTCCCTGGTCTAGACAGGAACTGGAAGGCTGGGCACTCCGGTGCCAGCGCAGCTCCTATGTTTGTCCCAGGAGGGGGACAGCCTGGCCCAATCCCTGATATATTCCCTGAGGGTCTCCACCTCTTCCACTTTTTTTGGTGGTTTACTTTGTTGTCTGGTGAGCTCTGAAGAATGACCTGTCTCTGCAGGGCCACAGCAGCCTGGTATAAGCCCACCTGTGGCAGCTCACCTTGTATACCTATGCTTTCTTCTGTTCCATGGGCAGTGCCAGGGGCACTTCATTTAAGCTGGCAGAGGGGCTGACAACAGTTCTTGGCGTTTGGTGCCAGCCAGAAGGTAGTAAAAGAAGGAGTAAATGGGAGGGAGTAAATGTATTGCGCTCCCATGAGGAGGAATGGCTGGCCAGTTCCAATGACTTCACAGAGCTCTGGGGTGGAGGAAGTACCTGTCCCACAGTTGGCACTGGTTCAGCTGTTATCTCTGATGGCAGGCCCTCAGCTGACATAACGCACAATAAAAAGACATGCTTACTCAAATGCTGCCCCCAGGGATGGAATTAAAGTAACTTTGAGGTGACGCATATGTTAATTAGTTTGATTTGATCGATCTACATTATGTTTGTATTGTGCGTCATAACTTCACCATACCTCATAAAGACATACTACGTAATTGTTGATGTTCAATAAAAACTTAAAAGATATTCTTAATACACCATCACATTTTTAGAATATAATGGCAAAATATATTCAGTTCTTATTCTTAATTTAAAAAATGAGCCTCAGGAGCCCAGATGCTCCCTGGGCTTGGTGGGTGGAGCTCCTTGCCCTGCTGTGTCTTCCCCTCTGAGGCCTGGTCCCTGCTCTGTGAGCTGGGGACATCAGCCCCTCACTCAGTGGAATGACGTGGTAGAGATTTGCAGCTCAGTGCCAGGACCATCTCAGTGGTGAAGTTTAGTACCTTTTGGTTTTCTAAGAGAAGGAAGGGGAAGGAAGGGCAGGGAGGGGAACAACACCTTTAGGAGTCCTTATACCCACATACATGCTGACCCCAGGGCCTTCCCTCATAGCCTGTTTCAAAGGAAACTCCTAAGCCACTGGAGCTGGAGAGATGCAGCTGGCTGGTACCTATGCTGGTGCCCCTGGATGGTGAGGCTAGAGGCACTGGTGGATGAGCTGCAGGCTTTCAGATGCCACTTGGGAGGGAGTATGGTTCTTCTCCTTCCTGAGTTTGAGATCTGCTTGGGGTTAGATTCTCTTTTATATGGGACAGGGAAGTGAGATCTTTGTGGGGTACCATTCTGGCCCAAAGCGCCCTCCAGAGCAGGTGCATAAAGTGCTCTCATCCCCAGGCACACTGCTCCCATGCCAATAGGGGAAGATTGAGAGGCTGCTTGGAATTGAGGGGGAACTCAAAGAGCACCCCCCCATACCCTTCCTGCCTCCTACCCTCTTGACTGGAAGTGAGGGTACAGTGAGCGTTTGAGAAGAACAGGAGCAGGGCTCCTAGCCAGCAGGCCAGACCAGCATCCTTGGCTGTCCAGGGTGTGGGCCTCGGTCAGCTCCCCAGCAGTCATTTGGGGCCTCTGAGGATGCTTGCTAACCACTGCCCTCTTAAGGGCTGAGGTGCCCAAACTGGGTCCTGGCTGTCTCCACTACTTTTCCTTCCCTGCAGAGGTCCATCCTAGTCTGTTGAGGCTGGTGTAATAGAACCAGACTGGGAGGCTTGTAAGCAACTTAAAATTTTCACAGTTGTAGAGGCTGAAGCCTGAGATCAGAGAGCCAGCTGTTTCTGTTGTGGGCTCTCTTAAAGGTCGTAGACATGCATCTCCTCGTGTGTGATGGCCGAGAGTAGAGAGCCAGGCAGTAAACGCTTGGGCTTCTTCTTTCTTATAACTGCATTGTGAGGGCTCCACCCTCATGGTCTTACCACCTTGCTAAGGCTCCACCTCCACGTATTGGGCATTGGGTTCACACCGACGCCTTTGGCACTGGGATGTCCTGTGAGGATTTGAAGGCTGCAGCAGGGTCTTTCTTCTCCACCTCTCTCCCTAGCATCCTTTTTGCTGACATCGAGGGCTTCACTAGCCTGGCGTCCCAGTGCACAGCCCAGGAGCTGGTCATGACCCTCAACGAGCTCTTCGCCCGCTTTGACAAGCTGGCTGCGGTGAGTCCCCCTGCACCTAGGCCACAGGGTGGTTGGTCAGGCTGTTGAGGGAGGGGCCTGGTGTCAAGGATCTGCTCACCTCCCCGGTGGGAACAGGCCAAGGTGCTGGTTCCTCTAGGCTGAGCCTGCTCCTGGGAGCAGGCAGGCAGGGGGGCCGCCTGGACTTCAGCTGTGTACCCGCACGCCTCACATCAGCCCTGGCCACACAGTCAGAGCTGCTTTCCCTCCACGAAGGAGCAGACAGGAACACTCTCCTCAGCTCAGCGTGTGTACTGGGATGGCAAGGCCTACGGATCATGCTAACCCAGATTCCCCCACATAATTTCTGTTTGGGGCAAATCAGATACCCTAGGGCCACGTATCTGATGAGGTTGGCCAGACAGATAAGAGAAGGTGCACCATCCTGGAGTTTGGATAAAATGCAGCTAACAACAGGGAGAGGTAAACGACACACTCATAAATTGACACTCTGGAATAAGCATTCTTCTTACACCAGCATTCTTCCCTGGCCTAGGCTTTGACAGAACCATTCCATGTAAGTAGCTACTTAATATAACGTCCACTGGCACGTAAACACGGCTTCTGTTGCCACACAGGACTCCAAGGCAAACTTTAGATAAGAGGTTGTTGTGGTGGTGGGCTGTTCAGAACCTCTGCAAGCACTGACAGTGACTTTACATCACAGGGCTTCGCTGAGTGCACTGGTCCTCTGGGTGTCGAATGGGTCTCAAATGAGGTGAGGCCACACAGACACTTAAGTCCCAGAGTTCCAGCTTCATGGCATATCTTGACAGCTCATAATTGCTGATTAATGACAGCCCATCTGACTCCCAATTAAGGATTGCTGGTGGCCTGCCAGCCTCCCTGCAGCACCTTCACTCAGCAGGAACAGCGGCAGGTGCTGCAGCTCCGTTGGCTTCTTGGCATTCTTGTGCTTACTGGCTTAGCAGAAGAATGTTAAAAATCTCAGACAGACCACGAGTCAGTCACCTGAAGTTCCCTTCTGCCTGCTTCTGCTTTTTCCTTTAACAAGAATAACAAAACTACCCATAGTCTCTTGGGCCAAGAGTCAGCGCGTGGATGGGGACCAGGGATGCCACCTGGTCCTATGACTGAGGCCTCTCCCACAACTGGTATGGCTTCCCTAGTTAGCGAAGGCAAACTGCTCAGCAGTGGTTCATGACAGTGAGCTCCTTGAGGGCCGCTCAGGCTGCCCCTCAACCCACCAACCCATCTGCCCTACATCTCCTGATAAGCCTGGCTGGGGCCAGACCAGAGTTCCAGCCACCCTATAAGTCAAGGTACTGCAGCATGAGGTGAATCTGCTAGCTTCCCATGTCTTTCTCTCTCACTGTCTCTCCCACTGTTTTTAAGTTTTCACGTGAATTTACTTTGCAGGAGAATCACTGTTTACGGATTAAGATCCTGGGGGATTGTTACTACTGCGTCTCCGGGCTGCCTGAAGCCAGGGCTGACCATGCCCACTGCTGTGTGGAGATGGGCATGGATATGATCGAGGCTATCTCGTAAGTGCCCACCTCTGCATGCTGTCCACTCCAGGGGACATCCCACAGCTAGACCTAATGACTGACCAGCCAAAGGAGCAATGAAGACAGGACTGATAATCTGGGTGGGAGAGGCTTGGCCTGCTGCTATGTACCACAGATACTACATGGTCAGACACTACAAGGCAATAGAAACAATGTATTATGAGGAAGGCACTGCTACAGTAAAAGCATTAACCGAGTAGATCCCAGGGCAAGAGAAATGATGGATGACCTGAATGTTGCTCTCTCTGATAGGATAAGGTGAAGGGCACAGGCCAGGTCAGACTACTGGTGCTGTAAGTTGACTGAGTGTGGGCTCATGTTCAGAGTGAGAGGAAGGACTGGTCCCTGAAAAGAGAAAACTACATACATTCTCATGCACCAGCACCTACATCCTCATCTACAGACTGTGGGTTGGCTGTGAGTCCCAGACACAGCTTCCTTCCAGCTCTGCAGCCTCTTTCCTCAACATGGGAGGTAATACACAGCCGACTCACCCCATCTTCTGAGGATCCTGGAGTACCTGGTACATTTAGCAGGCATAGAGGCTGCTCTGTAGGACATGGGATACCCCTGAATCCTTAGACCTACCCAGCCTCCCCTTTTCTCCTGGTCAGAACATATGTCCTCTCCTAAAACCCAGGTAACCACCTTTCTTCAGCATCCTCCTTATGTTGAAGAATCAGCAACATGGATCAACCCAATAGAGAGTGAAACCAAAACCCACTTTGTCTCACCCATAGAGCATTATGACTAGAGTCTGGAGTGACTATAATTTCCATGTTGGAGCCTAGTTGGCACTAAAGTACCCTCTGGATTTGTCTGAATATAGTCTAAATGATTGTGAGTAGCAGTGGCAGTTTGCGGGGAAAGAGGTGGATTTTAGTGTGCCATACCCCGCCACCTTGTGGCCAAGACAGGGAACAACAATTCTCAGAGCACTTGTGCAGTCCCTTCCCTCCATCTTCAGATTTGAACATTCCACACTCTGTTTAGGCCAGGTCAGAGAGAAATGTCTTTTAGACTCTAGCACCTTCCAGATCCTCCAGCCCTCAGCTACACCTTCCAGCCTTATCTCTACTCTGTGTGCCTGGCCCCTGACCCTTTCCCAGCCTTACCCCTGCTCCATCCCCAGGTTGGTCCGGGAAGTGACAGGGGTGAACGTGAACATGCGAGTGGGAATTCACAGCGGGAGAGTACACTGCGGTGTCCTCGGTCTCAGGAAGTGGCAGTTTGACGTCTGGTCTAACGATGTCACGCTGGCCAACCACATGGAAGCCGGTGGCAAAGCTGGGTAAGTGAGGTCTGGGAGTCTCAGGGTCCAAACTCTTCAATCTGGGGGAGGGGGAGGCTGACTACATCCCCAGCACTGGGGGAAAAAAGAGAAGGAAGGGAGGGTTTTCTTCAACTTAGCAAATCATTTAGCTCATGCCATAGGCAATATGTAGAGAGGTGTCTTATATGAGATCAATAGAGTCACACTCAGAAGGACAGAGACTAATTCCCAGTGGCCAGGTGAAATGCCAGCTAGTCTGATAACTGGGCAGAGTTGGGACAGGTGAGAAAAGTCCAGGTAGGCAGCGCCTGGGGCAGAGCGGCCAAGCAAAGATGAGGCCTGGCTGTGGGAAGACACATTTCTAAAGTAGAACACATGGTCTTTTAAGGACAACCAGGAGAAACAGGGCACGGATGCTAAGCTGGGAAGACCCTTAGTCACCCGGAGCCATTGATGACTGCTGAGTAGGAGTGAGGTTTGTAAGACTGGAGCACATGTTCTCTGGACACTGGACATAGGACCCGTGCCATGTGGAGTGTGAAATTATATGGGTGTGGTTGTTGTAAGCTGGAACTTAACCTCCATGTGCTGTGTTGACAGTACCACAGGGATAGAGTCAAAGTTGGGGTATACATTTGAGCCAAAGTTTGGGGGCCTGGAATTTGCGTTGGAGTTTAATCAGAGTTGCAGTTTTGTTTTGAAATGGTGCATGAGTGGTGAATTCACATCTTCTGCCCTTCCCACCTGCAGACGCATCCACATCACCAAGGCCACTCTCAACTATCTGAATGGGGACTACGAGGTGGAGCCAGGCTGTGGGGGCGAGCGCAACGCCTACCTCAAGGAGCACAGTATTGAGACCTTCCTCATCCTGCGCTGTACTCAGAAGCGGGTCTGTGGGCCGGGGCCTTGGAACCAGGGGCTCATACATTTCTAGAGGGAGGTTTTCATTTTCTGCTTTCCTTGATCAGAGTCACAAATTCCTTATGTGGTAGTGGCTCCTGCAGGATTGAGCCAAACCTTGCAAAGGCTGGTAGTGAAGAGAGAACATTTGTCTGTTGTCCAAATGCCACAAGCCTCAATTGTATTCTTGCTTTCTCATTCTCATTCTGTTGGACATACCTGTGTAAACCTCAATCTTTATCTGTGTCTTTGTTTCTTGAAACTCTGTCTTTTCTTCTTTTTACTTTCTTGTCTCTTTCTTCCACCCTTTTGTCCCAGCCCATACTTGCTAGAGTTTGAAACTGAATTATTAGCAAGCTTCTGGGTTCTATTTTTAATAGTGTCTTGTTTCACATTCTTAATTTTTAAAGCGAATGAGGAGAACATTTTCGATTTCTCTCTAAATTAAAATGCCTTATACTTCCCCCTGAGCTCATCTGTGGGTCACTGTCCTTTGTGGAGAAAGACTTCCTGGATCTTTTCCTCGGGAGTTAGACTGAAGACACAGTAGATGTGGGAACTGCACAGGGGAAGTCTTGGGTGGCTACAGCACTTGATTCTCAAGGGGAAGCAGAGCTGAGAGAGCAGTGCCCTCCCTGAGAGAGACACCAGAGGGGCACCTTGTCGGCAGACTCCTCTGACAAGGATCCTGGCCTTGTACGGGCTAGCCTCAGACTTGTCCACTCACTGCAGCAAGGAGGAATGAGAGAATTCAGGGTGTTTTGAGGAGGGCCTCTCACAGACACATTGGTTTCTTGACCAAAGTGTGACTGACACCCTTCCCACATTCTTGCTTTTAGCCTCTGGCCCATAAGGCCTCCATGGGGTGCTTCCAGTTGACAAATGGCCCAGAAGAGATGAAGTAGGGGCAGACAGATGAAGAGAGTGACAACCCCATCCCACAGTGTTAACTAAAGCACTGAGTAATCCCTAGGGCCTCATCCAACAAAGGAGGTAGTTGAGGAGAGAGCTACATCAGGCCTCTCTAACCTTTACCTCTCATGCTTGCTTGGGTTAATGGACAGGCAGGCAGGCAGGCAGAAATACCAGGAGGAGTTTGGCTTGTAGGCAGCTGGTGGAGGCTCTATTTGTGCAGTCATGTCCAATCTGAATCTTAAGATTCAGTGACCCCGTAAGTCGGAGCAGAGGCACATCCTACCATCCTTTGCTAGAAATTGCCTGGGGGAGAGTTTGGGCGGAGTCTGGAGTCCCAAATCTTCTCTCCTTGAGTCTTGCCTGGAGCGCCTTCAGCCACAGGTTCTGTTCGTTCCTCAGGCTGTAGACAGGAGACATAGCTTTTGCTGAATCCCCATTCCAATAAGCAGAGCCTTGTAATTACCTGGCTGAGAACCATAGCACTAAGTTGGCCTGGCTGCCTGGGAGAACAGAGGTGAGCCCCCAGAGCAGGAGGAGAGAGGAAGCCCAGAGCAGGCAGCCTTGCATCCATTAGGCCTGTGTAAACATAGACTAACTTGGGTGGGAAGGATGGAAAATTATTTTTGAGGGACATTAGGATAGAATTCTGTCATCTAACTGAAAGAGAGAACTCCTTACAAACAACCCCTTTTCACCTGTGCTCCCTTGAGCCAGTCCCCTCTGGCATAGGAGTTTGGAGGGTCTGAGATGTTTGTGTTTGGAGCTGTAGGATCCTGACAGTCCGTGAGGCTCTGTGTGAAGGCAACCGCCTCTAATGCCACTTGGCTAAGTATGCATTCCTGGAGGAGTGAGGCTCTCCCTCTGCACGGTTCCCCATGGGCCTGTTTGCAGGCTGATGCTGTTGGATCCCTTTCCAGAAAGAAGAAAAGGCCATGATCGCTAAGATGAACCGCCAGAGAACCAACTCCATCGGGCACAACCCCCCGCACTGGGGAGCCGAGCGCCCCTTCTACAACCACCTGGGTGGCAACCAGGTGTCCAAGGAGATGAAGCGGATGGTGAGTGGCCAGCACTGTATGGTCGCATGCCTTAGACCTGGGTCTTCTGAGGGTTTGAGGGGCTGCTCTAGCCCATGAAGTTGCTGCGGGAAATGTGGGGAGCCATCCAAGGAGAAAGTGCAGTCCCACTCAACTTCAGACTAGGAGCTAGACCACTTAAGCTGGGCATGCTACTTGGGTCCTTCCACCTGTGGAATGCCAAATTTGGCTGAGAACCAGAGCAGTTATACTCTCTTGTAGGCTAGGGCAGGCAGGATCTTTCTACAAGACTTGGGGTTCTCTCAGGGCCTCCCAGTGTCTCCAAGGGAGCTGATGGACACTGATTTGACAGCCCTCTTCTAGTACCTACGCATTTCCAAGATAGTTAAAATGACATCTTTGGCTCAGTTGCTTGGATGATCCAATGGCTTCCCAGCAGGGCCCTAGACCAGTTAGCACCAGTCTTCTGGTAGGCCCATACAGGCCAGGAAGGGCTGTCACCTCTACCTCAAGGCACTCTGCCAGCTTTGGGGACAAGCGCTCCAGCAGTTACTGCGCATTTCAGGAGAAGCTAGTTTAGGACAAGCTGTTGGATTCTTGTGGCAATGACAAGAAGATGGACATGAATGGTAGAAGGAAGAGGAAGAGGATGACAGGAAGCCAGATTATAACAAAAGTGTGTATTCCTCATAAGGAACTTGGCAGCACTGCTCATGTTAAGGCACCTGGTTCCCAGGGGGAGTTGCCCACGCTAGGGGCAGGTTGGGGAGCGTTGGTGCCAGGACTCAGCTGTGTGGACACTTTGTTGAATAAGCTAGGGCAGGCTGCTGTGCTGTGCTGTGGGCTTCTAAGCTCACAGTCTATAGATCAGACCAAGGGGGGGGGTGAAAGATAGACTTGTGGGACTTCACAGATAGGCCATGTGCCTGAAAGGGGATGGAGTCACTCCATGTTTTTGCTGGCAAGTAGAAGATTAGGTAAATGTGGGAAGGAAAATGAGCCAAGTTCAGAACTGCATTTGAGATGTTGATGGTAGTCGAGGTGTTCAAGGGAGAAGGTAGCAGAGGCCCAGCCTTCCTCCAGGACTTGGATGTCCACAAACCTTGTCAATACCAACTGACCACTCCCTTCCCCCAAGCCAACACTCCTTCTTACCTTCACAGTCCTTAGCTCTCCCATTCTTTTTCTTAGTGGTACTAGGGTTTGAACTGAGGGCCTCAAGCTTCCTATGCAGATGCTGTATCATTTGAGCCACAGCCCAGCCTTTTGTGCTTTATTTATCATTGGAATAGGCTCTTGCATTTATACCTAGGCCAGGCTCTGGATGCTGATCCTCTTCTTTCCATATAGCTAGGATGACATACATATACAACCACACCCAGCTAGCTTCAAACCACAGTCCTTCCAATCCCCAGGTCCCTAGTAGCTTCTGTATAGGCATGAATCAGTCATTGTGTCAGGCTACCACTTTGGCTCTTTAATAACCCCTTGTAGACTCTATACCCACAGGACTAAGGTGGTCAAGGGGGGAATAGGAGGAAAGAGGCAGGGGGAAGGGAGCTAGAGAAAGGGAGTAGGCAAGGGAGGGAAGGAAAAGGAGGCCAAGTAGGAAGGAGGGAGTATGGAGCAGTGAACTATCAGGAAAGGCCCCTAGTGGTAAATCATGGTCTCTCCTGCAAATCCTTAGGAAGTTGTTTTTCTTTGACGTTTGGTATAGGCTGCACCATTGATTATTCCTATGTCTTGAAGGATGTAGTTGTTTGGTTATGAGCACCAGCTTGTCAGGTATGTTCATCGTTGTTATCACAAGGAGCCTTGGGAGAATCAGTAACAAGTTCTGGGACTGGGGCTAAGGAGAGCCTGGAAGGAGACCACTGCTGCTGTGAGACCAGGGTTAGGGATAGTCTTGCTGGTGCAGGGTGTTGATTGCTCCAGCTGCAGGGAAGGAGAGAATGTAGAGCAGGGTCTCCCAGTCCTGATAAGGACAGTGTCCCATGAGGACACTGCCATCGAAGCCCAGCCTCCTGAGCCTGGCTCCTGTTTTCTCTCATATGTGAATGCCAGACCTAGAAGATGAATATATATGTAAACACATGTATGATCATATAGTATATATATATATATATATGATTGTTATTATGTGACTGTGAGGGGATTGGCTCAGGAGGTAGGGGAAAAAGGAGATGTGAGCAATATAGAAATACACTGCATATGTGAATGAGGGAATACACTGTCAATGATTGGATGCTAGAGAGGGATGGGGAAAGGGAAGGCAGATGAGGAGGTCAATCTGATTAAAATATGTGTGTACACTAGGAAATACAGCTGTGAAGTCAAACCATTAGCATATACTAGGAAAGAAAGAGTGACAGGAATGTAAAACCAGTCATGTCAGGTTGACTCATGGGAAAAATAGTCCTTGTTTTTGTGTTGTTAGACCAGGTCTTCCGGGGGGACATGGATCCACTTGAACTCCTTTATTTAGCACTCACTGTACTATTTGTTTGTCCACCAGTGCCTTACACTGGCCACAGATATGGGCTCCATCCTTATCCTTGTCCTGGCCACCCACCTGCCTGTCACTTCCATGTCCTCCTGGATTCTGTCCTCTTCTCCCATAGGGACTCTGCCCTGTCAGAACCACTCAGAACCAGCACACGTCCCCCCTTTTGTGGGATTAGCAGATTTAACTCTAGGTGGGGCTATGTGGTTGACTTTGAGGAGCAGCGAAGTCCCTGCCTCCTTCCCCTTTGCCCATGGAATGCACAGCAGAGCAGCCCCCACTTGCCATCCTTATACCAATATGTAGCCTCTCAGATAACCGGAAAGCTGGTGCAAGTCATCAGAGCTGTGAACGTTTGTAGGTTTTTGTGTACTCTGTGTATGTGTGTGATGCTGAGCAAGTTTTGCTGGGTATGAGTGGTGGAATTGGGTGGGGACTCTTTAAACCTATGGCCCAGGAAGAGGGTTGAAGTTCAGAGGACATGGAAGGAGTCAGGTGAGGGCAGAAAAAGTGTAGACACAAGGACTTTGCCAAAAGAATAAAATAGAATGAAACCACACTGCACATCTGAGTGTGGTTGAGAAATGAAGGAAGGAAGTAAAGAAGGGAGCCCACAGCCCTGCGTCCAGCACATTGGTCCACAACAGAGCAGTGAGCACTACCTGGCAGGCCTGCGGGGCCCGCTCTGGAGCCGGATGCTCTGGAGATGTGCCCTGTCCTCATGCTACTCTGTCTGTCCTTCTCTTCTAGGGCTTCGAAGACCCCAAGGACAAGTGAGTAATATGCCCTTCCTCCTTCTTGCCTCCTAATCCCATGGACAGTAATTCCACCGTCATTCTGAGCTGAGCATGACAAGACCTCCAGGCTGTGTCTGCTCCCTTCACCCAGAACTAGACACATAGACACACACACACACATCACACTGACCATGTCTTCTCCACTAGATACACACATACATGCACATATACACATGCCACACACACACACACAACTTCCAGAAAATATACACCTTGCACATTCACCAGCAGGGCCAGATCACACCCAGGTCTTCCTCTTTTTCTCCTACTTTCCAGTTCTCAGGACTTTCAGAAAAAACAATCCTCTGGGGTTGGGAGTTTGGCCTAGTATTAGAGTGCTTACCTAGCATGCACGAAGACCTGGGTTCAATTCCTTGGTACTACGTACATAGGGAAAAGCCAGAAGTGGTGCTGTGGTTCAAGTGGTAGAGCTCTAGCCTTGACAAAGTCCAAGGATAGTGCTCAGGCCTTGAGCTCCAGCCCAGGACTGGCAGAAAGAAAAAAAGAAAAAAAAATCCTCTTTAGCCTGTAATCCTAGCTACTTGGGAGGCAGAGCTCAGAGGATCATGGTTTAAGGCCAGTCTGACCATAAAAGTTGGTGAGACACCCATCTCAACCAGTGGATGGGTACAATGGAGCACACCTGGCATCTCCAGCAGCGTGGGGAAGCACAAGTATGAGGATCACAGCCCAGGCTGGTCTAGGCGTAAAGCACAGCTCTGTCTTGAAAATAATCAATGCAAAAGGGGCTGGAGGTATGACTCCAGGGTAGAGTACCTGCTGAGCAAGTGTGAGGCCCTGAGTTCAATCCCTAGTACCACTACCAAAAAAGAAAAGAAGAAGAAGTAAAAAGACCAGATATCAGCCTGAGAAATTGAGCTTTTAAGTTCAGTCCCCACAGACCACAGAACCTTCTTCCCAAGAAGGACTAGAGCTGGCTCAGTGCACAGCTGGCCCTCAGTGGAAGTCCAGCCTTCCAGCCTCAGCCTTCAGTTTCAGGATGAGGAGAGAATGTCAGCAGAGAATGTTAGCTTTGGAGGAAACAATGAAAATTCAGAATCAATCCTCATAACAGAAGTCACAGGGCCAGGAGTTTGGCCTAGTGGTAGAGTGCTTGCCTAGAAGTCACATTCTCATCCTCCATCAGCAGGCCTGGACTTAGGCGGCTTTCCACATGTGTGCTCTTGTGAGAGTACAGGCTCGTGTTCCTGGCTTACTTCGTCCCAATCCCTGCTTCCCCTCTTGCCAGGGCTGACAGGTCAGCCTCTGGCCTACCTGCTTATATCTATACTCCTTGCTCCCCAGGAACGCGCAGGAAAGTGCAAACCCTGAAGATGAAGTGGATGAGTTTCTGGGCCGGGCCATCGATGCCAGGAGCATTGACAGGCTGCGATCTGAACATGTGCGCAAGTTCCTGTTGACTTTCAGGGAGCCTGACTTAGAGAAGAAGGTATGGCACGGGGTGAGGGCCCAGGGGAGACCTCAGGAAGACAGGAGGATCAGTTTGGCTTCCATCTCCCTCTATTACCCTGGTAGCTGCTGCTCTTGTCAGTTTCCCACCTGTGAGGCTGCACTGCGGAAGGAGATGGCAGACTAGGGAGACTTCCTTGATTAGAAAGACTAAATCTTGAGCAGTCCGCACCTTGCTTTCCTTAGCTGGAAAATAGGGATATTAAACCTACCTCAGGATCAGAGTGAGGATTAAAGGAGGGATCCTTGCATAAAACACATTAAATGGAATCTGACACATAGGAGATTAAATATTGGTGTGTCCTTATACTTAGGAGGCAGAGAGAGGCAGGAGAATCACAAGTTTGAGTCCCAACTTAGTTAACTGAGACCTCATCTCAATAGCAACAAAAGGCCTGGATGCCTGGCCCAAGTGGTAGAGCACCAGTCTAACACGTACAGGCCCTGGATTCAATCATCAGTGTAGTAAAAACAAAGGAAAAGTAAAAGGTAACAGCTGAGAGTACTCAAGCAACTTGTTCTGGGCCTCCTAGTGTAGTGGTAACAGATTCGGAGTGGGGCCCTGGTTTGGTGGCTCCCTTTGTGTCATGTTGCAGGGTCTCCCCAGTGCCTTGTTAAAATGGGCTCGTGGGCACTCAGGACAACATTGACTGAGGGTGAGCCCACTTAGTGAAGTAAAACTGGCACAGGAGTGGACCTGACTTACACGTTACCAGTTCCATGAGTAGTTGGTGTGTGTTGTGAAGGAGTCGCAGAAACTCTCAGGGCTGTAGTTTGCTCGTTTCTGCAGTAGAAGTTGTGAGGAGGATCTGTAGTGATGTAGCATGCCAGTGACCTACAGCTGTGTCCCTAGCACCAGGTTTCCAGTACTCACCTCACAGTGCTTCCACAGACACCACGTGAAGCCATTGGGGCCGGGGGCTTATATGCTAAGTCAACTGTGGCTCCCAGGTCCTCTCTGTCCTGGAGTGGGGTGCCCTAGGGTGGCTGGACAAACCTGGTGCCTTTGCCCTCACCCACATGTCTCCCCTCAGTACTCCAAGCAGGTGGATGACCGATTTGGTGCCTACGTGGCATGCGCCTCGCTTGTCTTCCTCTTCATCTGCTTTGTCCAAATCACCATCGTACCCCAGTGAGTATCCCCAGCCCTCTGGGCTTCCTCTTCCGCCATGGGGGATCCCTGGGGTGGGAGGGTGGAAGTGGAGTAGAAGGGAGTTTGGGTTGAACCTGTTCCAGCTAGGAGGAGGGTTTTCCAAAATGCCCTCAGAGACTTGGAAGCCAGGGGGTGTAACCTTGCAGAGCCAGGAGGGAGGTGTGCCCAGCAGGCCCTGCCTCTGCAGGGGAGCCCTTTTCATCACTTCATCCTCTCCATGCATTTAAACACAGTTCCACTGCCCAGTGTCCATCTGCCAGGCTGGCTTCTCCGTGACCTTTGAGTCTTGAAAAACAAAATCGATACATCTTCAAAAGATAAATGTCTTTCTCCACTGTGGATATTTAAAAAAATAGATTTCAGGTTCTGAAGGTTTTTCGAAAAGAGGCGCTCCCTAACTCTTCGGAAGACTGACTGTATCACTGTGAGAGCCTTTGGCTTCTAAAGGACCACTTTGAAGTGGGCAGTGGGGAAATCTGGGCACAGTGGCACATGCCTGTAATCATGGCTCCTCAGGAAGTGAAGAAAGGTGGCTCAGGAGACCGAGGCCAGCCGTGGTGAAAAAGCACACACACTATGTGAAAACTCCAAAGGGCTGAACCCAAAAGGGCTTAGAATGTAACTAAGTGGTAGAACGTTTTCCCTAGCAAGCTCAGGGCCAAATTCAAACCCCAATACTGACTGCCAAAAGAAGGAGAGGGAGACAGAGGAAGAAGAAAGCAGCAGCAGAGACACAGCAGTGGCCTTTCGGAAATGAAGTTTAGTACATATTCGTACAAATGCTCTATGTGTATTGCGCATGTGCATATATCCATGTTTTTACTCTTTATTATTAAATCATTCAAGCGTGCAGAAGGTTATCTTTACCCATCCTATAGGTTTAACAGGTGATAATATCTTTCAGTATTCAGTTCATCTATTTAAGTACATTTTTCCCATAAAGGCCTCAACAGGTACCTATTGTGGGGGCATTTCCCCCCCAGTCACAAAACATTATACACCAAATAAAATTAATAACTTTTCCCTACTCTAACCTAACATCCAGTCTATAGTCAGATTTCCAAAACTCTTCTCCCAAAGCATTCTCCTTTTAATTTATAGCCAGAATCTACAGAAGATCCATTGTTCTTACGTTTTCTAAATCTTGCTTAATCTAAAGCATCTCACACCCAGCACGTGTTTTTCAATTGCAGATCCACTGAAGAGTTGCAAAGAGGCAGAGAAAGCTTCTGTGTGCCTTTCATACATGTTTTGGGGATGTTGACAATTCCGTAATTGCAGTGCAAGGATAAAACTCAGGGGAGCCCCAGGGAGTGATACTGCTCACTCACCCGCACACCCGCCTCTAACATCCTCACTTTCCCACACTGCCTTCCTTTGTTCTTTCCAGCCTGGGATACATAGACGGTTCCACAGCCTTGCTCGACTTTCGATGACTTTGGCCCTTTAATGAGCCCTGGGCAGTTAATTGTGCAGCACTTGGATTTGAGTGTGTCTAGTGTTCCAATCTGAGTGGGATTGTGCATTTGATGAAAGTTCCAGGAGGCACACAGTGTTGACATGCCTTATTTCTTTTTAAAAATAGCTATTGTACAGAGGGCTTACAATTAAGTAAGTCAGGTCATGAGTACTATGTTTATTATCTTTAAGTAACTGTGCAAAAAGATTTAAATTCAACAAATCAGTTTATGAATACAGTGCATCTTGATCACTGTCACCATTCCTTCCATTGTTCTCCATCTTTCCCAGCCTCCTTTGCTCTTTCTTTTTTTTTTTTTTTTGGTTCAGAGATGAGGCTTGAACTCAGGGTCTGGACATTGTCCTTGAGCTTTTGAACTCAAGGTTAGAATGCTCTACCACTTGAGCCACAGCTCTATTTCTTGCTTTTCTGTGTGCATGGTTAATTGGAGATAAGAATCTTATAGATTTTCCTGCCTGAGCTGGCTTCAAAATGCAATCCTCAGATTTCAGCCTCATGATTACAGGCCTGAGACACCCGTGCCCTGCCGAAGCTGCTCCTCCTCCTCTTCCCTCCACCTCTCTCCTCTTCTTCCTCCTTCTTCATTTCCTTACTTCTTCCTTCTCCTTCCTTCCTTCTCTTATTGTTGGAAAATACCCCTTACATTGACATCTGCTGTGACTGTCAGGATACCAAGTGAAAACCAGACACTGGTAGCTGGCTCCAGTGGGAGCCATTGCCTTAAACTGTAGAGTTGGTGGTATTGTAGGTCCTAATTGGCACAGGATCCCATTTTTCTGTATTGGAATGGTATAAATAGGAACTAAAGGTATCAACAAGCAAGCTGGGCATACATCCCATCACAGTTGAGGGGCCCTTAGCTTGAATGCCACTTTTCTTTCTCTGCAGCATGGCTTGGGAGCTGGGCCATGCCAGGTCTCTGCTCTGTCTGCAGTGGCTCCATTCCTTCCTCTGGCTGAAGCTCCCAATGGCTAAGGCATTTCCAGAGGCCATTCTCTGGCCATCCCCCCTAGGGAAAGGTCTTTCTTTTCCTCTGAGGAATCCTTTTCTCTTGCTGTATTTGTGAAGACGGCTAAGTGATGTGTGTGGACACCAAGAACAAAGGCATTGAGTCTTCCCAGGGGTGTCCCCTCTTGCCCAGGCTCTATGTTAGGCTACAGCTTGTCAACAAATGCTGATTCTCTCCCAGCTCCTCTCCTCTATCACAGCCCGGTAAGATGTTCTCAGGATAGTAATGTGCAAGGAGGGTCCTTCTCTAGCGCTTCCTGTCTTCAGTGAAGATTGCAGTTTGCCTCCAGAAGGAAATCCAGTAACAAGGGATAAGGATCCAGTCCTCCCAAAGATGTACCTCACCCTGATTCTCAGTGGCTGGCTAGACGGCTGATATTTGCCTTTTTATACATGTAGACCATCAATCAAATCCATTTTCAGTCCTCTCAGTTACTTATCAAGTCTTGAGTAACAATGTGGAGTGATAAATAACCATGACATGTTTTAAAATTGATTCTTCCAGCTTATTTAATGGAGAGTTCTTGTGAAGAGCTAAAGTAGGCACAATATTGGTGGAGAGTCACCTGGGTTTCCTTCTGCATCCGTGTGGGCTGCTGTTCCCTCTACAAAGGTGGCCATGGGTGGAAGGGCAAGAGCAGACTGTCATGGCTGTGTGAACCCTCCTCAGAGACCTGTGGAAGGACTGAGCCATGGGTTTCAGGGAAAAGAAAGAATTTGGGGTTCCTCATCTGGGGGCCCTGGAGCCATGAAGACAGACTTGAGACCTGTGGTCTCTGTGCTGGGCAGGCCCGGGGATCAGAGAGCTCAGCACCACCCCTGGACATGCTCTTCTTCATCTTCTCTCCTCCCCCAGCTCCCTGTTCATGCTGACTTTCTACCTGACCTGTTTCTTGCTGCTGACCTTGGTGATGTTTGTGTCCATGATCTACTCCTGTGTGAAGGTGAGTCCCCCAGAATCCCCGCGCCAGCCAGCAGCCTGCTCTGCACTGCCTGCCATGAAGGCCACTCCAAGAACTTGGTTATCATGCTTAGCCCAGGCAGGAAGGTGTGGGGTTGTATGATGCTGGGTCACACCATTCTTAATTGGCATTCTTAATTGTTACTATTCTTAAGGTCACCAGACTGCTTTTTCTCTCGCAGACAGTTTACTTTTTTATCCCATAGCTTATAAAAGGACATTGAATAGTTAGAATAGCCAAAAGGCAAAAGGGACCCAAGTGTTAACCACTTGGATAAAATCTGATTTAGACACAAGAAAATGACATGCTGTTCGACTACATAGCTGAACCTTTCAAAACACCATGTTAAGAGAAGCCAGATGTATATGATCACATATTGTATGATTCTACTAGTATGAACAGTCCAGAATAGGCAAATTCACAGAGAGAGACAGCCTGCAGCTGACCACAGGGCAAATGGGGATTCTTACTTATCAGATCTGGTTCCAGATAAGCTCTGTTCTCTGCATAGATTTCTGCTTGGAATGAAGAGAAATGATGGTTGTACAGGATTGTGATTGTAACCAGTGTTACTGATTGGCACACTTACCAATAGTTAAAATGGCAATTTATTCCTTCTCTCTCTCTCTCTCTCTCTCTCTCTCTCTCTCTCTCTCTCTCTCTCTCTCTCTCTCTCTCTCTTTCTCTCTCTCTCGGAACATAACTTGAACTCAGTATCTGACACTTTTGCTCATTGTCTGGCTCTCTGCCACCTGAGCCACACCTGCAAGCCATATCTATTTTTGTAATTTAATCTTATTGTAAAGGTGTTGTACAGAGGGATTATAGCTACATAACTAAGGTGATGAGTACTTTTGTTTTTTACCTTATTATTTTTTTCATATATTTTTATTGTAATTAATAGAAGGGTTACATTATATTCACCAGATAGAAGGTGCATTACTTCACAAACATTGATACCCTTTCTCATGTCTTAGTCCTCATTTCCCTCTCCTCACCCCCACTCCTCATCTTGTTTTCCCCCTTCCCTATCTGATTTCAAATAACCAAATACGCATATATACAATATATCAGATAACAAAGCAAAATACTGTAAAAATATGAGATAACCAAGGGACAGCAAAAGAGATGAGAGATAACATAGTACATTAAGGACAACAATCATTCATTATTTGGCTTTTGTTTCTATATCCTAGAGGTCCTTTCATTTAGCCTCATCCTATATGGCCTTATGTATCTAGGTTTTGCTCTATTGTAAATCTCTGCTAGGAGAGCCCAAGGTTTCTACTGATTATGACAAATGAGGGAAACCATTGAGCCTATGTTCCTTTGAGTCTGGCTTACTTCACTTAATATGATTTTTTCTAAGTATTTCCAGTTCCTTACAAATGGGGTGATGTCATTCTTTCTGACAGCAGCATATAATTCCATTGTGTACAAATACCACATCTTGTTGATCCACTCATCAACTGAGAGGCATCTGGGTTGTTTCCATATCTTTGCTATGGTAAATAGTGCTGCAATGAACATTGTTGTGCTAGTGGATTTAGTATGTCCTTGTTTCTGGATAATTGGGTAAATGCCTAGTAGTGGAATTGCTGGGTCATAGGGGAGCTCTATGTTTAGTCTTTTGAGGAACTGCCATACTGCTTTCCAAACCTTATTATTTTTCATTGTAATTAATAGAGGGGATACAGTTATAGTTGCCAGATAGAAGGTGCATTATTTCTCACACATTGATACCCCTTCTCATGTTTTTGTCCCATTTCCCTCCCTTTTCCCCCTCCCCTCATCTTGTTTTGAATAGTACATTTTTTGTCAAACATTATTACTTCCTCATTTTTCTCCCACTTTCCCTCCACCCACCTCCTCTCCCAACAAGGTGTAAGTTTATTTCCAACATAGTATCTTGTGAATATCTGTCATTTTGTTGTTCCCCATCCATTCCCTAAATCAGATAAGCATATATACAAGGGGTAACAAAATCAAAAACAGTGACAACAGGGGATAAACCAAAGGAAAAAAGAAAAAAAGAAATAACTTCACACAATACATTAAAATCAACAGCAGCAATTTTGTTGTGTGCATGCTGGTCCTGGTTTGTTTTTGTTTGTTTTTGTCAGTCATGGGATTTGAACTCTGAGTTTGGATGCTGTCCCTGAGCAATTCAGTTCAAGGCTGGGGCTCTACTACTTGAGCCACATTGCCATTTCCAGTTATCTAGTGGTTAACTGGAGATAAAGAGTCTTATGGAATTTCATGCCCAGGCTGGCTTTGAACCACAATCCTCAAATCTCAGCCTCCTGTATAGCTAGGATTACAGGCATGAGACACCTATGCCCGGCTGGTCTTGGGTCTTGAGTTCAGGGCCTGGGCACTTTCTCTTAGCTCCTTTGGCTCATGGTTAGCACTCTACTTCTTGAGCCGCAGCCTCACTTCCAGCCTTTTCTAAGTAGTTTATTGGAGATAAGAATCTTATAGGCTTTCCTGCCCATTCTGGCTTTGACCCACGATCTTCAGATCTCAGCCTTCAGAGCAGGTAGAATTACAGGTGTGAGCTTTCAGCACCAAGCTCATAGATATAGATATAGGTAGATATTATAGATAAATATTAGCCACAATAAAAAAAAGTCACAATAGGCCATCATAGTAGGACACGGCTACAATCTCAGTACTCTATAGGCTGTGTCAGGAGACCGAAAGTTTGAGACCAACCTGGGCTATGTGGTGAGTTCTGGTCTAACCTTCACTATATAATGAGACTATCTGGGGGGGGGGGGAAAGGTCACAATAATCTAAAGAAAAAAATACCCCTCAAAAAGAATATTGCTGGGGCCGGGAGTTTGGCCTAGTGGTTAAAGTGCTTGCCTAGCATGCACGAAGACCCGGGTTCGATTCCTTGGTACCACATACATAGACAAAAGCCGGAAATGGTGCTGAGGCTCAAGTGGTAGAGCTCTAGCCTTGAGAAAGTCCAAGGACAGTGCTCAGGCCCTGAGCTCAAGCCCAGGACTGGCAAAAAAAAAAAAAAAAAGAATATTGCTTTTTACGTATGGAAGCATAGTTACACTTATATTTCATATACTTAGTGGGACTATTTGAATCAGAATCAATACTATAGGTAGTCTACAATTTTTAAAACTGGAACCCAAATTTCCTCTTTTTTGTTGGCAGTTTTAGTAAACCTGAGCTGTTCTGATTCCATGCCATAGGAGCTCCTTGTTTTGTTTTTTGGGGTTTTTTTTTTGGCCAGTCCTGGGCTTTGAGCTCAGGGCCTAAGCACTGTCCTTGGACTTTCTCAAGGCTAGAGCTCTACCACTTGAGCCTCAGTACCACCTCCAGCTTTTTTCTTTGTATGTGGTACCGAGGAATCAAACCCGGATCTTCGTGCATGCTAGGCAAGCACTCCACCACTAGGCCAAACTCCCGGCCAGAGCTCCTTGTTTCTTATGTGTCTCGGAAAACAAGAGTCTCCTTCCTAAGTCTTCTAGGCAGATGCCTGCTCTGGGAAGCCAGGAAGGAGCCTCCAAACTCCCCCCCCCCCCCCCCCCCGCCCTTCTGGCAGCCAGCAAGCCCCACTTGCTGGCTTCTTTCCACTCTACCCAGACTCCTATTCACAGTTTTGAAACTAGGCCCTATTGCAGAGCCACAGGAAGCCTTTTGAAAAGTGCAAAGGGAAAACAGGAAACTCTCCCATCCACGGTGTTTAAGTGGCAAAGGACGGATGATAAAATGTTTATGAAAGGATTAGAAACTCTCTGTCATGTGTTTACAAGTAAGTGCCTTACCTAGTGTAAAACACTTCCTCCAAAACCCAAGTTCCATGGGAACAAGGCCTGCCACTTTCATTAACCACATATCTATTCTAAAATGCAGATGTTAGGCTGTTAGCTCAGTAGTAGAGCACTTACCTAGCATGCATGAGGCCCTGGATTCATCACCAGCACTGGAAAGGGGAGAAAAATAAAATTACCTGTCTTTCCTGTTGCATTTAACAGCTGACAAAGCACTTTCAAACATAATCACATCATCGAGTCTTGGTTTGCACTTTAGGAAATAGACATTCCCTATTTACTCACAAGGACACGAAAGCTCAAAGCAGTTAGTAATGTCCACAGGATTACAGAACTAGTAAGAGGCTGAGCAGGATTATTTTTTTTAATAGTAAAATCTTTGCTGGGCTCTAGTGATTCACACCTGTAATCCCAGCTGCGTAGGAGACTGAGCTAGAGAGGATTACTGTTCATGATAATCCCAAGCTGAAAGTCCAGAAGACTCACAGCAGCCTGGGAAGCCTAAAGTAGGTGGCGCACATTCCAGATGCCCACCCATTTGGGGAATCAAGGCCTTGTCCTAAAAACAACCAGCAAGCATCCGGCTGACGGTATGTTTAGCAGCATGCCAACCTGGCAGGAGCAAGGCTCTGAGTTCAAACTTCGGTACTGTCAAAAAAAAAGGCTAAAAAGTATAAATAAATAAAAAGTAAGATCTCTATTGAGATAAAACTCATATAGTATAAAATTCACTGTAGATGACCTTATAACTCTCAGGTCTTCAACATATTTACTAACTTGTACAATTATTACCACTATCTAATTCCAGAATATTGTTACCATTCTAAAAGAAAGTCCATATGTATTGATAGTTCATCCTTGTTTCCTTATTTTCTGCTTGTCTTGTCACAGGCCTTGGCAACCTTAATCTTTCTGTCTGTATGAACTAGCATGCCCTCAATAGCTTATATAAATTGAATCATACCTAGTATAATAGTTTTGAGAATCATCCACATTGTAGCACGTACTAGCACTTCATTCCTTTACATGCCTCAATAATATTCCATTGTGTGGTTGTAGTACAGTTTGCTTATCCCTTTGGCAATTCATTTCATCTTGCTATAAGTAATACTGTGATAAGCATCATACAAATAACCTACTTTTGATTGTTTGGGGGTATATACCATAGGTGGAATTGCTGTATTTTATGTGTTTCATTCCTTAAGTCATAATATTATCTTCCACAGCAAAAGCCTTATTTTACATTCCCACCAGCAGTACACAAGGGTTACAGTGTCTCCTCAACCTTACAAATATTCGTTGCATGAAAACTTTTATTTTGATGATGTTCACTTCATATCTTTTCTTTATTTGCCCATGCTTCTGATGTCATCTCTAAGAAATCATCGCCCAATCCAAACTCACAAAGATCTACTAGTGTATTTTCTTCTGAAAGTTTTATGGTTCTAGTCAGCATTTTCATTTCAATAGCTGGTCTACTTTGAGTTAATTTTGTTTATGGTATTCTTTTGCATGAGGATTTCCTTTTACTTTAACACCCTTTGTTAAAAAGATGATTTTTTTCCCCCCATACTGTTGAATTCTCATGGTATCCTGGTCAAAAATCTTATCAGTAAGAGTGTTCTTATGGACTCTTACTCTAGCTTATCTCTATGTCTGTTAGGCAGGATTTTAATCTAAGCTTACATTTAAAAAACCACAGTGATCTTTCCCTCTGGCACATAAGAAGGTTCAGGACGGATGTTTCTTATTAGCACAGAGGGACACCCCAAGATAACCCCCCTGACCTGCAGCTGAGTCTAGCTGCTATGATGGTGGTGTGAGGCTGGGACCTCTTAGAAGCCCAAAGGGGCTTAGGAAGGCTGAGCTGAGCTGGAGAGGAGCTGGGCCATGAGCTCCTCCACAGCCCTGTGGGATCTTCGCTAAATGCTGTTACTTCTCTGCCCCTTCCTCTGCCTCCTCGCAGCTCTTTCCAGCCCCGCTGCAGACCCTCTCCAGGAAGATCGTGCGCTCCAAGATCAACAGCACCCTGGTTGGCGTGTTCACCATCACACTCGTGTTCCTTTCAGCTTTTGTCAACATGGTGGGTACCTCCACGTCCCCATCAGTTATATCTCAATAAACTCTGCAGCCAACACCCACAGGCTGGGAGGGTGCTTTTCTGGAAACTCCTTTTCGTGTTCCGCCTCCTATTTGGGATCAGAGGTTACTCTTAAATTAATGTCTCACAGGAGCTTGTTTATTTGTGCCCATGTTGGGACTGAAAATCAGGACCTCAGGCTCTGGCTTGGTGTTGGCAGTCAAGGCTGGCACTCTACCACCCTGCTTACATTTCTAGCTTTTGCTGATTACTTGGGTCTCACAGATTTTTCTGTCTTGTCTGGCTTTGAGCCAAGATCATCAGGCTTCGGCCTCTTGAGTAGCTTGGATTACAAGCCAGAGCCCCGCGCAGCTCAGCTTCTTGAGAGCTTTTACTTTCTCCTTCTCAAGGCTGAGAGAACATAGGGAGATACCAAACAGGTGCAGAGCCCTGTCTCAGGGACGGGAAGGCACACTGCCATGCCTGCCAGGGACAGGCTGTGCCCATCCTCAAACTACTCCATACTCTTCCTCTTTTATTCCTGGTACACATGCAGCTGCACAGAGTCAGAGGGCATGCTGGCAGCCACCTGCCCCCCTGTGGGACGGGCAGCCCTGGCCTGGCCCCAGCGGCTGACACCAGCCCTGTGCCTTCTTCCCACCGTAGTTCATGTGTAACTCCAAGGACCTGGTGGGCTGCCTGGCACAGGAGCACAACATCACCAAGAGCCAGGTCAACGCATGCCATGTGGTGGAGTCGGCCTTCAACTACAGCCTGGGTGATGAGCAGGGCTTCTGTAGGAGCCGCTGGCCCAACTGCAACTTCCCTGAGGTATGTGCTGGGCCAGGGCTGGAGCCGGGGCAGAGGCAGGCCCTTCTGCTCTTCCCATACTGCCCAGCTGCTCAGGAAAGGGCAGCACCACCAGTCCACTGCCGGCTGGAGACCCCCTTACACAGAACCCACAGCCCTCCTCAGCACCACTGCAGCAATGACAGCTGTCTCACTAAGGGTTGCACAGGCGCAGAGCTGTGTCCACTCAGGAATGCTCATGATGGCCCAATGGCCTGGGATTGTACTTTCTCCTTTACTGAGCTAAGGCACTCAACCCCACTGGGTTTGTAATGCGCACAGCTGGTAAGCCACAGGGCTCCAGCTCGCTCACATTGCCTGCCTGTGGGGTTCACTCTAACTTGAGAGCTATACTTCTGGACTCTTTCCTCAGGGGAGCCCACCTTAGTCCACAGAGCATAGTGAGCAGGGAGGGAACAGAGGAAAGCCAGTTCCAAGCTAGAACTACTATAAACTGGCACAACCACTAGTTTTTAGTGTGTTAACAAATTCATATGGCCATCCTCTTCTAGAACATTACAGATACTTTGTTTCTTTTTGGTTGTACTATAGTCTAAACTCAGGACCTTCTGCTTGCTAGGCAGGTACTCGGCCACTTGAGCTATACGCCCATCCTTTTCATTTCTTCTTCTTTCTGTCAGTCTTAGGGCTTGAAGTCAGGGCTGGATCACTGTCCTTGAGTTTTCTCAAGGCTAGCATGCCACCACTTGAGCCACAGCACCACTTCTGGCTTTTTCTACATATGTAGTATCGAGGAATAGAACCCAGGGCTTCATGTATGCTAGGCAAACACTCTACCATTAGGCCACACTCTCAGCCCCTCATTTTTTCCTTTAGACTATGTTTTAAGTACGATCTTGAATTTTTGTTCTAGCTGTCCTGAACTGTGATCCTCCTGTCTATGGCCTCCCACACAGGTGGCACAGACATGTGCCACCACACCCAGCCTGTTTGTTGAGATGGCATCTCACTGATTCTTTGCTTGGGCTGCCCTTGAGCAGGTCCCCCTCAGTGTAAGTGGGATTACAGATGTGAGCCAAAAGAAATTTTGTCCCTGCAGGCACTTTGGTTCAAAAAGCAATGCTAATCTGTTCTCCTTTGTACAACCACTAGCAATAATAAAAGCAGTGCCAAGAATCCTCATTGGGAATAGCACAAACAAAGCACCAACAATACCACAAACAGAAAGGCGAGGCTTCTAGCTGGTGTCCTCCATGGCATTACCTCCTCCTGCACTCACTTGAGCCTGAATGGTGATGGCCCTCTGTCCTTGTCTGGGGAGGTCTGTGCTTTTGTCTGGTTCTCTGAGGACCCCTGACTCGCACAAAAGCTTGGAACTGGAGAGACAGCAGAAGCCCTCAGTGCTGGCCTCCCTCCTCGCCCTGAGAAGAAACCTGGCCATTTCCCTTCTGTGTGAACAAAGCCAGGAAAGCCCAGAGGCAATGCTCTGCTGCATCCACCCAGACAGGTGCTTTTCCCTCTTCTGCAGCCATGCAGCACCCCCACCACCACGCCTCCTCCAGCCACAGCACAGGGAGCCACAGCACAACCCTCTGCTTCCTGAGGTAGTCTGCCTGGAAGCAGAGGCTTTCCGTTTTTCCAGCTGTGGACTTCAGAACTGCAGATCAGAGCTGAGGCCTGGGCTTCCCCACAGCACTGAGAGTGCCAGCACAGGGCAGGAGCCTCACCTCGGGTCATGGGTGTAGGGCGCTCCTGAGGTAGGTAGCTTTGCCTATGAAGACACTGAGTGCAGGGACATAGAGTGAGCGGTCAGAGTCACAGTCAGACTACAGTGAATCAGGGGTGTGGACAGGTCAGTCTGGCCTGGAACCCTGCTCTCTCATTGCCTTGTATCCCCTCACTGGCCCCCTGAAGCCAGCGGAAACATTCCACACGACCCTTCACCTCAGGTCAGCTCCCACTGGAGGCTGGGGTGGGTGGGGCAGGGCGGGCTTGGGAGCTGATTTGGGGACCCCCTGCTCTCCCCGCAGTACTTCACCTACAGCGTGCTGCTCAGCCTGCTGGCCTGCTCCGTGTTCCTGCAGATCAGCTGCATCGGGAAGCTGGTGCTCATGCTGGCCATCGAGCTCATCTACGTGCTCGTCGTCGAGGTGCCCGGTGTCACGCTCTTCGACAATGCCGACCTGCTGGTCACCGCCAATGCCATGTAGGTGACCCTCCCTCCCAGCCCCTCCCAGGGCACTGCGGCCATGTGGGGACAGCAGGGGCCTGGAGGCCTGGTAGCACAGTACAACGTTAACGTCTTGCTTCTCCCCTGCTCTGGCCACCTGAGGCAGGGTAGGACGGGGGTCTTGTCTTCCCCATGTTCTCACCTCCACACTGAGACAACCAGCACCCCTGCCTTCTTGCCATCTGCTGGTTACTCACAGGCCTCAGTGAATTGTCCCCCATGTTTTAGGGGATAGCCTCTGCTAGGGCTGAGGACATGAAGGGTTCCATGTTCTCATGAACTCAGAATTTATGGAGGTCCTGCCATGGTAAGCACTGAGCTGGGCAGTGGAGGAATAAATAGATAACCCAACAGAAATGCCTCTAGAAAGAATCTCGGTAGTTGTGGGTTTGTGCTGCCCTAGGAGGAATGGAAGGGGCAGGGGGTGGGGAGGGAGGAGAAAGGGGAAGACAGGAAGGGTGAGGGAGGCTTAGGCCCTTTCTACATATGGATCTGGTCTGGGGCTGGAATCCAGGCCTTTCTTTCCTGCTCCTCCCCTTGCTCCTCCCACTGCTTAGGACAGTAACAGGGTTGAGGTCAGTGCTGCATCCAGAGACCCTGGTTTGAGTCAAGGGCAGTGCTGCTCAATAGACAAAACATGAAAGCCATGTGTGTGCTTTAAAATTGTTTAGTAGCCAGCTGGAGGTTGGCCTAGTGGTAGAATGCTTGCTTAGCATACACGAAGATCAGGGTTTGATTCCTCAGTACCACATACATAGAAAAAAAGCTGGAAGTGGTTCTGTGGCTCAAATGGTAGAGTGCTAGCCTTGAGAAAGCCCCAGAACCGTGCTCAGGCCCTGAGTTCAAGCCCCAGGACTGGCAAAATAAATAAATAAATAAATAAATAAATAAATATAAAATTAGTAGCTATAATTTAAAAGGTGAAGATTGCAATTTGTTTTGCAGCATAGGGACTGAGCCATGTACAAGTTCAGCATATGCTCTGCAGTGGAGCTAGTCCTCAGACCCAGAGTGCAATTCATTTTAATAACACTTTTATTTATCCAAAATTTGATCATTTAAATATAATCAATTAAAAATTAGTGGTGGAGGGGCCACGAGTTTGACCTATTGGTAGAGTGCTTGCCTAGCATGCACAAAGACCCGGGTTTGATTCCTTGGTACCATATACATAGAAAAAAGCTGAAAGTGGTGCTGTGACTCAAGTGGTAGAGCTCTGGCTTTGAGAAAGTCCATGGATAGTGCTCTGGCCCTGAGTTCAAAGCCCAGGACTGGCAAAAAAAAAAATAGTGATAGAATACTTTATCTTTTTCCACGGTGTTTGCAACCTGGCATGTAGTTACTACACACAGTGCACATTGTAACTTGCACTAGCCACGTTTCAAGACTCAGTAGCCTCTGTGGCCAGCAGTCCTCTGTGGCCAGCAGCTCGTGGGCCGCATGGGACAGTGCGGGTGTCAGGTTCGGCTGGAAGCAGCTCAGGGATGGGGGAAAGGTGGACCAATGTCCATCCAGAAGGGTGTGAGGTGAGGGCGGCTGAGCAGACAGGGTCCAGATGAGGGCTGGGTGAGCAAATGCTAGCTTGCTACCTTCCCTGTCGAGAGTGTGTTTAGTTACCCATACGCATGGGTGCTGGATGATAGGGCCCAGAGCAGCAGTACTAAGGGCTGCAGAGCCAGGTACAGGAGGGCTGGACATGGGGGTTGAGGGAATCTGGTAGCCGTTCTACACCGGTCTCCCCAATCTGTGTTCACAGAGACTCCAGCAACAATGGCACCGCCCAGTGGTAAGTGGACGCCTTTTCTTTGACTGCCCCTCCCTGCCCTTGGGAGAGAGCAGCCTTGGGACCAGATGGGCAAGGAAAGAGGCTGCTGACCAGGAGGCGCTCCCCTCCGAGGACAGCCGCCTGCCTTACTGGTTTGGTTTCCACCCTGGCAGGGTCATCTGTGGACTCAGGGCCTCATCAGGGTCTCAGCTCCTATTCCAGGCCTCATTTGAAAGCATTTAGCCCTGGGTCCTATCCTGGAATGGAGAGCGGGAGGTGGAATGCTCAGGAGGCCTGGAGCCTTTGCAGGGTGAGGCCCTGCATCCGGAGCTGTGTAGACAGCCCCTATTAAGAGCCTTTGTCAGGGTTAAGAGGACTTTAAGCCAGATGAGGAGAGCCTCCTGCTTGTCCAGTGTCTCAGCTGGCATCCTGTAGCCAGCAAGCTAACCCTTGTCACCATCTTGAAATGAGGGTTTATCTCATTGTACAGATAAGGAAACCTGAACAGACTTAAGGTTGTCCAGAGATGGGAACAGTGTAGCCTGTTGGGTACCCCTTTTTCCTGCACTCACCACCCACCCCTGCCTCATCCACTGAGGACCCGGGGTGTACAGGGTGCCTGGTGGAAGGACTGACTTCATCTCCCAAGCTGATCAGAGGGGAGCACTGAGTTGGGGGGGGTATCAGGAGAGGCATAGTGCCTGTGGAGCTGCAGGAGAGCTTCCTAGAGGAAATATTGCTTCAGGGAACTTAAGCAGGAAGCAGAGGAAAAGAGAGGCACATATGGTGAAAAAGGCCTGGGGCAGAAGCCTAGTAGCTGCTGTGAAGTACCAGGGTCGTCTCAGGGTGTGACCTGTGCCCCACAGCCCTGAGCACGCGACCAAGGTGGCCCTGAAGGTAGTGACGCCCATCGTCATCTCGGTGTTCGTGCTGGCCCTGTACCTGCACGCCCAGCAGGTTGAGTCCACCGCCCGCCTGGACTTCCTCTGGAAACTACAGGTGAGCGGCTCAGGAGTGAAGGAGTCCATGGAGCCCACCTGTGGACGCTGGCCCAGGCATCGTCCTGCACTGACAAACTGTCCTGCTCAGGCCCAGAGGCAAAATCTGGGAGCCCCAGAGACACACACTGGCCATGCTAGGCCCTGATGAGCCCAGGAGTACTTTGGGCTCATCAGTGCCAGCTAGCATTGCTGTGTGTGTTTGCAGGTAGACACAGACAGGCACAGGCATGCAGTTCCAGTTTGTGGTAGGCAGTAAGCCGTGACAAGGAAGAATGGCAGGAGGGTAGTGGGGGCTGGCAGGAGGCTGGCCAGGGCTTGATGTGACCAGAATGGAGTCTCCTGCCAAGGAGGAAGGACCAAAAAGCACCAAAGACATAGATAGGAAGCCCAGCCAGGTGGCAGAAGCCGAGGCGGTGGAGTTGATCAGTGGCCCCAGTTCTGACCCTTGCTGAGGGTAGAACGTAGCCAGCACCAGCCCTCCAAACTGTGTGCTCATGGCTGGCAGTGTGTCTCCCTGGAGGAAAGGCAGCAGGGAAAGGGCACAGGAGAAGGCCTTGGGGTGGGAAGGGAGACCTGTGACTCTGGCCTCTCTCAAGACCTTGCCAAAGCCTGTCCTGGTGCGACCCCATCCGTAGACCATATCAGCTCAGGACGGCTTACTTAGCTTTTCATCAGATGGTTTTTAGTCCTGAGCCTCTGCTGGTTCCTCCATGGGCCATCAGGTGAAGAGAAATACAGAATCCCCACGCCAGCCTCCTTTCCAGAGCCGGGTGCAGCTGGCCCTCATTCATGGAGAAGGATGTGGTCACAAGAGCATAGGTCACCAGAGCTGGGTAGCAGGGTGCATGCCACTGGATTCCATTGGCATCTAAGGGTAGCTGGGCTAGGGGAGGCACCCGTTGGGGTGCAGTAGCTTCCTCAGGAATGGCTCCAGTCTCACGGCACACCTCCCTGGCTCCAGAGTCCAGCCAGCTGTGGACAGTATGACCACGAGATCTTCTTAGCACAGGGGCAGAGCTTGTGGCTGAGTCACCAAGCTCTCCTCCACTGGCTCCTGGCCCCATAATCCTGTGAAGATGCAGCTCTTGGCTGTGGATAGCCACCACCCAGTGAGAATTGGAGCTCTGATGAGCTGGCTTGGTCTCTGCTTGTTGCAGTCAGATGGAAAGCATTCTCTCATTAGGAATAGTCCAAGCAGGCCAGCTAGATCTTTCCAGTGGCCCTACTGCTGCTTCACCAATGCAGCCATCCCCAGCCAGGGACTCTTTGTGCACCATCAAGGGCAAGGAAGGGAACGGGCAGTTGTGCAGATCAAGAGCCCACACTGGGAGACGGGAAGCAAAATTGGTGTGAGGGCTTCTTCCCACCCTGACTGGCACCCGCTCTCCTGTTTGTCACTGGTACTTGTTCTACACGGAGTCCGCTCTCACAGGAACCAGGGCCAGGCAGGCCTCTGAGCTGTTTGCCCACGGGGTCAGGCAAAGAAGCCTCTGTTAAACTACTTTTCTGGTCACATTTCCTGATCATAAAAAGAAAAGAAAAGGCCAGGAGCCCTTGGATCGTGGAGGGCCGCTGCAGATATGGGTGTGCTCCATTGCTTTCCCCTGCCAACTACTTGTCTTGGGAAAATAAGATCCTTTCAGCCTCTCCTCTCCTCTCACATCTCTGCCTCCAGCCTCCAGCCTTCATATGTTATTTGACAAGAAACAAGCAGGGAGAGTTAGATGCTTGCTAGTATCAGGACCCTCCCCCCCTCCATCGCTCACTGCCATGGCCATAGTCATGCTCTTTAGACAACACTTTAAAAGCAGAGACTGTGGGCCAGGAGTTTGGCCTAGTGGTAGAGTGTTTGCCTAGCATGCACGAAGACCTGGATTCAATTTCTTGGTAGAAAAAAATGTTGGAATTGGGGCTAGTAGTACCTGGCCCTGAGTTCAAGGCCCAGGACTAGCAAAAAAAAAAGTAGACTTTTTGTAGGCTGGAACAGAGGAAGAAACTGAGGGAAACTCCTCTGTATAATACCTCAATAATATCAGTTAAATTTCATTAAAAAAAAAAAAAGGGCTGGGAGCCAGGCATGGTGGCTCATGCTTGTAATCCTGGCTACTCAGGAGACTGAGATCTGAGGATCAAGGTTCAAAGCCAAATGGGCACAAAAGGACCTGAGACTTATCTCCAGTTAACCTCTAGAAAACGGGGAGTTGGGCTTGACTCCAGGGCAGGGTGGTAGCCTTGAGGTTAAGAGCTCAGGAACAGCTCCGAGGCTGAGTTCAAGCCAAATAACCACAAAGAAAAAAGAAGGGGCTAGGGCTGGGAATGTGGTTTAGTGGTGGAGTGCTTGCCTTGTATGCATGAAGCCCTAGGTTCTGTTCTTCAGTACCACATACACAGAAAAAAAAATCCATAAGTGGCGCTATGGCTCAAGTGGTAGAGTGCTAGCCTTGAGCAAAAGAAGCTCAGGGACAGTGTCCAGGCTCTGAGTTCAAGCCCCGGGACTGGCAAAAAAAAAAAGGCTTGGCACTGATGGTCTAAAATCCTAGCTACACAAAACCACCCTGGGCAAGGAAGTCTTGAGATTCTTTCTCTTACTAACTACCAAAAAAAGCCAGAAGTAGAGCTGTGGCTCTAGTGGTAAAGGGCTAACTTGGGCACTTGAAACCTTCTGTTGTTGGTGTGACTCATACTGTGTGTGTGTGTGTGTGTGTGTGTGTGTGTGTGTGCGCGCGCGCACGCATGGGGCACATGCACACCAGCCCTAGTTCTTGAATTGAAGGCCTGGGAGTTTTGCTCAAGGCTAGTACTCGACCCCTTGAATGATAGCTCCACATCTCACTTTTTGGAGGTTAATTGGAGATGAACAACTCATGGATTTCCTACCTAGATTGGCTTCAAACCTCAGTCCTCAGATCTCAGCTTCCTGAGTAGTTAAGGGGTGAGTCAGCGACATGCTGTTTGTAGTAGGACTGCTGCTCAGACCCCTCTTGCCGGCTCCTCTCTCCTCAGGCCACAGAGGAGAAAGAGGAGATGGAGGAGCTGCAGGCCTACAACCGGAGGCTGCTGCACAACATTCTGCCCAAGGACGTGGCCGCTCACTTCCTGGCCCGTGAGAGGCGCAACGATGAACTCTACTATCAGTCCTGCGAGTGTGTGGCCGTCATGTTCGCCTCCATTGCCAACTTCTCTGAGTTCTATGTGGAGCTTGAAGCCAACAACGAGGGTGTTGAGTGCCTGCGGTTGCTCAATGAAATCATTGCCGACTTCGATGAGGTGCTGGGAAAGGGTGGCAGTGGGCTGTGGGCGGGGGCATCTCATGAGTTCCCAGCTCCCCCTCCTTCCACCTTGGTATATGAACAGGGATGGTTCTGATGGCAAGAATCTGGCTGTTTCCTGGTCACTGTCTTAGGTACCTGAGGCTTGATACAGTGATGAGACCTGACCTAGCTTGCCTGATGTCACTGCTTGTGCGTGGCAGAGCTGGGCTTTTAGTCCAGGCTGTTTGAACTTGAACATTCATGCTCCCAGGAACATGGATAACCCAATGTCTGCACCCAGGGCTTTAATGGAGGAGTCACCAATAAGAGGAGGAAGGCAAGCAGAAATGTTAAGCCTGGGCAGCAGAAGCAGAAATAAGCCATTGTTCCCTTTGCTTCTTGTGTTGAGTAGCCAGTGTGTGCTGACTAGGGCAACCAGGTCGGCACTCTACTGAGTGCAAGCAGCACAGCTCAGTGGGACTACATATGGGCCATGGGGCACAGGGGAGCTGGACTGGGGTGATGGAGGCAGACACAGAGCCCTAGGTGGCTCAGTGACTGCAGTTGACTAGAAGTGGCTAGGGTACTGCCATCTTTCTGGACCAAGATGGGGAGGTTTCCTGAGGAGGCCCATGAGCCACTGAATGGGAAAAGGCTGTCTAGTCCCTGGAGGTGAGGAAAGGCCTTCTCAGGGCTCTTGGAGTGGCGTGGACAGGTAGGTGAGTGTGCAGTCCTACTGGCCCCCGAGCCAAGGCCTGAGTCTGTGCCCCAGGGTGAACAGGGGACCCAGAACACCATTCTGCTATACTTCCCAGAAATCCTGTGCCCTTCTCTGCCTACCTCAGTGCCCAGGCTTGGGCATGACTCAGTTTTGGTCTCCTTCTGTCCAGATCATCAGTGAGGACCGGTTCAAGCAGCTGGAAAAGATCAAGACCATCGGCAGCACCTACATGGCCGCCTCAGGCCTCAATGACTCCACCTATGACAAGGTGGGCAAGACCCACATCAAAGCCCTGGCAGACTTCGCCATGAGGCTGATGGACCAAATGAAGTACATCAATGAGCACTCCTTCAACAACTTCCAGATGAAGATTGGTGAGGGCCGAGGCACTGGGAAGGGAGGGCTGGCATGGGCTCTGCCACCCCCACCTGCATCTGCTGTTGCAGGTCACCAGCAGGTGGTGATGTGGTCATGTGTTTTCCTGCCCGGACACAGAGGGAGCACATAGCAGTCACTCAGTGCTGGCCCTGCCCGGGCGTGTTGGGCTACAGGTGATACAGACGGACATTTCTGTCCATGTGCTGGGAAGACTAGGCTGGAAAGACTTCGTCAGGATGCTCTGTGCTGGCAAGCAGCAGACACTTCTGGTGGCTTTGGGCAGAGTACACTGCCATTTATTTGTGACACTGATGTAATCAATAGCATTGCTTTCTTTAGGAGTATTCTCAGTTCAGGAAAACAAGCAATCCTATCAAATACTTGCCAATTTAAAATACGTATAAATGTATTATCAGTTACCACCTTTGCAAATTTATAAAGATAATGGACATATGTTCTACAAAATTATTAGAAAAAAGAGTGAATTTAAGAAAAACCTAAATAGGAAAAGAATCAAGTACTACTGTTAAGAAAATGATTATATTTCAACTTTTTAAAGAAAGAGTGGGGCTAGGATGTGTAGCTCAGTGGCAAAGCATTGCCTAGCAAGTACAACATCGTGGGTTTGGTCCCCAGTACCAAAAAAGAAAAGACAAAAAAAGAGAGTTAAAGAAAAAGACAGAAACAAGTGGATTAAGGGGATAGTTGCTGAGTTCCAGATCCTGTGAACTGGGGGAGGAAGAGAGAAATGGTAGGATATGATCAGTAGAGCCCATGAGTCTTTTTTGCTGCCTTCGCTGCATTCCATCTTTGACAAGTGCCTTGCCTTTTTTGATGACTTCCACAGAACTTTCTGGACATGTTGGTGTGTTCAGAGGCGAAGGCCTTGGGTTGCTGTCAATATAGGGACAGGAAGATTTCTGGTGTTTGAGTCTAACCTGGGACAACATGGACCTCCTTCATCTCCAAAAACACCATTTTCAAATTCTGTTGTCAAATATTTTCAAATTCTCTTGTCAAGGTGATGTACAGAGGGGTTACAGTTACATAGGTAAGGTGTAGAGTACATTTCTTGTCAAACATTGTTACCACTCCTCCCGCCCGGGTTGTAAAGTTAATTTCCAACACAGTGTCATGTGAGTATCACTGCACTGATTCACCCTTGTCCTTTGTGTCACCTTTTTGTTCTCCTTCCCTTAATCAGATAAATGTATATACAAGACACAGGGTACCAGAATCAAAACCAGTGACAACAGACACAAAACATCTTTTTTAAAAAGCAAACAACAATAATTTGAACACAAGATGTATTATTCTGTTTGTGCTGTATTTTTATTACCAATTTTGACACCTTCAACTCCACAGAGTGGACAACACAGTAGTGAAAATCCATGAGTGGCCATGTACTGACCACACAGCTTCCATCCATAATGCAGTTTCAGAGTTATTACTCTGAACACTTTGTGTAAGGTACAGTGTATTTCTATAGTTCACTTATCTTCTCTTACCTGGGACACACAATCTGACAGAGTGCAAGTCTTGGTCATGTGTCATTCTCTCCTTTTGAGGTTTGTGGAGGTAAAAAAAAATGCTTTCTGAAAGCAGAATGTTTTCTTCAAGTTTCATGCATTATCAGTTCCATAGGTAGGTCTTAAGCCTTAAATGATTCAGATTTCAATTATTTTAAGGCAACAATTCACCCAAAAAATAGGCATTTCACTTCTCAATACCAAAACACTAAACTGAAATATAGTGAGTTATGAAAAACAAATATTGTGCTCATTTATATCCTTGACATTTTTTGCTAGTCCTGGGGTTTGAACTCAGGGCCTGGGTACTGTCCTTAAGCTTTTCCAAGGCTAGCACTGTACCACTTAATCCACAGCACCACTTCTGGTTTTTCTTTTTCTTTTTTTTTCTGTGTGTGGTACTGAGGAATTGAACCCAGGGCTTCATGCATGCTAGACAAGCACTCTACCACTAGGCTATGCTTGCAGCCCTAAAAAGACATTTTTGTTCTGGCCTGGATGTCAGAAATCAGGCTGTACTAAGCTACTTGTCTCTGAACACAGTGCTTTGTGGATCTGAGGTGCTACTTGCCACTGGCTACTATAAAGCCCAGGCAAATACAGCTGGGGTCTGCTGGAACTGAGCTGCAGTCTAGGTCTGTGTTAATTTCACGCTTGGGGTCATGTAAGGCTACATTCCACCCATCTTATTTTTGTAAACTTCCTTAATAACTTCATTGGACTCATTTCCAGTCCAATAAAGGTGGCTAATCTACCAAGAGTTAATAACTAAGGAGCCTTGAAAAGCAGACCAATAATACAGATTCAGAAACATGTTTTGGAATAGTCAGAAGCCATCCAGACTTGGTGTGGCCAGTGAGGCAGACAGCTGTAATAGCACATGGGGTAAGAAGCTTCCTGTGGTGTGACAGAACACACAGAGACAAACTGCGCAGAGAGATGGGCTAGGAACCAATTCCTAAGAATGAGAATGGCAGAGACCCACAGGAGTGGATCCCGTATGTAGAGTCTCAGTTAATTTTACAGGCATCAAGAGGAAAGATAAGAAAAGGCAGTTGGGTTATGCAGGAGGCCACTGGAAGCCTTGAGATCACAGTTGGCAATGGACATGCAAGGGCTAAGCATGAAGGGGTGGTTGAGGTGCAGAGATTGTACAGAGATGATACGAATGAGGGTGGGCACAAGCACCTCTGTTAACCTCACAAGTGTGGCTGACTTGTGTCCCCACAGGACTCAATATTGGCCCTGTAGTGGCTGGAGTGATCGGGGCTCGCAAGCCTCAATATGACATCTGGGGCAATACAGTGAATGTGGCCAGCCGCATGGACAGCACGGGTGTGCCTGACCGCATCCAGGTGAGTGCACGAGGTAGTTCCCAGCAGACCATTCATGACTCCCAATCAGAACTCCTCTCCAAATCCAAGGGCGGTGAGAAACTTGGCAGAGTTCTGGAAGCTTGGAGAACTCAATTGTTTCAGGCTCTCAGTACCTTGGACAGATCTTTGCAGGGCCTATGCAGAGCCCTCTACTGGACACAGAAGGAACTGGGCAGGTGAAGGTAGGCAGAGCTACTACTCTGGTCCAGACACTCAGGACTGAAGTTGCGTGCAAGGAGCAAGGTCTTACTCAGTGGAGCTCACAGTTCTGTGGGCCTGGTTCAGAAAAGCCACTTAAGGCTCTCTACCCTTATCCATCAGGCCCAGTTGTCTAGGAACAAGCCAGAGGCCCAGATTCTTTTTCCTCTCTCCATCCTTTGCGAACTGATACTTGGATTCTCAAACCGGCAGCTCTCCAGCGGCTCTTCTTCACTTTTCTCAGTGCCTCTTGTTCCAGACTGACACAAAGGCCCTGAACTGGGTTCTTGCACTGCCCTGGCTCACCAGCAGGACTGTGAAGACGTCAGCCTCAGCCTTGGTTTTCTCCAGTGCTAATTGTCCTTTTTTTTTTTCTTTTTCTTTTTCTGGGACTTGAACTCTGGGCCTGGGTTACTGAGCTTTTTTTTTTTTTTTTGCCAGTCCTGGGCTTGAGCTCAGGGCCTGAGCACTGTCCTTGGACTTTCTCAAGGCTAGAGCTCTACCACGTGAGCCCCAGCACCACTTCTAGCTTTTTTCTATGTATGTGGTGCTGAGGAATTGAACCTGGGTCTTCGTTCATGCTAAGGCAAGCACTCTACCACTAGGCCAAACCTCTCTGAGCTTTTTTTTTTTCTCAAGGTTAGTGCTCTACCACTTGAGCCTCAGCACCACTTCTGGCATTTTCCAAGTTTACTGGATTACAGGCATGAGCCACCCCCACCCCTGTGCTAGGGAAAGGAAGAAGGGCTGGATGGGAACTGGGGTCCTGAGAGCAATGGGGTGTAAAGCACCAGCCAGGTATCACAGCACCAGCCGCACTAGGGCTTTCATGCAGAAAGCAGAGCTCATCACAAAGCAGGCTCATCTTAGCAGATCACACATCACACCTTCGTCCCGGCTCATGACAGCCAAGCTGGGAAGGTGTGCGTGGCTGCGGCCAGCAGTCCTTGTGTCAGGAGAGCCCACAACACTGGTCATCTGGCTTCCCTCTCTGCCCATTACAGCAGTATACTTGATGAATGAAGTTCTAGTGAGTTCTCTTCTTTGACCATAAAGCTAAAGCAGAGACATGCTCAAGATCTGGAACAAGGTCCAGGCCATGACATGTAAGCAAAGGCAAGTGAGGCAGATGTCCTGGGCCTGCAGATAATAATAGTACTTACCAGCCGGGTGTAGTGGCTCACGTCTATAATCCTAGCTACTCAGGAGGCTGAGATCTGAGGAGCGAGGTTCAAAGCCAGCCCAGGCACTAAAGAACGTGAAACTCTTATCTCCAATTCACCACTAGAAAACCAGAAGTGCATTGTGGCTCAAGGGGTAAGGTGATAGCCTTGAGCTGAAGAGCTCAGGGACAGCACCCAGGCCCAGGGGTAAGCCAGTAGTAATCTTAAGCTGAAGAGCTCAGGGATGGTGCCCAGACCCAGAGTTTAAGCCCCACAACCAACAAGATGAAATAAGCAGTGGTTCCCAAACTGTTTTATAAAACCCCGTGTTTAGACATCTCCCTGGTCTATAATGGTAATGGAGTGATACTTCTACAGAAGACCCTAATTCTGCACTTAGTTATTGGTTATTGTGACTGATCACTCTGAACGCTCACATCCTGCTCCAAACCCTTCCCCGTGCACAAGCAGCTACAGACACTTGGAGGAGCTCAGAAGTAGTTGATGGGAGGGGCTAAGAACCATAGCTTTCATCATTCCATGACAAGTCCCTGGCTGTCTCCAGAGCCCCCGGTGAAGGGGTACCACATGCCCATGTTGGGGAGTGGACAGGAGGTAGCATTCAGAGGAACTGTCCCCATAGCAGCTCATAGCTAGGGTCATTGGTGGCGTGTGTTCTCACTTTTGCCTCCTCAGGTCACCACAGACATGTACCAAGTACTGGCTGCCAACACATACCAGCTGGAGTGCCGAGGCGTGGTCAAGGTCAAAGGCAAAGGCGAGATGATGACCTACTTCCTCAATGGAGGGCCCCCCCTCAGTTAGCAGCTACCATACAGTGGTGCCAGCAGCCTGGCCTCCAGAAGAAAGGAAGCCACTTCTTATTGCACCATGTGGGCATTGGGGACGGCGGACCTCAGCCACATAGCCATGCTGGTGAGATTTCCACTTGAACTCAGAAGCAGCCTCTGCCTTTGCTGGTGGGAGTGGCCTCTGGCCAGGGCCCCGGTGCCAGCGTCCTGCGAGCACCAAGCTGACCAAAGATGTTTCTGCAGAAGACTCGGCTAGACTCCAGCTGAAATCTTGAGTTTTCTGACAGGTGCTGCCACTGTGCGGTGGGGCAGAGGCGCTGCTGGAGCCTTCACCGGGGAGCGCAGCCTAGTGCAGTGGCAGGCCTGAGGGAAGGACTCAGCTGTGATGGGTGGACTGGTGGGCTCGGCGTTAGTCTGGGAGTACCCAGGGAACCCGAAGGTCTGCTTTTCCATGTGAGCCTTTAACTGACAGAGACTGCACCCCCATTCCTGGCGGTGCTTTGGGGCAAGAGTGCTGGTTTTGGAGGGCCACGGCCTTCGCTGTCCTCTGCCTACATCTCCACGCACACAGACAGCGAGCGCCCTGGGAGGGAAGTAGGATTGATGGAGACTGGGAGGCGAGAGGATACCACATAGGGGGAGCAGTGGCTCTGGGGAAAAGAAAATATTTATTAAGTAAAACAAATTTTCTGTGCCCTTCTTTAGACTCTGCTAGTTGTATGCGTGTAAGAGACACACAAGCAAAAGAGGATGTCACTGGGGAGGGAGGGTGGGTACCCCGACTTGTCTTTTTTGTATTTTTTATTTTGTATTATTGAAAACCTTGGAGATCTAACAGATATACCAAATTCTATATTTTGTAAATTCTCTATATTAGAAAACAGTTGTGCACAGCGGGGCGTTTGTGCTCATTTGTACTGTACGGATGTCGGTGTGTGTCCTGGTGTGCGTGTCTGTGTGCGCAGGCTGTGGACTGGTCCCCTGCAGCATACGTTCTCATCTCAGACTTGGCAGTTTGGGGTTTCCTCAGGCACCCCTTTCGGGTGTCATACATTCAGATTAAGTAGGAAAATCCAGTGGCACATTACCCCATCTCCAATAAGTGCACCCACGCAAACATACACACATACATACACACACACATTCCAAACACCCTGAGTTAGTACAGGTGCAGTGAGAGGAAGACCAAGCTTCTTTCCCACCCCCACTGACCTGGGCACCTTAGCCTACACAGGCAGCCAGCCATAGCCACCCTTCCACTCTGCACTGTCAGCGTTTACTGCCAGAACAGAGGCAGCCCTGGCTGACAGTGAAGAGCTCAGGGATGGCCGTCCCTCCCCTTCTCTCCCCCCCCACCTGCAGGCTGGAAGCCCACCCTGCGTGACCTACTCAGCTGGCTGAGGCGCAGGCCACCCTCCCTGGAGATGACTGCTGTGCAGGCCTCTGGTTTGGGGATGGAGGTAGCTTTACCCTTTCAGCTGTAAACCAGAATGAGTAGAGCCAAGGAGCCACAGGAAAACGCTCACAACAATTTTGTCTAGTTTTTGATTTTGGGGGAGGAGGAAAACTTAACTTCTGAGGGATGCATTTAGAAAATGATATTCTATCATAAAGTATAAACAGCATCCTTAGGGCTTAGGCCCAGATACTTTCCTTGCTTCTCAGGGCAGAATTATTCTCCCCTCCAACAGGAGCTTGAAGGTAAAGTGGCAGCTATATGCCAACTGCTGAAATGTCACTTTGAAGTCTCTGTATCACTTCACCCTATCCTGTCCCTCCCAGCCTCGTATGAACAGCTGAAAGGCAGTGTATGGACCCCAAATTGCCAAGTTCGAGTGTGTCCTGTGCTTTTGCTGCTCTATCCTTTTGAGTTCTGTACTGCCCTCACTTCTGGTTCAGGGGCTGCTTTCTTCCACTGTGTTGTTCTCAGTTTCTGCCCTCCATATACCCACCAGTACGGTGGGGGCCTCTTTTTGCTTCCAGTCTGAGTCGTGTGTATGCTGAGTTCATGCCATGTCCCTTTATCGGTCACAGCCTTGTGAGGCCCCTCCCCACCCCAGCAGTGGCTGGTGACAGTGTGCAGTGCTAGCTCTTTGTTCCCTCTAAGGGGTGTGCACTCTTTTTATTCCTGCTCTTGCAAAAATGGATACGATTATGATTTCCCATGGAAATTGAAAAGTCTATTTAAATAATTTAACTATTAAACACTTTCACTGGTAATGTGTCCTGGTCTCATTTCTAGCTTGGGCCAAAACCCAGAGAAGGAAGTTTTAAAACAAGGCATGCTAAAAGAAAGGCCGAATAACCACAGAAGAGCACAGACTAGTGAAAGGACTGGAGAGGGTGGGAGGGGAGAGGCTACAGGCCAGAGGTGGACTGATTTGACCTTTATGGCTACTGCCGGCGCATGCCATACTGGGCCAGGTACCATACAAACATCTTCTTGACCACATTCACTGGTAAGGAAACAGACACAGACAGGTTGCACTATTTCCTAAGGCCACACAGTAGGCAAGTGTTTTAGAGCAGGTCTACCTGCTGTCAGAGCCCATGCCAGAGATCCTTTCAGTAGTTCCAGTCTGCTGCGTCCATCACATTCAGGGTTATAATTAGGATCAGAAACAAAACCCAGAGGGGCTTGGGCAAATTAAGTTTAGTGTGGGTGTAAATGGAGGGACACCATGCTTTCACTGTCACAGTGACCACTTAAGAGCCATGGGTGTAGCAGCATTGGCATGGAGAGGCTAGACATTATTACGGCTTTATGCACACAGGAAAAGAGGTGCTATGTATCCACCCCTAGAAAGCTAATTTATGAAGTTTATTGGAAAAGATGTTAGTAATACATGGGGTCAGTTTTGAACAGCATTATGCCTGCAGCTAGCAAAACCCAGACATAAGTAATAGGCAAAGATTGCACTGGAATATGACGTTAGCATCAAATTAGGGGGGAGGTACTGGGAAACTTGGCATACTGAACAAGCTGAAGCTAAATATTTACCACGGAGCCACCATTGCTCTAAGACTGAAAATTACAAATACAGTTATAGCTGGACACCAGTGGTGCAAGCCTCTGTCCTAGCCACACAGGAAGCTGAGAGTGGGAGGAATGAAGTTCAAGACCAACCCAGGCAGAAAAACCTGTAATATTCTACCTCAAAGCTAAAACAGGGTTGAAGGTATGACTTCAGTGGTTTCAAAGCCCTGAATTCAAACTACAGTACTACCAGAACAATAACAAAAACATTTCTAAACCTTCCTCAAAGCAAGCATTGTTAGAGCATCCTCAGTTTCCCAGAGCCAAACAGTGATGTGTCCTTGCTGCCCAGTGGAGTCACACTGCCCCGGCCTAGACAACAATGGCAGGAACAAACACAATTAGAAAATGACAGCTTTTGTCTAGATCAAAGCAATACATATTGAAGAGAGCAAATAACAGCTCGCCTTCAAAACATTGGGAGCTGGCAAGACTGGACCAGCATGACCATGGCCCTTCTACACTTGTCCCTGAGGACAAGTGGCAGGAAGCTAAAGGACCAGTGCTGTGTGTGAAATTACTTACACTCTTTTTTGGGTGAACCTCATGCAAGGTCCAGAACACTCTTTAGCTTCCCTGAGATCTGGAGGCAGAGAGGATGCTGTGATACATGAGGCTGCATGGATGCTTGGAGACAAGCACTTCTGTTCAGGGGGCCCATTTGGCTGCTGGCAAGAACAGGGCCCACCACTTCCCAAGGTCAATAGAAAGTGAAGTAGGATCTAGTTACTAAAAGGCACTTTTCTTGTCCTTCCAGATTTTCCAAAAGCTCTAGGGTGGGAGGTTCTCCTTCCAGTCTTAGGAAAGATGACATTTTCTATCCTCTTGGCCATCTTTTTCTTCCCACCTACAGGATCTGCTTGAGAACTCACAACATAAACACAAGGACAAAGCTAAATGAGGGCATTGCATGGCTGGTTGCCAAGATCTCTCCCACCTTTGGTGGTTCTCTGAGTCTAAATATTTATGTGCCAGAGCACATTGATGGCACAAAACGAAACATAATCTGAGACTAAGATTTTAGAGCCAAAAGCAGAGCCCAGTGAAGCAAAAGTATCTGGGCAAAGACTCTCACCTTCAAACCAGTCAAAAACTGCCTTGATTTGCCCAAATAGCATCTAGCAGCAGCTGTGCAATAGCACAGCCAGGGGCTGGGAAGGGCCAAGTGGAGGGAAATACAGGTCTACAGAGCTACAGCCAGTGCAGAAAGAAGGGGAGAGAGAATGATAGAGAAGGAATGGATTCCTTTAGTCTTGAGGGTTCAGAAGACAGCTTCCTGTCCTAGCCTCACACCTTAGGTTGCTAGTGAACAGAGCAAAGCCACCCTTGCACATGGTGAGAATGCTGGTCTATTAGGCCCACGAAGTTACAGAATTCTCTCTGGTATCCATTAGAACTTCATCAGTTTTTACATCAGCCAATTTCTAATTTGGGCTTGGCTGAATCTTACATGTCATCATCTCTGATTAACCCCACTTAGTTTTCTACTTTTGCAAAGTTTTGCTTCTCCATTATTACTCAGCTAAAGCAGCACTACTTCTTGGCTCATATGTGATTCCCCCCCCCCCAGAAGAGTGCATCTTGTTTCAGGTTAATCCTTTTCTAGACATGCTCCATTTGTGCTGTTTAAGGATGTCTCTGAGTCCTTGCCTCCCCAGCTTCCATACAATATTATAGGTTGATGGCTGCTGGCTACCCACCTACCTCTCTTCTTCCACGGATGCATATACTTACAGCAACCTTGACAGGGGGAACATTAGGGCATCCAAGAGTGCCTGGTAGACCCAAATAGTGTATTCAGAGGAAAGCATGTTGGAGCTAAGATGCAAGTATCATAATGGGACAGGGCAAGATTCCCAGAGCTATCTCTGTCATTGTCTAACATTTCAGTGCCTTGGAACCATGAAGAACAGAAAGACACAGTCTATCCCTTACAGGTGGGTGACACTGGATGACTGCATCCTGCTTCCTTAGAAGGACCAAGTTAAGGGCTAGGAGTTTGGCCTAGTGGTAGAATGCTTGCCTAGCATGCACGAAGGCCCGGGTTCAATTCCTCAGTACCACATACATAGAAAAAAGCCAGAAGTGGTGCTGAGGCTCGAGCAATAGAGCTCTAGCCTTGAGAAAGTCCAAGGACAGCCCAGAACTGGCAAAAAAAAAAAAAAAAAGGACCAAGTCAAAGTGCAGAACATTCTGTACATAAAGCACCTGGCATATAGCAAGCATACACCAGACAATCAGCAACTCTCAATTCCCTTCTCTTTGGATGCATCCCAGTGTTCTTTCCAAATGTCTGTAACTCAAGCATCTGCCAGGGCAGGGAAGGGCTAGATATCTCAGCAGGATTCTCACTTAAGTGGCTTCTGTAGAGTTTTGTGCAATTTGTTAGCACACTTGGAGAAATTTGCAATTTTAAAGACTCTTTACTATCTCTGAAGTACTAGTAAGAAGCAAGGCCGCAATGTGGCTGGTGTCAATCACCTTCCTGTGTTGGATGCTGTTGGAAGTGATTCCCATTTACCTACTCCCTGGACCCTTATTACCCCCCCCCCCACTCACTGTACATGTGAGGAAACTAAGCCAGAAGGGGAAACTGGATCCCAACTCCTGTTTGCTAGGCTATCCTGTAAAAAATTACCTCTTCTTTTTCAGTCATTGTTTTCAATATAGGAACCCAGAAAGAATCCCCATAAAATTACTTCAAGCCAAAGAACCAATGTATTCTAGCCATCCTACTAGGAAAAGTAAAAGTTTGGAACATATGAACCACCAATGATGCTTAACCCCAGTTACTTCTACAAATACCAAGGGCCTATTTCCTTGCACTCTATCTGAGCACATGTCTTGCCTCCACCTGCCTTGTCACTGTTCTAACTTGTAGGGACTTTAGCAGATTATTTACCAAGGACATCTACATTCCAAGACTCGGCACAAACCTGATCTCCTTTATTCAAAAGGTAGTGTATATTACATAATCTATATTTAAACAGTTTTCCATATTACACACAGCTTAAAACTGTATGAGTGAAACTTGGGTTGATACCCTGTCAGCATGTCTTTAGGGCTCAGATGGCTTGTCCATGCAAGAGAAAGCCTTGGCAAATGTGTTCTGTGAGGGGAACACACTCACTTCCATGGTGCCTGTGGGGAAGGATGCAGGATCCAGGATGCAGGCTGCATTGCCGTTTCCCTTCCATGTTAGCTGCATCTATTCTCACTGCTGCTACGACACTAAGAGTCCAGCTGTTACCAGTTCTATGCACACTCTACGAATTTTCTTTCTGAGTTGCCCTGTGGTCATAAAGAGATAAGCACTAACTCTTAAATCAAAGCCCAAATCTCAGGTTTGAACTTCCTACTACCGCTGGTGGATATAATAACTACACAGAGATAGGTTCTTGACCCAGATCTTAGTTTCCCTCTACTTGAGCTACGGTGAAGACTGGCTATCTATGGCTGCCCATAAAAGGCACTCAAAGTGCAAGGGCAAAATACATTTACCTGCAGGCAGTGACTGAGGCTGGAAACAAGCCATCAGAACTAAAGGAGAAATGGGATGTCTGAGTCCTGTTTCCTATTGTCAGACGGCACCTAACAGTGCTTTGAGCCTGCTGGATGAAGTCTACATGCTGTGCTGTGGAATGTGGGAAAGAAGAGAGCAAACATGAACTGTGGGTGAGGCTGGGCTGAAAATACTGCTTGTTGCTAAGGAAACAGAATTCAAGATGCTAGGGTACTGAATTCAGGAACCGAGAACTAAGGTTGTTTCTCCTGGAGTTTCCAATGGTCCCCAATTGTGCTGATGATTCGTGACACCGCAGCACTTCCAATGCACAGGACACCTGGTGCCCACAGATCAACCCTGCTTGCTCACTGTTAACAGGCGGGAGGGTGCAAATCACATACCTTCCAACTATACAGTTGTTCAAAACTGTGATTCATTTGCTAAAAACAAAAAACCTTGAGCTGAGCGCAGGTTGCTCATACCTGTAATTCTAGCTATTCAGGAGACTGAGATCTGAGGATCGAGGTTCAAAGCCAGCCCAGGCACAAAAGTCTGTGAGACTCATCTCCAATTAACCACCAGAAAACTGGAAGTGGTGCCGTGGCTCAAGTGGTAAGAACACTAGACTTGAGCTAAAGAGCTCAGGGACAGCACCCAGGCCCAGAATTCAAGCCCATGACTGACCAAAAAAACAAAACAACAACAACAAAAAAAAACCACACAAAACCTTGGACACTTAAGAAAAAGATGCTGAACCAGAGGTTACAGCCTGCCAACAGCACTGAGCCAGAACCACTGTAGCCCCAAAGCACCAGTGAGGATGGGAAGGCACTCTCACTTAGAAAAAAAAAAAAATGTTGCCAGAAGGGGCTACAGTCTGTTAACTTGGCTCGAATCCAAGCCCATTCAGACCCTTTGGAACTGCAACCATTCTCTTACTAATGTTAGCAAGCATATCATTAAAGCCAATTTCAATAAAAGATCAATTTCTGTTTTACCACAGAATTTCTAGGTAGAAAGATTGCATCTCCTCAGAGTTCATGCAAAAAACACTTAGGAGGCCTGACCAAAGACACTGAATTCAGCCCTGAAGAATGACCTGTGATTTGTGGCAAGGCTAATCGTTCAATTTGGTCTATGTGGTGGAAACTTCTGAAGTAATTTTTTTGTTTACCACATACTTCATAGGAGCTCTAACTCTAAAGCAAATGCCTGTTAAATGCTAACAAAATAAATGCGTCTGTCTCTGTCTGTCTGTCTCTCTCTCTCTCTCTCTCTCACACACACACACACACACACACCTTTCTGCTCCACTGGAAATCTAGCAGCTCAGAGGGTGTCCTTGACTTGAGCTATTTAGTGAACCTCTGGAGCAGAGGCCAAGCAACTACCCATTTAGAGGGCAGCTAATCTCCAGAGAATGGAGCAGGGAGGGGTTGCCTCCTGTAGGCTGTAGAAATGAAGTCTCACATGACAAAGCTCTTGCCTCTGTAGAATCTTGGCAAAGCAGTAACCTAGAGGGTTTAAGGACAATACTTGATAGAAAGAGGGCCATACTTTTGCACTCAAAATTTTGCTGTAAAAACAAAACCAAAAAACTACATTTATTGCCAAATGAACATGCAATCTAGAATGCACAATCACTTTATGCAAAAATATAAACGTGTACAAAAGTCCTCCATGATTTTAATCCATTTGTCTCAAGCTTTAAGTCGTTTTTAGCTTAGGGCAAGATTTCTTACAGAAACAAGCTTCTATTAAATACACACATACACACAACTGAAACTAATACTAGTACTACACTCAACTCATACTAGCCTCTGAAAGTTATTCATGGACTCTAGGCACAAATCTTAATATACAAATATGTGTCTAATCAAAAATTCTGTTCATCTTAGCGCTTCACAGGACCCCACTACCAATAAGAACTGTTACCAAAATTCATCAGGATAGAATTCCCCAAACATGTTCTTCTCTTAAACTTCCAGGACATTCTGGAATCACATTTTAACACACAATAAGGGCAACACTTTAACCATTCTTTCCATTTCCCTTGGTCATATTTATGTCCTCTTTTGGTTCATATTATCTATTTTATGTCTTTTCTTGGTATGCTGCGCTCAAGTTCTTTTGGGAAAGATACCAATATACATATATATGTATATATATTTATATATTACACAAAAAAGCAGGTGAATATTGTAATTTACTTTCAGTATAAAGAGTATCTTTACTCACCTGGCACAGTAAAAAAGCATTATTTCAAAATTGCCTAAATGAAGATAAAATACATCTAATTAAGGTAAAATCTATCAGTAAACTGCAGGCCTGGAACCAATGATTTCAGAAGCCCTACTCATTTACTCGATTTTATTAAGATCAGGCATGCTATAAGATCTTAGTCACATTCATTAGTCCCAATAGAGTAAAGAACTCAGTGCTAGGCGGTTGTGGAGTTGTACATGGTAAGCTATGTAAGTTAGCAAGCTCTGATCACCTAGGGCTCCTCCAGTTTAACATGAGGGTAGCTACTATTTTCTCCACACTACAAAACTCACTGGGGGAGGAGGGAGAGCACAGGGGTATGCTCAGACTTGCTCTTAGGAGTAAAGGTTCAACTTAAATTAAGATACCAGTATCATAAGCATTAAGGGATGGAAGTGCTCCTTCTATCTCAAGGACTTAAGGACTGTTTAACACCCATGGCCCAAATCTCTTTCAGAGCTTATAGTTTCTTTTGCCAACAGGATACAGGCAGGGAAGCAGTGTAATCATGCAGAGGTGACGTAATTGACTAATGAAACAAAGCACCTGTGTATGGAAAACATATTTATACCTGTTTCATTCTTTACATTAAGGTGTAAACATCCTCTTATCCAAAGAAGCTAATGAAAAACACAAAACAAAACAAAATATAAGTTTTTAAAAAACTGGTAAGCGGTTTTCAGGTGTTCTTGACTGGATACACATCTGAAACATTGTAAACTCATCACCTAATGATGAGATAGTTCCTGAAAGAATCTGGAAAGACAGCTATAAAATATCCATCAATACCTAACAAAACCAGTTAACTACAATGCTCCAACTTCCTGGGTTAATTTAGTACTTACAAGAAAACTGTTAGAACCTTTAAATTTAGAAACCCTTTCTAAATTGCACTTTTGCTTTGCTGCCCAGTAAGTACAAACTATCAAACATAATTCAATATTGTTGGATAATTTAGGATCATATGATACCTTGGGGTATCTCAGATACACATAATTTCTATGCAGCTTTGTCAGTAGAAACAAACTTGCTTTTAACAATTCCCTGACACCATAAACTTATTGTCTCTTTTTACCTTATTCTCCAAAAGGAGGCACAGGAAAAGTTCTACTTAAGATATCACAGTTCTAGACATGGCCACATGTGCAACAAAGCTGTTAATGACAACTCTCTAGACTATTTCTTTTACTTAATAAATATGCTCAGTAAGATGTAACAGGACCCACCATTGGGGATGATATCAAATTTTAGTACCTTATGTATTCCTTATTTGGAATCTTTGAAAAACAAACAAAAACTAAAGGAAAATCTTTATGAAGGTGACTTCTGCAATTAGGGCAGGTGGAGAGCCTGCTGACAGAATCATGCTATACTTTCTATATTAGTAATTCCTACTGGCTTGAACAGTAATCTTTCTAATGTCACCAGAAAGTAAATTCACTGAAACACTATGTGCTTACCTTCAAATAATAAGCAGAGCTGCCAGGCAAGTTACCTTCTGATTCTCTTGGCAAAGCCTAAGGCTGCCACAGAACAGAGCCACCTCTGGTGGCACACAGATGGGGTTAGCTCAGCACAGATTTCAATAATGCTGGAGCATAGGGAAAGAGTCACTCACTCTGCAGTTTTCTAGTATCCTCTGATTATGCCACAGTCAGAACCTCATTTTGGTGCTGGTAACATCTCTCATTACTACAAAGAGCATGTCATGTGAACTGAGAGTCTGGGCAGGCACTAATATCTAGCTAGAACTTAGTAACCTTTTCTGTATTAATTTTACTTTGTAGTTACCTTTTACTTAGGGCAAAGTAATACAGGTCTTTTTACTTGGAGTGTAATTTGTTTCTTCTTAAAATAACTCTAAAATTTAAAAGCTAAGTATTAAGTCAATACTATGGTCTAGTATTCAAGTGGTCCATTTGGGAAGCAATGACTATCATCTACTAAGTCATATTTTTAAAAAGTGATTTCAAAGGAAATGACAAATGTGGTCTACAAAGGGAAGTATATCACTCTATTCTAAATACTTGTGCTGTTTTGGAGTCGAGTTCACCATGGCCTCTTCCTGATTTCCAGAATTAGGACTAAGGCAAAAACATAAAGCAAGAGAACCAACTCCACACCACTCTGGACTTCATAATCTCTTTGTATTATAATGTGCAAATAATCTGCTATTTAGCACAATTTGTTTTAAAATATAAACTTTTCCAATTTGTGTAGCATCTTTTAATTTAGTTCATACGAAAGCCTCACAAAGGCAAACTTAAGTTGTAGCATTTCTGCCTGGTCCGCAGAGCAAGCTCCATAGCTAGGTTTTGATTGAACTCTTTTGGACAGAATGCTGGACTGCCAGCCACACCTTCTTCCAGTGGCACCAGCTTGTTCTTCCACGATGGCCCTGAAGAGATAAGGCTCCTCTTCTTCCTTCTCCTCATGATACTTTTGCTGCCCGTGCTCTTCTGAAAGGAACTTTCCTAGCAGTTCTTGCATGTTCACAGGCATGCCATGCTGATTTATTATAAGAAATGGAAAGATGATGAGAAAGAATTCAGGGCTTCTCATTTGTTATGATCTGTTTCAACCTCACAGTGGCAGTTAAAATATGTCCCCTCCTCTCCTTCCTGAAGTCAAGGAGATGTATCTGAAGGATGCTATCACACATCATAGTCAGGAGCCTTGCCCTGGGCTTGCCTCAGCCAGGTCTGTAGTGTAACAAAGGCACCCACAGTCACATGAAAGAAGAGCTGCCAGAGGTTGCGTAGTTCATAGAGATACATGTTGCACAGACAGATTAAGCCAAAACTCAAAAATGATTTGACATTTCGCCAGCCGGTGTAGTAGACAAGTAAATAACACTGTTCAAAATATAAAAATGAAAGATGGTTAGAAACTGATGTTTCTAATATACATTGTAATTGAGTAATTGGGCAGTATCAGTAACTGATGGTTAGAAATACATGTCTCTAATATACATTGTAACATAGCAGAAAATAAAATATGAGAACAATATAAAGGTATTTTTCAATGATGGATAAGATAATGTAACATAATCAAGATACTCAGCTACAAAAGTTTGAAAGGAAAAAGAATTTTCCTTTATGTCTTTCATTTTTCAAAAGGAAAGCATTTTGTATCGTATTTTAAATGGAAATATAATTGGATGACTCCCTAGACAAACTCCAGGGTGACAGGTAACCAAGATGTGTTCCTAGGGTCTAAAGGAAATTCTAGTCTTACCCAGAAAGTGTGAAAAGCCCTCACAAGCTACTCAGTAAAATAGATTCTATATAACCTGAGCCTACATATTAATGATTTTTTTTGTTTTTATTGTTGGGGTGATGTAGAGGGGTTACACTTACATTTGTCAGGTAGTGGGTACATTACTTCTTGAACAGGGATACCCCTTTCTATGTTTTTTCCCCTGGTTTCCCTCCCCCCATCTCTTATTAATGATTTTTTTTTAAACTGGTCCTCCACTGAGTACAAAGAATAACATCAAGTACAGCCACTGGAATGGGCTTTTGTGAGGTGATTCACCACATGAACAATGAAGGACTGCTACAAATCGGGCATTGTTCTTTAGTTGTAAGTAGAAGAAATAAAGCCCTTTCTCACAAAGAGCTTATATTTCAGTGTGAAGGGATTACAAATATGCTTTAAATATATAAGACTGATATGCTTCGAAAAAGATAAATGATTAAGTAGAAAAATGGGCTAGAAAATGGTAATACAGTAGAATTAGTGACCCCATCAGCTCTGGCATTTCTGTTTTCTTTTTCACCACAACATCTATAAGCAAACTTGAAACACAATGCTTATTCTGTCACCTACAGCCTGACAATAAAATCTAAGTTTGGTGATGGGTAAGAATTCTGACTGCTTTGCTCACTCATTTATCTCTGGTGTCCTAAACAGTGCCTAACATGTAACAAGTACTTTTGGTAGAATTTACTAACTGGATAAAGTGTCTTTTAGAAAGCATCTGTAATTCACAATCTGGTGAGTATGGAATTGTATGTGACTATAAAATCTAAAAAAAGATGGGTCTCTGTGAAATGGCATCTTGGCTTCAGAATAAGGGAAGGGTAAAGGAATTTGTTCTGTTAGACATTTGGTTCTTATACAAATTAAATTTTTTCCATATAAACAAAATGAATTGAAAGCATTTATTTTATCTGAGTGACTTTCATGGTGGAATAGAAGAAGAGGGAAGTACATTTTTCTTTTGAAATTTTAGACTTGGAGAAAAAGTTACAGAAATAGCTTCCAGTACACAGTTCCAGTTTACTCTGCTCTCACCGACGTTACCCATTTACCTAAATATCACCATTAGATGAGGAAATTGTCACCAAACAACACCAAACATCATGTACATGATGAATTCAAATTTTGTCAGTTGCATCTTAGGCTCCTTTTTTTGGTTTTGAACCCCATCTAGCATGAGGCACTGCAATTAGCTGTTTCCTCTAATCTCTTTTGTTACTTGTTTATGACATGAACAATCTTTAGGAATATTCCTTAATTTGGATATGTCTAGTGTTTTCTCAGGATTAATTGAGAAATTATGGCAAAAATCCCTCAGACATGATAGATGATATGTTACTACTGGTGATGCTATCTTTGATCACTTGATAGGTGAAGTCTACTGGGATTCTCCACGGTGAAATCACTACTGACGACTTTAAAAATAGCAAGTGCCTCCTGTGGGAAGTATCTGAGATTATGTAAATTATCACATCTCATCATACTTAACCCACTAGGATTAATATCCATTCTTGCCTATAGCAGCTATTGCTGTGATATTTGCCAAATGGTAGTCATTCTTTGTATATTTACAGGCTCATGCCTATAATCCTAGCTACTCAGGAGGCTGAGACCTCAAGATCAAGGTTCAAAGCCAGCTGGGGCACTAAAGAAAGTGAGACTCTTAACTCCAATTAATCACTAGAAAATAGAAAGTGGGGCTGTGGCTGAGGCAGGGGTGGGAGGATAGGGCCCTAGCTGCCCACAAGCAACAACAACAAAAAAGTTAATATTTAACTGATTTTACAGACTTCAAAAAGCAATGGTCTCTACTTCATAATTTACTTTGTAATTATACAGAATAAAAAGATACATTTGCAATGCAGAGAGATCTGTCACAAATACATGACAAATCTTCCTGAAGGATGGGGAGAAGACAGATAAGCTAAAGACCCTCAAGCCCAAGGAATAACACAATAGTTACTTCCTGAGTTTCTTTTTTGCCTCATGGATCTCAGACTTAACTAAAGAAGCTGGCAACTATAAATGCCACTAAATATAGAATCTTGCCATCTCTAGTAAAAAAAAACTGGAAAGAAAATATTTAGACAATAACTATTATACTCGAGGGGGCCGGGAGTTGGGCCCAGTGGTAGAATGCTTGCCTAACATGCACGGATACCTGGGTTTGATTTCTCTGTACCACATAGCTAGAAAAAGCCAGAAGTGGTGCTATACCTCTAGTGGTAGAGTGCTAGCCTTGAGGGAAAAAAAAAAAAACAAAAACAAGGACAGTGCTCAGGCCCTGAATTCAAGCCCAGGACTGGCAAAAAAAAAGAATCCTTGTTGCTGGGGACAGTGGTACATGACTGTAGTCCTATTATTCTGGAAGCAGAGTCTGGAGGATTTCAAGTTTGAGATCACCCTGGATAAACCAGGAAGATTTGGTCTCAAGATTTGGTAACAACTAGAGAAGGACTGGAATCTAGCTCAGTGAGAGTGCTCGCCTACTATGTGAGGCATTGATTTCTCCAGTGCCTGCACCAAAGAAATTAACAGCCTACTGTACAACCATACCCACATCAAAGATGAGTTTGGAATTGTCAAGGTGGAACCAAGAATGCTATGAAGAGCTCTAGCTCCCAGGATAGCTTCTATAAGGCAAATCAGGAAGCCAGGTTATCTCTCCAAGGAGAGTGAGCTACTCCCCCACCCTTTCAGGGAGATGTCAGTGGAGACCTAGTGGGACTCTGGGTATTTATCTTCACTTGTCAATAATGAGGCAATAGATTTCTCAACAGTATCAACAGTGAATCTCTCATCAGAAACCACAGAGGGAAGAAAAAGTGGAATAACTTTCCCAAAGTACTGATTAAAAATCTGAGCTGTTAATTCAAAACGCTACCTCCAATAAAAAATATCCTTTAGGAATGAAAGAGCTAAAGAATATTCCTTTTTTATCCCCCCCCCATTCAGTTATAGGGCTTAAACTCTGAGCCTGGACACTGTCACTGAGCTCTTCACCTCAAGGATATTGCTCTACCCCTTGAGCAACAGCCCCACTTCTGGTTTCTGGTGGTTAACTAGAGATAAGAGTTTCATAGACTTTTATGCTTGGGTTAGCTTTGAACCATGATCCTTAAATCTCAGCCTCCTGAGTAGCTAGGATTACAGGTGTGAACCACTGGTGCCCAGCTAAGAATATTCTTAAACAGAAAGAAAAGCAATAAAAAGGAGCAACCTTGAAACACTGAGAAAGGAAAGAACATGTGATAACACTTTTTTTTTTTTTGCAGTTCTGGCTTTGAACTCAGGGCTTGCGCACTGTCCTTGGGTTTTCTCAAGGCTAGAGCTCTACCACTTGAGCCACTGCACCACTTCCAGCTTTTTCTATGCATGTAGTACTGAGGAACTGAACCCAGGTCTTTATGTTATGCTAGGCAAGCACTCTACCACTAGGCCAAACTCCTGGCCCAAAGAACGTGTGATAAGCAAAAACACGGTTTAGGACAACACGTTTCCCTTTTCCTCAATTTTCTACATTATGTTTTGTAGTTGATGCAAAAATTATTATCACATTATCTTATGTGTTCTAAAATACATGGAGAGGAATTATTTAAGACAATTATAAATAGGGGAGGGCAACAGGACATCTGGGCAGGAAAGTCATTTACATTTCACTACAACTGATAAGATGGGGATACTAGAAGACTGTGAGAAGTATCTATAAAACAACCAGTTGAAATTCCCTCATCTATAAAAATACTAAGAAATACTATAGATAAGCTGAAATGGAATTCTGAAGGAAATGTTTCAGCAACCTACAGAAAGGCTAGAAAAACAGAACAGAAAAATTTAAATCAACCACAGTAGAATTAATTTACAGTGTGACAGTAAAAGAAACTACAGAAAATATTTAACTGCATGAAGACTGAACATATCATTAAGTAATTTGTGGGCCACTAAAAGAATATGAGGGGAAATCTAAAAGTTCCTAGACTCAAAAACACAACCTACCAGAGCCTTTGGGACACAGCAAAGACAATGCTTAGAAGAAAATTCATATCTACAAGCAGAAAGAGAGCGAGAGAGAACTTTCAAATAAATATTCTAATATACCTCAAACTCTTAGAAAACAAAAACAAAAAATAACAATAAAAAAACAAGAACAGCTGGGCATGGTGGCTCACACCTGTATCAACTGACACAGAAAATTCCTGACAAAATTCAACATCCTTTTTTGATAAAGAGCTCTGAAGATACTAGGAATAGAAAGAGTGTACCTCATGATAAAGATCATATATGAAAAGCTTATAGTCAATATCATATTAAATGGGAAATGAAACTGTTTTCTTTAAGTCAGGAACAAGACAGAGGTCTATTCCCTCCTCACCCCCTGCTCAATATAATGCTAGCTAAAGCAATAAGGGAAAAAGAAATAAAGGGTATTCAAACAGGGAAAAGTCAAGTTATTCCTATTTGTGGATGATATGATCAAAAGTCAGGCTATTAAAGAGTCAAAACTAACTCTAAAAATATTTGGCTGGGAGAGATGGAATGATGAAAATGGTGACGACATTGATCAAGATGTGCTGTACTTATAAACTGATTTGTTTTTGGTAACTCTTTGTACCACTACTTAAAGGTAATAAAAACACAATAAAATTTTTTTTAAAAAAACCCATTAGCAGAGCTGAAGATGGTGCAGAGACAATAGGGACACTGCCTAGCTCTCTCTCACAAAAAGAGAGAACCAGGGAGTCCCACGAGCCAACTACCTTAAGAAATCCACAACAAAAAACTCAAAAAGCAACGGAAAAGAACTCAAACCAGAAAAGAAATCCAGATAAAGCTCACATCCAACTTTCTCAAAGAATTCGGAACGCGAGGACCCCTCCCCCACCCCTCGCCACCGGCTCCAAGCCTTGAAAAGCCGAGGCGCAGGGTGCCGGGCCGGGCACCGGGCAGCCCCGACCCGAAGAAACCAGCATTGGACTGGGCCAGCAAGACACAGAAGCAGCGGAACCCAGACGCGGAACCAGGACAGCAAGCAGCAGAACCCAGACGTGGACCACCGGCGGCGGAGGAGACCCGATGGGAGTGAAAGACTCCCCACCATGGAACACCCACAGACCGAACGCAGAGGCATAACACAGCAGGTCCCCAAACCCATCGGGAAAGCAGAGCTGGTGCCAAGCAATAGAACTTAACTCAGACCCCTCCACCCTGCCGAGAAAGACCGGCAGGAGCAGGGGGGCAAGGAATTTAGAATCCTGTCCCTTCCCTCAACAGCCCCCTCCCCCAGGCCATTGACTGGCAACTGACAGGCGGGCGGGTAAGACCCAGCACCCCACCATGGGAGGCGGAGGTGTCCCAGCCCCCACCCGCCCATCAGGTTCCTCTCCCAGGCCTCTGACTGGAGTCCGACAGGTGGGCTACGCTAAGACCCAGCAGCCCACCAAGGGAGGCGGAGCTGTCCCAGCTCCTACCCGCCAAACAGGTTCCTCTCCCAGGCCATTGGATCTGGAGAGTGGGGGGTGCTGAGACCCTGCCTTACAACAGCTGGTAGGGTGTGCGGGAAAATAGGAGCCAGCATCTGTCCCCCTCAAATCTTGAGCAGGGCATCCTCCAGCTGGGAATCCTGAGCAAGACAGCACCGAGGGGCTCCCCCACAGTCACACTCTCTGACAAAGCAGCAGGGAACTGAAGGGCCAACCAGCAGCCAAGGTCACCTTCTGAGAATCAGAAAGGCCCGGCTCCGCCCTTGGAGCCCATGTCCTCAGCTGGGCCCCGCCCCTGGGAACACAGCGGACACCTACTGGTCCTGCTGAGAGCCCCTGAAAACTCCCAAACTCCAAACCCTTGGCCGGGGCCGTCCCTAGAAGCAGCACAGGAAAACCAACCGTCCACCCAGCACTCTGAGACTGAAGCTCGCAGATCCATCCCACAGCCCACTGTGAGGACACTGGTTGGGCTGAGAGCTAGTCGTGCAGCAGCACCCAGCCTCTGGGAACAGGCCAGGACACCTGCAAAAACTGCAAACTCTGATCTAGTCAGCAGAGGAATCAATTTGGCCGAGAACCACAGGTAGTCACATATTCCCAGAACCATCGGTCCCAATCCAAGTAAAGACCGCTACCTACTGACCACAGAGCGAACTACAACAGTTCTCGATGCCGAGGAGAGCGCAAAGAAGAATTACGACATACATAAATAATCAAAGTCCCATGCAAAGCCCAAAAGGAAACAAGAGCGAAGGGACGAGAGAGATGTCACCATCCCAAGAAATGACACCTAAAGAGACATGAAACATGACCCTATTCAAGGAGATGATTGTGGACATGACTAAAGAGATTAAAACAGAATTCCAAAAACAATTCCAGGAACATAAGCAGGAAATCACCAAAGAGCTCCTCAAATTCAAAAGAGAAATGGAAGAAAAGATTAATACCCTCAGAGCAGACATGATCAGCTCAGTGTCCACACTTCAAGCAAAAATGGAGGCATTAAGCAGCAGATTGATGGAGATGGAGAACAGAACATCAGAAACGGAAGATAAAACACAAGAGCTGGAACAGAGAATCGCCACCTTGGAAAAATCAGTCAGAATCTACCAGAGAGAGCTCCAGGAACTGGAAGATGCAGCAAAGAAGTCTAATCTTCGTATAATAGGGACTATATTATAATGGGAAGAAAATTGGAATTACAGCAGATCTCTCCATGCAAACCCTAAATGCAAGAAAAGCTTGGAAAAACATCATTGATGTCCTGAAGACCAACAACTGCCAACCCAGATTGATATATCCAGCAAAGCTAGCATTTACATTTGAGGGAGAAACAAGAATATTTCACTCCAAAGAGAAGCTTTATGAATACATACACACTAAACCAGCGTTACAAAAAATACTAATTAATCAAGAACAAATTGTAGAACATCAAGAACCCCCATCAAGAAGCAAACATCTATAATTCACTAAACACAAAAGGGGAAAAAAGAGAGAGAAAGAAACTTAGAAGTAAAAACAAATAATGACAATGGACACTGACCACTTCTCTATAATCTCCCTAAATGTGAACGGGCTGAACAATCCAATCAAAAGACACAGAGCAGCAGACTGGATTAAGAAACACCACCCATCCATATGTTGCCTCCAAGAGACCCACCTCACTGCCAAAGACAGAAACAAATTCCAAGTGAAAGGATGGAAACGAATTTTCCACTCCAATGCACCATGCAAAAAAGCAGGAGTAGCAATCTTAATCTCCGACATAATTAACTTCTCAGTAAGTTCAGTACATAAAGATAGAGATGGCCATTACATATTAGTAAAAGGTACAATCCATGCCCATAATATTACAGTTATAAACATCTACTCCCCCAACACGGGAACACCCAAATTCATCAAACAAACTCTTTTAGAATTACAGAACAAGATAGACTCAAATACAATCATAGTGGGAGACCTCAATACACCACTCTCAACAAATGACAGGTCAACTCAACAAAAGTTAAGCAAAGGCACCATCAACTTAAATGACACCATAGCCCAGGTGGGCTTAACAGATATACACAGAGTCTTCCACCCAACGGCGAAACTTTTTACATTTTTCTCAGCAGCACATGGAACACACTCCAAAATAGATCATATAATAGTTCATACAGAATACTTAAGCAGATACAAGAGGTCTGACATAATCCCATGCATTCTATCAGACCACAGTGGAGTCAGATTAATTCTGAACAATGAAGTCAAAGTCAAAAAACATTCAATCACATGGAAACTGAACAACAAACACACTTCTGAATAACTCCTGGGTAACAGATCAGATCAGAAATGAAATTAAAAACTTCCTTGAATGTAATGACAATCAAGAAACATCACAAAGGAACTTATGGGACACAGCAAAGGCAGTTCTAAGAGGCAAATTTATCGCACTAGGAGCGCATATTAAAAAGACAGAAAAAGAGCATGTAAATAACCTAAAAATAAACTGAAACATCTAGAGGAGCAAGAAAAAGTTAATTCTAAAACAATTAGAAGGACAGAAATAACAAAAATAAAATCAGAAATTTCAGAGATTGAAATAAGATCTACTATACACAAAATTGATAAATCAAAAAGTTGGTTCTTTGAAAGAGTCAACAAAATAGACAGACCCTTAGCAAGATTCATCAAAAAAAAGGAAAGGGGAGACTCAAATAAACAAGATTAGAGACCCCAAGGGAACAATCACAACTGATTCCCAAGAAATTCAGTCCATAATGAATAGGTACTACCAGGGCCTATATTCAAAGAAACAAGAAAATCTAGTAGAAATGGATGATTTCTTAAACAAATATAGGTTACCTACACTGAACAACGATGAAGTAAACAAATTGAACAAACCAAACTCTTACAACGAAATTGTGGAAGCAATCAGGGAAATGCCAACCAAAAAGAGCCCAGGTCCAGATGGATTCACTGCGGAATTCTACAAGACGTTTAAAGATGAAATAACACCTATACTCTTGAAACTCTTCTGAGAGATAGAAACAGAAGGAGCAATACCAAGCTCATTTTATGAAGCTAATATTACTCTCATCCCCAAACCAGGGAAAGACCCAACAAAAAAAAGAAAACTACAGACCTATCTCTCTAATGAACACAGACGCAAAACTCCTCAATAAAATATTAGCCAACAGAATCCAGAAACAAATGAAAAAAATCATACACTATGATCAAGAGGGCTTCATCCCACAAATGCAAGGCTAGTTTAACATTCGCAAATCAATCAATGTAATACATCATATCAATAGAGCTAAGGATAAGAATCATATGATAATTTCTCTGGACGCGGAGAAAGCATTTTGAGAAAATACAACATCCATTCATGTTGAAAGTACTAGAAAAAATAGGAATAAGAGGTACATTTCTCAAAATAGTGAAAGCCATATATGAAAAACCTACAGCCAGTATTATACTAAATGGGGAAAGACTGGAACCATTCACCTTAAAATTAGGAACTAGACAGGGATGCCCACTCTCTCCACTTCTCTTCAATATAGTGCTGGAACCCTTAGCCAGAGCAATAAGGCAAGAAAAGGACATCAAAGGGATCCACATAGGGAAAGAAGAAATTAAACTATCCCTATTCGCAGAGGACATGATCCTCTACTTGAGTGACCCAACAAACTCCACTCCCAAACTTCTAGAATTAAACCACTTTAGCAAAGTGGCAGGATACAAAATCAATCTTCAGAAGTCAGTAGCCTTCTTGTACACCAACAATACACAAACAGAAGGCCAAATCAAGAAAATGATCCCATTCACAATAGCCCCCAAAAGAATAAAATACTTAGGAATATACTTAACCAAAGATGTAAAGGAATTATTCAATGAAAACTATAAAAGCCTAATGAAAGAAATTAAAGAGGACACTAGGAAATGGAAAGACATCCCATGCTCATGGCTAGGGAGAACCAACATAGTGAAAATGGCCATACTGCCAAAATTGATATACAAATTCAATGCAATCCCCATCAAAATCCCAAAGACATTCTTTATGGAAATAGAAGACATAATCCAAAGATTCATATGGAACAAGAAAAGACCTAGAATAGCCAAAACAATTCTAGGCAAAAAGAGCAATGCTGGTGGTATTACAATACCAAACTTCAAACTCTACTATAGAGCCATAATAACAAAAACAACATGGTATTAGCACAAAAACAGACCAGAAGATCAGTGGAACAGAAGACCCAGAAATAGAACCACATACCTATAGGCAACTTGTATTTGATAAAGGAGCCAAAGATATACAGTGGAACAAACACAGTCTATTCAATTATTGGTGCTGGCAAAATCTGGGCAGTCACAATGCAGAAAACTAAAAATTGACCTAGCCTTTCGCCATGCACAAGCATTAACTCAAAGTGGATCAAAGACCTCAACGTCAGACCGGAAACCATGAAACTGCTACATGATAAAGTAGGAGAGACACTGGAACTCACAGGCACAGGCAAAAGATTCCTGAACAGAATCCCAGGGTCACAACAGATTGGAAAGAGACTTGATAAATGGGACTACCTAAAAATAAAAAGTTTCTGTATAGATAAAAACATAGTTGCAAAAGTAGAGAGACAGCCAACCAACTGGGAAAAATATTCACCAACAATACATCTGACAAATGCTTAATATCTAGTATCTACAGGGAACTCAAGAAACTAATCCCCCGAAAACCCAATAAACCATTCACTAAATGGGCAAGGGAACTAAAAAGAGACCTATCAGAAGAAGAGATTAAAATGGCAGAAAAGCATATGAGAAAATGTTCATCATCTATGGTCATAAAGGAAATGCAAATAAAAACAACCCTAAGATACCACCTTACCCCAACAAGAATGGCCAAGATCTTGAACTCAGACAATGACAGCTGCTGGCGGGGTTGTGGAGAAAAAGAAACCCTACTACACAGCTGGTGAGAATGTAGACTAGTTCAGCCACTCTGGAAAGCAGTGTGGAGGTTCCTTAAAGAACTGAAAATAGACCTTCCCTATGATCCCGCCATACCACTTCTGGGCATCTATCCTGAACAGCATGACCCAGGATATGATAAAGACACCTGCTCAGCTATGTTCATCTCTGTACTATTCACAATAGCCAGGCGATGGAAACAATCCAGATGCCCTACTGCAGATGAATGGATACAGAAAATGTGGTATATATACACAATGGAATTCTACATAGCCAACAGACAAGATAAAATAATGGCATTCGCAGGGAAGTGGATGAATCTAGAGCGAATCATGCTGAGTGAGACAAGTCAAGACCTAAGGAACAAAAGACGCATGCTATCCTTAATATGCGACTATTAAATCCAAAGAGTACAAGAGCGAGGACTCAATAACTGCATACCCAAAGCTATGGACATGGTAATGGAAATGCAAACATAACTATATAGACATAAAAACCTATGACTCTATAGACATAATGTTTTATTTCATAAATTAATATGTTCTATGACATACAAACCCTTAGCCTAATTTTGACTAAGTTCTAAATACTAAGTCCCAGTGATTGTAATTAGAGATTCCCTCCTTGAACACTTATTTGTTAAACTTGTCATTTAAAATATGATGTAAACATAAGCCATATAATGAATGATTGTTGTTCTTAAGGTACTATGTTATCTCTCATCACTTTTGCTGTCCCTTGGTTATCTCATATTGTTACACTATCTCACTTTGTTACCTGATATATCGGATATATTTGTATTTGGTTATTTGAAATTGGATAGGGAACGGGGGAAAACAAGATGAGGGGTGAGGGTGGGGGGGAGGGAAATGGGGACCAAGACATGTGAAAGGGTATCAATGTATGGGAATTAATGCACCATCTATCTAGCAAATATCATGCAACCTTTCTATTAATTACAATAAAAATATATGAAAAAAAAGAACTACAAAGGACCAATAACTACATGAAAGAATGTTCCACACCAGAATGTCCGTCATCTAGATAGTCAAATGCTGGAGAGGATGCAGGAGAAAAGGAACTGTTTTACACACTTGGTGGAAACGCAAACCAGTGCCGCTACCAGGGACATCGGGGGGAGACTGACTACTCAGAAATATCACAAATAGGACTGTAACTACAGCATGGCAGTCAAAAGCCTTGCCTAGCAAGTACGAAGCCTTGAGTACTTTGTGCTGTATTGCACAAAGATAAATAAATACGTGTGTAGGGAAAAAAAAAAACATTAGCTTTTGTTATACACCAAAACTGAACAAGCTGAGAAAGCAATTAGAAAAACAACCCCTCTCACAATAGAACAGAAGCATTAAATATCTAGATACAAATTCTACTAAAGAAATGAAAGGTTTCTACAATGAAAACTAAAATCTTGAAAAAAGAGATCCAGGAAGGCATCGGAAGACAGGAAGACCTCTGATGTTCATGGACTGCAGAATGTTATGAAAATGGCCATGCTACCAAAAGCAGCTTACAGACTCAGTGCAATACTCTTCATCCCAATGGCACTCTGAAGAAATCAGAGAACAATATAAAAATTCATATGGAAGCACAAGCAAAAAGAGCGATGCTGGAGCTCATCAAATAATGAACATATAAATACAGTAATTCATACTATGGAACATTACACAGTCATAAAGAAAAGGAAATCATGTCATTTGCAGAAAAATGGATGCATTGCAGAGATCACTGTGATGAGTACAAAGCTCAAAAATTCAAATCTAACATGTGAAATTTGTGAAACCGAGAAACACACATTCATAGACACATACATACATAATTATAGAACGTGAGTGTCACTATGGAACAATGAGGAGCAGGGAGAGGGAAAGAGAATGATTGAGGGTGACTAATACTGAAGCCCATGTGTCTATCTATGAGGAATGTATAAGGATTTTACTGAAAGCTTTTGAATGGGTTTAAGAGAAAATAGAAAAAGTACAATAAAGGGGGTTGTTCTGATTAACATATACATATTTGCAAGATACCAGAGTCAAACAAAACCCTTTGGTAAATTAATATACACCAAAATATTTTGGGGGTCATTAGAAGGTAATTAGGTTTTGATGATCATGAGAATGGAGCCTCCATGAAAGGATGAGTGCTCTTATAAGGAAGCATCAGCACCATTCTCTCCTGCAGGTGGGGATACAGTGAGGCAGCCATGTTTTACAAGCCTGGAAGAGATCCCTCAATAAGAACAACATTTGCCTACATCTTGATTTACATACTTCATAGCCTTTAGGACTAGGAGAAATAGAGACTTACTATTTAAGCCACCTAGTTTATGGTATTTTGTTACAGAAGCCTGGATTAAAATACTTAATGGTTCCATTTACATACTTAAGACACCAAGGATACTTATAGTGATGGGAATGCTTTCTATCTCAGTATTCTAGTCCCGATGTACTATGGTTTTGTAGGAGAGTATCACCATAGAAAATTCAGGTAAAGGGTACATAGAATTACCTCAAAATAAAGACAAAGAAAGATAACTAAGTATATATGCACATACATACCTCTCTGAAAATTACCTTCTAAACCACTCTATACACACATATAAGATGCAGTGAGACCAAGAGGGAGTGTTACAAAATGTTAACCACAGAGAACTCTGGACGAACTAGTTAGTCTCTCAACTTGGTTGCAGTACAGGTTTTCAATGAAATCACTGAGGGAAAGGAATAATTTGTATTTTCTCTTCTGATACTTTGCTCTCCTGTTTGAAATGTGCCATATCAAGATTCATACTACCTGAGCTAAGCTTGGTGCCTCTGGAAGCACTAGAGTCCTGGAGAAAAAGGCAACCAGTCATTACACTGCCCTTATAGGTTTGATCCAACTTAGTAAAACACACCCAACCAGCTGGAACACAGCATATGCCATATGCTAAAATGTAACTGGGAAAAACTGTTACCACTCTGTTAAGCATTTTTGGAAAGCAAACAAGTTTCATGCCCCTGTATATGTTCTGGGAATTGTCTGGTTCCCCCCACCCTTTTCTTTTCTCAAAGTATTAATTTTTTCCTTCTCTCAAGTGAAAAAAAAAATCTGAGTAACACTAACAGTTGCCTCATGGTGGAGCAGTATTCTTGGTTCTGGAATAACACAAAGGTTCAACTCAATAAGTAGGTAAAAGATCTGAACAGCAGTGAAAAATGGCCCTAATCACATTAGTCTGGGCTTTCTATGACAATTTAATGGAACTGTGAATGTAAAAGGCTTAGCATAACATAAAAGGTCAATAATTCTGCCATTATTTTTAGGCATTTAAATCTACTTTAATAAGAAAAAGCAACCAAAGCTTATACTTTACAAGAATAGCTATTCATAAAATTAAAGTTAATAACCTACCTCACATTATTTTAGAATCAAATAAGTACATGCGTATCAAAAGTTATAAAATTATATTTGCAACTTTCATAACATTCTAAAAATTAAACAAATCAGGATTTATTTCTTTAATGTGGCCTAGAGAGTATGATATAGTAGAATGAATCTAATATCCAAAATCCAAAGGGAGTTTAATCCTGACTCCCCTACTTTTGAGCTATGTGGCTTCAGGATAGTCCTAACAAAACTGATAGTGTGACAGACAGAACTGTGGGAAATAGAAAATTTCATAAAGTTTTCCACATAGCTGCATAAAATGATGTTCATTCTAATAAAACTTGTCATATTTGATAGAAAACTTCTAAAGATAGTATTAAGTGGGAAAAATTAAGTTTCAAAATGTGGGGCCACAGAAACTAAAATTTCTAGTCTGTATTTATGTAAAATATTAATGTATAGCTTCACCCAAATAATTCCCCAAAGATTTGTGCAGAATTTTAGGTAGCCTTGTACTTACTGTGGACCTTCTTTTTTTCCCTAATAATAAATGCATCATTTAAAGTGAAGTCAGTAGGCCTTGCTTACCCTCACGTTTTAACAAAACCATTCACAAGTTTAGGTCACTAGTATAGTGATATCACCCATCACTAAAAATCTGTACTTCTTCTAGCCCTGGAAAGGCAAGCTCCAGTCTCTATATCACCCAGGTACAGAATTTCTTCCTTTTTAAGTGTCCTGTTCATGCTATCTGCAAGTGTTAGTGTGTCAGTCTTCCCAGGGGCAGTATTTTCCTTTCATTCTGCCATTACCAGTTTAAGCTTTTATTACTTTCTGCCCAGAATCACCTCCCAACTAATTGCCTTATCTACAGTCTCTCTGCTCTTATAATCCATCCTATGTCACTGTCTTAAAAAAAATTTCCCCACAGAATAAAATCCTCAGCCTAGAGTATAAACAGCATAGAAGCTGAGGGACAGTCAGTAGAAAATCTAGATGTATCCCTGACTTCCCTAAGCAGAAAAAAGTACCTCTGAAGTGCCAAAAAAAAAAAAAAATCAATGTTAAGTTCACTAGGAGGATCTCTGTTCACTTAAAGTGGAGATGTAGGTTATAAAATACAACAGACTTTAAGAAAGAGACAAAGAGGCCAAAAGCCAATGGTGGCTTGTGCCTATAATCATATCTACTCAGGAGGCTGGGATCAGAGAATCAAAGTTTGAAGCCAGCGCAGGCAGGAAAGTCTGTAAGACTCTCCAATTAACTACCAAATAAAGCCAGAAGTAGAGCTCAAATGATAGAGCACCAGCTTTGGGGAGGGGAGGGCACTGTTAATATTTGTATATTTGTTTAAAATGTGCAAGTATATATTAAAGTTGGTACCTGAAACAAAAGGAACAATAATGGACACATGTTTCTTACAAATGAGAGAAAACATACCTGGTAAAGGCAAGCTGCTGTTCCAAGGAAAAATGCAATGATGTAATTAAAATCCTCACCATCACTCTGTAAAAAAAATGACATAGAACAGATTACCTGTTTCCTGGAAGCCTATTTCAAAAAACAATATATCAGGATAGGGTATGGCAATGTTTATTCACAAAATTTTTACAAAAACTACAAATACATTATAAAAACCATTTTTCTACTGATGCTAAATTAAAATCAAGAACTGACATCTTTAAAACATGGTCTAAAAATGTTTTCATATGCAGAGAAATGTAATGAGGGTAAAACTTATCTCCAGATTATCTGTACAGTACATAAGGCCTTTGTCAATGTTGTTAGTCACCTTAGGTGGAAATATCAGTAGGGCCACTGAATTAAAGCTGGCTTAACAAAGTTTTCAAATTGCTACTTTTTCCAACTGATGAAATCCTCAATTTTCTGAATTTTCTGGGTGGTGATTATTTTCAGTTCTTTTTTCTGGTGATATATACAAGAAATTACAGTAGATACATAAAGGGAAGACCAGAAGCCTGCTGTTCAAATTCATCACTACTTTGTCCCTGGTCCTTTTCAAGTATAAGTATCTGATAGCCTGTTGTTCTACTACAGATTAGTTTTCCGCTGCTATCAAAAGAAGCCAATCATAATCTAAATACTACGTTCCTTCCAGGCTATAAACTGACAGATCCACTACATGGCTGATTCAGTGTGTTGCGTTTGAAAATGATGTCCCAATCTGTATAAGTCACAAGTAGGTAAAAGCCAAAATTAAAATCTGTCCTGTTCTTTACGTAAGCTCAGGACTTCATAACCTCTGGACTGAGTGCCTTTGCATTATACATGCTTATAGGAATTTCATATATATATATATACATATATAGAGAGAGTATATAAAGCTAGTATATAAAGCTAGAAGATCTAATATGGAAGCTGAAAATAGAGCACTAATGTAAACATAGAGCTTATTTTTGTCAAAAATGAAAGATAAACTGTCATAATTTATACTTGTTGGCTTATATTTATTGCTACTCTGAAAATAGCCATGTTTATTTTCATTCCAGTCAGACAGAATGAATACATCTGTGGTTGTATATTTTAGTATGTTTTTCAAAAATGGGAATCATTTTTATGTCTCTGTACAAATAATAAATGCCCATCTGGAAAGAGAATAATGTCCTACTTAAAATGAAAAAAAATATATATATATCTATAAGGGCCAATGAACAAGAGGCGAAGGATGACTACAAGTGTTCCTTATAATACCCCAGAAACTTCATTTCACCCAAGAGAAAATGAAAACTACCAGGTCTCTCACAATGTAAAAACCACTTCTTGCTAAAGAAATGGCATAGAAATGCACAAACCCCAGAGGCTGACAGTTTCTCCTTCTCACAAGGGTTTTTGCTTGACTCAAATAAAAATGGACAAACCTTACTATCTAGTAAGCACATCATTGAATTGGCCAGTAAAATAATGTGACATGATTTAAACAAAACAAAGCAAAGCAAAATTGACAAGTGAAAAGCTCCTGTCCACTAGAGTGTGCTAAATCCCAATAAGAAAATTCAGGACTAATGGACCACGCATGCTGTGCCAGGAAACAGCTGTACAGAGGAAACACACAGCTAGATAACACACGCTTCCTGGTAAATATCTACACCCATCAACTTCTTTCAATGTATTTATGAAGTACAACATAAAGAAGAGCACAAATGGGGGTACTAAACGTTTTTTTCCATGGCCTTCTTATTTATGTTAAGGGGAAAAAAAACCTTTTTTGAAAGAGAGAGAGAGGGTCATGCTATGTAGTCCAGTATGGCTTCAACTCTCCACCCTCTTCAGTGTTAGATTAGAAGTATGCACCACTAGATCTGCCTTTATATAATAAAGATTTCCACATGCTACAAGAATATCTCCCATAACTATGCCCTCATGAAATAGTATAAAGGGATAACTCTTTCGGTACAAAACTGTCTATAAGACAAAGGAAGAGTGGCTTATCCTGGTGAGATCTTAAAACAGGAACATTCATCAGCCTAGGGCGCTCAGGCCAGTTCTACCCCAGAAGCTGGCAATGCCAATATGATCTCTCTCCACTTTATAATTCTAACCTTTTTGCTTTCATTTAAATAGGTTCTACTTAATTACTGCTTTAGTACTTTATTTTTAATTACTTTTTTCCTGATTATAAGAGCTTATATTCATTATAGAGAACATGGAAAATACAGAATATACAAAGAAACTCATTTACTCCATAAATACTCAAATCTAGGGGAACTATCAACATTTTCATATATTTCCTATTGGTCTTCTTCTTCCTGCTCCTCCCTCCCCTTTCCTCTGTGTATATATCTAAAAAGAAATGGAATGACTTCTATATATTGCTTACTAATATTTCATATTACACCATAAACCTTTCCCAAGTTAGTAAACAGTTCTTAATCACAGAATGTGTAAATGGTTATATAACCTTTCATTGAAAAACAAAGTGGAACTTAATAATTGTATTATAATTGGATATTATTTTTCTCTAAAGTATCATTAACTGCCTATTAGAACATGTCAAGTGAGTATTTCTAGAGTATGTCAGACCTGTGTTTAAATTTTTATTTACAAGCTACATTATTTTATAACTTTAATTTCTTTTGAAAAATAAAAGATTACTCATGCTTTACAGTAGCTTTTTCTTTCTTTTTTTTTTTTTAGTCATTGGGCTTGAACTCAGCCTGAGTGCTGTCCCTGAGCTCTTCAGCTCAAGGCTATCACTTTACCCTTCAGCCAATCGCCACTTCCTGTTTTCTAGAAGTTAACTGGAGACAAGAGTCTCAAGTCTTTTTGTGCGGGGGCTGGCTTTGAACCTTGATCTCAGATCTCAGCCTCCTAAGTAGCTAGGATTATAGGCGTGAACTACCATACCCAGCAGCTGTGACAATTTTATAGTCAGAAAATCTTTTAAATGTTAGTGCTGAACAGTCCTTGAGTTTATGAAGTCTAAAACTTTCATCATGCAGAATGGGAAGCTGAAACTCATGATGGAAAAGGAACCTATCTAAGGTTACAAAACTGCTGACAGAGGAAACACATGAATTCCAATGTCCAGACCAGCATTTATCAGAAGGCTCAATTTTTTCTAATCATTATTTGCTACTTCTAGGCATCAATTTTAGTATCATTGATCTTTAAACGAATATATACAAGTCAGTGTGATAAAAATTTATACATTAACAAAATGTCAAGTCATTATCAATGTATTAACATCTGCAAACTCAGAACAAAGTTATGATGTATAAACAATCTAATTTACACATTATTATGAACACTAAGTCAAATTTACCAATCTAAAAAAAAACCTATACTAACTTTAAACTTTTTCAATCTGAACTAAAATACCAGAGAAAAGCTTCAGAGTTACATATTTTAATAGATATTTGTTATTTCAAGGGGCAATTAATCTATATTAAACTTGGGCTGAATCCTTAACACTAATAGCAAGTGTTAATTCTTGTAGGTTTTCAAATTTAAATGTACCTCAAGATTAAAGTTATATATTAGGAGATAAAAACAGCAGTTATTTTATCATTCAAAATGAGTATTTGGCCAGGTACCAGGGGCTCACATCTGTAATCCTTGATACTCGGGAGGCTGAGATCTGCGTATCATGGTTCAAAGCCAGTCCTGGGAGGAAAATCAATGAGACTCTTATCTCCAATAAATTACTCAGAAAAAGCTGAAAGTGGAGCTGTGGCTTAAGTGAAAGAGCTCTAGCCTTAAGCCAAGAAGCTCAGGGACAGCACCCAGGCCCAAAGTTCAAGCCCCAGGACCAGAAAAAAAAAAGTATCTAAAATTCAAGGTCTTAGAAAATTAAGCTTTAAATTATCATCTGTATATTAGTAACACTCAGTAAATTTACAATATATTTTTAGCTAGATCTAAAATCATAATGACTCAACAAATCCTATACTCTTACATCAAGCCATCAGGAAAATACTGAAACCACTTAATCTGGATACTAGCTACTCCATCCCTTCTGCCTCCTTCTTATCACAGGGATAGGTATAGCTATATTGCAGATAAAGATTTACAGCCTCTGATCTAATATTTGTACACAGTTCTACATTGCAGATAACAATCAGAAAGATATACTTTTACTGACCAAAAATTATTTAGAGTAACTGTAGAACTTATTCCTAACACAAAATAAAGCCAAAGAAAAAGCTAGGAATATGTCTTAAATCCAATGGTTTTAGTGGAGATTTAAAAAGAAAAAAAAATCTTTTGCTAAATAGAGTCATAAGCAGTAACAAATTCAAATGTAGGAAAATTAAAAGCAAGAGACCTCAACTCACCAATTTTGTAGGCTTCCTTTTAGGCTAACTGGGATTAGGACATATTTGTTGAAAGTCGTCTACCATATACCTCTAAACTAATCTGGTTTTTAAATTTTTCCTAAGTCTAATAATTATGTTCACTTGTATTCTGACATCTCAGCTTTTCCTTTTGTTTACCTATCGTAGATTCTACCTTTTAGGATATGGAATCTTCTGAAGGCAGGTATTTTCAATGCTGTATAGTTTTATGTCTTTCAGACTCACAGCAAGACAGGGAAACACTTCTAAGGATTAGTCATTTCTAAAATATTTTTCTCAAATCCCCAATAATTAGACAAACAGGAATATCTACTTTTTAGTCTAGTGGATTTCTAAAAACAGAGGTCCTCATTTAGGTGAGAAAATCAGAAGTGCTGAATGATATACTATTTGTGAATTTCAATGCCTCCAACATTTCATCCTGCCATTTCTTGCTTCTCCTTGATAGTCACTATTTTAGGAACCTCACTTATTTGTATATGGAATATGTCATTCAGGTCATCTAAGGGACATAGCCAGATACAAATGCCCCATTTTTCAGATAGCTAAGAGTCCTATATGAACTAATGTATAGTTTTTTGGATCAGATTAAAGAAGAAATATCACTGGAGTAAATTTAATCTACTGAAAAAGAAATTATTCCCTATCAGTCATCAAAAAAAATTTACCTTCAAAGACATAAGCATACACACTCATCAAATCATAAAGTACTTACTATTTAAAAAAAAAAAGGAGTACTCCAGTGATAATCACTAGATACTATGTTGAAAATGGACTACACAAATTGTGGGCAGGGATGGTAAGGGGTGACATTGTCCAAAAAGAAATGTACTCATTACCTGACTTATATAACTGCAACCCCTCTGTAAATCACCTTTACAATAAGAACTTTAAAAAAAAAGAGGGGACTTACTCCAGACTTTTCTTTAGTCATAATTTACCTAATGACTCTCACACCCACCATCAGTTACAATAAATTGTTTTAAAAGAAAAGAATCTTGTGAAGTTTCTAGGAAAGCTGAAATCTCTGATAAGATACAGAAGCTTCAAAAGCCCATAGGAACTACTTAACCTCCAGAAAACATTTCTCTTTACTTGAAATTTTCATTACCTGAAAACCCAGTCAACTAGTAATAACAGAAGTTGTCATTTGTTTCTACTTAACAGATGTTAAACCAAAGACCTTAGAAATGGTAGGCAAGCACTTGATTACTGAATTACACTCCTAGTCTCATTTCTATTTTTTTTTTTTAAACCAGTACTGGGCCTTGAACTCAAGGCATGAGCATTGTCCTTGAGCTTTCTCAAGACTAGCGCTCTACTATTTGAGCCATAGCACCATTTCTAGCTTCTTCTATGTATGTGGTACAGAGAAATCGAACCCAGTAGGCCAAATTCCTGGCCCCTGAGCAATTTTCACATAGTTCAAAGAATAGGCCAGGCACTGGCTTTTAAATGTAATCCTAGCTACATAGAAGGCTGAGGTCAGGAGGCTCTATCTCAATGGAGCCACACAAAACTAAAGAATATCAAAACCACAATGAGGACATTCTTCCCTGCCTGGTTTTCTTTCAACTTTTTGTTAATGTACACTGCCTTAATTATTGCAGCTTTTTACTAAGTCTTAAAGTAGAGTAATATGAGTTTCTAATTTTGTTCTTTATCCTCATCTTCAGCGTGTGAAAAACAAACTAACAAATAATCTGCCTTTGGTTTTTGACACAGACCTAAAACCTATATACAGTAAGATGCTAGGAAAATCTGCTCTAGTTAGGAGCAGTGGCTCATTCCTGTAATCCTAGCTACTCAGGAAGCTGAGATCTGAGGATCACAGTTCAAAGCCACTAAAGTCTGGGCATTAAAGTCTGTGAGACTCTTATTTCCAGTTAACCAACAGAAAACCAGAAGTGGCACTGTAGCTCAAGGGGATAGGGCAGTAGCCTTGAAGTGAAGAGTTCAGGGACAATGCCCAGGCCTAGAGTTCAAGTCCCATGACCAAAATATATATATATGTATATATATATATATATATATATTTGTTCTATTATTTGGACTCCAGTTTTGTCATATGCCCTAAGATTTTTGTAATTTCCTGAGTTATAGGAGCATTTCACACAGAATTACCAAATCTGGAATTCTCTACTGATGGAAGCATCTCGTGTCTTTTTTTTTTTTAAATTTAATTTTGTCATCAAGATCTACAGAGAGGGGGCTGGGAGTTTGGCCTAGTGGTTAAAGTGCTTGCCTAGCATGCATGAAGACCCGGGTTTGATTCCTTGGTACCACATACATAGAAAAAAGCCGGAAGTGGTGCTGAGGCTCAAGTGGTAGAGCTCTAGCCTTGAGAAAATCCAAGGACAGTGCTCAGGCCCTGAGCTCAAGCCCAGGACTGGCAAAAAAAAAAAAAAAAAGATCTACAGAGAGGTTACAGTTACATACATCAAGTAGTGAGTACATTTCTCATCCAACAATGTTACCCTTCCCTTATTTTTCTCCTTCCCTCAACCTCCTCCTAAAGTTTATTTCTAACATAGTGTCTTGTGAGTATCGCTGTTGCACTGGTCCACCTTTTGTCCTTTGTCTCACCATTTTGTTGTCTCCTTTCCCTTCTCTAATTCAGATAAACATATATACAATACACCAGGTGCCAAAATCAGATGCAGTGACAACAGAGGATAAGCCACAGGGGGGAAAAATTAAGAAAAAAGAAGTAACTTCACACAGTATATTAAAAACAACAACCATATATCTCATTGTTACAGTAACTTACTTTGTTATCTGGTATATTGTATATATGTTTATTTGTTTATTTGAAATAGGATAGGGAAGGGGGGAAAGCAAGATGAAAGGAAGGGATGGGGGAGGGAAATGGGGACAAAACCATGAGAAGAGGTATCAATGTTCGTGAAGTAATGCACATTCTATTTGGCAAATATAATGTAACCCTTCTATTAATTATAGTAAAAAAAATGGCAAAAAAAAACTTTGTGATAATCCTTTGCCTTAAAATAAAAATCTACTGCTAAGTAATTCAAGTCCTGCTTAACTTTAAGCTACTAATCAATTTCCCTTTTAAAGCTAGTTACTGTGTCAAATAAAATATAAATTAAAAAAAAACAATAAGCACCATAAAAAAACTCGTTTCCATATCTTGGAGTTCATTTCGCTTAGCATCAACTTATATGGTCATATGTACATAGCTACTGAGCTATTGTGATCCTTTGCTAAGACTATGGAAGACATATACTAATTATAACAAATGAGGAAAACCATGGAGTCTATGTTTCTTTGGGTCGGGCTTACTTCACTTAATTTGATTTTTTTCTAAGTTTTTCCATTTCCTTATGAATAGGGAGATGTAACTCTTCCTGATGGAAACATAGAAATCAATTGTGTATATATACACATTTTCTTGTTCCACTCATCTACTGAGGAGTATATGGGCTGGTTCTATGTAAAGGAGCATCTTTTGTTCTAAGGCAACTCTTAGTGAGTCCTGGATGAGGACTAGTTATAAAAGAAGAAGCCATGCTAAAAGCATGTGAATTTTTCCCATCCCATGTTCAGGGGGAAGAAAAGATGAATATTAAGCTAATAAACAATCATACCTACTTAAAATTCTCCAAGACACAAACCTAGAACACTTCCATGTTTAGGGAACATATCTACACGAGAGAAGAGTGGCAAGCCCCAACTCTACAGAAACAGAAGCTGCTATATTCAGGACCTTCTGTATTTTTTATGATATCCTTTATAATAAACCAGTAATCACATTTCCATAAATCTTGCAAACCAATCAGGATGGGGTTGTGAGAATCTCTAATGTAGACCTTGTCCATTATAAATACAGGTGACAATCTAGACTTGCAACTGGCAACTGAAGTGTGGGACAGTCTTCTGGGACTGAGTCCTTACATGATGAGGTGTGGGCTAACTCCAGGTAGATAGTGTCAGAAATGAATTAAATTGTAGGATACCAGCTGGTAATGGAGAATTGGTTGGAATGGACAAATCTCTTACCCATCTGGTGAAGAAGTGAAATTCTAAAAGCATTTAGTTGTGAGTAAAAATAAAGAAAAGTTTGCTTTTGAATCTTTTGCCTTACCATATAAACATCAGAATTCCTTTATCTATATCCACAAAATGACAGGGCTTTGATTGGGATTGTGTTGAATATAAAGACCAAAAGTCAACAATATTGACTTTGTCTATCTCTGAACATGAAATCTCTACATATTTAGATATTTGATTTATTAGTGTTGTATAGTTTTAAAATAGGATTTCATACATATTTTATTAGATTAACTTTTTTTTTTTGCCAGTCCCGGCTTGAACTCAGGGCCTGAGCACTGTCCTTGGGCTTTCTCAAGGCTAGAGCTCTAATACTTGAGCCATAGAACCACTTCCAGCTTTTTCTATGTATGTGGTACCAAGGAATCAAACCTGGGTCTTTGTGCATGCTAGGCAAGCACTCTACCACTAGGCCAAACTCCCAGCCCTAGATTAACTTTTAAAGTACCTTTTTCTTTGCAATCAGTATAAGTAGTACTGTTTTTCATTTCAAATTTCAATTGTTCCTTGCAGTATATAGAAGAGTATACTTTTATCTTTTATCTTTCAACTTTGATAAAATCACTTATTAGTTCCAGGAGGTTTTTGTTGCTGTTTAAAATTTTCTATATAGACAAACATATCTTCAAAGTTTTTATTTCTTCTTTCTCAACCTAAAGATCTTTTACTTTCTTTTCTTCTCTTATTATATGAACTAGTATTTTATTCCAATAAAATACTGAATGGCAATAGTAATTTCTGCCGTAGGAGAAAAGCAGTTTTTCATTAGTATGGATGACATTGATTGTAGGGCTTTTTTTTTCATTTTTGGTAGATGGTCCTCAACAAGGTCTGAAAGTCAGAAAATTACTCTCTATCCCTAGTTTGCTCAAGTTTTTATTTTGTATGGAGTTGAATTTTGTCAAATATTTATCTATAACTACAGATACAATCATATTATTTTATTCAGCCAGTTGAATTTAACAACTGTAGTAATTCATTTCAGATACTGAAGCAGCCTTGAATACTCAAGCAAAATTGATGAGAATTTCTGCATACATATTCAAGAAAGATACTGTTATGTAAAGTCTTTTTAAAGTATAAATAGGCTGAGAAAACTGAAACCATCAATCAGTTACATGTAAGTTAAATTCTTCCATAATCCAAAATGATACCAAATGCAATCAGATAAATGTATTACATATCAAAAGAAGAACATGGAACAATTTGGAATTAATGGAAGCTTTAGCCAGTTAAGAGTATCTCAAAAGTATAAATATCTGCCTCAGTTTTTGCACTATGAATCAGAGACTCGAGGAGGAATGAGTAAGTCCAAGAACAGGAAAGATAGGATACCTGAGTTCCTGGAGAAATTATAGTTACCTACAACAGATTTTTGAAGTATATCCTTGTCTGCATTTTAACTTAAAGGTGATATGGCCTAAGCCCAGATTCTATATTTTAAGTTAGAGATGCAAAAGAGAAAACAACAACAAAAACAAACAAACAATTAAAAACCCACTTTTCTCTACACCTACTCTCAATTTAAAAAAATCAACTCTTTACTTACCTACAATACTGTTTTTTTTCCACTGTATTAATGAAATTAAGGGGAAAAAAACAATAAAGACAATCCTATTATTGTGTTAGCTTCTATAGTCAGCACTTTCCAAACTGCCCGTTTCTTTTCTTTGACAGCTTGTCTAGTTGGCTAAAAGTTAACTCTTTGTGTTGGAATAAATCCAGCTAGTAGGGGACAAGAAAAAGGAAGGCCCAAGACAATAGGTAGTTTCCTGTACCTAAAAGGGAATAGGGACCTTAACCTGTAGGCAAAAGGCATTTGGGAAGAACTGAGAAGTGATGATAAGCCCCATACTTAACCTTTAAGTACAGCTCTTCTGGAAAAACCTATGTCATCTGCTTTTGGGTCTGGCAGGCTAAGTGCATTCAGAGTGTTTGCTGAATGGTAACCCTGACTGTTGCCCAAACTAGCGGCACATTTAAAATAGAATATAAAGTGTTGAATGGATCTTTCTAAGTGGCATTTTGAGCTTAATATTGACCAAAAGAAGAGGAGAGAGGGAGAAAGAAGTAGAAGAAAATTGTTTGATTGATAATGCAGAAGCATTGATAATTCTTTAGAGAAAGAAGTAAAAACAAGGGAAAGAAAAATATGCAGTCTTAAATGTGCTCTTTAATCAAAGAGCAGACAATATAAAGAACATGGAATTAGTGATCTCCTAGGCAGTTCAGGTTTTAAAAGTCCACTGACCAAAAGTAAAAAGGAGCAGATACTAAGCATCAATACACAGAAGCAGCATATAAGCACGGCCCACATGTGCTCTCTTCTATAGCTCCAAGACCAGTTCACACAGTTTCATTTCTCCTGTCCTGAGTCACACTGACCGCTCCTCTTCCCACTTCTGTACACTTGGCAATGTTTCAATTCATCTTTAAGCTGTGCAACTCTAAGTCCCATGCCACATACAGCTCAGTGTCCTCACAGTACCTCCTAAAGAGGAGAGCAGAAATAAATGTATGCTGATGAAGTCAAAAGATGCCAAGTAGGAATCAGTGTTTTTAAAAGAAGAGACGAGGGTGGGTATAAAGAACACAGCCTTTTATGCATGCATTGTAAGTTGCACTAAGACTTCGTCTAATTCAAATCAATTAACAAGTAGAAATGAATAGGTAGTCACCTAAAAATCCAAAAATAGCACAATACCTGCAGGAGACTTTCTATGGCATGAAAACCTCGAATTAAATTCAGAACTCCACATAAAAGACTAAGGATAAATGCCACCATCCCTGACAAAGTTGCTGGTTCTAGTCGCTGGTGAGCTAGAAAATAAAAGAAGTGGTTAGAAATGAATATCTGATGATGGCTAAACTTATGTTAAACAGAAATTCACTATTCAAATTCAATGGGCCCAAAATAAATAATTTTAGTAATGAAATACACTTTTAAAAATGTAAAACGTTTGACAACACAAAAATTCCATTCCCTCTCTCCCTCCCTCCCTCCCTCTCTCCCTCCCTCCCTCCCTCCCTCCCTCCCCCCCTCTCTCCCTCCCTCCCCCTCCCTCCCCCTCTCTCTCTCTCTCTCTCTCTCTCTCTCTCTCTCTCTCTCTGTTTTCTTTTCTTTTTTGCCAGTATTGGGGCTTAAACTCTGGGCCTAGCACTGTCCCTGGGCTCCTTTTGCTCAAGAATAATGCTCTACCACTCTACCACTTGAACCACAGTTCCACTTGTAGCTTTTTCTGATTAACTGGAGATAAGAGTCTCATGGACCTTCTTGCCTAGGCTGGCTTTGAACTGTAATTCTCAGATCTCAGCCTCCTAGTAACTAGGAGTATAGGTGTGAACCACCAGTGCCAGGTTCCATTCTCTTTACTCAAATAAAATTAAAATATTTTTACTTTAAGTTTTATTTTTATTTTATTTTTTTTGCCAGTCTTGGGGACTGAACACAGGGCCTGAGCACTGTCCTTTGGCTTTCCTCAAGGATAATGCTCTACCACTCGAGCCACTTCCAGCTTTTCTATGTATGTGGTACCAAGGAACTGAATGCTCGTCTTTGTGCATGCTAGGCAAGCACTCTACTACTAGGCCAAACTCCCAGACCCCTACATTATGTTTTAAACAAAGACATCTAACTTGAATTTGGGGTGTTTATTTAGCAGTAAATCATTTAGTAATAACTATTACCACTTAATTAAGTCTAAGATTTGCAAGTAGTACAAATAGTTGCAAAGAAGACTTTGGAAATTTATAGCATAACTGCTACCTTTTCTGAAAATATTTAGAACGCATTTTGAAGGACAAACATAGTTTGCCTAATTTTTTTTGCCAGTCTTGGGGCTTGAACTCAGAGCCTGGGCACTGTCCTTGAGCTTTCTCAAGGCTGTTTCTACCATTTGAGTCACAGCAACCACTTCCAGCTTTTTCTGTATATGTGGTACAAAGGAATAGAACCCAGGGCTTCATGCATGCTAGGCAAATACTCTATCCCTAGGCCATACTCCCAGCCCACTTGCTTAATTTTAAGCAAAGTTCCTCCTTACTTAGGTTCCAGGTCTATAGAAATGACTGGATATATGTGAAAGCACATGTACCATCATCAATCTAAACTTTATAGAAAGCAGCCTAATAAAGTCCCTGATCCTCTGAATACTAGTTGGAGGTTAAAATAGTAAAATACAAGGTTATTTTATCTGTACAAAACACATTGTCTATAATCCTTCTGGGTTTCAGTTATATTAGCATCCTGCACTTAAAAAAGAATTAACAATGGAGTCCAAAAGAAAATACAAAACTAAGTACATAATCATTAGACCTCAAAAGGGAGACATTGACAAAGAGAGAACAGACCACATTTTGATTTTATTTAAACCACTGAAGTGTAAAAGCCTAACAATGAAGTTAATGAGGTGGAACATTAATATAAGGAAGGGCTTAAACCTTTGCAAATTATATTTAGCCATTATAGCAGAAAAGACTCCCTAAACAGCTAAAAAAAGAAAAAAAAAGAAACCACCCATCAAAATATTAATATAGCATATTCCTAAATTTTCTTTGTTGTCACTTTTATCTCTCAATTTTCTTGAGATTTTAATATAAAATTTCTTTAAATCTAGATTATCAGATATTGGTACCAAGATATTTAATCAGTAGAGGAAAAAAAAATCTCATCATTTAAAAGCCTCTCCAACTAATCTACCTATCTCTCTTCCCATCATCTCTCAGTAATGAAGAAATGGCTTTCATAAAAAGCGAACCCTCAATATGGACCTAAAGGAAATATACCTCTAAAATATAAGAAAACTGACCTATTTTTAAAAGTCACAATATTCTACACTATAAAAATCTTTAACTTTATATAGTTAAGGGGGTAGCTATTCTTCAGTGGAAAGATAGTATTTACATTTGTTAATGAATATCCATGTAAGGAATGTACATTAAGTCCATATATATTATTTATTCAATTTCTATATAATTGCCTTTTAGCTTTGAAGCAGTCTATTTATAAGAATAGTAGATCATTTATAAACGAATTTGATAATTTGACAGTATAAAAGAAAATGGTAAGCCTCCTTTAACAAGGAGTGTAAGCATTGTGCATGCTGGCACTATGACAAATCATATGGGAAAGAATTTCTAAAGTGGCCATTTCCCTATTCCCAGCCTCTCTCCCATCCCAGAACTTGGGGGAAGGAAGACTTGTATTTGGAGAACAATTACTGAGAAAATTTGCCTGTTTACAAAGCAAAAAGGTGACACCAAAGAACTATTTCTCATTTTAACAGCTGAACTAGATATTTAACCACTTTTTAATGTTTTATGCTACACATGCTCTATTTTGTTTCCATAAAACAGATTGCAGATTGTTTCCTAATACACTTACTGAACACTGGCACTATCATTTAGGACAATGACAACTGAAAGGCAGTATGGGAATAAAACAAAGCACTATCACGTAGTTTTCATTTGATTTTGCTATTCCTTTACTACAATGCTTTTTCTTTAATTAGCTTCTTTGAATCCAATAATGCTTCATCTATAAGTTACAGAACCTACATAAGTTGATAGGCATAAAAGAAAGCAGACTTGGTCGGTAGTTGATGGCTCATGCCTGTAATCCGAGCTACTAAGAAGGCTGAGATTTGAGGATTGCAGTTTAAAGAGGGGAAAGGAAAGAGGGAGATTTGGGGGAGAGAAGGAGGTAGAGGGAGAAGGAAAAGAGAGGTAAGAGGAGAGGAGAAAGAGAGAGGAAGAGAAGAGACTTCAGGATACAAGGAAACATTTTAACAAGCAGTCCAACAATGGCATACACTACAAAGTAATTGGTTTCCACTCTGTCACAATTCTTGAGGATGGTGTTTTTTTCTTTGGGAGTAATCATTAATCACTATGATCATTATGGTCTTTCCTTTTTTTTTTTTTTTTGCCAATCCTGGGGACTGAATTCAGGAACTGTCCTTGAGCTTTTTTTTCTCAAGGCTAGCACTTTACCACTTGGGCCACAGCACCACTTCTGGCGTTTTCTATGTATGTGGTACTGAGGAATCAAACCCAAGGCTTCATTCATGCTAGACTTGCACTCTACTACTAAGCCACATTCCAGCCCAGGTCTTTCCATTTTTGGTCTCAGTCAACAATCCTGGTTTAAATGTTGCCTATAAATATACACTGGAAACAACAACTATTTTTCATTTTTAGCTAAAGGCTTACAAAAATTTTTAAATGTCCTACCAAAGAGATTCTTTATGACTGTCATATGAAAATATTTTGCTAGTTACTTATCTGGTAGCTTTTTCATTAACAACTGAGATAAATGATTGCTTTGAGTTTGTATATTCTCCTATGTACTTAATTTAAAATACTAGAATAAAGCACTTAATTTTCAAGATTTCCTCAGTTCTTACAAAAAGAAATTAATGACATAATTGAAATTCAGAACTCACCAGAAGAAATCTTACCAGCACCTTTACAGTCAGCAGAAAATACAGATGTGACTCCATTGGCTGACCCCAATTCACACATAGGAATTTGATAAGGTGGTCTTAGCTTGATTTCCATCTGCATGTCAGACAAATTTATCTTTGTAGAAAGAGACCTGGGATTATTATATCGTTGCTTGGTCCTCTGAATAAAGTTATCTATGTAAAATAAAAAATAAATTTTCTTGGACTCATTTGTCAATAAAATAATTTGAGAAAGTGATGGTCATGGGTAGTTGATTTTATAAGCAGTTGGTTATTCAAAACATTCAACTTGTCATGGAATTTCCAACTTATTTGTGTTTAGCAATCAGTATATTCTGGAGTAGTCAATTTTTCACTCTAAAACTGATAACTACAGAAGTTAACTGTACTGGGCCGGGCAGTGGCTCACACCTATAATTCTAGCTACTCAGGAGGCTGAGATCTGAGGATCAAGGTTCAAAGCCAGCCCGGGCACAAAAGGACCAGAGACTCTTATCTCCAATTAACTTCTAGAAAATGAGAAGTGGGGCTTGGCCCAAGGGTAGGATGGTAGCCTTGAGTTGAAGAGCTCAGGAACAACACCCAGGCCCAGGGGTAGGGCGGTAGCTTTGAGCTGAAGAACTCAGGGACAGCGCCCAGGCAGAGTTCAAGCCCCATGACCCACATTTAAAAAAAAAAAAAAAAAGTTAGCAACTATAATTACTAAGGTTTTAACACTATCTAAGTTCATGATAATCATTTCAAGGAATTACAGAAACAAAATGGCTTTACTTTTTAACTAAATTCTTAAGTTTTACCATAATTCGTATCTTTTGAAATAGTAATTCTATTATTAGTTGTAATTGCATAACAAAGCAACAAATTTGTTATTTATTGCTTATACCATTAGAATAAGTGCTTTAAATAAAAAATAAGGAAACCAATAAAAGGGTTTTTATTGTTGGGCTTTTTTTGTCCGTCATGGGGCTTGAATTCAGGGCCTGAGCACTGTCCTTGGACTTTTCTCAAGGCTAGTGCTCTACCACCTGAGCCACAGCACCACTTCCAGCCTTTTTCTATGTATATGGTACCAAGGAATCGAACCTGGGTCTTCATGTATGCTAGGCAAGCACTCTACCACTAGGCCAAACTCCCGGCCCCTAAAAGGTATTTATTAAATATATTCTAAGAAGAATTTTATTTTTACTATTGACAATTTGATTTTTTTCATTCTATTAGGAGTGGAACAAACAACTACCCATAGCTAAATAGAGCCTACTGGGTTTGGGTTTGTGTGTGTGTGTGTGTGTGTCAGTCATGAGACTTGAACTCTGGGCCTGAGAGCTGTCCTTGAGCTCTTGAGCTCAGGGTACTGCCCCACCCTTGAGCCGTAGCACCACTTCTGGTTTTCTAGTAGTTAACTGGAGATAAGAGTCTCACAGACTTTAGTGCCTGCACTGACTCTGAACTGTGTGATCCTCAGATCTCAGCCTCCTGAGTAGCTAGGATTATAGGCATAAGCCACCATGCCCAGCTTGAGCCTGCTGCTTTTGCAAATAAAATTTTATTAGACTATTATCTGTATTCATTTATGTATTGTGGCTGCTTTCAAGCTACAGTGGCAGAATTGGTGGATACTATGTGGCTTTTAAAGTCTAAAATATGTACTTTCTGGTCCTTCCTAGCAAATGTTTGCCAACCACTGTCCTACATGAAACAGGACTACTGTAAAAGATTATTATATTATCACAAAACTTTGAATCTCTGACTTATAAATTTCTCATTGAGAAACTATCCTCTGGAATGAATCCTTTGGGTTAAAAATCACAGCAACTTCCATAGCTCAAACACAATTTTTTCTAACAGATATCTAAATAATAAAAAGTTGTCATAATTTACAGAACATTGCCAAATAATTGTCAAAAATAATGTAGTTGAAGTTTTCTCCCTATCCCCTAGTATTCGGTGAAAAATTGTCTATGACTAGATAGAGATAGGATAATAAAAAATGGGGGGATGGAGAGGGGGAGACCAGGCCCTTACCAAATTCAATGAAACAGTATGGTCTGACAGCAGTATTTGTCTTCATCATGCTATAAGTAGTAATAAACTCCTTCTGAAGTTCATCCAGGAAAGAGAAGGCGAGAACATTTGGGTAATTTTCAGTGCACAACATCATGTAGCTTACTCCCAGGGAGCTAATAAAACTACAGTGTAAAAAACATTGGTTTTAAAATTTCAAATGAAATCAAGGTAATTCGTTGCTTCACACAAGACTAGTTCTATATCATAAAGTGCTGCTACAGTGGCAATGAAGACATTAACATTTATTATATAATCCAGCAAAAACCTTAAAGCCAAAATATAACACTACCTAAAGTTGTATTTTAAAAATAGCAAATGAAAATTATGAGATATTTCAGAGAGGGAGATATACTATGGTCCTAAAAGTTCAGTTATTCACTTGGGGTAGGACACAGGGAATATATAAGCATTACAAACAGTTTAAAAATCAAACACTTCACAAAAGCCAGTGACATTTAATGTTTTCAAGTCAAAAGTTAGGGATACCATTCCCAGAAAAAGGCCTAAATAGTCCCCCAAAATTGTATATAATTGCAGGGTAGTCACTACTGACCCAAGAATCAAATTCTTTATATAGTAATCAACTATAAACCATGGGGGGGGGGAATAATTTATTATTAGTTCATAGCACCACTACCAGCAACAAATACATGGGGAGAAAAGAGACTCTTGCTTGCAGCACAGTGCTGAGCCCTAACTAGTAAATAAGGAGATAGTGCCAAAATTAGAAGAAAAAAAATCAACATTTTATGCCAACATGACAAAATGCAAAGCAAGCAAATATAATCATGAATGTTAAATTGAGGGGGAAATTTTTATAAAGACCAGTATATTTTCATGATTTTGCATTGTCTTCCAATGTTTGCTCATTAGTTGCAAGAGGAAAATACATAACAGAAACAAGACTACACATTTGCCAACTATTCTATCATTGAGGGGCAGATGGACATGATACACCAACACTTGTGGTATTCTGGCTGCTGCACATGTATCTAATAAACACAAGAATAACCAGCATTTGTTTAAGGGGGAGATAAATACTTTAAAAATCTCAGTGCTGGGGTCAGGTGTTTGGCCTACTAGTAGAGTGCTTGCCTAGCATGCACTAAGACCCAGGCTCCATTCCTCGGTTCCTCATACAGAGAAAAGCCAGAAGCAGTGCTGTAGCTCAAGTGGTAGAGCACTAGCCTTGAAGAAAAAGCCCAAGGATAGTGCTTAGGCCCTGAGTTCAAGCCCCCGGACTGGCAAAAGAAAAAAATCTCAGTGCTAGTGAAAAAAGAAATAAAGGAGGTAGAAATGTTTCCAATCAAAGGAATCTAAAGAGCTGACAACCAAAATGTGACAATCTGGATTCTGTACCAGACTGGGGGCTGACATGATATAAAGAACAGTTATAGGATCAATTGAAAAAAAAAAAGAGAAAAATAGTCAATAAAGTACAGTATCAGTATTAAGTTTGCTACAAATGAATTCTACCATGTTTTTTAAATTTAGTTTATTTATTTGTTGTTGTTGGTTATGGGGCTTGAACTCAGAGCCTGGGCCCTAACCCTGAACAGTTTTGTTCAAGGTTAGTACTTTACCACTTTGAGCCACAGGTCTACTTTCGAATACTATATTATATAGGTAAAAGAATGTCCCAATATTAGAAAGCATATTGAAAACAGTTAAGGGGGGAAAGGGCACTGGATTTATAAATCTATTTTAAATGATTCAGAAAATAATCAGATAATAAAATGTCACCAAATATAGGAACAGGCATTATTTGGGCTTTTATGCATAAAACCTTTTTTGTAAGACTAAGATTATTAAGGTGATAAAAACTAAATTTAACAACCAAAAAGTTCTGGTGTACATATATACCTTCCTTCTGCAATAGATAAATAGAGCATTTGACACAAATAAGCTTCCTTAAAAAAAATTTTTTTTTTGTAGTACTGGAATTTGAACTCAGGGCCTGCTGATTTACTAGGCGGTTACTCCACCACTTATACTTTCCAACCCTTCTGGGTTTCAATTGTTTTTATTTTTATTTTAGGATGACAATGAAGTTTGAATACAGGGTCTCATGCCTCAAATCTTCCTTTTCTTTGGTTAGTTTTGAGATACAGTCTCACTTTCCAACCTAGGCAGGTACCTGACTGTTTTAGGTTACTTTTTTATTTCTGGGATCACAGATAACTGCCACTTCATCCAGCTTCTATCTATTGAGCTGGAGTCTCTTGGACTTTTCTGCCCAGATTGGCCTAGAATCATGATCCTCCCCAATCTTAGCCTCCCACATAGCTTGAAATGGCAGGTGTGTGCCACTGTACCTAGTTAGGAGTTGAAAAGGAATTTTATGAACTTTTCTGCCCAGGCTGGCCTGGAATCATGATCTTCACAAACTCAGTCTCCCAACTAGCTAAGATGACAGGAGCAGGCCACTGGTGCTTGGCCTGTGCTTTGGTTATTTTTTTTGGATAGGGATCTCGAGTTTTTGCCTGGGGCTGCTCTTGGAATGAAATCCCTCTCCCTTTACCTCTCAAACAATGCTAGCTGGGAATACAGACATGTACTATCATTTCTGGTTTGTTGTTGAAAAGTAGTTTCACTAACTTTTTGCCTCAAACCATCCAACCATCCAACTAAGATTACAGATATATGCCACATATTGCCCATTTTGAGTTTTTGAAAAATGTCTCACTACATAGCACAAGCTGGCTTTCATCTTTCTGGGTTCTCCTCCTAAGATTTAGAGTTATAGATATATGCCAGCATGACCAGCACAAAATAAGTTTTCTTGAGTGGTTTTTCTTCTTCACAAAATATTCATCGTCATTACCAAAACTGTACCTTCTACTAGCATTCAAATATATCCCATAATAATGTGAAAATCTTGGGCACAATTGGTAATTGACTCTCATACACTGAGAACTCCCCACTGGAAAAGTAATTCATTATCCTCCAATAATACAATTCAAATTTTTGGATCCTATATTTCTTTGTTATCAGGGTCTTACTGTTTTCTATGTTAATAATATAGTGTACCACAAACATCTACCTGGCAAGTTTCTTCCAAATAATATATCTTGCTTATATTAAATATAATTAGACAATTGTATGAAATCTGTTATTTTTAAGATTGTCTGTTAGCATTTTCAAAATCTTCATTTTATTATAATTGCATGCCACTCTCAAAAAGGGCTACAAAGTATTCTACATCATTATGGCTTTTAATAGAAAATTTAGCCACCTCATTCTTTCTGTGAAATGCAAAGACAATTTTCCCAAGTACATTATCAACTCAGTTGATGAACATTTATAATTTAAAAACAAAACAAAACTGCCACTGAGACAGACTAGACCACAAGACTCTTGCCATTTCACCAAGGACTACTTTTGAAATACTCTAATCTTACTTCAGATATAATGGTTTGTGTAAGCTTTATTTGTGTCCATCAGGTTTGCTTAGCTCATGTTTTATGGACTGTCTAGCAGCTGTCCCTCTACTTTGAGGGGGAAGGAGGTAAATAAATAGTAACAGCAACAGGCACAGGTACATTTACAGATCTATATAAACCAGGCACTCCACTGAATACTTTTCTGTTTTACTTAACTTTATTCTCACTCACAACAAAAGGCACATCTGCTCCATTTCACAAATGAAAGAAAACAGAGGCTCAAGGAGATTTAGTAACTCGCCAGTGGCCACATCATTAAATTAGAGAGCTGAAGTGAACTGAGTTCTGACTCAGAGCCCACAATCTTCCCACAACAAACCACCAGCTTCCTTACGTTTATAGATAAAACCATTATGTCCTAATTCATTGATACATTTTTTTCACTTTTCAAGGCCACATATTGATGTCTATTTTTCACTTAAGAGTAATAAAACTTGAAAGTTTTAAACCTGTAGCATTATGTAGAAAGCCAGAAGCCCTGCTAACTTTATTTCATCTTATGTAACTTCATATTTCCACTTTGCATTGTAATAAGACTATCCTTGTTTCATAGCTTCAAGGATGCCAACTCATTTCTAACCTGCCTACACCCAACTTCAGTAGCTTTGTGATGCTCAAAACCCGGCTACTGTGCTTAACTCCTAGTCATTCTTCTGTTCTCTAAGGTCTCCTCAAAGGTTCTTCATGAACCAATCCAAACTGTAATAATTATGCATTTATGTACACACTAACAAATATGCTCCATGAAAGCAGAGATGATCTGTGTCCTGTTCACTATGTTTTCACTGGGCTTTTTTGCTTAAGTCTGGAGCTCTACCACTTGATGGTAAGACCTCCATATCCACTTGAGCATAATTTTTTTTTTTGGCGGGAGGGGGGGGTTATGGGGCTTGGACTCTGGGACTGGGCGCTGCCTCTGAGCTCTTCAGTTCAAGGCTACCACCATACCTCTTGAGCCACAGCCCCACTTCCAGTTTTCCAGTGGTTATTTGGAGATAAAAGTCTCACGGACCTAGCTGGCTTTGAACCTCAAATCCTCAGATGTCAGCCTCCTGAGTAGCTAGGATTACAGGCGTGAGCCACTGCACCTGGCTTCTTGAGCATAATTTTTAAATTGCCATTTTCTTCATACTTTATTTTCTTTAAAAATACATTTACTTGTTTGTTAAACATGACATTTGAAATATGATGTAAAAATCAATGTTAATAAAATCTTTCAAAATATATATTTACAGGGGCCGGGAGTTTGGCCTAGTGGTAGAATGCTTGCCTAGCATGCACAAAGACTCCAGTTCGATTCCTTGGTACCACATGCATAGAAAAAAGCTGGAAGTGGTGCTGAGGCTCAAGTGGTACAGCTCTATCCTTGAGAATGTCCGAGGACAGTGCTCAGGCCCTGAGTTCAAGCCCAGGACTGGCAAAAAATAAATTAAAAATTTTTTAAAATTTTTAAAAATTTAAAAAAAATCTTAAAAAAAAATACATTTACAAAAGCAACTTCCACTTCCAAGCTTTGTTGCCAAAAAGATTTAGTCTTGGGCTGGGAAGGTTGGCAAAAAAAAAAAAAAAAACAAAAAAAAACTCAGGGACAGTACCCAAACCCTGAGTTCAAGCTCCACAGCCAAACAAAGAAAGAGACAGAAACAGAGACATAAAGATAAGAGAGACACAGAGACAAGAGAGGAATAAAGGAAAGGAGGGAGAAAGAGCAAAAAACCAGGCTGGAAATATAACTGAAGTGAAGAGTACCTACCACCTGAGCAAGCAAGCTAAGCAAGCATTAAGCCCTGAGTTCTAACTCCTGTACCACAAACAGATAAATATACAAAACCATATCTTGCGGCAAGTGATAATATATATTGCAAACTACCTACAAACATAGCAATAACATTTGTATGGCATAAAATTTCATCTACGTGGGGCTGGGAGTATGGCCTAATGGTTGAGTGCTTGCCTAGTATGCACGAAGCCCTTGGTTCAATTCCTCAGTACCATATATACACACACACATACACACATGAAAAAAGCCCCCAGTGGTGCTGTGACTCACATAGTAGAGCACTAGCCTTGAGAAAGCCCAAGGACAGTGCTCAGGCCCTGAGTTCAAGGCCCAGACTGGGGTAAAAAATTCATTTGCTTATTCTTTGTAGCCATATTTGCACACTTAATAGCTATCCTAGTTCCCCAGAAAGAAGTGCCATCTCTAATCTACTGTTAAAATTGCTAAGCATAAGAGAAATACTACTTTTGAAATAGTACCTTCCACTGTCCCAATAAAAATATGTATAAACTTCTAAATATTAATGACAAGGTTTAATATTATGAATATGAGCATACCTTAAGATGTTTATTATTACCAAATGTGTTGAATAGAAAACTGAACTCAAAAGACTTTGCCATTACTGGGACAGAAAGGAGATGTAAAGTAGAAGAGAACTCAGCTAACACCAGCTGACACATACAGCACCATACCAGGAATTATGGGGGTTTTTTTATTTGTTTTTTTGTTTTGCCAGTCCTGGACTTCAGCTCAGGGTCTGAGCACTGTCCTTGGATTTTCTCAAGGCTAGAGCTCTACCACTTGAGCCTCAGCACCACTTCCAGCTTTTTTCTGGACACCATCCTTGGGCTTTCTCAAGGCTAGCACTCTACCACTTGAGCACCAGCACCATTTTTGGTTTTTTCTTGTATGTGGTACCGAGGAATCGAACCCAGGTCTTCATGCATGCTAGGCAAGCACTCTACCACTAGGCCAAACTCCTGGCCCCGAATTGTGTATTTTTTAACTTACTCTTACCTGCTTGAATTTTATTTACCCTTAAATGGACAAACAGCCAATTCATAAATAAAATTATCCCATTAATACAAGACGTACTATGTACATATAAATATAAGCCCTCATTATATGTGTATATATATAAATATTTAATATGCAACATGACAGGCAATGCAACTTATAGTAGAGAAATAAAGGAATACATGAGATCATTTTAAGAATAAAAAGTTAGCCGGACATGGTGGCTCACACCTGTAAGTCTAGCTACTCAGTAGGCTGAGATCCGAGGATCACGATTCAAAGTCATCCAGGGCACCAAGGACCTTGAGACTCCTTTCCCCAATTAATCACTAGAAGTGGGGCTGTGGCTCAAGGAGTAAGGTGGTAGCCTTGAGCTGAAGAGCTCAGGACAACACCCAGCCCCACAGTGCAAGGCCTATGACCCACCAAAAAAAAAAAAAAAACCACACATTAAAAGGTGATTATACCAACAGAGCCTGGACAAAACTGGCCAACTAAATTTTGCCCTTGACATCCTCCTTCATCTCTTTTTACGCAGTTAGTGTACCTCCTAATCGACCCTTTCCCCTTTCCCACTACCTTATCACCTCAGATTCTGACTTTAAAAAAAAAAAAAACACTGCTCACATAAATTCTCAATTTATTTGAGTTGTATTGGTGAAGTTTATTGCATCTAGATCTCATTTTTCTGAAGAAATTGTACTGAAAGAGAAATTAGCTTGCTAGGCCAGCACACAGGAGCCTTTTTAAAATACACAGGGAAGGGCCAGGAGTTTGGCCTAGTGGTTAAAGTGCTTGCCTAGCATGCATGAAGACCCGGGTTTGATTCCTTGGTACCACATATATAGAAAAAAAAGCCGGAAGTGGTGCTGAGGCTCAAGTGGTAGAGCTCTAGCCTTGAGAAAGTCCAAGGCCAGTGCTCAGGCCCTGAGCTCAAGCCCAGGACTGGCAAAAAAAAAAAGAATAAAATACATAGGGCTCAAAACCTGTACATTAGCCAAAATAAACAGCAGGAAAGCAACATAACGCTAATAATTAGACAAAAGAACAAAGTAAGATACACAAATTATCTTCTCCCAGATAACTTGGCAGCAGTTAAGAGAGTATGTTGCTCTCCCCTAATTCCTATCAAATTCCTGCTGCACCATTAATTTTAGGTTTTCTGAATAATATGTTCCTCACTATTTCTCTAAAATACCATTGTACTTAACTGGTCAATTTCTGTCTCCTTAAAAAAATGAAAAGAATTATAAAAATTAGAACAGTATTTCTTTTATTAGAAAATAATATGAGGGGCCGGGAGCATAGCCTAGTGGTACTGTGCTCACCTCACATGCATGAAGCCCTGGGTTCGATTCCTTAGCACTACATACACAGAAAAAGCTGGTAGTGGCACTATAGCTCAAATGGCCAACCACTAGCCTTGGGCAAAAAGTATCCAAGGACAGTGCACAGGCCCTGAGTTCAAGTCCCAGAATTGGCAAAAAAAAACAATAATAATCTGAATCCTGAAGTCAAGACTATGTTCAGATATACTATTTATTAGTAGATTTATGAGGGGTATCTTTAAGTTTCTTCTGCAAAAATAGGAGTGACTGTCCTTTAATGACTATCTACCTAACACTCCCTTTCTTTTCATTTGGAAAAATACCTCCAGCCCAACCACCTATTCCATATGGTTTTTAAAAAGCAATTTGTCAAAGAGCAAGTGTATGGTCTAGGCCAAACCAATTAAGACTATCCATCCACTCTAACTATAATGATTAGTCTGGAAAAAGATCATGACATAAACACAAAGTTCTGTTTGGGAAACAGAGAGGAAGAAGAATTGACCAGCCAGAATGAAGTAGGCAGTACTGTGTTTCCTAGTTTGTGGAGGATATCTGAATACCTATCCGTATCTGCAAAAGGCAAAAGGTTATATAGAAAATAAGATTCCTGACAGTAACATCTTATAAGCCAGCCCCACCTCTATCCTTCACAATACTTTTTTCCCCTAAACTTCTATAAGGTGTGTCTGCCCCCAGTAATTGGAAAGAGCTTTACTTATTAGATATTCACAAGCTGTTGCAAAGTTTAATAATAATGTTTAATAAAGTACCTGTCAATTGCAGGTACTCAATAATTGGTTATTGTTGAAGCTGTTACTCCTGTAATCAGATAATACCAACAAAGAAAAAAAAAGACAAGCTGGATGCCATGGTTCAGGCCTGTTATCTAAGCTACTCAGGAGGCTGAGATTTGAGGGTTATGGTTCTTTGGGCACCAAAGACCATGAGACTCTTATCTCTAATTAACCACTAGAAAACTGGAAGTGGCGCTGAGGTTCCAGGGTTAGAGCAGAGGCCCTGAGCTGAAGAGCTCAGGGACAGCGCCCAGTCCCAAGTCTCATGACATACATACATATATACATAAAAGACAAGCCCTGCTAGAGAATAAAAAGGTAGGCAAGCCTAAAATATTGTTCCTAGCTAGAGATGGCAGTTTGGGAACAAAGAAGGAAAAAGTGAGGCCTAAAGGAAGAGAAGAACCTGGAATTTTCAATGAAAAAACTAAGAACTGGGAGGAGGAAGGGAGGGAAATGGGGACCATGTCATGAGAAAGGGTATCAATGTTTGTGAAGTAATGCATCTTCTATCTGGTGAATATCATGTAACCCTTCTATTAATCACAATAAAAAATATATATGGGAAAAAAACCCTAAGAACTGTAATTCTTGCACTAACATTCACAATGGGGTTAAGACTGACCTCTCCTCCCCCACTCCCAAACTATTTGTCTTTTCATAAGATTAATGTCCCAATGTTAAAAGAGATCTCAAAATATACAGACTTTTTTTTTAAACCCCCAAAGTCAATCACCAATTTTAAGGTCTCTGATGACAACTCAATTGCCCTATGTTCATAATTACTGCTTTAGCCATATTCTGAATTTGTTCATTATATATCACAACTTCAGGAAGGTATCCTTGAACCAAAGAAATATGAATTTCTTAAAATTTTATATACAGAGACTTCAAAATTACTATGTGAAATCACAAAATTGAATACTTTATACTCTACCCTACCTTGCCCAATCAAGAGCCCTATCAATAAGGCTTCTCAAAAGCTGTAACCTTGGAGAAAATGAAGACTTACTTCCATGGCACTCTGAACACTGCGAACTCCCAAAACCACCATCCCTCATCCCTCATTTAGCAGCTACTGTAACATCTGCAAGGCTCCATTAGCCAAAGTGAAGTGTCCGGCCATTCCAACCAGATGAAATTCATCAATTCCCTACACACAGGGGAGAGAAAATTACAGGCATGTTCTTAGTTTTAAATATTACTCCCCTACTTTTTTTCCCTCAAAACTATTCTTTCCCTACCCAGTCAACTAGAATACGAGGTACCACCTGATTTAGCCCATAATTACACTCAATTACTGTGATATCTCAATTTCTTTTTGACAGTATTAGGATTTGGACTCAGAGTCCCATATTTGTGAGGCTAGTACTCTACCACTGAGCCATGCCTCCAGCTCTAGTACCTCCATGTCTATACAATCTTTAAAATTAGAGTACTAAAAAATGAGAAATCAAAACTAGTGTAAGTCATGGCAGAGCAATTTCTTCAATGTGGTACAATCTAGTTACAAGAAACAAATGAATTAGATTTCTTAAATAAGAAATTCTAATAAATAATGAAAAAGGCACTCCAACAAGTTCTGTATATAACTGTGAAGAGAGTAAGGTCATTAAATAAATGACATAGTAGCAGTGAGGAAAACGACAGTTCAAAGTAAATAGGATTTGAAAGAAAGAGGCATTAAATATGGCTAAGAAAGAAGAGGGGCAAGCCTGCTGCCAGTCTCTGTGCTAATGCAGATCCCTTAAGTTGTATCTATACAAGAAAAAACTGCCAATTTTATATAGTCAGAGTAAATTCATTGCCACATACTGTGAAAATTGACTAGAAACCAACTAACTCCTCTTATCAATAATAGAAAATATGTGAAATCTAGGTTCTTGTCAGGGCTACAACTAAAAATTCTTTTTTGAAAGTCTGGCTTGAAAAATAACATGCATAAATGGTTTTCAATACATGATAATAAGCTGTGTAATCATAGCCAGGTGCTGGTAATTCATTCCTAACTACTAAGGAAGCAACAAACAAACAAACAAACAAAACAAACAACAACAACAAAAAAAAAAACAAAGGAGGATTGAGGTTCAAAGACAGCCTGGGAAAATAGGTATTAGACACCTCTCACCCCCGCAATTCTCAATCAATAGATGAATACAGTGAGTATCCCAATCTAAGCAAAAAGCATAAAACAGAAGCATCGTGGTCCAGGTAAGCTTAAGGGTGAGGGGAATGAGACCTATCTCAAAAATAACCAGAGCAGGCAGGGAGTGGTGGCTCACGCCTGTACTCCTAGCTATCAGGAGGCTGAGATCTGAGGATCGAGGTTCAAAGCCAGCTTGGGCACTAAAGACCATGAGACTCTTATCTACAATTAGCCACTAAAAGACGGGAAATGGGGTTGTGGCTCAACGGGTAAGGAGGTAGTCTTGAGCTGAAGAGCTCAGGGACAATGCCCAGGCCCAGAGTTCAAGCCCCATGACCTACAAAAGTAAAAATAAAATAAATAACCAGAGCAGGGCTAGGAGTGTGGCCTAGTGGTAGAGTGCTTGCCTAACATGCATGAAGCCCTGGGTTCAATTCCTTGGTACGCAGAAAATGTTAGAAGTGGTACTGTGGCTCATATGGTAGAGCACTAGCCTTGAGAACACTCAAGGACAATGCCAGGCCTTGAGTTCAAGCCCAGGACTGGCAAACTAAATAAATAAATAAAATAACCAGAGCCAACGAAGCTGAAGGCATGCCTCAAGTGGTCCAGCACCTGCTAGCAATTTTGAAGCCCTATATTCAAAATCCCAATAATAAAGGAAGAAGAAGAAGGAGAAGGAGGAGGAAGAACAGGCGGAATTATCCCATAAATCAATAAAGCCATTTCTTTCACAAAGCCTTTTGTTTTATACCATTTGCCTATACCAAGGGATTTGGGGTTACTATTATAGCTGCTAGGCAAATGCTATCTCTTGTTCCAGGAGAACATTTTCATTCAATGACCAATAAAATCCTGTAATCCTACTGATCATCTCTCATCCCCCCCACCCCCCACCCTCCCCACCCCCCCACCCCCCTGGCCACAAGGAAACTAAAAGAGAGTTTGTAGAAATCTAAGTAGTTTACATCACTATAAGGAAATGTTACCTAAGTACATTATTCTCCTGTCTTCATTTTTCTTTCATCTGGTTACTTCTTCACTTGAATTATTATGATTATTATTTTTGCAAGTTGACATAAATCCTTTATGTGAATAAGTTGGGGTAAAAATAAATAATACAGAATCTAGAATTCATATTTAAATAGAAAGGGAGTATATAAAAAATTCACTGCATTTGCTACTTTTAAGAAAACAAAGCAAATGAATGAAAAACACCAAAAAGTTTCTTATTTTCATAAGCCAGGATACATAAAACATTAAGATAATATACAAGCTAATCTCCCATAATTTTGACATCTGGCTCTACCATTTATACAACAACTGAAATTCAATATAATAACCCAGAGCACTCACACAGCATATACACTAAATACCTAAATGTTTCAGGTGTTTGCCCCCCAAAATAGTAGTAGGCTAATAAATCATTTAAGTTATACTTTATAACCATCAATACATTTTCTAGTTAAATCCTCTTTTGAGGATTAAATGTCTTACTGTTAGCTCTGAGTGATCCAAGTAATTGTGGACCTTCTCTAGTGTTCATTCTGATCATCTCTTTAAATTCAATGGGCATTTTCACTATCATAATTTCAACCAGTCTATGTGAAGATTCCAAAATCTCTATCTTATGGCCACTGGATTACCTTACCATACCCAAATTTAAATAACCACATGAAGCTTCATTATCTTTCTCCTCTTCTCATTCCCCACAATCCATTCCAATGACTTCATTTTTGACAATAATATTATCATCAGATCCAGGCTTTGGTCATCATTGTCCCTTCTTCTCTTTATAGCTGATATTCTACCTAATCAAGATTGATCATTTCTTTTGATCTATTTGTAATTTTCTTTATCATTTTTCTACTTCATGCTCTAACAAATAGTAAGTTGACCCTTCATCCCTATCTCTCCTCTCAAACGTCCCATGTCATCCATGTTCGACCGTCTTGGAAGTGCTTTTTATCAAGTCAGTCATGTCCTTAAACCTGTAGCACTATCTTCCTATAACCTGTAACTACAGTGATCTTCCTCAAGCTGAACTTGGAGGACAATCCAGGATCTGGTGCCATACTCATCATTACACATGCCTCATAGATATTCCTAAATCACCATCTACTAATACAAAGCCAAGCAGGCATATGCACCTTGCTAAATCATATATTTTGCTTATTCTCCCTTTCCTTCCTATGCCTGGATTGCCTCGATCCTCTGTAAATCTTAAGAAGTCCTCAGGACTTCTTGTCTTAGTATCAAAGTCCTGTTTTTTATATCCCATATGGACCTTGTTCTTATCTGAAACCCTTTGAATGCATAATCAACATCAAACTGCTCCAAAGCTATTCATTCTCTAATTCTTTCATGTAGGATGTTTTCCAAGGTAATATCATCTATTCCTACATATTTAATTAAAATTGAAAAGTGACTCCCAAATCTAAATCTAAATCTAAATCTAAATCCCCTTCACAAAACTTCAGATTCACATATATCTAGTTGCCTATCTTAGATATCCAGGCATCTCAGATATTACAGGTACTAAACAAAACTCTTGATTTTTACCAATGAAATGTACTTAGTCTCTCCAGTCTCTTCATTTCAGCTCCATAATGCACATAGTTCCTTAGGCCAAAAACCTACTTAAAAACCTACTGTGACCCTTAATTTTTCTTTTTTCCTCACATCCCTTCTATCTGTAAGAAAAAACTACTATTTTCCCCCAAATCCAACCGCTGTTCTTCATTATCACTCTCATTCATGTTACATCTGTCGTCTCTTCCTTAACTTCTCGAAAAGTCTTCCAGCTAATCTATTTCTCTTCTTTCTCCCTTAGGAGTTCACTCAGAGAAGCTAGAATGACCTACTCAAAGCCAAAATCAGTTCATATATCTCTCTATCTTAAAACTCCCAATGGTTTTCCATTGCATTTAGGTTGAATAAACAGAATCCATCTCGCCTCAACTTTTTCCAGTTCTATTAACTGTCCACAATGCTTCCATATCACTGATTTTCTTTCCATATTTTGATATACATCAAAGGGCTTCTCCCTTGGTCGTTACTTCAACTTTGTTGTTCTTCTTTATATCCTCATCCTCTCTCATTCTTTAGGTCTCTGCTCAGATATCATACTTTCTGAAAAACCTTGATCACCACAGATATTCATGCTCTATTCTATTACCCAGTCTTATTTCCTTTATATAGAATATAGTATTAAGTGCCCCCTTCAACTAGATTATATACTTCTTCAGTTCTTGGAAGGAAGGCATCAAATAAGTTTGTTTTATATTTCCTATTACAGTTTGTCTACTATAATCCTAGGCATGTAAATACTCCAGTAAATAACCATAAGCATCTTAGAAGAATTTTTATAATCTATAAAACTATAAAAATGTTAAGCCAGATATAAATGTAGAGAATCTGCAAATAGGTTGATAATAGCATGACTACTATTTATTACAAATTCAGAACATGACTGTTTTAACAAATCAAACACTAATTTCTATTGCAACCACCTAAATCTCATTAAAATGATAGCCACCAGGCAAATGATTCTAATGAAATAAACTGAAATCTTACTTAATGTTATAATGTCCAGTTTTCAGTGTACATCTATCAGGAAGTTGGGCAAGTTTCTTTGAGAGCATTTTAAAATACTTTCTGTACTTCTGCATTCCTGTGCTTTGTTCATAATCAGTAGAAGCTGAAAGTGGCAGTCCATCCCTGACACGAATAATGGAGGCAGATAAAATTGTAGACATTTTAACTGACAGAGAAAACCTAAAACAAAATGAATAATTTGGATTAGATGAAAACCAAAGTCAAGGCTGATAAGCATATGTAAAACTGCTCAACTTAAAAATCAAAGAACACTAATTTCAGAATGACATACAATTCTTCACAAATTAGCTTAAAAGAAAACAGCTGTAGACAGGGGCCAGTGGCTTATCTCTATAATCCTAGCCATTCAGGAAGCTAACATCTGAGGATGATGGTTTGAAGCCAGCCTAGAAAAGAAAGTTTATGAGATTCTTATCATCAAAAAGCAGGAAGGGGGCTGGGGGTGTGGCCTAGTGGTTGAGTGCTTGCTTAGCATGCATGAAGCCTTGGGTCCGATTCCTCAGTACCACATACACCAATAAAGCCAGAAGTGGTTTTGTGGCTCAAGTGGTAGAGTGCTAGCCTTGAGAAAGCCCAAGGTCAGTGCCCCGGCCCAGAGTTCAAACCCCAGGACTGGCAAAAAAAAAAAAAAAAAAAAAGCAGGAGGTAGAAGTGTGGCCCAAGTGGAAAGCATCAACCTCGAGTACAAAAGCCAAGGGAGAGTCCTGAGTTCAAGCCGCAACACTATTTGCTTCTGTGTCTACACAGCAGTCTAGTAAGCATACATAAAAACAAAAGCTCATATAAATAATCTCAAAATAATCTGCCAATTTTTACAATAAATTTAAATATATAACCCCATCCTAGTGAAAATGGTTTTTGTTTATTTTGTGCTAGTCCTTGGACTTTTGTAATCAAGGCTGGTGCTCTACCACTTGAGCCCCAACTCCATTTCCAGATTTTTCAGTTGTTAATTGGAGATAAGGGTCTCACAGACTTTTCTGCTGCCTGGACTAGCTTCAAATCAAAATCCTCAGATCTCAGCCTCTTGAGTAGCTAGGATTACAGGTGGAAGACACTGGTGCGTAGCTCAGAGACCTAATTTTTGTATATATGTCAAAATAATGATCATCCCTTTAGGAAGGAATACTATGGATGATTCTTACTAACTTTCTAAGTTACATAGGCAAAATTTACTCTCACGTTATGAGAATGTTTTTTATTTAGTAGAAATACTAAAGCAAAAGGAATAGGTGGCTGGGCACCAGGCTCATTCCCGTATGTAACCTAGCTACTTAGGAGGCTAAGATCTGAAGATCATGATTCAAAGGCAACCCAGCCATCAGCAAAGTATGTGAGACATTTATCTCCAATTAACTACCAAAAAGCCAAAAGCAGAGTTGTGGCTCAACTAGTAAGTGCCGCTAGTCTTGAGAAGAAAAAAAAAAAAATCAGCTCACGAGACAGCGTGAAGGCCTGAGTACAAGTTCCAGGACTGGCACCAAAAAAGGGGGGAAGAGTGGGTAAAAAGCTGTTCTCAATCTTTTGACAAAGTATACAATAATTAGTCTCTTTTACTGGATTCTAGACATGATTTACATAAACAGAGACAAGAATTTCACAGGCCTGGTTCTAAAAGTAATCAAATAACTAATTAAGCTTTGATTAAAATATTCAGCAAAATCTCACACAAAAAGTTAGAAGTTTGGTTGGAAATATAATTTTCTGGCATCCTTCTATCCAAGAAAATTCTGGTCTTCTGTCTGTGGGCTGGTACTTAAGAATCTCTGACTTAAACAAATTTCTGAAATGCCTACGGTATCATTTCAGGGCTATAGTTGAAAATCATTGAATTAAAACAAGTCTACACCTCAGATTAATAACTCGGGTCATCAAACTGCAATGTCACTAGGTGCTTATTTACTAGCAGCAAAGGTAACTTGTAAAATTTCAAATATTGAGAAATTTTCTTATTTTTTCAGAAAACTGAGACTTTTTTTTTTTTTTTTGCCAGTCCTGGTGTTGAACTCAGGAGTTTCTCAAGGCTAGAGCTCTACTATTTGAGTTACAGAATCACTTGTGGCTTTTTTCTGTTTATGTGGTACCAAGGAATTGAATCTGGGGCTTCGAGCATGCTAGGCAAGACTCTATCACTAGGCCACACTCTCAGCCCCTAAATTAACTTTTAACTTCAGCTAAGTCAGTATTTTACCCTATTTCCCAAAATGAGAATATGAACATCTTAAAAAAAAAAAACCACAGATAGGCTAGAGATGTGACTTAACTGGTTGAGCACTTGCCTAGATACTGTGAGGCCTTGAATTCAATCCCTAGTAGAGAGAGAGGAAGAGAGAGACACACACACACACAAAGAGACAGACAGAGAGAGTGATGGTGGGGGGGAGAACCAGAAAGGAAGAGAAGGGAATGGGAGAAGAGGAGGAAAGAGGAGAGAAGGGGAGGGAGAGAAGAGGAGGGGGAGAGGGAGAAAAGGGCGAGGAGAGGGAGAAAAGGGCGAAGAGAGGGAGGAGAGGGAGGGAGTCTGGTAATGAGTTGATAGATTTTATTTATCAAATAAAGTCCAAATCTGCCTGATTCAAAATAGTAATTCATCAAATAATAAAGGTAAGCACTAAAGCTAATGCATTAAATTTCCTTTTTTTCCTCTTTCATGAGGAAAGGGAAGGAGTCTCTACTTACTAATATGTCACTACCCTTTAACATTTTTGTTCGGTAATTATTTACAAGAAAAAAATACCAGCAACAAATTAAACTTTAACTGAAGTAGAATTTTCAAAATAAAGTCCCAGTGTTACTTAACCAGGCCAGTATAGTTCCACCTGCCTTTCTTTCCTTCTTTTTTTTTTTTTTTCCTTTTTCCTTTTTGGCCAGTACTTGGCCTTGAACTGAAGACTTCAAGTGAACTTGTTTGCTCAGGTGGTGCTCTATCACATGAGCCACAATTCCAGCCCAGTTTTTACTGGTTATTTTGGAAATTGAATCTTGAGTGATTTTCTGCTCACTCAAACTAAGATTTTCTGGAACTCAGTCTCCTGAGTAGCAAGGCATAATCCTCTTGTACCTGGATCCTTTTTTCCCTCTTAAAAACAGTGGCAGGAGAAAACTGGGATTCCTAACGGGATGGCATCTATACTTCAAAAAAGAAAAAAAAAGAAAAATCCTTCTTTGAATGTTATTAAGTCACAACTGCAAATCTGGCCTCAGCATAAAAAGGAAGAAAATGTCTTAGTTTATAGTCAAGTATTTATTATTTAAATATCCTCTACAACACAATAACCATTTGGGGAGAAAAAGTTGTGACTTACAGTTCCATATGTCCATCTTCTTAATATTTAAAAGCAGATTTAGGGCATGGCTCAAGTAGGGCACTTGCCTAGCAGATGAAAACCAGGTATTGGCTGGCCCCAGTGGCTCATATCTGTAATTTTAGCTATCCAGGAGACTGAGATCTGAGGATCATGGTTTGAAGTCAACCTGGGCAGCAAAGTTCATAAAACTTATCTCAAAAAGAATGAAAACAAAAGTTTGCTGTCCATCACTTTATTAAAAACTATAGACAAATTTTGCATATTTGATATTTTAATACATGCTAGTATGAAAAATAATAACTGAACCCAGCAGTCAGTCTTTGAAAGATTATCAGAGAACTGTTTTTATTTATCATTAGATAAAAATTTTTAAGAGAGGGCTGGGAGGTTGGCCTAGTGGGAGATGCTTGCCTAGCATGCACGAAGGCCCAGGTTCGATTCCTCGGTAGGACATACATAGAAAAAAGCTGCAAGTGTTGCTGAGGCTCAAATGGTAGAGCTCTAGCCTTGAGAAAGTCCAAGGGAATTGCTCAGGCCCTAAGCTCAAGCCCAGGACTGGAAAAAAAAAGAAAAGAAAAAGCTAAATCTCTTCCTCCCAGAATAATTTGATCTAGCATCTAAACCAGTTAAGAAACTGGGATCAATGTTCAATGAACACAGCAGATTTTACTTATCTGTAGATGAACCTTATCACCTTGAGAAAGGCAGTCCCCTCTCAATAAACACACTACCACCACTTTTGCCCTTTAAATTTTTACTTTGGATCCTAATATTAAAAATAAATAAATAAAATCCTGTATCTCATCTGAACTGTTGACAGTGGAAAAAAATAATCTATCCATATCAAGGCCAAGCTAGGATTAGAATATACTTAAAAATCTAGCCAGGCACGGTGGCTCACGCCTGTAACCTTGGCTACTCAGGAAGCTGATATGTAAGTACTGCAGTTTGAAGCCAGGTTAGAAAGTCCTTGAGATTCTTTTTTTTTCCTTTTTTTTTTTTTTTTGGTGTGTCGTGAGGCTTAAATTCTGGGCCTGGGCACCATTGTCCCTGAGCTCTTCAACTCAAGGCGAGCAATCTAACCATGAGCCACATAGCCACTTCCAGCCTTTTCTGTGTATGTAGTACAGAGGAATCAAACCCAAGGCTTCGTGCATGGTAGGCAAGCACTCTACCATTAGGCCACACTCCCAGCCCTTATTTTTCTGTTTTGTTTTGATTAAAGATACTAAGAGCTTCTACCTCATCCTGTAAAGCACCCAACATGCCTTGCAATGCACTAAAGAAACTATATTATTTGATATTACCACTTACTGTATTCTTTACAGGCATTTTATTCACATTACCTAAACCTTCTAAATAACTTGTGTAATATTGCTTTAATTTTCCCTTTCAGGAAACTCAAGCCCAAAAAGTTTAAATCATTTGTTCAATCCCTAAACCAGCAAATAGGAAATTAAAGATTAATTCTAAAAACCCTGTGGAGACAATGCCTCTCAACATATCCAGACTTTTTACTCAAATACATGGTGAGGAAGATCACAGATAGCCTTTCAATAATACATAGATTTGGGCCCCGGAGCATAGCCTAGTGGTAAGTGCTCATCTAGCATGCACAAAGCCATGGTTTGATTCCTTGGTACCACATACACAGAAAAAGCTGGAAGTGGCGCTGTGGCTCAGTGGCTGAGCACTAGCCTTGAGCAAAGTGTCCAAGGACAGTGTCCAGGCCCTGAGTTCAAGCCCCAGGACTGGCAAAAATAATAAAACATAGCTTTCTCTTATATGCCAACATAAAATATTCTTAAATTTTACTTAGTCACACACTAAGAGGGGTAAAAAGATACTAAACTGATGTGATGGTTCTCAATAGGAAATGTGTAGATGTCTCGTTAACTGTGGTCATAGTCACAGATATCGATTCTGAAATTTCATGTGTCAGAAATCATAGGTACTGTTGAGTTTTTACCAAATTCCTTACGTTTTTGGTATGTGAGTACAGAATGTGATTCAGACTTTTAAAAATCGGTTTTTCCAGTCATTTGCTGGGAATCTCATCATGTCCATTTGGTGGCTGATACTTCGCCTCTGGGCTGAATACGCAGGCATGGGGAGGGGCCCCCAGGTATGATACAGAAGGAAAAGTCTAAAACTATAAAACTATTCTTGTAGGGTTTTTTTTGTTTGTTTGTTTTCGACACAAGGATTCAAAACAGCTGGTGACTGATCTTAGCTCTAAGAGTGAGCTAATTGCTCTCGTCTCCCTTCTAACCACACTAACTCCCCAAGTGCCATTCACAGGGTCTCTGGGGGTTTCTGAGAGCAGGCGCGGGCAAATCTCCACTCAAGGCTCATTCAAACCCCACAAAACGCCAATTCAAGTCGTGCCCTGCCTAAGACAAGCAGGAAATGCCACCGAAGCTCGGCAAGGACCCTGCCAGCCCGGCTGGACAGGACGTCTGGAGTCTCCGCCAGCCCTCGCCAGCAGCCCGGGATGGCTGTCCCTCCTCAAGGGCCTCACCCCGGCCAGGCCAGCCGAGGAGCAACCGCCGCCACGAGGCCCACAGGCCCACAGGCCTGAGTTAAGGAACTCGGGGACCGGCTCCCTTTAATCCCCTACCTCACCCCGAGATACACGGCCACACGACGCGGGGTCCCCCGCTCCCACCCAAGACTCAGGCTCGGTTTCTGCCTCAGGCAGGCCGTGGTAGAAAACAGGAGGGTAAAGAAAGCGGCCATCGAACCCCAAGCCAGGAAAGGACAAGGACTGAGGGGGCTGGGCCGGGCCGTACCTGTCGCACCACTGCCGCTCCGAGTGACGCACCGCGCAGGGCCTTGTGGGCCAGGTTGTCCCGCGTCCAACGTGGCTAGCGCGGGCAGAGTCAAACCCCGCCCCATTCGCTCTGGCCAATCGGGCTCTGTGGGAAGCATATAAAGACACGCCCACTTCCGGGATCGCCTTCGTCCCGCCCCCTCCCGGAGGTATTGACAGCTTCGGAGGCACCTGTGCTGGGAGATGGCCTCGTCCACTGGGGGTAGGACTAAACTGTCCCTTAGAAAGAACACGAATCTCCCTCGCCCGCCACCTGATGTCTGGAGGCAGTTTGTCTCTCCCACGGGGGCCTAAAGCAAGCAGGTATTCTTCTGGGTATCTTCTGTCAAGACGTGTAAATCGGAAGTGAACTCCAGGGCCTTAATGGATTGGCTCGATAAGGATCATCAAGGCTAGGAACTAATACACATACACATACACACACACACACACACACACACGAAATTTACCTTGCAGAGACATGCCAGACTCTGGCCCTACAGATTCTTCTAGTTTCCACGGGATCATGCATTATTAAACAAGCACTACGTGTCTACCAAGCGAGAGTACAAGGATGGATTCAGTTTGGAGTATCAGAAAGGCCCTCCCTTAAGTGTCTTTTAGCTGGGGCGCCAGTGGCTCACGCCTGTGATCGTAGCTACTCAGGAGGCTGAGATCTGAGGATTGAGGTTCAAAGCCAGCCCTGGCACTGAAGTCTGTGAGGCTCTTATCTCCAATTAACCACCAGGAAACCAGAAGTGGCGCTGTGGCTCAAGGGGTAGGAAGGTAGGCTTGAGCTGAAAAGTTCAAGGACAGTGCAAGGCCCAGAGTTCAAGTCCTACAACCAACTAAAAAATAAATTAAATAAAGTGGTTTTTTTTACATATATTTTTATTGTAATTAATAGAAGGGTTACATTATATTTGCCAGATAGACGGTGCATTACTTCACATACATTGATACCCTTTCTCCTGTCTTGGTCCCCATTTCCTCCCTCCACCCCAGCCCCTCATCTTGTTTTCCTCCCTTCCCTATCCAACTTCAAATAACCAGATATACATATATACAATATATCAGATAACCAGGAGAAATACTGTAACAATATGAGATAACCAAGGGACAGCAAAAGAGATGAGAGATAATATAGTACATTAAGGACAACAATCACTCATTATACGACTTCTGTTTCTATATCCTGGAGGTCCTTTCATTTAGTGTCTACTACATGGCCCTACTTATCTTCATTTTGTTCTATTGTAAATCTCTGCTAGGAGAGCCCAAGGTTTCTACTGATTATGACAAATGAGGGAAACCATTGAGCTTATGTTCCTTTGAGTCTGGCTTACTTCACTTAATATGATTTTTTTCTAAGTAATAAAGTGTTTTTTAAATTCTAGGTGTCAAAGGCATTGAAGAATGTTCCAGGCCAAGGAAATCTTGTGTGTGAAGTTGGGTATCAAAAAAACTTGGAAGTTGTGTGGTTGATGTGTAGGGATAGGAAGTTGAGGCTGTTATTAGGCAGGGCTAGACCAGGCTGGCTCTCATTGGCCACTGAGTAAATTTCAGACTATAATTTAAAAGACATTCTAAGGTCAGTGGTCTGCTAGTAAAGACTTAAGTAGAATCTGATTTACATGTTTAAAAGCTCACTTGATGTTTATGGAATAGATTGAGAGAGGGCAAGAAGGGTTACTGAAAGCCACTTTGGATGCAGTTGCATTGGTCAAAGCAATAAATGATGGTGATAGGGAGTAATGGCAGTAAAGAGAAAAGGAGGTGGATAATTTGAAGATATGGATGAATCAGAGGTGGATGCCAGAAACTTAATGGATTGGTTTGCTGGTAAGGGTCAAAAAAGAGGAAAATTATAAATGACTTCCCAAGCAACTAAATAGATGAAGAAGCCATTCACTGATTCAAAGACCCTAGAAAGAAGAGCAAATGATTTGGGATATGATAAATTTGAAACGCATGTAAATGTAGATGTCAAGCAGTTTTAGATAATTATGTTTAGCATTCAGAAGAAAGATGTGGCCTAATATATAAGTTTGGGGTTGCTGAGTTAGCTCAGCATTTCCACTCCTAAATGTACTACACATTCAACAAAAAATGCTTTTATCTATTTCACGAAGTATGTGGGAAATTTTTGGAGGAAGGCAAGAAGCTTACAATAAAGGTACTTTTTGAGGCAATTGCTTTGTTGATGGCAGCAAATGATGGTAGATAATGGCAGTAGAGAAAGAATGAGATAGAATCTTTCAAGATATGTATAAATCAAAAATAAACTCCAGGAGCTTTATGGATTGGCTTTCTGAGTATATACCATATATATATATATATATATATATATATCCTAAGTATCTGTATACATAACTTAAGTATATGTACCCTATGTACCCTAAGCAATTTTTAGGAAAAAGTATAAACTACAGCTATACACAAAGTATAAATAAATTTCACAATCACAAGACAGAGAAACGCATGTATGATAGTCTACTTAGATGACATTCAAAACAAAAGAAATACTATTGTAGTTGTAAAAGGGAGGATATTGCTTCCCTCCAGGAAGTATCAGTATTAGAAATAGAACACTAACAACGCTCTTGATCTGATGTATGATATGGTCAATTAATGAAGATTCATCAAACTGTATTGGTATATTTCATTATCCAATACATTTTTTTTGCCAGTCCTGGGCTTGATCTCAGGGCCTGAGCACTGTCCTTGGGCTTTTTCCTCAAGGATAGCACCCTGCTACTTGAGCCACAGTACCATTTCTGGCTTTTTCTAGGTATGTGGTACAGAGGAATCGAACCCAGGTCTTCAGGCATGCTAGGCAAGCACTCTACCACTAGGCCAAACTCATGGTCCTCTAATACATTTTTTTCATATATTTTTTATTGTAATTAATAGAAGGGTTAATGATATTTGCCAGATAGAAGGTGCATTAATTCACATACATTGATAACCTTTCACATATCTTGATCCCCATTTCCCTTCCCCCAACCCCCTCCAATACATTTTTAAATGTTAAGGTCATCCAGTAACAGCTAAGAAATCACTACCATACTAAGTCTCTGTCATAAGTAATAGAAAACATAATCAAGTCTATGAAACAGATGCTTTCAGGTAACAGAAACACAGATATAAGATTGTGATGTTATTGTGTGACTAGCAGCTAAAACACATTTTTAAACTCTAGCCACAGCATAACAGCACATATTTAAAACTTGCTGTAATATGAAAGATAAAATACAATAAGTTAATTTATTGTAAATACAAACATTAATTTGAAAATTAATTTTCAAAGTAAAATTATACAATTCAATATCCTAAATATAGAAGCAGATTTGTAACATCAGAAATGCCCATGAAAAATAGTCTATATTTTTGCATTAATAAATGTTTTAGCATTTTTGTTTAATATTTAGGAAGAGAAATATAATTTTGGGAAGCTCTATAAAGACTAACATCCCTTAAGCAGTAGGCATTTATTCTGGAAAAATCCATTCATGATAATCCTGTACAAAAATGGTTCTTTGTAAATGCTAACCACCATTAGGTTTTATATTCAGATAATTTAAAACAAATTTTATGTTATAAAATAATTATGTAAATGGTACATATTTTGCAAATATTATTAAGCCTTGCAGAGCTATAATTTACATAGACTAAAATACATCCACTGAAGCAAAAAAAAAAAAAAAGATTGTGTTGTCATCTCAAACAGAATGAAAATACATGAGCACTAAGATTGTCCCAGATTGCAGATGGGGTATCAATGTATGTGAAGTAAAGCACCTTCTATCTGGCGAATATAACTGTAACCCTTCTATTAATTACAATAATAAAAGAAAAAAAATTTTAAAAATAAAAAGATTTTCCCAGATTGCATCTTGTGCTTATTTACCTAAGCATAGGATGAAGCCAAGCAGAATACAGTCCTCTTCTAACTCAGGAGAGGGAAACTAAAATAAAGAGAACTTGAGACAGCTGATAGTACAGAGAAAAGTATCAGAAAAAGAACTTCAGAGTGTAGATAAAGCTTCCCTTGAATCCTTATGTAGATTTAATATCCTTAAAGACTATAAGAGACTGGCCACTAACAACTACTGGGAACTTTCTTTTTTCTTTCTTCCTTTTTTTTTATTGTTGAGATAATGTATAGCGGGGTTACAGTTACATTTGTCAGATAGTAGGTACATTACTTCTCATACATTGATACTCTTTCTCATGTTTTTTTCCCCTTTCCCCCCCACCCCCTCCTAATCATCTTGTTTTCCCTCTTGTCTTTCCTATTTCAAATTAACAAATAAAGATATATACAATATGCCAGGTAACAAAGTCAGATACTGTAACAATATGGGATTAACCATAAGGGCAAAAAAAGAGAAAAATAACATAGTACATTAAGAACAACAATCACACAAGATAAAGTTCTTGTTTCCTAGAGTTCATTTCATTTAGTCTCATCCTATATGACCTGATGTACCTAGGTTTTGAGCTATTGTAATCCTCTGGTAGGAGAGTCCTAGATGTGTACTCATTGAGCCTAATGTTCCTCTGGGTCTGGCTTACTTCATTTAATGTGATTTTTTTTCCAAGTCTCTCCATTTTCTTACAAATCGGGAGATGACATTCTTTCTGATGGCAGCATAGAATTCCATTGTGTGTAAGTACCACATCTTCTTGATCCAAACATCTCTGGAGGGGCATCTGGGTTGGTTCCATATCTTTGCTATGGTAAATAGTGCTGCAATGAACATCCTTGTGCGAGTGGCCCTTGTTTCTGGACGTTTGGGTAAATGCCAAGGAGTGGAATTGCTGGGTCATAGGGATGCTCTATGTTTAGTCTTTTGAGGAACTGCCACACTGCTTTCCATGGTGGTTGAATGACTTTGCACTCCCACCAACAGTGTAGTAGTGATCCCTCCTGGCCACATCCCTGCCAGCATCTGTTGTTATTAGATTTCTTGATCATGGTCATTCTAAGTGGAGTGAGGTAGAATCTCATAGTTGTTTTGATTTGCATTTCTTTTATGGCCCTACTGGGAACCTTCAACTGAACAATTACTAGAGCTTAGAGTTTAGAAACATTCAAGTTGTGGCTAATTGCAACAGAGAAATCTTATTAAAAACCTGGGACATTGAGTAGAGATACTCCAGAATGACCACACCTAGAAATAAGGCTGAATTACATCAAACACAGTTGTAAAAGCTAAACTGCAAGTGACTTAACTGCTTTGTTTGAAGAAGCATAAGGGTCTTTAAAGAATGATAACATAATCCATGTATCATTTACAATGTCTAGTACCCCCTAAAAAATTCTATATGACTAGATATCAGTAGTTCACACCTAAAATCCTAGCTATTCAGGAGCCTGAGCTCTGAGATTCATGATTCAGAGTGAGCCCAGGCAAGAAAGTTGGTGAAACTTTCTCCAATTATGCACCACAAAAAAAAACCTGAAAATGGGGCTGTTGCTCAAGTGGTAGAACACTAGCCTTGATCAAAGAAAATAAAGGATAGTACTCAGACCCTAAGTTCAAGCTCCAGAACACACACACACACACACACACACACACACAATTTTGTATGTATGAAGAAACAGGAAAACAAACTGTAGGTACGAGAAAAACCAATCAATAGAAACAGAACTAAACATGACATAGATGATGGAACTAGTCCTTAAAACACAAAAGGACTTTAAAATACCTACTACAAATATGGTCAATAATTTAAAAGACCATAAATATAATGTAACACATGGAAACCATAAGAAAAACCAAATTCAGACTGCTACAGCAGAAAAATCCAATTATCAGAAACAAAGCCTGTGCTTACAAGAGATTAGATACTGTCCAAAAAATGTTGGTGAACAGAGAAATAGTGTATAAGAATTACGTGTATGAAAGCACAGAGAGAAAAAAGGTGAAAAGAAAATGAACAGGGCCGTGGTGATCTAACAAGCATAAGCCCTAAATTCAAACAAAATAAAGCAATAGTTATGTGTGGCTGGAAGTATGACTGAGGGGGTAGAATGCCCACCTAGCAAGCACAAGCCTTGTATTACCAAAAATACAGTAAGGCATATTCTATCATTGTAAAATAAAATTTCAATCATAAAACAATTATAAGGCAGATAGAGAAAATTAAGTGAATTTCTTTTCAGATACAAAAGAGTTTCTAAGCAAGAAACCAATGAAGAAATCACTAAGAAAAAGATAATAGGCTAGATGATAGTATAAAACATGGGGCCGGGAGTTTGGCCTAGTGGTTAAAGTGCTTGCCTAGCATGCATGAAGACCCAGGTTCGATTCCTCGGTACCACATACATAGAAAAAAAGCCGGAAGTGGTGCTGAGGCTCAAGTGGTAGAGCTCTAGCCTTGAGAAAATCCAAGGACAGTGCTCAGGCCCTGAGCTCAAGCCCAGGACTGGCAAAAAAAAAAAAAAAGTATAAAACATATTTACATGCAAAAATTGAAAATAAGGGCTGGGAGTTTGGCCTGGTGGTAGACGCTCGCCTAGCATGCACAAAGACCCGGGTTCGATTCCTCAGTACCACATACATAGAAAAAAGCCAGAAATGGTGTTGTGGCTCAAGTGGTAGAGCTCTAGCCTTGAGAAAACCAAGGACAGTACTCATGCCCTGAGCCCAAGGACTGGCAAAAAAAAAATTGAAAATAATTAAAATTCAGGAAACAAACTGAGGGAAATAGATGTTGAGTGTTACAAAGAATGCCAACATATCAATAAGAGAATGAGCAACATTCTCTTTGTAAATAGGCAAGGGACCTGAGAAGATAATTTACCAAGAACTATAAGTGGCCAACAAATATTTAAATGATAATTAAATACCCTGCCTTTCTAGTAGAAGTTGTATTTCAGACTAAAAAGTCTTCCCAGATGGGTAGGACAGCTGTTCTTAACAGAATAATAAGATAAGTGTAATGAGAGGAATGATGGAAGCACAAAACTGTTAGTTCCAATCCCCAATGAACAATGATTTAGGTGGAAGTTAACTGGTGGTGGTGAATCCTTAAGAGAATGATAGATTGTCAGGACAAAGGGTATTTTCAAGGTACCAAGGCACATTGTGCCAATTGACTACTGCCAAGTCCACAGGGGGAAACCCATCCGCACAACAGAAGAAGGGACCAAATCCCGATCACACTAGCTTCCCAGGACCCAGTGTCAGCATCCTCAATGACTCACCAACAAGGGGAATGGGTCAGTCTTCTAAAGTGACACAGCAACAAGCACATATTACTTAATGATCTATTAAGTCTGGAAATGTCAAACTTGAATCTATCATTACTTCAGGGCCAAACCCCCAACCCACATTTTTCAAAATGTTTTTAATTCTTCATGGAAATATTGACATTTTCTAAACATTTACCCTGGAAAAATTATCAGTGACACAACATATATATCTATCAATGGACTGGTAAATTTGGCAACTGATACTTCAGTCAATCTGGAAACTGACTGAGCAACCCATATATATGTACGGATTGCTGAGGGTAATGCTTTTAACAAGAGTCTCTGCCTAATAAGTATGGGGCCTTGAGTCCAAACTTTTCTTTAGTGCCCGGGCTAGCTTTGAACCGCGATCCTCAGATCTGGGCCTCCTGAGTAGCTAGGATTACAGGCGTGAGGCACCAGCGCCAGCCCAAGCATTTTTTTTTTTTAAAGCTCAAAAACTACCAAAGTAGTAGCTCACCCCTGCAATCCTATCGACCCAAGGAGGCAGTGACCTGAGGACTGCGGTGAAAAATCGGTAAGACTCTTATCTCCAATTAACCCCTAGAAAACCAGAAGTGGCTCTCAGGCTCCAGGGGTAGGGCCTTAGCCTTGAGCTGAAGAGCTCAGGGACAGTGCCCAGGCCTAGAGTTCAAGTCCCACTACCTAAAATAAAAATTATAATGTACAATCATATAAAGTAAAAGAGAGAGACAGAAAGGGGGAGAAAGGGAGAGTGTAAGGCCATCTCCTAACTTTTTGCAATTTTCCTCTTACTAGTTTAATGAGTGCTTTTCCAAACATTCATCTTTTGAAAAATGAGATCATATTGTATATATTATCCTACAACTTATTTTTATAACTTAAAATACTTTATGCACAGTCCTTTTCTACACCATCTGTCAACATATGTGAATGTATTTACTTTTTAATGGTGGCATATGGCAATATGGATGTATCATACGTCACTGAATCATTTTTTATTGATAGATGCTAAGGTTTCCTTTTCATGCCATCCCAAACAGTGCTGTACCCAACAGCATCATATGTACAGCTTTGTCTAACATTGAAATCAGATTCCTCAGAGTTAAATTTCTTCCTCAAAGGGCAAGCAGGTTAAAAAATTTAAGGCTAAGCCAGGCGCAATGGCTCACACTTGTAATCCTAGCCAGCCTGGGCACTAAAAAGTCCGTGAGACTCTTATCTCCCATTAACCACCACAAAACCAGAAGTGGCACTGTGGTTCAAGGGGTAGGGTGGTAGCCTTGAGCTGAAGAGCTCAGGGACAACGCCCAGGCCCAGAGTTTTAGTCCCACAACCAAATAAATAAATAAATAAATAAATAAATAAATAAATAAATAAATAAATAAATAAATAAATAAAGGCTACTCCCAGATTGCTTTCAAAAATCCTGTAGTTGGTGGATAGCAAACATTATAGCATTATAGGCTCAGGCCTGATATCCTAGCTACTCTGGTAGGATCACAGTTGAAAGCCAGCACAGGCCCAAAAAAATCCGAGAACTTCTTATCTCCAATTAACCACCAAAACCTTGGAAATGGAGTTGTGGCTCAAGTAGTAAAGCATCAACCTCCAGTAAAAAATGTTAAGGGACTGTACCCCAAGGCCCTGAGATCAAGTCTAGGACTCATCCCTCCCCCCACAAAGTCCTGTGCTTTCACAAATAATGTGCTCATTTCCCTACATCCTCAAAAAACCTGGACTTGAATATTTTGTTTATTTTTTGTTTGTTTGTTTGTTTTTTTGCCAGTCCTGGGCTTGAGCTCAGGGCCTGAGCACTGTCCTTGGATTTTTCTCAAGGCTAGAGCTCTACCACTTGAGCCTCAGCACCACTTCTGGCTTTTTCTAAGTATGTGGTACTAAGGAATTGAACCCGGGTCTTCGTGCATGCTAGGCAAGCACTCTACTACTAGGCCAAATTCCCGGTCCCTCGTTTATTTTTTTATTTCTAATTTCATAAGTGAAAGCTGGAGATGTACTTTAGTGGTAGAGACCTGCTTAGTATGCATGAGATCCTGAATTCAATCCATAATAATACAAACAAACAAATGTTACCTAGTTGTTCTGATTGCAGGGTTTTTATTATCGCATTATTAGTGGGCATGGAAATATTTAAATGTTTCTTGAATAAATGTATTTCACCTTTTGTCAATTACCTACTTACCTCTCTCTTTGCCTAAGCAATAATAGGAGTGCTATTAATTTCATAAAACCCTAGATTGAAAAGGGCATATTTATGAGTTACCAAGGATGACTAAGAATTCCTATTTCTTTGACTCTTGTTTTGAATATTTTCCTTTCGAATTCAAAAATGCCAAAGTCATGTTGACGTGCTTTTCTTTTGTTAAAAATAGGACACATACCGTACTTTCCAGGTAGTTTTATTGTCATAATTTTCCTGGTGAGGAATCAGAGCACGGAGCATTGTACTTAGTTAAAGTCACAAAATGATCTAGTGGCAGACAAGCATCTAAAATCCATCGTTCCATCTTATTTTTCAATTATGTGGCCCGCATTTTATCCCTCAGTTCCCTTTCACCTCAGTCTCATTTACTGGAATAAAGAGCCAGTTAGTATTCATAGGTTTTATTCAAATACATAAATATGGAAGTTCATGAAAGAGTGAAATGATTGTACATTGGCTGTAAATTATTTCTTGTTCCTGCTTACAAATAATGTTTTAATTACTGCATACTTCTTAGCCAGAGGAGAAAATGACCTAGAAATACTTTTTTCCCTTCAGCCAAAATTCAGTAAGAAATATATTTTTGTACAGTGGCACTTTCCCATGGAGAGAAGCTGCAATGTGACATTGCTGCTGTAGTTTAAGGGGAAAAAATAAGGTAAGCTGCAAGGAAAGGACTTTAAACTTTTATTACAGGATAGGATTTTAGGTGGAGGAACTTCTCCAAACCCAAAATATGCTTTCCCTAAGTGCTATAAATATAGCCATCATTTCTTCATCACCCCCATATGACAGTGACCTTGTAGGACAGATGGAGTGCAGAAAAAAGCCTGCTTCTCAGAAGTGAGTAGTTGATTGAGTGGCATATCAAGGCCTCTGCATTTACCATTTTCTGGAAGACTGGACAATACTGTTATTAATGCCGTTAAATTAAAAAAAATAAATATTATTAATAATAATGAGTACTTGGTACTGACTTAATTATCCTAACAACTCTGTTCCTTAAGTACTAATACTTTTTTTATAGTTGAAACTCACAGTCTTCTGGTTTCTAGGTAGGTGCTCTGCCACTTGAGCTATGTCCCCACCCTTTTTTTTTGCTCTGGTCAATTTAGAGATGAGGTCTCACATTTGCCTGTCCAGAACATCAATACTCCTCAACATAACTAGAATGACAAGCACACATAATAATATCTAGATCTTCTTTCTGTTGAGATGGAGGTCTTGCATATCTTGTGCACTGATTGGTTTCAAATTGTGATTGTCCTAATTTTAGCCCCCCAAGTAGCTGGGATAACAGGCATAGAACATTACTCCTGCCTTATTATTTTCATCTGGCAGGACTAAGTCCTAGAAAACTAACCCTACTGCTAGCTGGATGGAGTGGCTCATGCCTGTAATCCTAGCTACTCAGGAGGCTGAGATCTGAGGGTCATGGTTCAAGGCCAGCCTGGGCACTACAAAGTGTGAGACTCTTGGCTCCAATTAATCTCAAGAAAATGGGAAGTGGGGCAATGGCTCAAGGGTAGGACAATAGCCCTGAGCTGAAAAGCTCAGGGATAGCACCCAGGCCCAGAGTTCAAGCCCTATGACCCCCCAAAATTGAAAATTAACCCACTGCTAATAAACGTTAGAGCCATGACTGAAACCTAGCTCTGCCAACTTTCACATTTTCTCTCTGATGCTTCACTGCTACTTCCACTGTTTCTGAACAGTCATTCCTCAGTGTCTATGGAGGCTGACTCTAGGATGTACCAAAATCCATGAATTGTCAAATTTTCTTGTGTAAGATGGTATTCAACTAGTATATAATCCACGCAATCCTTCCTCACGTTCTTTCATCTGCAATATGTATAATACCTAATACAATGCAACTGGCAGCAGGTATCATTGTTCTGCTAAGTTGTTTAAGGAATAATGACAGGAAAAATGTCTGCCCTATGTTCAGGGAAAACAATTACTTTCCTCAAATATTTCAGGTCCACAATTGACCACAGATAAGAAGAAAAGACTTTGGTAGTGAAAGTAAACTAGCTGTTTTAGGCTTGTCCTCTCAGTGTACCTAACATGAATCCAGCTCTATCTGGATCTGTCTTTCAGTCTTCAAGCCAATGATCTGAGTAAATTTATCCAGGAGTGGAGCAAAACACAAGACTAAGAGCATCCCGAGGAAGAACTAGATGGATGCTGGATAAAATATGAACACAGATGGGCTGGGAGTTTGGCCTAGTGGTAAAGTGCTTGCCTAGCATGCACAAAGACCCAGGTTCGATTCCTTGGTACCATGTATATAGAAAAGCCGAAAGTGGTGCTGTGGCTCAAGTGGTAGAATTCTGGTCTTGAGGAAAGCCTCAGGACAGTGCTCAGGCCCTGAGTTCAAGACCCAGTACTGTCAAAAAAAATGAGCACAGAATCCTTAAGTCTGAGAGTCTGAGAGATGAGGAATCAAAGACCAAGGAAGACACAGAAGAGGGCAGCAGGATGACTGGAGATGTTTAGTTCATCCCAGAAACCATGGCACAGAATAGAGGTCATCTACTGGAAGATCAGGGTTCTCCGTTGACTAGCCCAGTGGCAATTCTAGAAACTAGAGAGGCAGAAAAGCCACGGCTCCTCTGTTTGGAGGAGAAATCTCCTGTGCAAATGTAGAGGCTTGCTGAGAACCAACTTGGAGCCAGGGATGCAGGAATAATCCAGCTGAGCAATCATGTTAGAAACTAAGTTGTAGGTGAGTTAACCTGCTTTTTAAAGTTTTCCCTTTTTGCCAGTCCTGGGCTTGGGCTCAGGGTCTGATCACTGATCAAGTGGTAGGCTAGAGCTCTACCACTTGAGCCACAGCACCACTTCTGTTTTTTTTTCTATGTATGTGGTACTGAGGAATCAAACCAGGGTCTTTGTGCATGCTAGGCAAGTACTCTACCACTAGGCCAAACTCCTGGCCTAAAGTTTTCCTTTTAAGCTTAATCTTTTACTTACATTTCAGTTCATTGTTCATGTGACTCATTCTCACTTAGCTAACAGCTCATTGGATTATCTCACCAAAGAACCCATGTATCATTTGATATCTTAGACTCTCTTAAGAATTTAATCACAGCTGGATACTGGTGTCTCATAACTTTAATCCTACCTACAGTTTGAGGCCAATCTAGGCAGAAAATTTTGCCAGAACCCTTCTCAATAAAGAGCTGGATATGGTACCTATTATCCTAACTAAGACAAGAAGGCTATCATAGGCAGATTGTACCCAGAAGTAAAAAATAACTAGCCAAGAAAAAACAGGGCTGAGGGCATGGCGCAACATTAAGAGTATCTAGCTAGCAAGTGCGAGACTCTGAATTGAAATATCAATAACACCAAAAATTAAAAAGAAGGAGAAAGAGGCAAAGGAGGAGAAGAAGGAGGGAGAGGAGGAAGAGGAGGAGGGAGAGGGAGGAAAGAAAGAAGAGGGGGAGGAAAGGAGAGAGAGAGGAAAAGAGGGAGGGAGGGAGGGAAGAAGGATGGGAGGGAGAGGGAAGAGAAGGATGGAGAGAGAAAGAATTTGACCCAAGAATAGAGAGACCAAGTTGATCAGATACCCTGTGTAAAGAGCTGTATGTCATTCATGTTGAGGTTAGGCCAGAAAGCTCATGCAATGTCTCATGTGGCCCAAATTAAGGGGATGCAGCAAAGGAAGCTCAAGAGATAGGAATAAGATGATGCGTTCTCACAGAGCAACACAGACAAGAGGTTTATTGTATTGTTTAGCATAAAATAACATTAATTTCTACAGTTAAGTATCTGTGAAATTCCCATCTTGTCTGTCTTTATTTTAGTTTCCTAGGGTAGATTTCTTAGTAGTAATTTCTGGTGCAGACACTGATGTATGCACAAGTATGTGATTGCTTTCATGAACTCAGGAAGATCCTTCCAGTGTGAATTAAGTCACATACATAGAAGACAGAATTCATAAGTGGAGCATGTGTTTGTGAAGAGTGTCAGAGCCCAAGGTATTGGATCTTCTGGTAAGTTGGATTCAAAATGAAGCAGTAGCCAGAGAATATTCCTCACTCTGGACCCAGAGTGTTAATGAATATCTGCAAAGGGCACAGAGGATGTTACATGTGAGTTAAATCTTCTACTTCTCACAGTCTTATTATTTAGCTGAAAAAATATGAGACTCCAAGAATTTACTCAACTATCCAAGGTCACAAGATTAGTGGCAGGCTAAAAGTAAGGCTTGTTTCAGGCCATTTCCCTCTCAGGTGCTCATTTCCCAGGGACTGAAATGCCGACCCACTTTAGCTTCTCTGGCCTTGAGCAGTATGATGATTAGGGGTGTGTGTGTCTGTGTGTGTGTGTGTACATGCACTCGCGTGTACAGGGGCTTGAACTCAGGTTCTGGGCATTGTTCTTTCTGCTTACTGTCTTTTAGATTTTTCACTCAAGTCTAGTACTCTGCCATTTGAGCACAGCTCTGCTTCTGGCTTTGTGGCTGTTCATTGGAGGTAAGAGTCTTATTGACCTTCCTGCTAGGTTCAAATCACCTGCTAGGTTCTTCCACCTGAATAGTTAGAATTACAGGTGTGAGCCACTGGTACCTACCCTTATTAGGATGACTAATTTTGTCTAGTAACTTGGCTGGACCACAGTGCTGACACAATTGGCCAAATATGTGAGCATGTTTTTGAATAAGATTAGTATTATAATTGGCAGACTTTGAATAAAGAAGATTGCCCTCCATCATGTGAATGGGCCTTGATCAATCAGCTGAAGGACTGACTGGAGCAATTTCTGTCCTTTCTTAAGCAAGAAGAAATTCTGCCAACTTCAGAGTGGGATTACAATATTGTTGCTATCCTGGGTTGCCCAACTCATATTATATGATAGATTTTGAATTTGTCAGCCCCTCTAAACACATACAAAAATTCATGAAAATAACTCATGTGTGTGTGATACAAAGTCATTAAAATAAATCGTGTGTGTGTGTGTGTGTGTGTGTGTGTGTGTGTGTGTGTGTGCTCTGTATGGTTGGTTTCCTTTTATTTGGAGAACCTTGACTCCACAGGGAGTGATGGATAACTGTTGCTACGTGTTTTAGTCTACATGAGTTAGAGCCATCACTTCTGACACCCCAAGCTTCCAGAAAAGAACGCTCAAAACCACAGAGTAGGATATGTAACTCCCTTTCCTTGTATATTAAATCTCATTAGATTCCATTTTAGAGTGACTTTCCTGACCTTGTCTACAGATTCTAGCTTAGCTCAGAGTTTCAAGTAGTGAGAATATATAAATTAGTCAGGATATTACTTGTCATCCTTTAACACCAGTAATAATAAGTACTGATTCTGGACCTATATTCTTCAGCACAATCACAAATCTCCTTAACCTCTATCCACACACAAATGTCACGGATACCTGCAAGTGCCAGAGAGGAGATGCTAATTTGAAAACTTTTATTGGCTGTAATTTGTATGAAGATTAACTGAATTACAAATCAAGATAACGGTATGCTTTAATATTCTTAATTAGTACACAAAGTTGTTGGAAAGATGTGGGAGGTTGGATCAAGGAGGAAACCTCAGAACATTCAGACATTTTTGCATATTCAATTTTACAGCTTTTTCCTCTTTTCAGGCAGCCAATAGCTCTTTTGGAGGAAGAAGTGTAAAGTAAATGGCAGTATTTATTAAAATTGCACAGTGAATTTTGCTCAGAATGACCAGGTACTCTTTAAGTCACAAGAATGCCTGTTTAATGAAATACAAATAATAATACTAATAAATATATACTTAAAAATAAATGGAAAAGTTGTAATAATCAAAAGTCAAAGGGTTAGGCTGGTTACTAATATCTTTCTTTTGTGTTCCTAGCTACTCAGGAGACTGAGATTTGAGGATCATGATTTGAAGCCAGCCTGGGCAGTCAAATCTGACTCATCTCCAATTAACCATTAAAAAGTCAAAACTAGGCTGGGAGTTTGGCCTAGTCGTAGCATGCTTGCCTAGCATGCACGAAGACCCGGGTTCGATTCCTCGGTACCACATGCATAGAAAAAAGCTGGAAATGGTGCTGAAGCTCAAGTGGTAGAGCTCTAGCCTTGAGAAAGTCCAAGGACAGTGCTCAGGCCCTGAGCTCAAGCCCAGGACTGGCAAAAAAAAAAGTCAAAAGTATAGATGTGGTTAAATGGTAGAGCCTTGGCCTTAAGCTTGAAAGAGCTAAGTAAAAGTTCAATCCCTTAATTTCAAACCCCAGCCACAGTGTCAAAAAACCCCACATCCTTCTGAAATGCATATTGAAAAATGATGCATACTAAAACTTGATTATTGCAGGAAAATAGAGCTAGAATAACTATGTGCTTATGACTGACCACATTAATAGATAAAAATAGAAAACATGGGCCCGGGAGTTTGGCCTAGTGGTAGAGTGCTTGCCTTGCATGCACTAAGACCTGGGTTCAATTCCTCGGTACCACATACATGGAAAAAAGCTGAAAGTGGTGCTGAGGCTCAAGTGGTAGAGCTCTAGCCTTGAGAAAGTCCAAGGACAGTGCTCAGGCCCTGAGCTGAAGCCCAGGAATAGCAAAAAAAAATGGAAAACAAATAAGAAAATTATTCACCCGCAAACAGTTAGAAAAAGAGCGATAGAATTAATGCGAAGGAAAATGAAGAAACAAGTAATCCCTCTTACCCCTCCCCAAAATAAAAATGATTGATACAACAAAACAGATTCTTTGACAGGCCAATAAAAATGGATAAAGCTCCCACAGTCCTGATCAAGGAGCAAACAGAAAATAAAACACAGGTGAACAGTGCTAACTATAAAATAGATGATATAACCCATAAACTGAGCAGAGATTTCAGAGATTATTAGAGACTAATGTAAACAAATGCATTCCAAATTCCAAAAATAAACCAACAAAAGGAAAACTTTTTTTGTGGGGAGGGGTTCTGGAATTTGATCTTGGGGCCTGGGCCCTCTCCCTGAACATTTTTGTTCCAGGCTGGTGCTATATCACTTTGAGCCACAGCTCTGCTAAATGGAAACTTTTGAGCAAAATATAAACTGCTTGGAGAAGGAATAGAAAATCTGGAAAGACAATTAACAATGAAACTGATTCAATGAACAAAAAAGTATCCCACAAAGGTTATCAGTCCTGGGTTTATACAATTTATTAAGAAATAATCCTAGACAGAATTTTAACAAAAAAAGCGTTGAGTTTCTGTACAAATCTTTGCATAGATTCCTCTACTGATCCTAATTTACACAATTATAGTATAATTATAAAAATCTAGAAGTTAACCTTGGCACAACAGCAAATAAAACCATACACATTTTAAAGTATTTTGTGAGTTTTTTTTTTTCCCATTAACGTCTTCTTTCTATTTGGGGATTCAATCCAGGATCTAAAATTGAATTTAGCTATCTCCTTAGCCTCCTGCTGCTTGCAACATAGTTTCAGTATTTTTTTCATGACCTTGATATTTTTGGAAGTACTGATAACTAATTTTGTAAAAGTCGGTTTTGTAATGTTTTCTTATGATTTGATTGGGGTTATGCATTTTTTTGCAATAGAAGAATACCAGTTTTATCATTCTTGATGCATTCTACCTGGAGCAGAATGTGATGTTGAGATGTCTTATTACTTGTGACTCATTGCTTATTACTGCTGGGACAGTTCTGGATCTTAAAGCCTGCTTGATGGCTGCAGCTATGACACACATCACATCACATTCCTTTCTTCTTAGGAGAAGGGAATCTTGGCCTTTCAATCCTAGGGCCAGGTTAGTCTGTACTTTAAAAGTTTTTTCTGTGTATGTGTGTTTTTGCTTGTTTGTTTGTTTTTGTCAGTTGTGGGGCTTGAACTCTGGGCCTGGGTGCTGTCCCTGAGCTGGGCCTGGGTGCTGTCCCTGAGCTCTTCCGCTCAAGGCTACCACTCTACTCTTAGAGCCACAGCGCCACTTCTGGTTTCTAGTGGTTAATTGGAGATAAGAGTCTCACTTAATGCCTGGGCAGGCTTTGAGACTTGATCCTTAGATCTCAGCCTCCTGAGTAGCTAGGGTTGTAGGCATGAACCACCATGCCTGGCTTGTTCTTTAAAACTCCTCAGTGCTGAGAGTTATCATACTTTACAATCTCTATAGCTAATTGTCAGTATCAGTCAACATACATGCTCTTGCTTATGTCATTTTATTTTTACTCATTCACTTGTACTTTCCTGATAGCCATCTACCAATGTATCTAATGTATGTGTCTTTTTTTTTTTCTGCCAGTCCTGGGCCTTGAGCTCAGGGTCTGAGCACTGTCCTTGGACTTTCTCAAGGCTAGAGCTCTACTACTTGAGCCTCAGCACCACTTCTGGCTTTTTCTATATGTGGTGCCGAGGAATCAAACCTGGGTCTTCGTGCATGCTAGGCAAGCACTCTACCACTAGGCCAAACTCCTGGCCCTGTATGTGTCTTTTTTCTTCATTGAAAAGTGATGTACAGAAAGGGGTCACTGGTCCCTAAGTCAGGTATTGCATGTATGTCTTTTTGAACAGTGTCATTTCTTCCCCCATTTTTTCCCTGTTTTTTTTTTCCCTCCCAACCCCACTCCTGCACAAGCTGTGTAGTTCACTTTCAGCACAGTCTCCACTGCTGACTTGACTCACCCTTTACCCCATCATTCTGTAATTATGTCTGTGTTTTATGCAACCTATGTTGGTATAGTGTATAACTTTTGTTTCTTTTTTATGGGTATTAAATGACATTGGACAAAGTCTGTAGTAAAAGTCTGGACTAGTGTCTAGGATGTCAAATAGACCACTTCCTCTGCAGACCCTTAAGCTGATGTGCTGATGAGCAGCGTGGGCAACTTTATTGCGTTTATATGGTTTTCTGTGCCCTTTGAAATGTGATTAGTTCTTTTAAGGATCATGGGCCCTTATGATACTGAGCTCATAAATAATTAAATCCAATTAATACTCCAGACTGAACCAAACCTAATTTATTTTAAGTTCTGGTTCTTAGCAGAGGAAGCTTTGGCTCAACTACTTATGAAATAATAATATCATACTCTATTTCCTTCCATTCATTTTAGCAGTAAAATGTAAGTGATGAAGAAAAGGAACTAAGGCAGGTACAGTTTATATTAAAATACAGCATTTTATTACTTGAAAAAATTTTAAGTCCAGGAAAGAGAGGCTAATATGACAACACATACCTTCAAATTATTTTCTTAAAAAGAAAAGACTTATGAAATAATGGATGGAAAGATGCTAAGAATGCAGAAATATCACTGAGTGTATCCTTCACCTTAACCTTTACAAATATGATTGCAGACATCTCCACTGAACCATTTTTCTCCACTTTTCCTTCCCAAATCACTATTTATTCTGAATTGCATGTTCATTCCTACGTTTGTCCCTATGTTTTTATTATGGATGCATATAACCAAAATGATTGCATTGTTTTCAGGTTTTAAGCATTAAATAAAGGGTATCATATGCTCAGTACATGATTATCTTTCTGCAAGTTTTTAATTTAATTTTTGGAGATTTTTTTCATATTATTATTTGTCATTTAAATTCCATTACAGTTGTCTTGAATAGCTAAAACATATTTTTTTCTATAACCATTAATTCTGCTGCAAAAGTTTTTCAACATGTTCTGTGTATATTGTGAGGGAATTTATCTAAAATATGTGGCTACTTTCTTTGTGTGTGCCAGTCCTGGGGCTTGAATTCAGGGCCTCAGCACTGTCCCTGAACATTTTTTGCTAGGGCTAATGCTCTCTACTTGAGCCTCAGCTCCATTTCCAGCTTGTTTTTGGTAGTTAATTGGAGATGGTTCTCACAGACTTTCCTGTCTGGCTGGCTTCAAACCTTTCAATTGTAGGGAATTCTGGGACTGAGCTGTAAAATCTGGAGGTTTAAGAGTTGGGGATACTGCTGCCGTGATAGCACTTGGAATGCTGAGAGCTGGCCATGGAAGTGTTAAAATCAACAGCTCTGGAGAGGGTGAAGAGATTGAGCTACCACCCACCTTTCCTTAAGCTAGCAGTAATGCTGGCCCTTGTAGACTGGACAAAAGACCTTCACAGCTTAACTTTGGACTAGATAAGTGGACATTATGTGTAGATTTTCTCTGGGCTGCAGTCTCCTGTCTCAAAAGAATAAAAGAACCAATGTCTCTCACAAACTCTGTTTTAACTCTGTAATATTAATATAGATGCTTTATGTTTTGCATGCACTCATGGTAACTTTCCCTGTGTGAATTCAAATAAATATGCTTATTTATGGGGACTCAGGACTCAAGTGACAGAAAGCCTTGGGACCCCTGGTCCCCACTGATGCTCACCTCCCTATCTCTGCCTTTTCTAATTTTCCTCAGCCCAATATCCTGCCATGCTGCCTTAGGTTGCAAGTTAGCAAAACTCAATCTTCAGATCTTAGCTTCTCAAGTAGCTAGTATAGGCATAGAGATGCCCAGCCTGTGGATATATGTTGATAGGCACAAAATGGAAGCTATTTAAATAACTGGTTCTGATTTCCAATTTGCCCTCAACAGTAAAGCAATATTATTTAAAAAGTGAAAATCCAGCCTAATTTTTTCCCAGTTGTATAATAAGAGCCTGATAAATTGGTAGAATGTGGGGCTGGGAGTATGGCTTAATGGTAGAGTGCTTGCCTAGCACATATGAAGCCCTGAGATCTATTTCTCAGTAGCACATACACAGAAAAAGCCAGAAGTTATGGTGTTGTGGTTCAAGTGGTAGAGCAGTGCCCAAACCCTGAATTCAAGCCCCAGGACTGGCAAAAGAAAAAGAAAAAAATGTAGAATGTTCAAAACTTCTGATGGGACATACCTGATATTAATGAACAAAACTTAAGTTCCATAGGGTCCATAATTTGTATTTTTCAAGTATAGCTTTTGTTTTGTGTGGCACTTGGGTTTAAACTCAGGGCCTTACACTGGTGCCCTGCCACTGAGCCATGCCTCCAGCACTTTTTTACACTAGTTTTTACGTGTGTGTGTGTGTGTGTGTGTGTGTGTGTGTGTGTGTGTGCTCATGTGCATGGTCCTGGGGCTTGACTCAGGGTTTGGATGCTGTCCCTGAGCCTCTTTGTGCTCAAGGCTAGCTAGCACTCTTCCACAGAATCAGTTCTGGCTTTTTCTGAGCAATTTACTGGTAATAAGAGTCTCACTTTTTGCCTGGCTGTCATCAAACTGCAATCCTCAGATCTAAGCCTCCAGAGTAGCTAGGATTATAGGCGTAAGTCACCAGCATCTGGCTACATTGGTTATTTTTTGTTTGTTTTCTTTTTTAAATCTTTTATTGTAATTAATACAAGGGTTACATTATATTCACCAGATAGAAGGTATATTACTTCACAAACATTGACACCCTTTCTCATATTTTGGTCCCCATTTCCCTCCCCTTCCCCTCCCCCTCATCTTGTTTCCCCCCCTTCCCTATCCTATTTCAAATAACCAAATAAACATATATACAATATATCAGAAAACAAGGTAAAATACTGTAACAATATGAGATAACCAAGGGACAACAAAAGAGATGAGACATAATATAGTACATTAAGAACAACAGTAATACCTTATATGGCTCTTGTTTCTATATCTTGGAGGTCCGTTCTCATTTTTGTTTTCTTATCCAGCTCATCTTTGTTTTCTTCTTGCAGTTTGTGGACAAACTGCAAATTACCAAAAAATAATTTTGTTTTAATATTGGAAAGATTTATATTAGGGTCTTTATGTGCAATCTTATTAATTGCCTAAGTCATATAGACAAAATTTTTGTCTTATATACTGCTAAGATTTCTCAGAATGTAACTTGGGGCTTATTTTATATAGGCTTTCTACTTTCAATATCACCAATTATGTTCTTTCATTATTGTGGTTAGTAGTAGTCACAGGTCTTGCTTATCAACGTATTTCCTTAAACAGTCTGTAAGTGTCAAATAGAATTCTTCTTGCTTAGTGTCTACATTGGTTATTTTTGTTGTTCTTGTTGTGGGTCATGGGGCTTGAACTTGGCCTGGGTGCTGTCCCTGACCTCTTCAGCTCAAGGCTACTCTCCTACCCTGGGCACTGTCCCTGAGCTCTTCAGCTCAAGGCTACCACCCTACCCTTGAGCCAAGCTCCACTTCCCGTTTTCAAGAGGTTAATTGAAGAGTCTCAGGTCCTTTTGTGCCTGGGCTGGCTTTAAACCTTGATCCGCAGATCTCAGTCTCCTGAATAGCTAGGATTACAGGCTTGAGCCACTGTGAGCTTTTACATTTGTTATTTTTGAGATAAGAGCCTTGTTTCCTGTCCAGGTGCATTCATAAACAGTGATCTGCCTGTTTTTTTTTTTTTTTCCAGTCCTGGGCTTGAGCTCAGGGCCTGAGCACTGTCCTTGGACTTTCTCAAGGCTAGAGCTCTACCACTTGAGCCTCAGCACCACTTCCAGCTTTATTTTTTTTCTATATATGTGGTAGTGAGGAATCAAACTTGGGTCGTCATGCATGCTAGGCAAACACTCTACCACTAGGCCAAACTGGCGACCTGATCTGCCTGTTTTAAATATCCCACCATAGGCATGGAGTTTGGCCTAGTGGTAGAGTGCTTGCTTAGCATGCACAAAGACCCAGGTTCGATTCTTCATTACCACATACATAGAAAAAAAGCCGAAAGTGGTACTATGGCTCAAGTGGTAGAGCTCTAGGCTTGAGAAAGCCCAAGAACAGTGCTCAGGCCCTGCATTCAAGGCCCAGGACTGGCAAAAAAAAAAAAATCCCACCATAGCTGAGATGATAAGTATGCACTACTATGCCAAGTTTCCCTAGTTGAGATAGAGTCTCATAGACTATTACCTTGGACTGTTCTGAACCCAAATCCTCAGCCTCCCATGAAGCTAAGAAGACACGCACATACCACCACTTCTCTAGTGGGTCTCACAAGCTTCCACCCAGGCTGGCCTCAAACTACAATCCTATTATTCTCAGTCAAGATTACAGGTGTGAGCCACCGGTGCCCAGTGTGTCAAATACCAAGTTTAACCCAATGTAATCTGATTCAGAGTCCAAACTTACTTTCATATGGATTTTTAAAAGAAAAGAGCAAGGTAAAATGAAGAAATTAATTATATATAGCAGCAAAATAGGAAGAAGTATTCTACCTATTTGGCATTCATAGAGCTCAGGAGAAAAAGGAATCAGAATTAGGAATTCTAAATTTCTAAGAAATTATATTTTTAAAAGCCTGTTTCAATATTTCCTGCATTTAAGTCCCATGAACCAGGACGCAACCTCCTGGCTTTTCCTCATATGACAGTCATCAAACGATCTGCAGAGGTAGGACCTTGGGATTATGCTGGAGCTGAAAGTGATGGTTCATTGCCTTCCTTGCATTGTGGGTTCTGGCAACCAGTACCAATACCACTACTATTACAAATTCCTGTTCATATAACCTTTTTGTTATTGAGAGTTTTCCGTCTGCCATGCATTGTGGTCTACATGTGCTTATACTGTTGAAGATGTTGCTCTAAACAACCCAGTGTGGAGGAATCATCACAATGTTCTTTGTGCAGAAAAAGAAACTAAAGCACAGAGAGGTCAGATGACTTGCCCAAAGTGGCACAATGAATAGTTAAGAGCAGCCTAGGGGAAGAATTGTGACCCAGATCTGTCTGTTCCAGAACATACTTAAATGCCTACAAGCCCTGCCTCACTGGATAGCTGATAATAAATAACAGTAATTATTGATACACGTTATGATGACTTTTATGAACACTGGTTGACACCCCCCCAAAAAAGATAAAATGACAAAAAAGAGAAGAGAAATAACACAGTACATTAAGAGCAACAATCACACAAGATAAAGCTTTTGTTTCCATGAATTCAACTCTCCTACATCTTTCTTTCAGCTGAGGGAACAGTGTTCAGAGCTGATGCAGAGAGATAACTTGTTTCTATCCATCAGCTTTATGGCAAACTGTTTAGTATGAGAGTTCGGTAACACCTTGTTTTGTCTCTTTAAATTATGAAATGTAGCCAGGCGCAGTGACTCAAGCCGGTAATCCTAGCTACTCAGTAGGCTGAGATCTGAGGATCAAGGTTCAAAGCCAGCCTGGGCACAAAAGGAGCTGAGATTCTTATCTCTAATTAACCTCTAGAAAATGGGAAGTGGGGCTGTAATTCAAGGGTAGCCTTGAGCTGAAGAGCTCTGGGACAGTGCCCAGGCTGAGTTCAAGCCCCATAACCTCCCCCCGCCACAAAAATATATATGAAATGCACAAATCATTCTTTTCAATGCAATGCCTCTAAAGTTTTTTTTCTTTTCCTGCAAGTTTTTTTTATTTTTTATTTTTGCCAGTCCTGGGCTTAAGCTCAGGGCCTGAGCACTGTCCTTGGATTTTTCTCAAGGCTAGAGCTCTACCACTTGAGCCTCAGCACCAATTCTGGCTTTTTCTAAGTATGTGGTACCAAGGAATCGAACCTGGGTCTTCGTGCATGCTAGGCAAGCACTCTACCATTAGGCCAAACTCTCGGCCCCTAGTGTGTGTTTCTTTATGCTTTTCTGTTGTCTAACTTCTTCTTTCATGGTTTTAATGCTCTTCTTCTCTTTCTCTCCTTGGAATATATTCTCTCCTTTGTTATCTGACTCTTCTCATTCATGGAGTCAAATCATAGAACACTTGTAATCTACCCTCGTGCCCTAATAGTTACCTTTTGATAATGAAATAACCGGCAGTTTTCATTTTATCTTTTTTTTCTTTCTCAAAGCAGGGACCGGGAGTTTGGCCTAGTGGTAGAGTGCTTGCCTAGCATGCATGAAGACCCGGGTTTGATTCCTCGGTACCATATACATAGAAAAAAGCCAGAAATGGTGCTGAGGCTCAAGTGGTAGAGCTCTAGCCTTGAGAAAGTCCAAGGACAGTGCTCAGGCCCTGAGCTCAAGCCCAGGACTGGCCAAAAAAAAAAACAAAAAAACAAAAAAACCTATAGCTAATTTCCCTCAATCTGAGTAGTGCAGAGAGGATCAGGGAGAAAATTATAAAATACTTAAGAATCAAGTCAAAATGAAAATACAACTTGCTGGATACTTTGGGAAAGAGTAAAGATGGCTAAAAGGAAAAATGTATAGCTATGAATGCCTTCATTAAAATATCAGAGCAAGATGGGTGCCAGTGGTTTACTTCCAAAATCCTAGCTTCTTGGGAGGCTGAGATCAGAGGATCTCAGTTTGAAACCAGACAAGACAGTAAGTCCGTGAGACTGTTATTTCTAGTTAGTTACCAAAAAGCCAGAAATGAAGCTGTGGCTCAAGTGGTAGAGTTAGCTTTGAGTGAAGAAAGTTAAGGGACGGGAAGAAGAAAAAAATAAGCCGAGAATAAACCAAACCACGAAGTACTAGATGGAAAGAGATAATGGAGATCAGATTAGTAAAGTGGAGAGCAAAAGAATAATATAGTAAATAAGACTAACATATCTTAGCTAAACTGAAATAAAGACAAGGACCCAAATTAAAAATTATAGATGAGCTGGACGCTGGTGGCTCACACCTTTAATCCTAGCTACTCAAGAGGCTGAGATCTGAGGTTTAAAGCCAGCACAGACATGAAAGTCTGTGAGACCCTCACCTCCAATTAACCACCAGAAAACTGAAAGTGATGCTGTGGCTTAATATGGTAGAACACTAGCCTTGAGCTGAAGAGTTTAGGGGAAACACCCAGGCCCAGAGTTCAAGCCTGAAGACCAACCAAAAAAAAAAAAAAAAATAGATGAGAAAGGAAAGATCACACCAAATAACCATGAAATTCAGAGGATCATTTGAGAATACTTGAAAATGTATACTCTAATAAACTAGGAAATCTAGAAAAAAATGGATAAATTTTATATGTATGCGACCTACTCAAATTTCAGTAAGAGGATATAAACTACCTAAACAGATCTTTAGAGTGTCCCAACAAAGAAAAGACCAGGACTAGATGGATTTACTGCTGAATTCAACCAGATCTTTTTTTTTATTGTAATTAGTAAAAGGGTTACATGATACTTGCCAGATAGAAGGTGCATTAATTCACATACTTTGATACCCTTTCACATGTCTTGGTACCCATTTCCCTCCCCCCCCACACCCCCCACCCGTCTTGGTTTTCCCCCCTTCCCTATCAAATTTCAAATATCCAAATACAAATAAATTCAATATGTCAGATAACAAAGTGAGATACTATACCAATATGAGATAACCAAGGGACAGCAAAGGAGATGAGAGACAACATAGTACATTAAGGACAACAATCATTCATTATATGGCTTTTGTTTCAATATCCTGGAGGTCCTTTCAATTAGCTTCACATTATATGGCCTTATGTATCAAGATTTTGCTCTATTGCAGATCTCTGCTAGTAGAGCCCAAGGTTTCTACTGATTATGACAAATGAGGGAAACCATTGAGCCTAAGTTCCTTTGAGTCTGGCTTACTTCACTTAATATGATTTTTTCTAAGTCTTTCCATTTCCTAACAAATGGGGCGATGTCATTCTTTCTGACAGCAGCATAGAATTCCATTGTGTACAAATACCACAACTTGTTGATCCACTCATCAACTGAGGGACATCTAGGTTGGTTCCATATCTTTGCTATGGTGAATAGTGCTGCAATGAACATTGTTGTGCTAGTGGGTTTAGTATGTCCTTGTTTCTGGATGGTTGGGTAAATGCCAAGTAGTGGAATTGCTGGGTCATAGGGGAGTTCTATGTTTAGCCTTTTGAGGCACTGCCACACTGCTTTCCATAGTGGTTGGATGGGTTTGCACTCCCACCAACAGTGTAGTAGTGATCCCTCCTGGCCACATCCCCTCCAGCATCTGTTGTTATTCGTTTTCCTGATCCTGGCCATTCTAACTGGAGTGAGGTGGAATCTTAGAGTTGTTTTGATTTGCATTTCTTTTATGACCAGAGATGTTGAGCATTTCTTCATGTGTCTATAGGCCATTTTTGTTTCTTCTTCAGAGAAGACTCTCTTTAAGTCTTTGGCCCATTTTTTAATGGGATGGTTGTTACTTTGGAGGTTAGTTTTGGAGTGATTCAATTTTTTGAGTTGTTGATATATTTTAGATATGAGGCCTTTGTCCGTTGTTTGTCAACCAGATCTTTTAAGACAAACTAATACTAATGTTCCTCACACTGTTCCTTATAATAGAAAAGGAAGGAACAATATTCAATGCATTTAATAATAACAACAAAAAAGAAAGTGTTGTACCAGAACTCAGTTATGAGAAAACAAAGAAAGCCACATTTTGAGAGGTTGAATTGGGAGCCTTTATTGGGAATCTGCAGGTAGGCTCCCATCTCAAAGACCTGCAGCCTAAAAGAGAGCTAGCACAAAGCCTTTAAAGACAAAAACCACATGTTTGGGGGTACAGGCCAGAAAAAAACAGAACTTTCGGTATAGGGGTGAGCCTCAAATTTCTCATACACAGCATTCACTGTAGCAAAAGCTCTCCTAAGTCTAAATAGCATGACATCTGCAATTCAATGAATGGCCTCTCTCACCTTTAGGCTTTACAGAAGTGGGTAGAAAGCCCCTGATACCCAGCAAGGCACCAGGATGGGTTTGAGAACTAGGCGATGTTGCTTAGACCCAGTCTTCTTACTTTAAAAGCAAGCAAGCAAGCAAACAGACATCCCCCATCCCCAATAAACAACAACAAACACTCAAAAGTTAAAATATTTTCACCATTCCGAAAAGAAGCTCAATAACTATAGCCCCTCTTCCATTCCCCTCACTCTGGGGAGCCATTAGTCTACTTTCTACCTCTATTAACTTGTCGGTCTTAGCCATTTCATAATTTAGTTGTATGAGGAGGCAATCTGAAAGGTGCTTTTGTGAGGCCCGTGAACTGTCTAAAAGCTGGGCATACAGCCTCTTGCCACCTTGAACCTGTGCTCTTTGATCTGAGTTATTCCCTGCCTGAAGTCACTTTACAATCATCTGAAGCTCCATGAAAAATGGAATTCACCAATAAAAATCTTGTGACAAAAGGCAAATTGCCCCTTAGACCTTCAGTGACTTCTTATCATTTTGAACAAAGCAGCCCCAAACTACAGACCACTTACACAGGAAACCTAGGGACAAAGACTGAGCTAATGGTCAAGTAGGCCATACCTCTAACTTTGGGCTCTTTTAACTGTGCATAGCTTTTTCATTCCTATTCTTGCTATTTAACCTGAAGTCAGTTGCCAGGGGTCCAAATGTGGCTCACACCTGTAATTCTAGCTACTCCAGAGACTGACTTATGAGGATTGCTGTTTGAAACCAGCCAGGACAGGAAAGTCTGTGAATCTCTTATGTCCAATGAGCCATGAAAAAGCCAGAAGTAGAGCTGTAGCTCAAGTGATAGAATGCTAGCTTTGAGCAAAAAACTCAGGGACAACACTCAGGCCCTAACTTGAAGCTCCTAGGAACAGCACAGTAAAAAAAAAAGAAAGAAAAAAGCAAGCAAGCAAGCACAAAACAAACCTAAAACCAGTATTTATACTACTGAAGAATGCTGAAGATATATGTAAGTGGTCTTCTCACCAGCTGTCACATAACTTCTTTCCTCTGTCCTCATCATGTCTCTTTCTTTTCATATGAGAGGGGTAGGGAGAGGCTAGATCTAACCTAAGATCCCTGGGTCTTGGGTCTTAAAACATGGTTTTAGTTTCATTGTGACATTTTCATAAAGGTATACATTGTATCCAGATCAATCTCAATCCCTCTATTATTCTTTCTTATTCTTTTCTTCCTTTATTAAAACAATTTCAACAGGTTTCATTGTTCTATTTCCATACATGCAAAGAAACTACTTTTACCAGATTTTCATCCTTATTTTAACTGCCCTCTCGATCCCGTTAGCTCAATCCCCCCCTATTAGTACCCACCCTTCAATAGAGCTTGTTTTATTTTCCTGATACTCATTTTGTTCTAGAGTGTATTAATTGCATCAAGGGTTTCACCATGATATTTCAGTACATATATATTGTGTTTTGTATATTTATTTATTTATTTATTTATTTATGTGAGTCATGGACCTTGAACTCTGCCAGGGCGCTGTCCCTGAGCTCTTCAGCTCAAGGCTACCACCCTACCCACCCTTGAGCCAAGCCCCACTTCCTGTTTTCTAGAGGTTAATTGGAGTCTCAGGTCCTTTTGTGCCTGGGCTGGCTTTGAACCTCGATCCTCAGATCTCAGCCTTCTGATTAGCTAGGACTAAAGGAGTGAGCCACCGGTACCTGGTTTATGTTTTATGTTTTTTTCCTTGTTCTCTCTCTCCCTCCCTCCCTCCCTCCCTCCCTCCCTCCCTCCCTCCCTCCCTCCCTCCCTCCCTCTCTCTCTCTCTCTCTCTCTCTCTCTCTCTCTCTCTCTCTCTCTCTCTCTCTCTCTCTCTCTCCCTTCCCTCCCTTCTTCCTTGCCTTCCTGCTTTCTTGTCAGTTCTGGGACTTCTGAGTTTTGAACTCAGGGGCTGAGCGCTGTCCTCAAGCTTTTGTGTGTTTGAGTCCTGGTGCTTGAACTCAGGGGCTTGGACATCATGCCTGAGCTTTTTTGCTCTAGACGAGCACCCTACCACTTGAGACACAACTCCACTTCTGGCTTTTTGGGTGGTTAATTTCTGCCCTGGCTGGCTTTGAACCTTGATCCTCAGATCTCAGCCTCCTGTGTAGTTAGGTTGACAAGTGTGAGCCAGTGGCACCAGGCATGCTTGTTGTCTCTTAACTAACATTTTTATCATCTAAAGCATATTTCAAATTAATGTGTTGTAATTTACACATGTTTTATTATTACATGTCTGGATATTTGGAACAATACTCTCATTTGTTATTTATGTATTTATTTTTTGTTGGTTGTGGGACTTGAACTCTGGGTCTGAGCACTGTCCCTGAGTTCTTCAGCTCAAGGCGACCACCTTACCCCTTGAACCATAGCACTATTTCTGGCTTTCTGGTGGTTAACTGGAGATGAGTCTCATGTTCTTTAGTTCCTGGGATGGCTTTGAACCTTGATCCTCAGATCTCAGCCTCCTGAGTAGCTAAGACTGCACCTGACTTCTTGTTTTTTTTTTTTTTTTCTGGTACTGGGGTTTGAACTTAGGGGCGCGTGCTTGCTAGAAAGATGTTCTACCACTTGAGCCAGGTCCTCAGCCCTTTTTAGTTATTTTCCAGATACAGTCTTACATTTTTGCCTGGGTTAGCCTCTGCCTGGCCCCAGTTACAACTCCATCATAGCTAGGTTGAAGTTGTATGCTATACACTCAGCTTATTTGCTGAGATTCATTCTCAGCAACTTTTTCCTCCAGACTGGTCTCTAAGGGCAATCCTATACTGTACAGTAATCCCCTTAATGTGCCACCATGTCAGACCCTTTATTTTCTGTAATGAATAATGAACAGATTAATAATCTCTTGCTTGTAACTTTCTATTTTGGGGATTATTTCATAAGGATATATTCCTACAACTAGAACTGCTAAATTGAAATGACATTTTTGTATTTCCTGACATATATTTCCAAATAACGGCCAAACATGTTTTATGTACTTTGAAATATTACTGGTGCCAGGCACTGGTGGTCATGCCTATAATCGTAGCTATTTAGGAGGCTGAGATCTGAGTATTGTGATTAGAAGCCAGACTAGGCAAGAATGTCTGTGAGACATTCATCTCCAATTAACTAGCAAAAAAGGCTGGAAGTAGATTTGTGGCTCAAGTGATAGAGCATAACAGCTCAAAGACAGTACCTAGGCTCTAGCACAAATTAACTGAAAATGTTTTGGTTCCATGATTTAAAAAATACTTTGCTCATCTGAATGTAGAAAAATGGCTTATTTTAATTCACATTTCATTTTATTGCTACTGAGATTATACTTAAGCATCTCTTCTTAGAGGTATGGCTTTCTAGTTTTACTCATTTTTTTGAGTTAACTATTAATGCGAACAGTAATCAGATCCATCATACATTATATGTGTAGCTATACTTCCACAAACAAAAATTAATGTGTATATTTCAGAAGATCCATTAACTTTTTATTTTTTATTTTTTGCCAGTCCTGGGCTTGAGCTCAGGGCCTGAGCACTGTCCTTGGACTTTTTCAAGGCTAAAGCTCTACCACTTGAGCCTCAGCACCACTTCCGGCTTTTTTCTATGTATGTGGTACCGAGGAATCGAACCCGGGTCTTCATGCATGCTAGGCAAGCACTCTACCACTAGGCCAAACTCCTGGCCCTAACTTTTTATTTTTATATTTTAATACTAGTTCTGTCCTTGAGCTCAGGGCCTTCTGTTCTCACTTGGCGTTTTTCACCAAGACTATCACTTGAGCCACACTTTCACTATATTTTTGGTGGCTAACTGGAAATAAAAGATTTTGGTCTTTACTGCCTGTGCTGGCTTTGAATGATATCCTCAGATATCAGCCTCCTGTGTAGCTAGGATTATAGGCAGGAGCCAACTAGGATCCAACTAAGATCCATTAACTTTAAGTTTGTTTCAATAGGAAATATGTTTGTTACTTTGTCATGGAGATGATATATCTTCAATAATTTTCTTCTGTACCTGTTGAAGCAAAATCTGTAAACGGGTGGGACTTTTCCCCCTTCTGGGAAAAGAAGGGCAAGTGAGGTTAAAAAAAAAAAAAGATTAGCAAAAATTTCAAGGAGACAAGGTATCATTATGTCTTGATATTGTTAACGTTAAAACTTTATAGCTAAGTTCTTATCATTTTGTAGACACCTTCTAGTGTGTAATTATTTAAATATAGCCTATTATTTTAATTATCTCTAATTAAAAGCACTTTCACATATCAATGTATAGTTCAGTTAAAAGGAACTTTGAGTTCTTCTACTTTATAATACAAGTCTCAAGTTCTCTCTTTAAAGTAATTTTATATGTAGGCAATAAGTCTCAGAGAGTTTCTTTAGATAAGCCATGAATTTTAAAACTCACTTTTTTATTTTATTGTGCTACAAAAATAAATGTTAAAAGACTTTTCACTAAGTGTTTCTTGCCTTCACTAAGTACTTTTCTTTTATCTGATTATTCACATGCTGCTTTCAATGAATACTAACTATTTCTATTTGGCATTCTATTTCAGGGTGGAAAGTGGATTCACCACCTTTTAATTATCATCATTATTCCATTACCCAGGTCATCCTTAGAGGCTACAAGAATCTCTTGTTATTTGCAGTTATGGTCAGTCAGCACCACACAAAATTAATGTGCAATTAAGTCAAGTTATAAATATCCCCCTCACCTCTCTCTCTCCCTCTCTCTCTCTCTCTCTCTCTCTCTCTCTCTCTCTCTCTCTCTCTCTCTCTCTCTCTCTCTCTCTCTCTCTCTCTCTCTCTCTCTCTCTCTTTCTCTCTCTGCCAGTTCCGGGGCTTGAACTCAGGGCCTGAGCACTGTCCTTGGGCTTTCTCAAAGCTAGAGCTCTACCACTTGAGCAAAAGCACCATTTCTGGCTTTTTCTGTGTATGTGGTACCGAGGAACCAAAATCAGGTCTTCACACATGCTAGGCAAGCACTCTACCACTAGGCCAAACTCCCGGCCCCAAGTTATGAATATCTTGATCCAGGTGACTCATTTGAAAAATTGGAATTAAGAAGGCATTTGGGGCAACTTCATAACATTTTTCCTTTCCTCTTTTGGAGAAGACTCCATCAAAAGTTTACAAAATGGTATTTATTTACCTCCTTTTCAACTCTGACTCCCACTATCTTGATAGTCTCATCAATTTATTATTCTGAAACTAATTAAGAAAGTTTCCATGGGGCCGAGAGTTTAGCCTAGTGTAGAGTGAGTGCCTAGCATGCACAAAGACCTGGATTCGATTCATTGGTACCACATACACAGAAAAAAGCCGGTAGTTGTGCTGTGGCTCAAGTGGTAGAGCTCTAGCCTTGAGAAAACCCAAGGACGGTGCTCAGGCCCTGAGCCCAAGCCCAGGACTGGCCAAAAAATAAAAAAGTTTCCAAGATGGGCACTTATTTTTAATCACCAAGTCCATTTTACTTTCATTATTGTTTTCATTCCTCCTATGGTTGCTCTCTTTTTTCTTTCCTAGTACTATTTTATCTTAATTTCACTAAGATCCCCCTCTACTTCCTTCTTGGTACGTTTTTGTAGTTTTCTTTTTACATTTCTAGAGAAGCTATTCACTGTATTTATTTGTACTAATACTAGGGCTTCAACTCAAGGCCTCATGTTCTTCATCATGACTGCTTTAGTGCTGGAGTCACACCATCACTTCCAGATTTTGCTGGTTAATTAGAGATTAAGAGTCTCTCAGATCTGTCTTCCCAAGCTGGCTTTCCATCTTGTTCCTTATATCTCAGACTCTTAGACAGCTGGGATTATAGATTTGAGTCACCAACACCTAGCTCCAACTCTAGTTTAATGAAACCTCAGTTTTTCTCAATCATCCTTTTTTTCTTATAGGGACATTTCTCATTTTAAAACCAATTTCTGCCTTATCAAAAATAATCGTGCCCATTAGAAAATCTGTAAAACCACAGAAAAGAATGGAAAACTCCTTGTAAGTACAACTTCCAGAAGTAGTTTCTGTGAAATTATGATTGATCCCAGATTTTCTAGCTGCCACTTCCTGTGGCTGAAACCACTCCATCCCATTCCAGCCCTGGCTGATGAAGCTTTTGTTTACTCACTCATTCTATGAGCTATTGTTATCAGTATTTTCCATTTTCTCAACACTTCTTTTACTTTCTAACAAGGCAGAGGCTTCTGAAAATGAAATGTCTGCTTGCATTCAGATAAGCCCCATTATGCTTTTACAGGTTTATTTTTTGATTTGAAGACTTTTAAAACCCAGGTAAATTTCTGAAGAGAAAGTGGATAAATGGAAGGCAGTCAGGAGACTGCCCTAACATCCTGTTAGAGGAGACATCTGCTTGGTAATTCTCAGCCTAGAAGCCAGGCCAAGCAGTCAATAACATGGTTCATTTACTGGTCCAGACAGATACAGAAATGGACTTACTATTCCTACCCTTGAGTTTTCCAGCTGAGATCTTTGTAGCTGTGTGTGTGGTAGCTTTGTACTGAGTGTTGATAGCATGAATGTGTTTATATAAGTAGCTTCCAACTGAATGTATGATGAAAACAACTTGAATATTAAAAACACAAAAGCAACATTTTAGAGAAGGATGTTGGAAAAACCTAATTTTCCTGTTTTCCTAGCTTTACTTCTACACATATATACGACCATCTCTTTGTATTCTTGGGAGACTGCTTCAAGGAAAAGTCTTCAGATGCTCACATCCTTTTATAAGGTGGCACAATATTTGCACAGAACTCACACACTCCTGTATTCTTTACTACATCATTTCTGGATTACTTAAATACATACTACCATGTAAATGCTATGCAAATAGTTGTTGTACTAGATTAGTGAGGGAGTTATAACTAGAAAAAGCCTGTTCATGTTCAGTGCAAACCCAACCATCAAAGTCCTGTCTTTTAATCCACAGTTGATTGCATCTGAAGATCTGAAGTATATGTGGGTACTCAGGGCTGACTCTACCTGCATGGCCAGCCCTGTGCACCTCGGCAGTTCACAGCAGTTTACCCAGGGCGCTCAGTGTGGCTGCGCAGTAAAGTAACCTGGAGGTCTTTTGAAATATGTAAGTAAGTGTCGAGGTTAGAGCTAGGGAGACTTATGGATCCATAAGGGCATTGTTTTCAGCTCATGAAAGTGACAGACTTAGAGAAAGCTGAAATACGCAAAGTGAAGTCAATGACTAAGGATGTTTTCTTTAATTACTGTCAGTTTTGGCAACCATCAAGCGGTCCTTGGGCAGCTCTCTTCTAGCCTGTTCATTATATGTCAGGAACTGTGTGCAGGCAAAGTTTTAAGAAGAGTCCAAGGAAACTCAGGGCTTTATTCCTGCGATCTGCAGGTCTGCAAGGTGTGGAGAGACTAGGTGATAAGGCCCAGATGTGCCTCGTTTGGTCCGTCCATTGTACCTAACTGTCTAGTGGCGCCCCTCTGGTGCTATTGCATCAACCACTCCTAAATAGACTGGACACATGTCCTCCATCCTCTCATTGAGCTCACTTTTCAAATGAAGCTGTCTTCACTGTCTTCACATTTGTCTCTAGCATTAATTGGCTTGTTGTGTGGTTAGCAGCCACACAAGAATACAAGATGTAACTCAAGATGAGGATGTTCTAAAAATGCATTTTTAAAAACAAAACAGTTATTAGAAAGGTGATATACAAAAGTCAAATAATGAGTGCATTTCTTTTTGGACATCACCCATTTCTTTGTTCTCTCCTAGTTAAAAATGTGTCTTTTGACTTCACAATTAGAAGTGATTTCAGTGAAAAGGAAGACACATATTAATCAATGGGAGATGATTACTTAATAATTAATGCAATGAACTTAGATGGTAAAGTGAAGCAGGGTGGGGAGGGGAAGAAGGGAAAAAGAAGGGAAAAGAAAATGAAGGCACACATCAATCAAGCCAGCAGTGTTTGCAATGGGAGATGAACTTACATGTTAAAGTGAAGGGGGTAAAAAGAAGGGAAAAGAGGTTGTGAGAGAGGCCTTACTGGAAAATTTCTAGAAAGCTTTGCCAACTAGAGCTTCTAAGAAGCTAGAGATGACCAAAAGGATGATTTTAATTCAGTCCAATAGTACAAGGAAGATGTGGGCTTTTGTTTGATGAGAAATGAATATGAAATTCCTCAGCTTCCATTTCTGTTTACTTGTCAAGCAGAGTGCTTACTGTACTGAGAGGATATCATAATCTTTGGTTAGAAGAAACTCAACTATGAGACAGAAAGTTTAACTGGAAAAGATTTATAAAAAAACAGCCAGAACAAGTTTTAAAATGCCAGCAGGGAACCAAAAGACAACAAAACAATCCCCAAACCTCCTACAACAACCAAACAACACACACACACACACATACACACAAACAAAACAAAACAAAACAAAAAACTGGGGGTAAGAGTCTCATTGTAGTGGGGGAAAAAAAGACAATTCAAAATGGAGCTATTTAACCATCTCAAAGATTTGGAAACAACCTAGATGTTTCTCAGCTGATGATTCTATGCTTCCTTCAGAAAGAATGACATCACCCTATTTGGAAGGAAATGGAAAGACTTGGAAAAAATCATATTAAGTGAAGTAAGCCAGACCCAAAGGAACACAGGCTCAGTGGTGTCCCTCATTTGTAATGATTAGTACACATCCAGAACTCTCCTTGCAGAGGATTACAATAGCTCAAAACCTAGCTACATGAGGTCATATAGCATGAGACTAAATGGGAAGGGATGGGGGGGGGAAGGAAATGGGCACAAAAATATGAGAAGGGGTATCAATGTGTGAGAAATAGTGCACCTACTAACTAGCAAATGTAATTCTAACCCCTCTATACATTACCCCGACAATAAAAATAAAATTAAAAACAAAAAAAAACAACAAAATGGTGCTGAGACAAGTGGCTAGCCATTTTGAAAAACAAAAAGCTGGATTCCAATTCCATTCCTTAAATCAAAATAAGTATGAGAGATATCTTTAAATACCAGGAAAAAAATCATAATTTTGAAATAGAAAGTTGTTGGAATTCATACTATCTATATATGCATAGACATACATGTATATACATTAACACACAGACAAAAAGCATATTATGGAGATGAGGGTACAGCTGGTGAAGAAAGCTCACCTCACATGTATAAAGACTTAAGTTGAAACCATAAAACAATATATATTTGTTTACAAATGAACACTCTAAAAGGATACCTACCGCACTCAAGAGTAGTTAATTTGGGGGTATGAAATTAGAATACAGGGGCCGGGAGTTTGGCCTAGTGGTAGAGTGCTTGCCTAGCATGCACAAAGACCTGGGTTCGATTCCTCGGTACCACATACATAGAAAAAAGCCAGAAATGGTGCTGAGGCTCAAGTGGTAGAGCTCTGTTCTTGAGAAAGCCCAAGGATAAGTGCTCAGGCCCTGAGCTCAAGCCCAGGACTGGCAAAAAAAAAAAAAAAAAAAAAGAAATTAGAATACAGTGAGACTCTGTCTGTCTATGGAGACAGATACAATAGTGAGACAGTCTCTCTCTCTCTATACATGTACACATATACCTATACACATACACATGGAGATAGAAACCAGGGAATTAGTTGATTAAAAAAAAACAGGTAATTTCATATACTCTTAGCAAAAAAAATAATAAATTTCTGTCGTATAAGGTTTTTATGCTATTTTTTCCATATATTTTTATTGTAATTAATAGAAGGGTTACATTATATTCACCAGATAGAAAGTGCATTACTTCCCAAACATTGATACCCTTTCTCATGTCATGGTCCCCATTTCCCTTCCCCCCTCTATGCTAATTTTTAACAAGCATACTTTTGAGCTAAAAAATTGGTTCTGAAAAATGGGTAAAATAACACAACTAGAGATTATGATAGAAAACAATTATAACTTACATATACATAATGGTATTTACATAGGATGAAGTACTATATAAGCACTGGTTCTTAACTAGAGGTGATTATGTCTCCCAAGGGTTATTCTACAAAATCTGGAGACATTTTTGGTTATCAAAAACTGCAGCAGAATCTGATCCTAAATGTCAATAATACCAAAGTTAAGAATCTCTGCTTCAGTCTTTTGGAGTTATGTTGATAATTATTTAATGGGAAAATGCTCAAATATTTTGTTAAATTTTCTCTTTCTTTTTTTTTTTTGACAGTTATGGGGCTTGACCTTAGGGCCTGGGTACTTTTATGAACTATTTGACCTATTTGCTAGTGCTCTACCAAAGTGCTACTACTTTTGTTTTTTTTTGGGGGGGGGGAATAGTTTATTAGATTCGTCTCACCGGGACTTACCTGCCAGGGCTAGCTTTGAACTGTAATCCTCAGATCTCAGCCTCATCAGTAGCTAGGATTATAGGCGTAAGCCACTGAAACTGGGCATTTTGCTAAACATTTGAGACTACTAAACAGTAAATCTCATCTCCATGCAAATGAGCAGCAGGGTTATTCATGACACAAATTTTATTCAGCTTACCTTTTCAAGTTTGTTAGTTTTGTGGGTCATGGGGCTTGAACTAGAACTGGGTGCTGTCCCTGAGCCCTTTAGCTCAAGGATATCGCCCTACTTCTGGGTCTGGGTGTTATCCTTGAGCTCTTTAGCTCAAGTCTACTGCCCCACCCTAGAGCCAAGCCCCACTTGCCATTTTCTAGAGGTTAATTGGAGATAAGAGTCTCAGTCCTTTTGTGCCTAGGCTGGCTTTGAACCTTGATCCTCAGATCTCAGCTTTCTGAGTAGCTAGGATTATAGGCATGAGCCACTGCACCTGCCTGGTGCCTTTTCAAGTTTTATTAAAAAATAGAGTACCTTAAAATCAGTGAGAAAACATGTAAAATATCAAGGATTAGTTTTATCTATGAGTAGTGTGAAAGTTTTGGTGAATTTTGTGCTACTGAGCCTATAATCACGGATGAGATTAACAGAAGGTATGGTGTCTGGCATGAGAGGATTCAGGATTCCTTATTGCCTATGTGAGCCAGGCCTCAGCAGGATTCTTGGGCTTGGGCCCCAGTTTTCCCTAGTGAATTCCTGACATGAAAGGAACTCGTGTGTGTGTGTGTGTGTATGTGTGTGTGTGTGTGTGTGTGTGTGTGTGTGTGTGTGTCAGAGAGAGACAGAGAGAGAGACAGAGAACACAACAGAACTTGAATTGTTTTAGGAGAGGAAGAGGGTAAAAGAATGATGGGGGAATGATTTATTGGAACACACTGTATACATGTGTGAAAATGTCACAATGAAACCAGTTTGCATAGATAATGCATGCTAATAAAAATGAAGAAAATAAAAAGATTGAAGATGTTCTCTTCCATGTGGAGAAATGCACAAGTAGACAGAAGTTTCATAGGAGAGCTGGGGCTCTAGCTGTACCATTGGGCACAGAGTTCAGTTGGTCGTGCATGATGTAGAATACCAGAAGACCAGTGGGACAAGTGGGTCAGGGGAGTTGTTCACAGGCAGGCAGCAGGTCAAGTAGTGTGGATGTTTGAGGTTCTTATATCTGGGGTGGGGTTGCTAGAAGTAAGGCCTTGTAGCAGTGGTGCTAGCAAACAGTCAGTGCAATGGTCCCTTTCCCATGTACCTCCAAGGGGCTTCGGCATTACATTCAGCCTGAAGGGTGACTTAATTTTCTTTAGCAGGACAGCAGGAAGGGAATGGAGAAAGGAGAAAAGAGAAATCATTGGAAAATAAAAAATATGTAAATGAGTTTCAGGACGACTTACCAATATTAGAACAATAATTTGGAAGTCAATGCTTGGCTGATGTTGCTTTAGCATCCAGGTCCCCTGAGCATCTTAACATTCAAATATATTTCTCTGCTCAGTATCCAGCCTTTTCCCAATGGTATTTTTTGGTCTGATTTCTATGTCTGCTCTTTAATAACAGGCCAGCACCAATGCCCTCTCTGCCTGCCCCCAGGAGACCCTTGGTATTGATGTGGCACTCAGCACAGCTTTGCCTCCCAGACAGGCAAAGGTCTGAGGACATGTGTCTCTATTTCCATGTGAGCCTGACAGTCCCAGGCTCTGTAAAGACAAACCACACAACCAAATAAAGCTTAATTTTATTTCAAAATTGTACAAAAGGCCACAAGTGGCTATAAAAAAATCTTGTCTTCAGAACATGGAAATTCAAGAAGAAAGACAAAACAGATTATCATTCACAGTGTAATGGAAAAGCTTTCTCTGAGGTGGAAATTACAACTCCTCCTTCCTTTTCCCTAGTCTTTCGAGGTCTCCCTCTCGGAGGGTTCGAATAAAATTGGTAAATCCCAATTCCTGTAGTACAGGGAAGAGAGAGAGAAAAGGGACTTAAAACTCAGAGCTGGTACATACACTCCCTTCCCTCAGACTCCAAGAACTCAGGGAGGTGGGCAGACTGACAGGAAGCTTCTGCTGGGTTAGATTAGCCCTGAGACGCGCTGAGAAAACTAGCTGGCATCCACCTGGCTCTGAGACAACTCCTTGGGCTTTCTCTGCACAGTAAATACCCAGTCAAGCCAAGGGCTTGAATGTGTAGAATGTCCCAGCTGACTGTTGAAAAGACAACCTCTAGTTCCTGCTTTCCACAGTAGCTATTTCCTGGCCCATCCAGAGAAAGAGCTCTAGTCAGGTGCCTCCCCCAACTCACCGTACGGTCACTGTCATACTTTTCTGCAAACTTCCCATAGTGGTAGTAGTGGAAAGTGGGGTAGGCCTTCACGGCCTCCTGTTGACACAAGTCTTGATTCTTGTCCTTGGCGCAGTCCACAGCAGCACAGGCAATCTAGGGAGACAAGTGAAGCAAGTCAGCAGAGGCAACTTCAGCCTACACTCAGTTAGGTGCTGAGTTGAACAGTGAAGTGAAAGAACTTTTGAAGGCAAGTTTCCTAACAGCAAATCTTGGCTATACATTAAGCCTTATGGTGCTGTAATCATTTCAGCTGCAAGTAGGGATAATGATAATACCTAGGTTATAAGAGTAATATGAAGACCGAATAAGAAAAAGTAAGCCCAATCAGGACAGGACCTGGCACAGGATTAGTAGTTAGAACATGTTGGACTCTGACAATCACTCTTACCCATGCTCTGTCCCTGCTAGGAGCTCAGTGACCAAGCAGGGAGTTGGATAGAAACAAGCCTAACAATGTGTGATATGAGTTAGGATGCAGGGAACCCAGGTGTCAGGGAGCTGAAGGCATTCTGCACTACTCACTATCTGAGCCAAGGCCTGAGGACAAAGGAGGAAGCCCGGATAACATAGTCCAGAAAGGAGCTTAGCTAAGGCAACCAGGGGTTTTGGTCAGAAAGGGGTTCTTGAATTGGTTTATTTAGTGAATTCCACATGTTGAGTAACTTTTCCTTATTGTCTGTTGTTTCAAAATAAGAGGGTATAAAGTAGAATGTGGGAGTGTTTATTCTATTAAATGTCACAAGCTATAGAAGGAAGTGAATGGCAATATGTAATGTAAATGACCGGGAAAGGACAGGCCCTGATGAGGAGGAGTCCACGTGTTAGGCAAACTTTACTGACTCTCTGCTATATGCCAAGTCTGTTCCAGATGCTCAGGGCACAGAGATGACCCTGACAAAGTCTAGTCACCCAACATGTACCACCAAACAAATGACGTTATTCTGGAGTTCAATGAACCCTCTGAAGACATTTTGAAGGGTGACTCAGACAATTTAAATTGAAAACTACAATTCAGTTCTTTGCCTGCTGGCTGTTCACGTTATACAGAGGCCCTGTTCCAAGGAGGAAGACTCTGAGCCAACAGCCAGTTCCTGGTGACTCACCATGGGCTGAGTGGCAGGACTGAGTCATAATGGGGAAGAGGCATGGCCTTCCCATGTCACTCCCTCACCTCCCTCATCTCACTCTTCTGTCTTGCTGCTCTAGATGGAGCATCCTATATCACAATATTTTCCAGAGTAGTTTGCAAACTCACTGCACATAATCCATAGCTGGCTCTCAGTCCTGTTGTATTTGGCCCACAGAATTTAAAAAGAAAACAAATTTGAATTAGCTATCAATATAAAAAAGAGCTAGAGATTTAGTATATTACAGAAAATGGCTTCTCTTTAAATGTCAGAAGATTTGATGGCACTTGCCCTGCATTTCCATGGGCAGGAAATGGTTGGGGTAGGGCAGCTGTCTCCTTGAGGCAGGTTAACCCTTGCCTTCGCCAGTGCCCCCACAGAGTCTGATGCCAGCCCCAACAGGCTCCTGAGAACGCTGGCTCACCCCCTTACATGTGTGCTGAGTTATTTCAGAAACACGAGGCAGATGTTTCTGTGGTTTTCCAAGTGCAGGGTTTCATTCCTCAGGACAGGCGCATCTGACTGCCTATGCAGGGCCAGCGGTGGAGGGACCTCTGTGGCCAGCTCCAGGCCAGAGGCCGCCGCTTATCTGCTCTGCTGTGAGAGTGTTTGGTGAACAATGCTTCAGGCTGCTGCTCTCCCTGCATCCGCTTTAAATTATGAATTTAATTTGTATATGTGCCCTGGAGCTGTTAGAAACACAGTGAATGGTTTTATAAATCTACTAAATTAAAAATGTGTACTTCTTCTGAGTCTCCATGCTAGCTTCTAGCCACATACATGGGATACAACTTGTAGCTGCAGAAGAGAATCCCAGTTAGATGCAGTGGCTCACGCTTGTAATCCTAGCTACTCAGGAGGCTGAGATCTGAGGATCGTGGCTAAAAGTGAGCCCGGGCACTAAAAAGATCATGAGACTCTTATTGACAATTAACCACTAGAAAACTTGAGTGGGGGGAGAGGGGGCTGTGGCTCCAGGGGTAGGGTGGTAGCCTTGAGTTGAAGAACTCAGGGACAATGCCCAGGCCTAGGGGTAGGGCAGTAGCCTCGAGCTGAAGAGTTCAGGGACAGCGCCCAGGCCCAGAGTTCAAGCTCCATGACTGACAAGAAAAACAAACAAGCAAACAAAAAAAAGGAATCCATGCTTGGTTTGTACAGAAGAGCAGACAAGTGCAGCCCTCCCAATGGGATCACTTCCACTCTGTGCTCCCCATTTCATCCACTTACACCAGCTCTGCACTGGTCACCTGCACCAGCGTGTACACCTACAGCTCTGGCTTTGTTCTATGGTAGTTGGCACCAAATCCTGGGCACAGAAGCTGGTGTCCTGATAGGTCACTTGGGTCCTGCACTTACTATGGCACCTCAAGTCTCAGCCTGAGAGCTTCCTGCCAACCTCAAGGAGCTGGATGCACGGCTAGTGACAGGTAAGGTTCAAGACAACTGGTTTCCTCAGCTTTCATATGCGACAACTCAGGGACATATTGCCTGGGGATGTCTCCCACAGCCATCTGCACCTATCGTATCTACTTTTGCTTCTTCCTTTTTCTGTTACACTTCCTCGGTTCCCTCCTGTGTTTCCGAAGACCACTACCCAACTAAATTCCCTGAGAACAAGGGCCTGGCACAGTATCTGCTTGTAGGAGATTCAAAGTCTGGCAGTCCTATTGCTTTTTTCCAGCCAAGGGACTTGGGGCTGATCACTGAACCAGACTATAAGTAAAATGAGGGCCATAACAGTACATCTGATTAAGCTCTTGGGAGGACCAAACAACATATGCTTTTAGTGGAAGAAGAGCTCTCAGTCACTATCAAATGCTATTTTCCTTTATTTAGTCTACATTTATAAAGCTGTGAGATGCTAATACTACAGGGAATTCAAGGACAAATGAGGTCCTTGGCCCCCAGGAAGCTGTCACTCTTGATGGGCAGAATACTAGCCTGGCAAATGGAAGGAACTATAACTCAGAGCCATATTGCAATGATGATATGGATAGTCTACTGAAGGGCTCCTGCCTTATGATGCCTCCAACCCTGAAGAATAACCTTTGCACTTTTTCTTGCCCACCCTATGATATGGTTGGGCATACTTTTAAGTGTAGTCCAGCTGTTCCCTGGCATCTGATCCAATCCACTCACCTTCCTCATGGGTCTCTGTCCTCTGGACCCTTCAATAACATTCTCCATGCCAATACTAACATTATGCAGCCCTTTCTTCAGCAGCAGGTCAACTGATAAAAGTCCCCAACTAAGCTCCTGGGAGGGAGTGAGAGCTCCTCAGCTAAAATATGAGCTACTGCACACAGCTTTATTGATTCAGTAAAATAAATCTCTGCAGGAGCTAATATTGACTTTGGCTATGAAAATGGAAGTGAAGAACCAACTGCATATTGATTGGGGAAGGAGCTGAGACTGGCTTTTGTATGATGGGGTGGGGGAGCAGGGATACTAGCTAAGGGGTGTCAGCAAAGGGGAGGCGAACCACTTCTGGCTTTCAGTGACCCACAGGGCATCCCTGGGCATGGGACACAGCTTCTTTATTCCTCGTGAGCTAAGGAGTAAAGGAGATCAGTGGTCTTCAAACACTGGCCTGGGGCCAGCACCAGATTGGTGATTTTAGAAATCACCAATTTCCAGAAGCATCCCTTGGAGCTTCTGGCTTGACAGTTGTAGTATGCTGTAGCCATGCACCATGCCTGGGCACTGAATGTGCAAAAGTCACATTAGCCCTCAGGCTGGATGCTAGCCTAGACAACTACTGTTAGTGCTGTTTCTTTCTAGTAACTGCAGGTGGGCCAGCTGCTCTGATACATAGGGTAATATGTGCGTTTTAAAAACAAATGACAGTAACTCCAGCCTGAAAGATACTTGCAGGTCTTTTATCCTCCAAATCATCAAATCATACCCCACCATCCCTAGGATGGTGACCTATTTAGGTATTTGCCTTCCTTGCCCTGGCTAAGCCCCATTTCCACCTGCTTGAATTTCTGTATCATCTGGAGTTCTATTTAAAGTCTGGTCCTGAGTCTTTCCAGCCTGCCCTGCCTAGGAATCCACTTGGGACAAAAAGGTACTCCAGCAGCAGAGCATCTGACTCTGGATCCATGTGTATGAGTGTGGATCCCTTTAAAACCCTGTTCGTCATTCATATGGAGGAGAGGGAGTTCTGACTGAATCGGAGGGCTAGGGCCAATCTTTGCAGTCATCTTTAATAGCCCTGTTGGGACTGAGAAGATGATATGGAAACTCAAGGGCTGGAAGTATCATCAGTGGTATGGCACTTGCTAATCATGCACAGGAGTCCAACTCCAGCATCTTTTTCCCTAACATTAACAATATAAAGCAAAACTGCCAAGGAAAAGGGAAGTCAAGGATTAGATGTAGACAGGACTTTCTGAGTTCTAAGGTTTGTCTTGCCCCAGGGACTACACACTACCTTCTCCTAGTGGCATCCTGCTGCATGAGCTGCCTTATATTCACACTTGGCACCCACACCCAAATCCAATCTGCATCTAACTTATTAATTTTGTGCTTCATCAGTTGGGGGCTACAGGAAACTTTTGCTTAGGCAGGATGAGGCTCTTCTAGTATGGCCTGACTCCTTCACTACAGCCTCCTCCACTTGGCTTTTGTGGGGTTTTTAATTGTGTGTGTATATATATATATATATATATATATATATTTTTTTTTTTTTTTTTTTTTTTTTGCCAGTCCTGGGCTTGAGCTCAGGGCCTGAGCACTGTCCTTGGACTTTCTCAAGGCTAGAGCTCTACCACTTGAGCTTCAGCACCACTTCTGGCTTTTTTCTATGTATGTGGTACCGAGGAATCGAACCTGGGTTCGTGCATGCTAGGCAAGCACTTTAACCACTAGGTCAAACTCCCGGCCTTAATTGTATATTTAATTATATAAGTAATGAATGACCACAATCCTAATGTTAAAAGGGTTCAACACTAAAAACTGAACACACGGCTCTCTACTACTCACACCTCCAAATGAGTGCTGTAATAGTTCAATTTATCCCTTTAGTCAGTTTTGCAGTGTAAATCCAGCCCATTGTGTCTTCCTTGTGAAAAGGAACGATGTGCTGGTTTGCAGGAATGACCCTGCTCATGGTCTTGGCAGACACCTGTTTAGGGATGTGGATCGGATGGCAGGGAGGAAGGTGGAGGGTCAGTGGTAAGGCAAAGTTGGAGTTGGGACTGGAAGGAAGGAGGTGTTCTTACCTTTCGGTCATCTTTGAAGGCATCAGCAGTGGCAGTGAAGTATGGGATGACCTTCTTACAGTGTGGGCACCCTGAGAGAAAGATGACAGAGTGTCACACACACTGGGAAGTTAGAAAGCCAGGGTGAATTTCTGGAACCACTCCACTGCCAGGGTCTATGTGTCAATCTTACCAACCTAACTACCTTCATGTCTGGTCTCACATGATAGAAGTCCCTGCACAAGCACTGGTACATTTCTGTTCTGGAATCTCTCATCTGCCACCTGTGCAAGAAATGGAGGTCACTGTGTCTGTTCTGCAGAAGCTGTTTTCAAACTAAGAAGAGCCATATCTAGGCCACAGAGGGAGCTCTGAGCTTAGCACTGAAGGCTTATACTTTGCTGCTAACTTCTTCCTGGCAACTTCTACCTTTGCTTTACATTTCAACCTTTCAGCCAGGGACCAAACAGCCTGGGTTAGACAGGGAAGGCAAGCTATAGAGTCACTATCAAACCCCACATCTCTTCACAAGTCCTGTACCAGGAAAAAGAACTATCAAAGTCAATGAAGGCTTGTGATGATGTTTAACTTATGTCGTCTGTGGTCTTGTCCCTGCATTACCCAGAGCCTGTCCAGCTGGGAGGTGTGCAGGCAGGAATCTGCTTGTATCACATTTAGTTCAGGAAGCCACAGGTGCTCTGGCCCTGCCTCTCAGTAAAATAGATGAGAACGCAAACCTATCACCTCTCAAGTATTCCCTAGATATGAATGAAAAGATGACAGCCAACTTTGATTTTACCATGATAATCAACTGATTGAAAATAAAACCAAACCAAACCACAGGTGAGGAAAGCCATATGTCTTATGGGGTGACCTGGCGCCAGGCACAATTTCTGATAAACAGCCTGCTTGTCTCACCTGAGGAAGGCAGACAGCTGACTTGCTGACTTGGGGAATTGAAATGGCTTTGCTCTTCTGCTTTCTCCTTTTTAGAATAAGATAATAATGACTGGCATTTCAAAGGGTTTTGTGAAACCAAATTAAGGCTAAGCTACAAATTTAATCTGAATTTAGCATTTGAGCTGCTTTCTAAGATGGGCAGGACCACCCATATGTCCTGGCTGGCAGAACAGCCAGCTGGCCTCAGAACATCATGGGGGTGGCAGGAGGAGGCTTACAGGGATTTTCCCAACAGCTGATGCAGAAGAAGCAGACCAGACCTGGGCTAGCTATGGGTTATCAGAATTAAAGGAGACAGAGTGCCTAGCACAGCCTACATGGCAGATACCAGATGGATGACTTTTTAATTGCCTAAGATGGCAATTAGAAATAACACTTGACTAATTTGACCTAACAGAGGGACAAAAAACTCAAATTCAGGGAAATGTCACAGTATAAAGCAGCAATGTTATATGATTTTCAAAACATTTAAAGCACACAATCTACTGGTTAACAACATGTGGTAAGGACTAACCCTGTGGACAGTTATAGCCACCTGAAAAGGGCACAGGCCCATTATCAGCATGAGGTTGGCTGAAAATAACCTATGTCTGGCCTTAAAATCTGGTTTTACTATTAATTCTAAGTATAAAGGTAACTGTCAGTCTCATGTACATTCCTGTACCATCAACTTAAAGTATGGAGACCTGTGATTAATGGCCTCTGTTGCATCTCATTTTCTCATTATCTGAAAGAAAGAGCATACAGATGAGTAAGTAAAAGGGAGGCTGTCTCAGTAAGTGCACGTCCCAGGAGGTGCCAGCCATGAGATATTTAAATCTGGGCTTTTAAAGTGAAGAAATGGAGAGGACAAAGCCTGGTGTGGGGATGGGTACTGCACCCCTAGAAATCAAGCTAGACTAGAAGGGCAGTCCCAATAGTGAGCAGGACAATGCCCAGCAGGAGGAAGAGCTGTGGAACCCATGTGGGCAGGGTATGGGGGATTTGAGATCTGGGGATAGCAGATATGGTGGAGCAGGAAAATGGCAAACAGGCAGGATATGAAGGGACAGGGTTTGTTTTTACTTTATACTTTTATCAGGTGTCTCCCTTCTGTGTGCAGTACTTACTTAAGTTTTCTTGATCTGTTTTGCTTTTTGTGCCAGTCCTAGGTCTTGAATTCAGTGCCTGGGTACTGTCTCTGAGCTTTGATTCCTTAATTAAGGCTGGTGCTTTACCACTTGAGCCACAGTTCACTTTGGCTTTTATGGCAGTTAATTGAAGGTAAGAGTCACATAGACTTTCCTGCCCAGGGTTGTTTTTTTTTTTTGTCGGTTGTGGGACTTGAACTCTGGGTCTGGTTGCTATCCCTGAGCTCTTCCGCTCAAGGCTACCACCCTACCCCTTGAGCCACAGCACCACGTCTGGATTTTTGGTGATTAGTTGGAGATAAGAGTCTCATGGACTTTTAATGCCTGAGCTGGCTTTGAACTGTGATCCTCTGATTTCAGCCTTTTTTTTTTTTGCCAGTCCTGGGCTTGAGCTCAGGGCCTGAGCACTGTCCTTGGACTTTCTCAAGGCTAGAGCCTTGAGCCTCAGCACCACTTCCAGCTTTCTTGTATGTATGTAGTACCGAGGAATCGAACCCGGGTCTTCATGCATGCTAGGCAAGCACTTTAACCACTAGGCCAAACTCCAGGCCCAATTTCAGCCTTCTGAATAGCTCAGATTATAGGCGTGAGCCACCACACCTGGCCCAGGTTGGTTTTGAACCATGATCTTCAGATCTCAGACTCCTGAGTAGCTAGAATTATAGGTGTAAGCCACCAGTGCTGAAAAGATTTTATTTTTTGGTGGTGATGGTATTAGGACTTGAACTCAAAGCCTTGTCCTTGGTATGTTTTTGTTTTTAATTTTTTATTGTTATTATAAAGGTGATGTATAGAGGAAAGCAGGTGTGTGTATATATATCTCTTTCTATATCTATTTTTAAAATAGGGTTTTAGATTTATGCGTAGGCTTCCCTGGTTCACAACCCTATTTGCACTTCTTGGGATGACAGACACACTTTTTATTGGATGAGATGATGAGATGGGGTCTGTCACACTTTTTTGCCTACCTAACTGAGATCCTCCCAATCTCTGTCTCCCAAGTAGCAGGGTTACAGGAGTGAGCCACTACACCCAGCTAGGTTCTTTACACGTGTGTGTGTACATATGTACACACACAGGTGCAAGTATATACTAAACCATATCTTTTATAGCTTTTTTCTTTTCCAGAGCCAGGGACCGAACCCAGGGCCTTGCGCTTGCCAGGCAAGGGCTCTTCCACCGAGCCAAGCTCCCGACCACTAAACCATATCTTATATAATATAAATGAGTAATATTTTCTAATATTATTATTTTGAAATCATTATTATTTTAATCATTAAAAAACAGAAAGGTTCTTTGTCCTTGGTCTTGCTACCACCATACAGATGAGAGAAAAATTGAGAAGAAAGATAGGGACTAAGTCCTTTGCTAGAAGCTGAGTTGCTATGTGACTCTGCCTTATGGATTACATTACAATAATTCTATCACAAAAGACTGGACGCCTCTAAGGGATGGAAGGCACATGATTCCTTCTCTTGTATCCTGCCCAGACCTTTGCCCAGCACAGGTCTATTTGATGAAGGAAGGAAGAGAAGGAGAGAGGGAAGGGGGGAGGAAGGAAGAGAAGACATTCTCAGTAGCCCATGGCAGTATATAAGTCCCTATGTCAGATTCCCTGAGATTCAGAACCAGCCTGCTCTAGCAGCCAGTGAAACTTTGTGTCTTTCAAGGGTCCTTCATTCAGGAACAATGAAGAGGAAGGCCTGCCTCTGGTCTACAGGCCTGGGCAATAGAAAGGGTTCATTTCTAGGGTGGAGTATATACTCTGGTCTTTGTGAAAGTCCATCTGGAGGCTGGTCAAGGACTCCTTCTTCTGTATTCACATGCTTGCTCATTGAGAACACTGAATCTCGTCTGTGACAGAGAAGGCCACTCAGACTGCAGAAAGGTCTGTCACTAACTGATCACAAGCCTTGAGGAAGTCACGTACAACCTGGTTCAGTATTCATTTCCTCTACCTAGAGGAAGATACTAACTTCTTAAAATCCACTCAAGTTTCTAGGCATACTTTAAGGACAAGTGAGGACAGCAAGAAGCTCTGTAACCGCAACTGAGGGAATAAATTCCACTCTGTGAAAAAAGGGCCAAAGCAGAGGGTCAGGGAGACTGTGGGATCTGAGGTTCATGGGATGGTGAGGTCTCCCGGACAGTGAGGTTGAGAAGAGAGATTATGGATTACTGACACTTAAACAGTCCGAGGTAGGAGGGGAGCAAACAGGAGGGCTGGCTACAACTGAGCAGGTTTATGACTAGATTGAGCTGCCTGGCTTCTCTGCAGATTGCAGCTTTTATTATCTTCACTCCATTAAGCTGAGCTGTAACCTGGGGGAGAGAGAGAAGGGCAACAGAAGAGTGGGAGATTCTAAGAACTTTTCTAAGTGTCAATTAACAACTTCAAAATAGGAATACATAAAAACTTGAGGTCACAAATGCCAATGTAAGCAGATATGTTCCTTCCTTCCTTCATTTCCTTCCTTCCTGCCTTCCTTCCTTCCTGCCCCCCCTCTCCCCTCCCTTCCCTTTCCCTCCCTCCCTCCCTCCCGTGCCCTCTCTCCCTCCCGTGCCCCCCCCTCTCTTTCTGCCAGTCCTGGGGCTTGAACTCAGGGCCTGCACTCTGTCGTTGGAAACTTTTTGCTCAAGGCTGGTGCTCTGTCACTTGAACCATAGTGCCACTTCTGGCTTTTTCTGTGTATGTGGTACTGAGGAATCAAACCCAGGGCTTCATGCATGCTAGGCAAGCACTCTACCACTAGGCTATGCTCCTGGCCCAGACATATCATTTTCTTAGCTTAGGCTTTGATTAAAATAAGACTCACATGGAAATTTGGGAATGAATGTGCCTGCCCTATGTATATCACTGCCCAAACCACAAAGAAGTGGGGAGTGGGAGGGGGACAGCATAGCAGAGCCCAGGGATGTAAGGAGAACTGACCCTGCTACAGGAGTCACAGAAGAAGGCATCTCCCAGATGAGGATGTGACCTAACGAAGCTGACAGGAGGCCCTGGGTTGTTAAGGCTCTCTCAGCCTCAAAAGAAACCTAGGAGCCAGCCCCCAGTGGAGATGATTCCAGAGTTGACTAGTGACTTCCCTGATGCCTGAGAGTGGGGGTGAGGAGGATCTCCTTGGCTGAATAAAGGGGATCAAATACATTAGTACAGGCTACTCACAAGGAGCATAGAACATGACCAAGGTATGTTTCTTCTTCTTCAGGGTGTCCCGGAAGTTGTCTCCTACCAGATGTAACACGCTAGTATGCTGCTCTTCCCATGTGGGCTCTGGGGGTGGAGGAGCCTCAGGGCTGTGGAAGCAGAGGTGTGGGGAGAAGGCATGAGAAGAGAGAATCACTACAGGCAGGAGTTGCCATCTCCAGTCACTTCAGATATTAATGAAGATCATTTGCATTCCTCTAATTTCATTAGAAAACATTGACGTAAACACCAAGGTGTACACCACACCATCACCCACAAAGATGCCTCCTAAGGAGCATTCTGTGGGGTTCTTTAGTGAAGAGATAGAGACATGTTACCATTTTAGGGCAGGACAAGGAGCCATTATCTCCTTGTCCAGAGCATAGAACCTCCTCCTCCTGACTCCCCAGCTGCCCCTTCCTGCCTCCCAAGGTTCCCAAATGACTTTCCATTATCTTCTGTTGCAAAGTCTTTTTTTCCTCCCTCTGAGACAGGGTCTCTGCAACCCAGTCTGGCCTCAAATTCAAAATCCTCCTGCCTCAGCCTCCCACAGGCTGAGATTATAGGTATGTATTACCACATCAAGTTCTCTGAAGTTTTTGTGCTGGTATAGTGCATAGGCTGAGGAGTGAGGAGTTAGGAGGGCCTGGGCACAAATCCAGATTACCTGCCAGCTGTGTGGGTTACTAAATTCCTCTGGTCTTCCATTTTCTTTGTTAAGCAAGGGCAGTGTTATCACTTCAAGAGCAGAGACAGTGTTATAAAGTACCTATTATGCCAGTTAGCTGATACGTGCGGAGAACTTGGAAGCTCTATACTCCAGGTGCTGAGTAAATGTCTGTAGGCAGGCATTTCCTCCCTACTCAACTGGAATTTTCAACTTTCCCTCACATAACAGATTCAGCTTGCTATAGTTTGGATCTGTAGTGACATCCCTGCCCCCACAAAATCTATGTGTTAAAGGCTTGGTCTCCAAAGTGGCAGTATTAGAAAGTAGAAACTTCTAGGACCTATTGCCTACCAACCTGGATTAAAACTTCCAAAACTGTTTCATAAATGAAATAAGAAAAGGAACTCTGACCTCTACTACTAGGCCAGATCTAGGGGCAAACATAAAACATGAAAGCAAGTGACAAAATCAGGTCTCAGGAAGCTATGATAAAGGAAAGATATCTGGTGGACCTGCTAGAATTATGTTTGGAAAAGACAGGGTTGGGGGCACTGGTAGGATGTTTTCAAAAGTTGTAAAGGTCAGAGATGGCTCAGGGCTAAGATGAGCAAGGACACCGCCTGGTAGTGTTGGGCATGGTAAGAACACATGGCTACTTTTGTCATAAGACATGGGATCAGCACAGGAGAGTGGCCTTCAGATGGGGGAAGTGAAATCTGGCAAAGCTCTTGTGGACCCTGAGCTGAGGACAGTGGCCTAGGGGCTGGCTGGGAATGTTGCTTAGTGGTAAAGTGCTAGCCTACATGCATGAAGCCCTGGGTTCAATTCCTCAATACCACATAAACAGAAAAAGCTGGAAGTGGTGCTGTGGCTCAAGTGGTAGAGTAGTAGTAGAGTGTTAACCTTAAGCAAAACAAGTCCAGGGACAGTGCCCAGGCCCTGAGTTCAAGCCCCAGGACTTGCAAAACAAAACAACAACAAAACAGTGGCCCATAAAGTTCACTTATCCCCTCCTGTGGCCTCCTGTGGCCAGTGCCAGAAGTCAGGATGTATCAAGACCATAAAACTTACTTCTGCATCCACTCAATAAACTTCTTCTTTGTTCTGAGTGCAGGCACTGCATTCTTCTCTCCATTCTTAAAATACTTCAGTGTAGGAAACTCTGAGATGTGAAATCTTTCTGCCAGGGCCTTGTTAACGGTGGCATCGACAGCTGCAAGGACACCAGAGCTCTGGGATGGGGGAAAGGCCAACCATGCGTTACAGCCTCAGACATGGTGCTAGCAGAAAGAGGAGCCCAGGTGCTGACCCCCAAGCTCCTCTGGGACTGGCTAGAATGTAACTGGGGATCCCTTGTCTCTGGCCTTGCAAACCTCAAAGAACAGCTGAACACTGGCATGGCCTTTATTTCCATGTGATATGTTGAGATGGGGCTTTTGAATCTGCTCCACTAACCATGCCGGGAAACTGGGGTCTGCTCCCAATTGTCAGGGTCTCAGAAAAAAAGCGTGAACTGGCGGCGGTCACCTGGATAAGGATAGCAACATGGTCCCACCGGCTTTCCGTCCACCCTCCTTCCATGGTAGGGGTCTCACCAATTTAACCAAGATGTGCCAACTTAGGGAACATGAAGTCTACAGGCACCCAGGGACAGGGATGGCTGCTTCAATGAAAGTCCCTGTCACAATTCTATATTCCATCAGCTGAATGGTTGGGGAACAGAAAAGAAAACTCACATCTGCTTCTCCATGAAGGACTTCTGCAGCACTCTCAAACTCTGGCTTCATTTTCTTACAGTGTCCACACCCTGTTGAAAGAGAAGAGAAGCTATCCCCATAGCATGGAGGCCCAGTGATGTCCCCTGTGTGTTTCCTTAGACACCATTCCTAGAAACTGGGTACCTGGGAGAAAAGATGAATGCTAGCTCAAAGAAAAGACTCTTCTCTCTTAATACATGGGGTGTGTTGGACTGGCAGGGGACCCAAGAGACAAAAATGAAAAAGTTGTACAGACAACACAGGCAACATGTATACAGCCCCAGCACTGCTCTAGTACTTTATATCCATGCATCAGCCCTACAAGGTAGGAACCAACATGATGATCCTCATTTTAAAATACACTAACAAAGGGTAGATAGATAGCTACCTGAGGCTGCCCACAGGGGCACCCAATAGAGCTGGGCTGAACCATAAGCAATTCACAAGGAGGCCACAGCTGTGGTTGGCATATGCCTTCTGCTACCACATTCTGGTCACTATTCCCATCTTTTCCCAACTTTGAATTGTGAAGAATTCACAGAAGGAAAGCTTCAGGGTGGGGAAGTTAAGTTCTGTTTGTCCCCATAGGAAATGGGATACAATTCAATAGGCACATTTACCTGACTTATTTTCAAACTGATAGTATTTTCTTGGAATAAAGATTCCTCTGCTCTATCTTGATGACTACATCATTGTGGCCAGACATCATGAAGAATAAGATTTGATACATCAATAAGAAAACAGATGTTTTGTACAGAAGACATAAGGGTATTAGAAAACCATTCTGTCTTGGCTCCAAATACTAGATGCAGCTGCAAGGTGAAGAAGGTCAGACTAGCTCAAGGCTGCAGGCTGTCCTCAAGAGGAGCCTGGCTATCTATCTAGGGAATCTGAATAAACCAGGCTAGGGGGATGCCAAGATATGACTCAGACTACAGGATTGTATGCTACTGTGTGGGATACTGATTGTTAGGAAAAAAGAAATACAAGAAAGGAAGACAAAGGAACAAGCCACATCACAGGAGACCTCCCATAACTTTCTGGTAGCCATCTGAACCACAGAATCAGCTCTTCTAATTCCCACAATGCTCAGCTCCAGGTGGCAGACAAGAGCCTCTCATTCCTAGTTTCGCCAGTTCCTAGTTTCTCCATTCTCCCCTTGTTCCTCAGGGACCAGAGGCTCTAGAGTGGCTATTCCCACTTATGAGAGAAAACCTAATTGACTGCTAGGCTCTGGGTAGTGTTGTAAAGGCTCTCCTCTCAAAATGAGCACTGGGACTGGATTCAAATATTAAAGTAACTCTGACAGTATCCAGTCCAGGGAGTGGGTAGCATTGTAAGCTGTATCAACATACTGGTTCTTCCCAATGGATCTACAGCAAAGCCACAGACTCACAACATGGAGGCTCTGCAAAGCCTACCAAGCAAGAAGAGGAGAATGGCAAGGGCATAGGTACACAGCTGATGTTATAAAGGGAGCTCCCCAATCCTACTGGGCTACAATGCAGAAGTAAGGGGAGAAAGAGTTCTAGCCCTTGAGCTCCTTAAACCTGAAGACAGAGGGCCGGGAGTTTGGCCTAGTGGTAGAGTGCTTGCCTAGCATGCACGAAGAGCCGGGTTTGATTCCTTGGTACCACATACTTAGAAAAAGCCAGAAGTGGTGCTGAGGCTCAAGTGGTAGAGTTCTAGCCTTGAGAAAAATCCAAGGACAGGGCTCAGGCCTTAAGCCCAGGACTGGCAAAAACAAACAAACAAACAAACAAACAACAACAACAACAAAAAAAAACCCCTGAAGACAGAGAGGACCATGGCCTTTGATCCAGGGAGAACATAATCCATACAAAATGCACTGGAGAAAGAGCCCTCTCTGTCCTTAATCTCACTCCTACAAACCAGGGAGCTGGCACTCCTTCTGTGTGTCCCTGCTACCCTCTGTACCTGCATTACATACCTATGCATAACAGGTAGAGTGTCAGGATCTCCTACCCTGTGCCTCCACCGGACAAAAGGAATGGTCATTTAATAGATATACAGTAAATATAGCAACAAAACGAATAGACTTATAGAGAAAGAACAAAGGTGACCAAGGCTGGAGAAGACTTGTAGGAGAATTCAGATGAAAGGCCCTTCCCCTTCCCTTCCCTTCCCTCCCTTCTTTTTGTGGGTCAGAGCTTGAACTTGGTCTGGGCATAGTCCCTGAGCCCTACCCTTGAGCCAATCCCCATTTCTCGTTTTCTAGAGGTTAATTAGAAATAAGAGTTTCAGGTCCTTTGTGCCCAGGCTGCCAGATCCTCAGATCTCAGCCTCCTGAGTAGCTAGGATTACAGGGAGCCACTGTGCTCAGCTCCCACTTGCCATTTTTCCAAGCAATCAGATTAAAAAAGGATTGTTTTGGAAATTGGATGGTTGTTTTCTTCATAGAAACAATTTTATACTTGGATCACAAACAGATTCCTCAGGAAAACCACAAAAGCCCATTTAATGGGATGTTCTGAAACATATAATGTTCAATGTGATTTCTATTTCCCCAAGCCTCCTCCAGATGGGATGAATGCATGTCAGAATCAGCTTGGAAGGTGGAACTGGCATCTCCCTTCACCTAGGGGGAGGGGGAGGAAAGGAGCCTTGGAATCACAGACACTCTGAGGTTGTAGGAAAGCTCCCTTCTTCTTCTCCTTCACCAATGAAACCACCATCTCCTTAATTTCATAAATAACTCCTGAGGAATCCTGGAATCCATCACTGGTTCTGAGAACTCAAAGTACCAGATTAGACCAGGACAGAGGAGGGCCAAGCAGATCCCTTTCCCAGGGAGGTGTGAGGAAGAATAGAAGGCTGCCCACAGCTACGCTGGTTCTAGCATTCACCCATGCCCATCCATAAGTCAGCAGCAAATGGGACATTCTTTAGAAAGTTCTACTAATTTAACATGAACTTAAAATGTTTAATACTAAACTGGACACCAATGGCTCACACCAGTAATCTTAGCAACTTAGAAGGCTGAGCTCTAAGGATCACAGTTTGAAGCCAGCTTGGGCAGGCAAGTCTGAGATTTTTATCTCCAATTAAAAAAGTCCTAAGTGGAGCAGGGGTTCAAGTGTTACTAGAGTGTTAGCCTTGAGCACAAAAACTCAGGGACAGGGCCCAGGCTCTGAGTTCAAGCTTCAGGACTGGCACAAAGAGAGAGGAGAGAAAAGAGTGGAGAGAGAATATAAATATTCGAATCTAACACATTTTTGAAAAAAGAATAAGTCATTCTGTAGGGATTACAGTGGGATGAAAAAGTTCTACAATTCTAATGGGGATCCACAACCTGCATCTACCCACACATCAGGGCTACCTCCCTTCCTGTTCCTTGCCTGAAGTGACCACCTCATTTTACTGTTCTCAGGCTGACTTCCCCTGGGGCAGAATTAGGTGGTCCACTCTTACATAGGAGATATGGAGAAAAGGAAACTCAGAGGCACTCCAGCTGCTGTGGACTTCTACCCTGGACAGAAGGAAGTGAGTGAGCCCAGCAATCTTCAAGTGCCACTATCTTGAGGGCCAGCTTGGCCCAGTGGCACACAGGGCAGAAGATGGTCCTATGAACACATTATCTTTAAACATGATGTGGCTAGTGCTGATATCCAGCCAACTTTGGCAGCATCCATGATCACACACACACACACACACACACACACACACACACACACACACACACTCCAGCAACAATATATATGGGGCTTAAGCTCAGGGTTTGGCACTGTCCTTGAGCTTTTATGCTCAAGGCTTGTGCTCTACCATTCTGAGCCACAACTCCACTTCTAGTTTTCTGTGGTTAATTGGGGATAAGAGTCATAGACTTTCCTGGTTGGAATGGCTCAAACCAACCTTCTCAGATCTCGCTTCCTAAGTAGCTAGGCCTGGGCCATTGGCGCTCAATGAGGACTAAATGTTTTCTAGGTAAGGATCATGCCTTGCATCAAAATGGTGCTAATTTGATTAAGTCTCTACTTTGTATAGTTTGCAGCCAAGACAGTAACAATGCACACAAGGTCCCTCCCAGTTGAACACTCCCTCTGCTTCTTACCAGGTCTGGAAAAGGTCTTTAGATATCTCCAATATCTATGGATTTTGTTGAAATGGTTTCTATATGTATGTACCCTAGTGTTTTCCTGATAGCATTAAGATTTTCAATTCTCCTTCTTTTTTCCTAACCAGGGGCTATAAACTTCTGAAAACAAGTGTTTATGGTAAGGAGACTGGGTAGGCCCAGAGAAGAAAGGATTGGTTGGGTATCACCTTCCTTGACATTGGCATGTCCTGAGGAGCTATGGTGGTAGATGGTGCCAGCCATTACCTGACCCCAGCTTCCTAGGTCTGGCTGTCAGGATGTCCTGGCTGTGTGGCTGTGGATTAAGGGAGGAGGGTTAGATGTGGGGAGGGGAGTTCTGGCCATTTGTGTTTAGTGTCCTCATTGTGATTTGATAGGCCATTAAGTTTTATCACCAAACTTTCTTGTTGGGTTTTTATCATCTGTGTAGGTGCTCTTGCTCTAAGTCCATGATCTATCATGGAGGTCTGCACACCAATCCTCAATCATACTCTCTTCTGGCTGCGGGAATGCTGGCCTCCTGTTATCACAAAGCCCTCTGCATTTTGTTACATTCAATTATTCTTATTTTATTAGCTATGGATGCTGGAACTAGAATTTTCCAGAGAATCAGATTAAAGCTCTCTGTTAGCCAGGTTCCTGGTCAGTACCTGAGACTTGAGATGATCCTGACTATTGTCTGGACTAGAATTTGGCTGGCACTTGCCAGGGTGGTAAGTTTACTACAAATGCTAATATACTCACTGATGTCTGGACATTGATTGCAAAGGGCACTACAGAGATTCAGGGTTCTCTCAAGTCTTCCAACTACCTACAGACCAAAGCTGACTCGCTGATACAAAGACCTCAAGGAAGACTCAAAAACTGATGGATGTCTCTATTCATTCCAGCTCTGTTCTCACAGAGCTTCCCCCCCCCCCAAGCCTACACACTAATGCCTAATATGGATAAATAAGTCTTTAAATTTTTATTTCCAGGTTTCAGTCCTGAGGAAATAATGTGACATGTGGACCAATAATGTGACATGTGGAAGTGTTCTTTGCAGTATGATTTATAATGGGAAATTCAGTAAACAACTCAAACCCTCAACATTATATTGCTTGTTAAGCAATTTATGGTGCTATATGATTGAATGTTATGTGGCCACCAAAAGTATATATAAAAAGGTATTTTTAGTAACAGAAGATAATACAAGATGACAAAAAAAGACAATGTAAAGGAAAAAGAAGTATAAAGGCCTAAAAAGAAATAAAGTACAATTTATTTCTTTTATCTGGAACACAAGCAAATGAAAACTTCAGATGAGATGAAATGAAAAAACAAAATATCTTAATAAAAGCTAGAGCACTGTTTTCACATTCCAGGCCAGACTTTCTAAGCAACCCAAAGGAGAAGATGGGAAAGCAGACTTGCAGAATGGCTCAGTGGTTAGGCACAGCATCCATCACTGCTTGGGTTTTAATGCCAGCTATGCTGTGTGGACTAAGTCTGCATTGAGGTCTCTGTGTGTGGGCTGTGTAGACTATGTGGAATAACTTTTCTCAAAGTTTCTTGGCTGTTAGGACCTCTCTTTATCTATAAAGTTGGAACAATCATGATATCAGTTTCAAAGGATTTGTTGTAAAGATTGTATGGGTTAATATACAGAAAATGCCTAGGACAATGCCCAATCCATAGAGGTGCAGCTATGATTTGGCTACAAAAATATAAAGCACCATAAACCAAGTTAAAGGAAGCAACAAAGAAGAGCCAGGAGTTTGGCCTAGTGGTAGAGTGCTTGCCTAGCAAGCACGAAGACCTGGGTTCGATTCCTCCGTATCACATATCTAGAAAAGGAAGCAACAAAGAGAACATCAAAGAAGCAGGAGGAAAAAACATAAAGATTAATATCTATAATTACAGAGTTCTAGGTTAGAAGAAAAACACAGCTCAGTAGAAAAGTGGGCAAAAGGGATGAATAGGTAGTCCACATAAGAAATTTTAAAAGCCTGATATTACGATGTAAACCACAAAATGTTCCAGCTGAGGGTGCTATTGGAAAGTAGTGGGACTGCAGGAGGTGGGACCTGGTGGAAGGAGATGAGCTCACATGTATTAGGACCCAAGTCCCTCCCTCTCTCCACTTCCCTGCTGCCATGAAGGGAACAGGCTGCCATCTCATGTGCTCCCTGCCACAATGCTGTCTTGCCACAGGGCTAAGCGACCACACACTAAAACCTTTGGAACCATGAGCCAAAATGAAACTTACCTTCATTTAAGCTCATTTTCACAGGCATTTTGCAGGGTAATGGGAAGCGGATGAACATAGCTGGTTACCACACGAAAGGACATTCTACTTTCCCAGAGGTGAGAGAAAGCAGAAAAGCTGTGCGTTAACCAGTTTAGCAGAAATATCAAAGGCTGATATATCCTGTTGCAAGGGTGCAGATTCTACAAGACACTGCTTGGTAACAGTAAACCCTTTCTGGGAGATAATCTCTGGCAGTATCTACTAAAGTTCCAGCACTGACTCCATGGTCAAGCAACTCCACTTTTAGAAATTAATCCTAAATAGTGAAACAAAAGCCATATAATGAATGATTGTTGTCCTTAATGTACTATGTTGTCTCTCATCTCCTTTGCTGTCCCTTGGTTATCTCATATTGGTATCTCACTTTGTTATCTGATATATTGAATTTATTTGTATTTGGATATTTGAAATTTGATAGGGAAGGGGGGAAAACCAAGATGGGTGGGGGGCGTGGGGGGGAGGGAAACGGGTACCAAGACATGTGAAAGGGTATCAATGTATGTGAATTAATGCACCTTCCATCTGGCAAATATCATGTAACCCTTTTACTAATTACAATAAAAAAAAAATTAATCCTAAATATTTAGACCAACATGTCTAAATTTGGATAGAATACCAGGGGATACCCTAAAAATATTTATATGTGTTCTCTTGCATGGTTTGAATAGTGACTGTAGACAAATGTCTGTCAATAAGGGACTGAATTAAAATTCATAGCATACCTGAATGAAAAAATACTACTTAGTTGTCAAATAATTGGGATAGGTATGCCAACAGCTATATTTACATAAAAACATCTTTAAGACCTGCACTGGTAAATGAAAAAGGAAACCAAATCACAGAAAAATGGATAGGAAATGATCCTGTTAACAAAGGAAAACAGTCCTGTAACTTAGGTGAAATATTACAGAGGAGGGCTATGCCAACTTTTGTACTGGCCTACCTTAAGAAAGGAGGGTTTCCTTGCCTGCACTGAATTCTTGTGTACCCCTTGAACCTTGTACTGTCAACAACAAGAAAAGGGCAATATTACTCTTAAATTACTTGTACAATTTTTTTAGTCATGGGGCTTGAACTCAGGGCTTGGATATTGTCGCCCTAAAGTTTTAGTACTCTACCTCTTTGAGCCACAGTGCTACTTCTGGTTTTCTGGTAGTTAATGGAGATAATATCCCAGACTTTCCTGCCTGGGCTGGTTACGAACTGTGATGCTCAGATCTCAGATCTCAGGATTACAGACGTGAGCCAATGGTACTTGGCTACTTGCAATTAAGGAAATGAAAAAACAAAAATATTATAACGAAAGATAGGGCAAAAAAGGGTGTTTTAGTGCATCATGGCTACATAAATCCATACCTGTGTTGACAGAAGGCCAACTTTACTATTAATTTATAAATAAAAGTTAAAAGAGGGAAAAATAAGAGGACTACAAAGAATGGTGCCCAGAAACAAAGTGGTTGTCTCTGAATAATAGAAGAGGGGTTATTTTTCTTCATCATTTTTCTTCATTTTTATTTTTTTTTTAATTCTTGTTAGATTTTTAAAAATAAAGATCACCTATCACTTTGAGAGTAAGACTAAGATAAAGCAAAAAGTTAAAAAGAAGGAGTTGCAAAGAAAATCTGAAGGCTGATAGAGATCTACTTCTAGAGACAGCCCAGATGCATAAAAGGTAGGCTGGAACAATGGCTTCTCATTCACACCCCGGGCAGGTGAGCTGGGGCAAAGAAAACATCTCACTTTGGGCTTGCCCCTAAGCCAAGGGACAGATGGAGCAGGGGATAGACAAGGACAAAGGATGGGCAAAGCAGTATGGTTCCTCAACAGCTTTTTCCTGAGCCTGCATGTATGTCAATGTGCCCACAGAAGGACAGGCTGCTCCTCAGGGATATTCTTTTTCATTGCTTTTAATCCTCTAGTAATGCTTGCTCAGATGGTATAACTACACCATGTCCTGTTCCAGGAGTATGTGGTGAGGGATGGAAAGCAAACAGGAAAAGAAGATGAGCAATAGTAGACTCTTCTCACTCAGAATATTATGGATATAAATAAAAGGCACAAGAGTGGGGCAATGGCCAATGTCCAGTAGACTTTATGTTTTGTGGGATCAGAGAACTAACTGGGCCTGTAGCCATAGCCTCCTACATCCATGTCAAGCCCTGAACTGCAGTACAGGGGTTGGCCAAGTGTAAAACGAAGGGCCAGGCTTCAACACACACAGCACCATGCATATAACCATGCCTTGCTTACTTTCGTTAGGTTACTCTCATAGTCCAGCTCCTGGAGGACAGAGTACAGAGGACAAACCTGGCTGTAAATGGTGAAGTAACATGGGGCAGGCTAGAGCTCATCCATGTGGAGAATGTGCTTGGAGGCTGCCTATGCTGACTAATTAAATGACAATCACTACAGCAGAGAATCTGCATGTGTTCTAACTGTCTAGCTGGGAAAAGAAGGGATGGAAGACCGTGAGAACCATGGAGTATAAGCTGAGTGGTAAGAAAAGAAGAGAGGGCCAGGAGTTTGTCCTAGTGGTAGAGTGCTTGCCTAGCATGCAGGAAGACCCGGGTTCAATTCCTTGGTACCACATACATAGAAAAAGCCAGAAGTGGTGCTCTGGCTCAAGTGGTAGAACACTAGCCTTGAGGAAAGCCCAAGGATAGTGCTCAAACCCTGAGTTCAGCCCCCAGAACTTGAAAAAAAAAAAAGGGTTTGATAAAGAAGGTCTAGATTATCAATGCTATTTAGCAACCAGGGCCTGGGTGCTTTCATGCCAGGAACGAGAAGTAAGACCACATACATGTCATCATAGTTCAGGCAGAAGAGCAAGCAACTTGGTTCTGAATCTACAATTTTCAGGAGGCACCCAGCCAGACAGGCACAGGTCAGAGGAAAGCTGAAGACACAGTCTCCCTGGTCTTTCAAAGAGAGATCAGGAAAGAACTAATGCTGGCTTGAACATTTAGCTCCATTTGTAGAAATAACACCATAAAGAAAGACCATGGTTCTTTCTGGGAAAAACAATCAGGAATTATCTCCATTTTCTTTTCTATTCTTTACCTTATTTTCTCTTTGTAAAATGTATATGAATAGCCACCTATAATCCTAGATACTCAGGAGAAGCTGAGCAGTAAAGTTCATGAGATTTAACCTCCAAAAACCAGATGTGGAAGAGGGTTCAAGTGGTAGAGCACTAGCCTCGAGAAAACAATAACAACAACAACAAAACTCAGGGACAGACTTGGTCCTGAGTTCATGCACCAAAGTAAGTACTGGCACCAAAGAATAATAAGTATATTAATTTCTTTTGTAGTTAGCTAAGAGCCATAAAACATTCTTTTTAGTTGGAACTTTACTATTTCGGTCTATTAAGATGCTTTAAAATCTTCCTTTTTTTAAAAAATGAAGGCATGGTAATTTGTCAATCTAGTGATCCCATTCCAAAACACAAACCAAGCACATCCAGCCCTCCAAAGTAGAATCAATATTCTGCTAAACTGACAGATCCTAACTTGTTTTTCTAAATCTCCAAGATGCTCTGGTCTCAAGCCATTCCCAAGCCTGGGATCTGCACCTGTAATGCTGTGTCTTCCAATATTCACCTTTTCTGTACTTGTGAAACCTGAATACTCTGGTTCTTCCCAGGCTGAGAAGCATGCTTCAAGATAAAGGAGAATATAGAGAGATATTCAATGCAGTTACTAGTATCTGACAGGAACATTGATGGGTAGTCCATCATGTTTTGCTTAATGTCTCTCACTCTGCAGTTAAGAGCCACAAATGATCAGGAGGATCAGTAAACTCTCTTGACTCAGATAGGAAAGACAGACACATGGAATTGGTCTTTGGAACATCCCAAATAAAGAAGCAGAAACAGCTAGTCAGAATCTGTCCTATAGTTGGGACAAGATTACAAGCAGGGTAAATGCAGTTCAACCTAACTTCCCAAACAGCTTGTTCCATCAGAAACTGTCTTTTTTTTGCCAGTCCTGGACTTGAGCTCAGGGCCTGAGCACTGTCCTTGGACTTTCTCAAGGCTAGAGCTCTACCACTTGAGCCTCAGCACCATTTCTGACTTTTCTCTATGTATGTGGTACTGAGGAATCGAACCCGGGTCTTCGTGCATGCTAGGCAAGCACTCTACCACTAGGCCAAACTCCCAGCCCCAGAAACTGTCTTTGAGACACATTCTAGCTGGGGAGTCTGCAGTACTACCAGTGGTGCTCTAACAGCAAGGATCTTCTAAATATGTCTAACCATAGGGATACTCTCACTAAGGCCCTAGCAGACCTGGAGGTATCCCATTCTTAAGGCTTTCTTTGTCCCTGTCCTGAAAAATTGGAGGGTCTCTGGAACTTGAAAAGAGCTTTTTGACTGCTTTTAGTAGAGCCACAGGAAATGCTTTTCCTTTGTAATCTTTAAAAAATTTAGCATAAGGGCTGGGAGTTTTGCCTAGTGATTGAATGCTTGCCTAGCATGCACGAAGACCCACGTTCATTTCCTCGGTACCACATACATAGCAAAAAGCCAGAAATGGTGCTGTGGCTCAAGTGGTAGAGCTCTAGCCTTGAGAAAGTCCAAGGACAGTGCGCAGGCCCTGAGTTCAAGGCCCAAGACTGGCAAAAAAAAAAAAAATCAGCACAGTAAGAAAGGAGTTAGGAGAGTCCACTGTATAAATGATCCGTGGATTATCCAGTTTCACATGATGCTGCTGGAAGGGGAGACTGGATAGGATCCCAGGGGTCCAGCCTCAATCCTATTCCCAGATTCAATGGCCCTTGAATTGAGAACCATCATTGGATTCATGAGCAGAAGACAATTTGCTATTTCTCTATGCAATAGTCTTCTTTCTTTCTTTCATATATTTTTTATTGTAATCAATAGAAGGGTTACATGATATTTGCCAATAGAAGGTGCATTAATTCACATACATTGATACCCTTCCACCTTGCAATAGTCTTCTTATCTGCAAAATGGAATAATCATATTCATTTTGTGGCACTGTGGGTAAGAAAAAGATGGCCTTTCAAGAAGCCACTGTATCACCACAGGGTGATGCACAACTAATAGAGTCAGAGCCTTATGCTAAAGATTAATCATGGTACATGGCTCTACAGACCAGAACCCTGCAATTATGACACTGATCCAGGAAGCACATACTTCTGGGTTTTCTTTCTCTTCCTCAATCTCTAATTCACCATTACTGGGTCAAAAGACCTGTCAGGAGGTTGTGAAAGAATACCCACATATGCTCACCTTGTCTCATGTAATGCTGAGATCCAGTTCTTTACCCATTGGACCAGCCCTTCCCCATGCATCCCCCACTAACTCCATATCTGGAACTACTGTCTCCTTGTTCTCACCCAACTCTTTTTCATACCTCTAGGAGTAGTCCCCCCCGCCTTTCCCGCTCCCCCCCCTCGTAGTTAATTTTCCATACTCCATAGGTGTGGGGAGGACACAGGTCCAGAAAGATCCTGACCTACAAACCTTTCAGATACTATTGTATGCACATGTTACAGCAGTGAACAATTTGACTTCCTGGATTCACTGTGGTCATCTCAGACTGAGACTGAAACCAGCTAGGGAAGAAACATTCTAGACCTGAGGAGATGAGGCTCAGGTTCTTGCATCACTTTGCCTATTCAGCTACCAGACAAGGACCCCAATAGGGGAAAAATAAAGGGAGTTCATTGCTCTAGGTAGTCTGAGGATACTCCCAGTCCTGACTCCTCCAGCTTATGCTGGCTTGGGAGGAAGATACTCAGGTCTGAATGGGCAGAACCTCACTAAATTCTTACTGAGGGACACATACAACCTGATGAAGGCTTCTGTGCAGTTCCGGCATGATGCTGGATGGAGACCTTGCCTGACCATGGAGACCTTGCCTGACCATGGAGACCTTGCCTGACCAACTGCATACCCTCAATACCTAACAAGTCAAGGCCTCAAGTCCCAGTGGTATGAATCCTGCTCTGTGGAGGGGACAGGGGAGCAGAGTTCCACTCACATGGGGCATGGAACATGACGAGGACAGAGGAGTGCTCCTTCACAAACTGGTCAAAGTCTTCATCGGTCAGGTGATAAACGGAGCCGCCCTCATCTGCCCAGGGAGTCTCGGGGACCTGGGGCTGTGGCGGCTGTGGACTGGAAGACCAAAAACAGGCAGAGCTCAGAGCAAGCCCCAGGCTTGAGCCCCCTTACAAATCCAGCCCCCTGACACAAAGTTCCCACTGACTCAGCATGTCTTACTCCTGGGCTTCAGCCTCTTACAAAGTGAAAACTGGCCCTGGAGGAGAAGCCAGGGAGTAGGATGGCCTGCCCACCTCTACCTTCCCACCAAAGTTCCAGAGAGGTATTGAGATGATAACCTGATATAAATGGTGGCTTTCTGCTACCCTTTCACTTGTCCCTAGGAAACAGGGAGTCTGCTAGCTCTTTAACACAATTGTAAACTATCAAGATTAAACAGTCACAGGGGAGGGTGACCTCTGGATTAGCTCAGTATTGCATTCAGTGCTGCACACAGGGCTGGGGAGGAGAGGAGGGAAAATGGGTTTATGCACAGGTAAGGTAGGAAGAAACATGGCCAGGGGTCTGAAAAAGACCACATCTGGGTGAAGGAAAAGCTGATACATGAGGGCACAGTGGCACAGAGTACTCACTGACCAGCTTGAGGAAAACAAGATTAAGGAGTGTCCTACCTCCAACAGTGTTCAATGCCACCTCACTATTCCTCCCAGAATAACAATATAGGTGGTTATCCCAGTATCCTCTGTCAATTCCATCACTCATTAGCTGCAAACCTGAGGCACCCCTGACTTCTCAAGAGCCTGTTTCCACCAGGTGGAATCACGCACTGACAGCTATGCCCCAGTACTATGAGAAGGTTCACAGATACTCTCCTGTGTCTAGTACAAGATGGCTGGTGACCTAAGACTTCTACTCCTTTACTGCCAAGCACCTCTGCTAAAGCATCCTAATGCAGCTTTAAGAAAAAACCCTTAAGATGACAAAGGTGAAAATATAGCCATTGTTTCTGGCTTGTGAGAACCTGTTTGGCAGGAAATGTTTTAAAGTCTAGCAGTAAGGGCTGGAGAATTCATCACAGAGCAAGATAACTCATATAACAGACTGCCAGCATCCTGGCTCCACACTCTACTACAGAAGCCCACACTAGTGCTGCTGACTGGGCATACTGGCAACCTTAGACTTCCTGGTCCCAAGAAATGGGAAAGTAGCAGGAAGTCGTAAGCCATTTCTGCCCATGCATGTCTAGTGGCTGATGAGACAGGGTAGAATTGAGCTTGGAATGAGTCACCAACAAGTCTCAAACAATATCATGAAATATAGCTTCCTATTCTTGGCTTGAAATGCTAACCATTCACATATCTCTAATTCTATGAATAATCTGTCTTTACAGTACACCTGCATACATACCAAGTTATGTATAGTTATGCACATTTAAAAATATTTAATATAGTGCTGGGAGTTTGGCCTCGTGGTAGAATGCTTGCCGAGCATGCACAAAGACCCAGGTTTGATTCTTCAGTACCACATACATAGAAAAATCCGAAAGTGGCTCAAGTGGTAGAGCTCTAGCCTTGAGAAAGCCCTAGGATAGTCTTCAGGACCTGAGTTCAAGCCCCAAGACTGGCCCCAAAAAAATCTAATATATATTATTTATTGTAGAAGAGATTAGAAACAAGCCAGTGTGCATTGGAAGATGACAGGTCAGGTACACCATGCTCCATCCCCATCTGGAGGGCTGAGAGCTGAAGGAAGAACAAGAACTCTCTATATGCCCACACAGAAAAACTGCTTGAGATATGCTGACTCTTGCATAAAAGGTCACTAATGGACGTGGAGGTGTGTGGCTCAACTGGTAGAGGGCCAGCCTTGAGTGAAAAAAAATATACTCAGTCGCATTTGCTTGCAACTCCCCAAAGAAAGACTAAGAATATATGAGAAGATGGGCCGGGAGTTTGGCCTAGTGGGAGAGTGCTTGCCTAGTATGCATGAAGACCCAGATTCGATTCCTTGGTACCACATACATAGAAAAATCTGGAAATGGTGCTGTGGCTCAGGTGGTAGAGCTCTAGCCTTGAGAAAGCCCAAGGACAGTGCTCAGGCCCTGAGTTCAAGCCTCAGGACTGGAAAAAAAAAAAGAGCGAGAAAGAATATGAGAAGCTGAAGCTGTAGATGTCACCTAAGTGGTAGAGCACCTGCCTATGGGCATGACACCTTGAGTTCAAAGAAATGAGCTGCATAGAAGTTGTTCCCTATAAGGTGTGGGAAGGAGAATACAAAGGAGGAGAGGTGTTGAAGTGAGACTTCAATGTGTACTTCTCATCTTAAATTTTATTTTCTGTGAATGTAAGCTATTAAAACATCAAAACAAAAATTTAAAAATTCAACAAGAAAATAAACAAGACAGAGAAGCAGGAGCTGAGTAGGAACACAATCATAAGAAAGTAAAAAATATGTAGTCAAACAGGGAGTAGAATGCACTCTAAACCCACTAAAAAAAGTAGTAGAGGTTAAAAAAACCATGAATCCACTGGAGCAAAAAGAACAGAAAACATCAAGCAGAAAAGAGTAAAAGAGGTCAGAAAACCAACATAGTGCAACAGAAGGCAGAAACCACGCCTTGAAGCAGTGCTGCAGCTGGGCTGGAAACAGAAGCTGGAACTGAAAACTGGAGCAGTTACACCTTAGATATATATGGGGATACACCCATTCCCATTCAGCAAACAAGCAGTTTACTGCAGGATGGGCACAGTGATAAGAGACATGATAGAAAGAAGGAGGAATTGTAAGTCTGAGCCTGAAGCACTGAAGTATGCTTTTCACTATATGTCTCTTCTTAATGGAAAGCTCCCTGAAGACTGGGCCTCTTTGTCATTTCTTTTCCTGTTGTATCTAATACATAGCAGACACCTAATAAATGCTTGTTGAATACCCGAACGAGAGAACAATACGTTTAAAAAGTAGTTCAAAGTAGATATGTTAAGTTTGTTGGGGAGAAAACATGAGAGTACCCAGTAATTATCCTCAAACATTTCAGACTGCTTCGAAAAATAAATTTTCTATGACTTAAAGACAAAAACCAACGCCATGCCATAGAAGCTCCAGAGAAAGAAATTAACTCAGTGTAAGGAAGACTGTTCTATTTATAGTAGGTGATCGGGACAGAGCAGAACTGGGATTTAAAAGACCTGCGTGAGCTCTATTTCTACCTTTAATCAGATCCAGGAACCTAGGTAAGCAAATCCTACTTAAAACATCCACCATGGCTGAGAGTGTGGCTCAAAGGGTAGAATGCCTACCTAACAAGCATAAAACCCAAGTTTAAATCCAAATATCAACAGGGAAAAAAGCCTCAAAACATAGGCCAGTGTCCTTTATGATCCTTTATCTACCTCTCAAGTTCACTTAAGCAGACATAGACATGACACATTTTAGAAATATAGAAAGCCCTGCCCAAATGTTCCTAGATACCCTGCATAACCTATACTAAAACAGCCAAAATAAATGGGCAACTTTGAGATGAGGAAAAGGCACTGGGGGTAGGAGGAGGGGATGACTGCCAGGTCAGGTTTGCTGATTTTTCTGTGTCTTTCCAGTCTCTAATGTGGTGTGTTCCGCAGATTGGAGGAGGAGGATGATAGCCAAGGCACTCTAAAACTGAAAAGGCCACACAACACCTCCTATTTCAGGAAAGTTTGTTTGCCAAAAACAGGAAGAGGCAACTTGGAGCATTCCAACACAAAAACACTTGATGTCTATTTCAGTTTGCTTCTTGTTGGTATTAAAATATACAAGATGGGATGCACAGCTAGTCATATACAGTATGTCCTTATACCTGCCTGCATAGCTTAACTCACCATTGTGAGCTCTGCCAGCAGGGGATGGAACCCAAGGCCACCAGAAACATCAGGAGGTACAACTGCCATAATTATTCTGTGGGTAGAGTCACCAGACTTCATTCTTGAACTTTCATAAAGAGAAGTCAGCCAGGCTAGATGTACCTTTGTCCTGCACATAAGCCCCAAAATGACTCAAAGCCAAAGGAGAGGCCTGAGGCATAGGGAAGAGTGACATCACTACCTGCCAGGATTTAAGAGAAAAATTAGACTTAGAGCAAGCCAGGAAAACTGCATGTGGAACTAGGTCAGAAAAAAATCTAGAAGGAAATTTGTCAAAGTATCATTTTTGGATAATGGGGAAGGAAGAGGATTTTTGTTTCACTAAAGTTTTTTTTTTTAATAATAAGCATATCTCACTTTAATATCCTTAAAACTGAGGAAGACTGAAAAATTACGCTACCTGCCTGCACAGTAACATTATGAACTCTTACTGGGGGACATTATGTCTGACGCTCACTGGGTATCAACAGGAGATTCTCTACTGGGGATGTGGACTGCAGTATACCCCAACCCAGAGTGCTCGTGGCTGGCAAGGAGGTGTTACAGGGATCTGCAGATGTCCCTTCTCTTTCCTGGCAGGTCCTCATGTCTAATCTCATGCTGCTGATCACCAGTGCACCACAGGCTGCTAACAGAGGTTCTTCTCTGGTGAGAGGAGGAGGAACTGGGCAGTGGGGACACAACTCTGCAGCCAGGCAGCCAGGGTGTGGGCAGGCCAGAGCAAAGAGAGGGAGGGAGCTGGATACAGAAAGGAGGGTGGCAGGCTCCAGCGGGGAGATAATAACTTGTCACAGAAACTCCACTGATGTGCTCCCCTTGGATTGGGCTAGCAGGTGATTCTGAACATTTTTTTTTCTTAAACACCAAACCTTATCCTTCCACAGAGATATGAGGGTGTTTTGAAGCCAGAAAAGGTTAGAGAAGGGGGAGGGAAGCAGACAGATTTTATGCTTTGGTGACAAATGAGATTGCTATTTGTTGAAACCTTCTCCCAAAGCAGAGTGAGCTATGTCTAGCTGGAGGAGAGGACATGTTTATTATCAAGTGAAAAGGAGGATAGGAGAGTGAAAGCCCAGTTAAGACAATGAACACATAATAATGGGGAGCAGCCTTCCCAGGCAGGGGCTGAAAATGAGGGCACTGATAGGGACAGAGATGTGAATATGCTTCTAAGAAATGAAAGATGCTATGCAAACACAAGGCTGCACTGGCTGCTCATCTCCCAGGCCTCTGGGGTGGGGAATAGCAGAGGACAGGGTTTCAACCTCTGGAAACCCAAGTTTATTTCTTATTAAAAAACCTAAAGTCTACCTTTTTATCATTCTGAAAAATACACCATGCATCCATATCTTAGGGTATCTAATTCTTCACTCTGGATTTTTAAATATTCCAAGCTGGTAGAACTGTGAAAGGGGTAGTCCTCCAAGCAGAGCTCAGAAGGGGCTGAGCCAGGCCGTGGGGAGCAGCTGGAAGGTGGCATCAGGCTGCAGGGCTCAGTGCTGGCTTTGTTTCTGCTCTCTGCTCTCAGGCAAGTTGCTTCATCAGTGCTTCAGTTACCTCATCACCTAAACAAGGATAATAATCATAACATCTCCCTGACAAGGCTATTGTGAGCATTAAGTGGGAATCCTGGTGGAGCATCTAGAACAGTATTGGCCACAAGAGAGATCTCAAAATATTTGCTGTTTTATCTGTAGAATTACATACAAATAAAGAACACAGAGTGCAGGGCAAGTAGCAAAGGGGGTGAGTGCTCAGTGGGGGTGACTTGGGAGGCTCCAAAAGACACTGAGTCTGCATGAAGGTGCTGGTGCAGTTGCCATGGATGGGCTTGGACAGTGGGGTAACCAGCAGGGCACAGCAGCAGGTGGGAAAGTGGTACCAGCAGAGAGGCTGGATCTGTGTTTTGACAGCACTAGAAAACATGGATGCAGTTTACCATAAAGCATGGTCTTGGCCAAAGGCATGGGGTTGAGGGGAGTGGGGGAGAAGGTGAGAAGTGGGGAGGTAAGGTGTTCTGAAATCTAAGGCATTAGGCTGGTTTTGGAGTAGCATCACTGCTACCATGTTGTGTTTGGAATAAACATTCAAGTGACAATTCTATTTTCAGAGAGACCTCCAAGTGTTTGGAACCTTTCTCAAACCTGATTTCCTGGGTGAGAAACACTTCTACCTATCAGACAGTGAGGAACAATTCCATTTGAAACATGGAAAGATTTCCAAAAGCACTTGAGTTATTTCAAAAGAGCCAACAGGCTTAGGCATCCCCTTCCCAGCTCACAGCCATCCAGAAGAGGGAAGGAGACAGATGCTGACCAGGGCCCATCTCTACAGGCCCAGGGTTCACAAAATCCTCACAACTCCTAGGACCCCAATCACATAGATCCCCATGCTGACTTAGACTTTAGCTAATGTATATTACTCGGTAATGTACACAGTTCAATACATCTCCTACCCTTCCTTACTCCCTTTACTAGCCCCTGCCCTGAGAATGAGAAGCTACCCTTGAGCCTAGCACCTGATATAAACACCCAACTTACTTCTTCAGCCACTCCATGATGTCCTCGGCTGTAGACCCATAGTTGTCATACTGGAACAGAAACCGTCCTTTCCTGTGATATGTAGAGAGAGCATGGCTAAGCCAGGGACACAAATGCCATTGGGGAGACAAGTGAGTGCCACAGGAAAGTAGGGGACTTACTCAAAATAGCAGATGGTGGGGTAGCCACGCACATTGTACTCCTCCTTGATGTTTTCAAATTCAGAGGGGTAGACATTCATCCCAGCCAAGACCTGGCAAAAGGAAGAACAGACTAGTCCACCAATGTCCATGCACAGCCTGGCCTCGTTGTCCAAACAGAAAAGATGTATGAGATCAAGCTTTGCAGACAGGTTAAGTCACCAGGGCTACTGAGAACAAGTTTGACTGAATTATCTGGGAATAACAATAGAGTACTCTGGAAAAGTCAGATTTATAGGTCCATACTTAAACATCTGGTCCCTTATACTTTGTTCTTTAGGAAGGACAACTCTGAAGCAAAAATAAAGTTCTGTGGGCTAACAAACTTGCTACCAAGTTCAAAGCAGAGTCTAGTGTTGGGATATAGCTACTCAAATGCATTCTATGTCTTTTTCTCTTCCATGTCAACTCAGGTTATACTTTTCCTTTTATATAAATGGAAATAAAGTGGTTTTCAGACACATTCAGTGTCTGCATAGACACCTCCAAGGGTACCGCATGGGCTGTCGTTTGTCTCTCTTGGCTTAACGTAGAATATTCTCACACCTCCTAGTTCAGATGTGGCTAAGTACAACATGAGAAATGTGGTATCTAGGGACCTGCCTGTCTCTCTTTCCCCCGGACCTTATAATGCCTCCCTAGCTATTTCCTCCTTTTGTGACTATTACCCTCAACCTGGTTTGACCAAAGTCTCAGAAGTTTGATCAAATTCTGGGGCCACATGACCAGCACACCTGAATCAGAAAGAAAATAGGTAGCTGTATTACTAATATATGGCTAAATAGTAAGAAAAACCTAGAAAACAGCATTCTGAGTCTCTTCCCTTTCCACCCCTAGGGTTGGAGCAAGCACTTGGACTCTGAATATGCTCTCATGGGTAAGTACTGCTAGACTAGCCAATGGGAAGGCTGTCCCAAAGAACAGGGTGGCACGAAGGTAAGAGGAAAAGAAGTCCCAAGGAGCCAACAGTAGTTATAGCAGCAGAGAAAAGAAGCCCAGGGAGCTAAATATTTCCATTTCCAATGCATAGGATACATAAGAGAAAAAGGAATACAGTGGTTTCAGTAGGCTATGAACTGGAATCAGAAGGCTGCTTTCACCTACATGTCATATGGCTTTGGGGAAATCACTCACTCTCACTGAGTTCCTTGTTTGGAAGATACAGGAAATTATACTATCAAAGGGTTCTTAAAGAGAATGGAATGAGATGACCAAGTCGAAAACTTCAAGAACAAAACTGGTGTTCAGTAACTGTCGAGGTCCTTATTCTCTACCAAGTTTTCTTGGTGATTGGGCCACTTGTGCCTCTGGTCTCTCCATTTCCAGAAGCATGTAAAAGTGTCATTCTGTTTTAAATACCTAGCACAGTGTCTGGCATATGACTGCTTGGGAAATCATGGGGGCTTTCTCCAGCCAGTATGGGATGCCACAAAGAATACAGGGAGAACAAGTCTGAAATAGAACTTACTAGAAACCCTGGAGCCCTCTAAAAGCTATTCTGCTCATTTCCCAGATTGATTTGGCCTGTTCCAGTAATATCTGTCTACTTTAAACTTCTTTCTTTTCTGCCTAATTGATCTCTTTGTCAGTGTGCATTCACAAGATTAATTGCACACATTCCTCCTCTTTTATTACATCACTTCCCTATACCAAACCTTCCAATTCCATTGAATACATGCTAAAATCCAATTTCATACTAAGCCCATATGGTCTCTGTCTCATTTCTAAATCTTTCTTTTTTACAAAATTCTTAATTGTACACCTGTTAGGGTGTATATTTTCTATTCTTCCAGGAAGGAGACAGTCTGAGATTTTTTTGCACAGGAAGGAAGTTAAACCTTCTGCCTTCTCAGAAACCTTGCGGAGTGAAGCAGCAGCATCCAGTGACTAGGAATATGGGCTCATGGGTCAGGGTGTCTGAACTGCAATCCCTTCTCCCTACTTAGCAAATAACTTTTCTGAACAAGTCACAATGTCATGTGCTTTTGGTGAAGACTAAATGCAGTAATATAAGTAAAGCCTCTGTAACAATCAAAATGAATTAGCTGTTTTTGTTAATACTACTGAGAGGTTCTCTAATGCTGTGTACATTCCAGAACATACAATGCCATTCCCTGGCCCCACTTTATGTCTTCTAGTTCTCTTGCTGAAGATGCCTATTTCCCACCACTAAGCAAATCTTTAAGGCAAATCAAATCTCACCTCTGTGGACAGCTTCTCTAAGCTACCTTTGCTATGGGTAACTCTTACTCTTAGCACTTCTGTGCTACTTTTGCAGCAGTGTATACAAACATACTTTTGAAGATTTCTTTTTCCTTGCCAGTCCTAAGCTTGAACTCAGAGACTGGGCACTGTCCTTGAGCTTTCTCAAGGCTCTACTACTTGAGCCACAGCACTACTTCTATTTTTTTCTGTGTATGTGATACTGAGGAATGGAATCTAAGGCTTCCTGCATGCTAAGCAAGCGCTCTACCATTAAGGCCACATTATCAGCCTTTTATTTTTTTTAGAATTGTGGTATTCTAACTTAGGGCCGTGTTTGCCAAACTAGTGCTCTACCACTTGAGCCATGCCTCCAGCTCTATTTTCTTTTCTTTCTTTACTTTTTTTTTGTTGTTGGTGGTGGTCATGGGGCTTGGACTCTGGGCCTGGGTACTGTCCCTGAGCTCTTCAGCTCAAGTCTACCACCCCATCTCTTGAGTCATAGTGCCACTTCTGGTTTTCTAGTGGTTAATTGAAGAGTCTCACTGACTTTAGTGCCTGGGCTGGCTTTGAACTGCAATCCTCAGATCTCAGCCTCCTGAGTAGCTAGGATTACAGGCGTGAGCCACTGTACCTGGCTTCTTTCAGTTATTTTTGAGATAAAGTCTCTCTCAAGCTTTACTTCCCAGCCTGGCCCCAAATCCTGGACCTTCTGTTCTCAGCCTCCTAAGCAACTAGAATAATAGACCTGAGGCAATGGTACCCAGTTCAAGTTGGGACTTTCAAAGCCACATGAGAGAAAACACTTAGCTTAGTCTAAGGTGGCAATAAGACCACAATTCCAAATGTGTCTGTGGGGCTGTACAACTTGTACAAACAACATACTCTTCACATCCAATTCCAGTGCCTTCCCAGGAACACTCATGGAAGCTGCATAAGGGAGTTAGCACAGGGTTACTGCCCAAAGGAGGATCAGATTTCCATAGATAATCCAGAAAAGGCCATGGAAGCAAGACAGCAAGATTTGGCTCAAGAAATGGAGAACACTGACAGCAGAAAAGATTTGAACTACCTAAGAAATAAGGGCTCTATTCAGGATTGAGAGCTATTGAGGTCTAATTAAGCCTCATTATACTCATTCTTTGTAGCTGGATTGGTATCCTACAAGGATATCGAAATCATTGGATGTTTGTATCTCCTATATAAAGTGGAGCTTTATTTGTCTATAATCTATATATTTCCTCCCATGTCTTTAGATCATCTTTGCACTACTTTTATATGTAATGCAATATACAGTTATATACATGGTTGTGATCATATAAACAGTGACTTAAAAATCTATACATGTTAGTACAGAATCATTCTTTTCCAAATATTTTTGATCCACTACTGGTTGAATCCATGGATGAATACAGAAATGCATAGGGCTGACTGTATAAAGGATAATCTGTAAGGGAAAGGTGTGGGTCATGGAAACAAGTCAGTAGACTTTGACCACCAGTTAGTGTGGCCTGACCTAGGATAGGGGCAGGGACAAGATGATGGGTGAGAGATGTTCAATGAGGCCCCAGCAGAGGACTTGCTAGAGGAGGAGACTGGGTAACTTAGAAAGGGTTCTAAAGGAAAGCTGCTGTCTATCAGATGGAAAGATGCTGACTTTTATTTTAGATATTCTGCATGTGGGACATGGAAAAAAATCCTAGGCTGAGGGGAAGAACTTGGGCTCCTCAAAGCTACATTCTGCTAAAGCTGTTAACACAGGCAAGATCCGTAAAGGACAGATTGTATCAACACAAGAAAAGCAGTGCCAGGCCCATGTTCCATATGCTAAAACAATAGAAAGCAGAGGCACCACCCCCTCAGCCAGAGAACAAGAGGGACAGGGACAGAAGAGTTATGTGGAGAATGAATCGTCTGAGTCTGCCAAGTGTTTCTCATGACAACCCAGGGAGAAGGGAAGGACTGACATTATCACTTTTTTTCACAGATGGTGCAACAGAGGTTTCAAGACTAAGCAGCTTGCCCAAGAACTCTCAGCTCGTGAGTGAAAACCAGCACAGAGCATGACCTATACAAATCTGTCACCATGATGGTTCCATTTCAGTGTTACGTTCATACTGTCCCACCACGGCTGAGGTTATTAAGAGACTGGGCAAAGCTCAAAGGTGCAGAGTGGACATGGATAATGGAAAAGATGGGAAGCTGTGAAGCAGGCAGGTAGAGATGGGGCTCATTCTGAATTAGGGAGTAGCTTAGCTGCTGGTGAAGGTACCAAGTAGCAAGCAGTAAAAAGGACAGACCCTAATGCTTCACCAGACATCAATGACAGCCTAAAAGAAGCAGATCTGAGGTTTGAAAATGGCAAAGGCCGCACATCCCTGTTCTGGCTTCCTTTTGGATGGCTCCCAAAATCTCTACAGAGAAGTTCTGACCCTTGCTACAGATGCAGTTAGCCAAAAAGGCCTAAAAAATGACAGAGATGAGGGCCAGGAGTTTGGCCTAGTGGCAGAATGCTTGCCTAACATGCACAAAGACCTGGGTTCGATTCTTTGGTACCACATACATAGAAAAAAGCCAGAAATTCTTGGGAAAGTCCAAGAACAGTGCTCAGGCCCTGAGCTCAAGGCTGGGACTGGCCAAAAAAAAAAAAAAAAAAAAAAGACTAGAGATGAAGAGGAGGCAGGGGGCTCTTGGCTGGATAGATTTCAGCACTGGGAGGGGGAGCTTTTGATGCCTGGGGAGGAGCAGCTTATCTGTCAGACCTGTGTGTTTATATGAAAAGCAATCAATACCTCTGGTTGCCTAGCCCCTCTAGTCCTGTGCCTCGCTACTGGAGAGCTGCTGCTGACCTGGAAATCCTGTCCTCCAAAAGCATCTACTTAGCTGGGGGAAGAGCTAAGGGGGAAAACAGAATAAAACAAAAACTTCAAGCAAGGGAACATTTCATGACACCTTTCCTTCATGCATATAATGCAGATGACCTGGGAAGAAGTAATTAACACCTAGCCTCCTATGGGCTGCCCAGATCCAGATCCAGATCTTGACTTTTCTATAACATTGTTGAAGGAGCAGAAAGGGCACCTTATACAACTGAAAACCAGGACTCAGCCAGAAGAAAGTAAGTCCTCTGATCACAAATAGTCCTTGGGGGCTGGGAGTTTGGCTTAGTGGTAAGAGTGCTTGCATAGCATGCATGAAGACCTGGGTTCAATTCCTCAGTACCCCACACACATAGAAAAAGCCAGAAGTGGTGCTGTGGCTCAAGTGGTAGAGTGCTAGCCTTGAGAAAGCCCAAGGACAGTGCTCAGGCCCTGAGCTCAAGCCAAAACAAAAACAAATAGTCCTTAGGGCTTACCTTGTGAAAAAGCCCGAGATGAGCCCAATGCCTGGGATCATCCCTCAAACCTCCTTCCCACTATCTCTGCACTTAATAACAAATTCTCTGGATTCCTTTAAAGGGAAAGAACATCACTACACATAACAGTCTAAAATAAAATGTACCTAGGAGAAACACAGTTATTTATCTTTCAGCATATATTGGGTACCTAGTATGAGCTTGTCCTTGTGCTTTGGGCTAAAGAAACAGATATAATTAAGACATAGCTTTTGCATCCAAGAGGTTTATATATCACAATCATTATCAAATGATGAACAAAGTAAACTGGAATAAAACCAAAGGTGGAACCAGGTGCTTTTGGCACATGCCTGTAATCCCGGGTACTTGGGTGGTTGAGATCCATAGGATAGGGGTTCAAAGCCAGCCCAGGCAGAAAAGTCTGTAGGTCTCTGCCTTCAGAATAATCAGCAAAAACCAGATCTGAAAAGTGTGATTCAAGTGGTAGAGCACCAGATATGCGAGCAAGGACTTGAGTTCAAACCCCAATACCACCAATTTTTAAAAAAATCAAAGATGGTTAGACTTGGCCAGGGACAAACTCTATGGCATTGGCGGGAATGGGCCATGAGGTATAAGTGACTGGCATCAAGTCCTCTTTGATTGGTCCAACTGGAATAATTCATTCATGATCTGATTTGGGGCTGGAGCTACTTATATGACAGCTCCACAGGGTTTGGAAGTTGAACTGAACAGTTTTCTAAGTATACAAGGGCACAGGAAGATATAACACAGTAGGCAATTAAGTCTTTTCTCCAGGCTAAATAATTTTAAAATATGGTATCTACTGTAGCCTCCCAAATGTGCAGAAACTCCCTCAGAGTGTGATATATATGCCTCAAGGCCAAATGACTCTAGGCAAGCTATTGAAATTCATTAGTGAAGAAACAAGTAGGATCCTAGTGTTGTCCCAGAATGAGGTCAAAGAGAAAGCCTTGGTTTTTGGCAAGCCAGACTTGCAGCTGACCAGTAGGGCTATCCAAATGTCCACATACTGCCAACTTACATGTTGATTTTGAGCAAATCACCACATAATTTGATGCTTAAAGATCATGCAGTTTTAAGACCCCAGGTCTTCCTTAATAATGGGCCAGTCCCATTGAGACGGTTCTTCCAATAACCTTCCATTAAAGCTTTGTGGATTCTTCCATGCTTTCTGTTGCCACCAAAACAAATTACTTCTGCTATTTAGGGTGCAAAGTAGACAAATAATATATTTCAAAACAACTCAAAGCAGTATCTCAAGGAAATACTTAGGAAATAAGGATACTGGGTCTAAGTAACAATGTCTTGGTCTCACAGCCATCCTGGTGCTTTGCTGGGTGGTGGGGGCTTTTTGACCAGTACCCTGCTCCAAAAAGCCTAGAGGTGACATAGACCATTCTTTGAATTGCAGATGTCATGCTGTTTAGTTCAAGAAAAGCTTTGCTGCAGAGAATGCTCACCCATGATTTCCCCTAAATAGTTTGCTTTGCTCGCCCATCCCACCCCCCATTATTCCCCTAAATAGTCTTCTTTTGTTAAGGTTTGAGTTTCCACCCCAAACATGTGGTTTTTGTCTTTAAATGCTTTTAAATGCTGTATTCTGTGCTGCAGGTCTTTGGGACAGGAGTCCACCTGTGGTTGCCAGCTTTCTAGTAAAGACTCCCAATTTAACCTCTCAAGATGTGGTTTCTCTGTTTCTTGCAACTGAATTCCCACATAACGCTTATACTTGCAATACTCATGTCTAGAGAAGCATAACTTACAATAGCCAAGAACTAGAAGTAACTCCTGCCCATCAACAGAGAAAGAAAATATTGTGTATAGATAGATAGAAAGAAAGAAAGAAACAGACAGAAATATAGATAGGCATATACGTACATACATATATTTCTATATGTATATATACTTCTATATATGTATATGTATATATACATACACCTTGAAAAATTATTCAGCCTTAATAAAGAAAAAAAGCAAAATAAGCTAATCACAAAATAACAAATAAATGATTAATCATATGAGGATATAACGTTGTGAAATTCAAAGAAACAGAAAGTAGTTGCTTATCAATTAAGAGGAAACTAATGTTTAATAGGTACTGAGTTTGTTTTGTAATAAGTTCTGAAAATCTGTTTCCCAATGGTGTAAATATATTTAGCAATTATCATGTAGTATTATTTTTCCCAGTTTGAAAAAAGCACAGACAGAAAAGAAAAAAGGGGGGATACAGATAGCAGAGAGTCCTTAGAGATAGATCCTCAGCCACAGCTCCCTTCCCTCTGCTGTGTTCCCAGCTCCCCTTCTGCTTTTCTGTGCTACACTGGTTGTTCTGACTTCTCTAAAGGCCCATTTCCTCAATGGCTTCTCTTCTCTTCCTAACCCTCAAGGTATGTTTCCTTGGGACGCACCTCTCTACTTCACCCACTCTACTCTCCTCCCTCCTACTCTAGGAACTGCCTGCATGCCAGCATTCTTGACTTTGTAGCTCTCCATTGGGGCTTGCATTTCTCTGTTCTGCTCTTCTTTTCCTGGCCTCAGGGAGCTTCCTCTGCTTCTGATCTACCAATGGTGACACTTATTTCTCATTAACAGCCTCTTCTACTTTGGAGCTTGACCCCAATAATCTTGAGCCTCTTGGATCACTAGCTTTTGGCAACACCAAGTGTATGGTTGCTGTATCTCTTGCTATTTCAAACTTTCTTAACTTGGCAACAATGTGGAGTTAGTTCTCTACCATCATAGGGAACAGATCACTGAGACACAGCATTGTTTTATGGACCACCATTCTTCTTCCCCACCCTGCCCTGCTGGCCCAGAAAGCCTCACTTACAAAGTGGCCTCGCAGCTGGGTTGCAGCCTTCTGGAAATGTGGCATCATCCTCTTGCACATGCTACACCCTAGTCAGGAAAAAAACCAAGTTCAGTTACAGTGAGGCTGACCCTGCCCTCTAGTCTTCCCCAGAAAGTCCCCTGCCCACAAACATTTAATCAGACTGCATAGACAATGGACATCCCCCCCCACACACACACAAAAAAAGGAGGCAGAGGCTCTGTCCTCAAAGACCTAAGAATCTTGATCATACAAAGCAGGGGACAGCCCATAAGTCCCTCCAGGAATGTTAAGACAGAATAACAAATGTAACACAAAGAGCAAAGCACAGTACATTCGGTGCTGTTGACCAGCTCAAGTGGAATTTAGGGGATGGGAAAGCAAGCAACCTCTTATATACATAGCTAAAAGCCACCTTCGCCATTTAGCCAAGGGTTGCCAATGAACCAGTGAAATTCCACAAGGAAGGACAATTTGTGACCATAAATACAAAGACTTTGGGAATTTTCCATGCCTCTTTTCTCTTCCATTAATAAGGATAATTAAGCAATGACTGAGGCAAGCTGAGCATGAAAGGTGCTGGCTCTGACAGCTGGGAAAAGAATTCAGCCAGGACTCAGGAGTTAATTTTTCCTAATCTGCTAAGGGCCCAAGCCAAGTCAATGTGTCTTTCTGGGCCACTCTTTCTTCTCGCAAATGGGACAGTTCTAAGATCAGAGGCTCCTGTGAGGGCTCTGGCTCAACCTTCTCTGTATTTCTGTGCTATATTTCTCTCCTTTAGTCTTGAGGGTTTCAGAGTTAGGCTGGCCAGGTCCCAAATATCTACTGCGACTTCAGTGTGACTTTGATTTAAACCCAACCAGAGAGCTATGATTCTGTACTGACCCCTCTGGACAGGAGAACCAGTTTCCTCAGCCACCAGGAATTCTGACATGCTAGGCTGTCACCCTTTCTGACAGCTGCTCTGTGAAAAACAGGCTTTGAGAAGCATCTGAATGCCTCAGAAACCCAGAGCTGCCTGGAACCACATCTTAAGCTGGTTCTCATCTCAACTCAGTGAAGCGGGGCCATGGCCCACTGGGTGGCAGGCTGACAAGCTCTAATCCATGTTGAGCCAGCATTGTGACAGCAATGATCAAGAAATTGAGATTACAGAGGCCTCTCCCCTTCTGGAGAAGATGTAGGCGCTGCAGAACTTTGAGAGGAGGTCAAAATTCCTCCTGGGTCACCTATTCCTGTCCAGCACCAAGTTTACTGGCTCCCACAATGCCCCACAGCCTGCTGCTGACATTCCTATCCAATAGACATGTAGACACACACATGCTGATGCCTATGAACCCTAGATGTGAGTTCCTGACATCAGTCCAGGCATATGCAGCACCTGTCCTGGAAAGATAATAGGGCTTCTCTCAGGGACATGAACACCATGAGTGGCAGAAGAGGGGGACTATGAAGGTGGTTCGGCCATTGTTCTCACTGTGCAGAGTCATAGAGAACAGGAATTGTGACAATGCCACATCAGGAACACACAGGTTAATGCCTACAGGAGTAACAGAAGACTCTGAGAAATGAAAGCCCTTGTCATCTGCCCTTAGCCCAACTAGCTGTAGCACTGTAGGCTACTTAGACTATATGATCCTCAGTGTCCCTGTCTGTAAAACGGAGACAGCACTTGCCAAGCAGGCTGGGTACTTGTCCTATAGGTGTTAGGTAGAACTAACACCAAGAAGATCCACAAAGCCTGGCCCTCAGCAGGGGACGCTCAGCACCTGGAACATAAGGCCTAAGAGCTGTCTTCCTGTTCTTTATAGGAATACTTCTATTGGGGAAAATGAAGGGCACAGAGGCTGTAACCACTTCCTCTCTCTCTACTGCTGCTTCACTCAGCAACCTGAACATGCTAGCCACTTCCCATCCAGCCAGTCTTCCTTCAGGAGCTTAACTGATCACCTGTTTCCCTTCATAAAAGTGGGATCTCTTCTAGCTCTGTCCACTGGCAGCCTGTGGCAACATTATCCTCCCCTTCTTCCCAAACAGGCCAACTATCCGCAGGAGTAGAGGCCAGCAGCTCTGGGTGAAGAGGTTACTGGGGAAAGAGCAGTAATAGGAAGCTATATGCCCAGCCAGTTTCCAATTTAATGTTACCAAAAATAGAGCTGGTACTGTGATTCCTATCTGAGTTTATCTTTCAGTGGATTCATTGGGGAGGCTAGAGAAGAGGTAAGACTAATTATCATTCTCAAAGCCCAAAAGTCAGAACAGTCAGCCTTTCTATTTTCTCATTAATTCAGTGAACATTTACTGAGTAAGCAGCAAGGCCTGGGGACTGGATGCCATGTCACAAGTAAAGGCCCCCAGTGCCTCTGGATTCATCCATCCCACACATGATCACAGGATCAGAGTCCCAACAGCCATCCATGTGAAGGGGACTGCTGTTATCCCAGGAGAAAGCTGAATTCCAGAAAGCTGGAAACTGTAGTGGACTCGTTTAATAAAAGCAGGAATTTGTTTTATGAAACATATACACATAGCAAGAAATCTGGGGTTCCTGGTACCTTGGAGACCATCCAGTCTGACTTCAATGGGAAACTGAATGTAGCAACTATTTTTTATTTCCCTCTCCTGCCCATTAAGATGCGACACCTGCAAGGTTCCTAACCTTCCCCAATCCCGGCTTTCTGTCATATAGAGATGATCATACTGCTCACATGACTGCTGTGATGACCAGGGCAGATACACTGTCAAAGGGTCCTGGGAAAGAAATAAGTAGCTGGAGAATAGAACAAATATCAGGCGCAAACTGGTTTTTAAAGTGATTAATGTTTTTAATAAGGATATTTGCACAACTGTACCATGATTCTGCCTGGGGACCTATGCTGTCTACTGAGATACACCCATTTCACTAACTGTTGTGACCTGAGGGTTCTCAGATAAACTAAAAGAGTTCTTACTTCTTCAGGGGCCATGAAAGCTAGGTATTTCTGAAGTAATTCATAGCTGGTCAATAAAGAAGATGCCTCCAAGAAGAAAGAAAAAATGATGAGACATGTAATGACCATAATAAAGAGAATAAGCCAGGGGTGAATATGCAGGCCATTCTGGGCAGAGCAGGAGCCATGGGAAGGGAGAAGACAGGAACACCTTGGGGCTGAGTAGGGGATAAGCAAGGGGGTAGAGCTGGGAAGAATCTCTTGTCATGATGAACGAACCATAGGATAAAGTCAGGTAGAACCAGGAAAACTACCAGAACTGTGATACTCTTGACTTGGGCTCCTACAATTGACAGTCTCCTTTCTCCAGCCTTCACAGCAACGACATCTCTGGCTTCCTGAAAGGTATGTGCAGTCCCCACAGTCACAGCTCAAAGGGCCTTACGAAGTTCCAATCGTGCTATGCGTTGAGTCCCATAAGACTGCTAGATGGTCCTGAGATTAGGCCTCTGTCACAATGGTTAATCTGCCATTAAAGCTCAGAAGTAGTCATAAACAACATGTCAATATACAGACATGACTGTTTCAATAAAACTTCACTGAAAAAAAGAATAGGGGCTATCCATGGGCCATAGTTTGATGATCCTGCATTAAAGGCTTATCAAGCGGGAGATATAATTTGTTTTCCAATAAAAAAAAAAAAAGAAAAGAAAATAGGTACTAAGTGAAATGCCTCATGCCTGTAATCTCAGCTACTTGGGAGGTAGAAATTGGTAAATGGTGGTTTGAAGTCAGGCTGGACAACACTCCATATCAACAAATAAACGATATGTGGAATGTGCCTATCATTCCTGCTATGCAAGAGACATAACTAGAAAGATTGTAGTCAGAGGCCAATCCTGGGCAAAAACCAAGACCATCTCCCTCAGGGGACATGACTCAGGTGATGTAACACCTCCTTAAGAAGTGTGAGTTTCCCAGTATTCCCATCAGGAAAAAAAATAAAAAACCCACAAAGAAACAAAACAAAACCAAAAAATACTCCACACCCAGTGTACATAACATCTGTTTCCTTGGATGTTAGCACGTAGTTTTGTAAAACTTTAGTTTCAGCATATTTATGTATTACTCATATATACTTAAAGTACTGGGTTGTAATATAAACTGTTTTTTAAATGTGTGGCAGTGGGAGGGGGTTATATCTTTCTTTCCTTCCTTCCTTCTTTCTTTCCTTCCTCCCCCGTCTCTTTTCTTTCTTTTTGCCAGTAGTAGGATTTGAACACAAAGTCTCATGCTTACTGAGCTTGCTAGCTTGGCTAGCATTCTACTGTTGGAGCCACACCTCCAGCCGTGCTCCATTTGTTTTTGGAGATGGGATCTTTTAAAAAGAAACTAGAGTTTAAGAGTTTTAGGAAAACTCTTAAGAGAGTTTTCTGCCTAGGCTGGCTTTGAACAAAGGTCCCCTGGATTATATGAGTTGCCAATATCTGGCTTCTGTGTATGTTTTTTGGGACAAGGTTTTGCTATGTAGCCCAGATTAGTCTTAAACATTTGATTCTCCTGCCTCCATTTCCCAAGTGTGAGATTATAGGTTCAAATCCCATGATCAGCAATAGGAAAGTATTTCTAAATCTGTGAAATGTAGTTAAAATTCCTATACCCCAAGCTCTTCTCTTACAAGTTTGAAAACTGAGATCCAGAGAGGGGAAAAAAATTCACCCAGCTTGCTGGTGACATAGCTGGATTCAGAATCCAGGCTTTCCTGTTGCTACCTCAATGATCCTTGCCATCCACATGGCCTCTGTCCTTTTACAGGAACAAACCCCAAGCCCTATTTCTCTGATGCAGGGGCCAGTAATGAAGAGCTGGTGTCTCCTCCCATGAAGCAAGCAGGCCTGATGAATGGCAGAACAGCAGCACTAGAGTGCACTTGAGACTAAGGACATATGGATCTGCTACATGGGAAGGCAGAGCTAAACTAGTCAGGGGACTGTATTGGGTCCAAGGTAAAAAGTGCAAAAAGCTGCTGATTCCAGTGGATGAGGGCAGTAAGAGACAGGGAATCTGATAGAAAGGCCAAGAGAAAGAAAAGAAGTGTGAACAGAAAGGAGTAAGACTGTTCGAGGACCTGGGTCCGATTCCTCAGTACCATATACATAGAAAAGCCAGAAGTGGTGCTGTGGTTCGAGTGGTAGAGCTCTAGCCTTGAAGAAAGCCCAAGGACAGTGCTCAGGCCCTGAATTCAGTCCCCAGAACTGGCCAAAAAAAGAATGATGCAGTAAAAGACTGAGGCTAGCTTCCTCCAGTTGGCCCCAACAACCCCAGCTGCCCATCCACCTAAGGAGACTAAACAGCAGGAGAATGTTCACTCACAAGGGGCATAAAACATCATGAGAAGTGGCTTCTCTTCCTTCTTCAGGAGCCGTCTGAAGTCCTGTAGCACAAAGACACAAAATGCCAGCAGGTTATGTATCTAGCACAAAGACACAAAATGCCAGCAGGTTATGTATCTACTATATACTAACAGGAGGCAAGCTTTCCACTCCTCTTGCCCCAGTACCCACAGCAGCAGGATGCACAGGGGGAACACTCCAGAACTCACATGGGACAGTCATAGCATATCAGGTGCTGAAGAACTTGGGTTAATTATTCTAGATCATCCTTCCATATTATATCTTTTTTTTGGGGGGGGGTATCCATCATGGGACTTGAACTCTGGGCCTGGGTGCTATCCCTGAACTCTTCAGCTCCAGGCTACCACCCTACCCCTTGAGCCACCGAGTAGGTCCCATCCTTCCATATTATAGAGGGAGAAACTGTGGCTCTAAGGGGACAAATGGCTTTCTCAAGACCAACTAGTGAGATAAAGTAGGTAGGACCAACTACTGCCTTTAATTTTGGCTCTGTCTGAACAATTCTAAGATATCAAGAAGTTGTATTTGTCCTATATGATTTCGGTGTAGTCTTGTGGTAGGGATAGGTGCTTCCATGTCATGTCTGCCTAGCCTGACCAGATGGGGATCTGCTGGTTGACATAGCCCTGACCTGTTAATCTCTTCCCAGACTCCAGCACTATCACCACTGTTTGGGCCCCCAGGTCCATGAGGCCCATAAAGGCATAAGGATGAAGACTGCCCAGTCTCTCCAGAAGTTTACAAGCTCAAGGGATCAACTGTAAATCCATAGATCAGAGCCTGGTACATTATTAGGCAAAGCATAATGACCTGTTAAATAAATATGATAAATGTAAAAAGACAAATGGTCAGAATGATGCTAATGTGAAGACTTAGTAGGGCAGAGACATTATTCCAATGGGAGCCAATGATGAATGTTTTTAAAAGCAAGTTCATCAAGGGCTGCAGTGAAGCACCAAGACACTGCATATTTTATTAAAATAAGCTCTTCTAACCAGTTTTCACAAAAGAAAATTAGAGGTTTTTGTAAAGAAAATAAGAGAAAATTTCCAAATGGAGCTTTCTGACAGCAACAAGACATTAGGTAAATAAATGATGGCAAATCCTGCACAATGGAATTCTACTAAAGCATTAAAACAGAAAGAGGCATATTTAATGTCACAATGAGATATTCATGTTACATTAAGTGAATGGGGGTATGGAGAACAAGTTACAAAACAGCATATAAAGTCAAAGGGCATTTTTGAGAGTAGAAATATTTATGTATGAATTATGTTAAAACCCTAAAAGGCTACAAAAATATCAGTTGTAGGTATTTCTGAATAAAAAGGTATGGGGGGATTGTGGTTTTCTTTTATGCTTAAGTTGTATATTCTATACAACTTAATTTTCAATATTGAATGTGTATTACTTAAAATTATTCATTAGATAAAGATTACAGTATTTTATAATAAATTCTGATAAGTTTACTCTTATTTACCTAACAAAAGGGTTTAGGGTTTAGGAACTCATTTTTAAACAGAATGGGTAACTAAGTGTCAACCTAAATAATAACTACAGAGGTACTTTAAATACTCATGATATTTATTTGGAAGTTAGCAGACAGCATTGCAATTCAGTCTGCTATCCATGGAAACTACAGCAGGATCACAGGGAAACTTTTAAAGGTAAAATGAAAACTAAATAAGCTCTTTTTAAACTATTGGTCACAGGGTTAATAACAGGGATGTTTAGGATCAATAACAAGGGTGCTGTCAGTCTAATTTTTTAATTTTGCCTCTTTTTGGTGGTATTGAGGACAGGACTCAGAGCTTCCCCAAATTGCCATTCCTAGTCCTTTTGCCTTTAGTCAGTTTTTAAAATAGTCTCAGGCTTCTGTCTAGGCCAGTGTCCAATGGAGATCCTCTTTTCTTCACGTTCTGAGCAGGTAGGTTTACAAGCATGAGCCACCACAGCTTGTTTCTGAGATAAGGTCTAGGTTTGTTGTTGAAATTAATTCTCATGCTTTATATTGGTTTGGCTCTGAACCACAACTACTTTGTTTTTCATTTTAGGGCTTAACACAAGTGACTCCATTTTGATTCCGACAAATTTCACAGGATATTTGATCCTAGCTGAGGATGAAGGATGTAAATAACTTTTAAAATTATCTTCTGGGGGCCGGGAGTTTGGCCTAGTGGTAGAGTGCTTGCCTAGCATGCACAAAGACCTGAGTTCAATTCCTCGGTACCACATACATAGAAAAAAGCTGAAAGTGGTTCTGTGGCTCAAGTGGTAGAGCTCTAGCCTTGAGAAAGCCCCAAAACAATGCTCAGGCCCTGAGTTCAAGCCAGAACTGGCAAAAAAAAATTAAATTAAATTAAAAAAATTATTTTCTGGGATCTATGGAGATAAAAAAAAGAAATGGGGGAAGGGTTTATTGTGTATATTGCAATTTGGGTTCTTATCTTCAGTAACAAATATTATATGCATGGTGCTTATTTATCTCTAAAAAGTACAGAATCTAAGGCTACAAACTTTGAATCTGAAATGTTTAGTTATTTTATATGGGGATTCCAGCATCAGAAAAGCAGCCACACTTCAAATTTCTGCCAGTCAGAGAAGAGGGCAAAGAACAGCAACTGGTAAAGGAAATACTTCTGCTTAATATTCCCGCAGTTAGGAAAAAACAATCTCAGGAACATGACACTGGAGGAAGACCTGCCTCAGAAGCTAAACATTTATATCAGGAGCAACAACCAGCTCGGCTCTAAGCATCCATGCCACCTTCTCCTGACAACTCCCTCTTTCTCCAACATGCTTTCTAAAAAGACCCAACCTACTAGCTGACAATACTGATGCATTCTATTCCAGGAATATAGACACCCAGCCCCTTACATTGAATTACCACACACCAATGCCCTTGCTGAGAGTCAATAATTTTAAATGAAAAGGGAGAAGAGGCAAGAGGAAGATAAAAGGTATTCCATAACTTATCAAGATAAAAACAATAATTTTCCTACCATCTACAAAAAAATCTCACTTGCAGGCACCAGTAGCTCACATCTATAATCCTAGCTACTCAGGACGCTGAGATCTGAGGACCACAGTTTGAAGCCAGACTAGGCAGGAAAATATGTGAGACTCTTATCTCCAATTAACCACCTGAAAACCAGAAGTGGCATTGTGGCTCAAAGTGGTAGAGTACTAGCCTTGAGCAAAAAAGCTCAGGAACTGCAGCCAGGCCCTGAGTTATGGCCCACTACTGTCAAAATAACAAACAAACAAAATGAAACAAACAAACAAAAAAACCATCACTTTCCTCACAGACTTAGGGAAACACTGGGGAGAGGACCTGGCTCCTCCCTGTGGGAGGGTGCAGCTAGTCACATGAGATATTATGCAAACTAAGTATGAACAAAGAGGATACATTCAGATCAGATGAGACAGACTGTGATGGGAAGGGAAGGTTGACCGTAGCTGTGGCTAAATACTGCAAGAAGTAATAAAGGCTATAGGTAAGACTCACTTTTCCACCCTTCCTTCCTGGTCAATTGCACAAAGAAGTTCAAGAAGATACAAATTTGTTTAAGTTTATATAAATTATAAAATTATATAAGGACTGCCGGGCGCGGTGTCTCACACCTGTAATCCTAGCTACTCAGGATGCTGAGGATCAAGGTTCAAAGCCAACCTGGGCACAAAAGGACCTGGGACTCATCTCCAATTAATCTCTAGAAAATGGGAAGTGGGGCTTGGCTTGAGGGTAGATCGGTAGCCTTGAGCTAAACTGCTCAGGGACAGTGCCCAGACCAGGTTCAAGCCCATGACCCACCAAAAAATTTTTTTAAAAATTATTTATGGATTAAAAAATGTATAGCCAATGGCACCTATATTTGAGTATATATACTCAAAATGAAAAGCTAAACACATTAAAATATCTTAAATAAGATAGTGGAGAATGGAGAACTTTCTCATGCAATCACTTGTCCGCTACTGTTCTTTACATCACAGAGAGGAAGTAAAATATTAAGGTTCTGGCCTAGTTCCCCTAGGTAGGGTACAAGTGGTTCTGGAATAGTTCCTTGGACTATTCTCATTGAGAGAGTCAGATATCAGGAAAGAACTAACAGGGACTAAATTACCTTTTCGCTGTCAATGTGGACAACGTCCTTGGCACCAGGATCTTCTTCCCACAATGGAGGACCTTTAGGATCCTTCAGAAAGGCTACTACGGACTGGAAGAGGGATGGAAAGAAGAGAACACGCATTTAAGCTGGGATAAGAAGAGGGGATCCAGAAACTTTCCTTGTTTGACGACATATTTGAAGGGCAACTATTTCCACTGTTCACAGATGTCACTTCTAATGTCCAAAAATGCACCTCTACCACTCCCATCAGGCATTTTCACTCACATGACAACTCATTGGTCAGCTGATCCATACCTGTTATATGTATCTTCAGAGACATACCAGTACTTTACCCTTCTAAGAAGCCTTTATGATCAACTGAAAAAGGCTTCCAGTCTTGTCCACAGTAGATACTTCCACATCCCTGAAGTCACTAAAACTGTCAATCTTATAATTACAGATAATTGCATCTGCTTACTACCTGTTAGGCAGTTCAGGATAGATATTGGTTATGATTTAGATAGGAGTTATTGAGTTGTGCTATGCTATGTGTATGAGTTGGGCCCAAGTGACTTCTCTTTCTGTAGAAACCCCCTTTTCTAGACCAGAGTAATGAAGCTAAAGGGCTTGTTACCTAGCATTGATTCAAATCTCCACTCCTTTAGGATACTGAATAGGCAGAGAAGAGGGGTGCTGTCCCTCCATTCTTCTGCCTGTCCACCCTGCAACAGATTCTGGGAATCTGGGAAACTTCAGACTCATAGGGAATGGCTACTTCACCATATGTACATGCCCTGATTCTGGGGAAAACATGTAGTGGGATCTGTAACTTGAAACAGGTTTAAAGCTGCTAATCTAGGGGGAAAAGGGGTCTGTCCCACATCCAGTGTGAACCACACAGCCTCTTTGCTCCTACCTCCACTCAGCATTAGAATACAAAGATGAGGGGCTGGAAGGTTGGCCTAGTAGTAAGAGTACTTGCCTATTATGCACAAAGACCAGGTTTGATTCCTTGGTACCATATATATAGAAAAAGCCAAAAGAAAGAAAAAAAGAAAAAAAGCCGGAAGTGGTACTGTGGTTCAAGTGGTAGAGCTCTTGCCTTGAGAAAGCCCAAGGACAGTGCTCAGGCCCTGAGTTCAAGCCCCAGGACAGGCAAAAAAAAGAATACAAAAATGATATGAATTGGCTGCCTACTTTGTCTGAAATCAAAGACTAAACCTGCACAATGCTTAGCCTACTTCTTCTCCTTGTTAGTACAGCAAGAGTGGGAGTATGCTACTCCCATTCCAAATATGGGACAAAGCCAGGACTGTGCCTCCCATACTAGACAGAAGCAAGTTGGGTCCTCTGGGCTCCTAGCTACTTCCCTCGTAAGAGTTCTGAACAGCTGCTACTCTTGCTCCATGATCCTAGGACAGGTTACTCTGAGACCCTACCTGAATATAAAACCAAGACCCAACTTTTCTTTGTAATTAATGTAAGCAATAACCCCATCCCACCCATTACATCTTGCTCCTGGGGAACACATATTCACTCACACAATGTAGTTAACACCATAACACAGAAATACAAGGGGACACGTAACTATAGTGGGAAGAATTCTCCAAGTATCTAAGTGGGTGTTAAGATAGAGTGCTCAGACAAAGCCCTTACATAGAATGAAAGCCCCAACAACTTAAAAAAAAGTATTAGTAGGTAAACAAAGTATGAAGCGAGAGGCACAAAGAGAGAAGGGGAAATAACAGCTATATAGACAGTGGATATGTAGGAAAGAATGGGAGGAGACATACATGGAGAAAAAGACCAGAGTGCAGGGATCAATCTCTGTCTGAGTAGAGGGGAATCAAGAGAAGCTTAGTTCAACTCAGATTGGGACCAGAAGAAATTGGACTCTGTCAAGGCAGAGTTTGAGAAAGAGGATGCCAAAATGAAAGGAGAACTGAAGAGGTGGACAGCTGCTCTATGATTACCAGGAGGCAATAAGAGACTATAAGATCTCACTTCCCCTCATTAACACATTTTTATCTACTTCTAGGTTGGATTGTAACAGGGAATACTTCAGTGACATCCACAGCCATAGGGCTACATGGGCCCAAAGGTGCCAACTTGCCCATATTCTGTATCCTAAACTAACCTGGGCAGAGAATGTCCCCTTTGTCCTATGGATGGTTATTGTGCATACTACCACAGAGATAATGGGATGACTTGGAAGCAAATGCTTTTGAAAGATATCTAGACCTATATAGGGAAGAGGCAATGATGTTACCTGAATGACTCTATACCTCCCAGACACTCACTGACTTATCTACAAGTCTAGGCCATCCCCTTGTGTTGACAGTTACAAACTTTGGCTTGGGCTCTAGAGATAAGGGTCCTAAGGTCATTTGGGAAAGCCATTACACAATCTGCTCTTTTTCCTCTCGGAGAAAACCAGACAGACTTTAGGCATCTATTTATTCTAAGTCTGCTGAAAACAAGGAAGGAAAATTTACCTTAAGTGTCAAAGCTCGATTATATTCAGTATGAAATGCACCATCCCTATCAAATGAGAAGAAAAGAAGGTTAACTGTCAGAATAGTTGGAAAAATATATACCTTAGATTTCATGAAGCATTTTAATAAGACTTAGCTATTGAACAGTTTGAGATTTAAAAAAAAATTATAAACAGAAAAAAAACCATTCTGAAACAAAATTAATCTAACTAAAAATTGCTGTTCACTGAGAATACCAATAAAAGCTTTCAACACTTACTTGAAAATAGGAAATGCCTATGTGTACTTACTGATAATGGAATAATTCAGCCTTTTTGTCCTTTGAGCTGAGGTCAACTTTCATCTTTTTGCACAATTTTCTACTTTCTGTGTCACTGAAAGACATAAATGTCGGGAAGCATTTGTTACTTAAAATCCTCACATCAGTATTGATGGTAAAATCTGCTGGTAGGTGAAGAAATAAGCCAGATAATCTGGAATTCTCAGTAATAGGTGAGGACTTTCTGACAGCAGGCTCTTAGAGAATTAGACCAGCAAGACAGGGGCTGGTCAAGAGAGACAAGCAGACAGCAGAGGATATGGTACTACTCAGACAGAACTCATCATAGTAAAAAATAAATAAATAAATAACCTCCAAGCCAGGCACATAGTACACACCTGTAGTTTTAGCTACTCATGGGACTGTCAGAAGGATCACTTGAGCCCAGAAACTTGAAGCCAGTCTGGGCAACAAAGTGAGACCACCCAACCCAACAAAAGGTGGGGGAGGGGGAGGAAGCAGCTCACTGGGAAAGTTTAAGACACACTGATTCCCTGGTCATCTCAGGCCCTTAGTTCAGACTGGGAGGGTAGGGCCAAAAGCAAAATGTTGCTTTTAAAGCTCTTACATGTGTCATCTTTTTGTTCTTTGTTTTTCTTTTTTTTTTTTTTTTTTTGGCCAGTCCTGGGCTTGAGTTCAGGGCGTAAGCACTGTCCTTGGACTTTCTCAAGGCTAGAGCTCTACCACTTGAGCCTCAGCACCACTTCTGGCTTTTTTCTATGTATGTGGTACCGAGGAATCGAACCTGGGTCTCCGTGCATGCTAGGCAAGCACTCTCCACTAGGCCAAACTCCCGGCTCCCATGTGTCATCTTATAGGCCACATGACTAAGAAAAAAGGAAAATGTTCTGCCGTGTTGGAGAAGTGCTAAAATCTGATTGAGTACTGGCAAAAGCCAGAAGGAAAAAGGGGAATACTTGGTGTCAGAACGAGGACACCTGCAATTCTGACAAGAAATGCCCATCAGCGGCCCTGTGCTGTTTACAAACTACTAGGGAAAGACTTCACCTAATGTTGTTGTCCTTCCTGTTGGACTAATGAATCTTCAGACACAGTCTCTGAACCAACATCAAAATGCAAAATAGCCCCATCCTAGATCTACTAAATCAAAACCACTCACATATTAGAGCGACTGTGTTTTAACATACTTTCCAAGCAATCCCAATACATGCCCACTGTGTGAGACCACAATGCTTCACAGCTCTTCTTCCTCTACCTACCCCAGTGTATCAGCCCCTCAGGGGCTTTCCTGTTTGTTTTATCACCATCTCTGACTCTGCTGTTCTGTAAGTGGCTTGCCCACTATCCTGCATTGCTTGTCTCTAGATCTGAATGGACTCAAGAGAATAGATGAGCAATCTGTCATTCACTACACACCTGTGCAGTGCACCTGTGCCACAGAATGGCAGTTTCTAGAAAATGTTCTGCTGGACACAACAGTCACCTGTAGTAAGGTCCTACCTCCCCCACCTGTTCATTCTCCTCTCTAGCCACAGCCACCAGCTTCACACAGCTGTACATGAGCCCCAGAACAGATGGATTCATTAAGCTACTCAGCTCAGTTCTACAAGCAATATCATCAATGGATAAGAAATTTAACTAACTTCAAGTATAAAGATGCAAAGTCAAAAAGCATGTCTCAAGGAGGAAAGGTGTGTGGGTAGAAGGAATGTCACTCTATTATCCTGACTCCACCTCGTTCAGACCACATTTCCTTCCCATTGGTCAAAGCTAGCTAGCCACCTCTATGGCTACTTCATTTTCCAGCTACCAGTCTATCAAAAGCAGAAACTCAAAAGTACATGACAGCCAAATACCATCTGGTTCATGCCTATGATCCTAGCTAGCTACTCAAGAAACTAAGATTTGATAAGGACACCTGCTCAGCTATGCTCATCTCTGCACTATTCACAATAGCCAGGTGATGGAAACAATCCAGATGCCCTACTGCAGATGAATGGATACAGAAAATGTGGTATATATACACAATGGAATTCTACATAACCAACAGACAAGATTAAATAATGACATTCGCAGGGAAGTTGATGAATCTAGAGTGAATCATGTTGAGTGAGACAAGTCAAAACCTAAGGATCAAAAGGCGCATGGTATCCTTAATATGTGGCTATTAAATCCAAAGAGTACAAGAGCGAGGACTCAATAACTGCATACCCAAAGCTATGGACATGGTAATGGAAATGCAAACATAACTAAATAGACATAAAAACCTATGACTCTATAGACATAATGTTTTATTTCATAAATTAATGTTTCTATGACATACAAACCCTTAGCCTAATTGTGATTAAGTTCTAAATACTAAGTCCCAGTGATTGTAAATAGAGATTCCCCCCTTGAACACTTGTTTGTTAAACTTGTCATTTAAAATATGATGTAAAAATCAATGTTAATAAATTCTTTAATTAAAAAAAAAAGAAACTAAGATTTGAGAATCACAGTTCGAACCCAGCCCAAGTTCGAAGCTAGCCCAGGCAGAAATCTGTGAGACTCTTATTTCTAACCAAAAAGCTGGAAGTGGAGTTGGGACTCAAATGGTAGAGTGCTAGCCTTGAGTACAAAAACTCAGTGACAGCACATAAGTCCTGAGTTCAAGCCCTAAGACTAGCACAAAATAAAATAAATTAAAAAAAAAAATATATATATATATATATAGTGAGGGCCAGGAGTTTGGCCTAGTGGTAGAGTGCTTGCGTAACATGCATGAAGACCCAGGTTCGATTCCTCGGTACCACATACATAGAAAAAAAAAAGCCAGAAGTGGTGCTGTGGCTTAAGTGGTAGAGCACTAGCCTTGAGGAAAACCCAAGGACAGTGCTCAGGCCCTGAGTTCAAGCCTCAGTACTGGCAAAAAAATAAAAATAGCGCATTAGTGCATGATGAATGCAGCTGAAGTATGCTTACATTGCAATGGCTCCTTCCTCAGGTGATAAAGGAATTCAAAAACAGGGAGACTCAGAGAGAACTAAGCTGGAAATTAGGATAGCTAGAGGGGCTGATGGGGTACATCAGATGGCAAAGCATGGCATCTGGCCACGAGAAGCCTCCTTGTCCTTAAGAGCCCTGACACCATACATGCCTTCAACACTAGCTGTTTCAGCTTGGGTTTACTGGTTCCTAGAATCATTGTAGTCTAGATTGCTTTGAGAACAACTGAGTGAAGTATCCTTTATCTTCCTAATTCCCTGGAAAAGAGCACCACTTAAGAAGTTTACAATCATGTGTTTGGCATCCTTTTTGCCAGCCTTTACTCAGCTGTTAATGTGACTACAACCACTAACAGTTAACAACAAAAAGCAGATGCCAGAGTAGGAATCAAGCCTCAGTGATAGTGTAGCAGGCGCCCCTGGGACCTGAGAGCTTCAAAAGACACAAGGAGGAATGTCAGGGCTTGACTCAAGTCCCACCCATTCTGCCAGAACCTAGAACAGAAGAAGTTTCTAGAGCTGCAAATTTCAGGTCCTTTGTGGGCCCAGAAGCAATGCTCCTAATGAACCAACCTGAGTGGTAGAACTGGGCACACAGAGGCACCCAATATTCCTTTAAGTGGCCAAGAAGTCCAACGCAGCTTGCAGCCTGTGACCTGCTAAGTGAATTACCCAGGATTCCTAGTGGCTGACTATATGATCCCTTCTTTAGTTTATGTGACACTCACCCTGTCTCCTGTGCATACTCTGTCTAAAGGATGGGGTAGGTAGAAGATAGCTTCCTTCCTGTCTCAGCACTCACAATCTTCCTCACCATGCTCTCCATGACACTACTGACATCTGACCACCTATCCACTAACTGTTCCCACGAGAAATATTTGCTCCCTGAAGGCAAGAACTTATTTTTGCTTAAAGCTGCTTTCTTAGGGTCACAACAGCAGCTGATATATAATAGGCACTCAATGACTAACCTGACTGGGCAAATGAGCGAAATGAATGATGCTATTTATGTACCCCTGCTGTGATGAGGCCTGCATGTCTGTCTTCCTAGGATGTCTTCTGGGCTCCAGGAATCCTGCCAGGTGACAGTTCTTGATGGGGCTCTCCCAGCTCTGCTCCCTGCTGAGAATTCTGTCTCTTGAGAGTGTCTAAGTGTGCATGTGAACATGTACTAATTGTGCAGCAGAGACAAAAGTCATAAGAGTTCAAGGAGGGGAGAAAATTACCCAAGCTCAGGGACTTAAAAGGATCTGGGTTGATAGATTAAGTACAATTAATTGATCCACTGCCTCCCCTCCTCCCTCAGCTCATGGCTGAGGGAAAAGCAGGTACTTTATCCAAGACTGTGAAGGCCCTCAATTGCCCGTCCCTTGGTCTATAGGAACTTGTCATCAAACTGAAGGTCTGAGAGTCTCAAGGCCACTAATCTGCTACACCTTGTCCCTTCCCACCTGACACAGGAAATGAGGAGGGAAGAATCACAGAAGCCTATACATACCTCATACCCACCTCACGCCCCCACATCCCAAATGACACATATCCATGGGGTTTTTGTGCAATACTGCTATGGGGAGCTGGCTGCTAATCTGGAACAGCTGCTGCAGGTACACTGTGTTGATGAGATATTCATGTGCTACTGCACATGAATCACTCAAGAGACTGGTGACTTACACTCTTGGGAGTCAAGCACAAGAATAGCAGGTGGGTTTCATGGCAGGTGAGGACTAAGGAAAGAAGGTTTAGTTTTTTCCAAAATTGCAGCTTAACTGCCAAATCTTCCCTAGAGAAACAGCCAGTTGGATGATGGCTGTGGGATGGTGGCAGATCAGGTTCTGCCACCAGCCAGCTGTGACCTTTGATGGGCCTTTGGTTTCCTGAATTGCAAATTATAGAAGCTGTTCATATAAGTGAAAAGAGCTTCTAGTTTCTTGAAAAAGTGGCACTAAACAAGACGAGTTGCCTTAGCTGACATTGAAGATGGCAACTAAGAAAAATCAGAACTAATGTTACTTCTCTACTCAGTTAGGTTCTTATGTTCATGGGAAACCAAGTCAGGTCTTCTGGTAGGGTAGCGAAAAGTCTACACTGAAAACCAGCAACCAACGTCTCCATCTGCCTTGGCTGTGAACTCTGTGCCCTTGGCTACCCAGGTCTCTTGGGGTTCTGGTTCCCTATCAGTGAATCTTTTTCTGTCTGTTGGGCCTGAAAATCAGGAAACAGAAATGTCTTGCACTGCTCAAGTTTAAACTTGGACAGACCTTGGTTCCACAGAGTACTTACTGAGAAAGGAACTTTACAACAGAAGGCACCTACAATAAGGAAGAACTCTACACTGCAGTCACTGTCAGGAATGAGAGAGAACACTTCTCTGAAGAAGTGTTCATACCCCCTTTCCACCTACTCTGCTCAGGTGGAGATATGCCAGTGGGGACATGTCATCACAAATGCCTGGCTCAGTGCCAGTTATCTGAAATCATAAGGTGAAAATGGAACTTCTAGCCTGGCATTAATCCTACCTACTCAGAAGGCTAAGATCTGAGGAGTGCAGTTCAAAGCCAACCCAGACAGTAAAGTACATGAGACTCTTCAATTAATCACCCAAAAGTTAAAAATGGAGGTATGGCTTAAGTGAAAGTGCTTGCCTTGAGCAGATAAAGCTCAACAAACCCTGAGTTCAAGCCTCAGGACTGCGGGGGGGAGGAGGAGAGAGATAAAAAAGAAGACTTCTTCTGAGAGTCTATTTTATCCCATGGTAAGTAACTTTTGTTCTGCTTGTGTATAAGGGGCAAGTGTTAAACTCAAATAATGTTTTGAAGAAAATGTAAGACTTCAAAATATATCTGTCCCAGCAGGCCCCTGATTGTGCATCTTGGGAGCCATCAAGACTCTAGAAAAATCAAATGGGTAGGAAGAAAAGAGGTAAGAAAGAAAATGTGGCTATGCAATGATTTGGTGCCACATCCCATCCCCCATCCCCAGAAAACAACTATGTACTTGACAGGAGTCTGTCCTTAGCAAGGAAGCCTCAGGAATTTGCATGCCAAGTGTGGCATCCTAGGCTGGCTCCAAGCTAAATTTTCCAGACAGTAGCATTGCCTGATGAGGTTACATTTCCATGCCAGGCCTGGGCTACAGCATAAGACTACCTACTCCTACTGCACACAATGCATTTCACAGACTCTACCAGCCAATCAGAGAATGGCTATTAAGGCTGGAGCTAGGAGGTGGAGCTAGGAGGTAAAGAGAGTGGAAAGGACTGACAAATCCTAGACAGAAGTCACACACAGCCTATCATTGCACAAGTGACAGCCAAGCACTAGGAGGAAAGCCAGCAGAGAGGTCACCTGTCTACTAGTGTGCTTGTAGGAAAAACAAGGTATGTGTCAGGAAACCAAAAAGGAGGAAAAGAAATATCCCCAGGAGGAAAAATGAAACCAGAGATCTAAAGAGTGGAAGCACTGAGATTCAGCTCTCTCTGGGAAGAGGCAACAGAAACCGTGAAAGGAGAGAAATGACACAGAAGACAGCACCTTGGGGAGGAGGATAGGAAATATCCAGAATGGGGAGAAATCCAACAATAGAAAGACCCAACACTGAAAAGCACAAGCTGGAAAGCTTCTAGCATTTTCTAAATCAGGCTCTTTAGGGAAGAGAGCAACTTGGAAGGTTCTGCTACATACTTCACAAATTAAACAATACTCTTGAGAAATGGAGATTTGCTAAAGGCCTCATAGCAATTGGCTACTAATGTGGACTTAAAATCAGTTCCTTGCTCTTTAGTTCAAACTCCACTGCATTTTATATTTTTATTTCTTTAAGAAAAGGCCTTGTTATGTAGTTCAGATCTCCTGGAACTTGCAATCCTACTGCCATAGTCTCCAGGATTGGCCACCATTCCCAGCTCACCCCAGATTTCATAATTAAGTAGTAGTAAAAAAAAACAAAAAAAAAAAACAAAAAAAAAACCTCAGTGGGCTAGGGCTGATTCTCATGACCAATACTTTTTGTAGGGGTAGCTTCCCTAGAACTAAAGGATTTTCACCCAATAAACACACCATTTCTCCAAAAAATGATAACAAAAGCTGAGTGCAGTGGCTCACACCTGTAATCCTAGCTACTCAGGAGGCTGAGATTTGAGGATCAAGGTTCAAAGCCAGCTGGGGCACAAAAGAACCTGAGACTCTTATCTCCAATTAGCCTCTAGAAAAATGGAAAGTGGGGTTTGGCTCAAGGTTAGGGCAGTATCCCTGAGCTCTTCAGCTCAGGCCAAGTTCAAGCCCCATGACCTACAAAAAAAAAAAAAAAGATATCAACACAAGTATATCTCACGTTTAAATTATTCTATGCCATCATAAGAGCTTGTTCCTTACTATAGAACTGGAGAAAAAAAAGACAGAATATGTAGCCTTTCTCACTTTGCAGACGGGGAAACAGATTAAGTGTAATCAGTTGTCCCAAGTCACAGGGCTAGTAAGTGGAGGAGGGACTAGTTTATTCAACTAGGCCTCCTTTGTAAGTCCTAAGCTGCGTCCATTATTCTACAGACCTGCAAAGTTGTCCCCAAATAACAGTAGCACCTTGTCTAGAGATTTCCTGTAGCCCTCAGCTGCCTTTTAAAGGGAAAAAACATTGTGATTTGTTCATTCCTCACCTTCCCGGTCACCTCATCCCAAACTATACTAGCATCTCATTCTAACCACCAACCTTTTGCTAGTAAGGCAGTAGGCAGAGCTGGAGAAGGTGAGATGGGAATTACAAAAGAACCCACTAAAGGGAACACATACTAGCTGACCATCTGTTGCTTAACAGTGGGGCTAAAGAGAGCAGTGCTGGCACTATACCACCTCCTCCCTCCTCTCTCCTTGCAGATGGCAGCAGAAAGCATTCCCAACACTCCTGCCCATCCTAGGAGTGTCCCATCCCCATGCTCACATACATAAACACAGATGGAACACACATGGGACAATAGCAGCAACTGCCACCTCAGAGCTGTTTGGCACTTACATGGGGCTCCCCTGAGCATTTACAGGACAGATGTTGATGACCACAAGTAGGAGCAGATGAATGGTTTAATAGTAATCCCTGAGAATTTCCACCCAGGTTGACCAGGGTACCAGTGCTGACCCCTTCAACAGCTTAGGGAAGGTTTGGTTACATTTGCCCTCTAATTCCAAATATCCTGGCTTCCGACATAATCCACATTAGGTCCTTAATCCACCTGCTTATCTAAAGCACTTTAAAGCTATTTAACATTTCAGTTTGTACTTCCTCTTACAGGGGTAAATTCAATAGACTGAGAGGTATCTATGTAAAACAGTTCAACCTTTTTATATATATATAAGGCATCTGTTTGAAGTTCTAACATGCCTTCCACCTCAAATCCACAGGCTTTCTCCACTAGCATTTTTATTGGCTATAGACATCAGACTCTGTTAGTCCTAAACACTTTGGTGTGCATGGAACTTAAATGTAGGGGCTGGGTGCTGTCCCAGAGCATTTTTGCTCAGGGCTAGCACCCTACCACCTCAGTTGCAGCTCCACTTCTGGCCTTTGGGTGGCTAATTGGAAGTAAGAGTCTCATGGACTTTGCTGCCAGGGCTGGCTTCACACTGCAATCCTCAGACCTTAGTCTCCAGAGCACCTAGTATTACAGGCATAAACCACCAGGTCCTATTCTCTTACTTGTTCATCTGTCTTTGCACATGAACCCTTAGCCCCATGTAGCTTAGTCATCTTGTTCAGGATGTTTTACAGTATGGGACAGAGTACCACTTTTGCCCTGAGGGGCAAGCTTGGAAGCCATGCTGTGAGAAGCTCCTGTGGGGAAAGACAAGGCACATGGAAACGACAGATCTTTGTCTCCCTTTGAACTTTACCTTCTTTGCCTGTGACTGCCTGCTTAACAGCATTCCATGACTGGTGGCATAAGCCAGCCTGTGTGTCTACCTCCTTGGTACATTCTGGGCCCTTTGAGGGAATGGTTACTCATCTGTACATCCTCAAAGCACATAGTAGGTGCTTGGTAATGGCTGGCAGATGGACCCTAGCAAAAATAGCAATGAACTAAAAACTCTTCTGTCCATTTATTCCAAACCTTAAGTCTCTGAAGAATCCCCAACAATAAGGCTCCTAATCTTGGCAGGGCTGTCATTATCTTCAGATATGGAAATGCTAAAGTGCCTAGGATAATCTAATAGGCTTTGTCACTTTAAAAAAAAAAAACAAATTTATTTTTTTAGATTTTTTATTATAATAATAGAAGGGATACATTATATTCCCCAGATAGAAGGTGCATTACTTAACAATCATTGCTATCCCATCTTATGTTTTTTGTCCTCATTTCCCTTCCCCCATCCTCTCACCTCATCTTGTTTCCCTCCTTCCCTATCCTATTTCAAATAACCAAATAAACATATATATACAATATATCAGATAACAAGGTAAGATACTGTAACAATATGAGATAACCAAGGGAGAAGAAAAGAGATGAGAAATAACATAGTACATTAAGAACAACAGTCACACCTTATATAGCTCTTATTTCTGTATCCTGGAGGTCCTTTTATTTAGCCTCATCCTATATAACCTTATGTATGTAGGTTTTGCTCTATTGTAAACCTCTCCTAGGAGAGTCCAAGGTTTATACTAATTTATGACAGATGAGGGAAACCATTGAGCCTATGTTCCTTTGAGTCTGGCTTACTTCACTTAATATGATTTTTTTCTAAGTCTTTCCATTTCCTTACAAATGGGGTAATGTCATTCTTTCTGATGACAGCACAGATCTCCATTGTGTATAAATACCACATCTTGTTGATCCAATCATCAACTGAGAGGCATTTGGGTTGTCACTTTGCCAGCTTCATAGTACATGACTGGCAAATGTGGGAGATAGAGATACCTAGAAGATATGAACACATTCAGCATAACTACAAACTAAAATTAATAATGGCTAAGATCTTGCCAGTTGCCTAGTGAATAGTCTTTTCTATTCAGCCAGTGTCAGCATGAAGCTGGAGGTATGAGATAGACAGACAGACAGACAGACAGAGACACACATACACACACACACCAGTTAGCTTTGTCAAAGTATAAACAAACATAAACAAAGCTCCTTTGATTCTCTCTGGTCATTGATAGAACAAGTCCAAAGTCATCAAGTTATAAATCAGCATGTCCCAACTTCACTTGTAAAATAGTCACTTAGAACTAAGGAAATAGGCTTACATTGGGGTAGGGCCCATGAAAGCTCACTTTTAGCCTATGAGATAATTACAGGGTTTGAAACCTAGATAAGAGCAGTTACACTAAAGGTTCAGTTGATCCCCCAGGCTTGCTCCACCTCAGGAGCCTAGGTGCAGTGACCTACTAGTTGCACTATCACTATGATATAGGAATGGGGATATCCTTTGTTAGAGGTAAGGCTCATTGTTTTTTCTGCAGACCTATTAGAGGATAACCTTGAAATCACCCTTGTGCTCTGAGCATTAAGGGTTTCCTCTATGTAGGAAGGATCTCCTCTAACACCCACTTCCCTTTAGGAAGACAAACTAAGGAAACACAAGAGAGCTCTATGGAGAATAAGAAGAAGCACACCTCCCCTCTGCAGGGCAGAGGTAACCCCCAGGACAACCTGGGTGATTTCTGATCACTTCCTCTTTTCCAGAGAATTAATCACAAGACAATTCTTCTCCATTCACAAAAGCCCCCAAATATCCTTCCCCCATTCCAGCTGCTGGACCTGGGTCCCCAGAACTTACCCACAGTCTACCCAGCAGATAGTGCCTTGTCCTTTCACTGCCTGGGCCACAGTGGATAATAACCTGAGATGATTTTCAGCAGCTGCTTCTGTAAAAGAACAAAATAATTAAGCATTTATGTCCAAGGGCTCCTGGGCCATGGTTAGGGTGGGTGAATATAAGAAAGAAAAGATCTCTGAGCCCAGGTATCAAGTCCATAAGTCTGCTTTGGCAGGGTCTTGAGGACAAGCATCTATGGCCTGGATTTCAACCCCATCATCCTGCAATGTTTCCTTGTAGGGTGGCTGTGTTTGACATCTGTACCCAAGACAACGTGCATCACTTTCTCCATCTGACCCTAGCAAGCTCATTTAAAAGGCCCGCCAGGCAGGCGCTGGTGAGGAGAACAATCTGCTGCCTCTTCTACTCTACACCATATGACACATCCCAAAGCCAAGTAGAAATGATGTCTGAATTATGGGCCTCTTCAGATCTCCTCTTCCAGGGTAGATAAGGTGGCTGTTTATGAATACAAAGCATGTTGAGCCTTTCACAGATGGGAACAAAAAGAATCGTTCAGGAAACATGCACTGAGTGGCTCAGAGGAGGCACTCCCAGGAAACCACTGCCAGGGCAACAGGAGGCTGGACCACTGAGGCAGCGAAAAGCCATTGTTCTACCCTGCAGATAAGACTCTGAAGTGAATAAAGGAGAGCAATACAAAGCTCTGCCATCCCAGGCCTGCCTTTCAGCTACAAGAAGGAGGCACTACTTGGAATGATGGGAGAAGGGGAAGGAAATCTAGTTTCTGTGATGCTCAGAAAACCCACAGGAGTTCACAAGTCCGATGCGGCAGTAATGGGCAAAGATGAGATAAAATAACCATCCAAGCCCTGCTTCCATCAAGCCAAAGCAGGAAAGAGCCTAGGGAGTGAGCAGCACAATGAACTGAGACCAGATGGCCAAGAGATGAAGAGACAGAGGTCAGGCCCTGCCTCCATTGTAGGCTCAGTGAACCAATCATCCCACTCTCACTTACTGTGAGATTCCCTGTCTCAGTCCCATGCTCCCAAAGTCCTAGGGCTGTAGAGGTAACTTGTTTCTTCCTAACTCTCATCAGAGAATCCAGGAGGTAGAGGCAGCAAAGGGCACTGACTCTGCCAACCTGGAGTAGACCTTAAATGAGTCAGTCGTTCCCTCAGCTTCCTGTGTCCTCATTTGTAAACTGGTCTTTGTCTGACAGCCTGTGCTGCCTCTCAGTGCTGGCAGAGGAGCAAATGAACTGCTCATCAAAATACCCTATCATGAGTCTGCCCAGAGAAGAACTGAGCACACCCTCTTCACTGACAAGATACCCAGACCCAGGAGTATCCAAGGGATGAGCCACACCTACTGAGGGCACAGAACCCAAGAAAAACAATCCTTTTTGCCTCAGTTTTCTCCAGTTCTGATAATTAGTTCATAAGCTGGACTCTCAACAACAAACTCAGGGAGTATGTGTTCCCAGACTTCAGAAAGAGAAGCAGCAGCAAGTGGCAACAAGGACAGCCATGTGCCAGGGATACTTAGAAGGTGCAGGTTTCAGGAGGGACACATGTCCAAACCATCCATCAACACTGAGTGCCAATGAATGTCAAGGATGACTGCCAGGGGAAGCTGGGTTGAGAACTAGTCCAGCTATTGGCTTCTGCTTCTCCAGGGGCACAGGGATCTTGGCATCCTTAAGAACAGCAAAAATATTTAACTCTGCTGGAATAACATCAACAGAGGCAGCCATTTGTCCTTCCTCAAAGTTACTGCCAAAAGCCAAGCAATCTTCTTTCCATCCTCCATGCCCTTATCAGCCTCAAGGTCAGAAGAGCATAGGCTGCTATTCCTACCCAAACTAAGCTGCTGTGTTGGCGCCTAGGACTCACTCCAAAGTCAGTTTTGCATTCGACCCAAAGCAGGACAGATGGGAGCTAAGCAGGGCCAGAGCTGCTGGCCTGGGTGAGTGCCCCCAAACCTGGGACCAATTCAGCTGGCAATAGGCCAGCCTGAGCAGTTAATCAGCTGCTCCAGTGAAGCATACCCTGGCAGAGGTTTAGCCTGAGCCTGTGCAGGAAGCTGGGTGTCCAAGTTGTTAATCACTGTGGTCTTCCCACGTGTTCTTTACCTCTGAGGTAGTGAGGGACCCAAGAGCACATTTCCCAAGGAATACTCACGATGAGGAACTGAAGTGGCCCTCAGGATGTTAAAGGGCTGAACTAACACTCCTACATAACTCCATCTTCTGAGAAAAACTGACAGTTCTAACACTTTGGGCCTTCTCTGAAGATTTCAGTCCTAATGTCTCACCTTGCTGCCTCTGCCCCCCACCCCAATGCCACCCCACCTTATTTGACAGGTGGCCCCAAGTCCAGGAAGGAACACTTACCAGATCTGGAGTAAAGCACCAGTACGTTATTCCGGGTTCTGAGAAGTTTTTTCAAGTCCTTAGGGTCAGAGATTCTCTCAATGAGAGAGGAGACCTTGACAGAGTAAAGCCAAGTTGGCAGGACCACCTGAAAAGCAAGCAGTCAAGAATAATGAATCCAGCTTCTGGCTTACCTATGGCACCCACAAGATGTGTTGTCTAGAGCACATTTTACTTCTCACCAATCCTTAGGACACCACCACACCTACATCTTTATCTGCAAGGACACTTCCAAACCCTCTCAAGTCACCATCCCTTCCTCCAGGTACTTTGTCAAGCTTGTGGTCTTATAAACCCACTTGCTACACTATCACCCATTAGTTTAGAGTTCCCTGGAGGTCCAGCTCTGCATTTTATACATCACCCCAAATGACACACACTAGAGCAGTAAGAAAACTCCATCCCACTTTGAAGTATCAAAGCAAAAACCCCACAGAAAGCAGGTGTTCAGGATGACAATGGCCTAGCAAACTTAGGTCAGTTACACAGGTAATTAAGTTGAACCTGAATCCCCCTGGCTTCCTTTCTACAGCACCAGCCAATCCTTTGGGTCATCTAATCAAGGACCACCTGAGATTAAACAAGCTACTTTCCACTAAACCTCCAGTCTAGTGTTTACCATGACACTGTAGAGAACTTAAGCTCTATCCAAAATACAATGAGCAAATTGACTTTGCATGAAATCCATCATGGGGCACAAAGCTGGGGCTGGCACTGAGCCCTCCCTGTAGTCCATCTGCCTCGTCCTTATTTACCTGACCTCCACTCCACCCAAAAATTGAGGCTGTGAAGGGCAAGGAACCTGAAAACTCTCAGGAAATGTCTGTCCAGCTTTTAATAAGTGACAAATGACACCTCACAACGTGTCACTCACAGAGGATAGGTAACAAGTGAGTCCTTGGCAACTCTTATGCACTCAAGGAGACCATAGCACAGTGAGTGAGTCTGGCATGAAGCTGGTTGGAGAAGGCAGTTGGGGTACAACTAGGGGTAGTGATAACCTGGCTAAAGAGCTAGCCCAGACAGGAAGTTTGGGTACATAGCTGACAGATTAGCAGGATACAAGAACTGCTAACTCATCTGCCCAAACTCAGATAGGGCAGGCAGGAGACAGTGACCAAAGGCTGTCTAAGAATCTCCAGGGAAGTGGAACTGTGGCTCAACTGGTAGAACACTAGCCTTTTTCACTGAGAGGCTCAGGGACAGCACCCAAGCCCTGAGTTCCCAAGCCCTGAGTTCAAGCCCACAAGCACCAAAACAGGGAAAAAAAGAAAAAGAAGAATCTCCAAGGGGAAAATAATCAAGTCAATGACTTGATTTGCAGGCAGGAAGAGGAAGAGAAAACTCTGAAATGGACCCAAGGACGCTTAGTGTTGGGAAAGACCAGTGGAGAAGGCTCTTCTGCAGGGCTGAGGAAGACAATGACAGACTGAAGCCATAGATGTGTAATCAAGAGACACTCATGAACACATCCTCCAGGCTAGAGAGTATGCCACAAATTAATTGACATCTCTATGAGCCAGGGCCTGAAAAAGGAGACAAGGAATACCCCAGTCCAGGAGAAGGAAGGGAGGGAGAGTAGGAAGGTACTGTGGGTACTGCTCAAGGAAGACATGCAAGGAAAGACTGGCCAGGCTGAGAGTGAGACAAAGTCCCTGGGGACACATGGGGGAAATTTCAGTGGAGTGGGCAGACTCAGGGAAAGTCAGGCTACCTATCAATGCCATCTAGCATAGGAGCTGAGTAACAATGAAGTCAGGGGAAGAGTGGTAGACATAAAAGATATGGGATTTACCTGGAGAGGCAGAATTTGAAGATCTGGGAGCAAGAGAGGAAAAAACAAAGGAGATGTCCAGATCGAGGGAGAATGTGGGAAATGACGGACAAAGCTGCTTGTCTTCAAAGGAGAAAAGGATGAAAGGCTGTGTCTGCCCCAGACAGACTTTGCCCCAGCCAGTAATCACAGAGGCAGCCAAGAAGGCAGTGCTTCTTCCCTCCCCAAAAGCCCAAGGGGACCATGCAGCCACTTAACATTCTGCTTGCCATTCACTCGTGACTGTTAACCTTTTTGCATGTATGTCTTCCTTTCCTTGAGATGCAGTTTCAGTGAGCTTGGAGCGCATTGCCTAAAACCTTCCTGCAGACTCTGTAAGTCACAACCCACAAACTTCGATGACAACAATAACCAAGGCCACAATAACATTGCTAGTGGTGCAAACTATCAACTCCTTGTCGAGCCCAGGCAGGGAGGGGGCAGTATGGGAGCAGTGTTTTCAACCCTAACATGGTATTGTTCGAGCAGTTGGCATGCTTTTCACTTGGAAGTCAATGCTCTAGCAGGCAGGGGAAGAAATAGATGCCTATGCTCACTGTCTCCATTTACTGCCTTTTCCCTACTTGCCAGCACTCTGCTTTACCAGCACTGACCTCAGGCTGAACTGCCTGGGGCTGTTCAAGCTGAAAACATTTTCCTAGCACAGCCAGGCCTTCTCAGAAAAGCAGCACCCCATTCTATTAGAGTACCAGTCAATTTCCATCACCCACCAACTCTTGGTCAGACTGACAAGATCTCTTCAGAGCCCTCCAACACCCAGAGTGCTTGCCTGACCCTAGCATTGCTGGACCACAATGACTGAGTTACTTCCTCACCTACACTGTTTCCTACCACCCAGTTTCAGGTCTCTGGACTTTCCCTACCACCCCTCCCTGCTTCCCTTCTCCATATTCCAGACACTGTAGAAAGAGTACTGGCTTTGGAGTCAGCCATTTACAGCCAGATGATCTCAGCCTGGACACTAGACCTCTGAGTCTCATCTGCTCGCTTGGAAGGGGAGAGGGCAATACAGATGCCAAACTGGCAGGCTGGCTCAGGGTTACAGAGGAGAGGAAGGACATAAAGAACCTAACAATGCTTGGCACACAGAAGCACATAATGATGGTTAATTACCTTTATTGGTGCTATTAGTGAGCATGAACAACAGCATAACAGGGACTGCCTCTTCCTCTCCAGGGCCTTGCCTGTGATCAGGCAAAGTGGCCAATCCAGACAGGAAGGGAGGCACACATACATACATTCAGAAAGCCTAGCATTATCAGCCAGCTGCACAGAGACCCAGATCGAAAGGTCACATGGTACACTTAGAACACACTTTCCAGGTTATGTGTATTGGGCCTCATTTATCCCTCACAATGATTTGAGAGGAGTCCATGCCTCCTCTACAAATGGGGTTAAAAATGACCAAAATCACAAAGGAGGCTAGCAGCAGGATCAGAACAAGAACATGACCTTGACTCCTGGCCAGAGGAGGTTCCTTTCTGAACCCTACTGGCTTCCTGAGCAGTCAGCAAGCCATGCCAAAAAAAAAAAAAAAAAAGCTGGCCATCTTCCAGTAATCTGCCAAAATGACGAACACAAAGGGAAAGAAGAGAGGTACCTGGTACATGTTCTCTAGGCCCTCAGGAAGCATGGAATTGTTCCTTCGGCCACATACATGAGAATCTACAAAAAGGGTGATATTGTAGACATCAAGGGAATGGGTACAGCTCAAAAAGGAATGCCCCATAAATGTTATCATGGCAAAACTGCAATGTTACCCAGCATGCTGTTGGCATTGTTGTGAACAAGTAAGTTAAGGGCAAGATACTTGCCAAGATGATTAATGTGCGTATTGAGCATATTAAGCACTCTAAGAGCTGAGATAGCTCCTGAAACAGGTGAAGGAAAATGACCAGAAAAAGAAGGAAGCCAAAAAGAAAGGAACCTGGGTTCAACTGAAGCGCCAGCTTGCTCCACCAGAGAAGCATACTTTATGAGAACCAACAGGAAGGAGCCTGAGCTACTGGAACCTATCCCCTATGAATTCATGGCCTAAGAGGTAAAAATACATACATACATACATACATACATACATACATACCTCTGGACTATAAAAATGAAAAAAAAAAAAAAGCTGTACTTGCCAATAAAAGAAGCAACCCATAAGCCCATACTCCCAGATAGGGGTGGGGGGTCATGTTAACTATTTGCTTTCTGCAAGCCCAGAATCCCTGGGTTGGCCAGGATTCTAAGGATAAAGGTTTGGAGTTCCTTCCCCAAATTTGTTTCCATTAGAAAACTGTGTGCTAGGTGGGTACACATTCCTTCCTCTACACTTCATCCTGTTAGACACCTATTCATAGCACACCCACACTCTCCTCCTTCCACTCAAGTCAGTCTGCCACCATCCACCACCATCACCACCAAATTGAAGAGTTACACCACTGGAGAATCATTAGGAGCACGGTCCTCTCTGTTACACCCTACCCTTTAGAAAGCTCCATCTTGGGAGGTATGCCAGCACCCTCCTGCTCCTCTGCTATTGAGGGACAGAGCCGTCTGTCATTCCAGATTCACTGTCTGCTGCAGATCCTGAAGCCAAAGACATTTAATTATGTAAAAGCAGCTTGCCAATGAAGAAAGATTTGGGGACAGAAGATTAACATTTAGGAGGAAGGTGGAGGAGGGACTTGACCTTTTTGCTCTGTCACCTGCATAAAGAATTTCTTTACTGGGAGGTGTGAAGAAACCAGTTTAATTTAGTTTTACCCACATTTTGCTCAAAATAGCTCTGAAATGTCTAATCTGGAAGTTTAGACATTTAGAAGAAGATGGAGGCGAATGAAGTAGGAGAGGAGGTTAAAAATGGATAAGGGTCTAAACCCAAAGTCAGAGATGAACTGGCTAGGAATGCAAAGCTTAAGATTTGGGAGAGAAGGCACTATACTTATAGTCAGAAACCTAAGTTTAGTGCTGATCTTAATGGCTACTGGCTTATGACCTTGAACCAGTCATCTCTCCTCCAAGTCTCAGTTTCCTCCTCCAGAAAATGGAAGGTCTAAAAGTATCTCTCAAAGTCCTTTCTAATTGTAGCACTATGTATACTGTTGGAAGCTACTAGGTTTCTTTGGGCATGTGGCCACTCACAATGAGAGCCCTCCCCTTCAGTCCCTTCAACAAGTATGTCCATGTGGCTATCTCCCCACGTTTAACCCTGGAAGATTTAGGAGGCAATGCCTAGGATCTGTCTCTACTAGACATCTGATAGGAGTTTTCTGGTTCTTCCTGCTAGCTATAATTTATACAAGATAGCAGCAGCTCAAGCAGCCAATCTGAGACAATGAGAAGAAAGGACTTGCTGAACACACAGTGTTAACAAGATAGAAGATATGAGGTTCCCTGACTATACAATTGTGGTGGATCAGAAATATCCCTCTTTTACTTTAACATTAGTAACATTTATGGCTTCTCTTACATAGTATCATTCTGAGTCTTCTGCTATACACATATACAAGTACTGTTTTGTTTTATTTTTTTTTTAAAAAAAGCACCTTTAACTAGAAAGTAATGTAAATATCTATTCCTATGGAATTACTGCAAAGTACCTAATCTTTCAATACACCTCAGCCAGATTGTGAAGTGATTGCTTCACCCTTGTTCTTCCTGATGGAGTGTGCCTGTTCTTATCTGCTATCTTGGTCACTTGGTGACAGGTACCCACACATCAAGAGAATCAGATGGAAACTCTGCAGGTTCCCTTCTTAGCCCTTTTGTAGTAAAGGACCTGCTGGAGATCAAGAGCCCAGGATATCTGCAGTACATAGGTTTATGTGCCATTTTGAGCCTTAAGCACCAAGGACTCAAGATCTCCACAAAATTCTCAACCCAGCTCACCCCAGAAGGTTGAGAACCCACTGTGTTAATAATAGCAATGCCACCATGGTTTGTCCCTCACCAGATTCTTCCTGGATAGCTCGTCACTGAGAAACTTAAACTCAGGGGAACAAGCTTCAAGCTCCCTTTCCATGCCAGGTGTTTGCCAATTGCACTCTAAAGATGGTAAATGCCTCCTTTAGGCCTCTCTAGGTAAACTAGCACAAGCCTTCCCATGTGATCTCAGGTCCTTCCCCATTTTGAAGGATCCTCTACCAGGTCAGACCTCATTCCAATGCTGGAGATCAGCACTAACACTTGAAGAGTAACATGTTGCATTGCACTGTGATTTATTCTTAGAAATAAATACCTATATTGGCTGGACGCAGGGGCTTGCACCTGTAATCCTAGCTACTCAGGAGGCTAAGATCTGACGATCGGGGTTCAAAGCCAGCCAGGGCACTAAAGAATGTGAGACTCTTTTCTCCAATTAATCAGTAGAAAACAGGAAGTGGGGCGGTGGGTGGTAGCTTTGAACTGAAGAGCCCAGAGATAGCACCCAAGCCCAGAGTCCAAACCCTATGATCAATAAAACAAACAAACAAAAAACAACCTATGGTTCCATAATTCAAAATACAGGAAATTAATCTCAACACTAAAATCCCCACTGTTCCATGATAGTTCAAAAAAAAAAAGAGGTTGAAGGCCAAGCACACATGTCCTACCTCCTCAAGAAGAAGAGATCTGAGAATCACTGTTCAAAGCTAGCCAGGGAAGGAAAGTCCATGAGATTCTTATCTCTAGTTAACTATCCAGAAACCAGAAGTAAAGTAGTGGCTCATGTAGTAGAGCACAAGCCTTGAGCAGATAAAGCTCAGGGATAGTGCCCAGGGACTTCAGTGCCCTAGGACTGGCATGCACATTACACACACACACACACACACACACACACACACACACACACACACACACAAAGAATCACCATTAGTTAATCTCTTAAAATATGAAACCCAACTATCATACTGCTAGCTGAAAGCTAAACTATGTAAGTCTGTTGAAAGCTACTTGGCATAATTATCAGGTATCTCAAAGAGATTTATCCTCTTTTAATAATTCCATATCTGATTTAGTAATTCTACATCTTGGAATATATTTTGAGGAAATCAACACAGGGTCTATCTCAAACAAGATTCCCATGATCTTTTCTGTAAGATTCTAAACCTGTAAACACTAACTGTCCCACAGCCAGGGAATGGTTATACAAGTTGGAACAAATGCTCCAAGAATAATACAACCAGTAAAGATGAACTTAAAGATGGTGCAATGCAAAAGTTTTGGTCATTATGTTTAAGAAAAGTTCAAAATATACAAAGTGTGATTACAATTATGAAAACAAAATTACTCAGAAAAAGACTACATAAAAAAAATGCACAAAGGTAGATGTTTTATCCTTGGTAATAGTTACTCTTACCTTGCAGTCCCAAAGGATCTTCTCACCAGAAGTATCCCCTCCCCTACTCTTTCCCCAACTTAGGAGCCAATGTTAATATTACCACTCATAGGTCAAACTGACATCATGTATACTGGCTCCTGATACAATGAATGAATGAGACATCATCAAAAACCTAATTATGAGAAATCCTTCAAAAATGTCAAGGTCACTAAAGACAGAGGACCCATTCCAGGGTAAAGCAGAATAAAGGACAACTAAATGAAGTCTGGGGTTCTACATTAAGTCCTGAACTAAATATAGTTGGCCCTTACATATCTGTGGGTCTGCCATCTTTAGACTCACTGAAAGTCAGATCAAAAATACTGAAAAACGCTGTCATCTGTACTGACATTCACACTTAATTTTCTTGTCATTATTTGCTAAACAATTATAATTGTCAAAGGCTAGTTAGAGATGATTTAGAATGTGGGACAGAATGTGTGCAGATTACATGTAAATACAACATTTTCATAAAGCATTCATGGATTGTTGTAGCCATGGGCAGGGTAGGACTGAAACTAATCCCCAATAGATACTGAGAGACAATTGTTCCTGACTTTAATCATTGTACTGTGATTATGTAAGATATTGTCCTTGTATTTTAGGTAATGAGTCATGCATCAATGGACAGCAGGGATTAGTTCTGAGAAATGCAGTCCATCAGGGGCCCAGATAGCAAAGGAACAACATACATAAACTTTATATGTGCAGAGAAAACATATTAGACACATGTATAAAATATTCATATTCATGGAACCTGGATTTTTAAAAAGAACATATGAAAATTCTTATTCTTCTTGAACTCATGTATTAAGTCTAAAACTATTATCAAATAATAGAGAAGGGAAAAAAAAAACTTGTCTAGTAAAAAGAAAAAGAAAAGTGATACTCATAACCCAAATACTGACCTACTCTTCCTCAGACCTTATAACCAGGACGCTGCCCTGTGGTGCTCACTGGTATTTTCCATGTAAGCGTGATGTTCACTTATCTGTCCTAACTGCTGGCTACTGTGTGTTTCTCCACTCATTTGACCTGGGGTAGTGGGAGTTGGTGAAATGTTTATGTTTTGGGCAGGATCAGGGTTCGAATTCAGATCATCATACTTGGTACACTCAAATGCTCTAACCCCTGAGCCACATTCCTGCTGCTGTTTCGTTTTTACAGGAACTAATATATAGACTCCATAAGATATTCTGCATATAACTCATAACTAGCAAATACTTGTAAAGTGACTTCAATGAGAAAGAGATATACAAAAGAACATTAATTTCAAAATATGAGTAATTTTCAGACAATGACAGATGCTGGAGGGGTTGTGGAGAAAAAGGAACCCTACTGCACTGCTGGTGGGAATGTAAACAAGTTCAGCCACTCTGGAAAGCAATGTGGAGGTTTCTTGAAGAGCTGAAAATAGACCTTCCCTATGATCCTGCCATACCACTCCTGGGCATCTATCCTGAACATCATAACCCAGGATATGATAAGGACACCTGCTCAGCTATGTTCATCTCTGCACTATTCACAATAACCAGGTGATGGAAACAATCCAGATGCCCTACTGCAGATGAATGGATACAGAAAATGTGGTATATATACACAATGGAATTCTACATAGCCAATAGACAAGATAAAATAATGGCATTCGCAGGGAAGTGGATGAATCTAGAACGAATCATGTTGAGTGAGACAAGTCAAAACCAAAGGAACAAAAGGCGCATGGTATCCTTAATATGTGGCTATTAGATCCAAACAGTACAAGAGCGAGGACTCAATATTTGCATACCCAATGCTATGGACATGGTATTGAAAATATAAACACAACTACATAGACATAAATGGACATGGTATTGGAAATATAAGCACAACTACATAGACATAAAAATTTATGACTCTATAGACATAATGTTTTATTACATAGATTAATATGTACCTATGACATACAAACCCTCAGCCTAATTTTAATTATGTTCTAAAATTGAAGTGCCAGTGATTATATATAGACATTCCCTCCTCAAATACTTGTTTGTTAAACACATCATTTGAAATATTATGTAAAAATCAATGTTAATAAATTCTTTAATAAAAAAATGAGTAATTTGTTTCTTAAAAGGGCAAATTTTAGCTGGGCACAGGTGGCTCATGATTGTAATCCTTGCTATTTAGGAGGCTGAGATCTGAGGATCATGGTTTGAAGCCAGCCTGGGCAGAGAAGTCCCTATGAGACTCTTATCTCCAATTAACCATTTTAAAAAATGGAAGTGGAGGTGTAGCTCTAAGTAATAGAGTGCTAAGTTTTGTGAATAAAAGAGCTTGGGGATGGCATCCAGGCCCTGAGTTCAAGCCCCGTGACTGAGCAAAAAAAAAGGGGGGGGCGAGACAAATTTAAGCATCGATCATTAACCAGATGGCAGAGCACCACTTTTAATGAGGAATGAAGATCCAATCACAAAGCACATTTGGCGATCTCACCACTCATGTTGTCTGATGCCAATGTCTACCTGGCAGGCTGTGAACTAAAACTGGGCACCAAGAATTCGTTCTTGAATGGTGACATAGTGTGTATGTGGGGTGGGAGGAGGAACATAAAAGGAACACATGTAGGAATAGATATACAGAAAACAACAGAAAGAGACAGAGAAAGAAAAAGTATATTGAAATGGAAGGACAAGGGCTGGAAGCATGGCCTAGTGGTTGAATGCTTGCCTAGCATACACAAAGCCCTGGGTTTGATTCCTCAGTACTACAGACACAGAAGAAGCCAGAAGTGGTACTGTGGATCAAGTAGTAGAATGCTGGCCTTGAGAAAACCCAAGGTCAATGTACAGGCCCAAGATCAGAGTTCTAGCTCCAGGACTGGCAAAATAGAAAAAAAGAAAGAAAGAAATGGAGGGACAAAGGGTGAGCAAATGCAGTAGAGGTACTTAGTAGACACTATGTTGAAAATAACTATACAATTCATGGGCAGGGACCAGAAGGAAAAACTGATAAAGAAAAGGAGGGGTGATAATGTCCAAAAAGAAACATACTCTTTACCTCATTTAGAAACAGGAGCTCTTCTGTACATCACCTTTACAATAACAATTTTTTTAATATTTTGTAATTTTTTTGAAAAGGAACAGTCACAAAGACAGATGCATGGCCTGGGGTGTTCAACCCTTGGCTAGCTGCAATGAAAAAGACTAACGGTGCTTATTAAGAGAGAAAGAGGCCAGGTACTGGGAATACTATCTAATCATTTGGGCAAATATAAGAAGCAAGTACTGTTACTATACCTAGTTTAAAAGAAAACTGAAACAGGATTAAGAAACTCACTGTACTATATGGCTTTCACTCACCCAACAAAATACCTGAGAAAATGACTTACAAAATGAAGAAGGTTTGGGCCGGAAGTTTGGCCTAGTGGTAGAATGCTTGCCTAGCATGTACCAACTCAGGAGTTTGATTCCTCAGTACCACATACATAGAAAAAAGGCTGGAAATGGTGCTATGGCTCAAGTGGTAGAGCTCTAGTCTTGAGAAAGCCCAAGGACAATGCTCAGGCCCTGAGTTCACGCCCCAGAACTGGCTGGTTCCGTTCTGTAGGGTCCATCCATGACTGGGCTAACATCTTGTTAGAATGCCAAGAAGCAATGGTGGGGAGCTCATAACAGGATACCGTGTTCATACTACATAAGCCAGAAAGCAAGAGGAAGAGGAAAGAGGCTGAGGTCACACATTCCATGCAAGTGAAACCCCCAAGAGCCTAAAGATCTTGCAGTAGGTGCAACTTCCTAAAGGTTCCACCACCTCCTAATAGGGGACTGACTATGTCTTTAACATGGGACACACAACATAAAACTATAGTACTTGCTCAAGGTTACCCAAATTCAGACTCCAATCTGACAGGTCCTAGACAAACATGAAGAAGACCACATACTCTGTGGTTCATAACATAAATACGAAGGGAGCTGGATTTCTGGCATGTACCCAGCATCCCTAATCTAAACATCTGAATCCAAAATACTCTACAAACCATTTTCTTCTTTGAGATAAGGTCTCATTGTGTAGCCTTGGCTAGCCCAGAATTCAAAATCTTCCTGCTTTAGCCTCCTGAGTGGTTGGATTCCAGGCCTAGACCACCACACTCAGCTCCAAACAGGAAATTTTTGAGTTTTACATGAAAAGTAGATTTCACATTTGATACCACATGATATACAAGCACATTAAAAACAATACATAAAATCACCTTCTTACAGAACTCATGTCTATAGACCTTGCTGGTGATTCATGTCTGCAATCCTCCCAACTCAAGAGGCTAAGAATTGAAGATTATGGTTTAAAGCCAGCCCAAAAAGAAAAGTCCAAGAGACCAGCAAAAAGCCAGAAGTGAGCTATGGCTCAAGTGATAGAGCACGGGCCTTCAGTGAAAATGCTAAGGAATAATACCCAAGCCATGAGTTCAAGTCCCAAAACTGTCAAAAAATTCCTTCACACAATGTATATAAGCTGTATTTGAAAGATAAATGAATTTTGGATTTGGGTCCTATCCCAATGATGTTTTATAATGTATATGTAAACATTCCCTCAAAAGATCAGAAATCTCAAATACTTCTGGTCCCAAACAATTGCATAAAGGTCCTCTACTTGCATTTTGGCTCCTTTAAAGAACCAAACTGCCTGTTTGGGGCTACACAGTACAGCCCCCTCCCCCTTAACTTCCACTCCCACATTCCCCACAGCATAAACGTGGCTGTCAACAGGGACAAGGTGGTGGGCAGGACAATTGATCAAGAGTCTCTAAAACAAGGTTTTCTTATCCTGAAATTGCAACCTGCAGTACATTTAACCAAGACTTAAGTCCCTGAGGGTATTAATGCTTTAGAAAACATCTTCTAGAGCCAGGAGGGCTTGGGTGGCTGCCAGCCTGGCGGTGCCAGGTCTGTTAACAAGGAGGAATTGGTAGAGGGAACATTGAATCACAGAACAGAGAAGGGGAGGAGGAGGTGAATTCCCACTCCAGAATCCTGGTTCTGCATCAAAACTCTGTTAATTGATAAGAAAACAGCAACTCAAGTATTCATGACCCAGGGTGTACAGCCATGCTTTTACACTCATTAGCTCATTAAGCACTTTCCTGAATACAGTCTAAACATATGTTTCCATCCTCCAGGTCTCAACCCAAGAGCAGTTACAAAGTCAGTTCAGTGAGGGGCTATTTTTTAATGGCAGGAAAAGCAAGACATCAATGTATGCCTCAGGTAGCAAGATGAACTATGTGTTCAGCAGAACATTCACATCTGCTGGGTTTATGTACATACACATAGGATTATATTGTAAAATGTCTAAGTGTTTTCACAGGAACTTCAGTAAAAATGTTTGCAAAACTGCTACTAACCAGTGCTGTGGGAGGTGGTCCTACCCCATTTCAAAGCAGTGAGCAGACTGGCCTAAAACTAACCAAAGCCAGGGCCTGAACGTGGTCTCTGAGCACAGACCCACACCCTTCTTAACACACCTGTCCCTGAGAATAGCTCCCACTCCCTACAGCTCCACATAGAGCACAGCTGGAAAGGCCAGCAAGACTGAGTGCAACCAACTGAAAAGAGCCATCCTGACAACCATCTTTCCTCTGCTCCCTGTATGCCAAAATCCCTTAAAGGGAAAGCAAAACAGCTAGCTCAGGTCAGCTGTTGCCACAGTGGAAGGATAGGGTGACATAGCTGGTGAACCTGTGTCCCACAAAGTGGTGAAATAACTTTGACTGGCCAAAATACCCCTGCTACTCCAAATGAATGGTACTTGCTACATTTAGATTTCCATGTCCCCCAAAGACCCCTGGGTTAAAGGCTTTGTCCCCATCCTAGGGTATAAGTGGAAGGTTGTGGAACCTGTAGGACATGACACCTATTGAAAGGAAGGTAGGTCATTGACAGTGTTCTCTTGAGCACCATTTCCAGCAGTCATGAGGTGACCAGGCCTCTTCTGCTACCAATTCCCACCATCACTGTGCCCACAGCATTAATCACAGGTCCAAAGCAACCACACTGAAATCTATGAAACTGTGGGCTAAAGAGCCTTTCCTTTTAAGTTGATTGTCTCAGCTATTTTGTCACAGCCACAGAAACGTTAAACATTCTTTCTGTCTCTCTCTCTCTCTCTGTATGTATGTATATATGTGCTCATGTGTATACATACATATTACGTATATGTATATATAATTATTTGTTGTACTATAGCCAAAATAGTACAGGTTTACAAAAATTCAGATTCCTGGGCCTTACTCTTGAAGAAAGTCACCTCTGGGATGTGGAGGGCCCAAAACCTATTTTTTCTCATATACCCTAAGGGGTTTTTATTCATAGCCACTGGAGAAACTCTGCTCCTGACTCATCTTTTAAAAACTCTCACCCTGCTCCATATAACTAATTTAAGCTGTTCATTACTCCCCTATCAACTCAGCTAGAATTTTCCACTTCTACCCTTATTCACTCCATCATTCTGAAAGCTTCCCTGAAATGATCCCTCCCCCGTCCTAATAGAAAACTCTTGAATCCTGTGGGCTCTCCAGTTGCACTGTGATAGACCTCTTGACTCCACAGGGAACTCTCTATCTCCCATCTATGCCTCCAGCCATCCTCCCTCTCCCCATCCTTGTTCTACTCTTTCCTCAACCACAGGAGACCTTACCCACTCTCTAGAACAGTGCCTCCAAATTAATGTCTCCATTCTCATCCTTCCTTCTAAGAACACATCCTGATGTCCTACCGCAGTGGTGTCTGGAGTAAGAAGCCACATTACAAAGCTAATCCCCATACAAATAGATATGAAGGAGAGTCAAGGTTTTATTTAACTCTTTAACAGAGAACCCACAAAAATAACAAAATCAGGTCAAAAGAAAGGAAGGCTCAAAAAAAAAAGATTTCAGAAAGAGGATACAAAAAGTAATATTCATAAGACCAATGTCAGGAGAAAGTACCCTGACTTAAGATCACTGAATGTGATGCAGTAGCAGTGAGTTTGTCAACTGTATCACAAAGAAACAGCTTGCATCCTGCCTAACTCTGCATTGGATGACCATTAGGTAGGTTATGGTGTGCCACTAACAGGTACAAAAATCATTTTTCATTTCCAAGTTTTAGGAAATTTTTCTTTGTACTGGGATCTATTATATAAAAAAATTTGTTCTTTTCGGTTTTCAGGTTTTTGGGTTTTTTTTTTTTTTGCCAGTCCTGGGCTTAAGCTCAGGGCCTGAGCACTGTCCTTGGATTTTTTTCAAGGCTAGAGAACTACCACTTGAGCCTTAGCACCACTTCCGGCTTTTTCTAAGTATGTGGTACCGAGGAATGGAACCCGGATCTTGTGCATGCTAGGCAAGCACTCTACCACTAGGCCAAACTCCCGGCCCTGGTTTTCAGGTTTTTAATTTGTTGTTTTATGGGGATCAAATTCAGGGCTTGCACTCTACCACAGAGCTACAATCCCCACTGAGCTTGTTTCTTTTCTTTTCTTTTTGCCAGTCCTGGGGCTTGAACTCAGGGCTTGAACACTGTCCTTGGTTGTTTTCCTCAAGGTTAGCCCTCTGCCACTTGAGCCACAGCAGCACTCCTGGCTCTTCTATGTATGTGGTACCAAGGAATCGAACCTGGGTCTTCATGCATGCTACCACTAGGCCAAACTCTGACCCACTGAGCTTGTTTTATTTGGAGATATGGTCCCACTAGGAATCACTCTTTTCCTCTCATTCCATCAAAGTGTCCTTAAACTCCCATGGCATGATGGCAAGGCTAACCCCTAGTCAGAAGTGCTCAAAGACCGTGGAAGAGAGGGGTGTTCAGAGGAACTACTGGGAAAGCAGAGGCAGTAGGGTCTGGTGGGCTGCCCTGGGAAGCTACAGCCACCAGGGAGCTACAGAACACAGGCACTCCAAGAAAACAGTTGCCAATACATTCAAATGAGCCACTGTATGTCCCAATCTCTTCCTCCTTACCTTTGCCTTCCTGGCCACACACACTTCCTACTTTGTTAATCAGTGTTATCACCCCACATTTTGTCTACTGAGCTCTGCCTTGGGGGAGGGGGGGAGTCACAGTACTTACTCAACACCACTGATAGGGAATATACAAAAATGTTCTGTAAACTCTAAGGCTGTCTATAAAAATGTATCAGTTGTCATGATTCTGGTAAAGGAGCAAACCAGAGCCAGAGGCTCCTGGAAGCAGCTGCAAGATGAGACAGGCAGAAGGATCAGACCAGCTCAGCATGGGGAAGCACTGTTTTTCCTCCTGTCCCTGCTCACACCCCAGGATGCCAGAGGAGGGACGAAGTTCAGTCAATGTGAAGCTCTTCTCAGACCCTACACATCCGTCCTCTGGCTATAGCCTCAAAACCTACCACAAGCACTAGGCAAGATGCAGGAGGCCCCCAGAACAAAACCAAAAAGCCTGGGCAAAACCCTCTAGGGATTAGTGTGGCTACTGGATCTGTTCCCAAGAGGGGGTTGACTTTCAAAAGGGAGAGAAAGGCAGTGACTCAAACCCCCAGCCCTTCTGGATGCAACCTCTCCTCAGGTGTCTCCAAAGTGGTCTGGCAGAGAGGGAGCAAGGTCAGAGTCAAGAACCAGCTTAAGGAATCCTATGAAGAAGCCCAGCAGACAGAGTCCCCCACTTGGCACCCATGTCACATGCCTCCCATTCACATACCCCCTTTTGACCCTTTGCTGCCTACCACCTTCTCTTCCCACCTGCTCACTTCCCACAGGCTCCTATTGAACACCATGCGTGGATACAGGATTCCCACTGCTGCCATGCTCTGCACTGTGTGCTTTTTGTATTAGTTCTCATTTTCCAACTCTGCAAAATGAACACACAAATCTAAAAACAAAAAAAAGGCAAGGCTGGGCCCAAAGCTACACAGCTCCTCAATATCTGGCTGGCTGAAAGCCCACATTCTTTCCTCTACATCATACGTGTAGATAACAGGAAGGCAAGAGGAAAAAGGGTCACTTCCATCATGTCTCTCCAATCCTTACATAGCCAAGTCTCCAGAGCTTTGTCAGACATTTGAGGTCCTGCAAGAGTGGCTCATGCCTGTAATCCTATCTACTCATGAGGTTGAAATCTGAGGTTTGCAATTCAAAGCCAACCTGTGCAGGAAACTCTGTGAGACTTATCTTCAATTAAGCACAAAACAACAACAACAACTGCCCAGAAGTAGAGCTGTGAGTGTTGGCCTTAAGCACAAAAGCACAGGGACAGTGCCCACACTCTAAGTTGAAGCCCCAGGATGGGCACAAAAAGCAAACAAGCAAGCTAGAAATAAAGAAAGAATTCACCTTTCAGATCTTATTCCCCACTAGTATATTTAGATCCTTCTTCCAGTCATCTTAACCTATAGTTCTTCAATTCCCATATCCTAGTCTGCAACTCATTCATTCCACCAAACAGGCTTTTGTGCTGCCTTACTGACAGGCCCTGGGCTAGGTGCCAAGGCCATGGTAGCCAGACAGGAAGATTCCTAAAGTCACAGATCTCAAGAATGTGCCCTCCTTGTGAGGCCAGCTCTACCTCTCTCTTATCTGGTCACTAGGTGCTCACTGCCTGAATCCCAATAGTCAGCACTTGCCATTCAAATGGCACTCAGCCACAGCTCCCTGGCTTCATGCTACGAACGAAGGGTAGCCACAGCTCCCTGGCTTCATGCTATGAGCGAAGGGTTTGTTTTAAGACTTCCCCAGTAATGTGTTTATTTCTGTGGGAAAAGTGCACTCGGGGTTCCAATCTGCATTATAAATGGCAATTAGGTCCTCAGGCCAGCCCACAAAAGCCTATTAAATATATAATGACCACAGAGAAGAACAGAACCCAAGTGAGTACACCTTAAAAGCTCTACAGAGAGACAGGGGCAAATATCTGCCTCTAGCACCTTCATGGCCTGTTTCCCTGGAATCTGGACTTCAAGCTACCTCAGGAAAGCAAGCGGGACAAAGGAGACCAGAAAGGCAGAGGAGTGGGAAGAATCTGATTTATAATTCATCAGGCCCGGCTCTACTCCTAGCTCTGCCTTTACTGATCAGGTGGCTATGAGGCAGTCTCTTCCCTTGGGAACTCCATAGCTCTAATATATAGCAAGGGGAGTGGTTGTGGCCCAGGAGTCAAGGGCGTACCTAGTGTGCAGGTGATCCTGGTGTCATCCCCAGCACTGCAAGATAAAAGAAATAGAGGGGCTAATTCTCATACTTCCGAATCTCATGGGCTACATTTCAAAATTATATTTGTGTATATAATGTTATATATTTTAAAATAAATTTTATCAAGAATTGACTTTTTTTTTTTCTTTTTTGCCAGTCCTGGGCTTAAGCTCAGGGCCTGAGGACTGCCCCTGGATTTTTCTCAAGGCTAGAACTCTACCACTTGAGCCTCAGCACCACTTCTGGCTTTTTCTAAGTATGTGGTACCAAGGAATCAAACCCGGGTCTTCATGTATGCTAGGCAAACACTCTACCACTAGGCCAAACTCCCGGCCCCAAGAATTGACTTTTTAATAGGAAATCATGAGGTATTACTACAAGCCCTGAGAAAAGAGCTCAGCAACAGTGCCCAGCAGCCCAGTGTTCAAACCCCATGACCCCCCACAAAAAAAAACAAAAACAAAAACAAAAAACCATTCACCATTACTGTATTTCCAAAACTGGTCACAGACCAGGTCTAGTCCTTGCCTGCCATTGGACAACTACTTAGCTGGGGGACTAACAAGCCATTTCTGCACCCTAGGACTGCATGAAGTCTGCATGGCAATCAGCATGGCCATGCTAGGTAAGGATCCACAGCAGTGAAGAGCGGGGGGCCTCCTTAGCCTGTGAGCTCCTCAGACTAATTGTGCTGCTTTTTACCCAGGTATTAGAAGACTGAGGAACAGCTTACAAAGAAGCTTAAGAAAAAAATAAGAGAAAATGACCTCAGCTAAGTTTAGTGGCTCAAGCCTGTGATCTTAAGAGGCATAAAGGGAGTTGAAAGGAGAATGATGATCTGAGGCCAATCTGACAGAAATAAGTGCAGACTCCATCTGAACTTATATATTGGCACTTTGGTATATACCTGTTATCCCAGTCACAGGGAAAGCACAAGGGATGGGTTGCATTGCCAGCACTGTCAGACTAGCCACATGAATAAGAACAAGTAAGAGGATCAAAGCCCTGGTTAGCTAGGTCATCATATAAGGCCTCAAAAATAACAAAAACAAAGTAGGGCGTGGTGGCTCATGTCTGTAATCCTAGCTACTCAGGAGGCAGAGATCAGAGGATTGTGGTTCAAGCCCTTGAAACTCTTATCTCCAATTAATCACTAGAAAACAGGAAGTAGCAGTGTAGTTCAAGGGGTAGGGTGGTAGCCTTGAGCTGAAGAGCCCAGGGACAACACCTCAGCCCAGACTGACAATAAATACATAAATAAATAAATACCAAAACAAAACAAAAAACAAGGGGAGGGGGCAGTGAATGCTCAAGTAGTTGAACACCGACCAGGCGGGCCTGAGAGCCTCCAGTACACTGAAAAAAATTTTTTAATTTTTCTGATTACAAAGTAATACATACATATTCACTTGGAAAACATAAGAAAGCATAAACAAAGATTTATATAAAAGTCATCTACCACTCCACCATCTGGAATAACCATTTGAAATTTCCATGCACGTTACTTATTCACATAACTTCAGCTACTTTAGGGTTTGATTTCATATCCTGCTTTTCATATCTGAGCATTTTTCCTTTTCTTTGGATAGTCTCCATCAATAATTCAGCATACCTTAACAATAAGCATTACATTCTAGTAAATATAAATATTCTTAATAAGCTTTGCAATGGATGGAAAGTTTGTGTCCCATACTAAATTTCTATGTTAGGGTCCTAACTTCAGTGCAAATATTAGGAGATAAGACCTTAGAGAGGAGGCGAGGCCATTAGGGTAGAGTCTTCATGGATGAGATCAGTGCCCACGAAAAGGGACTCAAAAAAGCTCTCTAGTCCACACAACAATCCAGCAGTCTGCAGCCAGGAAGTGGGCCCTCCCTAGAACCCTATCAGGCTGATATCCTGCTCTCAGACTTCCAGCCTCCACAACTGTCAGAAAAAAAAAAATTACAAACCTCTCTCTATTTATGGTATTTTTCTTACAGCTGCTCAAACTAACAAACATTGTTCTCCTTAGTATGAACAGGCCAGAAGTTACTCAACCATACCACTATCACTAAGGCATTTTCATGTTCTTGCTATTGTAAAACAATAAAATAAAATAAAGGGGGGGGGCAGGAGTGTGGCCTAGCATGCATGAAGCCCTGGCTTCCATTCCTCAGTACCATATACACAGAAAAAGCTGGAAGTGGTGCTATAGCTCAAGTGGTAGAGTGCTAGCCTTAAGAAAGCTCAAGAACAGTGCCCAGGCCCCGCATTCAAAACCCAGGACAAGACCCAGGGCTAGGAAAAAAAAAAAGTGGCTGCCGTTTATATAGCAATTTCTCTTGCACAAGGATGATAGCTCCAAGACCCTCACTGGTTGGCTAAAACTACAGATTGTACTAAACTTTATATATCCATATATATATATATATATATATATATATACACACTGTTTTACTTTATACACACATACCTTTTTTTTTTCTTGGTTATGGGGTTTGAAATCAGGGCTGGGGAACTGTCCCCTGTCCCTGAGCTCTTTTGCTCAAAGCTAGGATCCTACCACTTTAAGCCACAGTGTCATTTCTAGTTTTCTAGTGGTTAACTGGAGATAAGAGTCTCATGGACTTTCCTGCCCTGGCTGGCTTTGAACCACAATTACAGAAATGAGCCACAAGGGCCTGGCTACACAGACCTTCAATAGGTTAACAACACTAATAGTAATAAAACAGGACAATTACAATTACACTGTGATAGAAGTTATGTAAATATGGTCTCGCTCAAAATATCATATTGAATTGTACTTTTTCTGTTGACCACAGGTAACTAAAGCCATGAAAAGTGAAACTGGACAGCAAGGTTTTGGACTTTCCTTGGGTCACAGCCCAGCATTAAGCACACATCAGCCCTCAGTAAATACTGAGTGACCCAAAGGTGACCAGTATGCTCCCAGGCACCCGGGAAGCCTTATCAGATCCACACTGAACTTAATTTATAGAGCCTTATCCCAGAGACAGCAGACACTCATCATTTGCTCCCACAGGCTCACTCTCTCCACCTTGCACCTGCTAAACCAACTATAGGCTTAAGGGAAGGAGAGACTATAAATTCCTCAGGACTCCCGGCTTCTAGTGCTGGGCGAATCTCCAGCTCTTTTACACCACCTGGGAGAGATCTCCACTGCCTAACTAACTCCCAAACTTCACATTATGCTCAGCCTGTCTTAGGAAGGCTGGGTTGACACTCACTCTTAATTTAAATATATGATTCCCATTCAATGGAGGGTCTCAATAATTAGGGCACTAGTACTAGCATGTTGGCCCAGCCCAGGGCAACAAACTCCCTCACACAGACCAGGCACAATGTGTATTTTGCTTGTTACCCCAAATCCAACCCTGTGCCAAGCAATGTGGTTGATAAATGCTTACTGAATGAAATGTCAGATGCTGAAGGCATTTGTTTCCATGGGAGGGAAAGAAAAGAGAATTTGAAACCCTCACCTTCTCACAGAATTCAACAGCAAGCAAGGGACTGACAGGGGCCAGGCAGGAGATGGGCCCCATCTCCTGCACAGTTCTGCCTGTCATGGAGACCCACCCAGACAACTGGCTCTGGTGGCAAACAATATGTATATACGCAGATACTGTGAAGGACAATGTTCCACTCCAGTCTCCCTCTCTCAGTCCTGGAGGGAGAAGGGCAGAAGAGAGAACCGAGAGGCTCCTTCTCCATTCACTTCTAGCAACACAAAAATAAAAGCCTCTCCTCCCCAGAGATCCGAAATGGACAAGACTCAGAAATGTGAGTGTTTACAAGAGATACAAGGCACACTTTCTCCTCCCAGGTGATCAGTATCCTTGCCACACTCAAAGGGAAAAAGAACTGAAATATCTGGAGGAAAAAGAACTGAAATATCTGGATTGGTTGAGAGTGCCAGAAGCAGGAAGTTTCTTGAAAACTTGGGAAGGGGATGGAGTGGAGTGGGAGACGCCAGGATAAGGGAGCTCAAAAGTTACTGGCTAGAGAAAGAAGGCTGGAACATCCAGCCACACACCCAACACTAAGGCCAAGCAAGGCCAAGCCCAGGTCTTCAGCTCCCCGGCACACCCATTCTGACCACAGAGATGCCTGGAAGACACCCCACCACCACCACCACGAGTAGCAAATTCCACTCCGTTAGCTCATTCCTCCCAGCATCCTGACCCACCGCTCAAGCACTCATGTATGATTTTGCAGTTTGCATTGCTTCCTCCTCTGACTTCTCATCTGACCCTCCTCGCCACCTCACAGGAGAGGTACCCTTTCCGTCCCCATCTCACAGGAAAGGCGATGACACGTTAGATGTCACTTGAAAGTGACCGCGCGGTTCCTGGGCAGCTTTAGACCGGTGTCAGGGGTCAGAACCCATGAGGGGGGCAGGGGTGACGACCCCACTGAGTCCGCAGAGCCTGGCCCGGGGGAGGAGGCAGTGGGAAGCCACAGTTTCCCGAATCTCTTGGGGTGGAAACCAAGAACGAGGATGGCCCTAAAATAAGGTTTCCGGCAGCGCAGGTGGAAAGCACCCCATCCCACCGGGCACTCACACAGGTGCAGGGCCCGGAGACTGGGGCGAGGCGCACCCCACCCCCAGCCCGCCAGTGTCCCGCCCTAGGCGAGGGCGCCCCTGCCCCGGACCTGCGCCCCACGCCAACTTGTGGCCCGGCGCGACCACCCAGCAAGGCACCGCCCGGCGCCCAGGGCTACCTCCGGACCCCGCGTCCGCGAACGCCCGGTGGGAAGACCCCGAAAGAGCCCGGGAGCCCGCCCGCCGCCACCTGCGCGGCGCGCACGCCCTCACCCCGGCGCCCCGGGGCAGCTCCGCACCGCCCGGGAAAGGCAGAGGGCTGAAAAGCCGGCCGGCACGCGGGGCGCACGTGCCGGCCCAGCCCGGAACCCCCGCCCGGACCCCAGCCCTCGCCCTCACCCAGATCGCCAGCAGCAGCCCCCACGCCGGCCCGGCCCGTGCCATCCCCGCCGCCGCCGCTCTCCACTGTGGCTCTCGCGCCCACTCGCCCGCTAGCTCTGCCGCGGCCAACCGCCACAGCCACTTCCCAGCCGCTCCCCGCCTCCGAGTTCCCGGTGCCACGTCTGCCAAAGCATGCGCACCCAGCTGGGCGGGGCGGCCGCGGGGTGCATGCCGGGAGTTGTAGTCTGCCCACCCGGCACCTCTGGACTGGAACTCGGTCCCAGGATACCAGGGTAACCGCTGGATGAGCGCGGGGAGGCAGAGGAGGAGGGAAGACACGTCATTTGGGGGCCTAACTCTTGTGTTCCAGACTCAGCAACTCACTCTGCTCACAGAAGTTCACTGTCCCCACGTAGAAGATTAGCAGTAAGTCCACAGAAGATTCTAAGTCATTTGATTGCGAATGGTGGCATTCATGGTTTGTGGAGGGGAGGAAAAGCCCTTATCTCTGCCTCCTTTCTTCAGCAGAAATTGAGCTATTGGAAAACGTTTGGCGGATTCTCAAAAAAAACAAATAAACAAACAAAAAAATATCTGGGCATAGATTACCGTATGACCCAGACCTTCCTTACCTTAGGCATATACTAAAATAATTAAATACACGTTAAAAACTTGGATTCAATGTTCATGTCATACCAAAGCCAAAAAGTAAAAAGGCAAATGTCCACAAGGGAGCATGAGTAACAAAATATGATACATCCACACAACGGAATATTAGTGAGCCTTCAAAAGGATGTGCTAATGCAAGTTACCATATGCACGAAGACATAATGTAGATCACATACTGTATGATTGCATTTATATGAGTCATCCTTAATAGGTAAATGATAGAGACAGAAAGGTTGAGGAGGAAATGGGAATGATTGTTTAGCATCTCCTTTGGGGATGGAGTAAAATTTTGGAACAAGATAGAGATAATGGTTGTACAAGATTGTGGTTATACTAAATATCTCTGAATCATACACTTTCTTTAAAATGGCTAATTGATGTCACAGAATGCTATCTTAAATGTAAAAAAATACCTGGAGGGACAAAGGGTGACAAATGCAGCAGTGATACTCACTAGACTTGAAGTTGAAAATGAACAACACAATTTGAGAGTGGGGACAGGAGGGAGAAACTGGGAGACAGCAAGGGAAGGGCTGGCATTGTCCAAACAATTTTGCTCTTTACCTGAATTACCTAACTGTAACCCTTCTGTACATTACCTTTATAAGTACAATAAAATTTTAAAGAGAAAAAAAACACCTTGAGGTGGTATGCAAGTGTACACAAAAGATTTAAGGGAGAACTGAAATGGTGTAATTACTTAGAAAGGCTAACAAAAGAAACACCAGGAAATGGGTGCTCAAAAGGGAAAGGGTGGATCAAAGTGAGAGTGGTGGATGAATGAAGAGAGAAAGGGAGGGGAATATGGTCATAAAATCCAATGCACATCCTACAAAATTAAGAAAAATGAGGGAAGGAATAGAATGGGATGGGCTGGAGGAAATTGATGAAAGAGATGACATTAATCAAGATGCAGTGTATTCATAAACTGCTCTATTGAATGGCAACAAAGACTATGTGTATGTGCAAAAACTCAAACTCCTTCCATTCATGCATGCAATCAGTTCTTCATTTAAGAATGCTTGTTGGGGGCTGGGAGTTTGGCCTAGTGGTAGAGTGCTTGCAGAAGACCCGGGTTCGATTCCTCAGTACCACATACATAGAAAAGCTGGAAGTGGTGCTGTGGCTCAAGTGGTAGAGCTTTAGCCTTGAGGAAAGCCCAAGGACAGTGCCCAGGCACTGAGTTCCAGCCCCAGGACTGGCAAAATAAATAAATAAATGCTTGTTGGACATCTTTCCCCTGAAGCAGAAGATACACATTTCTCAGGAGTAGGATAAATATAATACCAAGTACTAAGAAGTGCAGACAAAGATAAGTTGGTGATGATGGGTTAAGTCTTGCCCACTGTCTAGAGGTCCGAAGCCAAAACTTAGACATTAATTTGACTTACCTCCTGTTCCCAACATCCCATCCTACCCCTCACCAGTTCCTCTCTATTCTGCCTCCAAAATACTACTCTTCTGCCACCTCCTCCTTCCAGGTCATCAACAAGTCTCACCTAGGCAGGAATAGCAGTCTCCTAAAGCAAGGCTGCTTCTTATCCAACAATCCAGGCGGCAATGCCATTTTGGGTCTTGCTTGCCACTTCCCTAAAGCCCTCTAATTGTTTACCATTAGCCCGATAATGAAAGTCCTCTATGACCTACAGTGCAGCAGCTCCTAGACCCCTCCCCATCATACTCAACTCCAGTTTCACACATGCCAGTTCCTGCTCCTCCCCTTCTAGGAGCAAATCAATTCCAGACCTTAAAGCTCTTCCCATCTTCTGCCTATCTGCGCCTTTGCTTCTAACTCTTGGGTGTTCTATCAGCCCTCTATCAGAGAGGCCCTTTAGAAAAGACAATTTTATCTTCCCATTTTGAATGGCCTCATTCCCCAGCACACGTTCTGTCAGTGCCTTGCTCACTGCATACCACAGTCTGCAATTTAAAAAGCAGCACTTTGTATCTGGATTCTATATCCACAATCAACTGTGGATTAAAAATACTTTTAGTTTTTTTTAAAGCAACTACTAATGTGAGCAGACTTTTCCCTCTTATCACTAGTCTGTAAACAATATAGTAGAGCATCTATTTACATAGCATTTGCATTGTATTAGGTGATATAAGGAATCTAGAGCTGATTTAAAGTATCCTGGAGAATGTGCACAGGTTATATGCAAAACTGTGCCATTTTATATAAGGGACTTTGGTTTCTGTGTGCTATTCTGGGACCAGTCTCCCATGGACATTGAGGGACTACTAAGTCATTAGCTTTGCTGTCTGTTCCTCCCCTTCCTGGCTCTCTTGTCAGGACCTGAGCCACAGGTGGTTTGCCATCCTGTTTTGGTGAGTAAATAACTGGATGAAATTCTGGATAGGGTAAGGATTTCTTTCGCATGCTCTGTTCTGCTCTGCAGCCTCAGGCCACCATCTGTATATAGGTAAGAGCCTCATACCTTTTCTCTGTGGGTCTGATTTTCAGCTGAAAAAATGAAGCAACTGGTAAAGACAGAAAACTATAGAGCCCTTGCACGTTACTAATGGGAACATAAATTGGTTTAACGACTTTGGACCACTCTACCTGTACAAAATATGTCCAAAACTGTTTATTGTTTAGTTTAATCAAAGGAACTATCACAAGCTGAATTGTGGTTCCCCATTCATATGTTGTAATCCTAACTCTCAGTACTTCAACATGTAATTATATTCGGAGACTTTAAAGAGGTGATTATGGTTAAATGTTGCTATTGAGGTAGGCCCTAATCCACTGTGACTAGTACCCTGATTTTAACAAAAGAAAAAGAAAGACAGAGAGATATGGAGGGAGGGAAAGAGGAAGGGAGAGAGGGAGGGAGGGAGGAAGGGAGGGAGGGAGGGAGGGAAGAAAAAAATAGCCAGGCACTGGTGACTTTTACCTAGAGTCCTAGCTACTAAGGAGATTGAGATCTGAAGATTATGGTTCAAAGCCAGTCCAGGCAGGAAAGTTGGTGAGGCTCTTATCTCCAGGTAATCTCTCAAAAACTGAAAGTTGAGCTGTGGCTCAAAATGATAGAGCACTGTCCTTGAGAATAAAAGCTCAGGGACACTGCTCAGGCCCTGAGTTCAATCCTGATGACCACCACCAACAACAACAACAAAATTAGGACGCACACGTAGAGGAAAAGCCATGTGAAGACACGGAGAAGATGGTGTCTTCCAGCCAAGGAGAGAGGCTTTCAGAAGAAACCAGTCCTGCCAACACATTGATCTTGGACTTGTACAGTCCAGGTTCATAAAAAATTAATTCCTGGTGTTTAGGCCATCTGAAGCTTTTTTTTTTTTTTTTTTTTTTTTTGCCAGTCATGGGCTTGAGCTCAGGGTCTGAGCATTGTCCTTGGACTTTCTCAAGGCTAGAGCTCTACCACTTGAGCCTCAGCACCACTTCCAGCTTTTTTCTACGTATGTGGTACCAAGGAATCGAACCCGGGTCTTCATGCACTTTAACCACTAGGCCAAACTCCCGGCCCCCCATCTGAAGCTTTTTCTTTCTATTTCTTTCCTAAAAAAGGTTATAGTTTTAGGTCTTATATTTAAGTCTCTGATCCATTTGAGGGTTTTCTTTTGTATATGTCATGAGATGAGTCCAATTTCATTCTTTTTTTTTTTTTTTTTTTTTTTTGCTAGTCCTGGGCTTGAGCTCAGGGCCTGAGCACTGTCCTTGGACTTTCTCAAGGCTAGAGCTCTACCACTTGAGCCTAAGCACCACTTCCGGCTCTTTTCTATGTATGTGGTACCAAGGAATCGAACTCGGGTCTTCATGCATGCTAGGCAAACACCTTAACCACTAGGCCAAACTCCTGGCCCTCCAATTTCATTCTTTTGCAAATAAATACCCAGTTTTTTCCCAGCATCATTTGTTGAAAAGACTATCTTCCACATGTAAGTGGCTTTAAGGGCATTCACATTGTTGGGCATCCATCACCAGAATCCACTCCATAATGTTTCATCTGTGGTGCTCAGTTATGGCAGCCTTATCTAACTAATACAGAAGCCAAAACTGGGAAATAACCAAATGTCCTTGAACAGAAGGATGGATAAATAAATAAGAGCATACTGATATGACAACAGGGATGGTTCTCAAAACTATGAAGAGCAAAAGTAACCAGACACAAGGGAACATATATCATGCAGTTTCATTGATCTGAAAGTCAAAAACAGGCAAGGGTGATCTATGATGATGAGTGACAGGAAGACATGGACTGGGAAAAAGCGAGAGTAAACTTTGTGGGCTCAGGGAATGTATTATATTTGTATTAAATGATGCCTACATGGTGATCTCCTTTAACTGAGCTGAATTATCTGAGCTATTATTTGTGCACTCATTTATCTTTAAAATCTAAACAGTGAAGGGTATGGTGAACCTACTCATTTCCAGAATTTCTTGTAATTAGTGTTTTCTAAGTTTAAGATTACCTAAAAGGTCTTGGTCTGGGGAAACGCTGTGTTAAAATTTGCAGTAGATGAGAGAAAGGGAAGGAGAGAAGGATGAAAGGAAGGAAGGAATGAAGAGAGGGCAGGAGGAAGGGAGGAAAGGAAGGAAGAAGGAAGAAAGCCATGTGCCTGTGGGCCAAGAAACCAGAGGACAAAAGACTGAGAAGGAAAAAAAAAGTTTTGTAACGCCAAGAAAACAGGCCATTTCATTCTGTAATTGAAACAAGCTAAAATGCAATTTATTGCCCTTGTGGGAATGTTTAGCAATTCTAAGCTTCACTCTCCTTGAAATATTAGGAGGAGATCACAGGACAAGTACGGTCCTTCCTCCATTATAGCCCCCAATAGGAACCATCTGTTTTCTAGCAGTCACCCCTCGGGGCCAAGCGAGAGGAACTCTGATCCTGCGGTATATTGTGAATTTGATGTCATGTTACATTTGGGCAGTCAGTCCCTTCATCATCTTGCCTGGGATGAGGAGTAGCACAATGACTGCTAACATGCCATCAGAATGGGAATTGGCTTAGAACAAAAAAGAAGGAATGCTGTGGCCGGGAGTTTGGTCCAGTGGTAGAGAGCTTGCCTAGCATACACAAAGACCAGGGTTCAATTCTTCGGTACTACATACATAGAAAAAAGCCGGAAATGGGGCTGAGGCTCAAGTGGTAGAGCTCTAGCCTTGAGAAAGTCCAAGGACAGTGCTCAGGTACAGGAAAGGAATGTAACCTTTGGGAATCACTGGGAAAGGGGCCTTTTGGGGTGTTGACAAGGGTCTATTTAGCCATCTGATTCAGGTTACAATGGTATATTTATACTGTGAAAATCATTTCATCTATTCATGGATTATGCTATACATACATTGTATCTCAAGAAGTTTATAACTTTTGAAAAAGAGGAGGAATCAGATGGAGGGTAGGAAAAACTAAGCTCTAAAAACAGAAGGTGAGGGCTGGAGGCATGGCTTAGTTAGTAGAGCACTAGCCAATGAATGAAAGCGCCAGGTACTAAGTTGGAATCCCCTTCTCAGAACAGCAACAACAAAAGAAATGAGAGAAGATGAAAAGGTAGATCCCAGAGAAGAATTAAGAAAATTAGCTATTAACCCTTATGCCTTTAAAGAGAAAGCCACCAAAAAAAAAAAAACACGATTGAACTGTGACATCAGAATACTGTTCACAATTCCCATTATAAGACTTTGCCTCTGCTCATCACAGGTTCAGCCATATTGGCTTTGTCCTCCCTTCTTTGATGGATCAGTCCTTGCCTCTCTTTGGACATTCCTCTCCAAAATCCTGAAAGGACACTTATCATTCTCCCACCAGCATCGCTACCAGTCCTGGACTTAATAGCGCTTCTTTCTATGCCCACAACTTCCCCTGTAAGCATGGTTCTTAAGAATGTGTATTGTAAGCAAGGCAAAGAAAGCATAGGAGTGGTTTCTAGGGGCCAGGGAGAAGGGTGAAAAGATTTACTGCTTAATTGGAGGCATTTCCAGTGAAGATGATGAGACAGAGAGGCCGTGAATGGCCACCCCACAATGTGAATGTTCTTAAAGCCACTGACTATTCACTTAAAAATAGTGAATAGTCTTTTCAACAAATAGTGCTGGGAAAAGTAGGTATCTAGGTATGAAAGAATAAAATTGGTCTCTTTCCTCACAATATGTACCAAAATTGACTCAGGCTGAAGAGCTAAAGGTATATAATTTATAGGAGAAAACATAAGGAGAAAGTTGCACAGTGTTGAATTTTGCATTGATTTCTTAGGCGTGCAAACAAAAATATGAGCAACAGGGGGCTGGCAGTTTGGCCTAGTGGTAGAGTGCTTACCTAGGAAGCATGAAGACCAGGGTTTGATTCCTCAGTACCATATACACAGAAAAAAAATGCAGGAAATGGTGCTGTGGTTCAAGTGGTAGTGGCTCAAGGACAGTGGTCAGGCCCTGAGTTCAAGCCTCAGGACTGGCAAAAAATAAAAATAAAAAAATACAAGCAGCAAAAGTAAGACATAAATTGGACTAAGTAAAAATTTGAAACACTTGTGCACCAACTATCACAATCAACAGAGCAAAAAGCAAGCTATACAGTAGTAAGAGATTCCTGTAAATGATGTAACTAATAAAGGGTTACTATCCAAAATTCATAAAAGCACTCAAACACAAACATTTTTAAAAATAGGCAAAGGACTTAAAATACACAGAAAAAATATAATATCAGTAACATAAGAAAAATATGAATGGCCAGTGAAAAGATGCCCGATATCATTAGTATTTAGAAAAATGTAAATTGTATAGATTTTCCCCTCCTATTTCAAATAAACAAGTAAACATGAGGGGAGGGGTGGGGGGAGGGTAGTAGGGACAAAAAACATAAGAAGGGATATCAATGTGTGATATATTTGTCTCTATCTGGCAAATATAACTGTAACCCCTCTATACACTGAAATAAAAAATTATATAAAAAAAGAAAATGTAAATTAGAAAAGATGCCACTTCACACCCAGCATGGCATTTAAAAAATAAGAAAAGAAAAAAGAACCAAGTATTGGCAAAGATGTAGATATATTGGTTTCCTTATGTTCAGTATGTGAAATATCATATCTCCTGTGGAAAGCAGTAGGGTAGTTCTCAAATTTTTTTTATTACCACGGGCTATGGGTTTAATTGAATAATAAAACACATTGGAGGACCAGGGTGTTATCCCGATGATGATGATGATGATGATGATGATGATGGTGACATAATAATGATAATAATAGTAACAACAACAAACGCATGACTTAGCAGTCCCTTCTGGACATATATCCAAAAGCAGTACAAGCAAGTTTCATGAAGAGAGATTTGTACATTCATGTTTGTGGCCACTTTATGAACAATATTCACTCATGTGTCTGCTGCAGAAAATCATATGAAATAAGTGGTAGACATAGAATGTTATTCAGTTTTGATTTTTTTGCCAATCCTGGGCCTTGAACTCAGGGCCTGAGCACTGACCTTGGGATTTTTTTTTTTTTTTGCCAGTCCTGGGCTTGACCTCAGGGCCTGAGCACTGTCCTTGGGATTTCTCAAGGCTAGAGCTCTACCACTTGAGCCTCAGCACCACTTCCAGCTTTTTTCTATGTATGTGGTACCGAGGAATGGAACCCGGGTCTTCATGCATGCTAGGCAAGCACTCTACCACTAGGCCAAACTCCCGGCCCGGATTTCTTAAGGCTAGAGCTCTACCACTTGAACAACAGTACCACTTCTGGCTTTTTTTCTATGTATGTGGTACCAAAGAATGGAACCTGGGTCTTGCTGCATGTTAGGCAAGCACTCTACCACTAGGCCATTATTCAGTTTTTAAAAGGGAGGAAATTCAACATATCCTAAACATGTATGAAACTTGACATTAAGTGAAACAAGCCAGTCATTTAAAAAATACTTTAGGGGCCCCTATTTTATATGTATGTTATAGCAAAACTTAAAATTTTTAGTCTGTAAAACAAAATGAAATGTAGAGCTGGGAGTGTGGCTCAGTGGATACAGTGCTTGCCTAGCATGCAAGACCAGGTGGGATTCCTTAGTACCACATACATAGGAAAGGCCAGAAGTAGTGCTGTGGCTCAAGTGGCAGAGCACTAGACCTTGAGGAAAAACCCAAGAACAGTGTTCAGGCCCTGAGTTCAAGCCTTAGGATGGCAAAAAAAAGAAAAATGAAATGTAAAAATTTCAAACTAAGAAAAAATGAAACTTCATAGTAAGTTTTATGTTACATATATTAGTGACAGTTAAAAAAACAAACACCCCCCTTCTTGAACACTTGTTTGTTAAACTTGTCATTTGAAATATGATGTAAAAATCACATTTTCCTGGGGGAAAGAGGAGACAGAGACAGGGACAGGGACAGAGAGACAGAGGCACAGAGAGAAAGGAGGATGGAGGAGAGCTTGAAGAATAAATATGAACTATGAAAGACAAAGTCTTCATCTGGTTTACTTTGTCTATTTTTGTATCTTCCAGTGTCTGACATGTAGTAGGAAATCATTAAATGTTTGAAATGGACTTTGAAAAGAGGATTTGTCAATACAGATAAGGGAACTTCAGCATTAATATATAGAAACAAATGGCAGAATAGATTGATCAAGTAGTCTTAAGATCAAAAAAAGAATTCTCACAGACCTGGATTCGGATGTGTCCTTCCAAATGTATGGTATCTCTGTCACTCTCTATTTCCATGATAAGTCTGAAAAGAGTCATAATTAGCCATTCATTATTAAACATTGATTGGACATTCTTTCTAGACCCATTTGTAGGGCTTTCATCAGACATTGCATTAAGAAAGCTGCGCAGCACAGGGTCTGGTTCGCAAGTTGGCAGATACACTCTTGCCTGCCCTTTGGAACTTTATCTTCCTTTTTCTTGGCCACCTTTTATCTGTGATCCTCTCAAACTCACTTCTTGTTAGAAAATAAAGCCTCCAACCGGGTGCTGGTGGCTCATGCCTAGAATCCTAGGTACTCCGGAGGCTGAGAAATGAGGATCATAGTTCAAAGCCAGCCCAGGAAGGAATGTCCATGAGACTCTTCTCCAATAAGCACTTAAAAAGCCAGAAAAGGAAATGCAGCTCAAGCGGTAGAGCATTACATTTGAGCAAAAAAAAGCACAAGGACAGTGTCCAAACCATGAGTTCAGGCCCTAGGACTAAAACAAGGAAAAGAAAGAAAGGAAGGAAGAGAGAGAAAGGTAAGCAGGTAGGCAGGCAAGCAGGCAGGCAGGCAGGCAGGAAGGAAGGAAGGATGAGAGAAAGAAAGAAAGAAAGAAAGAAAGAAAGAAAGAAAGAAAGAAAGAAAGAAAGAAAGAAAGAAAGAAAGAAAAAAAGCAAGAAAGAAAGAAAGAAAGAAAGAAAGAAAGAAAGAAAGAAAAGAAGGAAGAAAGAAAGAGGGAAGGAAGGAGAGAGTGAGAGAGAGAAATAAGAAAATAAACTTCCATGTGGCTGGAGTCTTCACAACACTATCCTATTGTGATACTTGGGGCTTATGCTTTGGACCCACTAGAAGCTTAGACCCTAGGTAAGACCAGAGAAGTTGCATGACTGAATTTGACTTCCTTCTTAGCAGTTCTCTCAAGAGCCAGTTCTATCATGTGTTCAAAGCACTTCATTTTTATGTTTTTCGGAATGCTACTCTCTAACCAGCTTCATTTACGGCCTCTGGCTGTAGCTCATTAAAATAAAAATTTTAAAAATCATTGTCTTGCCAAAACTAAATCTAGAGCTGAACTTAGAAGATACCACTTTCTTCCTTGATAATCACATTCACATTACTAGACTTCAAGTATATATTTAAAGTCACATGTCAAAATTGAAGATAACCTCATAGCCTCTACTTTATGAGACTACCATTCAGTTAATAGTCACATTTAAGTGACTCAAATCTCATCCTACATATAATGTGGAGTGAAACACTTTTGGGGGAGATCTCAGGGACTCTTTAATATGTGATTCTAGGGACTCTCAGGGATGAGATTTTTTTTTTCTCTCTCTAAAGTTCCAAAATCTTGTTTCCACTGAAGCATATGAATTTCACTGGTACTTTGCTTTCTCACCATCTGTGTTGACACAATTATAGTGTGGCTTTTCAACCTATGTGATCTACACTAACTCTAAGAGTCAGTGTCAGAACAGAATTGAATTGTTGGACACCCGATGGTGTTGGGGAATCAGATAGGAACCCTTCTGTAATGGGGAATGCTCTCGGGGAGCTGTGTGTGTGTGTGTGTGTGTGTGTGTGTGTGTGTGTGTGTGTGTGTGTGTGTGTGTGTGTCTGGGTGTGTCTGTGTCTGTGTTTCAGAGATCTGCAACTATGTAGATCTTGATATAAGTCAAGATCCTGTTCATATTTATAGCTCAAAAGCCATATTGCAGCCTAGATGTGATTCAAATTCTTCCAATTAGCTGATTTGGTAGATGACTTTTTCTTTGGAGAAGGTGATATAAATGATGCACAGATGTTTACAGGATGGACTATGTCCAGACATTAGAGCCCCAGTGTACTCCCTAATCAAGTGTGGCCTTGCCTAGAGAGCTAGCCATGCAATTTCCTAACTATTTTCCAGGACCAATTCTCCAATTTTCCCTTGACAGTTTTAATTTTAAAACATGTTCACAAATTCTTTGGTACACCTCATTATCAAGAGCTGGGCCTTAATTGCCTAACTCCTTAAGCTGGAATAGACTTAGTGACCCATTCTCATGAATAGAATATATTGAAATGACAATATTTTGCTTCTGAGACTGTTATAAAAGGCATTGAAGTCCTCTTCTCTTTTCTTTTCTCCCTTCTCCTCCACTTCTCCCTTCTCCCTTCCCCTTCCCCCTCCTCTCCTCTCCTCCTCCTCCTCCACCTCCTCTTCTTCCTCTCTCTCACTCTCACTCTCTCACTCTCTGTCTGGAGAAAGCTGTCTGCTATGTCATAAGGACACTTAGGTAGCTTAATAGCCATCTTCAAGAGAACAAAGACTTTTGCCAACAATAGGAAACTGAGCCATCTTTGAAGAACTACTTCACCCCACTTGAACACCGAGCCCACCTGACATTCTGAAGTAAAAGATAATGAAACCCACCAACCAGAACTATTCAGCTTAGCTACTTCCCAACTTCCAACCCTGGAAAAAGAATGAGAATATAGACATATATTAGGTCCTGTAAATTTTTGGCTGATTTGTTATGCAGCATAATAACCAATATACTCCTGAATTCTATTGCTTTACAGTGATTTCTTTTTCTGGTAAAGTTAGTTAGGATCAGGGTTGATTTTTATAGCCGAGAGCCTTTCTTCACATTTCCTTTCTAGTAAGGAAGTTACTAAATGATGCAATCTCTCTATCCTCATCCTGTCACAGGCCACATCTCTCAACTCCTGCCTCTCAATCAGGTAGGGCAGCTCTGATTTCTCATGATCTTCCCATCACCTCTGTTCCTAGTTGAGAAATCATTCTCACCACTCCCTGAGCAGGCAAAGGCAGCTTCAGCCTGCCATGGCATTAAATAGCTTATAGCTCAATCCCCATCCTCAACCCAAGGTTTGCCACCTGTCTTTCTTTCCTCTCACCAACTCCCTGCTGCTCCTTTGGTGGTGCCTCAAGATCTCCTTGTGAGCTGAATCATCTTGTCCCTGACCCCAGAATCTGCCCTATCTTGGCCTGTCTGCCATTCTGAACACAGTGATTCCTTTCTGGAAATGGTCTCCTTCCTTGTCTTCTTCAATCTGGCACTTTCTACAGTTCTGCCCTACATCACAAATTGATTTTTCTAAAAATTTCAGGTACTTTTTCCCTGTTGTACTTTCCTAAATTAAGTCATCTCTTATGTTTATGTTGACTTTCCATCATTTGCAAACAGAAGATTCTGGACCAGTATAGTTGCAAATTATAAACTGGGGCTGTAAAACATGAGTGTGGTTTGAAGGTGGCCTCTTGAGTGGCAGGGACAAAAATAAAACCTGAGTTCCTATGAAGCAGTGATCTCCTGCAAGAGGCTCTATGGCTATGGTATCCGCTATTAGCTCTGATTGGCTTTCCAATCCCTAACATTTCTCCTGAACACTGACCACCTTCCTTTATGCTCAGTTACTCTAATTAGCTCTGTCACTGCTACTTCAGCTTAGCTTTCCTTTCTGTCTATTAATGGTCTCATCCTTCCTTCTGGAAGCCAGGCTCTGCTTCCCAGGCATCTTTGACATTTTCTTCTCCCTTACTCCCACTCTCTTCCACTGCCGAGTCTCAGCAAATCTTTCCTTCAGTACAGCCCACTCTCCTTTCTAGTCAGACCCTGTCACCTCTTATATTGACCGCTGTGAGTACCTCTTTGTTATCACTGCTCCCTCTGTGCCCCCTTAACTAATATCCCCCACATACAGACTTCTGAGCAATCTGCCTAAGGAATAATCTCCATCCTATTTACTGCCTCACTTAAGAACCATCCATTACATTCAACAGTTACTGAGTTCCTACTGTGTGTGTATTATTTATGATTTTTTGTATGAAACCTATTGAAACTAACTTGTGCTAGTTTGAACTGAAAAGGAGGACTTTGGGGCCAGGAGTTTGGCCTAGTGGTAGAATGCTTGCCTAGCATGCACGAAGACCCAGGTTTGATTCCTCAGTACCACATACATAGAAAAAAAAAAGCCAGAAATGGTGCTGAGGCTCAAGTAGTAGAGCTCTAGCCTTGAGAAATCCCAAGGACAGTGCTCAGGCCCTGAGATCAAGGCAAGACTGGCAACAAACAAACAAACAAAGAGGACTGGATTTCACGGATGGAAGGAGGATTCCTAAAAATCCAAGGATAGGAAAGCAGCCAAGGCTCAAGACTGGGAACACAACAATATTCTCTCTCTTCATTTCCTATCTGATTGCTCAGATATACAGCTCTCTTAGATACACAGCTTCTTGCAGGAGATCATTGCTCATAGGTCAGATTTTTATCAGCTGGGAGTTTGGCCTAGGGGTAGAATGTATGCCTAGTATGCACGAAGACCTGGGTTCGATTCCTTGGTACTATATACACAGAAAAAGGTAGAAGTGATGCTGTGGCTCAAGTGTTAGGGTGCTAGCCCAAGGACAGTCCCAGGCCCTGAGTTCAAGCCCCAGGACTTGATAAAAAAAAAAAAAAGATTTTATTTTTATTCCTGCCACTCACGAGATCACATTCAAATGGAAATTAAGTCTAGAATCTTCTATTTGCAAATGATGGAAAGCCGGAAAGCCAACGTAACTAGCTTGACTAAAGGGTGCTTTATCAGGAACTGAATAGCATTCATCTCTCTATCTCTAAGCTTCTTTGCTTTGAGTAGACTTACTTGTTAAAGGACATGACCACTGATAGTGATAAATATGTCCAGCTAAGAGAGTAAATTCTTCTTTCCCAGGCTCTTTTTTTGATGATTGACATTTTTCTTTTCTTTTTTTTTTGTACTGTATAAAGGGGTTACAGTTATATTCGCTAGAAATTAGGTGCATTGCTTCTCACACATTGATACCCCTTCTCATGTTTTTGTCCTCATTTCTCTTCCCCTCACAATCATCTTGTTTTCCCCCCTTCCCTTTCCTATTTCAAATAAACAAATAAATGTATATATAATATGCCAGGTAAAAAAGTCAGATACAGTAACAATATGAGACGAATCAAAGGGCAAAAAAAGAGAAGAGAAATAACATAGTACATTAAGAAAAACAATCACACAAGATAAAGCTCTTGTTTCCATTTCCTGGAGATCTTTCATTTACAGGCTCTTATTTTTTTTGTCTTTGATTTTTTTCATATATTTTTATTGGAATTAATAGAAGGGTTACATTATATTCACCAGCTAGAAGGTGCATTTCTTCACATACATTGATACCCCTTCTCATGTCTTGTTAACCATTTCCCTCCCCCCACCCCTGCCCCTCATCTTGTTTTCCTCCCTTCCCTATCCGACTTCAAATAACCAAATAAGCATATATACAATATATCAGATAACCAGGTGAAATACTGTAACAATATGAGGTAACCAAGGGACAGCAAAAGAGATGAGAGATAACATAGGACAATAATGACAACAATCACTCATTATATGGTTTTTGTTTCTATCTCCTGGAGGACCTTTTATTTAGCATCATTCTATATGGCCTTATGTATCTAGGTTTTGTTGTATTGCAAATCTCCTTGACAGTGGAGGAGAGAGCATAGAGTTTGAAGGCAGTCTGTCTAAGCTTGTATCTGGGCTTTGATATTTCTTAACTGTGTCTTGGCATTTAAACCTCTCTATGTCTCGGTTTTCTCATCTGTAAAACAACAGCACCTAGTTTCTAGATTGCTACAAAGATTATATCTAGTGCTTAGAATTGAGCCTAGCACAAGGTAGGACTCTCTTAAGTGTTAGAGATGATGATGCTGGTAGTGATGATGATGATAATGACAACTACTGTGAAGAACTAGAGAAGAGAGAGAAAACACTTCTTGATCACATGGGGAGAGGTGAGAAGTTAATCAAAGATAAGATTTACTAGTTTCATAGGATTACTATACTAGGTGGCTTAGAAATGGACAGTCCTAGAGGCCAGAAGTCTGATGTCAAGATGTCCGCAGGGTGGCTTCCCTCTGAAGACTTTGAAGGAGTTGCTGTTTCCTTGGCTTCTAGAAGTTGTTTTCCCTCACATTATCTTTCCTTTTCTCATGTCTGTCTGTGTCTCGATGTCCTATGTTTATATTTATCTATTTAATTATTTATTTATTTTGCCAGTCCTGGACTTGAGCTCAGGGCCTGAGCACTGACCTTGGGCTTCCTCAAGGCTGGAAGCAACCACTTGAGCAACAGCACCACTTCTGGCTTTTCCTATGTATGTGGTACCAAAGAATTGAACCGGGGTCTTTGTGCATGCTAGGCAAGCATTCTACTACTAGGCAAAACTCCCAGATGTTATCCTCTTATTATAATGGCACAAGTCATATTGGATTAGGATCTCTTAGCCTGATCACTTATAAAGACTAAATAAGTTTCCATTCACAGATATTAAGGACTTAAACATTATATAGGTGAGGCAGGGGACACAATTCTTCCCATAACAGAGAGGATGGGACAGGGTGGATTTGACCAGTAAACTCTCTACATATCTAATTCCCAGCAGAAAATATACTCCTAAGTCCTGCTCAGGTCAATTGCCCATCTATAGTCTTCCATAGTGTCTGAGGAAGGGTTCATTTTTTTGAAAAACACAAGCCCAAAATCTACCTCTGAATGCACTGAATATGCATCCTTCCCTAAGAAAGGTCTTACTGCTTCATTTTGGCTCGATCTTTCCTACTGGAGAAATGGTCCTTGGAAGGTATTCTGTGCATGACTGGATTGAGGTCCTTGAGTCACCTCTCTTACTCATGGTGTGGTCACAAACTGCCTCCTTTATGAGGCTCCTTCTGTAAAAGGGAGTTAATAAAGGTTAGTTCCTATTTCACAAACATAATAATAAATTAGAGGCAAATAAATAAACGCATGATAAATTAATAATCTACATTGATATATATTATATTCTTATGCAATATATAATTTGTAAAATTGACACCATTAATCTGTTAATAGAGCAGAATAAAATGCTATTCTCTACTGTCGATGTCATCCATTTTCATTTATTTAATATTCATTTAAGGAGCTATTTTCATGCCATCTGGGGGCAAGGTACTGCAGGGGACACAGGTAAAAAACATGCAAGCTACCCTTGCCCAACAAGCTCTCAAGATTTACTGGGGAGACATAGGGAAAGTTCGGTGTGGAAACCAAGTACACAAATGACCTTTAAAGATCCTCCTGTGGGTGTTGTGTTTTATGGTCTCTGAAAGAGTGTGAACTATTTACTCTCTCTTCCTCCCTCCCTCCCTATCCCTCTCCACCCCTCCCACCCCCATGAAGTCTTTGGGCCCCAGGCCTTGAGAGAATTCTGGCCTAGATTCAGATGTTATTGATGGTTAACCCTTCACTGCCCAGTCTGTGGTGAGGACTGGGCTATGAGCCAACTTTAGCTACCTAAATGCTGCACATTGTATTTTCAATTATCAATATTATATCTCTTCCTCTCTCCCAACCCCCTCTTTCAGCAGTTCACTAGTAAACGACTTCTGTTCTCCATCAGCATCCGAGAATCTGAGATGCCTTATAACAGTAGATTCTCCGGAGGAGGGCTCTGTCCGTCCCTCAGTATCTCATCACTGTGGACTCTTTCTTCTCCCCCTCTGGGACGTGAGCTATTATTTCTTCTTCACTTCCAGTGTCCTCTGGAAGATGATTCCTCAAGGTACTCATCAATGCTCCCTACATTTCAGTGGTGGGGGGATGGGGGAGGAAAAGGGAGGGAGGGAGAGAGGGAGAGAGCAGCAGAAGCCTTAGCAAATGAAAATCAGCATTTCCTGAGAAATTAACATCCTGTTTCTCTGGGATTTCTTTCTGAAATACGGGACTGTTAAAGGGATGTTGTGGTTGGAGGACTGCAAAGTGCCCTGGACTCCGATTCACTTAATCAGTCCTAATTCTCATGTTATTTCTGTACTTACTGGAGCTTTAGTTTCTTTGTCCTTGCTCACAATGGAATCCTGGTAAACTCATCATGGATTGAAAATATTGTAAGTGAAAAAATGCACAGAACACACCTGACCTACCAAACCTCAAAGAGTCGCAACACAGAATGCTGTGGAGCACGCACACTTTCTCCTCCTGATCATGGGTCTCGGTGAGAGCTGCGGCTGCTTAGAATCACAAGACAGCTCATGTTGGATTAGCTCATGGTGAACCCAAGAAAAGACCAACATTCAAGACCTGAATATTGTTTCTACTGAGTGCAAATCATCATAAGACAGAGATGTCTCTACTCTGGTGTGTGTGTGTGTATGTGTGTGTGTGTGTGTGTGTGTGTGTGTGTGTGTTCTTGAGGTGTGAACTCAAGACCCTGAACTTGCTTGGAAAATGGGACTTGAGCCATGTGCCAGCCCTTTCTATTTTAGTTTGTATTTCAGAGAATGTCTCCCACTTTTGTTTGACTAATCTCAGACTTCAATCATTCTACCTCTGCCATGTAACTAGGATTAGAAATGTAAGCACCATGTCTGGCTCTGGACTTACTCTTTTAAAAATACTGTTGTTAAAACAGGATAAGGAGGAAGGAGAGTATTGAGGGAGTGATTGAATCAAAGAACACTCTCCGTACTTAGAGAAACATCACAAGGAAACTCTCTTGAAAATTAATAAAAAGATTCACCCATGAAAATACAAATCATTGAAAATCATTTTCATGTCTTATGTGATTGGAACAAGGGAATAATTTCTGTTCTTAGGCCTTACCACCCTAGGCCCACTGGGGACTTTTATCATCACTGACAACTCCAAGATACATAATCAACAACAGCCTCAGCTTTCTCCAGCAACCTCCACCCTTCATTCTGCTCTGTTCATCCCCTTAAAACTCTAAGCTCTATGTTCTCTGTTCTCTCTCTCTCCTTCTCCTTCCCTCCTTTCCTTCTCTCCTTCCTTCCTTCCTTCTTTCCCTCCTTCTTTCCCTCCTTTCCTCCCTCCTTCCCTTCTTCCCTCCTTCCCCCTCTCTTTGGAAGGGAGACCCTCTCAGGTTTTCTCTAACCTCCATATCGTTAAAGTTGTTCTTGTCTCTGACCCTCATTGCTCACTCTAATCTTGAATATTTTCCTTATACTATGTATCTCATTAAAAGATGCATCCTGCTGGCTGCCAGTGGCTCACACCTGCAATCCTCGCAACTCAGAAGGCTGGAATCTGAGGATTATGGTTTGAAGCCAGCTCAGGCAGGAAAGTCTGTGACTCAGAAAAAGCCAGAAGTGGTGTTGTGGCTCAAGTTGTAGAATGCTAACCTTAAGCAAAAGAAGCTCAAGGACAGAGTTCTCAGGCTCTGATTTCAAGCCCCAGGACTGGCAAAAAGAAAAAAAAATGCATCTAGTAAAGATACATTCTTATAGTAAAACAAGAATTTAGATAAAATATTAATTAAGTTATTACAATAACACACACATAGTGGAGTCTACACGAAGGTATACAACACACATCCCTTTTCCTCTTAACATTTCCAAGCTTCCAAAGTCATGCTTCTTCTAAGGCTAACACTTCTATTCATTTTTATGAATCTCTTCAGACACCTCTGCACACAGACAAGTGAATATGTATGTAATAGAATTCTTTTCAGCCAAATCAGTACATGCTACACATCTTTTAGGTGCCTGAATTGTTTTCATTCAGAAGTTTTTGGAGAGCTTTTTATTTTAGCACAAAATATATTCTTTTTTAGTGGCTGCATGATACTCTCAGACATGAATGTTCCACAATGTGTTTACCAGTCCCCTACAGTTGGACTTTCTGCATTCCCATCTCTTTTGTGCATGTATACTGGTACCAGGGCTTGAATTGAGAACCTCAAGTTCTCCCTCTGCTTGCTCACAGCTGATCCCTTACCATTTGAGCCATGCTTCTACCCTGGTATTTTGCTGGCTAATTAAAGATGGAGTTTACAGACTTTCTACCCTGTATGGTTTAGATTGTGATTCTCCAGGTCTCAACCGATTTGAGTAGCTAGGATTACAGGTATGAACTACCGCTGCCTGGCTTGAGATTTCCATCATTTGAATGCTCCTCAGGTTGGCAATTTAGAGAATCTATTTTATATATCCTCCTTTCTTCCTCTTAGGATCCCTGAGCCTCCAAAGTCAGGGTCTGTGGGAACTGGATGTAGCAGGCATTTCCGTTCTCAGGGAGACTTGTTGGCACCCATGAGTTGTGATCTCCTTGGGACACAGGAAATGGAGAAGGAAACAGATCGAGAAATGTCAATCACCGTCTTTGTCTTTGTTTACCACAACTTCCTGATTATCTCTAGGCCCAGGCACTAGTGCTCAACCTCCCCCCTCCCAGCCCCACTCCCTGTACTAAGAATTACCTAGGGAATGGCTCCAATCTCAGAGACAAACCACACTCTCGACCCATCTAATTAAACTAGAACCTCTGGGGCCAACCCTGGATCTCAGCACTCTGCTAATGTTTCACATTGTGCAGACACACGAAAGTATTACACAGAAGCTTGGAAATAATAATGCAGGACTAGCCTGAGGCCTTTACTTTCTTCCTTATTTCAGTCCTATGAGAGAGATATGATTTCCCCACAGTATACAAGCCAGAATGTATTTAATGATCATGCATACAAGATATGTACATTGAATAGTTCTTATTTCATTCCTTACTGAGCGTGTTTATTTGGTCACCTTTTTGACTCTTACTCAAAATTGTTCATGCAAATTGGTAAGAAGCTTTTAGCAGGCAATTTGGCAATATATATCAAGAGCATAAAATTGTTCAGGCTTGTTGGCCTAGTTATTCTACTTTTGGAAACTATCCTAAAGAAAGAACATAAATATAAGGAAAAAGTTATGTGCTTAAGATGTTCATTGCAGCATTGTTTAGCTTAATGGAAAGCTGTAACCTACATCCACGCATACAGGAAAAGGTAAGTGAATTGTGACGTATCTATTTGGTGGAATATTAAATAATCATTATAGTTATGGCTTGGAAGACAAAGCAATAACTTGGGAAGTACTTGTGCCATAAAGTTAAATGAAAACCCAGGATATAAGGTTATATGGATACAATATAAAATCACAGGCAAAGGAAGCAAAATAGAAAGGGAAAAAATAGAAAAGATCAAACTGTTATGTAGATTGTGTTAGAATAAGATCTTTTAGGTGGGCACTTGTGGCTCACATTTGTGATTGTAATTACTCAGAAGGCTAAAGATGGCAGTTTGAGACCAGCCTAGGCCAAAAAAAATGTCCATGAGACTTTTATTTCCAATTAACCAGAAAAAAAGCCAGGAGTACAAAAGCCAGGAGTACAAAGCCCTGAGTCCAATGCCCAGTACATGAACCAAAAAATAAACAAAAAATAGTTTGTATTTTCCAAGTTCTTACAATAACGTACTCCTTAGACTCAATTGTTTCTTTTTAAAAAATCTGCCCTGTATATTTTTTATATCTGCTTGAGATTCAGGATGCTCTAATGTTGAGATCTTTGTGTCACAGTACCACTTCCAGCACCTCAGGCTACTTGCTAACCAGGTGGTTGTAACTTCTGTTCCAACTTTATGGTGTGACCTTGAACAAGTTGTTCCTTTTTTCTAAACCTCATCCTGTCTGGGCCACAATGGATTCAACTAGGAGAATGCATAAGAATGTTTCAATTCTGAAATAGATGACCATAATAATGATGATGATGATGATGATGATGATGATGATGATGATGATGAACTGCAGTGCATTCAGGGCCATTGAATGTGAGATTAAGGAAGAACACAAGCTGCTCTAAATTGTGCCAGGGCAGGCTGCTTCTGTTTCTTATTTTGACATTCAGAATTGCTGCGTCTCATCCTGTAAATCCTGAAAAGCATAACTGAATAAATGTAAGGCAAATCACACACCTCTGTGCAATATTTGGTAATTTCTCTCCACGTCCCTCGCATGCAGCTCTGATGACTGGTAAACATAAGTGCTTTTGAAATATGCAGGAGAGCTCTTAGAGCCAAACAGGAAACCTGACTCCACCCACCCAGACTTTTCATCTTGATAAAGTGATTTTCCTCAACAAGCAGAAGACAAGGAGTTATAAATCAGTGACAACACAGCTTGTCGGGATCTGTACAGCTCAGGAAAGATGGCTCTCTTCTAGGATGTGGATGCTCCAGCCTCAGGCTAGAGAATAGCAGGGGGAAAGGGCTAAGGGTGGTGAGAAACAGGCTCAGTCTGATGGGAAGGAAAATTGAAACCCCAGGATTTAAAGAGAGCAATAAAGGTGATGATGGGAAATGTGAAGCCCACAGATACACAGTGCTACCTCACTCATCTGGCAGGAGGCAAAGAGCTGCTGGGTTTAGTACATTTTCCACACGACTGAAGTTTAACTGTTGATATGCCAGGACTTCATTTTCTTTTTGATATTGGCATTAGGGTTTGAACTCTGGGCTTGAGCACTGTCACTTAGCTATTTTGCTCAAGGCTGGTGTTCTACCACTTGAGCCACAGCTCCACTTCCAGCCTTTGTTTGATGGCTGTGGGGCTTGAACTCAGGGCTTGGGCACTGTTCCTAAGCATTTTCACTCAAGGCTAATGCCCTACCACTTTGGGCAACAGTACCACCTCCACTTCCAGCTTTTTGATAGTTAAATGGAGATAAGAGTCTCATTGGACTGTTATGTCTGTGCTAGCTTTGAACTGCAATCCTCAGATCTCAGCTTCCTGAGTAGCTAGGATTATAGGCATGAGCCACCCAAACTAGAATTTAATCTATTATACCACTTAAAATGCTTCTCTGTCTTCTTAAGTGGGAAATGATTTTGTCTCTAAGGGAAGGGAACCAAGAGTCCTTTCCTTATGTATTTATCTAAGAGACTATTTGTGAAATGCTGGTTTTTCCTACTAGATTGGAAAGAGGAGACAGAACCGATGTGTTTCAGTACTTAGGACTTGCACAGAGAAGGCACACAAGACATCCAAATGAATAATAGAACCCCCCTGGACTTTAATCTGGCATATTATCAATGACTCCACTTATTTATTTTTATTAGAAGATGACTCTTACCAAGCCAGACAAAAGAGATCAGAGATGCTCAGTTTTAGGAGTGAGACTGGCTATTCTCTCTTGGTTGCTTCAGTTCCTAAACTTCCTGGGCAGGATTTTAGTTGGTCTAGTTTGACTGGCATGCATTGCTGAGAAATAATCAAGGCAGAGGTCTTAGTATCACTACCTCTGAAACCATATAAATGTGAGGAGTCTTGTCAAATACAGAGGTGTGGACCTGCAAAGCAGTAGACATCTCTATTCATCTATGCAACAACCTGGAAAGACAGGTGGGCCTTTACAAGAGGAAAACCAAGTGAAGAGAAGATATGACATTTGGCCAAGGTGACATGACTAGTCAGTCATAGGTGGAGACCAGAGGCAGGAGAGATGAGTGAGTCTAGGCGGCCATCTGAGCTGAGCATTCTCCTGGGCCAGCTTCCCAAGCCATTTCTGTACACTGCAGTAATTGCAGTGGTCAGGATGGCCCTCCGGGCTCAGCAATTACTGACCTGGGAAACACCTTGCAAATTGCTCACTTGGAAAAAGCCCCAAAGTCAGCTTACTTGTGGCTGTTTGTCTCTCGTATAGCTAGAGAAATGTTGCAACCTGCCTGCTCTTGAGGGCAAGGGACTGAAGGTCACCTTCTGCAAAATTAATCAGTAAATCGAAGATCTGAGCTCCTTTTTCCCAAAGATTGCTTTGGTCCTCCGAAATAGCCATATTGTCTCTGCTGAAGCCATGAGTGCCTTTTACCTCTTAGGCAGCAGTCATTTCTGCATTTCCCACACTGTGCCCCGATGTTCAAGAGGGGTGGATTTGGGGGTGAAAGAAGAGTCCTTTGCAATTGCCAAAATGTAGGTAGTAGTATTGAGAGCCCGTTTTACTGCTCCTTAGACAACCTCTTCTTCCTGCTTAGCAGGTGACATGTTTGTCCAAATATGCCACTGGTCACGATTTCTTTGAGCTCTTCTTAATGTTTGACTTTGAACACCCTCTTTCTTAGGCACAAGCAATATGAAAGCCATATCTTTAATATTGTCACAAGGCTGGAAAAAATCCTCTATAGTATCTACATGATACAGCAGCTTGCTCATGACATTTGTTTTGTAATAATACTTCATATCCTGGATATTCCCCTGGTCCATAGGTCAGATCAGAGCAGTAACTCAGAGTGGGAAAGATGGTGGGGGAGGGCAGGATGGTGATGAAAATATTGTCAGGCTATTGCCTCAAGGAACATTTTATAATTATCTAGTAATAAGATAGCTTTGCTTACCTAGGGAGATCTGTGGTTCTCAAATTATCATTCATGAAAGGTGAAAAGGATGTTAGGAGCAGTTAGAAAAAATATTGTTGTCTAGGACCAACAAGTGCCATGGATTTGGAAGATTCACTTAGTGAAATTTCTCATACAGATTATAAACTGCTGGAGGGAAAGAGCTTTTGGAACAATAAACAATTCAAAGTGGCTGAATGAGGAAGAAATTACCACTAAGTCAGGCGCTGGTAGCTCACATGTGTAGTCCTAGCTACTCAGGAGGCTGGGATCTGAGGATTGCGGTTCAAAGTCAGCCCAGGCACAAAAGTCCATACGACTCTTATCTCCAGTTAACTACCAGGAAATTGGACATGGCTCTGTGGCTTAAGTGGTAGAGTGTTATCCTTGAGCTGAAGAGCTCAGGGACAGCGCCCAGGCTCAGAGTTCAAGTCCCATGACAATAAATAAATAAATAACCACTAATTCATGTATCAAGAAAGGCAGAGGTAAGACAGTTTTAGGATTGGTCAATTTGTTGATTTAACAATAATATCAAAGACCAAGTTCTGTTCATCTGCTTTCCTGCTATTCTTGGTGTACTAGTTATTAGTCCTCATAATCACAAGATAACTGCATTTTCTTCAAACATCACATCCTCACACATTTACCATCCAGAGGCAGATAAAGGGTAGCATTTGCATTTTTCTTATTTTCTTAGTACTAGGAAATTTCTCTTGGAACAATCTACCCAGAAAATGACTCCTAGTATCTCACTGGACAAGAATTCAGTCACATATCTTCTTCAAAGTCAGAGGCAATTATTTTCAAGAAATAAAATTGTCCGTTGGACCAGAGCTGAGGTGATCCACCTCTGAACTATATGGCTGTCTAATGTTTGAATATTTTTTTGCCAGTCTTAGGGCTTGAACTCAGCTGGGCACTGTCCCTGAGCCTCTTTATGCTCTAGGCTAGTGCTCTACTAATTGAGCCACAGTACCACTTCTGGCTTTTTCTGTTTTGTTTTGTTTTGTTTTTGCCAGTCTTGGGCTTTAGCTCAGGGCCTGAGCAGTGTCCTTGAACTTTCTCAAGGCTAGAGCTCTACCACTTGAGCCTCAGCACCACTTCCAGCTTTTTTCTATGCATGTGGTACCGAGGAATTGAACCCGGGTCTTCGTGTATGCTACGCAAGCACTCTACCACTAGGCCAAACTCCTGGCCCCTGGCTTTTTCTGTTTATGTCCTGCTGAGGAGTCAAACCCAGGGCTTCATGCTTGCCAGGCAAGCACACTATCACTAAGCTACAGCCCATGTTTGAATGTTTTATTAGGAACAAAGTAGGAAGGAAGATCTATTGGTCAGGATAGCAATAATGCATGCTATGGGGCTCAATAAACACTTCTTGATTCTAATCCATTTTATTCTTTTTAAACCCCAGGACATTTGATTCACTGACACCTATTGAGATAGATGGCATTAAGCCTCACATAATAATAAAGTGGTTTCAAAAACACAATAAAACTGCTCAAGAGAGACAGTGTTCAGAAAAGAATTCCTTGAAAAAGCTGCAGAATTGGTGATTGGTTTTCACTAACTTGCCTAATCTTCTAATTCTGTGTCTCATTGTGAAACATCACAGCAGCCCTTTAGGAAATAAATGTGTGGCTCTACCAGCCACCTTTGCATGTTCAATTCCATTTGCCTTTTTAATTAGCACTTAGGCCCCAGAGAGGATGACTATGACACTTGAAATAAAGTTGTATTCATAAGTATTTATACATCTGACTATCTAGCCATCCACCTCTCTACCTGTCACCTTTGGTAAGTGTCTGCATCCCACAGGAACTGAGACATGCTCTGTGACATTTCCATTAGAGGAACTCAGGACTCCCTCTCAGGGGATGACGTATGTCACCTTACCAACTCTGCTCTGTCACATATATTTTCCCTCCGGTTTGACACCGAAGATATTTCCATTGCAGGTAGCAGAAACCAACCATGGCTAATTCGTAAGGAAAGGGGATTTATTCAAAGGACATGGGGAAGCCATAGGATCAAGGGAAGTGCTAGGGATCTGGAACTAATTGCAACTGCTGGGAAGAATTAACTCTGCAAGCCATCCCCATCCTGTCCTGTCTTAAAGATTTGAGTGTATGGAGAGAAAGTCTGTTTGGCTGAGCTTGGGACACATCCTTCCTTGAGCAAGAGTTGTATATGTTGGGGGTGAGGGCAACCTAGATCACCACTCGTGGTAACACTAGTGATCTCGTTTTCCACAAGGAGATTGGAATTCTGCCACCAGAGGGGTGTGTGATGCACAGCAGACAAATGCAGCTGTCCAAAGCAACAGTCCAGCATTGCGACTAAAAGCCATAGAGTAAGAATACTGAGCATATAGGACGCAGAAAATGCAATAATGAAATAACTGTTTTTGGTGGTGTTGTTTCCTGTGTCTCTTTTAACTGGGTTGATAGAGAAAATTCTGAATGCATGATCCAAGTCACTTCTATATAACAAAACATCCTATGATCCCTTTAAAATGCAGATACACTCAAATTCAGTCACAGAATGTTAGTTCTATTATCCTATCACTCTTCTTTAAAAAATGGCTCCTCTGAGGCTCCCCCCAAAAGGAGGAGCTGCAAGCAAGTGGTCTGCTTTTGGGAAAGAGAGTGTTCCCATTTTCTTTCCTCACTGCCTGATGCAATGCCTTCCATTCCTCCATGGTCACAGTAAGGAAGGAAAGAATGGGAATGGGAAGGGGTAAAGAAAGTGCTACTTAACTGGCCCCAAAGGACCTACGATCTTATAGACAACATATCCTAAAACTGGTTTCTTGTGGGTACCTCATGTAGTTTATCAAGTCTGTGTGTGTCAGCACTAGGGAATTATCCCTGAGCTTTTTCAATCAAGGTGGAACTCTACCACTTGAGCCGCAACTCTATGTTTGCCTTTTTCATGGTTAATTGGACATACTAGTCTCATGGACCTTCTGCCTTAGCTGGATTTGAACAGAGATCCTTAGATCTCAGTCTTGCAAACAGCTAGGATTATAGGCGTGAAACAGTAGTGTCCAGCAACAAGTTTACTTTAATTGATAATAGTTGCATATGTTTATAGAGTAGAGTGGTATTTTGATATAGGGGTTGTATCTATATCTATCTATATATCTGCAATGTGTAATGATCAAATCATGGCAATTAGCATATCGATAATCTTCACATTTGCCATTTCATTTTGGAAAATTTCAGAGTCTCTTTAATTTTGATATGTACGGTAAGTTGCTGTTAATTGTAATTGCTCTGCTGCGCTACAGAACACAGATTGTTCCTTTTATTTAACTGGATTTTCATAGTCATTAACCAACTTCTCTCTCTAGCTCTCCCTCACTTTTCCTAGCCTACTCTGTTTCCTACATCCACGAGTTCAACCTTTTAGTTTCTGCACATGAGTGAGACCATGTGGCATTTATATTTCTGTGCCTGGTATGTTTCACTCAACATAATGATCTCTGGGTTTGTTCAAATTATTGTAGATGACAAGATTTCATTTGTTTTTATGGATAAAATGCATTTTACTGTGTATATATGCCATATTTTCTTTATCCATTCATCAGTTGATGGCCCATCAAGTTGATTCCCTATCTTGGTGACTATGAATAATGCTGCAGTCAATATAGATGTAAAGATATCTCTTGGACATACAGATTTCATATCCACTGAATATCTATCTAGTAGAAGGATTGCTGAAGCATATGGCAGTTCTGTTTTTAGAGTTTTGAGGAACCTTCACACTGTTTTCTGTAATGCTGTGCTAATTTACATTCCCACCAACAATGCCTGAGAGTTCTCCCTCTCTGCATCCTTGCCAACACTGGTTGATTTTTGTCTTTTTGATACTGTCATTCTAACTGGGATGAGATGGTATCGCATCATGGTTTTGATTTGCATTTCCTTGGTGGTTTGTGATGCTGAGCTCTTTTTCCTATGCTTGTTAGCCATTTGCATGTTTTCTTTGAGAAATGTCTATTGAGATCATTTCCCCATTGTTTAACTGAATTTTTTTTAATGTTGAGATGTTTGAGTTCCTTATGTATTCTGGATATTAATGCCTTATTGGGTGAATAGTTTGCAAATATGTTCCTCTAGTCTGTGGGTTGTCTTTTTACTCTGCTGGTTATTTCCTTTGCTGTGCAGAAGTGGGTTTTTATCTGTTTGTTTGTTTGTTTATTGATTTATTTGTTACAATTACATTTCTCTATTTTTGCTTTTGCCACTGGTACTTTGGGGTCATATTAGAAAAACAAAACAAAACAAAACAAAAAACCTTGCTTGTTCCTGAAGTCTCTGTTTCTTCATTGTTTGAGACTTCCCTGCCATGTCTCTTTTACTGCCACACTCCTGCTCTCAGCTTCCATGCAGCACAACTGCCTGCCTCTCTTGTCTCTTGGTTTCCTGGGATGAGACAATTGCTAGTCCCCCAGGCTCCTCTTCTCCAGCTAGAGGGCTCATATTGACTTTTCTAAATGGTTATGTTGAATCTTCCTTCAGTAGGCTTAACTTTAGTAATAGATACCAGATCCTCCTCTCCTCCTCAATTGCCATTTTCCCAATTCTTTTTGTATCATCATAGGATGTGAAGGGTTCAAGAAATATACTTTTAAAAAGTTTTGCCTTGGGCCGGGTGTTTGGCCTAGTGGTAGAGTGCTTGCCTAGCATGCACCAAGACCTGGCTTCAATTCCTTGGTTCCACATACATAGAAAAAAGCTGGAAGTGGTGCTGTGGTTCTAGTGGTAGAGCACTAGCCTTGAGAAAGCTCAAGGACAGTGTTCAGGCCCTGAGTTCAAGCCCCAGAACTGGCAAAAAAAAGTTTTGCCAAGGCCAGGTGTGGTGGCTCACAGCTGTAATCCTAACTACTCAGGAGGCTGAGATCTGAGGACTGTGGTTCACAGCCAGCCTAGGCACTAAAGTCTATGAGACTCTTATCACCAATTAATCACAAGAGAAGTGGAAGTGATGCTGTAGCTCCAGGGGTAGGGCAGTAGCCTTGAGCTGAAGAGCTTAGGGACAATGCCCAGACCCAGAGTTCAAGCCCCAGGACCAAATATATATACATATATACATATATATATATATATATGCCAATAGATGGCAATGACATTTTGTTATCATTTGTATTTCTTTAATTATTAATGAGAGTATACTTTTCAACTGCCCTGTACATGTGTCTAAAATTAGAAATGATTAGAGCTCTGGCCTGGGCTGTGATTCAGGAGTAGAACACTCATTTGCTTAGCATAGGTGAAGCCCTGGGTTTGATTCTTAGCACTCTAAAGAATAGAAATAGCTGGGTGCCAATGGCTCATACCTGCAATCCTAGCTATCCAGGAAGCTGAGATCCACAGATTATGGTTCAAATCCAGCCAAGGCTGGAAAGTTCATGAGGCTCTTATTTACAATTAGGCACTAAACAGTCAGGAGTAGAGTCCTAGCCTTGAACACAAAACTCAGGGGCAGTATCCAGGCTCTCAGTTCAAGCCCCAGGACTGGCACAAAAATAAATCAATTAAAAATAATAAAAAATAAGAAAGCTTTTACTTTGCACCATGTAGTAAGTTATATTATAGTCACTGAATCCTGTCATGGATCCCATGCTGTAGGTTCTGTTGTTCTTTCCATCTTCTAGCCAAAGCTCAGAATGACAAAGTTGTACAAGGCCACACTGCTTTTAGATCTGGCTCTGGATTATTCCTGCCTGCCTTGGCCTCCATTTTTGCTTTGTTCATTCAACATCATCTTGCTCCTTCCCCTTTTATTTTTTCCTTTCTGTCCTTTACTCTCTTTCATGTAGTCTTTGTCCTCCCCCTACCATTTCCCCCCATCCCCCAGGGAGCACTTTGACCTTAGTAGCTATGGTCAACCTGTTCAATTCAGTTCAACATTTAACATATGCCAAACAAATGCTGTGTTAGTGCCTGCTAGACAAATGCCCTCCAGTGTGTACCTGCTGTGATGGTATCTCCCTCAGGAGCAAATAGTTAGTAGGGAAATTATGAGTTACACCCTTGCTGTTCACATGACTTGCCAGGTACATTTACAGTTCTCTTTCTTTCTGTCTGTCTCTCTCTGTCTGTTTCTCTGTGTGTGTGTGTGTGTGTCTCTGTGTGTGTGTGTGTGTGTGTGTGTGTCTCTCTCTCTCTCTCTCTCTCTCTGTCTCTCTCTCTCTCTTCGTCACTTGTGGTGCTTGAATACCAGGTCTAGCTGTTATCCTTAAGCATTTTTGCTCAAAGTTAGCCTGTACCACTTTGAGCCAGAGCTCCACTTTTGATTTTCTACTGGTTAGTTGGAGATAAAGAGTCTTACTGATTTTACTGCCTGGCCTAGTTTTGATTCAAAATCCTCAGATCTCGGCCACTTGCGTAGCTAAGATTACAGGCGTGAGCCACCAGCATCTGGATTCTGCCATAATTCTTGTCCTCAGAGAGTTGAAATGACCTGTCTAAGATAACAAGTCATATAATCTGTGATAGAAGAAGGGAATGTGGCATGCACATCAACCTTGTGAGTTGTATAGAGACCTTTTCTTCTTTTATCATTTCCATTGCCACTCAAGGGCTGCTTGCCATTAGAAACAGCTTTTTCCTCCATCTTGGAGCTCTTCCTAAAGTTTACTCCTCCTGGAAGAGTACTCTCTGGTTAACTGAAGTGTTACTATAGCAACAGCCACAATGAAAAGGTACAGACTTCACGCCCACAGACTTAGGTGTGCAAACATATAACTTCATTTTCTTGTATTTCAAGTTAATAACTGACCTCAGGCCTCTCTTCTGCTTAATGCATGAAATCCTATTCACTTTCAAGTGCACTTAGTAAAATGCAGTATTACCCAGTCATAGTTTATTTAAAATGTATCAATTCAGGTTGATTGGGAAGGAGAGGAATCCATAAATTCTTCTCTGATGGCAGTGGGGTTTTGAAGCAAAGGGTCAGGTCTGTCTCTGGATTCACACCGTCGTGGCTGGACTTGGCTGAGGGGATGGTTGGCTTTCTTTGGGTACACTGTCCTACTTCCGGGGATCCCGGAGCTTTTCTTGAGCAGGAACCCTGTGGGGACAGTTCCTACCACCTTCACCTACTGTGTGAGCCCCTCATTCAAAGAAAGCCCAGCTTTTCTCTTTATTTAACTTTCTTTTACCTCATAAACACAAAGTTATAGACTCTCATATCAACTCTAGGTCTTAGAAAATCTATAGGTGCACTCTCTGTCCTTTCCTTAAGTCTAGAACGAGATAGAAAAGAGGAAAAAGTGAAAGAAAAAAAAATCAGTGACTAAGATCTCAAATATCATTCTCCTGTGTGTTAAAGTTAATTTTGATTGTCCACCCCAGGTTGGACTAAGAGACACCTAGGGTATGTATTTGAAGGCATTTCCAAAGCTGATTGATATAGGGTACTGCAATGGGGAAAAGAAAACACATCCTTAATGTGAATAGGTCGTCTAATAGGTTGGGGTTTGGTGGAACAAAAGCAAAAGGAGGAAGCTTGCTGGGCTTGCTCTTTCTTTCTCCTCAGCTACCCTAAGATTAGCAGCTCTTTCACCACAGGCTTTTGCTGCCATGATGTTTCATGTCAACATAGATCTACAGCAAGGAAGTCAGTTGAACATAGACTAAAATTTCTGAAATTGTGGCCCCAAATAAATCTTCCTTTCTTTTAAATTGTTACTCCCAGGTGTTTTGTTTGCCATCCCAAACACACTAATCTGAGTGCCAGCTATTTCCTCTCTCCTGACCTGTTGCCCTGGGGCTTGTAGATTTATTCCCCGTGGATGACCTCAGGCTCCACTTAGCATTGCTTTTTACTTTTTTCTATTCTTGAGTCACATGAACCCACCCAACAGGTTAATATCTTTTCTTTTCTCATACACAGAGGCCTGCTGGCTTTTTACTTGCCTTGAATCCTTTTTGGAAATAGATAGGTCTAAGATAAAATTATAGTAAACAACATTATTGTAGTCCTTTTCAGTTTCAACGACTAGAAGTGCCCATGTTATTGCCAAGTGCAATTGTATCCTGGTTTCCAAATTGCTTTCATTTTGAATAAATTTTCTTTGTGTGAAGCTTTTCATGTTTTCCCCACTTTTGAATCGGTTATGCCAGTTGAGTAAAAGAAAAAAGGAGAGGAATAATAGTATTATTGATGATATCACAGACTCTATGCTGGACACATTTGTCTGTATTATGTCATGCATGCATTAGATTCCAGATATATAGAGTCCTACCTATAATCTATGCTACATTTTCCCCTAAACTTCAGACATTTCTATGTAAGGATGCAAGGGAAATTATGCATTTTGGACAAAGTTTGGGCTTCCTATGGTTGTAGGGCTTAAATTTCTGAGCTTAAAGAGAAAATCCATTTGGAAAAGAGAGATTCATTCATCACATATTTATTGAACGTTTACAATGTACCCAACCTGAGATACTATTGTTGTTAAGTTTCGGGAAAGCCATATGCTGGGCCTTTTAAGGACTTATGGGAAGTAATTTGGGGGAAACTGAGATTTCCACCAAGCTACAAGGATAGAATTCAAAAAGTCAGCTTTGTGACTTTTCTAAGTCTACTTTGACACCCCCAATCAATGGGATGAAGTCATTTCATAGTTCATAGTAGGCTCAGAGGAAGTAAGACACACAAGTTCATTGATTTACCAATGAGCTTTTTCCAAAGAACTTCCAGTGGCAGTTCACAACATGACACAGTAAGAAAGCTTTAGGATTTCCAGGTCTCTGTGTTGTTAACACATGCAGAACCTTGGAATTTATCTCCTTGAGTTCCAATTTTTGCCTCTTGGTTTGAGACAGAAACTCTCTATGGAGCCCAGGCTGGCTTGGGAATCACAACTATCCTACCTTAGCCTCTCAAGTGCTGGGATTACAGATGCAATGGCTCAGGTCTGCATTTTATTTGAAAGAAGAAGCTAGCTACAACATTATAGGATTGTTAGACTAATTTTAGCCCCTTCCTACCTCTTCCAGCCATCCTTAAAAACTGAAGTTAGTCTTAACCTCTCCAGACACATTCCCTTCATGTCTTTCACTCAAACAAAATCATTCCTGCCCCTTCGGTAAGCTCTCTTTGGGGACCTTGAGAAAATGTGGTTCTGCATCATAGCATCATCTCTCCACCATTGCTAGGGACATACGACTGCCTTCCCTGAGCATGACCTTCCATGTGGGCATATGCCAGCTTCCCTGGGCATCCGTTTACATCTCTGACATTAATATTTCTAGGCCCTTTGTGAATTCATTTATATTTCCCTCATGTCCTACATCTTGGAGGAATGTGCTCCAGGAGTTTATTACCCATTTCTTTTATTTGTTCTAACTGTTCCTTGATCGGCTCCCCCTCAAGCAAGTATTTGGCTTGAATAAGTCCTTGTTCACCTTCTGCTAGTTATTGATGAGTTTACTGATTTTCTTTGTGATCTGTTCCAGTATAGTGCATTTTAACCTTTTTTTGGCCTGTCTTTCTTGGACCAGCCTTTCTTGTTCGTTTTTTCCCCTTCCTTCTCTGGTGTCAGAACATCAGAGGCCCAGTGACTAGATCTTACCACAAATCAGCGGTGGGGGGAGGGGGGCGGTGGAGAGCTGGGGGGAAGAAGGAGATTTCATGTTTAAAGAAATGCAAAGCATGCATGAGTGCAATCCTTTGCCGTTCCCTCTCACCCCTTGCTGATACCTGATGTGTTTTCTTGGCCTCTGGAGAAGCTGTGCTTCAAATTCATGTAGTGGAAGAGAAAATGTTTCCAAACACCCATTCCTGGCTTTTGATAGAAACATTAGTCACAGCATTTGAATTTGCTTATTTTTTTAACATATTGTACATGCCACGTTAAATTTATCTACCCCTTTTTTGACAATTTAAACAGCTCCAGCTGATAACAATAATAATTAGCATATAGTGAGCTCTTAAAATACCCTAGGCACTGTGCTTAAAAGTGTTCCTTTTTTGATATCTCTCTTAATCCTTTCTGCAACCCAACAGGCTATTAATGCCCAATTTCCATGATGAGAAAATTGGGAGAGAGATTAAGTAACTTGGTCGTCACATAGCTCGCAAATGGCAGAGCCTAGATACGAACCCAAGAAGGTCTGACATTCTCAGCTCAGATGTTCTAAGAAGTCAAGTCTGGCTGCAGATTACAATCACCTAAGACCTTTGGGGGGGAAAACAACGCCAGTGCTCCAGGTTCCACCTAAGACAATACATCCTTCTAGCCATGCAGAGTTATGGACCACTGCCTGTTAGGTTGCTTCCACTCACTGGAAGAACGTATTTGGAGCCATCTGCAATGTAAAAGCCAGTCCGAAGTCCTCCTTTCCTTAGTATTTGTAAACAAGGAAAACAAACCAGTCAGCTCAGATTTTTATTTTTTGCTATTGTTGTGGCAAAGTACATATAATATAAAAATTACCAAGTTAATCATTGTTCTCTAATTTAATTTTTTTTTGCCAGTCCTGAGCTTGAACTCAAGGCCTGGGCACACTGTCCTTGGGCTTTCTCAAGGTTAGTGCTCTACTACTTGAGCCACAGCACCACTTCCGGCTTTTTCTATGTATGTGGTACTGAGGAATCAAACCTGGGTCTTCATGCACACTAGGTAAGCACTCTACCACTAGGCCAAACTCCTGGCCCTTTTCTTTGTAGTCTATTGGAAGTAAGAGTCTCATGGAATTTCCGGACTGGATTTGTTTTGCATGATGATACTCAGATCTTAGCTTCCTGAATAAGTAGGATTACAGGTATGAACCACCAGCAGCCAGCTTCATTGTCTACTCCGTGTGTGTGTGTGTGTGTGTGTGTGTGTGTGTGTGTGTGTGTGTGTGTGTGTGTTTGCTGTTCCTGGGACTTGAACTCCTTGGGTGCTGTCCCTGAGCTTTTGTGCTCAAAGCTAGCGCTTTATCATTTGAGTCACAGCTCCATCTCCAGCTTTTTGCGTAGTTAATTGGAGACAAGAGTTTCATGGACTTTCCTCCCTGGCCTGTCTTCAAACCATAATCCTCCTATCTTATCCTTCTGAGTAACTAGATGAACAGGCATTAGCCACAGGCGCCCATCTGCTCTTGATCAAAAGAGATCATTTCCTCCACCTCATGTTGACTTAACCTTTTCTGGAAAAGTACCAAAAGCTCTTGAAAAGCCTTAGTGGTTTATGGGTCTCACCTCTTCTTTACCTCCTCAAAGAACTCCACCAAAAGCCACCTTTCCCTTCATGGCTCCTGCCCATGCCTGCATCTTCGTTGTGGCCCAGGTGATTCTGTCTCCCCCAGGACACCTCTGCCGTCCGCAGCTTGCCTACTGCTTCTTGTGAGGAGCAGCCTCTCCGGCATTCACCTGCTATTTACTTCCTGCATGCAACTCACATTCCCAATAAGATGATGATCCTTTAAGTGTTGCTTATCCTCTATCTGTGTCCTCTCTAGCCTCAGTACAGAATTGAGTAAATAACAGGGCTGGGAAAATTCTTATTTAATTGAAAGGAAAGTGCCTGCTGCCCATGTCCCTGTCCCCTAAATCAGTGCTTCTTAGCTCACATCTAAAATCCCAGCTACCTGCAGTATCACTAGGATGTGATAAAGGCACCTTCCATCCACCTCCACTTCCTAGACTGTGGGTAGAACCAGAGCTAAGCCTGAGTGACAGGCTCTCTCCATCAGCCCTTAGCCTGTAATCTACTTGGCTCCTATAACTCTCCTTTTCTGAGTCCATTATGCTTTCTGCTTTTATTTTCTCTGCTTTCCTATCTTAATATCCTAGTCAATCTATGTTCTAGGCTCTTCTTTTTCTTTTTCTTTTTTTTTTTGCCAGTCCTGGACTTGAGCTCAGGGCCTGAGCACTGTCCTTGGATTTTCTCAAGGCTAGAGCTCTACCACTTGAGCCTCAGCACCACTTCCAGCTTTCTTCTATGTATGTGGTACCAAGGATCAAACCTGGGTCTTCGTACATGCTAGGCAAGCACTCTACCACTAGGCCAAACTCCCTGGCCCTCTAGGCTCTTCTTAATGGACCCTAAGTAGAGGATGAGTTTTCATTATTTTGATTCTACTTGCTATTGTCTACAGGGTGCAGGGCAATCACTGGGCCTGTTATAACAGATTCTTAAACTGATCTCCCTCGCTTCAGTCTACCCACCACCATCTCCTCTCGGCTCCAGACCTTGCCTGGCTTATAGCAAGAACTCAGCTCCCTTCCATGGTATTCTGAGCCTTTTTAATATGACTCTGCCCATGGTCCTGCATCACCCTCTATTCTTCCCTCCAAATGTCTAATCAATAGCAATGCAGCAAAAGCATCCTCCTCATGGCTGGCTGTGTTATCTAGTCCTCGCCCAGTGATCAAGAGTGCTCAAGAGATCACACAGGAAAAGGAACGAACTGATTTGGCCATGTGTCTGTTCAAGTGTTATTGATTTCTAGATTCTTGTCTAGCTGAGGGATTTTGCCAATCTCTCATTTCCTCAACATGAAGACTTGGGGACATGGAATTCCAGAGAAGAGACATTTTGATCAAGGTAAAGAACCACTTCATTGATGGTCTAGCCACTCAGGCAGGAGGCCCTCCTTTTTTATTCCTTGTAAGTACAGACACAGGTGCACCTTTACCATAACAGGAATCCTTTTCCTCATGAGCTGTCCCTCTCTGGGGATACTGCCTAAGGTGACCCCCAGGTAACGCCTTGTCCTGTCCTCATTTTGTCAGGGCCTCTGTGGCTTTGCCGAGGTCCAAGGTGTTAATCCCTACACAGCTCTCTTTTTATGACCACATCTTACACTGCACCTAGAGAGCTTAAACATCCTGAGAGTGATCCCTGCCCCTGGACTGCAGTTGAGAAGTCCACTTATCCTCTGTCCTGCTCATTTGCTAGGAAGCAGAGCTCATCTACCCTGATTTAGCCATGGCTTTGTCCTGCCTTCTGGTCTTCCCTCCCTTCATTTCCTCCTGCCTTATCCAGATCTACAGTTGTTGACAGCACAGCAGGAAAGAGGTGGGGAGAAAGGTGCCTGGGAGGACCTGGGAAAGATGTGTCAAGCTGAGAATCAGTCCAAGGGCAAACTGCAAGTCAGCCCTCAGTTTTCTCACCACACCCTCCCCTTAGAAGATGTGGAAAGGACTCCAGGATTGGGGTCTCTGGTGGCTTGCACCTGTGATCCTAGCTACCAAGAGGTTGACATCTGAAGGATTGCTCTTTGAGGTCAGCCTAGGTAGGAAAGTTTGCTAGATTCTATCTCCAAAAAAGCCAACAAAAAGAGCTAGACATATGACACATGTGATAGAAAACCATTCAAGCAAGTATGAGGCCCTGAGTTCAAACCCTAGTAATTCCAAAAACAAAACAAAGCAAAACAACAAAGCAACCTCCTGCAATTCTACACATACTGGGACTGTTATCCACTTTAGATGTCTGAGTTTTCCAGGGTAACTGTTATAACACTGTGACATGGGATGTTACTTGTTTTATGGAGCCATAGCCCTAGGTGGTTAACTATATTGAAAAGCAATACTTTATGTTGCACTGTGATCTGAGTTCAAGACTCATCTCTCAATACTACAAGTCATATCACTGAGCCTCAGTTTTCCTATCTGTAAAATGGAGATAATAGTAATTTAGTCACTATGCTGTGAAATATGAGCTTCTTTTACCAAGTACTCCTCTGTGGGCTGGATTTATAGCAATGAATAAAGTAAGCAAAGGCTCTGCTTTGATGGAATTTATATTCCAGTGAGGAGAACAAACAATAAATGTGTACAATGAAAGGTGATTTGTCATTTTAATGTAATGTATATCTGATGAACTGATATTTGAGAGACTGAGTGAGGAAATGAACCATGTGTACCTTGAATAGAAGAGCTTTCCAGATAAAGAGACCGTCAAGCACAAAGGCATTTAGGGAAGAGCCTCATTGTTCAATAACAGAGACTGGTGTGAATGAAGAGGCATGTGGGAGGAGAGGTGGCAGGAGAAGCTGTCTGAAAGTGTCTGGTGGAGCTGGTAAGGGTGAAGCTTTTTTTTTCCTCTAGAGAGCTAAGGAGCCTTAATTTTTATTTATTTATTTTTTTTGTGCAAAGGAATGGCAGGGTCTGATTTAGGAGGGCATCTTTGTGGAGAACTGTATAAAGACAGGATGGAAAGAGGGCAGGAGCGCTAGTACTTGAGCCATGTCCAACCTTTACTTCTTTCTTTCTCTTTCTCTTTCTTTCTCTCTTTTTGTTGGTGCTGGTCCTGGGGCTCAAAATTGGAACCTGGGTGCTGTCTCTGAGTTTTTTTGCTCAAGGCTAGCTCTCTACCACTTGAGCCACAGATTCACAGGCTTTCTTTTTATTTTTTTTAATTGTAATGTATAGAGGGGTCACAGTTACATCTGCCAGACAGAGGGCACATCACTTCTCACACATTGACACCCCCTCTCATGTGTTTTTGTCTCCATTTCCCTCTCCCACCCTCTCCCAATCATCTTGTTTTCCCCCCTTCCCTTTCCTATTAGATTCACAGGCTTTCTTGGCTGGTTTGGCTTTGAATCATGATCCTTAGATCTCAGTCTCCTGAGTAGCTAGGATTGCATTGTTTTCCTTATTTCTTAGTTGGGTCTCAGATATACTCAGGTAAGTCTGTACTGAGATTCTTCTATTTATGCTTTTCAAGTAGCTGGGATTATAGTTGTGATCCATTGTGCCAAGCTGGGTTTATTCTGTGGCACTAGGGATTGAATCCAGGGCCTTGTGCATGCTAGGAGAGCATTCTGTATTTCTGAGCTATATTCCCAGCTCTAGAAGATTATATGCTTTTTAATTTTATTAGAGTAGAGAAGATTGAAGGGAGGTGTTGCTTCAGGAAAGAAAATAAGAAATTATGTGTTAGATATGTTAGTATGTGATACTCACATAGAAATAGGGGCAGGCAACCAATTCTATGCACAGGAGAGAGAGACACGGGGCGGGGGGAGACAGATAGACAGAGAGACAGAGACACAGAGAGAAACAGGCAGACAGAGAGAGACAGAGACACAGAGAAAGAGACAGAGAGAGAGAGATAGAAAGAACACTCAGAGTTGCAGATTTAAATGTATGTGCCACCAGATGGCTTGCCAAGGTCATCTAGGACTTCAGTTTGGCTGACTCTTTTGCATGGGTAGCAGCTTTGTGAGTGTGTGTGTGTGTGTGTGTGTGTGTGTGTGTGTGTGTGTGTAAGAAAGAGAGAACACACTAAAGCTTGAACTCAGGGCCTGGGCACTGTCCATGAGCTGTTTTGCTCAAGGCTACTAATGACCTACCCTTTGAGTCACAGCTCTAGTTTTTTGTTTTTGTTTTGTTTTTTTCTTTTCTGGTTTATTCAGAGGTAAGAGTCTCACACATTTTCCTTCTTGGCATGGCTTTGAACTATGATCCTCAGATCTCAGCCTCCTGAGTAGCTAGGATTACTGGCAGGAAGCAGTTTTTTTTTTTTTTTTGCCAGTCCTGGGCTTGAGCTCAGGGCCTGAGCACTGTCCTTGGATTTTCTCAAGGCTAGAGTTCTACCACTTGAGCCTCAGCACCACTTCCAGCTTTTTTCTATGTATGTGGTACCAAGGAATCGAACCCGGGTCTTCATGCATGCTAGGCAAGCACTTTAACCACTAGGCCAAACTCCTAGCCCAGGAAGCAGTTTTTATAAACTGTTTAATACCCGGAAAGGACTAAATACATAAATATGACAAAGAATATGATGCAAATCACAATTTAAAGCACCAGCAGGTGGAGTTTGTGAATGCTTGTGCCAGGAGGATCTTAGAAACTAGCTGACCTACCCCTTTTATTGGTTGGAGAGGCTGAGAGGCTGGCCCAAGGTCTTTGGGTTCTTCCATGGCCCAGCTATCCTAGAGCTCAATGTCTCTAACTGCTGGCTTTCCAGCACATGCTGCACCTGCCCACGTTTACTGCTTCAGCTCTCTCTGAATCTGTTAGCCAGGGCCAAGTAATTCTTCAAACACAAAATCTAATTATATCGCCTTGTGCTTTTACACATGCTATTTCCTCTGCCTGGAATACTCTGCTTCCTCCCACTTCTCTGTCTGGCAAATTCTTGCTCTATCTTTCATTGCTGGCTAGAATGGCCCTTTCCAGTGAAAGCCTTCTTGCACAGACTGGTAGGGCTGGTTGTTGGACCTCCACACAACTGCAGAGTGCTGGTCCAGTGGTGATATTTCTATTTGCTATGACTACATCTGTTTTTCCTCTCTGCCTGTGCAGCTCTTCCTATGACCCCTCCGCCTTGCATGGTTAGTGGCACTTAAATGTTTGAGAAGGAAGGAAGGAAGGAAGGAAGGTTTCTCACATTATTGGGGACAATGACAGAGCTGTCATTCAGTGACACTTCAGTTCCTCTGACCTGAGCGTGCTTTTTTTTGGTTCTCAAAGTGACAGTAACTTCTGGGATAGGAATTTGCTTTTCTTCTTTTTTCATCCCTAGGTACAGTGGACAAACAGTTATAGGACTGGGAAATGATATGGATTATAAGTGATTACTGTCCTTTTGTTTTTAATATTTTCTCTCTCTCCCTCTCTGTCCTATCACTATATGACCAGTGGTTGTTTATCTTATGCCACAAGGCAAGATTTGTGCTTGTACTGTGCACAAGCATGTGTACACACACACACACACACACACACACACACACACACACACACACACACACACACAGTCTCCTGGGAGACATTGTTCTATTTTTGAGAAGTATCTCAATTAAGATTATTCAGGAAATGCCCTGGGGTAGGAGGTAGGTTATAGTCTCATGCTCCTGTCTTTGTCACCATTGAATATAAGAATATTACTTTTTGATCTCTTGGAACATCAATTGAAGTTTGACATTTCTAGATTAAGGGTGAATTCTAAGGACTCTTGCCACCCCTATACTCATGCTCCTTCGCTTGTTTGTTTTGGATAATTCTGCATTCATTACTGTATTTACATTTGACTTAATTAACAGTGTCACTGGTAGGAGGAGAATTTCTCCTAATAGAAGTAATTATTTTACAGGTTCTTGCCAAGGCCTAAGGGAGGTGCAGAAGCTGCTGGGATAGGAATAGTGCTCCTGATTTTGTTCCAAATCAGTGGTTCAGAGGTTCTCACCAGATTGGATTTACAAAACCCTAAGAGATGTTTGGAGCAGTTGCTGAACTAGGCTGGTGGGGAAACTGTCCCTTTGTGAGTGTTGGGTGTCTGGAGCTATCTTGTATTGAGAGCTCTTGAATAATCACTGGTAATCAATACAGTATAGTAGGATGCAGTTAAGATGAATTAGCCAAGTGTTGCAAACTGCTTGGCTCCTCAGTCTGTCTCTCCTGTTTGATTCTTTTTTTCCTTGAAGGGGAAGGTTTCCTTCTTGGCATTTCTAGGCCAGGTGTCCTTTTTCCTCTTCCTGTACCAAGCCCCTACTCCACTCATTCATATGGTAGAGAGTGAGAGCTAGCAGGGTGGGGTGTAAGCCAAGGGTGAGAAGAGGAGGAGGAGGAGAAAATGAGGGGTAGGGGAGGGGAGACTGGAGTGAGACTGTACAGGATATAAGAGATCTTACATGCTTCTCAAGGGAGAGCTGCAGGGCAGACAGAATCACCCAGAAAGCATTTGTCTTCTTTCCATGGGACAAATGGGATACTCTTCACTCATCCCCTGATGGCAGTATATGAAACACTGTCATTATTTCTTTTTGTTTTAATTTGAAAGATCTTTATGTTGACTACATTTCTAGCTTTGCAATGACAAAACCCATGCCCATTGTGAATAGGGATGGGTGTTGGGTGGATGAGAGCAGTGCTCAGAATGGCAGGGGTCCAGAGTGGGCATCAAAATGCATGTCCATGCTAGATAACCAGATCCCCTTGTCCTTTGTCTGTAACATAGTAATGACTGACCTCTATACAGTCCAGGTGCAGGTATTGCCTCTTTCAAGTAGATTTTTACCCCAATATTGAATGGATAGGCACCTCTACCAATATTTAAGCTTGGATAAAGATGCTGGGTTTTCTTCTTCCTTGTATCTCTTTTACCTTTGCACACCCTGCTGCATTCTGCCCCTTATGAGTTTCAGCATTTCTGTTGCTCTAGAAATTTTTTATCTTCGAGTTCTGGCACTGTTTTTCTTTTTACAGCACCGCCTAAATGTCTTTCTTGGATTCTTCTCTGTTCTGTGTGTCTTTCTGGACACACAGCTCCTTGCCTCCGCTCTGACGGGGGCTGCTGGGGAGGGGGTACTTCTCTAGGGCTTCTTCTTCTGCTTTTCCTGAGCTTTCAATTACTCGGGATTTTGTTACGTAAAATGCTTCATTGGAACTTTATTCTAAGTTGTGGCATACTCCTAAACTATTTTTAATATTTTTTGTCCCTTGGAGTTCCTATTTTTATTTCACAGTTCCCTTTGATTATTTCTTGCAATCACACTTCACGGTTTAAAATTTTTTTAGATCCTTTGTCTTTCTCACTTTTTTCGTTTCTTAGAGCACTTAAAAAAAAAAAAACACCCTAAAATACCTTTTTTGTTCAGAAGAGGGCTCCCTTCCCATCACTCCCGCAGTCCCGACGTCTAGGAACCGAGGCTGGCTGGCTTCGACTTCCCTCCCTCCTCCTAGCCATCAGAAACACTGGATCGCTTAAACTTGTAAACAATTCTGCTTGGCTCCGAGTGATTGCGCCTCAGCTTCCATCAGAACACTCCACCTCCTTCTCCATCACTCATTTCTTGGATGCCCTCCAGCGTTCCTGATGCTATTTTATTCCCTGGATCCTCCGCTCTTCTTTCTGTGGGGCTGGGTCCTCCACCCTTCGGGAGGGTTCCTGTCAACAACCCCAGGTTACAGCTAAGGAAACTGAGGCTGTTCTCAAGGTCGTCAGAGTTCTTTGAGCTTTCCAGTCCATCCCAGCGCTGAGCCTCACGCTCACCACTGGAGTTTTTAACTGACCTCTCTGGGTTTTTTGTATGCGCCCCCCCTCCCCCGCTCCTTTCGGGGCCGGGGGACTTGGGGAGCCAAGTTGGGGGGAGAGAGGGAGGAAAAAGAATTTCCTCTGGCTCCAGAGGTTGGGTGGAGAGGTGACCAAGGATCCCAAAGGCGGGGGGATGTAGCAAAAGGTGGCGAGTGCTCTGTCACCGAGGTGAAACCGCCAGATTGGTGACTGGACGGGGGAGGGGACATTCTGTCCCCCACCGGTGACACTCCCTCCGCGGGTCAGGATGGCGGCCCGGCCGAGGGGACGAGGGGATGCGTGGCGCCCCCTCGCGCTCCGCGCCTGGGGCTGGCGGGTGAGGCGCCCGCGGCGGCGGGTCCTCTACCACCCCCTCCTCCTTTTTGCTCCCGCTCTCCTCCCCTCCTTCTCTCCCCTCGCTCCCAACTCCTCCCCCTCCGCCTGCCCTCCCTCCCGCTCCCTCCGTCTCCTCCTCCGGGCTCTGTCGGGCGCGCGGGGTCTGGAGCTAGTTGGAGCGCGGGGGTTGGTGTCTGAGCCCAGCTCCGCGGAGCCGGGCGGGTCGGCCGCGCATCCAGCGGCTGCTGGCCGAGCCGGAGGGCCGCGGGCGCGGCTGGGGTCGGGGCTGCGCCGCTGCGCTGAGCCGAGACCCCGGGCTGGCGGGAGCCCTGCCGGGGCGGCCGCCTCATTCCCAGACGGGCCGCCCACCGGCTCCCCTTGGCCGCCGCCACTCCGCTCCTCGGGGCCGGGAGCCCTGGGCCGCCGGGACCCGGGCACCTGCGCGTGCAGCCGGGAGGTGAGTCCCGCGAGTTCCGGGCGCGTCCCCCCGCGCGGGCTGGGGCTGCAAGTTGCAAACTTCAGCAACTCGGATGGGTATTAGGCGTGGAGGTCTGGGGGCGCTGGCAAGTTGAAGGCAGGTCGTGGAGTCGGAGAAGGATCGGGGCGGGGGTCCCTCGGGTTTCGGAGCCGCCCGCCACCACCTCGGCTTGGACGCCCGGGGCGCGCCGCGGCGTTCCCATCGCCCGCCGGCTCCGGGTCCCGGTTCCACTCGGCGGCGATGCGCGCGCCCGGGCTGTAATCGCGATCCGGACCCGGGTCGGGGCCTAGAGGAGGGGACCGCGAGGGAGAGAGGCTGGGGGCAGAGCGGGGCAGAGGCATGGAGGCTGGGCCGAGATGGAGGCTCAGAGCGGGCCAGCGAATAAACGCGGTGAATGGAGCGAGAGTGCGGGCGGCGGGGCGCGTGGGAACGCGTGGTCCGCCCGGAGTGTGAAATCTCCCGCGCGGAGACGTCCCTTCCTCGCCGACGGTGGCCTCGTCTAGATTCTTCCCAGCCCCCCTTCCCCTTTCTACCATATCTCGACCCTAGCTGTCCCCCCACCCCCGCCCCCGAGCAGCCCCAGCTGGCCAGCAGGCCCTGGCCCGGTCGGCCCCGGGGCCCTGCGCTCGGGTTTCGGCCGCGGAAGAGGGGTGCTGCGGCGGCGGGAACCTGGGACGGCGGCGGCGATTTCCTGATTTATTTTTCTCATGGTAATCTGTCTTTGTGGTTGGGGCTGCCCATTCACTTTCTGCTCACGTCGTGCGGGAGATCCAGCGCAGAGGGAGGGGGAGGGGGCCGCTCAGCCACAGGGAGGGATGGAGACTCGAAAGGGGACCGGGGACCCGAGAAGCGGGGAGCGGTGCGAGCCGAGAAGGCAGTGGCCGCTGGACCCGAGGTGGGAAAAGGCGAGGCGTTGGGGGGACTGGCCGAGCGCAGCCGGCTCCTTCCCCTACCTCAAACTTTCCACGACGAGGAGGACCACCTGAAGCGCCCGCCTGACCCCCTCCTCTCCCCCCCCCACTGGTGGCCTGGTCCTCCAGCCATTCCGCCCCGCGGCCACGAGCTCGAGTGGGTCCCGAGTTTGTCAGGGAAGAAGCACTGAGTTTAGGTGTGTGTGTGGGGGGGGGGAGAGGTGGTCCTCTCGCTCCGGACTTTCGGTGGTGGGGAGCCAGCAACCGAACCTGCCGAGCCAGGAAGGGCAGCCCACTTTTCTTCAGTGTGCGCCTTCTTGGACAAACCCAATGCAACGGCTGGATTGGAAGATTGCCTGTGTCTAGACCCCACCGGGACTCTACCTTCCTAGGCCCCAATCTCCATCCTTTCCTCCTAACCCTTAACGAATCCAATCCATGTTTCTCGGCCCCCACCCCATCCCCACTCTTTCTGCTGCTTCTCATTTTGCAGTGCCCCCTCCTACATGCCCATTTCTCTTTCTCTTTTAGCCTGTCCTTTTTCATTCTTTCTTCAACCTCATCCTCCCTACCTTTCTCTTTGGCACTCAGAAGTGGTTTTTGAGCTGGGGTAGGTGACCTTGAGGAAGGGGCAGGAGAGTACTTGAACCTTGGAACTAGACCTCAGAACTAGAGAGAAAAGGGTAAAAATTAAGAAGCAGCTTGGAAAGAAACCACTGTCTTTAAACATAGGTTTCCAACAAAGGAGGAAAGGATAAAATAACAAAAAAAGAAGGGGGGTCGCTTGTCACTCTTAGATAGAATGGTGAATGGTTTGGGGTCTGGGGTTTGGTGGGTAGATTACTCAGAAGGTGATTGCATACAGGCAGCTCTCTGCTGTGCCAGGTCTGCAAAGGTGTGTGTAAGATGTGTGTGTGTGTGAGAGAGAGAGAGGAGGGGGGAGAGAGAAAGAGAGAGAGCACCAGAGAGCACATATGTGAGCACAGGTCAGTAGCGCTGCTTTCTATACCAACAGTGAGCTACCACCACCAGTTTGGAAAGGAATGGCAGATCTTCCCCGTCTTTTCTCTTTCTGAGGAGCCTTCCTCCTCCAGAGCTGATACAGTCACATTGTCATTGTGAGTCTGTACTAGAAGGTGCCCCATTTAATAGGTGTAGATCTACCCAGGGCTGAGCACCTGTTCAGAGATCCTGCTGTTTGTCCCTGTAACCCTTGAACTTCCCTTTGGGGAGGAGACCATGAATAGGCACACCCATGGGCAATGCAAGGCAGCCAGGAGTTGGTGCCAAATGATGACTTTGGAGAGGATGGGTTAAAGACAGTTTGGAACAGAGCTGGGCTTGTTGATTCTGCCCTGAGAGAGGAGAGCCAGCACCCCATTCCTCACTAGCATCCTGTTACAGGGAGGGTACAACAGGAAAAGGTACTGACAGGCAAGACCTACTTCACCAGAATAGGCAGATAAGAAAAAACAGACAAGCTAAGAAATACAGTCTGGTTCTATGGATTACCACTTCCTCATTAAGTCTAGAGGACCCTTAGACATTTCTCTGTCTGAGACTGCACTTTCTGGCTTATTTGACAACCCTTTTGTTAGTTACTTATTGAGGTTCAAAGTTGGGAGATCACTTCTGTCAGAGGAGTCATAAACTCAGATGCCTACAGGAAGCAGACAGGTAACAGTATGTTGATCAGGCAAATTAGATTAGTCAAAGAGGTGTTCAAAGTCAAACTGGCCAAATGAAGTGGTTTGAACAAAGCTTGTATTTACCCATTCATCTGACTCCTTTTATCTATAGACCAAGAAAGTAAAACTCTTAAGATGTGAATACCTCGATCCTAGTTTAGATGTTAATTTGCCTTTGAGTTTGATTGATTGGAATATCTCCGCTGCTTCTATCTTTGATCTATTGAACCCTCATTTTACCTCTTTCTAAGGTCCACCGGGATTCTTCTTAGTAATGGTAAGTTTCTTAGGTCAAGGAGTCATCTTATACAAATATAAGCACTTCATACCCATTGACTGATATCAGGTAGGGACGAGACTGGAGCTCAACTGTCTCAATGGTCTTCTTAGCAGGAATTCAGTGGGTTGGTGTATTCCCTCTTTGTAGCAAAGCCTTATTCAGTGATTAGTTAAGGAAAGCCTGGAACTTCACAAGAAATATCCAGAAGCCCTGAACGTGAGGCTTAAAACAGAGAAAAGTATCCTTAGCAGGAGGGTTAGAGGAATGGTAGATAGGTATGGAAGATCAGCTAACAAGGCTGAAGGTGGTTGAATGAAATCTGTGTATTTGGAAAGAAGATATTGTTGGGTCTAATTATGAGGAACACTGACCGTGACACCGCTCTTCTTAGTCTTGGTTATCCTCCTATGTGCCACAGGGAAAATCAATAAGCTAGCAGTCCTGATCACTACCAATCAGTCAACCAATTCACCATTTTCACTGAGGACTGAGGCAATAGAATAGACACAGAGGGCAAAAGAAGAAGATTCTTGATTAGACATATACAATACATGATTATATTGCTTTAAAGGACCCAGAGTTGAGTTCTGGTGCCTTGCCACAAGGCCCTTCTACAGTAGCTAGCTATTTCCTATGATCCTCATTTGTTCATTTTACTATTGCCTGGAGATGAGAAAAGGATAGATGAGAACAATGGAGGCAACATATTCATGTGTTCTTTATCTACTGAGCACCTACTATGAGTGAGACACTGTGCTAGAAGCGATAGATAGTCGTTGATCAAGAAATCAACAGGGAGGTAAATAAGCACGCTTAGGAGAGCATAATTATCACCATTGTCTCTATGTGTGTGATACAATTTATTGCTGCATGTGTTTCCCTATAGGTATGTCTGGGTGGTTTGACAGCTAATATGGACTTGTCCAAAGGACTTGGGGCTCATCCTTTGCTTCATCTAGTCACCTTGATAGCTAGCCTGTTAGCATTTCTTAATGGTATGTGGCGTGTGTGTGTGTGTGTGTGTGTGTGTGTGTGTGTGTAAGAGAGAGAGAGAGAGAGAGAGAGAGAGAGAGAGAGAGAGAGAGAGAGAGAGAGTTCTACCACCTAAGTTTTTTTTTTTAATTCAGATCTTTACATCTGAATTTATCACTGGGTTGTTTTTAAATTTATGACAATGCTCAGTACACTTGGCCTTAAATGTACAAGTGCCCAAAGCAAACGTCTTGACTAATGGAGTTTTATGGAATTGACAGAATTGAGTCTTCTGTAGCTATAGACAACAGCTAAATTTTCACTGGCGTATTGATCTTTGTAACCCCCTCCCCCCTCCCCCATGACACTTTGGTTTGATGACATCTGCATAGCTGAGGAGTTGATTCTTTAAGGAGTAATCTGGAAAAATATTTGCATGTCATTCTCTAATCTCAGAGGATCTCCAAGACTGTCCTGAGAAATTCCCCTTATAACCCGCTTGAGTGCTAGAAAGTGGCAAGTAGTTCCAGCTCTGTCTAGAGTTCTAAAAGGAGAGAAGAGAGCTGTGTGTCCTATGACTCTGACAGTCCCTTCCCCCATCCCTCTTCCCTCTTCCTCCCACCCCTTCCCCCTTTCCTCCTCCCCCTTTCTCCTTCCCTTCCCTTCCCTTCCTTTCCCTTCCCTTCCTATAGTTTTTTTGCTTTTTGAACATGAGAGATGCAAGTAAAACCTTGTAAAATGTACACTCAAATCCTCCCATGAGCAGGGAGGATTTATTTGATAAGAAATTATTTGACTTGATGACTTGAGAATGAAGAAGGGGAGGAGGAGGAGGAAGAGGAGGAGAAGGAGATGGTGGTTGTGGTGGTTTTTCAATTTGCTACTGGTGAAAGTAGAAGGAGAGGCCTCTGGGCTCAGAGGATTTTGCCCTTGGGCACACCTCCCAACAGTTGGTCCATGTCATTTCTTTTACTGTCTGACATGGCCCAGGAGGATGGGGATTCTGTTGTGCTCTCCCTGGGCACATGAAAGTTATGAAAGCAATGCTGCCAGAGTCCCACCATGACACTCCCCTCATCGATCTGCTTTTAATAAAGATGACTTAATCAGCTTGCACATAGAACTCGTTTGAATTTGAAGCCTTGTCGATATTATCAGAATATCTTTGCATTTGAACCAGTTATATCTCCAGCTGGCATCTTCTGTGATGGGAAAGGTTGGGTTCTGGAAGATAGCTGGTGACCATCTGTTCTGCCCATGCCCTGAGGATCAAATTAGATAGGTTTCAGGTACTGAGGGAAGAGGCTGGGTTAGCAATGAGGGGAGCTTCTGCCCAAACCATTAGATTCCTCATCTATAAAAATGAAGTGTTTAGATGAAGCCTAAGGTCACTTCTGACCCTCTAGTCATAGATTTTTGAATCTGCAATCAATTCTTGATTTTCAGGAGTGGTTTGTTTACTTTGGTTTGTTTTGGTTTGTTTTTATATAGCTTATATAGAAGGGATGATTTAATCTTAGGTCCATTTCCAGCTTCCACATTAGGGAGGCACCTGGCTGTTGGCAGCTGCATTTGAGAAAACATGTTCTCTATTTAGCTTCCGCCTGAGCTAACTTCATTTGGAAGGTAAGTGTGATATATGTCAAGGTGTTATGTGTGGGCATATGAATATGCACACATACATAGATGCAATGCCGTTCATAGCTGTACATTACAGTTTGATCATCTGATTCTCTCTAGACTATTTCTTTGCCAGAGCTGACATGAGGGTGACTGGGAGGCAGCTTCACGGTAAAACCTTGTTAAGGGTGCCATTTAGATTCATCCCTACTTGCCCCAGTGGTCCATCTGAGCCAAAGCTCCTTCCCAGCTGCTGCTGTAGTTCTGGTCCTGAGGCCTCCCAGGATCCATGCTGATAGGAGTACAAAAGAGCTGTAGTTGTCTCTTAATTATTCAGGGATAGATGGATCCAGTGTGCAAAGCTCCCAACCCAGGCCTTCTTTCCCTTCTTTTGGTGCCTTGAGTAATTCTATATCTGGAGTGAGAAGCTGGAAGATCTTATCATTTTAATACCAACTTTTGTTTCTTGCAGCCAGCTCCCTGTGCTTCTTTTCCCTCAAGGTGACTGGGGGAAGGTAGGATTCCTCCCAGAGAGGCCACATCCACCTAAAGCAGAATACTTTCCAGGTCTACATATTGTTGGCTGGTGTGTATCCCTCTCCTAAAGCAGGACAGACAAGAAAGTACCACAGGATCCTGTTTGCACCAGGTGAAATCCCTGTAGGTTTCCCAGGATCCTGGTTTTCTTTCCTTTCAGCCCATCAGCTGGTACCCTGGGTCCCATCAGGAATCTGAAAGTGTAGAGCAGTGTCCTTGTAACAAATCTCCCAAACAGGCGAATGCCTTTCCCTCCCAAGGCTGAGGGGACTTGTTCTACATAGATCAGATGCCTCTGGGCACATGTTTCTCTTTAATATCTCTCAACAAACTTAGGATGCTGAGTTCAGTGTCAGACCCAGGCTGACTGCTCAGGGTGAGCAGTCTCTAGTGTACTTCTGTTGTTTTTTTTTTTTTTTTGGCCAGTCCTAGGCTTGAGCTCAGGGCCTGAGCACTGTCCTTGGACTTTCTCAAGGCTAGAGCTCTACCACTTGAGCCTCAGCACCACTTCCGGCTTTTTTCTATATGTGGTACCAAGGATTCGAACCCGGGTCTTCATGCATGCTAGGCAAGCACTTTAACCACGAGGCCAAACTCCTGGCCCCTCTAGTGTACTTCTGGATACAGGAAACACAGCTTGGTCTATCTCAACACTGAATTCACTGAGTCTCCTAAAAATATGTAAATAGTCCCTTCCAAGACTTCAGTGTAGTCAGAATCCCTGAGGAAGAAGTCAGGTGATGTGTGTGTGTGTGTGTGTGTGTGTGTGTGTGTGTGTGTGTGCGCTTTTTGATATGCAGCACTGGTGAGAGCCAGTCCATCTCAGATTTCATCAGGCCTCACACCAGTGACATGTAGAATCTCCTAGCTTCAGCCTTCCAAGTGGGTCCTTTCTTATTGGTACAAGTACAGTTCCTGGCAATCCTATTGTGGCTGCTCTTTCCATTCCCATGTTCTGAATTAAATGACTTTTTTTTTTATTACAGACTGATTATGGGAGCTCCTTCCTACTATATTTTTTCCTTTAAAAGCATTTAAATAATGCATATCCACTTGACACTGTCGTGTATTTCCTTCTAGATAACTATGTAACTACATTGTGATCATATAATCTGGGCTGGTAGGTAACCAGCCTTTTGCATTAAACAACACATTGGGATAATTTCTCCATGTCCTAAATGTTCTTCTAAAACTGGAATTTTAATGGCTGCTTGTATTCCATCATATGTATTGGTCATAATTTATTTAACAAATTCCTGTGATTGGACGTTTAGATTAGAAGCCATTTTTCATTATTATAAATAATTCTGTAGTGAACATACGTGGATATAAATCTTGGTGCTATTGATGATTATTTCCTCAGAACAGATTTCTTAAAGTGGAACATTTATGCTTCTTTTTAATACATTTTTGACTGACTTCCTGTAGCAGAAATAAGTTTTCAGATTCATTGTTGAAGAAGCAATTTTTTTTTTTTTCACTGAACTCTGAAGACTCTGGCTGATTTCTTTGCTCTCTGTGATCTAAAGTCAGAGGCCCTTGACTTAGTCTCATTCTTTAAAACATTTTATTTATTTATTAAGTAATTGTACAAAAGGGTTTCAATTCCAGAAGTCATGTTTCAAGTACAATGCATCTTGATCAATGCCGCCCCTTTCATTGTTCTCCTTTATCTTTTTGTTAACTTCATTCTCAGGCTCACCTACAAGTCAGTTCTGCATTATGCTTCCTTGGTCTTCAGATGAACTCTTAGCCTCACCTGTCCTTGACTCCAGCCTGCTTAATTCTTTCTTTCCCTTTCAGCCCTTTTCTGTTTTTACCTCAATCCTTGATGATTGGTATTTAGTGCCTTGAAGCTGTTCTTATATCAGCTATTGTTTACTATGCTGTTCCTGTTACCAGGCAGGGTGCTAAATTTCTATATGCATTATTTCTTTGAATGTTCATGAATTATTTTTTTTTTTTTGCCAGTCCTGGGCTTGAGCTCAGGGCCTGAGCACTGTCCTTGGACTTTCTCAAGGCTAGAGCTCTACCACTTGAGCCTCAGCACCACTTCCAGCTTTTTTCTATGTATGTGGTACCGAGGAATTGAACCTGGGTCTTCGTGCATGCTAGGCAAGCACTCTACCACTAGGCCAAACTCCCGGCCCCCATGTATTATTTTATCTCTACTTTTCCCACAAGGAAATAAAAAACTTAAAAGATAAAACAATGTGCCCAAGTTCACATAGCTAATAAGAAGTAGAACTAAAGTTTAACCCAAGGCCTATACACTTAACTACTGCAATATGTGTTTTTCCATTCTCTTGGGCAATTCCTGGCTTGTGGTGTCAAGAGGTTGCTCACAAATGTTCTGTTGATATCTCATGGACCTATGTTGTGCCTTTCTCCAGTAGAACAGTGTTAGTTCTCACATGCAAATGGCAGAAGAGCGAAGAGGGATGTTCTTTACCATTGTCTGTGTGTGTGTGTGTGTGTGTGTGTGTGTGTGTGTGTGTGTGTGTGTGTTTTACTGGGGTTTTGCTAGTTAAATTTTCTGCCACTTGAGGAACACCCTCAACCCCATGATAGGGTCTCTCCCCTCTCTCTCTCCCCCCTCCCTTGCTCTCTCTCTCCCTTGCTCTCTCTCTCCCTCTCTCTGTCTCCCTCTCTCTCTCCCTCTCTCTCTTTCCCTCTCTCTCCCCTCTCTCCCTCTCTCTCCCCTCTCTCCCTCTCTTGCTGTCTCCCTCTCTCTCTCCCTCTCTCTCCCCTCTTTCCCTCTCTCACTGTCTCCCTCTCTCTCTCCCTCTCTCTCTCTCTTTCCCTCTCTCTCCCCTCTCTCCCTCTCTTGCTGTCTCCCTCTCTCTCTCCCCTCTCTCCCTCTCTCTCTCTCCCTCTCTCTCCTCTCTCCCTCCCCTCCCTCTCTCTCCCTCTCCATCTCCATCTCTCTGTGTCTCTGTCTCTCTCTTCTCTCTCTCTGTCTCTCTCTGTGTCTCTGTCTCTCTCTCTGTCGCTGTCTCTCTCTCCCCTCTCTCCCCCCCCCTCTCTCCTCTCTCCCTCTCTCCTTCTCTCCCTCTCCCTCTCTCTCTCTCCTCTCTCCGCCTCTCCCTCTCTCCCCTCTCTCCCTCTCTCCCTCTCTCCCTCTCTTCCTCTCTCCCTCTCTCTCTCCCTCTCTCCCTCCCTCCCTCCCTCCCTCTCTCTGTCTCTGTCTCTCTGTCTCTGTCTCTGTCTCTCTCTCCCTCTCTCCCTCTCCCTCTCCCTCTCCGTCTCTCTCTGTCTCTCTGTCTCTCTCTCTGTCTCTCCCTCCCTCTCTCCCTCTCCCTCTCCGTCTCTCTCCGTCTCTGTCTCTCTCCGTCTCTGTCTCTGTCTCTCTCTGTCTCTCTCTGTCTCTCTCCGTCTCTGTCTCTCTCTGTCTCTCTGTCTCTCTGTCTCTCTGTCTCTCTCTCTCTGCAGCCAGTAGCCAGGACCACAATCTTCCTACCTACCTATGGCCTTCAGCTCACACCCACCGTGTCCGGCTGATTGGTTAAGATGAGGTTCTTACTAACTTTTTGTTCAGACTGGCCTTAATAATTTTCCCAATCTTTGGGATTGAGTGAGATGAGACTTGCCATGCCTAGATTGGTCTTTTACTTTTGAGATGGGTTTGCTTTTGATATAGATCTCGTTATAAAGCCCAGTATGACCTAGAAACCATAATCCTTTTACCTCAACCTCCCAGGTGCTAAGATTACAGGTATGACTACTTTCTTGTCCTTTTTGCTCTCGTGCTTATGTCCATGACCTCTTTTCCAAATAACCTATTTCTTTTATTCTCACTCACCAATTGCCAAGATCCCAGCATATCTTGCAACTAAGCAGGTCCAAATTATGACATACCTCTATTACAGCTTCCCAGGTAGGTCAGAATATTTGGAAGCTACCTTACCAGAATGGATTATAAAGCTGTCAGGTAGACATGCTATAGTCAAGTATTGCTTAAAGTGCAGGCTTGGATATGTTCTTGCATTCTTGCATTTGTAATATTTCATTGCTAAAATGGTTGAGAAATGGTAACCCAAACTGCCCTTCTGGTTTGATTTTGACTGTATCTAAGAACTGGGTAATATGACAGAATGCACTGATAAAAGAGAACAAAGAGATGACATGCCCAGAGATCTTCCTCAGATGTAGAAAGTCTGATTTGGGGAAGTGTGATCATATGATTAGGGTTCCCCAAGGCAAAGATGATTGGGGAAGGTAGGCTTCTGGAAAAGGAAGCTTCACACATTTTTCTATGCCTTGAATGAAATCGGAGTAAGTGAGCTTATCAAATTTATTGATGACAAGGTTATGATGGGCAGTTCCTATAAATAAAAGTTCCAAAATGATCTCAATAGACTGGAATGCTGGGTTTAAGCTGAGATGAAATTTACCAGGAGCAGAAGGGAAGTTGCATTTAGATTGCAGAAATTAATTAGTCAGGTGCTTGAGGGCATTGGGGACCCGGGCAGGCCTGACTTGGCTGAGATCCTGAGAAAACGATCTGAGGGGTTTAACTGTGCACAGGCGAAAGAGTTGCACAAAACACCACTTTAATGTTACTTAGGAAAATACAGGACCCAGGATGGATTTTCCTAGGTCATTCTGTGCTCATTTCTGGACAAGGATTTTAGAGGAGATCCTGACCAAGTCAAGGGTGGTCAGTGGACAGTAAGTAGCAAAAGAAAAACTCAGCCAACAAAGGGTTTGGTGGGAGGAGCTACTCTCCTTAGAGAGAACAACTGGAGGCATGTCATGGTAGCTGACTGTGGAAACATCAGAACCCCAGAGTGGAAAAATATTGGAAGCTGGAAAACTGAGAATCCCCCTGATGAACCTGATGAGTTTTAGTTGAGAAAACTTCTTTTGAGAACTGGCTGGCACCCCCTCTCTCTCTGTGCGTGTGTGTGTGTGTGTGTGTGTGTGTGTGTGTGTGTGTGTGTATTCCTGAGTTTTTGTTAAAAGCTAGCACTCTACCACTTGAGCCATATCTTCATTTCTGGCTTTTTTCGTGCTTAATTAGGGATGAGCCTCATGGACTTTCCTGCTCATGCTGGCTTTGAATCGTAATCCTCAGATCCAAGCCTCCTGAGAATTATAGGCATGAGCCACTAGCACCTGGCAATTTTTTTAAATTGTGGATTTTATACAAATTTCTTTCCCATTCTGGTATGTTTTTTTCAAAACTGTAAGATGAAGGAGAATAATTTTATAGTAGGAAGATATGAAGTAGTCAGTTTCTCACTACCCTAACAAATGGCTGTGAAAAAAAATCAAAAGAGAAAGTGTCTGTTTTGGAGGTTTTAGCCTATGTTTGGTTGGGCCCACAGCTCCTGGGACTCTAGAAAGTTAGTACATCATGGCAGCAGTACATGGCAAAACCATTCTATTTCATTATCATAAGAGAAGAAAGAAGATCAAAAGACCAAGATCCTACAATTCCCCCTACAAGGACATACCCCAATGACCTAAAATCCTTCTACTAGATCCACCTCTGAAAGGTGCCACCACTTCCCAACACTCTGTTTCTTTTTCCTCCTAACTCCATTTCTTCATCTGCTGCTAGCAAATACCCAATCCCTTCCTAAGATCCCACCTGCCTCTTGGGCCCACTTTTGTTAGTCTTCTTCTGGTTTGTCTTCTCATTTCAGATCTCTGAGATCATTGTACTTGTCTCAGATTGTGGTTTCCAAGATCAAATGTGGCCCTGCTGATGAGGTCTAGTCAGCATACCTTCGTATTCTAGGTACTTTACTTTCTGTTACTTCAGTTTTGACTCAGTTGCTTTTTTTGTGGGGGGCAGTACTAGGGCTGGTTCACTTGGACCATACCTGTATTTCTGGCTTAGAGGCCTATTTTCCTCCAGTATGACTTTATCTATTTACATCTGTAATAATCCTATTTCCAAATAATAGTCACGTTCAGAGTTCCTGGTGGTTAAAACTTTAATAGATGAGTTCATCATATAACAGTGCTGTAACTTGCTGGTATTTTATTTGGGACTGTACATTTTTCTCTAATTTATTTTTGTTTGTTAAAAGTTCAGTCTGTCTCTCTAGCTGATTGAGAGATTTCAGATACCGTTTCTGGCATCTAATATATCTGCTATTGCTCCTGGCTTCAAAAGCATCCTGTGTATCGATCCAAAGGACTGATAAAATATTGAATGGGGTGACATAGATTGGAGACCTGCAGCATCCTACTTCCATACAAGAGGTCACTTATCTTGACCCATCAGTAAATGCCTTTCGAAAATGGCTGTGTAGCCAGCCACATGTCTGGCTAATTCCCCCACCTCAAAGCTTCCTTTCTCCAGTTGTACACACAATTTCATGAAGAGCTTGACAGATGTTTTGCTCAAGATCAGCACTGTGGGCAAACCCCATTTCCCTCCCCTACTGCATGGTGACCCTGTCAACATAGGAGACGAGCCTTGCCTGACAGGACTTTATTACTGAACACACACTGTTGCTGATCTCTCAGCATCCTGCACAAATGCCCACCTCTCTTGCTTTATAATCTCCACAGAATTTCTCTCAGGCAGCATATTGGTTCCTCTATGGTTTGCAAAATCCACCTCAGACCTCTTTCTGGAAGAGAGGGCTGCGTGGCCTGTTGGAGGCTTCCCAGACCCCCCTACCGCTTGCCAAGATCCTGCCAGGACTCTTGTGAGACCCCCACCTCTGTTTTGAGCCTTGTTTGCATGCTCCCACTTCCCTGGGATGAGTGTCTGGGCCAAGTGGCTTGAACACATTCAGAGGAACTGGGCTCTGGCAGACTTTCTGCCAGTCTCTGCGTGGCCCTCCTGTGCCCAGAGTGCCCCTCACTCTACTTCCCACAGAGTCCAACATTCTGATGGACAAGATGAAGCCAAGCCAGAGTCAGCTCAGGACCTGCCAGAGAAGCCTTCGAGGCCCTCAGGCGCCATCTTAGCTTTCTTGTAGCATCCTTTGCTTTAGCTTCCTGTTCATCTTTTCCCTTGAAGTTGTTCCTGCTCCCTTTTGCCTTGCGTTGTGGCTGCTGAGAGTGAAATACCTGAGTGAGGGGTATGCTTCAGGGCTGGGCTGGTTTCGGATGCTTTGGTGAAAATCTCATGCCCCACTGAAGAAGGAGGTAGGGAAGCAAAGTGGTAAGAAAACCTGGGAGCCACACAGACCTGGTTTGAATCCTTGCTTCACCATTTACTGTTAGTGTAATTTGGGAAAAATACATCTCTCTGAAGCTCAGTTTTCTTATCTGTAAAATGGCCACAGTACCTGCTTTAGAGATTTATTGTGAGAATGACATGAAATTTGTTTCTTTTCTTTTCTATTTTTATCTATTTTTTGTTTCAACCTGGGGGCTCAAGTCAGGAGCGGGGTGCTGTCCTGAGCTTCTCTCTCTCTTCCTCTGTCTCTCTCTGTCTCTGTCTCTCTCTGTCTCTCTCTCTCATTTGCGCCTCAGCTCCGCTTCCAGCTTTTTTGTACTTAATTGGAGATAAGAGTCTTGCACACTCTCCTGCCTGGCTGGCTTTGCACCAGGATCCTCAGATCTCAGCCTCGCAAGTAGCTAGGATTATAGGCTTGTGCCACTGGTGCCTGGCTAAAATTTGCTTCTGTTTTATAAAGCAAGTAACTTGGGGGAAGGGCCTGGGATCTCCCAACAGACTTGAGCTTCTGCAGAGTGGAGGAGACATCTTTGTCTGAAGTGCTAAGGGAGGAGGACAAGTTAGCTAGGGCCCAGAGACCAGAAAGAAGCAACTCTGAAGTGAACACTTTGCCAAAGGCTTCATATGTGAGGGTTTCCTGGTTTACCAAGTGCTTACATGTAGCAGAATGTAATTTAGCTCCTAAAAGTCCTAGGGGTAGGAAATGACTTTTATTACCCCCTTCTTACAGATGGAACCTCTGAGACGTGCTGAGATATGGAGATGTTAGATTGCCAGTGACCCAATGCTTGGCTTTCAAGTCATGTGGATCAGCCCTTCTGTAGGACTGATGGGCTTTTTTGTCCCTTTTCTCTTCGTCAGTCATGTTGCCTGCCTCCTTGCCCCTATCCTGTAGGATCCTACATAGAAACTCATCCACAGTCCATTTCCTCTTTGGAGGTAAGCTCACAGCTCTGCCCTCTCGCACCTTGGGATCCATCCCATCTTAGAGTCTCACTCTCATTGTATCCCCCCCCACTTTGCTTAGTCAATGTGAGGGGAGGATTTCAGTTAGACTACAGGTGTACGAAGGTCACTCTGGTGTGGCCTGGACAGAACTCTTTAGGGTTGAAATGGGGAAGGAAGAGGAAAGGGAGCTTGTCTTCTCTTGGCAAGATGGCTGCCATGTAATTAAACCCATGGCTTTAATTACACTTCACAGCCCTGTCCTGCTGGGAGAGAGGATTGCTCAGAGATTGTCACACTGGGCTAAATGTCTGTAGTGTTTCCACCTCATAAACTCCTCTCTTTGAGAGGGGATGCCTGGAGCTGAGGTGAGATAGGGATGGTGGGTGGATTTTTCCTTACTCCCATCTTCTGTTGGGAGACCTCCCTGTCTGTGAAGTAAGCTCTCTGCTTGCAGCATCCAGAGACTCTATTAGAAAAAAAAGGTGCATAGGAAGGAAACCCTAGAGAGGTTTGAGCACCTCCAGTCCCAGGAATTAATTCTGGTGAGATCTGTTTTATGGGCCTACATAACAACTACCTTGTGTGAGGACTTAACGATGAGGCCCCTCAGAGAGAAATGGGTTTCTACTTTCCTGAAGAGGAAAAGGCCTCAGAGAGATTAAGCTTACCTAATATCCCAGAACTACATAACAGATGGAGGCAAGATTTGAAATTGGGAACCAAAGCTTCATTTTCTTCCTCCCACTGGATCTTTCCAGGTAGCTAAGATCCTGAAAGATCCTACATAGAAACTAGTCTGGGTATAGCTCCTATGTAGTGTGAGTACCCGACACAGATGGGAAATTCACTTTGTCATGGAGGGGATGTTGGAAACCAAGGAGGTTCAAGTATTTCAGAGATTCAGTGTTTTTTTTTTTCTTTTAAAGAGGGGGATGTTTTTAGGAACACTAACTCCCAGCAGGGTCGTAGAGGGGTTATCTAGGACATTCTGTACCCAGTCCTGGAAGAAGATGGAGTAGCCGTTGAAGGAAATCACCTCACTGTTTCACCATAGCAAATGCTTTCTCAACCCACACAGGCTTCTCTCTGTCTTTCTTGAGTTGGTTCCCAGGCTATCTCTATCCTGTGTCCTCTCTGAAGCAATAGCCTTGGTGCCATCCTGACTCCTCTAGTAACTTCCTCAAGATCTAGACCTGTCTGGAGCCCGGGTCCTGAACATTCTTATTGATGCTACCTTGAGTCACAGGCTGTATGTATGTGTACATTGGGCTGGGGGCTTCATTTCACCCATGTTCTAGGTTATCTGCGGTCTTATGGGGGAGCTTACCTACCACCTGGCCCTAAATTCAGTATTCTATCTGTTCTTGGGCAAAATTCTAGGTCCCGTCTCCTATCTTCCTATATGCACAGAGGATCTGGTAAATCAAACCTTAGCTATTCTATGGCCCTCTGGGCTGAATCTGCCTGTGTGTGAGCTTGCTCACATGTGGTAGGAAGGTAAGGCAGAGGTAACCCTGTTTTGGATACTGTGTTATGATGGGCATTGTGTTCTTCACACACTCTAATCCCATCTCAGGAGATGCCGACTCATCACATGAGTGGGGAAGCCAAGTTGGTTAACTTGGAGTTATGAGGCTTCACATCCCACACTACCTCCCTTCACTCTTCCCATTCCCTTCCTCGGATAGATGGGTGCAAAGAGGTAGCTTTCAGGAATTACATGAGAAGGGATCACCAAAGACTTCCACCTGGCCTTTAGATTTGCCCACTTGAGGGGGCTGGGCTTTAGATTAGGTTTCTGCACAAATAGGATGATTCTATCGAAGGCTTGTTGTGTTGAGACGCATCAAAAATCTGCCTGGTTTTAAGTTCATAAACCCTATGAAGTGATTATGTTTGCAGTGCACAGGGGATGTGGGACCACATGGCCACAGAGGTTCCCAGTCACCTCCATGCTGCAGTGCCTCTTGGTGCCATGGTCAAGCCAGTCCTTCTGGTTGAGCAGCAGTGGACAGTAAAGAAGGCTAGGCCCTTCCTGGTGTGAGGAGGAAACTTCCATTCTCAGGGTTTGCTGAGCAAACCTGTGAGTTTCTGGTGTTCTCCTTGTCTGCGGATAATGCACCATATTTATGATGACATAGGTGACAGATGAGAAGCCAGGCTAAAACTGACCTCAGTCAGGATGGGACATTGAGATGTGAGAAAATGATTGCATTTTTTCTGCCAGGATTATGGTAGCTTCCATACAGTGCATTCAGGAGAGAACCAGAGTGGGGAAGAGGGCCAGAAGCTGTCATTGGTACCAGGATGAGGGATAGACATGGGGCTCCGACAGCAATCAGCTCCACAAACCTCCCTGTTCATACATTCAGCCTCTTCACCTGCTTCATCAACCTCTTCACCTCCCACTCCCCTGGTGACCCAAACATACTACAGGTCATTTCATATGTCAAATATTGTCTTAGGCACCCACATGCTCCAGGATGGGCCATTCCCCTGCTCTTTATAGTTCCAAGAAATTCATTTTTAGTTGCTTTGCCTAAATAATGAAGATATGACAGACACCATTTGTGTGTGTGTGTGTGTGTGTGTGTGTGTGTGTGTGTGTGTGCGCGCGCACGCGCATGTGTGCATGTGTGTATGCAATGCCCTTGGTGCTCAGGACCTGGGCCTTGGCCCTGTTCCTGAGATTCTTTTTCTCAAGACTAGCACTCTACTACTTGAGCAGCTTTTTCTGAATAGTTTTATTGATGACAGGAGTCTCACAGACTTTTTTGCCTGGGCTGGCTTCAAGTCATGATCTCAGATCTCAACCTCCTGAGTAGCTAGGATTATAGCTGGGAGCCACCAGCCAGGTGCAGTAGCAGATATATTAGATGGCAGAAACAGTTTCTGAAATCTCTCAATCATCTAGAGAGAGTGGTAGGGCTTAACTTCTGGGCCTGGGCATTGTCCCTGAACTCTTCAGCTCAAGGTTACCACCCTACCCCTTGAGCCATGCCACTTCCAGTTTTCTGGTGGTTAATTGGAGATGAATCTCATGGACTTTAGTGTCTGGCTGGCTTTGAGCCTGGATCCTCAGATCTCAACTTCCTGAGTAGCCAGGATTACAGGCGTGAGCCACCATGCCCAGCGCAGACTGAACTTTTAACAAGCAAAATAAAGTAGGGAAAATTGTTAAGTCCCAAACAAAATACCAACAAGTTATAGTACTGTTATAGGATGAACTCATCCTAGGTCTTGAGTTCAAGCTCCACAATCTACACCAAAACAAAACAAAATAACCAACAAAATGCCTCCATATATACATTATCTTAATTCTTGCAATTACAAATGATTCTGAATTTGGCATTCTACCCATTTTAGAGATAAAGAAATCCTTCAGAGAGAACATAGTGGTTCTAACCCTTTATCCTCCAGTTCCAAATTCCATGTTCTACTCTGTGTTGCCATGTGACCTCTATTGTCAGGGTGAGATCCAGGGGACGGTGTGTATCCAGCCCTGGTCTTGAGCCCTGAGGATCCAAACCTCCGGAGGCCTTCCCTTCTTCTTCCCTATACAGGGCCACCTATGGGTCCTGGCTCCATTTCTGTAGGCTCTGCTATCAAAGGTGATTGCATTTGTCCAGAAGTGCTCAAACACCAGGTGCCCCAGTCACCCTTTCTACCTTTACCCTCTGTGCTTGGTGTGCTTCTTGCATGATGGTCATCTTGCAGTGAGTTCCATCTTCCATGCAGGGACAGAACACAGAGACCTTAGCCAGCATGTGTTGAATAATTGACAGAGAAATCTGAGATGATAAACACTCCAGTCTCCACAGTTAGCATTTCTCTTTTAATATGTGGGTGTTCCCCGGTCCCAAAGGCTCCTTCATTTCCAGTGTAGAGCAAGGTGTAGAGGTCCTGCATCCCTCAATATGTCAGTATTGTTTTCTGAGTCTCAGTAGCTGGAAATAGACCATAGGACTCAGACAGCATTCTTTGTGGAACAGCATCTTCACCCAATACACACACAGACACATAGGCACACAGACACACAAAGACACACACACACACACACACACACACACACACACACACACAGAAGGACACCACATATAGAAACAAGGGGTAGGAAGGGGTCCAGTGTACGAGAATTGAGGGAACACCTTGCACTGTTTATAGCTGAGGTTTCTGCTGGACCCACAGGGGAAGCAGGGTAATTGGAACAGGTAGAAGGAACAGAAACTCTTCTTTAGCCTCAGGCCTCATTCTTTACACCCTTCATCCCTGCTGTGTTTTTCCCCAGAGGAAAGTGAGGAAATGGAGAAGAAAGCCAGAGTCTCAAACCCCTCTCTCCTGGGATTGGAGAAGGGAGTGTGGGTGCATTTGATAGGAGTTTGGGTAAAAAGTCCCTTTCATCTCAGGCTGAAATACTGAGCCTTGATTTCCTGCCAGCCGCTCCTCTCTGTCCGCAAAGCAATTGCCCTGCCATGGGCCCACTGGCTCAGGTCTTCTGCAGCCTCATTGAAAACTGGGTGGCATTGATAGAGCAGGCTGTGCTGGGAAGCTCCAGTTCCCTCAGCCCAGCAGCCAGAGCCACATCAAAGGGACACCTGCAGTGGGGGTGGGGGGGGTAGTATGCTGCCCCAATGGCTGTCCTTTGATGACACCCAGTCCTGGGCAGCTTTAGTCTCCCCACCTTCTGCCAAAGCCTCACTCAAGTTGCTGAACCCAGGGCTCAGGGGAAGACCTCCATTCTCCTACCTCCAAACAGGCCCAGTTTGGTTCTTCTCCAGTAACTTTCACCCCTCCCAGTTGGCCATTGAATGAATAGTCCATGCTTTTTCTTCTGTATACAAAGGTGTGGTCTCTACCTGCCCCATCTATGTGATCCCCAAAGTTGACACTGTTAGCAACTTTCCCCTCAAAACCAGGTCCTGCAGCTGGGAGTGTTGCTCAGTGATAGAGAGTATGTATGCTTAGGATGTGTGAGGTCCTGAGTTCAATCCCCACAACCAGTGGGGGAAAAAAGGAAGGAACGAAGAAGGAAAGGAAGAAAAGCAAACAGAGCTTTCCCTTTTCCATACTTTGTCTTCATGTTCCCCTTTCCCTGAGCCCAAAGCCCCTTCCATGCCCATTCCCCACTCCCCCACCAAGGTCCAGTCAATAAGGACACAAGTATCCCATCTTTGGAGCTCCCACACGTCTTTTAAACAAGACCTACTTATTTGCTAAGCAGGGGAAACAGAAGCAGAATCAAAATAGAACAAAGCAAACCACAACGAAACAGTTAACGTTTTTTGCAGTGAACACTGTTGTTTTTACAAATTTGTGAGAAGTTAATAAATGCAGTAGGAAGTTTTGTTTTGACAGTTAAGCATGAGAAGAATTTGAATGGATCCTACCACAGAAGGACCAGACATGACTCTCTGGGATCCCTCAATTTGCTTTGAACCTTGTCAATATTGGACCCACCTTATTCTCTCTTCTTCCCTCAACTTTTCTTTTTCCTGGCACATTTAGAAGCCAGTTTCAGACATCATGACTTTGTTTTTTATCCCACAGATATTTCAGTGTGTAATCTCAGCTGAAAAGGATTTATTTATATTGTACACAAATACCATGTCATCATCACACCTAACAAATGGACAGTGATTCTGGGTTTATTTTGGGTGACAATCTGGTAAGTAATGAGAAAAATTATTTAATATTTGGGAATAAGACAAAAGAATGATTGGGTTTCTGGCACTATGTGTAGTTGGTTCCACTCGTAGCTTCTTTAATTGTCTACAAGAATGCTCTTTCCCTGACTCTTCATTGATTAGAGGCCAGACTTCATGAAGTTAGATGTTGGCATATAGATGGATAACTTGGAAGGCTCAAAATATTCAACAAACGTGTTTTTCTTCTCTTCCTAATAGATGCAAATGATTTCTGTGTAGTAAAAAGAACTTCACAAGTTATGGTGTTGTTGCCCTGAAGGACAGTTTTGTTTCTGCTTAATAAACTTACTGCTGTATACATTTACTGACTATACAAAACCTTGTGCTTCAAATTCTTTTTTATTTTTCTTCTGGTTCTGGGGCTTGAATTCAGAGCGTGGGTAGTATCCCTGAGCTTTTTTTTTTTCTTGCCATACTTCTGGAAGTGTGGTTGTGTGTTTAATTTTTTGGGTGGTTATTTGGAGAATCTCATGGATTTTTCTGCCCAATCTGGCTTAGAGCTGTGATCCTCAGTATTCTGAGTAGTTAGGATTACAGGTGTGAGAAACTGGCACCTGACTCACATTCTCTTTTAAACCATCCCTCATCAGTAAGTTAGATAAAAGATAAATATGCATACATATAGGAAATTATTTATATTGGGTCATGGGGCTTGAACTCACGGTCTGGGCATCATCCCTAAGCCTTTTTTTTTTTTTTGCCAGTCCTGGGCCTTGAGCTCAGGGCCTGAGCACCATCCTTGGGCTTTCTCAAGGGTAGCACTCTAGCACTTGAGCCACAGCACCACTTCCGGCTTTTTCTACATATGTGGTACCCAGGAATTGAACCCGGGTCTTCATGCATGCTAGGCAAGCACTCTACCACTAGGCCAAACTCCTGGCCCCATCCCTAAGCTTTTTTACTCAAAACTGGAACTTTATCACTTTAAGCTACAGCTCCACATCCGGGTTTTTGTTTTGTTTTGTTGTTTTAGGGTTTTTTTTTTTGGTGGGTGGTGGTGCTTCAGCTCTGGCAGTTCTGGCTGCTGTCCCTGAGCTCTTCAGCTCAAGGCTACCACACTACCCCTTGAGCCACAGTGCCACTTCCGGTTTTCTGGTGATTAATTGGAGATAAGAGTCCCACAGACTTTTAGTGCCCAGGCTGGTTTTGAACTGTGGTCCTCAGATCTCAGTCTCCTGAGATTACAGGCATGAATCATTGCCCCTGGCCACATCCAGTTTTTAGGTGATTAATTTGAGATAAAAGTCTCTCAGCCTTTCTTACCTAAGCCGACTTTAAATCATGATTCTCAGATCTCAGCCTCCTGGATAGCTAAGGATTATGAAGGAACATTTTAAAAATGACACTGTATCAGTCATTTGTACATTTTTTTTTGGTATCTTTTCTTAGACTGGTCTGTAATCTGGCCTGGTGACCTGGACTTTTTGTAGGATTTCACAATTGTTTGTAGCTTTGGATTCGGACTGGGTTTGGTAGCTATGAGAAAAGAATCAAGGTTTCAATGGAGACATGCTTAGCCAGCACCACCTGGTTCTGGAGTGAGACGGTCAAAGCGTATGCATGGCTGTGGCTTTGCCATGTTCTGTCCTAGAGAATAAGGGAGGGCTAGGTCTGAGTATGTCCGAGGTAATATAGGGGTTATGTAGAGAGCCTTCCTCTGTTCCTAGGGACAAACTCCAGCAACACTCTGTTCCTGCTCCAGGAAGAAAGGGTTCAAGAACAAGATGTGTGTGTGTGTGTGTGTGTGTGTGTGTGTGTGTGTGTGTGTGTGTGCGCATATATGAGTGTGTATAGGTATGGAAGGATGGAGAGATGTGCCCCAGAGGTCAGGCTGGCTTGCCAATTTGCCCCTGTGTTGAAGGCAAGGGTGATACTGTGGGAGTGTTCTTTTATGTCTAAAAATTACCACCCTCACATTCCTCATGCTTCTCTGGGTGGGAAGTTCTCTTTTATGTCTTATTCCAATTATTCCATTACAGTTTAGGCCTGGGGATGTGGAGAGAGGCGGGAATATCTGAGAATGCAGCTGGGGTTGGGGTGGGAGGGCTTGTTTGTGGTAGCAAGCAGCTGCCCTTTTCATCTATTGGGAGGCGTGCATCTGTTCTGAGCGTGGAGTGGTGGGGTCGGGGGAGGGCTTTGCACACAGCAGAGCTGAACTTGGATGAGGGTGTCCTGTGGGCTCCCAGGTTTGGAGGTATTCAGCAGAGGGGATCAGGACTTCCAGGTTACTATCCTACCTCTCCTAACCCCTCTACCCCTACCCTCAAGTGCCTGTTCCTTCAAGAAATGAGTTAGGGGAAGGGTTGTCCTCCAGGACCCCACCTCTGAGTCTCTAAATTCCCCATCTCAGCTTGGATGTAGCATCAGCCATGCCAAGCAAGTGCTTTAGCAAGCAAACTATTGCTAGAGATGATTTTTCATTATGTTCAAAGCTTAACTGTGTTTGACATTTTATTTAAGTAGGCATAGGAAAGCTTTAATAACATCCTTTTCTATTTGAAGCTAGGATGACATGTATGTATATATGTATGTATATGTATGTATGTATGTATGTATGTATGTTGTAATGTACAGAGGGGTTACAATTATATTCTCCAGGTAGTAGGTGCATTACTTCTCACACATTGAAACCTCTTCTCATGTTTTTGTTCCCATTTCTATTCCCCCACCCCCTCCCAATCATCTTGCTTTCCCTCCTTCCCTTTCCTATTTCAAATAAATGAACATATATACAATTTGCCAGGTAACAAAGTCAGATACTGTAACAATATGAGATTAACCAAAGGGTAACAAAAAAGAAGAGAAATGACATAGTACATTAAGAACAACAATCACACAAGATAAAGCTCTTGTTTCCATATCCTGGAGATCCTTTCATTTAGCCTTATCATATATGGCCTATGTATCTAGGTTTTAAGCTATTGTAATCCTCTGCTAGGAAAGTCCTAGATGTGTACTAATTATTACAAATGAGGGAAACCATTGAACTTACGTTCCTTTGAGTCTGGCTTACTTCACTTAATATGATTTTTTTCCAAGTCTTTCCATTTCCTTACAAATGAGGAGATGTCATTATTTCTTATGGCAGCATAGAATTCCATTGTGTATAAATACCACATCTTCTTTATCCAATAATCTACTGAGGGGCATCTGGGTTGGTTCCATATCCTCCCTATAGTAAATAGTGCTGCAATGAACATTGTTGTGCTAGTGGCTTTAGTATGTCCTGTTTCTGGATGATTGGGATTGCTGGGTCATAGGGGAACTCTATGTTTAGCCTTTTGAGGAAACGCCATACTGCTTTCCATACTGGTTGAATGAGTTTGCACTGCCATCAACAATGTAGTAGTGATCCCTCCTGGCCACATCCCTGCCAGCATCTGTTGCTATTAGATTTCTTGTTCATGGCCATTCTAACAGGAGTGAAGTAGAATCCCTCAAAGTTGTTTTGATTTGCATTTCTTTTATGGCCTGTATGTATGTATTTTGTGCTGGTACTGAGGCTTGAACTCAGGGCCTGGGCAGTGTCCTTTAGTTTTTTCACTCAACGTTAGCACTCTACTAACGAAGCACAGTGCTGGCTTTTGGGTAGTTAATTGGAGATAAGGGTCTCATGGACTTTCCTGTTTGGGCCGGCTTTGAACAATGGTCCTCAGATCTCAGCCTCCTAAATAGGATTATAAGAGCAAGCCATGGGCACCTGGCTTAGGATAGCTTCTAAAAGGTAACTTTTTAGTGGAAGGCTCTATTTTGATTGGTCATTAGTCCTGGAGACTAGAGAATGGAGAGAACAGGCTTGCTTCACTTCACCTTGACTTTCATTCTTAGCACCCAGCCAGTTCCTCTTGACCTCCTCCCTCAGTCCACATGGCACCCACCATCCATCCTTTGGGACATACTTACCAACACCAGACACTGGAGATACCTAAAACGGATGAGATGCTGTCCCAGCTGGAAACACTCAGAGCCCAGTGGACCATGGTCTTTCATGAGTGGTCAGTGCCTTCTAGCTGATGCAGCACAGTCGAATTTGTTGTTATGTTGGAACCTCATGAGAATTGGGGCGATGAGCCAAGACAAGACTTGTCCATCCCAGAGGAGTATGCTGAAGCTCAGGGGTCACAAGTTAGCGCCAAGGTCACATAGAGGATGCTCAGTGGAGCTAAGACGAGAGATCTTGGAGGTAATGGTCCAGAACTTCTGCCCACACAAGGACTGAGAACAGGTAGAAATAGAGTGTCACTGAGGCTGAGGCCTGGCCAGTAGCACCTGAGGAATCTGTAATAAGGGATTTGACTAGGCAGCCAGGCTCTCTGATAGGTATGTTTCAGGAGCAGTGTTCTTGTCCTTCCTTGCCCATAAGGCAGTGAAGAATACAAATATCCACATTAGGCCAACCACTCTTTTAGCCCTGAAACTCACATGCTGGAAGTCAAGGAAGGAATCTTGTGTTCTGATTCATTCTGCGTTACCGTACCTTTGGCACCCAACCTTGCAGAGAGAGGGTTTGGGATAGATATAAAAGGTGCAAGCTGGGCGTGGTGGCTCACGCCTGTAATCCTAGCTACTCAGGAGGCGGAGATCTGAGGATCAAGGTTCAAAGATAGCCTGGGTACCAAAGGACCTGCGACTCTTATCTCTAGTTAACCTCTAGAAAACAGGAAGTGGAGTATGGCTCAAGGGTAGGGCAGTAGCCTTGAGCTGAAGAGCTCAGGACAGCACCCAGGCCCAGGGGTAGGGCAGTAGCCTGAGCTGAAGAGCTCAGGGACAGAGCCCAGGCCGAGTTCAAACCCCATGATCCACAAAAAAGAAAAAAAAAATGTGCAGCACAGTGGGGCTATGATAGTACACAACTTTAATCCCAGCATTTGAGCCAGGAAGATAATGAGTTTGAGGCCAGCCTGGGCAACATAGTAAGGCTCTGTCTCAATAAAACAAAAATAAATAGACAGTGGGAGAGTCCATTGCAAGAGAAACTTGTGGAGTAGACATCGTCATGATGTCAATGTCCTTTCTGGCTGGGGATGAGTGGTATCTCTCAACTCCAGCTTCCCCAGGCAGGACCTTGATGCTATGGAGCAGGTGGAGGAGGAGTCTTGGCAGAAGGAAGCCTGTAGGGAAGCAGTGAGATCTGAATAGAAGGTAGGCCATATTCTTTTTTTTTTTTTTTTCCAGTCCTGGGCTTGAGCTCAGGTCCTGAGCACTGTCCTTGGACTTTCTCAAGGCTAGAGCTCTATCACTTGAGCCTCAGCACCACTTTCCAGCTTTTTTCTATCTATGTGGTACTGAGGAATCGAACCCCGGTCTTCATGAATGCTAGGCAAGCACTCTACCACTAGGCCAAATTCCTGGCCCCAAGATAGGGCACATTCTTGAGCTGGCTAAATACTTGGTTGATAGGTGGTGTCAGACACTGGGGAGGGGAGGGACAGAACTGTGCTTGTCCTCTAAATGAGCACCTAGAACTTCCACCATTTTCCCTCTGAAAACTCACCTTGTCTTTCTTGAAGGCAAGAGCAGGTATAAAAGAGATAGTCCCTTAAAGTTTCACAAGGTTTTGCCTTTCTCATACAGAGCTTTTCCTACCTGGTATTCTAGATTCTCGAAAAAGGGATAGAGGTTTGGTATGATGTCATGAGCACTGGTGACTCATGCCTGTAGTCTTAGATACTTAGGATGCTAGGAATCTGAGAATCATGGTTCAAATCCAGTTCAGGCAGATACTTACCTCCAGTTACCCCCCAAAAAGCCAGAATTGGAAGTGTGGCTCAATTGGTAGTGCACAAAACTTGAATGAAAAAAAAAATCCAAGTGAGAGTTTGAGAGAACCTGAGTTCAAGCCCCAGTACTGACACACACCCACAAACAACAAATGGAAATAAAATAAAATGCTGGTTTCACCCATGACATTATGATCTGATAGCTAGAAAGGACTGGTAATGAGTTTGTTCTGAAAGAGCAGCACTGTAATACAAATACCCACTGCACATGCGGTATTGGTAATCAGCTGCCCAGTCCAGACTGGAGGGGCAATCAATTTCCATCACAGGAAGAGTCTGTGGGGAGACCAGCCATGACACATCACTGCCCTGGGTGTATCATATTTGCAGTCTGCACGCTAAATCCCAGCTCTCTGGAGGAACTGGGGCAGTTATTCCAGATTTCAAAGTTGTCTAGCTCTAGATTCACCTGTTTAGGCAATGACACTTTAAAATTGTTAGCAACTGTGTTTGTGGTTCTTTATAAAATGTACTGTCTGTGTCCTGCCTTCTTAAACAGAATAACACAAGTATAAACATAACCTTTCTTTGATGTCCCAGGGGTGTGTTAGAAGCCATAATTAATGTACTGGCTATATTCAGTGGGGTGCATGGGGAAATTTTCTTATACCAAATGGCCTCCTGAAGTTCTGTGGTTGGCTGTGTGTGTGTGTGTGTGTGTGTGTGTGTGTGTGTGTGTGTACCTGCTTTTTAGTTTTTCTAATTATGCCTCTCGCTGCTGGATGTCTCTTCTTGCTGCATACAATGAATCTGCCTAAAGCCAGTTTGTCTTCACTTTTAATGTATATTGATTGGGCATAGGAAATGGACAGTTTAAGCTGTTAAAACTAGATAGAGCAAATCTTGTGATTAACTTCCCACTAACTATAATAACCTAATGAGGTGGGCCCAACAGTTTTAAGGGCACACCAATTGTTTTGGTTATCCAGGTATTAGGTTACAGATGGACACATGATATAATTTTGACTCATGAGATTCAAAGAGAGGGTTGATTGATTGATCACAGTGGTGAGGATTGAACATAGGGCTTTGCACTTGATAGGCAAGCTCTTTTCCACTCGAGCTACATCCCTAGAGCCTCTTCTTGTTTTTGAGACAGTCTCACTACTGTTGCCGAGGCTGTCTTCAGACCATGATCTTCCTTATCTCACCTTCCAAGTTGAGATTACATGTGTGTACCACTGTGCACAGCTTGAGGACAGATTTTTGACACGATTTTGGGGAAAGTTTTTCCTCTCTGGCAGTAGAATCATTGGAAGTCTCTAAGTAGATAGACGGAAACAAAGAATGTGGCCCTGTATGCTTTTGGCATCCAAATCATCAAAAGATTTCTTTGGGAAGAAGCCCATGAGCACGAAAGAATGTAAGGATATGGAATTTTAGCTGCAACCCATGAAGCAATGGAAATAATCTAAACTATATATATGTATATGTATATATATATATATAGTGTACACTATTTGAGTAAGATCTTGATCTTCCTTCTTCCACTGGTGTATGTGTGGGTACCTACTCTTTGCTTGATCCCTTGGGGGCCAGTGTGAACTGTAATCCTCCTGTTTATGCTTCCCTCATAGCTAGGATGACAGGTATGTGCCAAACTTACTTTGTCCTGTCTACCTTAGAACCATGTTCCTCCTGATCTCAGCCTTCCAAATAGCTAGAAGTATAGGTATGAGCCACTACGCTTGGCTTAAACTGCAGAAGTTCCTGAACCTTGTCTCATGGGGGGTAATTCTATGGGGTTTGGTTCAAGCCACTTTAGTATAGAATTGTTTTATTATTTTTTATTTTTATTACTTGTTCCTGAAAGCATGCAATGAGGAAACAATGGTGTATGGGTATTGAGTGAAGCCCTTACGCATTTGCTTTGTTTCTCCATTTTCGTTTCTCTGAAGTTTGTATTTTGATCTTGATGTGGGGCCTGTTTCTTTATGAGATTTTCCAGGTGAGGAGGGATTGCTAATTGTTTTTTTATTCCTTCATACTTTTCATAGCATCTGGCACTCCCTGGTCATTCAAAAAAACCCACTGGATATTGACTTCGACTTAGCCATCCACATGTTATCTTCAGTGTGTACTCCTTTTGTTTATAATTTGGGCTGCTTGTTGCTTTTTTATAATTCAGGTTTATTAGGTAGGACGTTATGACTTCTCATAAACTGTAGGTGCTAGTAATTTGTTGGCGGGAGTGCTAAGGCTGAAACTCAGAGCCCTCCTGTGACAGGCAAGTGTTCTACCACTGAGCTACAGACCTAGCTGTTTGATTTTTGTTTTTCAGCATACACGATGTAGAAAATGGCCTATGTAACTTGTGAGCAGGGATGGGAGAAGGGACGAAGGCATAACACTGACCAAAACAAAAATAAGAAAGAAAGAAAGAGGTATTCATCATCTAACTTAAGTAACACCTTAATAACAATAAAATTATTTTAAAAAGTAATGCTTTATAGCTTACAAAATGCTACAGCCTCCTCATTTCCCTCATCCTCAGGAAACAGGTAGGACTGGGGTCATTGCTATTTTATAGATAAGAGTGCCAAAAGCCATTGGACTTACATAAAGTCAAATTTTATAACTAATCCTTAAATTTAATTTTGAAATGCTACCCAAAGCACTTTCTTCTGGAATGAATAAACGTGAACTCAAAATGGAGTATTTTCATACTTTTAAAATGAATGCTTCCATGTTCACTAAGACTAAGAGACGTAAATAACTTGTGCTGCTCAGCCGCTGTGGGTCAGGGCTGATCTCAGGGGGTCCCTCTGACTGGAGCTGCCTCTGCCTCCCACTGAGCCTTCCCCCTCCTCCCCTCAGAGTCTCGGATTTGCCATCAGGTTAAAGCTATTCAGGATTCACAGCTTGGGCTTCTCACTTGGCTAATTGGTGCTTGTTCTTCCAATCAGGTAGAAGCAGGAGTTTGCCTCTGTGTGTATGCTATTGCAAGCTTTGCAGCTAAAAATGAACTGTGAAACTTGCTTTAGATGTGTCCACAGGATAGTTATGCACACAGTGATGTCTGGGACAGGAAGCTTGGGAAGATTTGCTTGCCAGGGAACACATTCTATCGGCTTTATAAAGAATGTGACGGAAGCCTGGCACCCATGGCTCAGGTCTGTCATCCTAGCTATTCAGAAGACTTGAGGATCATAGTTTGAAATCAGCCTGAGCAGGAAAGCCTGTGAGAGTCATATGTCTAATTAAACAGCAAAAAGCTGGAAGTGAAGGTATAACTCAAATGGTAGAGTATTAGTTTGAGCAAAAAAGCTAAGAAACAATGCCCCGATCCTGAGTTCAACACACACACACACACACACACACACACACACACACACACACCACACACCTAAAAAAAAGCCAGGCACTGGTGACTCATGCTGTAGTCCTAGCTACTCAGGAGGCTGAAATTTGAGGATCATGGAAGCCAGCTTAGGCAAGAAAGTCCATGAGACTCTTATCTCCAGTTAACCACTTAAAAAACAGAAGTGGAGCCCTGGCTTTGAGAAATGAAAAGAAAGAGAAAGAAAGCTTAGGGACAGAGCCCAGGCCCTACAACTGACCCCTTTACCCACAAAAAAGAGGGGGTGGTTTCTTGGGAATACAGGACTCCAGATTCATTAGATACATTGAATGGTGAAAACTGAGCTGGCTTGCATTCCTCCAATCTATGAAGCCTGTTCACTGGGCTCCAGCACACAACTTCAATGACCATGCTCCCCTTTCTTATTGTCTTCCGCTCCCCGTTGCCCTTACCAGCTTAACCCACTTGTGCTTCCCTGAACTCAGATTTCTCCATCTGTGTCCCACCCAGGCCTCTCTGTTGAAAGATATGCCTGATCCCATCTAATTTCTACACCTTTGGTTATCAAGCTGATCTCTGACTTCAAAATGTGTAGAAATCATTGTATACAACACTTATTTTTGACATCATTTCAAAAGTGGTGTTATGTGTATATTCCTCACCTGAAGGGCAAGAATTGTTTTATATTGCTGTTACTGGATACAGAGTACTGAACATTCATATTGCATAGAACTTTAAAATTATTGGAAGACTTTATTACCTAGCAAATGCCTGAGGAATATCATTACCACTTCCTTTGTGCTTCATGGATTATCTGAGCTCTCTCTTCCTACTAGAGCACTTTGGCTGGTTACTCATTTGGAAACAAAGTGCAGGTATGTGTTGTCAGACTAGGACTTTTAAGGGAATGAATACATGTAAACTTGTACTCTTCAGTGCATTATAATACATACTATACATACTATGTTTTTGGATGCTGGGAATTTTGAAGGGGACAGATGTGGGCTTCATTAAGTGGGGTTGCTGTAGTTGAGTGTAAAGGGAAAAAAGGAAAAAAGTGCCTAATGTCACATCCTATGATAGGTGTAGGGATTTCCTAAAGCAGAGGGGACAGGGCTGGATTTTTTTCCGCAGCTCAAGTGGATCTGCATGGCTCTTTGTGAATTTTCTGCTGCTTCTATTCAAGGTTAAAACAATGGTGAGGGCTGGGAATGAAGAATTTCTTCTCCAAAACCTATAGGTTGGTTCTCAGACTTCTTTCTTCTTTTCCCTATGACATTCCTATTATTGCTCAGTCTCTGAAAAAGGAGTGTGTGTGTGTGTGTGTGTGTGTGTGTGTGTGTGTGTGTTTCATTGGAGATAAAAATCTCATGGACTTTTCTGCCTAGCTTTGAACTTTGATCCTCAGATTTCATCCTCCTGAGTAGCTAGGGTTATAAGTCTGAGCCCTCATTGCCCAGCTTACAAAAGGAAATTCTGTGGCCAGTTTCTGCTTCCCTCCTTAGTGAGAATGTGGAGGTGAGATGAGCCTTACATTCAGACTCAACCTGAGATTGCCCTTTCAAGCTTTGGGTGTCTGAGCTTATGGCCTTTACTGTTCATTTCCCTTTTTTCTCAGCATCACCTTGATTCTCCCTTCCTGCTATGGCTCAATCCCCTGAGGTTTGAGGGGCTCTCGGATCCAGAATCTACCCTGTTGTTCTCAGAAAGTGTATTTCCATGGTTGAGCCAGCTCATAGTGAATGAAAAGCAATCCTTGCTAAGGCAGGTCAAGCCTCGCTCAGATTCAGCACCAGTGTGCCCTCCAGTCTGCTTCCTATCTCAGAGCTCCTTTCCTATATTGTAAAAGTTGTTAGTGTCAAAATGGAGACAAACCCTAACCAAAAGAAAAAAAAAGAATGAAAGAAATGAAATAACTAAATAATAAAGCCAGAAGGCTACTAAGAGATCTCACACATGTAGGCTTGATGACAAGGACTATTCAGACACTGCCAGAACTACAACCTTGCACCAAGACTACTGCAACATTATATAAAGAAGACTCCGGCAAAAATGTCTGCCCAATCACTGTCTATTCAACCTTGGACTGGTGCCACCCTTTCTTATTGATTTCCCAAATGCCCTTGAATTTAATCCTTGTGGCCTTGGATTATTATTCCAAAACATCTCATGGAACCCTCCCCCATTTTATCTCTGAAAACTTCCCCTAGCCTCAAACTCCTTGGATAGGCACAGAATTTCCTATGGCATGCATTTTCCCATTGCAGTGCTTTTCTCAAATAAACTTTATTAATCTTGTGAGGATCTCTATGTGTTAGTGTGACAGTATCAGGGTGACTGGAGCGCCGTACCTGAAGTTATTTGCTGGCCAGGAACACTAAATCCCTACAGGCCGCTGGAAAGGCCATTCCTAACAAAGTGCCACTGGACCTGGGTGTGCTAGCTCATACCTATAATCCTAGCCACTTGAGCGGCAGAGGATCTCTTTTTGAAGCCAACTTGGGCCCAAATTTCATGAGGCCACATCTTAGTAAAAATCTGGGCTCAAATGGTACATATCTGTCCTTTCAGCTATAGTGAGAAGCAGTAATAGGAGGATCACTGTTCAGGCTGGCTAGAGTATACATGCAAGAACCTATTCAAAAAATAATGTGAAAAGTATGACACATGTCGTTCCTGATTTCCAACCCCATTACTACCCAAAACAAACAGAAGGACCACAGAAGGACCACTGGCTTCCTTGCTGAGAAACACCTTGGCAGCTCAGGTGGGGTGATATTGTGAGCAGTGGACAGTAATAGGCAGGGGGCAGAGTATGTCCGAGACTTGGGCTGCAATGCCAGATCTTGGCTCTGTCTCCTTATCTGTCCCATGAATAATTATATGTCCCAACGCAGCAGTGTTCAGACAGGGTTAGATTTCTTAGCATAGGTAAAGCATTTGCACAGTGCCTGGGGTGTAGGGAGGCTGCAGTGTGTTTGCTATTTCATTAGTATGATCTAATCCTGCCTGGACCTCAGGGCCATCTCCTTGGCTTCTGGATGCAGCTTTTGTCCTGCCTCATGAATGAGTGGGCCCGTGGCCAGGAGCCCTGGGAACCTTGGCTCAGGCCCCTGAACCTAAGCATCTGTATGGGCACCTGCTTTTCCTTGCTTCTTTCCTTAGCCCAGCTTTCTCTCCTACACTTGCTCCTTTGGTCCTTCAGGACAGCTTGTCCTCTGCTTCTATCATTAGGAGTCTCCTTTGGCTTCCTTTTCTCTCCATTTGTTTTTTTTTTCTTCCTCTTAGAACCTCTTTTTTATCGTGGTACTCAAAATGTAGTTTTCTAGGTCCACCTTGGAGATTCTGCCTCAGGATGGTGGTAGTAAGGGTATGATGCCAAGAGCCTCTATGCCACCTGATGCTGGTAATGCCACAGAGCCAGGCACTTGCTCCATGGGTCCTGTCTGGCTGCTCTTCCTCAAGGAGAGAGGGGGACTCATTAACATGTTAGAGCTGATTATTGCCTGACTCAGATACATATGTTCTTGGAGGATTTTTAGAAATCGACTTAAAATTCCACATTTACATTTTCTTGCTGTGTAGGTCATGCCTCAATGGAGTCACTCCTTTGGGGAATGATGGCTGATGGAAAGGGAGGGTGATGCTGCCTTTTTCTGGGAAAGTGGTATAATGGGGAGGGGCCTCGAGGCTGGTGGCATGGTGTGGGTTTCCAGCACAGACTCTGTCACTATCTATTTGTTGTGTGACCTTGGCTGAGTCACTTGCCCTTACTTCCCTGATTTTTAACATGAGAGGTTTGGACAGGTTTAAAGTTCCCTTTCTGCTCTCAAAGTCTGTAAGTCTATGAGCCTCTTTGATTGTGCTGACAGGTCTAGAATGGCTAATTAATGAGTTTAGTGGGAACACAAGTGATAATGAAGGCCTCAGAAGTACATCTTTCCACTTCTTGTAATGAGTTGAGCAGATGAGACTTGTAATATGTTTTCACCTAATAGAGCCCCTGGGAAGAGGAAGCAAAGAGACACAAGCTCCTACCTGGGGATTAAAGGAGGCCAGGAGTCAGTAACAGTCGTACACATGGGAAGGGAAGCTGCAGACTGTCCTACAAAACAATTGTCAGGGAAGGCTAAGAGCCATGGGTATAGAGGGAAATACCTGCGCTACAGATGGAGAAAAGGTAAACCTGCCTTACATTCATGTCAACCTACAGAGTCTTGTCCTGGAGTCACAGATAAACCTGGAACTTTAATGATGAGAAATGGAGACTCAGTGCCTGGTCTAAGGTTAAGGAGCTACTAAATGATAGACTGAGATTCAGCTGAGGTTTTTTTATTCTAAAGCCTGCCTCCTTTCCAATCTTCTAACTATCTCCCCAACCAGGCAGGCACCCCTGTTGCTCTCTGAACAGCTGTCCAGGGGTCATGAGGCTTTTCTGCTCACTATACTCCAAAATAGGTTTGCAAATCCACCCTGGATTGTGGCTTTGTAGGATGGTTCCCAGGTGGGGAAAATAAAATTAGTATGTGTGTGTGTGGAGGGGGTGTTTGTGGCAAAGGGGCTGCTAGGGAGGCTCCTATGAGGGGTCTTAGTGTCTTCTTGATAGGCCATGAACTTCTGGTAAGGGCTGGTGTGGCCACCATGGCAGTGATTGGACCGTATTTATTGAATGACTGTGAGGGTGCATCAAGGGAAGAGTGTCTTAAAAATGGAGTGGTAAGGAAGAGAAAGTTACCATCCGTAGAGGCTGAAGATCTCTGTTCTAGGGAGATAAACAATGCCAGGGACCCAAGAAGGAGAAAAATCCAGTTGGTATGGTGTGGGGGAAGGGCAGAGGGACCAATTAATTTCTCAAAGAGTCTCAAAGGCTGCTGTTAGCCTGGGCTACAGGGACATAAGACCTTGACCTTTCCCTTCCAACTGAAACAGGGCACATGCATTATGCAGAGATGCAGCATCTTCTCTGCAGAAGAGGGAGGGGTGGTGGAGGAGCCAGCATTTGTCTGGGTCCTGCCCTAGAAATGTTTCAACTAATAAAATCAGAATGGCTTAAGAAATCCATTACCCACTCTGGGCCTCCCAGAGCCACCCAGGTGCCCTGGAGGAGGTGGGGGAGAGGACTGGGGGCCATGGCTTCAGGCTCTCCATGTGTTTATGGACGGGGGTAAGATGATATGATCCACAGGCCCTACCTGCTCTCATCTCAGGTGGGTTTGGTGGAGATTTGGGAAGGGAAACCCAGAAGCAATGGAGAAAGGATGCAGTAACTCAGGGGAGGAAAGGGAAGAATGGGGAGAGAACAGAGGAAAGACTGAGAGAAGCTGAAGCGAGAAGGACACAGTGAAGAAGTGAAATATCTGCGGAGCTCAGTGGCCTCCTCTAAGCCTGGCAAGGCTGACCAGCCCCACACCTGACAAATGCAAGTGGCAGCATTTGTGAAGGGCACAAATGAGCAAATGAGAGACTGCAAAGTGTCAGATAAAGTCATGTGTGGACGTCATAAGGGGAATGGGGAAGGCTGAGGCTCCGCAGAAGAGAAATCCTGTTGGAAACCTTTTTTATCCTAGGGAGGTGGGTAAAGCAGAGGGAGTTGGAATAAATAACCCAAAAGTGGGCTGAGAAAGGGAGATTTTTCCCTTGTGATGCCTGTGGACTCTGTCTGGCCCTGGCAGAATTCTGGGGCTCCCTGTACCCCTGCTTCTGCATCTCTGGTTGAGCCAAAACATTTTGTGCAAGGCTGAGGAGGCCACATGCTTCATCAGCTTCTTCCCAGAAACTTCACAGCAGGCAAAGGGCAGCCTTGGGCTCCCAAGTTCTCACACAACTTCACAATTTCTGCCAGACTGAAAAAAATTCTTCAGTGGCCAAGGAGGCTGGTCTGGAGATGGAGTGGAAGGGAGACACGGTACAAATCTCATAGAATAATCTTGATTCGGAAAAAGAGAAGGTGAAAAAATAAAAGGAGAACACTCTGGGGTAAAGAACATTCTGGGACGCTCCAAACTAAGACGATCACTCTTGCTGCTCGTGCTTGGATCCTCATCTTGGCATGAGGCAAGGCTAAGGTTTGGGAGGCACAGGGCTGGGGTCAGGACAGCCAGCTGCCCCTGGCAGGCTAGATTTATGATTTGGCTGAGCTTGGGGAGAGAGGGAGCCCACAACCATCCAGGACATGAAAAGCAGCCCAATGTTTCCTGAAGGAGCCTTCGTGCCAAAGGCAGGGACATCCATCTGGCCTGGCCGTGTAGTGCATTTGTCATCCTGGAGCTCAGGGCCTGGCTGGCTTCCCCTTCTGCCTTCGGAAGCCGCTAGGCCAGCACTAACCTTCAGTGGCCCCAACTGTGGGACCTGCTGCTCCAACAGGTGCTCTAAGGGCAGGTCTGAGCTGTCCCACTTACAGACTAGGCCTTCCAGCTGGTACCCATCCAAGCTGGTGTCTGCTTAGTTTTTCCTAGGGATAGAATGTCTAGAGTTGGAGAGATAAAGAGACAGTGGGTATTGTGGTTTCCTGCTGTTTTCCGAGGGGCTTCAGAGTTCTTCCAACCTGTCTTCAGAGCCAGAGTGAGACAGAGCATGTCCAGATATCAGTGTAGCTCTCCCTTCTGATCTCTATGTCAGTGGTCTCTATAAGATTGCACTTGAATGATGGGTTCTGCTGGTGAAGTCTGAAGACTATCAATCTGGTCTCATTTCAAAGAGATCTGAATAGCAACCCAAGTAGTGACTGAGAGCTTGAGGACTAGAACCCAAGCCTCCTGACTCTTCTTGTATGCCCTTCCCATAACACTAGGGTGCTTTTTTTGAGGTGCTGGTTCAAACATTCATGGGCAACCCTGCTGTTGTATCTCAAATGCACTGAGCTGTTTCAGGCCCTCTGCTGGAGAGGGCTTCCGAACATAATCACATGTGGTCCAGGCAAGCCTCTGTGGTCACCCGTAATTATAGCCTCCTCTGCCCAGAGCCTGTCTCCAGGCCCAAGCCTTTGGCTGTGGTCACCCTGCCATTCTTAGGGCTGTTGATGGTTACTGAGGGATTTCTGGCAGAACACAGACCATTTCCTTTCCTCCCCTTTTGGTCTCTGGAGAAAGCTGGCCTTCTATTGAGGCCTTAGTCTGTCCATTTTTGCTTCTGATTATTGGGGCTGATTCAGCTACCATCTGCCTGTAGTTCCTGGATTTGGTTCCAGAAAGCCCCAGACTAATGCATCTCCAGACAAGGGGCTCTTTCTATCTCTAGTACTCTGTAACCACTGGTCCTCTAAACAGTGTGGTTTGGCTTGCCTTATTTTGTGTTCTGCCTCTTTCATAGGACTTACTTTTCCAACAGGTTGACCCCTTTAGCCTCTTCTTTCTAGATTTGTACCCTAGGCTTGCGCCTCTCAAAACAACTTCTCAGCCACTTGGAGCCGAATCCTTTTGTTTCTCGGAACACCTGCACTGCACTGTTCCTTCCCAGGGTAGTAGCCTCTATCAGGATGTCTTAGAATTCCACAAGAGAAATAAATGACAGTTGCAACATTTTCTGAGGTCAGGATGATAGGCTGCAACTTGCCTATTGTATACCATTTGATTCTCATGACAATCCTGCAACAGAGATATTTTCTATCCCTACCTTTTTTTTTAATGACAAAGTGATTGAAGAGATGTAGCAGCTTCTTTAAGGGCCTGTACTACTAAATTTTTATTGCTGGTTTTCCCTCACCCTTGAACCTCACATGACCCTTGCATGGTCAAGGTCATGATCCTTAGAACCAGGAGTGGTACAGCATGCTCCCCAGAGCACTTATCCAACACCAAGTTCTTTACCCCAGTTACCTTTTTTTCTTTCCTTTGTCCCCATAAATCCATCAGCACAAAGTGAACATGATGGCTGGGAAATATAAGAGAGAGAGAGAGAGAGAGAGAGAGAGAGAGAGAGAGAGAGAGAGAGAGAGAGGGGGGGGACCTTGCTGGCAAACAACAATAAAAAGCAAAGAAAAAACCCCCAAAAAGTCTAGTCAATGTTTTTTTTCCTCTTGAAGAGGCAAGCCATAATGGCTTCCAAAGAAGGGAAATGTTAGAGCCACAGGAGTCCAGGCCTTCTCCATGATCGCCGGTATATAAACCAGAGGGGAGATGTTCAGGCTATGAAATCCCTCCACACGCAGCGTTCCCATACCCAGGCCTGTCTCCCTCACCATGAGTTGTGTAGGAGACTGCAGCCCCAGTTCACTCTTATCTTGGAAGTCGAGGTCAGCATGGAGGAGACAGGATGGTGGAAGGCCTACAAACATGATGGCGTTGAGCGTGGTTTATTTCTTTTCCTCCCTGATCCAGGATCCTTGGGAAGGGTAGAGAAAAGGCATGTGGCTCCGTGATGGGAGCAGGGACAGAGATGTTTCTGGGCTCTCCTTCTTTTAAAGAAGTGGGAAAGGTGATGAGCAAAATGGGAGGGGCCTGGGCTGGAGCAAGCAGGAACTATGCTGTTGTCTTTTGCATAAAATGTGACTTCTTCCCAAGTTGCTCAGCAGAGGAAGCTGACTGGGGACAACAGCAGCTGTGGGGGAGGCAGGAGCAAAGGCGGGGAGCACTGTCACTTTCCAGGTCAGCTGGCAGACAGAGGCAGAAGGACAGGAAGAAGGAATAGTATCTTCTGTCTGTTCTAGAATCTCTGTGTCTCTCACTCCAAGCTCAAAACGCAGGAAAGATCCGAGTGCCATGGCTCATGCCTGTAATGTTAACAGCTTGGGTGACTGAGTTCTGTGGATCATGGTTTGAAGATAGCTTGGGCAGAAAAGTCCATGAGACTTGTATTTTCAATTAAGCACTAAAAGCCAGAAGTGGAGCTATAGTTCAAGAGGTAGAGCACTAGCATTGAGAAAAAAAAAAAGCTCAGTGACAGTGCCTAGACCCTGAGGTCAAATCCAGGACTGGGACAATAAAATGAACCAAACCAAGAGAGAAAGACAGGCAGGCACCTGGAAATATGCTTCTCATCCTTCTCTCAAACATGCACATATATGCACTTGTACACAAGCACACACACACACACACACACACACACACACACACACACACACACACAGGTCCTGCACTACCTCCCCTCTTTGCACCCCTGCTTCCTCATGCAGCTAAAGATGGCATATCCCGGGAATATAACATTCCACTCCATGAGAATAAATCATCTTAAACCATCCCCACATGCCTTTGAGGAGAACCCAGCCAGCGGTGGGTGCCTAGGGCTTGGCCAGCTGGGCACAGCTATGATTAGTGTGTTTCTGCAGGGGCTGTGAGCTGTTTAGCAGTGCTTTTGTTTGGTGCCAAGAAAGGCAGTGCAAGGGACATTGGAAGCTACTCAGGACTGGCCGCTGTACGGTGTCCTGCTTTCCTATAGTTGGATCTAGCTTCTGGGAGGTGTTTTCTTGCTGACCTCACCTAAGTACAGCAGCGTGAGTTGATTTTACAGGGAAATATTTTTTCCTCTAAGAGCAGTCACAGCTTTCCTGGCTCCCCTGGGCTGAGACACACTGGCAGGCATTCAAATCTTGATCCCTCATCTGCTCCTTTTAGAAACCTAGAGGTATATGGGCCTGTGGCCCTAATCTGAGCTCTCCATGTTGGGACTGGTGGGTGCCCAGGCTGATGGTGTTGCCTGGCCCCCGGTCTGATTCTCCTGCCTGCAGTCTCATTTCCCTGCTTCAAGTCTGAACTGTTCACAGTGAGTCCTTGTACAAAAGACCCTCTCAGTGAGTCCTTATACAAAAGACCCTCTCAGTGTTCACTGGTTATGGCCAAGTGAGTTGCAGTGGGCCAGCTCTAAGCTTTATTTACAGGGACTGGGGGCGGCCTGGACTTACCTTGTCTGACTGTTAGGAGGACAGGGGACAAGCGGCAGTTCTTAGTGAGTGAGGCCAGCAAGGGATGGGAAATGAAGGCTGTAAGTAATTTTCTTATTATAAGGGGCGAACTTCTTTCATTGCTCCCTCTGGCTGGGTAAAAATGTGTCTAAGAGTGCACAGAGGGATGGTGGCTCTGACATGCCCTGTACCCACGTGCTTGGGAACCAAAGTATACCCTTACCACCAATCAAAAGTCTGTGTTGTTTAGTCTTTTGAGGAACTGCCATACTGCTTTCCATAGTGGTTTGCACTCCCATCAACAGTGTAGTAGTGATCCCTCCTGGCCACATCCCCTCCAGCATCTGTTGTTATTAGTTTTCTTGATCCTGGCCATTCTAACTGGAGTGAGGTGGAATCTTAGAGTTGTTTTGATTTGCATTTCTTTTATGACCAGAGATGTTGAGCATTTCTTCATGTGTCTATTGGCCATTTTTGTTTCTTGTTCAGAGAAGATTCTCTTTAAGTCTTTGGCCCATTTGTTAATGGGATGGTTGTTACTTTGGAAATTAGTTTTGAAGTGATTTAATTTTTTGAGCTGTTGATATATTTTAGATATGAGGCCTTTGTCCGTTGTATGGTTGGTGAAGATCTTCTCCCACTCTGTAGGCTTCCTACTTAGTTTACTAGCTATGTCCTTTGCCATACAAAAGCTCTGCAGTTTAATGCAGTCCCACTTATCCAGCCTTTCTCTGATTTGTTGTGATTCTTGGTCCTTATTAAGAAAGTTTCGACCTGTGCCCAAGGAGGTCTAGTGTATCTCCTATTCCATCTTGTAAAGTTTTACCTCTAGGTCTTTGATCCATTTGAAGTTAATTCTAGTGCAGGGTAAACATAGAGCTCCCCTATGACCCAGCAATTCCGCTACTTGGCATTTACCCAATCATCCAGAAACAAGGACATTCTAAATCCACCCAGCACAAAATGTTCATTGCAGCACTATTCACCATAGCAAAGATATGGAACCAACCTAGATGTCCCTCAGTTGATGAGTGAATCAACAAGATGTGGTATTTGTACACAATGGAATTCTATGCTGCTGTCAGAAAGAATGACTTTGACCCATTTGTTAGGAAATGGAAAGACTTAGAAAAAAATCATATTAAGTGAAGTAAGCCAGACTCAAAGGAACTTAGGCTCAAAGGTTTCCCTCATTTGTCATAATCACTAGAAACCTTGGGCTCTCCTAGCAGAGATTTGCACTAGAGCAAAACCTTGATACAAAAGGCCATATAGTATGATGCTTAATGAAAGGATCTCTAGGATATAGAAACATAAGCCATATAATGAACGATTGTTGTTCTTAAGGTACTATGTTATCTCTCATCTCTTTTGCTGTCCCTTGGTTATCTCATATTGTTACAGTATCTCACTTTGTTACCTGATATATCGGATATATTTGTATTTGGTTATTTGAAATTGGATAGGGAAGGGGGAAAAACAAGATGAGGGTTGGGGGTGAGGGAGAGGGAAATGGGGACCAAGACATGTGAAAGGGTATCAATGTATGTGAATTAATGCACCATCTATCTGGCAAATATTACAATAAAAATATATGAAAAAAAAGCCTGTGTTGGTGAAAGGATGGATGGGCTGAGGGAGATTTGCTTCTTTCTTTTCTCTGGCCAGGGACTCTCAATCTCTTTCCCTATCACAGTCCTGGATTTGGTGTTCCTTTTGCTTGTTCCTTTGGAGACCCGGACTTCTAGGCCATTGAGCTTCTTCCGTCAGGTTGCTACTGCCAGGAATAGGCATTGGAACATCTTTTCAAAAGGTTTCACCTGGAATGTGTATAAATGACACACAATGATGCATCCTGTTGAGTGTCTAACAACATCCCTACCTCCAAATATGACTAAAAGACCCTGTAGTCATTTGGCAAAATTGCTACGGCTTCATTTTTCTCCTGGACTTTTAGGTGGCCTCAAACTTCATGCCACTGAGTCTAGCTGGGCCAGGTAAAGCAGAGCTGTCTGTGCAGACATTTAGACTCTGGGCTGGTGTGATCACACTCTGTCTAGGCTGAGGAGTTCCTTCTAATCCTCCTGTCACCCCCAACTACCAGACTTCTCGGTGGCAATGTGGGAGAAAGGCTTTATGTGCTGGATGGGGTTCTCCATCTGTGCAGTGTGAAGTCTGAGAAGGAAACTCTTACTGCTGGCTACTGCTACACTTTCCAATAGCCAGTCATCAAAGCCAGGGGTCCAGCATTGGAGCAGGTGTGGGGGTGCACTCACACAGTTCCTTGCTTGCAGTTCTCTGGGTCGTACGCTGTGTAAATGATGTGGGAGTGATCCCTGCCTGAGGAGCTTGCTAAGTGAGACAGATATCCTGTTATGCACAATAACCAAGCTTATCAAGAGGATTGTGTGCCTTGCTTGAATTGTTTTATCCTTCCAGACAAAATACTTCTGAGGAAGTAGGTAAGGGGGAAAGCTGCCTCTTGTGTTTACTTTGAATCAGAACCCATGTTGGGTTCGCTATGGGCTTGGTCCTCACTGGTCCAGGAGGGCTCTGTGGAAGAAATATGATCTATGATGTGCATTGGGGACAGTGGTGCGTGCGTGCGTGCGTGTGTGTGTGTGTGTGTGTGTGTGTGTGTGTACATGTACCCAGATATCACACACCCATTATGGAGCCCCTGGTTCTTTCTTTTATTTGACAGTGAGTTTTGGAGAACAGATAAAGATGACAGCTCAGGAATGTCTTTCCTTTCCCTGAGAAGGTGCCACACATTTTTTATGCTTCCCATCTACCTTGCTAAACCTTATCTGCATAGTTGTCAGGTTGACTACACACTCCTTTAGCGGAGAAGAAGGACTGATAGGCAGTGCCATGTAGCAGAAAAATTATGGTCAAATTCTGATTTGTGGAATGAAGCTGAGAAGTGCTTCAGGTGTCACAAAGCAACAAATCATCTGCTAATCAGCCTGCTGGGCTTTGAGATGCCATGTGTAATGCATTTATGGAAAATTTTATCTCTCAAATGATGCCTGATTCTGTCTGGTAAGTTTACAGTCCGTAAACATATACTCTCTAAGGAACAGGAAGCAGACAATGCTGCCTGGGGTCTAGCTGCATTTCATGCTATCTTTGGGGTCAGAATCTGCATGACTAGATGTTGTAACTATACAAAATCTTGTTTTTCCCAGCCATTACATGGGCTGTCCCTTTACTTTCTCAAGGAGCAGGCATTTCTGGAAAAGCTTGATGGAGTTAAGAATAGGAGAGAGAAATCTTGTGAGATGGGCAGCTTTCTAGCCTTTAGGGTAAGCATGGTCTGAGGTTCGCAGATTCAGGGCCTCAGGACAGATCTGGGCTCCACCTGCTGTGTGTTCTGATTTGAGCTGATCTGTGTAACTTTCAGGACTGGCAGGACACTGGCTCAGGGTGGAACAGATCCTCCACAGTGCCCGAGGTTCTTATGTGCTCCTACATAGGGCCTATCTTAAGAGACATGACAAAACCAGAAAACCCTCCTGGATCCCTGCTAGCTCTATCCAGTGTTAGTTTCAGCAGGGACAGGTCCTGTATTAGGAGACTATCAGTGCTACTCAGCATGTGGGCCTTTCTTCCCTCCCACAACAGCCTGGGTAACCTCAGTAGAATCTTCAGTTCACCAGCAGCACAGGTGTGTGTGTGTGTGTGTGTGTGTGTGTGTGTGTGTGTGTGTGTGTGTGTGTGTGTGTGTGTGTGTGTGTGTGTGTTTGTGTTTGCTGGAAAACAGCAGGGCCTTTGAGCTTTCCACCTGGAGTGGAATGGGACTGAGGGACAGTGGGGTGGGCCAGAGTTGCTTCTGACAGGACTAGGGATATTAAATCCAGTCCCCCAGAGTGGAAGTATTGACTCTTTTAGAACTTGTGCTGGTTAGATGCAAAAGGATGTTTTCCCCAAGGAGAGCAGTGAGAACACAGTGGAAAGAGCATCTTGGAGCCCAGGGACTGCTGCCCATGATGTGCCTAACCAGGGGTTAGGCTGAAAGTTTATGCAGGTGTGATTCCTTTTGGAAGGGACCCTCAGCTGGGCTTGCTTCCTGCGTGCTGGGGACTGTCATTTATTCCTGTACTCATTTCTTCATGCAACATGTACTGAATGTCTACCAGCCCTGTTGGATGATGGCATCTTTAGCTCCCTCATGTCCACAGTTCCTTTAAAGATAGGACCTGAATGAGACTCTGTGACCCTCATACAGCCCAGGACCCCAGGTAAGTTGATTTGCTGGCTCTTCTCCCATCTGAGCTTTTATAAGGTCTTCACAAGATAACAGATATTGGGTCTGGTCACAGCTGGAGGCAATAGGGCTACTCCCAAACTTCTCAGTTCTAGAGGGACTTGTAAAACTCTCCCACTCCTACCATGTCAGAGAGGCATATACAGTAGGCATTTGGCTTTAGCTGTCTAGGGTTTATCCTCTCCTCCAGGCCTCACATCCACAATAGGGTTACTGTGCCAGGACCTGGTACCTGCCATCAAAGGTCAATTAACTCAGTTTTCTTATCTGTAAAATGACGTTTCTGGAACAGTCTCACATGGAGGTTCTTCAAAATCATCAAAATCTTCAAGAACTTGTTAAAAATGCGAATTCTTAAAGCTATGTGCAAGATCACAGTGCCAAGAACTCTGGGGACAGGGCTTATCCAGAAGTCATGCCATGTGCCTCATGTCATGTGTCCTCTGGTGATGTGATGTCACCAGATGTGATATCTGGTGTGTGAGGCCAGCCGCACTCACTCATTTGTTGTCCACAGTTCTACTATCCGTCTCATCATTTTCCAGCTACAGCAACTGGTGATGAACAAAACTCCAGGAGCCCTGTTCTGGAGCATTGCCAGTTTTATTGGAGGCAACATCATGTTTTGAGGGGCAGATGAATGGAGAGAGAAAGGGTGGGGAATGCGGTCATAATATTCAGTGTGTGTATGTGAAAACAGAACTAGATAACTTGAGATGGGTGGGGTTGGGAGAGTTGGGGAAGAATGATGGTATGAGATCAAGATGCATCACTCATAAATTGATACATTGATACAGCAACTTAATAAAAAAAGGTTAAAATGTTTTAAAAAATATACATCTCCTTTGCCTCTCTTCCTCCTCCCTACCTTCCTCTCCTCTCTCCTCCCCTTTCTCTGTCCCTTCCCTCCCTTCCTCTCCCCTGCACTCCTCTCCCTCCCTTCTCCTCCATCGCTTCTCCTCTCCTTCCCTTCTCCTCTCCTTCCCTTTCTCCCCGCCCCCCATTTGTGTAGCCTCTGGCTTTTCCCAGAAAGGAGTGGAGATAGTTTTCTGTTTCTGTTAATTCCAGCAGCTCTCTCCTCCCAGCCCCTTTGTAGGAGGAGGCTGCAGAGGTGGTGGAACAATCCTGTGAGCAAGCAGCTCTGGGTACCCAGGGTGCTAGCAGGCTGCCTGAGAATGGTTGTGACACTGAGGACGCTGCAGCAATCCTGGCAGGCAGCGTAAACACTCCTGCCCTTTCAGTGCCTCTGGTGAGAGCAGCACAGCGACTCTCCTGCTGCCAATCCGCAGACTCAAGAATGCCCTAACATCTTTCTCCTGCTGCTGGCATTTAGCCCATCGCTGTGTTAATTCAAGCAATACTAATAACCAGTTTGCAGGGAGAGGACCTCTTAGAGATCCTTAAATCCTACTGGCTTAGGGTGATGATAACAGGCTAAGAACCACAGGCTAAGGCCACCTGCAGCCATACAAATACAGGACATAAAAACCCATGCTGGCCAGATTCTGAGAAGACACCAAAAGAAACAGAACCTTTGTCCCTGCCCTCTAAACTTACTTCAGGAGAAGGGACAGGGCTGTGGACTTTAATGTTTGGAAAGTCTTCTTCTCTCTTCCTACCCCCCTCCCCCCCCCCCCCCCCCCCCCCCCCCCCCGCAACCCTCTGCCAGGTGACCTTTGCCCTCTCTCAAGCCCTTCTACATAGATGGCGGGCATCAGTTTCTCAGAGGTCCTCAAGCCTCAGCCCATCTGGCTGCGTTGGGCTGGACTCCATATCTTCTTTTTGGCGGGTTCTGTGAGGGCTGGGCCCCAACGGAGACCTTTCCCGGCCTTTCTATGGTCTCCAAGGAGCCTGCAAGCAATGTAGCCTGAGAAAACAGGCTCTCTACCCTTCCCCCACCTGCTCTTCTACCCCCCACGTTCCCCACCCACTCAGCTCCCCCTGGCCTGGCCTGCCTCTCACTGCCCTCCCAAACTCATGTTTTATGCAGGAACATCCCATTCTCACAGAAAGTGCCGCAAAGTTTGGGAAAGAATTTCAAATCTCTTTTGAAGAGGGTGGAGCGAATTCAGGGTTATAGGGTTAACCTTAGTTGAGAGCTTTTCTTAGCTGAGTGGATGTTCTTTGGGGTGTGTGTGTGTGTGTGTGTGTGTGTGTGTGTGTGTGTGTGCGCGCTCCACCCACCCTTTGCCTTGCAGAGAGGGAAGTAAAGAGAAGACCAACAAAAGACACACTCTCACACCCACATACCTCTGGAAACCATCTCAACTCCAGGATCCATCTTGCCTCTACTACCTTTCTGGGTGTACCAAAAGAGACGTCTCATCGATTTAAACATTTTTCAGAAGTTTGGGAGGCACAGGGTAAAGAAGCTAAGTGATTTTTCAAACAGCAGAAAAATGAGAATGTGTAAGATTCTGATTTGGGAGATTTTTCACAAGTTCTCCATGTCCTTGTGTAAAGACATATAAAAATGGTTGTATAGATTTTTTTAAAAAAATAAAATAAAATGATATACCCATTGGGCTTATCAAATTGTATGTTACAGTTTGTTCTGCTAATAACCCCCTGATTCCTGTTATAAAGGCACCTGTCCTCTTAGAAGCCTCTCATCTGACAGTTTGTAAAATGTAGTCAAAATCTTCAATAGAGGAATCCATGGACAACACACTCAGAGTAAGACAAAGGGCAGTATTATGCTTCCAGGGCTTGGTGGTGAGAACAGAAAAGCACTTATTGTCAGAAGAGGAATTGTGGGAAGAAAGAAAAAGGAAACCTTTAAATCTCATTGAACACTCTTTGCTTCATAGAATTTTTATCTAATCAGACTCACATTCTCTTAGCCCTCACCTTGAGTCATTTTTTATTCTTCTAACACTTCATTTTATCCTCTTCCCTTGTCCTGGGAGCTGAAGATTTGCCTAAATTCAGGAGCTTCTCTCTCTTTTCACATGTTAATTTATTCCTTGATTTGTACTATGCTTTTTTTCTCAAATATGGCCCCATGTGTTTTACATGCAGTGAGAGACTGAAGAGGCAATTTAGACCTATTTAGTTGTGTGGCTATCATGTTGGGGGGACATGCTTGGAAGACCTCAGTTTTTTCCATGCCTATATTACTGTCTGAAGTATTGAATGAGTGGGTATTTGGGGGTTCAAGGTCTAGGAAGAGATCTATCAAATTCTGTGACCATTCTCTTCTTACCTTTCTAGGTTACATCCCAACCTCAGATCTAAGTACTTTCATTTCACAATGACTTGAATGGCTCAAGACAAAATGTTTCATTAAATGAATCTATTTTACTTTACTCTATAGTTGTAAGTAGAAATTTACTTGGATTCCTGGGAACAATTGATTTTTCTGTAGGTCATTTACAAAGGACTGTCAAGTAAGTGGCATCCTCATATATGCAGATAGAAAGATTGATGTAGCTTGTCTAACTTAATACCTTTATAGTGTAATTCTTAGAAATGAGTTGGGAACATGAAAATACAGTATCCTTAAAAGCATTTTATTCATTCTAGAAAGTTTTTGAATCTGTGAATATATTCAATATCACATACTTTAAAAAAATCTTTGGGATCAAATAGAAGAGGAGATTTATTTATTTTTTTCTCTATGTGTTTTTCCTGGGCCTTGGCATTTGTAGTCTTGTCTCTGGGGAATTGTGTGTTGGACAAATTTAGAATGAAATCAGATTTCCTCCTTCCTCCTCTGTAGCTTCCTTTGTCATTATTCTTAAGGAGAAAACATTTATCATGTGCCCAGAATTCCACCATGAGTTTCTGTTGGGGCAGAGGAGCCAGGAACTTCATAAGGCCCAAGTTGAAGGCCACAGACAGATACCATGAGATATAGACAGCTTGGCAGCCTCTCACCTACAAGTGACAATAAGGGAGGATTTTAGTGACTCAGATACCCTTAAAACAATGAACTTATTCTTCATGGTCACTGTGGAGTCATTAGGGTATCCCCAGCATTTTTCCAGGCTCTTCCATTGGCTGCAGGGTGAGGAGGTTAGGCAGACAGGGAAGGATCTACCCCAGGTCTTTGGATGTATATGCAGCTTTCAGCCCAGGAGAATGACATGGTCCACTTAGGAGAGGCAGCAAAGGAGAAGAGATGTCAGGTGGAAAATTATGAATAAGCCTTCTGTACCATAAGAGGAGGGTTTCTTTCAGTCTTGCTAACTGTTTATTGAGTGCTCTGAACAGCAAGACTGATTACGAGGGCCGACGAACTCATTTCCTACCACAACTAAACTGGGGGAGACCTACCTTCACTTCTCATTTCTCCCTTTTTCCTGCCACTCCCCTTTTTTGGCTTCCATAGTGGTGGGAATGGAGAGAACCAAGAGTTCCCACTTACTGAGCATTTACTAAATGCTCAGCTATGGGATGGGATTGTCCAACAGGTCCTCCATAACTCAAAGGGAATTTTTGGTCACCATCAGTAGCCTTTGAGCCTTTAGGCCTAGATGAGGGCTGTAAACCTCTTCCTAACCTTAGTACTACATCACCAATGACAGGTATCCTCAGGCTACATTTTCTTGCAAAACAGGTATTCATTTGTCAGCCAGACAACATAGTCATACAATCTGTTCTGGAAGTTTACAGAAGCCCCAGATCTCTGTCCTTTCACATTTCTGGAAGTACCTGGCCTGAAAGTGTCCTTGAGGCAGGGACACAGTAATCAGAAGGCACTAAGAGAGCCAGCGCTGTTCATCCCAAAGAAGAGCTTTAGAGGTAGTGGAACCTTGGCACAGAAAACTGGTTATTGTTTCTTTTAAACAATCAGATTCATATTTTATTGTAGTTTTTTAATTTTGTATCAAAATATAAATGGAAAAATGAATAAAAATACAAAGATAGAGGGGCCAGGGGTGGAGCCTCCTGGTAGAATGCTTGCCTAGCATTCACAAAGCCCTAGGTTCGATTCCTCGGTACCAGAAGTGGTGCTATGGTTTAAGTGACATCACGCTAGCCTTGAGCAAAAAGTGTCCAAGGACAATGCCCAGGCCCTGAGTTCAAGGCCCAGGACTGGAAATGAGAATACAAAAATAGAGAAAAATTTTTTAATAGAATATAGAAAGCCCTGTTTCACTAATAAGTTATAAGAAAGTTAGACTGTAGTTGGAGAGACTGAGCTCTGACAACCAGTTCCAGAAGGTTCTCGGTAGTTTTGTTCTAACCCACCTCAATGGTATTGGACTTCCCTGTATGTCTTGATAGTTTATTATGCAGAGGAGGCGGGGCTTCAGCTTCTAGAGCTCAGAGCAACCCCCAGTGCATCACACCTGCAGCAGGAAAGATTTAAGTGAGACTATAAAAAGAATTTCTGGGATTTTTAGGAAAACTAGAAATTAGTAGCATGGAAAAAAAATAAAAAGCAAAAGGAAATAACCCTTGTCCTTGAGTTGACTTAGATGTAGCTTTGGTTGGAGTCAAGAAATAAAGGAGGCCCCTTAAAAGATCACCCAGTGCTAGGGGAATGTCCTCAAAGCTTGACACTTGGCTGGGTAGCCGAAGTGGGGGTGGAGGGTCTATGGTTGTGTTACTTCATCCTGCAGCAGCCCTGCCTGGCTAGCCTTGGTCAGCCTGGTGCCTATCACCCCTCCTTCTGCAATCAGAGGCACACTCTCACTGCCGAAGCCTTTAATCCTGTCTGAGCTGCTCAGAGAGAGCAATTCTCGAAAGAGAGAATGACCGGCTGGTGGACAGGCCTGGGATCTGAGCCCACCCCATTCCCGGGTGACCAGGGCAGCCGAACAAACACACTCTGGCCCCAGGCCCGAGGGACACTAGGCAAGGTGCCTGGAGGAAATGGGGCAGTGGAATAAGAGGAAAGTGAATGGTTTCTCTGCCTTCCCCATTCAGTGTGTGGTTTCCATGGGGCTCCAAGTGTGTTTATAGGCAGCAGACCTGGGAGTGGGGGGCGGGGAGGGGGCCCTGGGGACCTGGTCTGCAAGGCTGCAGTGACAAGAAAGAGAAGGCTGGACAGGGGAGGAGGAGGGCTGGGGCACTTGAAAAAGCCAAATAAAAAGTTGGCTGCTGAATGCTTTTTGCCAACCATAGTCAATTCTTAATTACCCTCGTAATGGGTGGGAGCAGTGGCAGGAATGATTCAAAGCAGCAAATAATCCCAAACCATTTAAACGACATGATTTCTAAAAGAGAGAGGAGATTTCCTTTCCTAATGATGTCTGGCTCAGGCTGATGTTAAATGAGGGAAGTATTAACAGCAAGCTCCCCAGGGATCAAGGCTTATTTAACATGTTTATAAATTATTTAGGGTTCACATTTTCTGATTTTTTGTGAACGCGTAGTGGGAGGGGGCTGGTGGTCCTCCAGGAAGTGAGGAATCCCTTTTTTATTCCTATGGACTATGTGCTCATGAAGGAAATCCTAGAGTGGGAAAGATAGAAGATGGGAGAGATTGGGCTAACGAGCTACTGTTGGGGGGGGGGGCGGGGAAGACACCTGTCCCCAGCACTGTGGCTTTAAAAAAAAAAAGATGTAGCTCTCTACCCTTGAGCATTATGTAGCTCCCTACCCCTAGGTGCACCTAAGGTTCTTGCAGGAGGGGCCCAGTCTCCCCTGCCCCCCATTTCTCCAGCTGTGCTCCTGACAAGAGGAACAGTCTGCAGGGGCTGGTGACCTGCCAGAGGCTCCATGGCTGATACAAAGCACTTGGAAGTAGACCCAGGGTTCCAACTAAAATGTCTCCATCCATCCATCTCGTACTGGATCCTGGCTGACCCCCAAACGCAAAACCTACTCTCTTGCCTTTTTCTAGAATATAACTCCTGCTGCTCCTTCTACACAGTCAGGATTCTGTGGTTCTCTAGTTGCCTCTCCTGTGAGGAGCCTGCCCTTGCTTTCCAAAGTGCTCTCTGTCTGCTCAGAACATCAGTGGTTGTATGCCTCACTGGCTCACACAAGCTCTCCTTGTGTGACAGCCCTGGTATTCCTATCTTATTTTACCCAGATGCCTTCAGGAACTTTTCCCAGAACCCTCAACTCTGATTATAGAGAGAAAAATGGCAAGTTCATAAGTTAGTTCTTCATCTCAGAGTCTAGTTGTGCCCTTGGGGGATGTAGGTAACCTTATTTCCCATTAGGGTCCTCCGTTATTGGTTTTCCTAGGAATGTGTCAGCTGCAGTCTGGTTGCACATGAGCCATGGTTGGGAAAAAGCCTTTCCTCTGTGGCCCCGGAGACTGCATCTTCCCACATGGTGGTACCTAGTCACCTCCCTCAGCATTGCCTGTTGTTCCCCACTTGGCAAGGTCTCTGAAGGGCCGAGGGCTTGCATTGTGACCAGCTCTTTGGATGTCCCTTATGGACAGGGAGCACTGCTCCTACAGGCAGAGAAAACAGGTCTGTGGGATCCATGGAGTTCATGTGGAAAGCCATGCAAGCTCCTGTGCATGCACACATGTTGGCCTTCATGAGCCAAGTGTGTACCCAGGTCCATACTTATAGTGTTACTCCAGTAACTTGTCCATTCCTTCTTTACCTTGTCCTCAAGTGGCAGCTGGTGACATGCCTTAAAAACTCATTTGGTAAGCTGGGCACCAGTGTCCTGTAATTACTCACGATGAGAAGCTGAGTTCTAAGGATTGTAATTCCAAGCCAGCCCAGGTAGCAAAGTCCATCTCCTTTTAACCAGTAAAAAGCCAGAATTGGGGGTGTGCTTCAAGTGGTACAGTACCAGCCTTGAATGAGAAAGGTAAGAGACAGCATCAGGTCCTGAATTCAAGCCCCAGTAATGGCAAAAATAAAATAGTACTACTAATAATTTGGAGACACATACAACATGGACATTCTGTGAGTGATATAAGCTTTAGAAAAGTATCTATCCTGTGCAATCTCACTTATATGAGGTGTCTAGATGAATCAGATTCATAGAGATAGAAACAGCACTTACTCGTAGGAACTAGAGGTAGAGGTTATTCTTCTGAAGGTATTGAGGGAAATGAAAACGTTCTAGGGATGGATGGTGTTGATGACAGTGTAATGTGAAAGTGTTTAATGTCACTGAACTGTGCACTCAAAGACAGTGAAAATGTTATGTTGTGTATATTTCACCACAATATAAATCAGAACAATAATTGTGCTGCCTCTGGAAGAGAGCTGCTCACCAGTTCAATGAGCCTTGGCACTGGCTCTCCAGGGAAGGTGGAACACAGTCACCAGCACTCTGCCTGGATCCTGCATATACGCAAGACCTTACATTTAGGAAAAAATAAAGCCATAGTTACAACTGGGAGTTGGGAATGCATTGACATAATGGCAAATTTAAGGAGCTGTTGGAAATGTTCATTTAAAGGCTTTGGCTTCCTGTGCTGCTTTGGCCAGAAAGACCAAGTAGATAGCTTGATGTGAGAGTGTTGGGAAAAACATGGCATTTCAGACCTGGCCTCAAGCCTGTTCTTCCTTCTATAAGCAATTGTCTTTTCTGCAGTGAGAAGGAAACTATGCTGGGATTCTAGGCGGGAAGGAAACGTAAAGGGGACATGCCAATTGTGAACCCTGCTGTCCTTGATTAGACTGTGGCTGAGTGCCATGTGGCTTTGATCTCCAAGTGCCCAGAATCAGAACAAGAGAGAGGGCAGCCCTGGAGCAGGCAAAAGGTAGCATTAGCACAATGAGAGTGAGTGCTATTTACACAGCAGGTAGCCAACATATATGGAACTTGTAACACTTGGAGGTGGCATAAGCTAAATATAGGAATCGATGCAGAGTGGGTGTGGAAACATTCATGGATGGAAGTCTATAATGGGTGGGCAGGGGATTCTGGGCTGTGTGGCAGGTATCTGAGCTCCGTATCAGGCAGGGTGACATTGATTTCTAGAGATGTCTCTGAGTGCATATGAAGTGGAGATTCTGATTTTTCTCTTTGGGGGATCTTTTTGTGTTCACTTTGTCCTTAGAGCTATGGGTATCTCTGCTCCTCCTTCTCAAGATAGCCCTGAAGAGATCTGGGGATTTGGATTTTCCCTGCCCTCCACCATCTCATTTTATCCCATTGTTTGTTTTGCAAGCTTTAAGCCTCAGTTCTCTACTTACTGATTTATGGTTGCTTTTTTGTGGTTTGTTTTGTGCTGGCACTTGTTTGTTTATTTTGTTTTTGTATTTGCATTCAGTGTCTTGCATGTTCCATTTTCTTATTTTCCTTTTCCACGCAAGTCTGGTATTCTCTCACTTGAGCCACTGTTCTACTTCTTGATTTTTGCTTGTTAATTGAAGATAAGAGTCTCATGGGAGCCAGGAGTTCGGCCTAGTGGTAGAGTGTTAGCCTAGCATGCACGAAGACCTGGGTTCGATTCCTCGGTACCACATACATAGAAAAAAGCTGGAAGTGGTGCTGAGGTTCAAGTGGTAGAGCTCAGCCTTGAGAAAGTACAAGAACAATGCTCAGGCCTTGAGTTCAAGCCCAGGACTGGCAAAAAAAAAAAAAGTCTCATGGACTTTCCTGACTGGGCTGGCTTTGAACTGCCATCCTCATATCTTAGCTTCTTGAGTAGCTAGGAGTACAGGCCTAGCCATCAGCCGCTGTCTCTTCTGTCCGTCTTCGCACTTCACAATCCACTCTGTAAAGGTCCTTTCCAGCTACTGTGTAATCCACAGTGGGCAGGCTAAAGAAAGCCGGACAGAAGCTGGGCAGAAGGATGGGGATGAAGGGAGTGAGATGTTTGTTGGAAGTCACACAGTAGGGGTGGGACCAAAGCCATCCAGAGCTGCATGGCCCTGTAACAGCTGCCCAGGGGGCTGAAAAAAGAGCAGCCACCTGCCTTCCCTCTTATTTTACCTTCCCTTTCCACTCCACAAAGCAGAATATATATTTATTGAAAATCCACTCATTCTTCATAAGACAAGATAATGAGAATGATGCCTTTTTGCACAAAACCTGCTGTCCTGGTCTCTCTTCCCTGCATAAGGCCTTGGCACAGTTCCCCTAGATGCCACATGGCCTTGTGTGAGGGGACATGGTTCAGAATGCTGGCCCTGGGAGATAGGCCTAACCAGCTTCTTCATTTCTCCTTCAGACCAACCCCCCGCCACCCCATTCTCAGTTACCTATGTAGCAGTTAAGTTTTGAGAACTACAAGGTTGACCCATGCTTATGGGAGCCCATTCAAAAACAAGCTGTATCATAATGGGCTTCTACCACCCAGAATCGATTTTTCTTCCTTGCTGAAAGCATTTGGGATGCTGTGTAAGTTCCTGTAGCCCCATGCCCCGCCTCCCAGCCTGCCTGTGCCCATTCAGCTGCTCCCTTCCTCTCCCCAGCTGAGTGAGCGCTTCTTTTCATGGGCAACCAACTGCACATGGATTCCTGAGCCATGATCTCATCGGCATGTGAGAGGCCAAGCACGTCCATCCCATCAACTTACCCAGGACAGAGAGGGGTGCTCTGGGGTTGGGGTGGGGCCAAAACTGGTGGGGGTGAGGCTGGTCTTTGGGCTCCTGCCAGGGTTGGTATAGGCACAAAACTGGCCCTGGGCCTGGAGCTGTTTCCTACATCTGTCTACACATTTGGCCAAGACTGGCCACCAGGAACCAGATGGTCGGCTGAACTCCTGTGTGTCCACATACCACCTGCAACAGAACCCCAGTGATGGAGTCTGGCAGAAGGGGCCTTCTCTGCTCTGGCATTTGTTTAGTTAGCAAATATTTATGGAAGGCCAACTGTGGAGCTTCCCAAGTATACCTATGGAGCTCTAGGATTGGAGCCATGTGGAAGGATTGTCAGAATGCTGGCTGCTGAGCACTGCACCAGAATGAACACACCAAAATCTCAGGGAGCTCAGAGGTCTGCATTTTAATTGGCTTTCCTAAATGATAACTTTTAGGCCCTAGTGTTTTAGACTTAATTTTATGGGTCAACTTGGTTTGTTTACAGTGCCTACATATTTGGTCAAGTATTCTGAATGTTTCTGTGAGGGTGGTGTTGGGTGAGATTAGCTTTTAAATCCAAGTTGTGTGAGATGTTGGTGGTCACAGTTGCCCAGTCCTGGTTTTTCTATGAGTAGAGGGTCTCAACCCTGTTTTCCTCCCTATGCCACAGTTTCATTCATTTGCCAGACTTAGCAAATAAAAACATAAGATGTCCAGTTAAATCTGAATTTCAAACAAGCAATGAATAACATTTCAGTATACATATTTGGGATATACTTACACTAAACTTTTGTCATTTGCTTATGATTGAGATTTTTATCTGGCAACCTAATGATAATTCTGGCCACTCATCTCTTCAACCTGGAGTCAGTGTTTGGTATCTGTGAGTTGTACAATCCTTAACAAAGGACTGCTTCAAGTATGATCTCTTTCCTTGTGCCAGTGACAGAGAAGGCATCATCATTATCATCATCATCATCATCATCATCATCATCATCATCATCATCACTATTTGCACAGCTGAAACTAACACTTGGGGGCTGTCAGAGTTTCTCAGCTAGGATCAGAGCAGCCCTGGTTTTACAGTGCGACCACCTGGAGGGCGTTTAAATCACTCACACATTTGTCTGATGTGTATGATGTTTGTAACCTACTTTGAAATGCATCAAAAATAAAATGGGTGAGTGCCTGGGTAGAGGGATGATGGACTGATATGTGATAAAGGAAATAGGACAAAATGTTAATGATAGAATCCAGGTGGCGGGTAGACAGGTGTTTACACTGCAATCTTTTAACTGCTTTGTATGTTTGAAAGTATTCCTAATAAAATGCCGTAAGTGAGGAAAGAAATTAAAAACCAAAACCAACCTTGAATGTACTGGTCCCTCTCAGCTTAGTTAGGTCAAGATCTCTGCAGGCCTGAGTAGTCAGCTACCAAGTGATCTGATCAGGTCAGTTACTTCTTTCTCTGTGTCCAGCTCTCTTCATCAGTGGTCCCTCAAGCAACAGTGTGGTAGTATCTAGAGGACTAGTTAAAACATATTCCTGGGCTGTACCCTTGACTTCCAGATTTAAGAATTTGCATTCTAAATAGTTTCTAGGGGATGCTGATACTGCTGGTCCTAGGACCGTTTGAGGAGGGTTTCCCCAACTAGGACATGAAGGCTGAGTGCACAAAAACCACATGCTCCATTTGTCAGCTGTGGAAATCTTCAGCTGGGTTAGGGTCACAACAGGCAACAGAGAGAACCTGGCATTTGAGCCTTCAAAGTGTGGTTTCCATTGGAGGAGAGGGCATACTCATGGAGCTAGGCCAGTGCATAGTAGGTAACTTGATTTGAGAGGTAGAGATAAGGAGTGGGGTTGGAAGGCAGATGCCCAGAGAGGAGGCAGGTGAATAGCTTGTGTCACATGGAAAGAGCCAGTATGCAGGGCATTTGGGTTTATTGTGTAGGCAGTGGGAATTTTACCAGCAAAATAATATGACTGAGTGGTTGCTGTACATTTTTGTGCTGGCAGCTCAGTGTAGGATCAAGAAGCAAGGAGAAGAGAGATGAAAGATAAGAAGCTTTTTAGGAGGCCATTGTGAGCATCTGTAATGAGAGATGGAAGGTCTGCATAATCACAACTCTAATAATGATGATAAAATAGTGGCTGACATTTATTGAGTGCTTTCTGGGTGCCAGACAGAGCTCTGTGCCTTAGTAAACATTATCTTTTAATCTTCGAAACTGACCTTATAGATAGGTCATACAGATGAGGAAAATTATTCTGAGGAGTGAGGAATTTCCAGATTAGAATTTGAAACTGGGGTAGCTCATTTCATGAGGGATCACAGCGGCTCAGGCTGAGGCGAAGGGTAGTAGGAAGGAGACTGGTACTTCTGGCTCAGGGTTCATATCTTTCCTTCCCTGCCCAGACTGAGACCCTATCCGGGGGGAGATGTCCATCCTTCGTCTCTTCCCAGTACTTGTCCTCAGTTGCAGTGGCTGCTTTCTGATAGGCAGAGGCCAAGCAGGGCTGCCTTCTACCCTATCCCAACAACCCCAGAGCCCACTCTCCACCCCTCCTGTTGTCCAGAGTTCTCTACAGCTGCCTGCAGATCACAGCAACTCTGAGCATTTGGCTAAAGCTTCCAGAAGGACAGAGCATGGCTTCCTTTCTCCTCTGGGTCCCTGTAGTCCTGAGGATTGAGCAGAGACCACATGTAGGATTTATTGCAGGTGCCCTTCCAGCAGGCCTCTCCCAAAGCCATTCTGTACCTAGGCAGTTCCACCAGGGAAAAAGAACTCAGAGGCCAGAGCCTAAGTTACAGTGCAAGTCAGAGATACAAGCTTGTAAATAGCAAGTCTATTAGCTGTTATTATAACTGGGCTCCATGAATGTAGTGTTTAAGGGACCTTGGCAGCAATGGGCAGGTTTAAAGAGAGATTCATGAAGCACTGGAAGGGCTTTGTCAGTTCTTGCCCATCTCTGTCTCTTAAGAAAAGCTGCTTTTATATCAGATCAGAAAGAAGCCACTGTACTTCTCTTAAAATCTCCTCTCTTTCATTCCCATCCCCTGGCCTAGAGCTGGGGCTCTTTGTTCTGTCCCCAACCCTCAGTCTCCATGCCTGTTCACCTTGTGGACACTTTATTTGAAGGGTTCTCAGGCATATGCCCTTACCTGACCTCCCCACACATCCAGACTCAGAAGGACCAGTACCTTGCCTTGCAGGTGTGAAGGGCTGGAAGTGTGTCCTGGCAATGGCAGGAGAAGCAGTGGAGTGATGGTGGACTTGGGCTTGCACAGGCAAGTGAGCACATGTGCATGCAGATGAGTTTTGGAGTATGCTGGGGGCAGCGATGAGGTTCAGTCCCAGGCCAGGAAACCTGTTTGCCACCTGTCTGGGTGGGAGAGAAGGGATACCCTAGTAAGGAGGGCTGACCGGGGAGCCATCCCCAGAAAGTCTGCTTGCTGGAGCTGGATAATGGGCCTGTGTTGTGCCCTATTCTTTTTCCTCCAGCCTCTTCTTGTCAGCCAGCCACCTGCAGCCTTCTCCCTCCCGGCTTGCAGCAGCTTGTGTCTTGTGTAGGGAGCAGATGGGAGGTGGTGTGTAGGGGTCCTTCCTCCCACTTTCCTCAGCCAGCCATTTGATCTTTGGATGAATCTGGGCACTGTGTTGGTGGCAGCCACACTCCCATCAGCCTAAACCTTGCCCTGAGGAGTTGGGACACAGGAATTGAGCCTGGTGAAGAAAACCCTGACCACCAGGAGGAAATCCTATCTTTTCGGTACCTCTTTCTCTATCTCTACCCTTTTACCCCTCCATCTGGGCCACCACACTGTCTCTCTCCCCTCTAGGGGAATCTGTAGCCTACCAAGTTTGAAGTATTATGCAACTTTAGTTCAGGCTCCTGACCCTTATCTCTTTCCTGTTTTATTTATTGCACAGGCACCATCATAACAGCAATAATATAAACCAAAAGGAGAAAAAAACCACACCTCTCCATTTTATGACCTGAATAGATGAACTGTCTTCACTTTACTTTTCTCCCTTCGGTACACCTTTTTCTCCTTTCCTCTCTAAAAGATGGTGGGGGGGGTGTTGCCAAGGGCAGACAGGCAGGCCCTAGCACCTTGTATAGCCTACCAGGCTCTGCTCCACTCATATCTACAGCAGAGGGAGGTGTGGCTCTGCCCTTGGGTGATTGCATTCACATGACAGAAGCTGAGATGGACCAGTTTGTGCCCTCTTTATTGGTAGCTCATTAGCTATGTCCTCTTAGAAAACTGAGGGCTCCATGTAATTTGGCACCTCCAGGTCAAGAAGCTGTAGTGGAATGGGAGAGAGGCTGAGGACAGGCTGGGCTCAGGGAGGCAGGCCCCATTGTACTGGGTAGCTATCGTTTCTCTTTCCTCTCCCAGTCTCAATGCTGCCTTAGCCTCCAAATAGGTATGACATGGGATTTTTCTGGGAAACCCCAGGATATTATTATTTCCAGCTTTCAAATTTCCAAAAGTAACCATGAAAATTCTCTATAATTGCCATAGTAATCTCAGAAGGGAATCTATGACCATGTCCAGATGCCCACCCTCAAGTTCTTATTATGTACACCCAACGGAGCCATCAAGCCTTGGTCTGGGGAAGAGGAGGATACTGTGGAGCAGAGAGGGCATAGGGTGGGAAAACAGATCAGTGCTAACTTCCCAGTCTGAACTCTCAGATCTCTAGCTGCTGTCAAGGCTTTTAACTTCTCATCTATTAAATGGGAAGGGTGGCAACCTGTCTGTGAATTCCTGGTGGTCTGATGGCATCACAGTTGTGAAGTGCAGAAAGAATCCATCTGAGAAAAGGCAGTATGCGTGATTCCTCGTGCTGCCAATAGGCCACCTCTATGCACTCAACTCCAGAATCCTGAACGTTCTTGTCCACACAAATGGGGAGCCCTTGCCCCAGTGCTGGGCCAAGGGTTAAACAAAGAAATAAATAATGTAAAATATACCACCAATAATGCAAAACAGGAGTTAACCCAAGAATGATGTTTATTTGATTCAAACTCTAGGGGTAGCCACTGCAGGCTATTTTGTGTGAAGGATGCCAGAGTATATGGGGGAAGGGCTGGATGCTTCACATGAGGGCAGTGGAACCAGTTCCTATTGCCATTGGTTTAGAAGCCATCATTTGAACATCCTATAAATCAATGTATACTCTCCATAACAGTGCATGACCTCAGAAGTAGATTACTGCTGGATTCCTGAAAAAGTAGGGGAAAAGCAGGGGTGCCACCAACTCTGGCTTATTCCTGGTTTCCACGGACAGTGGGTTAAGAGGGCTTAAGCTATGGTAGGGGAAGGCAAGTCAGACAGTGGAAGAAATTCCTGGTTAGTGATTCTTAAAAAATCTATGCAGATTGGAGAAGTAACCCAGATTATTCTACTCACGATTCTATTCATGATTTACATTCATAAGCACTTTATCTGCACCACAAGACTGTGATATCACTGTTATCATCGTATCATTGCTGTCATCATCATGAACCCTGTTTTAAGAATAGGGAAGGCTGGGACCATTCCCGCTATCGGACAGGGTGGCTGGCCTCAGGTCTCAGGGTATTCTGCTTATAGTCCATGCTCTTCTCCCCATATCCTAGCTGCTTTCTGAAAGCCTTGGAGATAGCGTCCTGTGGAGAGGCTTCACCACCCACACAGCAGAGTATGAGGCCTTCTCAATTGGATGTTCAGGGTGAGAAGCACATTTATTCATTCAACAGACATGGGGCTGGGGATCCAGAGGTGAATAAGACATTATTCTTGCCAGCTTTCAGAAGACCTATTAATAATTTTGTTTCTTAGCCCATGATGACTTTGGAAAACATGTCTGATCAATTACCTTGAGCAGAATTATCACCTGTCACATCTTCCTTCTCAAGGCTGCTCTGTGAGTGTCTGTGCATTCAACCATTAGCAATCACATTATCCAGAGTCTCTTTGGCCAAGAGAAAGATTCCTACCTTTTGTTCTGTTCTTCTGTCAAATAATTTAGTGTCTGTTACCCATTAGGCACTGAGTTGGCAGCTAGGAATGTGGCACTGGGCCAGACAGACATAGCACTGCTCTTACAAGTTTGCATGCATTAGTTCTTCCTTCCTGCTCCAGTGTCCTCCTAGGATTCAGATGCTGTGTTCAGAAGTGACGTCCAGGGATGGCATTTCCAGATTATCATGGGGCCTCAAAGGAAGCCAGCCTATCTTATGAGAATCACAGATTAGAGGTTAATGCTCAAGAACCATATCCTGGTTGATTCTTAGCTTTGGAGGGAGGCAAAGAATCCTTTCCTCTTGACCTTTCTTTGAGATCTTCCCTTGATGGAGAAACTTAGAAAGTCTCCTAAAGCCAAGACCATTCTGCTCAGTCCCAGAAAGTGGAAGTATTTTATATAGGGGCCCAATTTCTCTGTGGAATTTGATGGCTGAGGAAATCAATGGTGCTGGAGTTAGACCCATGGAAATTTCAGCCCCAGAACTGTCACTTCCTTGCTATGTGATCTTGACCAAGTCATTAATATCCCTGAGCCTTGGATCCTTAGCTATAAAGGAGGGCCAATAGTACAACTTTGTGACAATACCACGGTAATTGAGATGTTGTTCATGAAATAATCTGATTGCATATTTGGCATATCAGAATTGTGTGTCTACCCTTTCTTCCAAGGACATCAGACTTTGAATTTGCTAAGATACAATTATCCCTTGAGCTAACAAGCATTATAAAGGTATGGAAGATACAAAGTTCTCTCAGTCTATAGAGAATTGCTCATCAGTGTAGTGGTTCCCAAAGTGTGGCTCATAGACCAGTAGTATCAGTATCACTTGAGAATTTGCTGGCAATGGAAACTCTTGGGCCCCACCCAGTCCCAGTGAATCAGAAGCTGTGGAATCTGCTGAAGCAAGTCCTCCAGATGATTCTGATGCCCATAGAACCATGAAGTTGGAGGTGGCTGGCATACCAAATAGACCAAGTAGATTTGGTCAATAGACCAAATCTCTTTATAGATGTGTTTTTGTGTGGCTTCTGTCATCCACTAGAGCTGAGAACTAGCTGCCCTGAAGGGTGGCAGTGCCCTTCTGATGGGGCTCATTTCTTTACCCTGCCACTTCTTTGTGTGTCCCATCAGCTGGCCTCCCTTCCTGACTGCCTCATCCCTCTGGGCATCCATGTTTGCGGCCTGAGTTCTCAGTAGTGGCAAATGTGGGCCAACCCCCAGATAGAGAGCAGTGAGGTCTCAGCTGGTCCCAAATATCAGTTTAAGAGGAATAGGAACAGGGCAGATAGTTTTCTAACTCTTAAAACCAGTATTCAGGTTCTGCTGATTTCACTTCAGTATTTGGTTTGAAGTGTTGTGAAATCCCAGTACATCACACACACCCACATTCAACTGTAGCCCCAAAAATACCCTCCACAGCCAAATACAGATGATTTTAACATTTTCCCACTACCTTGGATTATCTGCCTCACTGCTCTCTGCCACCCCCGCCGTTGGCACAGCTAATGAGCAATGACTTTCTTTGCACTGGTGAACATGAAGAAGCAGAAGGGGCTGGTAATGCTAGTGCCTGTAACCCTGAGCTTCTCAGTGGTCCACAGAAAGACAGGTGGGTCTCAGGGAGCTCTGGAGTACTCAAGGGCTATGATGTATGGGGAAAGGCAGAATGGGAATAGAGCCAGCAACTCTCATCCTAGAAGCTGGAGTAAAGAAGCATGATCCAACGTCCTGACAGCAGCAGGTATTCTGACTGAGAGAGATGAAGAAAATGGATCCAGAAGAGCCAGCTTGGGGTGGGAAGAGGTCTCTGAATGGGAGAGAAACTGAGGGAGAGAAACTGAATTGAGCTCAGTCTTGAATTCAAGGAATGAAGAGAAGGCCTGGGAAGGTACACTTCTGTTTTCCCAAAGTCTGGAGAGAGGCTTAAGCCACCTTGGTTTCTTTTCAGTGAGAACTAATCACTACAGTAGTTCGTGAAGGAGGTAAAAAACTGACTGCAAAGAGCCTTAGTTTTGGCATCTAACAGCTCTGAGAGCAGGTCCTAGCTGTGTTTCTGAGTCTCAGTTTTCATGTTGAAAAGGGCAGAAAACCTATTTTATTGTCATATAGTGAAGATAAGATGAAGATCACATTTGTTCAACAGAAAAGAATACATAGAATAAAGGCCACAAAAAAGCTTAGAGATAATTATTTGAGTGTACAAACCATGAAGTTTCATCAGAAAACTAGGCATCTGGAACTTGGAAAATTGGGGGTCATTGATAAGGAAAAGTAGAATCAAATATAAGCATTAATTAATAACCAGAGGCCAGAATGCTCAAAAGAGGGACTCTTCACTGACAGTGATCTCCCCCAAGAATTGGGGCCTTTGATAAATGCTGGCTCATGTAGCAGCAAAGATGCAAAAGAGTGCCTTACAGTGGTACCAGACACTGCTGTCATTACCAGTAAAATTACCCCTTGGTTTTCCATAAAGTTACCCCTTGGCTTTCTAATCCAGCTTGCTGGGGTAGAGTGGGGAGCAGTGTGGCCTCAAGCTGGGCAGGAGTACATGGCCCCGGATCATTAACCCCAGGAAGATCAGAATTGGCCTGGTTTCTCTCTGCCCTAGGATCAATTTCCAACCATATTAAGGGGATTGAGATAGGCTGATCAGGACAAGCAACCACGATGGGGGGGTCACACCCCCATCTCATTCTACTCCCTGGAGTAAAGAATAGAGCAGGCCATAATGGTCACAATTACAGTGAGGGGAGAGTGATAGATGCAGAAGCACAATCCAAATCACACTGTAAAGAAGCATTCCATTGCTTCCCAATGCCCTTTCTATGCCAATCCTCGTAAGCCTGCGATTCTTAACATTTCTGAGGCTCATACACATAATCTGGTGACATGAAAACTAATTGTTTTTATATCTACAGCTTCCTGGGGAAATGTTTCTGGGCCTTGGAGAGGATCTGCAGTTTTCTAGGGGAGGGGCAAGTTGAGGAGGTCAGGAATACAGGAGGATGCAGGTACAGACCAGCCTGGTCAAGGCCACAGCCCTGAGCACAGTCTCTCTTGCACACAGCCTCACCTGGAGCCCAGTGGAGGTGTGTAGTTTGTTCTTGGATGCCCCCCCCCAGCTTGTTCCTTCTCTCACCTCCTTCACAGTCTCTTCTGCAGAGCCTCCTAAGGGCTTGCCTACTTCAGATAAGTTACCCAGAAGAAGAACCAAATTCTTGCACAATGACTGACTGAGGAGCATGAAGAGCCAATGAGGAAGGCAGCAGAGGAGGAAGCCAGACTGCTTGGTCCTAGAAGGAGCCTGGAGCATGACTTGCACAATAGAATTTGTTTACATGGAGACATAGGCTGGCATTGCCTTCTTCCTGACCAAGGGCCCCGCAATGCAGTGCAAGTTGTTTGTCTGGGAGTGTCTGGGGAGGAAAATAGTCTGGGCATCAATCCTTGGAAGAGACTGCAGGTGTGAGACATTATTAGCCTACTCTGACAGCAGCTGGGAATGGGTGCCAAAGCTCAGAGGTGGGCATCTAGGCACAGCATCATCACCACTAGCTATACCCGCTGCTTGTGTTTTTTTGGGGGGATGGGAATTGGGGACCTTGCAATTGCTATGTAGATACTCTACAGTTTAGACATGCCTTCAGCCCTAATTTTCACTGGTTATTTTATTTTATTTATTTTATTTTTTTTATTTTTGCCAGTCCTGGGCTTGAGCTCAGGGCCTGAGCACTGTCCTTGGACTTTCTCAAGGCTAGAGCTCTACCACTTGAGCCTCAGCACCACTTCGGGCTTTTTTCTATGTATGTGGTACCAAGGAATCGAACCCGGGTCTTCATGCATGCTAGGCAAGCACTTTAACCACTAGGCCAAACTCCCGGCCCCATTCACTGGTTATTTTAAAAATAGGGTTTTGCTTCCTATCCAGGTATGTATCTGGACTGTCATTGGTCTGTTTTAGGCTTTGCATCTTGCTGCCATGATAGACATGAGACACTGTGTCCAGCTTCCTCTGTGGAGATAGAGTATCTAGAACATCTCTGCCCAGATTATCTTGGAACTGGAGTCAATGAATCTGAGCCTTTGGCATAGCTAAAATGACAGATGTGTTCCACTGACACACAGCTTATACCTGACACTTCTTTCTCTCCCATGAAACACTCATTGATTCAACTCAAAATGTTTCTTACATGCTTCTGAAGATATATAGAGGCCATTGGTGAGGTGATTGGTGATTGGGAGAGAGAAATCTAAGCTTGTTCTCTACCCTACAGTTTATAGGATCAGATTCAAGAGTATTTTGAAGTGAAGATAATTTTTCCAACACTAATCTCAAATAAAGCCTAATCATAATAATCATTTTGCAATATATTTCCATGGTGACTCAATTCTCTCAGTGGCATATGAAGTAGGTCTTATGATTATGATTTCCTTATACAAAACTGTTGGTAGAGTGGCTAAGATTTATATAAGGTGATTAACTTAGTAAAAGTAGTCCATGTTTAATAGTAAAATTTCAAATACTACACAGACATGTCTCTCTCTGGGTTATTTTTTAAATTACCTGCCTCATTACCATTTCTCCAATGCCTCAACCTCAGATGAAAAATTTTGTGTTAGATACTGGAAGATTCTAGTGATCTGAAAGGATGGGAGTGTCTATCTGGTTTGAGGATCATGAAGCAAATGAGGATGTGTGATTGAGTGCCAACTAAGAGGATAGGTGTGCATCATAGGAATGCACTGAGGGTTGGAAGTGGGTACTTATGCAGGCTTAAGGTGTCTCAGAAATATCCTTCTGGAAGTAGGTATTGAATCTGCTGGATTCAAGGCAGCTGCTAAAGTCATTTCCTGCCAGTTGGAAATTGGGACACCTATGCCAAGAAATGTCACATACATCCATTTATGAACCCATTCACATAAATCCAGTATCAACTAAGCTCCCACTGCATAGCAGGATCTGTATTGATGCTTGGGAGGCAGAGCCGAGATATTCCCTTAGAGATCCTTGTCAAATGCAGCCTTCCCATAATGATGACAAATCCCTAATGTTAGGGCCTGGACAGTCCAGAGTGCAGACTTTGTTGCACTCTTATTAACAAGTGGTCACTTAACTTATCTCCCTGGAAAGAAGAGGCTTTAGGGAAAGGAGTGTATTATGTAGGAAAGCTCTTGGCTGTTAAGTGGCAGAAAATATCACCCGCAATAACATTAAACACAGGGATTTAAAAACCACTTGACAAAAGGTTTTGTATTGGCAGTGGTTGCCAGTGTGTGCTCAACAGTTTAACAGCATCAGGATATTCTATTACCTTCTTGGTTTGTCTTCTGCCACATCCCATCCTGACTGTTATACTCAAGACAGAGGGAGGGAATATGTTAATGCCTGGTGTTCTGACTATGCAACAGGCTCCTGCTTGTACCTCTCTGGTTAGAACCAGGATCGGGGGGCACCCCACCCGGTGTCTCACCTGGGTCAGGAACAAGGCTACTCTGTGGGACACAGAACATGCTATCAAGGAATGGGGAAATAGAGATCAGGAAGGTAGCCAATAGCATTATCCAAGTCAGTCAGGGTCCTCTTTATCCAGGCACTGAGTTCCTTCCCCCAACTTCTGTACAGCAAACATCTGGGATAAATTCTATAAACCTGTTTCTTCGTACCTGTATGTCAGTGGCCATAGAGCGATTCTGTCTTCTCACTCTTCAGTGCATGGAGACTAAACCCAGGTTCCTTTCTTTTCTTCCCTGACTCATCCAGGAGCCCATTTTTGTTTCTACATAGTGTCACCCACTGTGGAGACCCTCTGGGAAAGAAAACTGGAGGGAGATTGAAAGTGGAGGAAGGGTGTTGATTAAACACCAGATGTTTAACTCTGTTAATTAATGGCTGTGCCACCCTGAGCGATATCAGCTTTCTCTTCCCTGACTCCTTCCAATTCACCATTCTCTCTGCCTCTAGAGGACCTTGAGTCTAAAACTAAAGAGCTCAGTGTTTGTTCTGTGGGGCTCAGGCCAGTGGAGGGTAGATAGACTAAGCGAGCCAGAGAGGCCCTTTGGGAGATGGCTTCCTGTCTGGAAGGAGAAAGTTGACACATTGGCATACTGGAGTGGGAACAGAGAGGACTAGTGGAATAGATTATAACCCAAGATTACAAATAAACATGCTTTGTTTGGCACATGAAAAATATAAGTGATTGCCAGAACTTAAACATGAGGGAATTGGTCATAAATCCAGATGTGTAGCTTTTCTTCAAGGATGTTCTCAGTGTTCTCAGCAGCTGTCTTTTGGCTCCTCATCCCTTTGGCTCCTATGTCACTTGCCAGCTCTGAGGACATCAAGATGGATGTCCTGGCACTATTAAAGGTAATGTGCCATGAGTTGACATTGGATTGGGTATAAGCATTATGAGAGAGAGGAGTCTGAAAACACTGAGACATGAGTCAGATAGCCTAGAAGGGAAAATTGTAGGATCATTGACAGATATGGGGAAGGTAAGGGAAACCTGTTCAGGAATATGGCAGGGTGCATTTGGGGCAGGCAGTGCTAGCAAGGCATGGTATTTGAGAGGGTTGTGGTCATGTGGGTTGAAGTCCAGAAAGACCGGCTGGAGATCGGAGGAGTTGCTGGGTGGAAGTGGAAGGTTTGGAGTCAGGGATTTCTGAGACTGCTCAAAAGTGGCATGGTGACAGAAGAGGAAACAAAAGAATTAAGCCTTTGAGAACCATATATTTTGGAAATTGGCAGGAAAGAAAGTTAAGAGGAATTAGTCAATATAGTGACAGAAAGTCAGTATAAGTATGGAATATGATTTAATGGCATTTTCTTCTATCTTACCTGCTCTGAAGCCTGTGTACTATTTCCAGACGATCACTTGGCGGGGGAAGTGAAACACTGCCAAAGCCCTTTTGACATTCTGTGTTTCTTTCTCCTCCTTCATCTGCTTCAGCTCCCAGAGAGACAGAAAATCAGTGGTCCTTTCCTTTCTTTTCTTGAGTCATATCTCTAATGACTTCAGAATGAAAGGCTTTGTTGCTAATTTAAAAACAACAACAACAACAACAACAACAACAAACCTTGAGTATCAACCTAGAAATGATCCACTAGGAAAAGAACTGTCCATGCATTCTCTGCTCTGCATTCTATATTCATGTTGGAGGGAGCAGCTTCCATCAACACAAACACTAATTCCTTGATTCCTAAAATTAGGAATCTTGCAGCCAGCCCAACTTCATGCTTCTCTACTGTACTTGTCCCTCTGTTCTCCAGCGGTGGTTTTATATGTGTGATATGAGGGTAAAGTGGTTGTAAGGATTAAATTGGATGATGGTGGCAGCAGTGGTGGTGGTGGTGGTGGTGGTGGTGGTGGTGGTGGTGTGTGTGTGTGTGTGTGTGTGCATGCGTGCATGCACTTGTATGCCCAAAGGTGTAGCCTGAGCCTATCTCTCTACTGGGTGTTTTCTTCTGTCTGCATATGACACCCATAGCACAGAAGGCAATCAGCAGATGTTACTGGTCTCACTTCATTTCCATAGATTTACAAGCATCCCTTTACGTGTTACTGAAAAATCGGGTGTAAATCCTATTTTAAGAACACAGTAGAACTTGTTACTTGAAGAACACTTTGGAAATTCCATTTGGGAAGTGAATAGTGATCACACTTTGTAAAACTTTTATGTGATTGTTCATGATTTTTTTTTATTAGAGTACAGTTCTCTTGTGCAGACATTCACATAGCCTTCTCTTCACACCTTGGGACTGTACATCTCATGAGACAGATACTGTTACCCTGTTTGATTGTTTCTGTATATCTGGTCCATCCCCCTTGGGTTGCATATCCATGGTTCCTGATAATAGTTCCTTCTACAATAGCCTCATTTTCCTCCTGACATTGTGTGGCCCTGATTTTCTGGGGACATTTAACAGATCTTGTTCCTCCTCAGAATTCAGGGTAAATGAGTCTCTGAAATGTGTTTGCCTCAGCTAATGACCAGATAAGAGAACCTATGGAGAATGTGGCAGGGAGAAATAATGGCAACTGAAGGGTCCTTTGATGTCTATCTTTGAAGCCTGTGATCACTTTACTGGGGGGTAAGAGATGCAGATGTGATTCAGCTAGAGACCTAGAGGCAGGGAAGCTTTCCTAAATTTTCTGGGAGGGTCTTTGAAAATGGACAACCTTTCTGGCTGTGGTCCAGGGATAGACATAGCAATACCATAGAAGAATAGTTAGAGAGATAGGATCTTCTGGATTTGGAAATGCAATGTGGGTGGCCTTCTGGACTTAGAAAAGGCCAGGAAATGGATTCTATCCCAGAGCCTCCAGATCAGAGCATAGCCTGCCAATATTTTGATTTTAGCCCTGTGAGGCCTAAGATGGACCCATGGAACTACTAAAGAGCAAATGTAAGTTGCTGTAAGCCACCAGTTCTGTGGTTGCTACAGCAGCAACAAGAACCACATGCAGTAGACAGCCTCTTTGTCCATCGGGCAATCTGGCTTCATGCCTAAGCTCATCTCTTTTGCCTTATTCACCTTGAAGTTATGGACATTAGATGCTCTTTCTTCCTATGGATAGTGATGGTTGCCAGTTTAGCTGTTCCCTGGGACATTCAAGTACTGATTGTCCCATGACAGACTTGGACAGTAGAGGAATTTGCTTCATTCACTGGTCAGGAGTAAATGTGCCCTGGAGGACAGGGAGATGCTATCAGCAGGTTTTAGAGTGAGGGATGAGCAAGAGAAGGTGCTCATCTGGGGGTGTTATCAATACTCTTCCAGGGACCTCATTCTAGATATTTGGGGAACTATTTTAGGAACATTTTTTAAAAAATTAATAGCATAAAATTTAGGATCTATTTTTAGAAACTTTAAAAAAATTGCAGTAACATAAAATTTACCATCTTAACTATTTGTAAGTATAGGGTTCAGTGGAATTCAGGTGGTTCACGTTGCTGTGTTCTTATTGCAAGCACCATCTCCAGAACTCTTTCATCTTGTACAGCTCAAACTCTCTACCATGACACAGTAATTCCCCTTTCCCCTCTGCTCCTGAAAACAATTTGACTGTTCTGTCTACTTCATTTAAATGGAATCATATATTTATCTTTTTATAACTGCCTTGTTTTTCTTTTTCTTCATATATTTTATTGTAATTAATAGAAGGGTTACATTATATTCGCCAGACAGAAGGTGCATTAATTCACATACATTGATACCCTTTCTCATATCTTGGTCCCCATTTCTCTCCCTCCCACCCCCAACCCTCATCTTGTTTTCCCCCTTCCCTATCCAATTTCAAATAACCAAATACAAATATATCCAATATATCAGATAACAAAGTGAGATATTGTAATAATATGAGATAACCAAGGGACAGCAAAAGAGATGAGAAATAACATAGTACATTAAGGACAACAATCACTCATTATATGGCTTTAGTTTCTATATCCTAGAGGTCCTTTCATTTAGCCTCATACTATATGGCCTTATGTATCTAGGTTTTGCTCTATTGCAAATCTCTGCTAGGAGAGCCCAAGGTTTCTACTGATTATGACAAATGAGGAAAACCATTGAGCCTATGTTCCTTTGAGTCTGGCTTACTTCACTTAATATGATTTTTTCTAAGTCTTTCCATTTCCTTACAAATGGGGCGATGTCATTCTTTCTGACAGCAGCATAGAATTCCATTGTGTACAAATACCACATCTTGTTGATCCACTCATCAAGTGAGGGACATCTAGGTTGGTTCCATATCTTTGCTATGGTAAATAGTGCTGCAATGAACATTGTTGTGCTGGGTGGATTTAGAATGTCCTTGTTTCTGGATGATTGGGTAAATGCCAAGTAGTGGAATTTCTGGGTCATAGGGGAGCTCTATGTTTAGTCTTTTGAGGAACTGCCACACTGCTTTCCATAGTGGATGAAAGAGTTTGCACTCCCACCAACAGTGTAATAGTGATCCCTCCTGGCCACATCCCTTCCAGCATCTGTTGTTATTAGTTTTCTTGATCCTGGCCATTCTAACTGGAGTGAGGTGGAATCTTAGAGTTGTTTTGATTTGCATTTCTTTTATGACCAGAGATGTTGAGCATTTCTTCATGTGTCTATAACTGCCTTGTTTTTCTCTTCACATAGAGTCTCATGTTTTTTCATGTTGTAACGTGTCATCATTCCCATCCTTTAGAAGGCTGAATAATATTCCTCTTGTTGCTGATATGTACCACATTTTGTTTATTAATTCATTCATTGATGGACACTTAGGTTGCATCCACTTTTGGTCATTGTGACTAATATCGCTTTTGAATATGTTACCCAGGCAAACAGCTAAAGGGAGCACAACTACCTCCTCCACAGTGTGCTTTTCAATCCTTTTAAATAGATAACCCCAAAAGTAGAATTGCTAGATCAAGTGGTAGAGCAAATATTTAATATTTGAAGGTGAGCAGCAATGGCTCACGCCCGAGAGTCTTGATTTAAAGTCGGCTGGAGCAGGGAAGTCCATGAGACTCTTATTTCCAATTAGTCAAGGGGTGGGAAATGTTTGTATAATTCAAGGGGTAAGAGTACCAACCTTTAGCAAAAAAGCCAAGTGCTGCTGGCAGGTGAGGTGGCTCACACCCAGCTACTCAGGAGGCTGAGATCTGAGGATTGAAGTTCAAAGCCAGTCTGGGCACTAATGTCTGTGAGACTCTTATCTCTAATTAACCACTAGAAACCCAAAAGTGGTGCTGTGGCTCAAGGGGTAGGGTGGTAGCCTTGAGCTGAAAAGCTCAGGGACAGTGCTCAGGCCCAGGGTTCAAGCCCCATGACTGACAAAAACAAAATAAAACAAAAAGAAGCCAAGTGATAGCACAAGACCCAGAATTCAAACCCCAGTTTCTCTCTCTCTCTCTCTCTCTCTCTCTCTCTCTCTCTCTCTCTCTCTCTCTCTCTCTCTCTCTCTCACACACACACACACACACACACACACACACACACATACACACTAACATTTGAGGAACTGCCATGGTAGTTTTCCATAGTTAGCCATACTATCTTACATTTCCACCAGTTTATTTTAACCACCACCGAGGGCATGCTCTAGCAACATTCAGCACATTCACATTGTTATGCGACCACCACTATCCTTCTCTTCAGTGATAAACTATGTAGATATAGAAGAACCATGCTCAGGAGAATGTGGAGTAATTGACCTTCCCTGCAAAGCTTTGTGCTAAGCGAGCCTGTGGTAGAAAAAAAAAATGAAGAAAATCTAGACATTTTTTTTTCTGGCTTATGCATCTGCTTTTGAGCTATAGGCATGTTTTCAAATGTAGTTTCCTTTTTATAAAGCCAGCCACAGAATATCTGATAGTAAAATGTTTTCACAGCATGCCTGCCCATGGGGAGGGGACATGAGGCTGTGCTAATGAATAGATAAGCGGGATATGTGTTTGGCAACATCCTTAGCATTTAATTTGAGTAATTAAAAGAGGCCAGTCTCCTTTGTTTTCTCTTTCCTTACAAAAACAATAAAATATTACAGAATATTGGAGAATCAGGAAATAAAACCCTACTCATTATCATATTACCTGAGTGCTACCATCATGGACCCTGCTGATGGGGGCAAGGCACGTTATTTCTTGAAGGCACACTACAGTTCCATGAAGCAGGGATCTAGTGAGGACATTCAGCCATCTCTTTCCTGTGGTAGGCTCTTTCCCTGGGAGTTTGGCCCACTTCCTCCACAGACTTACACTCCTCTATCAATCTGCCCTCAAGACGTTCACACTTGCTTTTCCCAGTCAGTGGGCATGGCTGTATGCTCTTGCTAGTTGACTCACTATATTCAAAGGGATAGGCCAGACTGCATCCACAGTGACTGTGATTGCAGATGGTGCTTGGGAGGTTTCCCTGCAATGGCCTGAACTCTTCTCTTAAGGCTGTGTTAAAAAGTGGCATTTCTAGCTGGCTGCCCCTGGCTCATGCTTATAATCCCAGCCATTTCAGGATGCGGAAATCTGAGGATAACGGTTTGAAGAAGCTCAGACAGGAGTCATAAGGCTCTTATCTCCAAGTAACCAACAAAAAACTGGAAGTAGGGGTGTAGAGTATAGGGTTATTCCCAGGGTCTGGGTTTGCATCCCAGTACTGGAATGTGTGCAGGCATGCACTGGGACTCACACACACACACACACACACACACACACACACACACACACACACACACACACACTGTTTCTGAATGGCTAAGTCCTGTATGATGAGCTAAGACCAGGTATCGGGCCAGATCCTAGATCCCCAGCTACCAGGGTATAGATGTAGCTTCTACAGATTTGACTTTTTCAATTTCTTTGTTTGGTTTGGTTCAGTGTTCCCATCCATGGATAGAGATAAATTAGTATGTGCTTAACCCACAAAGGTTAAGTGTGGATTAGGGAATATATTCAAGTACAGAGCCTGCCTGGTATATAGTAATGTAGCTGTTCATGTTTTATTACCTAGTCTTGGTTTTGCCACTATCTCCCCTATCCAGGCTTGAGCTGGATGTTCTCTCCCAAGCCTCAGTCTCCTCATCTGCAGAGTACACATTCATGATTGGACCAAATGGGCCCTCTTGTTAAACTTTTGTGATCCTGTTTTCCTTTTATCTTCTTATGGGTTTAGTTGCAGTTGGAGGGATGAGCATAGAACTTTAGAAGAACTTCCCAACCTTGATGAGACAAAATGCATGATTTGGAGGTGGAAAACTGCATGGAAGAGAGAACACATACACAGCCACAGAGTTGGGACTAAAAAATACAGAGGCAAGTAATGAGCTTACTCTAGGAAAGCGCACAGTAAGAAGGGGAGGCTTCCCTTAACCCTCAAAAGGTTCCAGACCTCAAAAGTGTTTCCAGGCTATCCCCACTCAGCCCTTGCCCTCTGCCCCTGCATCTGGTCCCCATCTGTCCTCTGGGCGCTGTGTCTTCCTCAGACCAGTTTAACTGGGAAGAAAGGAAGAAAATCTGTGTGGAATCTGCTGTATTGAGAGCACTGGGAGGAATCTGCATCACAATCTTATCTTTGTCCGGAGTTTGGCTGGGCTCAGCCTCCCAAGGTGGTGAGCCTTGGGTGGCAGGAAGGTGTCTCTGCCTCCACAGAGCAGCCTACTGCTGTGTATCTGGTGACCTGGGCTGAGACTGGGGGTGAAGGGGCACCCCACCCCATGACTTCATCAGCCAAATTGTAGCTGGAAACATTCTTTCCTGCTCTTGTTTTCCCCTTTGTTTCCTCTCATTTTCTTTTCCTTCTCTTTTTCTCCCCCTTTCCCAGGCAGATAGCCAAGTAGAGACTTTGAAAGGAAGCAAGGAGGGAGGGGTTTGGAGATGGACCAGCCTGAACCCCTTCCCCTGAGGTGGGGGCCAGAGAAAGAATCTTTGCTTCCTCACTAATGCTCACCCCCGGCTGTCAGACCCAGGCTGGGAGAAGCTGCCAGGCAGCTGTCAGTAGGTGACTCCAGCTCTTGACTCTGCCCTGTCCATCTGGAACCCCTGGAATTTATTTCTCCAGAGCCATCCAGGACCTGGAAAACGGGCTTCTGCGGCCCAACTCACAGGAGGCTGATTTGCAGCAGGAAGTCAGCTTAATAATTTATAGCTAGAAAGTGCTCTCCTTGGGGGGAAAAAAAGCCAACTCAGGAAACTAAATTAGACTCTGCAAACAGCTTGGAGGGTGTGGAGCCAGTGCCATGGAATGTGCCCGCAGGTCTGGGCCAGTGAGTCCTCCAGGAAGGATGGTGAGTGCAGCACTGGCCAAGCAGGCATTTGCAACCCAAAGTCTCCAGGTCATAGCTCAGCTGCATTGTTAACCCATGTGGGGACCTTGGGCCAGTTCCTCTGATCTAATGACCTCTCTTTCCCACTGGTTAAATGAGAATGCTGATTTTAAGGCTATCTTTCAGCTTTCTTGCCAAGTTGCCAAGAGACTTAGCAGACCAAGTGTGTCCACAGTGCCTGGCACATGCTCAATCTATTCCAGCCATTTTTAGCTTTAGGGTCAGTAATTATGCTTTCTCATTATACTTAAAAACAAAACAAAACAAAACAAAAAAAACGGTACTGGGGAATTAACTTAGAGTTTCATGCTCTACTGCTTGCTTTTGCATTGCCAACTTTTGAGTTAGGGTCTTGCTTTTCACCCAAGCTGGTCTGGACTTTGGACTTTGACCCTATTTACCCTCCCATTTAGCTTGGATGACAGACATGAACCACTTTGCCCAGCTTTTTCCGTTGGGATGAGGTCTCAAGAACTGGGCTGGTCTGAAACCTTGGTTTACAGGTATGAGTCACTGGTACCCAGTCACACATCTTTTTTTTTTTTTTCTCAATCAAAATGAAAAGGGGCTTGCCTGCTACCTTCCTTGTCAGCAGCAATTTCAGAGGTCTTAGTGTTTCTGCCTGGATGTAGCTCTATCATTCACATGCCCTCTATTCTGGGTTTCCAGTTTCTTTCTTTCTGCCTCTACCTGGGGCCCAGCCCTGCAGTGAAACTGGTGTGATTACCATAAGGATGCTCTATGTGCTGTGTTCCAGATGCAAGACTGGGCTGTCCTTGATTCCAATACTGAGACTTGCCCATGACATATACCCTGTGTTAAATCCCTCCTCCCACCCACCCACTCACTGTCACTTGATTTTTCAAAGAACTAACTGGATAGTCCCAGCCTATTGCCAAGTCCTTCTGTGAGCAGAAGAAAGCCTCTTGGGGATTTAGATTTGATCTGGCCTCCATCTTCTTTTCCAGACTCTTCTCTTTCTGCACATCTCTCTGTCTGCATCTCAACATCTTAGCTGAGAATGTCTAGAGCCAAGTCTTTGCCCATGCTGTCCCCTCCGTCTGGAGTGCTCTTGGCATCAATGGCTGGGAGAGCTCTACTTCATTTCCTTCCAAGCCTTGCTTGACAGATGTCACCGTGGCAGCTCCCGTGGACAACCTTTTCTGTTATCCCAAGGTACCTTATACCTTATAAGACACTCTTAGCATCTTCTCCCTGATGATGTGCTACCTATATTTTGGGAAACTGTAAGAGAGCTGGGACCCATTGCTTTTCCTCCTATTGAACAAAGTGACAGATGAATTGATGGTTCTCTGATGATCATCTGAACATTTGGCTCTCCAGCAAGCAGGGGAGGGCACAGTGATACAAGAAGAATATTCTGGAGGGAGGCAGTTTGGGCTTTGTGGGGGATTTGACATTAACACATACAGACTCTTCATTCCCTTCTCCTTTATCTCTGTCCCAGCAAGGTCCCTGTCCCTGGGGGCCTCCGGACCACTCTGGCCCTGGCCTTCTGCCCTTCTCTCACCCTCCCTCACCATCACTCTGAGATTTATCCCCTCTGTGGTTACATCTAATCTGCCTACTGTCTGTGCTGGGAAAATAAGCCCTGGAGAAGTTCCAGAGAATGGTGCCTGGTGTGGGTGTGAGCTCTCTCCCATACAGGCACAAGCCTTCACACGCCTCCAGGCACTTTTAGAGTGACCCCATAGCAAGGACCCACAGGGAATTGGAGCAGCAGTGTGAGCAAATGCAAGAGAAGCTCTGGCTGAAGGGTTAGGAAAATGCTTTTCTCCTGGCTCAGGGTTTCCCAAAATAGCAAGAGTCAGGTGGTGCCTCTCCTCCCTTCCCCCGCTCCTAGAGCACCCTGCCACCATGTCAGTGACAAGCAGCCCAGAGACAGGGTAAGACTGGCTTACTGTGCCCCCTTCCCCATTCACAACCCCCAGGGCGGGGTCACTATCGCTGCCATTCAGGAACGTATCTCCTGTCCTCCATTAGGCTGTAATATGTTTGAGATAGAGACCAGGCTTTTGTCTTGTGAGACTCCCTCACCCACACGTCCCTATCTATGCAAGGCCTGGCACTTGGTAGGTGATCAGCAGGCACTTAGTGAAGTTTCATGGAAACAGCTGAATATAAACAGAAGCCAGCGGAATGCATCGTTCATACCCATCAACCTGTACAAATGTGTTCACAGAAGGCCTGGTCTGTGATAGCCTTAGTTCTAGGTGCTTCAAGGCCTTCTCTCTAAGACAAGGACTTGTTAGTCTTACGACTGAATGAAGAATCCAAGATTTGCACCCAATACAGCAGCCTCCCAAGCCCAGGGCTTTCCAGGAGACTCCACAAACCTAAGGAAACTTGGATGGCCTCCGATCTCGGCTGGTGGAGAAATTCTGAAACTGTTTCAGCATCAGACTACATACATGTACTAGAAAGAGAAATTCCTATTTGTCTTAGAAATATTTGCTTTTAAGTATAAGAAGCCAAACTGTATTTGGATAGTAATGGTATTTGGCAAAAATAAGGGATTAAACATCTGATCTGTAATAAATATCTAATAATAATAGTTGGCACTTTAGATCAGAGGGTGTTGTTCTAAACCATTTGAGGAATTTATTTATTTATTGTCAGTACTGGGGTTTGAGCTCAGGACCTCATGGTCCATGCACTTACTAAGTAAGTGCTCTATAGCTGAGCCAAACCTCTAGCAAAATAATATATTTAGTCATCCATGAAACAACCCTAAGAGATGAGTAATATTTTCTCCATATTAAAGACAGAGAAACCAGAGAAACAAAAATGTCAGGGTTAGGGTAGGGCTCATGGCTCACATGAGGCCCCGGGTTTAATCCTTAGTCTAAGAATAAATAAATAAATAACAAATTGATAGGGTGTGTCCCAGGTTCAGACCTAGGGAAGGAGTCTGGGGTTTGGTGGAGCAGGGCTCATCCTGTGTCAACATCACAGCTTCCACCTGTCTTGTAGCACTATGCTTAGCACAAGAGTAAAGAATACCAAACAAAGGCAAGCAGTTCACAGGATACCACTCACCCTATCTTGGACCAGGTAAGAAGGAGAGATGTCCTTCTTGCATGCCTATGGATGATTCCATCACTCTCCTCATCGGCCACCTGTTGAGGTCACCTGGCTTGTGTCAGACTAGGAGTTGTCCACAGCATTACCTGCTGATGTCTGTCCTGGCCTTCCTCCTTTCCAGCACAGACTAGATTATTGAGGGGCAGAGGCAACTTTCCATGTTCAGAACCTTCTCAGCCCTCTAGACAGGTGGCTCCAGCCAAGTGGAATCTGGAGCGGGGCAGTTCATGGACATAAGATGGAGTCAGACCTCAGGACAAGGCTGGAACTGATGAACTGTGGGCATTCTTTGAGCTTCGACTTCCCATCTGTTATTGGTCTCGATCTTTAGGTTGTCCTCACCCATAAGGACAGTGGAAGATGACCAATCATACCCCAGTCTCATACGTTTTAGGTTCATCTGCAAAGACAGACTTGACTCTTGGGGCCAAATTGCTATGAAAGAGCTCCCGGTTGGTCTGTGTTGGTTGCAGGACTGCCCCAGCACAAGTGGCTTTGGCTGGGTTGAAGATCTCTGTGTGCTGGGACTTATACCTTTGGCTGTGGATGAAAGGGAGAGAATGGGGATACTTCAAGAGTATCTAGAACTCCTCTGTAAAGGTCAGATTTTGCAGTGTTCACCACCACTCTTTCATTTTTCTTGTGGCAACTTTGCTCTGCCCGCTGAAATGTGCCATCTTGGAAGCCTTGGCTCATCAGCCTCTGCCCTGGCCATTGGCATCCCAAACTCCAGCTCTTATTTGCTGTCCTGCTTCTCAGACACTGCTTAGTACCCTCTCAGGACCTACCAGCTTCTATGCCAAGAGAGGAAAAGGCCTGTGCAGGAGCCCCTGTGGGACACTTGGAGTCAATGCCCAAGGCCTGGGACACTGATCTGCAGCTGTCCTGATGTGCTGTCACTTGTCTCTGGGTGACACAGCCACCATCCTCTTTTGCTACCTCTCTCCTCCCTACCTTGGAGGAAAGGCATCTGAGTAGAGAAGATCCCAGATGCAGGCCCTGCATTCATTCTTCCCTGCCTCTACACCCCTCCCCCATCACATCTTGATTGTCTCTTCCTGTCCCCTGTAACAAACTGTGCTGTGCTGCGACCCAGGTGTATGCATTGATATTAATCTAGCAATTATTGATTCAAGAAGGACGTGGAGAACATATTTACATAAAATCCATAATGGGAATAGGACTTCTGCTGTAGTAATGAAGAGCTTTCTATTCTAAGGCCTGGAAGAGGAGAAGGGACCTGGGTTGTACCCCTGATTCAGGCTCCTGGGGATCAGGATCTGACCACATAGAGCACAGGCCTGAGTCCTGGAGAGTGACAATCCTACCTGGATGACTTAGCATTGTCATCCTATCTGAGATGCCCACGAGGACTGATGAAGAAAGCCTTGCGGGATGTTTACATACTGCCGGTCTCACTAATAAGGTGTTCTTTCAGTCAGAGAACCCTTAAGAAACCAATGACACCCTCAGATTGGGAAATGTGAAGGCAACTTAATAAAGAAAGTATATTCGGAGTTGTGGGAAGGGGTTTGGGAACCATGCAGGATCATGTGCAGCACTTTGGGCTGGTAACCAGGGAGGGGTATCACCCTAGCTTCAAAGGCAGGAGTGAGGGGCCAGTGTAGAAACAGGAATGGGACAGGCTCCCACTCATCTCTTCTCTCCTTCCATTGGCAAGACTCAGGGAGTGAGGGAAGCCCTGCACACTGTCCAATCCACCTGGCAGAAATGGAGCCAGAGAGTAGAGGAAGGTAGTATAGAAGGCTCAGGATCAAGGGGCAAGAAGGAATCCCCTAGTGCCACCCCAGTGTTCTTAGCTTACTACCGTAAGCCACTGTTTTAAAGGAACTAACTTCTAATTGCCGGTGAAATTAATGGTAGGGAAACTAAGACAGGCAGAAATTGTTTTGACCTCATGTTCTCTGGCTCAGAGGCCAGGCCTGCTCCTTAATGCCTCTTTCCCACCCCTATGGCTTTGTGGGGGGAGGAGGTTTGCAAGCGAGTGACAGGGGAGAGGTAAGCACCAAGGAATGGACATCAGAGCCAAGTCCCTCCTTCCCTCACTTTGCAGTCCAGCAGCAGGAAGCCCAAACCTAATATGGAGAGAAACTCCAGAGGCAGTGTGGGAGAAGTTTGGATCCATCTTGCCTCCCAGAGGGTCTCTGCCAAAGAGGTATGGCCAGGCCCTTCTAGAAGGGCTAAAAATGCTCATGCTTGCCTGTGCCTGCAGACCAAGAGATTCAAAATGGAATTTTTTGGCGAGTGTAGGCTGGCTGTGTCCGCTGTTGTCTGTGTGTCAGTTCTTCAAAGGCCAGCAGCAATTTAGTGATGGGGTATCATTCCATTCCCACGGGAGAGGAAACAGGCAGGAAGGAAATCATGGTGCTGTCGGTTTCCAGACCTAGAAAGGTCTGGGTAGGGTGGAAAGAGGGAAGAAGACTTAGGTCTCAGGGGGAGGAGAAGCCCTGTGCTTATCCCCTGGCTCTCACTTGTCCAGGGGCTTTGGAACCCCCTCACCTGCTCCAGCGGATAACAGAAGTCCCTGATCTATGCTATCTTTCACTTTATAGAAGCAGAAAAAATAACATTCCTTTCCACAGCTGCATAGTGTTCCATGACAGAGAAAAATGCCCTCACTTGTTTTAAGCAGCCTCCCATTTCTAGATGTTTGCGTGTTTTGTTTAGTTGTCCTTCTGCTATTTCAAAGAATTTCGTGGTGAGAAACCTCATACGCAAGTCGTTGTGCACCGTGCAGGAGCCTCTGTGGTCTATTTTTGCTTCTTGGCTATCTGTAGCAGAGGAACAGGTTTGATGTTTCAATTTACAGTCTGTTGCAGATGGATACTTACGTAGAATTCAATAAAACTAAATTACTAGAGAAATGAATTGAAAAACAACATGTAAAATACAAGTCTAAATATTTTGTTCTCTCTCTCTCTTCCTCTCTCCCTCCCTCCCTCCCTTCCTCCTTCTCTCTTCTGTTTGTGGATAGAATCCCAGGCCTTTTACATGTGAAGCAAAGGCTGTACTGCTGTGCTACATTTCCCAGAACCCCAGAGCTTGGTTATTCAATTCAGTGCATATAACAATTGCTCTGTTAAATCATCATAGGGTTTTAAAATAGACATCCAGGTTTGTACATTACCTTACAATGCAGTTGTGTAGTTTATAAATTGACGCTAGTCTATAACCCCACTCCCAGAATTAGGCTACTGGATCAAAGGGTAATGAATGTGTAATTAGTTTTGCTAGGGTCCTCCATCTTCCTCTCCACAGAGCTTGTGACATTTTGCTCATTCTAGTAGTATAGGACAAGGCCCTTCTCCCCACAGCCACCAAAAGTATGTTGTTTTGTGTGCATGCTGGTGGCTCCTGCCTGTAATCCTAGATAGTCACGAGTCTGAGAGCTGGAGGAACACAGTTTAAAGCCCGCCTGAGCAGAGAAGTCTGGGAGACTCCATCTCCAATTAACCAGCAAATACTGGACACAAGTGTGTCACAAGTGGTAGAGCACCAGCTAGGAGCAAGAAAGCTGAGGGAAGATATGAGGCCACGGGTTCAAGCCCTAGTATTGGAAGAATGTGCTGTCTGCCTTGAAGTTTTGCTAACTTAGTAAATGATAAATAGGATCCCAGTCTAAATGTAAATTTGCGTCATTCTTGGTAGGGGTGAGAATAAATATCAAAGTATTTAAAGCAATGCTTGTTTCTCTGTCCTTTACCCATTTCTACTGGACTGCTGGCCTTTACTTTTCCTGGCTTATTTTTTTTTTTTTTTGGCAGTACCAGTAATTGAACTCAGATCTCATGCCTGCTAGGCAAACCCATTATCACTTGAGCTGCAACCCTAAGTACTTTTGTTCTGTTCAGATAGGGCTTCTTTGTTTTTCAGATAAGTCTCTCAATTTTGCCCTGTCTGGCCTTGAACCAAGATCCTCCTACCTCTACCTCCCGAGTGACTAGGTTATAGACATGTACTATCACACCCAGCTTGTTGGTGAGATAGTTTTACTAACTTTTTCCTCAGCTGGCCTCAGACTAACTCCTAACAGTTCTTATGTGTTTAGGAATATTAGTCCCTTGTTGGTGATATGAATTGCAAGTATTTGTTTCAAGTTTATATTTGGATTTTGATTCCTTTTGGTGTTCTTTTGAGTGGGGTGGGCACACAGAAGTGTGCTTTCAATGTAGTCAAATTCATCAGTCTTTTCTTCCATGACTTCTAGGTTTTGTTTTGTTTTGTTTTTTTTTGGTCAGTCCTGGGCTTGCGCTCAGGGCCTGAGCACTGTCCTTGGGCTCTTTTTCTCAAGGCGAGAACTCTACCACCTGAGCCTCAGCACCACTTCCGGCTTTTTTCTATGTATGCAGTACCAAGGAATTGAACCCAGGCCTTCATGCATGCTAGGCAAGCACTGTACCACTAAGCCAAATTCCTGGCCCAATTTCTAGTTTTCGAGCCATAGTTTTCCATTCCATGGTATGAAGAATTCTGCCTAAATTTTCTTATTCTTAACATTTAACCTTTTATCCAATTGGCATTCTTCCTTGTAAGGTCTAAGTTGGACTTAGGTCCAAGTTTTTCTTTCTGCGGATGATTCCCCATGGCCCCAGATCTAGTTATTAAGTGGATATCCCACCTTTATCACTGAAACACATTTTAAAGCATTTGGGATCATAATAGAAAAGGCTCTGTAATTTGTCAGTTTTGCTCAGAAGACCATTACAAGGGAAATTAGCTTTCAAGATATGATCTATAACTTTGCATTACTAGGGCAGAGTAAACTCTGAGTAACATAGATGCAATACAAATGTATCTTTTAAACCCCGTAGGGCCACCGACAGTCATGAGGAAATGGAGATATGAGCCATGATGGAGGGAACACTTAGTAAGACTGAGTTCTGCATTGCAGGTCTTCCTCCCAGCTTGCCTCCAGGAGTTAGGACTGCAGAAGGGGGCCATCATGGTGGTCCCAGGACCCTTGGCTATCTCACTGTTCCTGCACAGCCTCACCCTGCTGGTGTCCCAACTCTGCAACTCCCAAGATGTCTCCAGTGAGTCCACCAGTGACCAGCAGCTGTGCACTCGGCAGGAACATCCCGTTGTGGCCTTCGAAGGTGAGAACAGCCCATTTGGTTGTCCTGAAGGACTCAGACCAGACTTGGGTAGGGTCTGCCTGGATGTTAGAAGCCCTGAGACTCTTCCCCCTCTAACAATAGCTTATTTTAAGAACAGATCATAGATCAGCATCATTTATTCAGGTCCTGCATCTGTATGTATGGGGAGAGGGGGTTGCCTTTCTAGAGAATGAATTAGTGGATACCTTGCGTTGGAGTGGTCAGGATTGGTTGGTGGTCTCAGTTCTATCTGTTCTGGAAGGCCAAGCTCCATTTCTTGGCTTCTTTCAGGGAAGAAGCAAGAGGACTCATGCCTTAAGAAGTCCCTGGAGATCCCTAGAAGGCTTCTATCTTGCCCTAAATCTGCTGCAGGAATGCCTGGCTGTAGAGTCCTGGGAGCCCCCCGTGAACGGGACTCTGGATGACTCATTATTCCCCTTTGTGTAGAGGGAGAGCATGGGAGTGTTTCGTAAAAGTATTTCTCAAACTGGAATTTGTAAATCTCTGGACATATTCCAAAGGGCCCATAAATTCTCCATGAGTCTAAAATTAGTATATATATTTGATGATAATCCAAAAAATAAAATAAAATGCAAATTCTAGAGAGTCCCGAATGTTCTCCCATGACCTATTAACCAATTTGAGGGTCTCTACTTGTCTCACAAACATATTCACATTTCACATGCCACCATGCATACTGCCATCTGCAGATGTCATTTCCAGAATCCTGGGTTCTTGAGTCTGATTACGACTGGGGCTACTCCTTCCTCAGAACAACCTGGCGGGGGAGGTGCACAGGGACGCAGAATTGTCTCCCCCTTTCACAAGCCTTGGATGCTGGAGAGACTGTTCAGAATCAGGTCTCAAGGACAGTCTCCAAATGTTGCTGCTCACTGTAAGGCAATCACATGGTCTCTGTCCCACTGGGCCCTGCGTAGGAAAGCACAAAGCCCTGTCCTATGGGTGGCCCATGGCCAGCAGGATCAGACAAGATGGAAACCAGAGCAGAAAATCAATCATCAAGTCCAAGGCTGGCTGGGGAACTTAAAGAGCCACATGGATAAGGGGTGGGACTGCTAGGATGGAGACTAAGGGAGTTCTGGGAGTGTGGGCTCCCAGCTGTGGGCTGGCTCCCATCTCTAGGAAGAAGGTTTCCAGATATCTTCTTGCTGCTGCCTTATTTGAGCTGGGATCCCCTAGCTTTGAAGGCTTAAGTGGATTAGAGGAAATTAGCAATCTCCTAAGCGTACAAAATGCAGGAACACCCTCAGACTTCTGATGGCTCTTGGAGTGCTGGTGGCTGTCCCCACAGGGCTTTCCCTACTGGAGAAACAGAGGAGCAGAATTGCTAGGGTGGGTTCAGATTGAGGGGACAGCTCCTTAGGGGCGTTTCCTCTTGGAGGGTTTGCCGTGTGATTGGCCCCTCTGAGTCAGAGGAATCCTTTTTACCTTCCCCTTCTTGTAAGCTGGTTTGTAAGAGGACACATGGACTAGGGGAAGGACAAGCAAGGTGGGACATGGGGTCTCAGTGCCTGGGTCTCATGAGATCATCTGTGATCTTCAGATGAACATGATATCCCACCCACCTGCTTACAAAACGAAGGAACCTGCCAACCCTTCTCCGTCCCTACAGCTTTGACTTTTCCTTTCTATTTACCGATGTGTGTGTGTGTGTATACTTGTGAATTGCTGAGGAAGCATACTGATATCATCTTTTGTGCATGCATGCGTGCGTGCGTGTGTGTGTGTGTGTGTGTGTACTGGGGCATGAACTTGGGGCCTGCATGTTGTCCCTTAGCTTAGCGCTCTACCACTTGAGCCACAGCCACTGCTGTTGGTGGTGGTTCACTGGAGATAAAAGTCTCACAAGAGTTTCTTGCTCAGGCTGGCTTTGAACCATGACCTTTAGATGTCAGTCTCTTGAGGAGCTAGGATGGCAGGTGTGAAGCACCAATGTCCAGGAATCAGCAACTTTCTCTAATCCCTGCTTGGTGCCAGCCAAGAGAAAGTGCCATTGGGCCCCAGAGGTAAGCAAACATTTCTGTGGGTGCTCAGGCATCTATATTTATTTCCCAAAGGCTATGCCTTTCATTCCTGGCCCAACATGTCACAAACCTGAACTGTTTCCCTGGTCCCTCTACATTTCTGGTACTGCTGAACATACATACAGCAGTGACATGGTTTCCTCAGATGAGGGACTGGTACCATGTTCTAGAGAATCGGCCCTACTCTAGCACATCCAACCACCTGGCTTCCAAGACTCCCTCCGACAACATGCTGCATTTCTGACTAATGTGCAGGCCTCCCACCTTGTAGCTGTGAGCTTCCCTCTCTTCTGCCACCTGACAGATCTGTGAACAACCCCTAAATATGCTAGAGCAGCTGCCAGTTGCAAAAGCTGATGGGAGGTTTTGTGTTTTGTAAGGTTCAATCTTCTCCTGGGGTTTCTTTGAAGGGGGCCACCTGGGTTTCTTCTCAGCCTTCATATTGTTGTTTGCCACAGCTTGCCCTTTCTCGACAGCAGGGAGAAACCAGCCTGGAGTTAATACCAGCAGTGGTTAATCCACAAAGTGGGTAATTGAATTGACTATAATTAAAATCACAGGCGCGTCATGGAGAATGTCATTTTTCTCTTAAAGTCGCTGTCCAAAGCTTTTGCTGCACACAGATCTCAGGACGTGCTTGGTGTTTTAAAGACAGCCTTCCCTCCGGTCCCCTTTGCCTGTTTAATAAGAGGAAGTTGGCTCCCTTCCCAAGGCTCCCCAGGCACCGAGGCACTGTGCCCAGCCACCTCTCTCCTTGCCCTTCGCCACTTACCCATGTGCATTCCTTTGGGGCTGGAAGAGAGGAGCAGAACTGCAAGGGTCTCCCACCCTCCGCTTCCATTGTCATCTTCCCTGAGATAAAGGCCCTGAATGGAGATGGACAGGTCAGGCCATGTGCACTGCTCTCCCATTCAGCTGCCCACATGTGGAATGCCCTTGTCTGCAAGGATGGGGGAGCTGAAGCACGGCCTGTTTGCTGCTGTTGGAAGCATCTGCTCTCATGGGGACCACACACAGGGGAATAGGCTGAGCCCATGCAGAGTGCCAGTGACATACCACTCAGCAGAACAGAAGGAAAAGGAGAATGTGCAGAGGTTAGAATCCAGGCCTTTCCAGGGAAGGAGAGTCCTTGTCCAACAACCTCCCATGATTTCCAAGAGTGGGGCTGATGTCAGCAAAAAAAGAAAAAATACAACTCACTCAGTTTTAGATCCATTCATTATACTTACAAACCCAAATACCATTAAGGTGATATCACAATTCTTGCCAACCCCTTGTCACCTGCTGGGAGCAGGAGTGGGCCCAAGGAGTTTGTTCCATTTTGCTGCAGAATTTATTCTTTTTTTTAATCATGCACATCACAATTTTCTGAAAAACATGCAATTCAAAAAAAAAAATCTTCCAGTTCTCCAGGGAGCGATTAAATGTTTGCCTGTCGTGCAGAAATGAAGGGCTGCTTTTACTCTGTAGTGGAGGGATAATGAGCAATGATTTATTTCCCTTGGATTTCCCTCTCTCTCTCTCTCTCCCTCTCCCTCTCTCTTCTGAGCCTTATGTAAGTGAGTCACTAATGTACTGAAGGGAGATAGTACAGCGCTTCACCTTTCATCTTCTTTATCCCATCAGTGTAAGGGTTCCTCGCTTTACAGCTCCATCCTTACTGGTGCTAATTCCCTCCTGGCTGAGAGTCATGGATGGAGCAAAATCTGTTAAGGAGCTGTGCACCATGGTGGAAAAGTGAATCTCCCATGGGAAGGAACAAGGAGTCAGCCAGCACAGTTTCAGTTTACTCCGGCTTCATCCAGTGAGCTGCAAGGTCCACTTTCTGCCCACTCAGTCCTTTTGACAGGCTTTGGCTGGAAGAACCTTTTTAAAGACAGGGAACCTCCCAGAATCCATCCCTTTTACTTGTATAGAATCTTACCCGAAGACCTGATTCTCCTGGCAAAAGAAATTAAGAATTATTCATGCATGCATCCAAATATTGCTAGTTGCAAGGCTGAACCTAGAGATCCAAGAAGAAAGATTTTTCTACCAGGCCCAGATGGCTCACATCTGTAATCCTAGCTACTCAGAAGGCTGACATCTGAGGACTGTGATTTGAAGCCAGCCTGAGCAGGAAAGTCCATGGGACATGTATCTCCAATTAAGCACCAGAGAACTGGAAGTGGTATGGTAGTTCAACGTGGTAGTCTTGAGAAGAAAAAGTTCAGGGATATTGCCCAGGCCCTGAGTTCAAGCCCCACAACTGACAAGGAAGGAAGGAAGGAAGGAAGAAGGAAGGAAGGAAGGAAGGAAGGAAGGAAGGAAGGGAGTAGAGGGAGGGAGGAAGGGATGGAAGGAGAGAAGAAAGGAAGAGGGATGGAAGGGAAGAAACAAAGAAAGATCTTTCTTGGTCTTCAAGACAAACCATTGGCCAGATGCATATTGTGGTGGAACTCTGATGCCAGTAAAGCAGAAAGCTATGGAAGCCCTACATCCTGTTTGTGGGGGTCAGGGAATGGGGGTGGCAGGGACAGTGCTATTGTATGGAGGCACAAAGGTTTGCAGGCTCTGTGAGATGGGTTTGGGAACTATGTTCTAGTTTGGTGTGGCTGGAGCATAGAGTTCAAGGGCATGTAAGGATGGTTCTTTTATTTAGTCAAATAATTGCTAGGCAGACAGCTTGGGAGGACAGCAAGGCTAGAAACCCAAAGATGAGAGGACTTGGATCTTTTCCTAGGGAGCTGGGAAGGGATCTAAAGCTTCAGAGTGGCATAGCCACATTTGCATGCTAGAAAGATTGTTCTAGTGGCCTTGTGACAGGGGACTGGAGTGGGCAGGAGTGGGTGGGGCAGGTTGGGAATCTGTTGGAACCAATCCAGGACAAGAGATGAGGGTGCATTATAGTGGATGGGGAATAGATTTGGGAAATGACTTGGAGATAAAACAGACAGGATGTGTACTGATATGGCTGCTGGAGATCTGGAGGAAAGTCAAGAATGATTCAAAGTTCCCCTGTGTGTAGTGTAAAATCTTCTTCCAATCTCAGAAACAGTACTCCCCTCTCCCAGCCAAGGCCACACAGCTGGCTGCTCCAAGGTGGGCAAGTGCAGCTGGGAACTCTGGTCCAACAGTAACCAAAGGGTTTCCTTCTCTTCTACCAGATCTGAAGCCATGGGTGTCTAACTTCACCTACCCTGGAGCCCGAGATTTCTCCCAGCTTGCTCTGGATCCCTCCAGGAACCAGCTCATCGTGGGAGCCAGGTAATGAGGTGCAGGAGAGACTTGGATGGAAGTTGAAGGGGGTGGAATTGGATGGAGGGAATATTGTTTTGGATGAAGGCACTGTGGACAGACTCTTATCCTGAGTCCTGGTCCCCTCTGCCAGACTGTTTCTTGTATGTAAATGTTTGTCCCTCATGGAGGTATTGTACAGGGCTGGAGGTAGGGAGATGACTCCCTAAGAGCTCCTGATTTCAGCCAGTTACATTCTTCAGGGGTTGGCAGTAGTGAGAGCAGAGATGTCTGCTCGTTACCTTTTGCCCCTGTCCCTCCTCTATGGCAGGACCTGCCCAGCTGGCAAATTTTCTGGAAGCTCTCAAAGAGAAGGTGCCCCGGAGCCCCCTGCTGGCCAGCTGGCAGCCTGCAGCTGGGGTGCTGGCCCAAGCCACGTGCTTCTTTTATGAAGGGCATCTCTGTGGCCTGCTCCCCTGAGCCCCATTGTTCACCTGTGGTATTCAAGAGATAAAGCTCCCTAGGGAGACCCAAGAGACTTTGGGGTGGAGTAAGAGGAGCTAATTTCTCACAAATGGAATAACTGCAGACCCTGGTGGAGAAGGAGCTTAGAGATGGCCTATTACATAGGTTTCATTCTGCTCCTGAGCCAGCAACTCCTGCAGCAACTGGGAGCTGGTTGGGAATGGAAATTCCCTAGCCTCAAAATCAGTTTTCTGACTCCATAGTCAGAAACTCTGGGAATAGACCTCTCCAACTTTGAGAATGGCTAGTTTGATCCAAAGGAGACCTTGAGAGGGGAAAAGACCTTCCCCCAAATCATAGAGCCAGATGGCACAGGCATGGGAGTAAACCCAGGCCCCCTAATCCCAGTCTGTGTTATAGGCTCTGAATTCCTTACTCTCGGCGCCAGATATCTGTACGGTTCAGCGGGCCTAGAGGCAGGAGCCATTGGGTTGTTCACTTCTAGGTTACTCTAGCTCATCATACTTGCCCCCTGGTCTTTTTGTGTCTTTGCCTCTTCATCTGTTGTATGAAAAGGTGGCAAGACACGAATAAACTCTGAACTGAGATCAAATGATCTAGGTTCTTATTCTAGGGGGAGCTTGAACTTTCAGGCTCAATTTCCTCATCTATAAAGTCTGGATTACAGTCTTAGTGAAGCCAACTTCACAGGGCTGATGCAAAACCGAGGCTGAATGTATTTTCTTTTCACTTAAAAACAGTTAAAAATGATTTTTACACCAGCATTATGTGTTAAGGTATTACATGCAAATGTCACAAGATAATATCCAGGTTGGGTACTGGTGAGGATCTCAGCTTGAAGCCAGACTAAGCAGGAAAGCCCATGAGACTTTTATCTCCAATTAACTACAACAAAGTTGGGGTGGGGGGGTGGGGGCAGAGCTGGAAGTGGATCTGTGGCTCAAGTGTTAGAGTACTAGTCTTAAAAAAAGCTCAGGATTAGCCAGGTGCTGGTGGCTCACACCTGTAATCCTAGCACTCAGGAGACTGAGATCCGAGGATCACCATTCAGAGCCAACCTGATAGACTCTTATCTCTAATAAACCACCAGAAATCCATAAGTGGTGCTGTGGCTCAAGTGGTAGAGTGCTAACTAGCCTTAAGTTGAAGAGCTCAGGGACAGTGCCCAGGCCCAGAGTTTAAGCCCCATGACCCACAAAAAAAAAAGCGCTCAGGGTCAATGCCCAGACTCCAGGACCAGCACACACACACACACACACACACACACACACACACACACACACACTCACTCACACATGGAGTATGCGATGAGAAGTAAGGCTTACCCCACTCACACCAATAGGCCCCCTACTGGGGTGTGCCCTAGTTCCCTTAGATGGATCCTCTTACATAGACTATTGAAACACAGGTTGGGGAAGCCTTCCCTTATAGTTTCCACATATGCAGGCACATAAGACTATGGGCCTTAATTTCTGATCAAGAAAGTAATCATTTTTCCTGTTTCTTTTAACATGAGTTTACATTCAGTTATAAGAAATAATAGAGATCCCATGTATCCTTCGCCTGGGTATCATTTTATATGACTGTAGTGCCACATTATGATTCAGAAGCTGACATTCATGCTACCCTTCCGCCCAGCTGGGATTTCACGTTTGCATATGCACTTTTCAGACCCAAAGAGTAGCATCTGGAGACTCCTCTGAACCTTGTGGAAACATTCTGAAAGCTGTCTTTCATTCTGCACCTGCCATGTGCCGGCACTCTTCTTATTTTGTGTACTTTTATGTGGTAAATCAGCTAATACATGTTGCAAAGCATTTGTGCAACACATAATCTAGTACATGTCATAAACTGTGCCTGCAGAAAACCATCCAGCCACTATGTTAGGAAGTGTTCTGTGAGGGCCCCTATTTTAGGAACCAGGGAACTGAGCTAACAGAGGTTAAGTCCCCTGCCTGCAGTTGCACTTTGGTCACACTATGTAAAGGGTGATTTTTGTGGGTGGGTGTGTTTGAAAGCTTCCCTGCCACAACTGGAAGCATACCTTTTTCTGTTTCTTTGAGCCTGGATGGAGAAAAAGTCCACCCTGGGCTGGCTCCTTATGCTTAGGTTTTTCCTTGTATTTTCCATCTCCCTTCTTTACCTGACACTTTTTCCCTCTCCTCTCAAACCCCCATGAACCTCAGGAATTCAGGCTAGGGATATCTTTCCTTTACTTTTTAAAAATTAATTTATAACCCTGCTTTGTTCCCTACAGGATAGAGAATGAGTTGAGCTGGAGAGGTTTCTCTGCTCTCAGAAGAGTCAGCTGGGATGCTGTGATGAATGATTTTTGATGGGATAAAGATGAACTGGGTGATGGAATGTTTCCCCTAATTTGTTAAAGCTGTGAGCAGATGCCAGTGTTACCTGAGCGCACAGCTGGGGCAGAGCCATAAGCTGGAGCCCATCTGTCCCCAGTCCAGGAGTGTGGCGCAGGGAAGCCCTGCCAAGGAGCTGGAGAGGGGCCTGGGAAAGGAACAGCTTGAGGCCTGGAGCCAAGGTCATCTGTGAGGCTACCCAGCCCCAGGACAGCAGAGAAGCTGAGTGAGGCCTGGGCCAGCGGCCAGAACTGGGAGAGGATCTCCCAGTCTGAGGTGTCCAGTTCCAGCCCCTGGCTTTCTTCTGCAGCACCACTCCTTCCCATTCTGGCCCACTCCACAACCTTCTCCTCATTTATCAGCACAGCGAAGGTGAGCCAGAACTTTCTTAAGTAATTATTCCTAAAAAGTTCTGGAACCCAAGGAGGAATGGCTTAAAGAAGAGAAAGAGGAGAGGGTAAAGGGGAGGAAAAAAAAAAAAAAGCAGGTCTTTTGGAGGAACCAAGATTTTTACATCTGTTTGTCATTAATACTTTTACTCTGTGTGTGTGTGTGTGTGTGTGTGTGTGTGTGTGTGTGTGTGTGTGTGTGCTGATACCAGGGTTTGAAACTCAGCACCTTGTTGCTCTTAGCTTTCTCACTAAAAGTTGGCTCTCTACCACTTAAGACACTTGATTGTTAATTGGAGATAAAAGTCTACGTGATTTTTTTTTTCTGCCCAGGTTGGTTGGTTTTTTTTGTTTGTTTGTTTGTGTTTTTTTTCCAATCCTGGGCTTGAGCTCAGGGCCTGAGCACTGTCCTTGGACTTTCTCAAGGCTAGAGCTCTACCACTTGAGCCTTAGCACCACTTCCAGCTTTTTTCTATGTATGTGGTACCGAGGAATCGAACCCAGGTCTTCGTGCATACTAAGCAAGCACTCTACCATTAGGCCAAAATCCCGGCCCCCCAGGTTGGTTTTTAACTGTAATCCTCAAATCTTAACCTCTTGAGTAGGTAGGCTTACAAGTGTGAGCCACTGGTACCTGACAATAAAGACTTTTTTTTTTGTCAGTTATGGGGCTTGAACTCTGGGCCTGGGCACTGTCCCTGAGCTCTTCAGCTCAAGGCTACTGCCCTACCCCTTGAGCCACAGCACCACTTCTGGTTTTCTAGTGGTTAATTAGAGATAAGAGTTTCACAGACTTTAGTGCCCAAGCTGGCTTTGAACCACGATCCTCAGTTCTCAGCATCCTGAGTAGCAAGGATTACAGATGTGAGCCACCTCACCTGGCTGGTAAAGATTTTTAAAGTGTCTTCATGAGCCAGTGAAATAAGAAAGCCAGGCATCAACTGGTTCTCCATTTTCCAGATGTGGACACTGAGATCCATAGACAGCCCTAGTGAGTGGTTGAGCTGGAGTTCTGCCTATCTGTCATTGGGTCTGTATCTTGAGCTTAAAAATCACTTTTCTGTAGCACTCTGACCCAGTGGATATGTCACTCTCAATGACTCCTTGAGTTCTGAGACCCTGTGGGTGGCCCTCTGGCTCTAAAGTCCACAAAGTTTTAGAAATGCCTGATCCAAAAAGAAAGAAAGAAAGAAAGAAAGAAAGAAAGAAAGAAAGAAAGAAAGAAAGAAAGAAAGAAAGAAAGAAATGACTGATCCTCAGTGACTGAGAATTCAGTGTCTGTCTCAGGACTTGAATTCAGGATCTAGGTGCTGTTCCTTGACTTTTTCACTCAAGGCTAGTGCTCTAGCACTTGACCCACAGCTCTGATTCCAGCTTATTTATTTATTCTTTTGTAGTTAATTGGAGATAAGAGTCTCATGGACTTTACTACCCAGGTTGGCTTTGAACCTTGATCCTCAGATCTCAGCTTCTTGAGTAGCTAGGATTACAACCATGAGCCACTGGCCCCTGATATTAAATCAGCATTAATAATTATTATTTAAAGCTTCTGAGCAGCCAGCTGCTGGATAAAAAGTGTTTGAGGAAGATGTGTGATCATATCACAGAGGCTAGAGGGGTTGTGAGGCAAAGGAATGGGGCAACTGGACTTTAGGAGACAAGGTGGATGGTCCAGGAACAGACCCATGGAAAGGTGAGATGTAGTATGAGTCATTGACTACAAGAGATAAGAAAGCAAACAGGACTCTGGGTGCCTGTGTGGTAAGGTGTGGTAAGATGTGGTGCTCCCTGTAAGAAAGAGCTCCTAGGATTTCACTTGAACAGAAGTAGGCTCCAAGGCTGGGAAGGAAGAGGTCAAGGAGAAATTTACAGCAGTTTATTTTTCAGATATTAATGGGCTTTTTTTTTTTTTTTTTTGGCCAGTCCTGGGCTTGGGCTCAGGGTCTGAGCACTGTCCTTGGGTTCTTTTTCTCAAGGCTAGAGCTCTACTACTTGAGCCTCAGCACCACTTCCCGCCTTTATTCTATGTATGTGGTACCAAGGAATCAAACCTGGGTCTTCGTGCATGCTAGGCAAGCACTCTACCACTAGGCCAAACTCCTGGCCCTGGCTTTGTTTTTTTGTTTTGTTTTGTTTTGTTTTTTATTTTTTTATTCTAGAATTTTGCAACACTTTATTCCATGAAACAAAATAAGTGTTCTGAGTTAGGTACCAGTGGCTCCTACCTGTCATCCCAGATCTCAAAAGAAGATCCAAGTTCTAAGCCAGGAAACTCTGCGAGACTGTTACTTCCATTTGAGCTACACCAGAAGTGGAGGTGTAGCTCAAGTGGTAGAGCATCAGGCTTAAGGGGAAAAGCTAAGGGACAGTTTCCAAGTCCTGAGTTTAAACCACAGTGCTAATACACACACACACACACACACACACACACACACACACACACACACACACACACGTTCTGATAGGCTGAGTCAAAAACATTTATTTTATAGACAAAGAATAGCTTAAGAAAAAAAGCAGAAACAACAAAAAACAGATTGGCCATTTTAGAGTTCTTCTTGTAGAGTGAAGACAGAAAGCTAGAACAATAGAAAACTAACTGTGGTTAACATTAGGTGACAGCAATACTTGCTTTTGGTGTCAGGATCTAGACAGAGGGAACTTTACTATTGTGCCAGTTGAAACTAGTCTGGAAAATTTGACTCTTCCCTCCTTTCCTGATTCTTTTTGCCAGTCCTGGGCCTTTAACTCAGGGCCTGGGCACTGTCCTTGGGCTGTCTCAAGGCTAGAGCTCTACCACTTGAGCCACAGCACCATTTCTGGCTTTTTCCTATGTATGTGGTACCGAGGAATTGAACCTGGGTTTTCGTGCATGCTAGGCAAGCACTCTACCACTAGGCTAAGTTTTGGAAACTTCAGCATGGCGGATTCTATTTTGATTATCAGTCCGGTCTGCTGGAGCCTAGTACAGAGCTTAATCAAAACAAGGACCTCCTGTAACGTTCATTTAACAGTGGAGTCAAACCTGTTTGCTGGGTTAGCTAGGAGCAGATACAGCACAGGGCTTGGGGGTGGACAAATATGAGGTTTGATCCCAACTTTTTATTCACTATCTCCTTGACCTAGGCCATTGACCCCACCTGTTTCCTCAACTATAAAATGGAGTTTTTCTGTATCTATTGCTAGAGCTACAATACATTTTAATACACTAACAAGAGGCAAATTCTCCCTGGACACTGGCCTACCCTAGGTAGGCCCCTCTACAGTCAACGTAGTCCTGGCACCCCATGATTCCTGAACCAGAGACTGCTTTGTGGGGTCCTGCCTACAAACCTAGTGTGTCTTATAATTTCTTTTCTCTTTTCTCAGGAACTACCTCTTCAGACTCAGCCTTGCCAATGTCTCCCTCCTTCAGGTACATTTGCTTTTCTTCCCTTCCTTTCCTGAAATTTTCTGTATTTGGAAGCTGGTGGGGTGGTGGGAAGGGTGGTAACCTGAGAAGAGATATTCAGAATTCAGCCCCTAGGATTGACATCTGCTCTTTCCTCTTTTATCAAAGTCTCTGTTGGAGAGACACTTGGAAGTGGGGGTGTGACCCACAGACACTTAGGGATGCTGCACAGTGTTATTGCATTATGCAGTGAGGCTACTGGTGTGAGAATGAGCACCAGATCAGAATGAACAACTGTCTCTGTTTGACTGTACAAATTTCACCTGTTCATGTTTGTCTATGAGATGCACAAATTTCTGAGTTAAAAGTGGGATTGTACTGAGAAAACTGGGACTGTTGTTCATTCTAAGTCCACAGGAGGCTCTCTGAGTTTAGGCCTCTCTGGAAAGGGTGTCCCTGGTTCTTTTCTTAGGTTGGCCTACGTGATTCTATTCTAATTCATTTCCAATGAACTGTGATTGATTTATTATCTGCTGCCAAGAAAGACTCCCCAAGCATAATTCCCTAAGTGCTCTGAGAGACTTTTAATGGGACTCCCTGATCCAGAACAGTTATCCCAGATTGAGAAACAGATGCCAAACCATCTCTTCAAAGAGGCTGCATATTCCAAAGGACAGTCATCTCTTCCTCAGTGACAGAAGAGCTTCACTTATTATATTTAAAATGCTTCATCTCCCATTGATAGAGCACTCACTGAGCACTAACTTGGGCATCAGAACTGAGCTTGGGGCTGGGGGTAAAGGAAGGACAGGCTCTCACCTCCAGGAAAAGTGATAAATGGTGCATACAATCTAATTAGAATTTGAGAGGTTATCAAGCACTGGACTGTCTGGCATTGAGTTTCACCACAGTGGGCAGTTAAGGAGGAGTGAGCTGGTGTGGCATTTTGGTCTCCATTTTTCCAACCATAGTCTACACTGTCAGGGGCCACTGCAACTCATGGATGGCTATTGGAGAGTGGTATAAAGTTATTTCTGTGGAAAGGGAGGCATCAGGATGACCGAGGGAAAGTTGTAAGAAAATACATTTATCCTTCAGTCCATACTTTTACCAGCCAATCTGCTTATCTGTCTGTCTAATCATCCTTTCAATAAACATTTAGGGAATATTCACTAAGAGCCAAATCTTTGGTATTAGGTTATGGTAGTAGACATTTTAGCTCTAAAAGTGAAGTTTATCCCTTGGCTTCAGGATCATATATAATTCCCTTTTCTAGAGGTTGGACCATGTGACATGTTCCTGGGGCCTAGACTGGAAATCCAGGGCAAGTTCCCAGAGGCAACATTCTTTGGCTTGCTGGTTTGGTCATTGCAAGTGGCCAGTAGCCAGTCCTGAACCTAGTTTCAAAGTGGAATCTATAGAAACCAAACCTAGACAAGGTTCAAAGTTAGGTTGGGGGGAGAGGAGGCAAGAGGTCAAGATGGGGGAGGGGGGTCTTCTCTTAGCACCAAGCATTTGATTTTTATTTGATTCCCAAACTCTGTCAATAAAGATCTTCTGGCAACATAAAGTAGCTGAGAATGCACAAAAATAATGGCAGTGCTGTGGGAGCCATGGCCTGGATGCAGAAGGAACCCCCTGGGCCCAGCAGGGTCTGCAATGGCTTCCCAGAGGAGCTGCCTTTGAACTGGAATTCAAAGGGTGTGTTTGCTGGTAGTGAAGGGGATAAGAGAGGTGTAAAATAGCACACAGCATTGAGGGTCAGGATCAAAGAGTGGCAGTGGAGTAAAGGTGGGAGATGAGGTCTGGAAGAGACAGAGAGGACTCCTGAGGTTCTTCATTGCTGAAATGAGGAGGGGGATTTATTCTGAAGAGCAGTGGGGATCCATTAGTGACTCGAGCAGGGAAGTGGCATAAACAGACTTGACTGATCATCTGGGTCGAGAAAGAGACGAAGGGTAGAGAAGCTAGTTAGGAGATTATTGAAGTTGTCCAGGCAAGTCCTGGGGAGAGATACAGGAAGGCATAGCCGTGGGGTGAAGATAGGAAGGGATCTTCAGGTAGCAGGTTACACAGGCCCACAACATCACACATCTTCAGGCATGCCATTTCTGTGTGAGGTGACCCTCAGTGTGAGTATAGGGTGAGTTGCAACCCTAAAGGAGAAATTATCAGTATTTGAACCACAGAAATGAAGCTGAGTTTCAGACTGGCAGAGCTGGATACTGTGAATTAGGATGGTAATGGTACTAGTCTGGCCACTGATAGCTATGGAACAGAATCATCAGGCTCTGAAAAACACTGCTGCCTCTTGGATTCTGGCTTCATTTCTCCTGGGTGTTTGGAGCAGAGGTTCAGCTTCAGGGCCATTTTCTGAAAAACAGCCTTAAAAGGAATAGGAACTGGGTTTACCACCTTCCCCAGGATGTCACTTAGGGACTTATCTCAAAGTTCAGCCTGGATTCTCCTAAGAGAAGCAAGAGAAAAAAGAAATAAACTTTGCATCCACATTCCTACTCATAGAAAGGGCTTACTAGCTGGCCACAAAGGGAAGAAAACAAACAAGAGGTTGGAACAGGCCCTCCAATGCCCTCTCAACAAGACTGGAGACCCTGGCCTCTGATCCTCAGAGTGGTTACGTGTGTCTGCTCTCTGGCCTGGAGAGAAAACTATAGCTTATGATTTTTGACCACAAAAGTGTCATGTCAGTAAGGATCCTTCCATTGCCTTCACTGGGGAAGCCCCTGCTCTAAGCTTTCAGTCCAGTTATAAGCAACTGACAAGCAACCAAGGACTGCCCTGACAAGGGTAAGGATACACATGGGTTTTAAGGTTTCATTAGAGAGCCAATTGAGCCCTCTACTTGGTTCCCAGGGTATGACTGAAGCAAACTTAAAACCCTATGCTTTATTGATAGTTTAAATAATTAACATTCCTTAAAGTAAAATCTAAATGCAAATAGTTTATGCAAACTGGTATCCATTAAAGGGATTCTAAGTACCTGACCTCTATTAAACAATTGATGTAATCTGCTATTCCTTAAGGAAAATTGAAATCATGAGAAGGAGGGGCAGCGTGAAACAGCAGCAGTATGTGTTAAGGTGGAGGAGGGATTGGAGATGTGGGGGATGAGTAGGAGAATTAAATCAGCTTAAATCAGCTCACTTGTGATGTTGTTACCAGAGTAACCCAATCAATTGGTCTTGGGAAATTTTGAAATGGAGGCTAATGATCAGTGACATTGTGTCAGGGGGTGAGAGGCCAACATGATGAGCTATCTTGGATCTGGCAATTAGGAGCTCATAAGTAATCTTTGTCAGAGTAGCTCTATGGGATGATGTGGATGTAGGGCAATTGCAACAAACTGATGACCTCAGGATGCCATGATGGGTTTTGTTGGGACCCAGGTAGTCATTGAGGTGATTCTTGAGTTCTCTTCCAGCTTATCTCTCATTCTCTAAGACTTGTTGGGAGTTTAAACTCTGCTGAATGGTGAACTCAGTGCTCAGATGTGCTGGTTGGGAGTATGGCCCAGTAGTAGAGTACTCGCCTAGCATGCACAAAGTCCTGGGTTCGATTCCTTGGTACCACATACACAGATAAAGCCAGAAGTGGTGCTGTGACTCAAGTGGTAAAGTTCTAGTCTTAGTTCAAGCCCTAGGACTGGCAAAAAAAAAAAAGTACAGTGAGAAATTTTAACAGACACATACCCATACGCAGCATGAAACAGGAGACATCAGTGGAGAAGAGATTCAGTGCCTTCTTGGAAACAGAAAATAGGTGAAGGGATCATCCTGACTTAGTAGAGCAGAATGCCTTACAGAAGCCAGCTGAAGCCTAAGATGGGCTCAGAAATTAGAGTGTGGGATATTGTGGAATTGTGCATTTGCTGGCCCAGCTATTTGCTGGAGTTAGCCATTTCTTCAAGAAGCCCTGGTTCCTTTCAGTGGGAAAGAGTCAATGACTTATGTTTAAATATGTATGAATAGTCAGTAATCATCAGACATTTGAGGAAAGAAATAAAAGTGAAGACCAATAAGCAAATGAAGAAATGAAAGAAGCTATAAGAAACAGATAATGTAAGCAATATAAGAAAATGTTTTAAAATTGAACTACAAATATTAGTATCTCCTAGAATGTGAAAGCATTTTGTCTATAACCAATTAATTTAAAATAGGAAAATTGAAAATGCAACCGGAAAAATAATTGAATTATAGAATTAAAAGGTTGAGTTGAAGAAAAAAATGTACTAGAAATTAAAACAGAAGTAGGAAATGAAAAATAAGAGAGAATGAACAGAAAACTAGAAGATTGACACACAAATGCCTACAGTGAATTGGATTTGTGAAAGTTACACATGCGCATGTGAGTGTGCGTGCACACACACACACACACACACACACACACAAACAGAGAGAAAGGCAAACCGGTGGAAAAAAAATTAAGGATGAAATAGCATAAGAAAATTTGCCAAAATGAATCTTCAAATTGAAAAGGCTAACTTAATTCTCAAAAGATAATAAACAGCAGTGTAAAGTTCAGTTCATAAACAGAAGATCCTAAAAGACTTCCAGAAACTTAAAAACAAAATCAAGCAACAACAAAAAAACTGCTACAGGGGCCAGGAGTTTGGGCTAGTGGTAGAGTGTTTGCCTAGCATGCACAAAGCCAGAAATGGTGCTGAGGCTCAAGTGGTAGAGCTCTAGCCTTGAGAAAAAGAACCCAAGGACAGTGCCCTGAGCCCATGCCCAGGACTGGCAAAAAAAAAAAAAGCTGCTATAAAATATGTATCATATGAGAATTCTTCAGAGCAACCATAGAAGAAAACCATAGATGAATAAATGCTCTCAAAATTCTAAGTAAAAGCCAGGTGCCAGTGGCTCATGCCCGTAGCTACTCAGGAGGCTAAGATCTGAGGATGAAGATTCAAAGCCAGTCCTGGCAGGAAAGTCCAATATTCTTATTTCCAATGAGGCACCAAAAGAGGTGATGGTGGAGCCATACCTCAAGTGGCAGAGCATTAGCTTTGAGCAAAAAAGCTCAGGGACAGTACCGAGGCCCTATGTTCTCTGGTTGAGAAATCTAAATGCCATAATGAGACCAGAGACTAGCATGTCATAGCATCACTGCCTGGTACTATGTCCTCTGGTCTAGTCTTGCTGCTCATTGTCCTCCCAGGTTGTATGGAAAGCATAGCCAGGAAGCAGACCCATTGCAGTTGTAAAGACATTGGCAGATCTGGACAGTGATTCAGTTTTTGGACTGACTATCCTACTGTAACTTCTAGCCTTGGGAACTAATAGGAAGTATTGGGAAGACAGCAAGGCCATCCTGCTATCTAGAATTTTGAAATGAAAGTAATTTGGTAGAGAAAGGAAGAAATCAGTATCTGGATGTCTTTTGTGAGGGGAATTGTCCAACTACTTCCCTGATTTCTAGGTAGCCATATTGAGAGCCATACTGAGAGCCACAAGAAGATGCTTTCCCATATGCAGCAAAGGATTAGAGCAAGGATGGGCTGAACTCCAGAGAACCAAGTGATACAGGTGATACAGGACATGAATTAGTTCAATCCCAATTACCTCTGATGGAGGGACTTCTAAGACACAAATATTTGGCGCTAGGTTATGAAATGAGCAAAGGGACTATACCATGCTGCATTGTTGTTCCTTCTTTTTTCACCACCTAAATTCTGGGATCTGATACCTCCAATGCTGGTCATGAAAGTCTGCAGCAGTGGCCTGGGAGTAATCTCTCCTGATTGCTCTTTGAAGTAAATGTGTGATAGAGGTCATGGTCATACACAGTCTAGTAGAGTTGTGCAGCACCCAGGTAGAGTTGGTCCCTAGCCGTCCCTTATGTGGGTGAGGCTGGATAGGGAAGGGGCTGCAGGTACAACTGTCATTGAACCTTCACCCATTCTGCCTGCATCACAAGATTATGGCCACGCCTCCTAATTTTTCCATGCTGCAGCCTAACCAATAGGAATTAAGAACCAAGGCCACACCCACATTCCATGCTGCTTAGTAGCACTGGTATTCTCTATTGGTTTATACCACTCCCAGCAGTTGAGAGAGGTAGAGTTGATCCATGGTGATTAAAGAGAATCAAGGTGATTTAGGAGAGATAGTAAGAAGTAGTCAGAGTTAGTGGTGATTGTGAGAACAGAGGTAGTTTCAGAGCCTAGGTATGTGCCTCCTCCCTACCTTCCCTGTCCCAGTGATAGGATGTCTGAGCAAACAAGATTTAAAAAAGAAAGAAAGAAAATTAGCTAAGGAAAGAAACTACTGCAAGAATACCTAAGCAGAACTGTCCTGGAGTACCACTGCAGACTCCAAGAAAAAACATTAAAAAGGCAGGTAACCCCAAGACAAACACTGCTGCAGACTATAATTCAACTGAGGATGCGACCAAAGACTACGCAGACAATGAGCCTCCCTGTCCACTGGGTACAGTCAGAGCTGCCAGGATCTAGAGTGGCAAAGGTCCCAATAACACTGAGGACCTGGAAGGGTGCTACCAACATCTAGTGCTTGCCCTGGGCTCCAGCAGAATACAAAACCAACAGCTGTGGAGTGAGATTGAACAACTGAAGCAGGAAAAGAAAGACCTGCAGGAGCAATAGGAAAAAGAGAATGAGAAGATGGCCTGTGTGCAGGAAATACTGAAAACCAAGCTGGAGCTCCGCAAGCTATCAATACAGATGTTGGCTTCAGAAAAATTCAATTTACAATCTTCCTGGCTCACATGCAGCAGGTGGCCAATGAAAGAGAACTGGAGCACCAAGGTCTTGAAAGCTGCCTGCCGGCTTCACAGCAATGGGTCGCAGAGCCAGAGATGACACTGTCTGCCGTCTCCACCATGCAGAATGAGACCAACAAGAGCAACCTACAACTCAGGAAAGGCCTGAATATCATGAAGCTGCAGCTCCAGGAAAAGGCCAGAAGCTATGATGAACCTGAGGATGAGAACACCGGGAGGCTGGAAGAACTTCTGACACAGAAGGCTCCCTGACAATCAAAATTTGCAGGTTGCGACAAGCATTAGTGGAGTGGACTGAGTTGGAAAGACAACTAGACAATATGAAAGAGTTGGTGACATTACAGTTGGAGAGAGACAACTCTGTGGAGGACCTGAGGGTGGAGAGCTCCAGGTGGCAAGAGAAGGTCCAGCGGCTCTTAGAGCAGATGAGCCAACTGAGAGAAGAGAAAGAGCAAGGGACGAGGCAGGTGCTGGAGCTAGAGAGCAAGCAGGTGGAACTGAGAAAGCAGCTGGCAGAGCTGCAACCTCCACAGATCCCTGCAGGGCCACCTCGGGTTAAATGAGCAGCAGCTGCAGGTCCAGGCCTTCTAGTTGCAGGAGCAACTTCATATCTAGGTACAGGAAAACCAGAGACTCAGTCTCCAGAACCTGGAGCAGCAGCAGTGGCTGTGGAGAAGGCTGAGGAATGAGATCAGCAGGAGCTTAGAACCATCTGTGAACAGCGTGTCTCCTTCAGCCAGCAGCTGACCTCAGGGAGGGAGGCCTTACAGCAGCACCTACCAAGGCAGACCCAGTGCTGGAGCAGCTGAAACAGGAGTAAGTGCAGAGTGAATTGGGGGCCCAGATGGAGAGTGAAAAGTCACAGGACACTCTGAAGTGCCTGGAGGCAACAAGACAGGAGAATGAGCAGCTGTGTACCCAGCCAAGCTTCCTGGTGTTCCCTGAGCAAAGAAGAAAAGAAGGGTGAGGAGGCAACCCCTCCCCCAGCACGTGACTGTCCCAGAGGACATAAACAACCCACAAACCATCTTTATCTAGAAGCACTATCCATTGCTGAATCAAAGAAAGTGAAGCTCAGCCGGCAACTGCAGGAGTAGCAGGCCCGCTGGGGGTGCCTGAGAAGCCTGGCAGACAGCCCAGTACCAGAGAAAGCTGGAGCACCAGGCCCTTTCCTCTGAGAGCTGGATCTATGGTCTGTTTGGGAAGAGGAAGCAGGACATACAGGTGCCCAACAAGAAGCTGCAAATCTGCTTCACTGATAACCTGCCCGACATGGTGGACTACCCAGAGGCAAGTGGATAACCTCCAACTTTGATGCAGCCAGTTGTCAGAACACATGACTGCCACTGAAGAGAACATTGTTTCCTATCAAGAACAGATGGAAGTCCTGGATAAACTGTGTCTGCCAGCTGTCCCTGGAGAAGAGGGAGAAGAATTTGCTGCAGGAGCTGCTACTGCGCCTTGCAGGTGAAGGCACAGAGTCCCAGGACAAGATGCTGGCAGCTACCGACACCCCTGCTGCTGAGGTCCCCTCAGACCTTTGTGGCCCCATGAAAATGGAAGTTATGGAATAACAGCACTATTTTGAAGACAGGCAACTCAAAGAAAACTTGAAACCTGTCCATGGAGAGGCTGGGGTGTCTGGACCCCAGTAGAACCCCACTACAGAGCCTGCTGTGTCACTGCTGCCAGATATCCAGCCCCACCAAGAGCTTGTAGGCTTGGGCAGGGAGTCCTGCCTCCCTTTCTTCTACAAGACTGATACAAACAATGCATTTAGGATTATAAGTATCTAAAAACCAAGGCTACAATCTTCTAAAATATACTTTCACCTTGACACCTGCTTGCCATTCTCTCAGGCCTAATTATTGTAGAGTGGTGAGTGGAAAGAGCTAAACTTTAGGCCACAGAGGGCAGAGGCTGCTGGGAGGTGGCTCAAATCCTAGGGACATCCCATAACCCATTGGTTGCCAGGGAAGGGGCCCAAGTGAGGATTAATACAGATTCAGTTCTTTAAAAAGGAAGGTGGAGAGCATAGTTTTATATGACTTAGTTTTATATTACTATTTTTAATAATGATAATTATGTTATACATAATTTAATAATATAGTAATGTCTTAATTTCATGACATTACATTATCTTAATCTTATATAAAACTTTATATTACTATATTATCTGCACTATATTCATCATTTCATGTTATATGTTAGTATAGTCATGGTAAAATCCACTGCATTTGTGGGAATGTGCTGAACTCTATGCCAGCAATAGTAAATTTTGAATGCTAAAATGCCACAATGGCATACTGAGATGAAAAAATAATAAAAACTGTAGAACGCAAAAAAGGTTCTTAGTGTTGAATGTTTGGAAAAAAGAAAAAAGAAAAATGAATAGGACAATTAGAGATGTGCTGCAATTGCAAAATGGGGTACAGAATTGCAATCCCCAAAGAATATAGAATTCCAGATCTATAGAATATCATGTATCATAATATTATTCCAGTGAAACATACTGCAATAATATATGTTCTTGAATAAAATTAAAAAATTAAAAATCTAAGTAAAGATTACTTTCAACCTATAATTCTATACCAAAATGATCAAATAGAGAAAATTAGCTATGTAATAAAAAATTGATCCATCTGGAAGCCAGTGGCTCACACCTGTAATCCTAACTACTCAGGAGGCTTAGATCTGAGGATTATGGTTCAAAGCCATCCAAGTTAGTAAAGCCTTTTAGACTATTATCTCCAGTTAACACCAAGAAGTCAGAAATGGGGGCTATAGCTCAAGTGGTAGAGTATCAGCCTTGAGCAAAAAAGCTAAGGGACAATGTCCTGGCCCTGAGTTTAAACACACAAATTGATTTACTATGCTCACTTTCATAGGAAGATACTAGAAATGTACTCTGCTAAAATTAGCCAGAAAATCAAGAAAGATGGAAAATAGAAGGTAAGTCCTAGTTAATAGGCAACAGAAGGCACCAAGAGCATCTGGTCCACTGACACAGAAGGATGGTGGTTGGTGGATGAGGATACAAATAAAAATAGGTAATTTGAATTATTCATGTATATAATTAGAAGATGACATTGAATGGATTTGTATGAGCTTTATGAAATTTGGAATCAGTGATGGGTACACACAAAACACACAAATGAAAAAAATAAGCACGACAATTATTTAGTACCAAGAAAATAGAAAGTTGTCCAAGAAAGGGAATTTCATCAGATTATATGAGTTTTGATTCTCAGATGACTATTTGCATATTTTTTTTTATTTTTGCCAGCCCCTGGGGCTTGAACTCAGGGCCTGAACACTATCCTTGAACCTCTTTGTGCTCAAGGCTAGCTCTCTACCACCTGAGTCACAGCACCACTTCCCGCTTTTTCTGAGTAGTTTATTGTAGGTAAGAATCTCACAGACTTTCCTGCCCCCCCTCCCCCTGGTGACTTCTAATGGTGGTCTTCATAGCTCAGCCTCTTGAGTAGCTAGGATTATAGGTGTGAGCCGCCACCTCCTTGCTTCATTTACACAGTTTAATGAATCTGAAACTAGATAATTTACCACTGAAAACATCTTTTAGTCACCACTGGCCTAACTTTGGCCCTGATGAAGTTGTCATGGTTTGGGCAGGTGTGACACTGGATAAAAGCAACTCCTTGACCTTTTAGTTACTGTAGCATCAGATAAAGAAGGAACAATAATTTTAGTCAGAACACCTTCTGTGGTAATAGTCAGGTAAGATCAAAGTGCTTGTATCCAAACATGAAGAATGGGATCATTGGCTTGGAAGAAAGTCCTGAAGACTAGAGTGGCTCCCTCTTTAAGAATCCTGGAAGTGGTGCTGTGGCTCAAGGGGTAGGGCAGTAGCCTTGAGCTGAAGAGTTCAGTGACAGCACCCAGACCCAGAGTTCCAGCCCCATGACTGACCAAAAAAAAAAAAAACAAACCGGGCTGGGAGTTTGGCCTAGTGGTAGAGTGCTTGCCTACCATGCACGAAGACCTGGGTTCCATTCCTTGGTACCACATGAATAGAAAAAAGCTGGAAGTGGTGCTGAGGCTCAAGTGGTAGAGCTCTAACCTTGAGAAAGTCCAAGGACAGTGCTCAGGCCTTAAGCCCAGGACTGGCAAAAAAAAAAAAAATTCTTCCCCACCCCACCCACTCTCCTACCCCCCCCCCACAAAAAAAAAAGAAAGAAAAGAACAGAATCTTGCCTGCCAGGTGCTGGTAACTCAGATTTGTTACCTATCAAGAAGGCTGAGATCTGAGGATTACTGCTTGAAGCCAGCCTGGGCAAGGAAGTCCATGAGACTCATATCTTCAGTAAACTACTAAAAATGCTGCAAATGGGGTTGTAGCTCAAGTAGTAGAGAGCTTGCTTTGAGCCAAAGAAGCTCAGGGACAATGTCCAGACCTTGAATTCAAACTGGCACCCAAAAAGGGGTGGTCGGGTGGGGGGGAATCCTGCCTGTCTGACTCTTGGGAAGTTAAAAAAAGATATTCTAAAAAACAAACAAGCCCAAAAGCAGGCACCAACCACTCTGAATTGGAAAGCGCTTCTGAGGTGACGAACACTGAATTTAAAGAAGGTTAAAGATACTTAATTTTGCTTACCTTTTTTTTAATGTACAAGATCTACATGTCATAAAAATATGTCCACACAAGAGCACTTTTAATAACTTTACATAAAAATACATAGATAAGAAAAGTATTTAACAAAATCTTTTGTTTCTTTGTGGCTCATATTGCAACTTGATGGTAACTTACATTCAGTGAAATCTGGGGTACTGGTTGGTAGCAGAGAACAAGTTTTGCATATTTACAATCATGTAGACACTGATATTAACTTTAGTTTAGAACTATGAGATTAGTATAATGGGAAGACAGGAAAAAGGGAAATGTGAGTGTACTTTAGATTGGTTGAATGAAGAAAGGCACATGGGAAAAATCTTCATCTTTCTGAGTCAGAAGATGAGGTCTGAGATGTGTACCTACTTTTGAGACACTAGATTAAAAGGAAGCAGTGAACACTGTTCAAAGAGTAAGTAGTTGTCCTAAAGAAAGGAGTTAGGTACTGGAAAGAATAGATTTCTAGGTTTTTTGGTTTTGTTTTTTCATAGATTTTGAAAAACTCTGCATCATTACCATGACAAAAATAATTTTTCAAATCAAATGAGTCCCAAAAGCCCATTCTGTGCTGTTATCATTATAAATACCCATACCCTTTGGGGGCCATATGGTGTTAATTGTAGTTCAGAGAATCTGTTCTCTCTGACAGGCTGCAAGATGCTGCAGAGTGCTTGTGTCGGTGGTCTAGGTTTGCCTCCAAGGGTTGTTGCTTACTAGCCCAGTAACCTTGGGTAAATTGCTTAGTCTCTTTGGGCTTAGATTTCTTAATTTTATTTGCTTATTTATTCATGTGTGTGTATGTATGTATGTATGTATGTATGTATGTATGTATGTATGTATGTATGTAGTGCCAATCCTGGGTCTTGAACTCAGGGTTTGGGCTCTGGGCTCTGTCCCTGAGCTTTTTTTTTTTTTCTTAGCCTGCACTCTATCACTTGAGCTATAGCTCTACTTCTGGCTTTTTGGTGGCTAACTGAAGATAACCAATTCATTAGTCTAACCAATTAAAATAGCCTGGTTAGGCTAACTTAGAACTGAGATTCTCAGATTTCAACTACCCGAGTAGCTTGGATTATAGGCATGAGACACCAATGACAAGCAATCAATTTTATTTTCGTGTGTGTGTGTGTGTGTGTGTGTGTGTGTGTGTGTGTGTGTGTGTGTGTGTGTGTATTCAGGGCCTGGGTGCTGTTCTTTAGGGGTTTTTTGTTTGTTTGTTTTTTGCCAGTCCTGGGCTTAAGCTCAGGGCCTGAGCACTGTCCTTGGATTTTTCTCAAGGCTAGAGCTCTACCACTTGAGCCTTAGCACCACTTCCAGCTTTTTCTAAATATGTGGTACCAAGGAATCGAACCTGGGTCTTTGTGCATGCTAGGCAAGCACTCTACCACTAGGCCAAATTCCCAGCCCCATAGGTTTTTTTTTTTTTTTAGCTCAGGGTTAGCACTCCAGCACTTGAACCACAGCTCCACATCTGACTTTTCGGTGGTTAATTGGAGGTAAGATCTCACGGACTTTTCTGCTAGCTGTCTTCAAACCAGAGCTCACTCTTCTAAGTAGCTAGGATTGCAGGGAAGAGGGAGTGGTGGTCTGCTGATTCCTCATCTTTATACTGAGAGGAAGGCTGTCTGTTTTACTGGCTGTTTCAAAGATTAAAGATAGAAGTTGTCATGCCGTCCTATTCTTGTGCTCCACATGATTTTTTACAGCATGCAACCTGCCACTCCCAAGGGATTCCTATCCCTTATAAAACAGTTGCCCTGGGGCCGGGAGTTTGGCCTAGTGGTTAAAGTGCTTGCCTAGCATGCATGAAGACCCGGGTTCGATTCCTTGGTACCACATACATAGAAAAAAGCCAGAAGTGGCTCAAGTGGTAGAGCTCTAGCCTTGAGAAAGTCCAAGGACATTGCTCAGGCCCTGAGCTCAAGCCTAGGACTGGCCAAAAAAAAAACAAAAAACAGTTGCCCTTCCATGTGTCAGGGACCTGTGCTCAGGGATCCCATGGCCTGGAAGAGTCTTGCAGCCAGCCACTATCTGGAGGCTGGGGATGAGAAAGGACAGAGTATGTGTGTCATTGCTCTTGGCCACCCCCAAAGGTTATGAGGATTCTTAAGATTCCCTCTGGTTAGTATGACACTGCTCACTCATTTCTGAGCAGTTCTGAGACATTTCTGTCCAGATAAAATCTGCCAGATGCCATAGGTCATCTTCCTTTCTCTAAGGCTGAGGAGAAGCAGGGCCATGAGCCCCAAGCTAGCAGGGCAGGATGAACCCATCCACTCAAGGGAGGTCTGACCAAAGCTATTCTGCAGCTCCTGAACCCAGAGTCTGCAGGGGTCAGCTTCCCTCTACCCCTGTGCTAGCAGCATCTGCACCGCTGGGAGCAGCTTTTTAGAAATTCAAAACAGGTGTGTTTTTGTCTGTGGGGATGGGAGAGCTGCTTGTTCCAGGCCTCATTTCCCACAAAAGGTTAAAGGCCCACAGTTATGTATATTACCCGGACATATAGAAAAAGCCACAGCAGAGCAGTGGACATTGCTTCCTTCTGAGCTACTCAGAAGATTAGAATATAGATCGAAGGGATAGGAAACCGGCATGGCAAACAGCTGTCTCCTAATGCCCTGGGCCCGGGAATCTGCATCCCAAACACTCGACACCTACAGCCTCAGATACTACAAGGGAAGCAGAGATGGCATGGGGCAGGGAAGCTACTGAGGGAAAGGGAAGTCCTCACCTCTAGGGTGAATGGAGAATAAAATCATATAGCCTTTGCCCCCTGCTCTCCCATGAACTTGTATGCTGGCCACTCATGCCTAGTTTCCTCAGAGATTAAGAGGAGGAGAAAAACACTTGGCAGTGTTGTAATGGGAAGATTAAATCTCCCATTTTCATTTTTTCTTTTGTGGCAGTTTTGAGGTTTGAACTCAGGGCCTCACACTAGCTAGGCTGGTGAGATATCACTGAGCCATGCCTCCAGACCTGTTTCTACTGGTTATTTTAGAATAAGGTCTCACTTCCTGCACAGGTATATGCCTAAGTATCTGCCTACTTGAGGCTTCCCACTACCATGGGGGTCAGAGGCCAGCACCATGGCATGCAGCTTCTCTGTATGGAGATGGAATGTTGAGCACGTTTCTGCCTAGGCTGGCCTGCATCCCTGATCCTCTCAATCTCATCTTCCCACATAGCTTAGATAACAGATAATACACAACAATGTGCCCCACTATGGGTTGAGATGGGGTCTTGTGGACATTTCTAAGCTGGTCTCAAACCACAGTCATTGGGGTCTCAGATTCCCAAATAGCTGGGGTTACAGACACAAACTACTGGGACCTGGCCAAAATCTCTTATGTCGAAGGTTTTCAAAAATATAGTCTTCGGAGACACCCTTCTCCAGCATGTACTCATTTGGGGGCATCTGACTTTAATGTCTGCACATTTCCTGCCCGCCCCACAATGGACCAGGGGTAGTATTAAAGGTCTTTCGTGGCCACCTGCAGCTCTCTAGAATAGCCATGTGGGGTGATAGAGCTTGTGTGAGAGTTGGTACTTGGGGTCTTTGGCCCCAAGCAGACAGACCAAAGCACTGGACCGAAAGAGCATCTTCTTGATAAAGTCTCTGGGGTGAAGCATCTGGCAAGCCTTCCTGGTTCTCTGATATAGTCAGCAGAAACCATACCCTGCAGTCTTCGCTGGCCCTTTCCTAGCATCCTGTACACCCCAGGAGCCACCCACATCCTGTCTTAGAGGGAAATGGCAGGAAAAAGCTGTGTGATGTCTGTTTCTCCCACAGGCCACAGAATGGGCCTCCAATGAGGATACACGTCGGTCGTGCCAGAGCAAAGGGAAGACTGAGGTATGAGACCCTGGAGGTGCTGGTGCAGTCCGAATGAGGCTTGTGGGTGTGGGTTAGGGGAGTATGAGGTCACCTGCCTCAGTGGTGTGGCCTAGGTGAGCTGGGACTCCATGTACAGGTGAAGGAAGAACAGGGATACTGCCCCCAGAGATCTGAGAAGGGGTGTTGTAGGATATTTATTGGTGTGGATATCATGGTGCTATAGAGGAAAGACTCCAGCACTTTACCTACAGTTGTGTGTCTCTCTTTTCTTCCTCTTCAGGAAGAGTGTCAGAACTACGTGCGCGTGTTGATTGTTGCCGGACGGAAAGTGTTTATGTGTGGCACTAATGCCTTTTCCCCAATGTGCTCCAGCAGACAGGTCAGTAGGCAAATGGGCAGGTGAGCTGGAGGGGACACAAGAGGAGGTCTCTTGCCTGTTGGAGTGGGACTGACAAATGTGACTTAAAAAAAGAAAAACCCCTTGGTTATCTCATATTGTTACACTATCTCACTTTGTTATCTGATATATCGGATATAATTGTATTTGGTTATCTGAAATTGGATAGGGAACAGGGAAAAACAAGATGAGGGGTGGGGGAGGAGGGAAGGGAAATGGGGACCATGACATGTGAAAGGGTATCAATGTGTGGGAATTAAGGCACCATTTATCTGGCAAATATCATGTAACCCTTCTATTAATTACAATAAAAAATATATATAAAAAAAAAGGAAAAATTTCCATAAAGGATGCCAAGTTGACTTTGAATTTCAGGTGAACAGTAAATGGTATCTGTGTGTGTGTGTGTGTATGTGTGTGTGTGTGCTGTTTCTGGGGCTTTAACTAGGGGCTCACACTCTTGGTTGGCTTTTTTGGTCCAGATTGGTGCTCTGCCTAAAGTTATGCTTCCACTTCTGGCTTTCTGTTGGTTCATTAGGGCTAAGAGTCATTGCCATGGGGGCGAGAGCATAGCCTAGTGGTAGAGTGCACAACTAGCATGTACAAAGCCCTGCGTTCGAGTCTTCGGTACCACATACTCAGAAAAAGCTAGAAGTGGCGCTGTGGCTCAGGTAGCAGAGTGCTAGCCTTGAGCAAAAAGTGTCCAAGGTCGAAGTTCCCAGGCCCTAGGACTGGCAAAATAAAAAAAAGTCACAGATTTTCCTTTCTGGGGCTGGCTTCAAACCCTGATCCTCAGATCTCAGCCTTCTGAGTGAGATTTCAGGCATGAGCCACCAGTGTCCAGCCAGTAAATGTTATCTTAATATGTTCGGGATGCACTTTTTTTTTTTTTTAAAACAACACTATTCTTCACCTGGAATTTGAGATTTGGGGTCTTCTGTATTTTATTTTAACTTGGAGGGTCCATCTGTTGGTATAGGATTTCACCCTCCATGTTGGTGGCTCCCTCAGTGCACGAGCAATAGGGAGAGTACTGGGGGAGGGGGGGAGGAAGAGGACTACAGGAAACAAATCAGGGATGAAACAGCATTCTCTTCTCCCATCATCCCCAGGTGGGGAACCTCAGCCGGACCATCGAGAAGATCAATGGTGTGGCTCGCTGTCCTTATGACCCGAGACACAACTCCACAGCTGTCATCTCCTCCCAGGGGGAGCTTTATGCAGCCACAGTCATCGACTTCTCAGGTCGGGACCCTGCCATCTACCGTAGCCTGGGCAGTGGGCCACCACTCCGCACTGCCCAGTATAACTCCAAGTGGCTCAATGGTAAGTCGATACAGCCCAGGGTGGGGCTCCCTTCCTTCTGACGCCCTGACACTGTTCCTATGCATGGGGCTGAGGCTTGTTCAGTCAAGAAAGCAGGCAGGGTAGACAAGTATCTGGTGAAACAGAGCATGTTAGGTGAGTCCCAGGTGAAATCAGATGCCCAGAACATATGGAGGGCGAGATATTTGGGGAAAACAAGGTAGAGATTGGTTGAAAAAGTGGTTATGGAGAAGATTAGGGGAGCAGTGTTATGAATGCTCTGCCTCTCTTCCCCACACCCCTTTGGAGAACCCTTATCTCTTTACTACCTAACTTTGTGACCTTTTGAGTAAGTGTTAACCTCTCTGTGCTACGATGTTTTCATCTGTAATGTGGTGTCAATTCTAGTGCATACCTCATACATTGGAGTGAGGATTAAGTGAGGACTCAAATACTTATGATTGTATCTGGCACATAGTAATGCACATTAACTATTACTATTCCTGCACTGTGTAGTAGAGGTAGGAACAGGGTTGGAGCCCCTGGGCAGTCAAGCTGGGAGTGGTCAGGATGCACATTTGAGAACTCAGTCAAATTCTTCTGACTCACCTCTATTCTTCCCTGCTGGCCTGACACACACCTTGCTCCTCTTCTGCAACTTCATCTCAAGAGCCAAACTTCGTGGCAGCCTATGACATTGGGCTGTTTGCCTACTTCTTCTTGCGGGAGAATGCGGTAGAGCATGACTGTGGGCGCACTGTGTATTCTCGGGTGGCCCGAGTGTGCAAGAATGATGTGGGAGGCCGCTTCCTGCTGGAGGACACGTGGACTACTTTCATGAAGGCTCGGCTCAATTGTTCCCGCCCCGGCGAGGTCCCCTTCTACTACAACGAACTGCAGAGTGCCTTCCACCTGCCTGAGCAGGACCTCATCTATGGTGTCTTCACCACTAACGTGTAAGTCCTGGCCCTCTGTCTCTCCTTTCCTTTTCCTGACATGGCAGAGCTCCCCCGAGCTTAACCTTGGTGGGCTTGGGAATGCCCTTGACAGTGAGCCCTCAATCCTTCATGTCTGCAGTAGGGATTGTTGTGCCTCCTGTACGGGGCTACGGAAAGATTTGGGAGCTTACCATTCTGTAAACACTTGGGTTGCTGAGCAGGACAGGCTTGAGCCAGATGGATGGAAAGGAAGCAGAGCTGGATTATGGCTCTATTAACAGGAAATGTAATGACAGTAAAACAGCCTGCCTTGGATGAAAGGGTGGCATCCCTTTCACAGCAGCCCCTCTGAGAGGCTCAGGGATTCTGTGTGGTCCTGCCCAAACTCAGAACTTCACGACTCCTGAATGAAGCCAGCAGGATGTTTTGGCAATCCTGCCACCTCATCCCAGTTGACTGCCACGGAAAACAGAGGCTGGGATCTCCTTCGTGGAGATCTGAAGTTGAAGGGTAGGCCTGTTAGTGGGTTTCAGAGCAGGGAAGAGCAGCATACCACCACTTCTTGCCTTTCAGAAACAGCATTGCTGCTTCAGCTGTCTGCGCCTTCAACCTCAGTGCCATCTCCCAGGCTTTCAACGGCCCATTTCGTTACCAGGAGAATCCCAGGGCCACCTGGCTCCCCATCGCCAACCCCATCCCCAATTTCCAGGTATAGCTTCTCCTCCTCTGCTCCCACCCCCAGACTACCACCCACAAGCTGAGTCCCTACTGCTTGACACATGAATACCAGGCCTGGCCTGCTGTGCTAGGCCTATTTTTTGGGTCCTTGAGAGTGTGATAATCTCTCAGACTATGGGTGAGAAGAAGAGAGTAGGTGAGAGAGCTAATATGCCAGCTCTGACCTATCGATGAATATGACCCCACACTCTGGAAGGGTGGAGAGTTCAAACCTCAGTTCTATGCAGTATAGGGAACCAGGAGAGCACGACACGGCACGTTTGGCCAGAATTTAGCCCAGAGTTTTCTCACAGCATGTCCAGCAAGGGCACTGATGCCTAGAAGGTCTCCAGGTGCACTTGTAATCCGGAGCTGTGAAAGATCTTGGCTTTACAGTCCAGAGTCCTGACTTACATCCAGCCTGCCTCTGTGTGAATGTGGCAGGTGACCCAATCTCCTTGAGTCTCTTTTTCCTTATCTGCAACGAAGAATAATACTATATGGTAATACCTCATATACATGTGTGAAGATGACATGCCTAGAACATCATAGTACCCAGTAATAAGTGAATAATTACCTTACAGTTTTGGATTAGGAGACATAAGAACTTCGAGCTGGTTGGGATAAGGAGAAAGAAAACAGGTTGGCCCAATGTGAAGAAAGGCACTTAAGAAACACATAAAATCTAGGTATTGGTAGCTCACACCTATAATTCTAGCTATCCAGGAGGCTGATATCTGAGAACTGAAATTCAAAGCCAGCCTGGGCAGGAAAATTCATGGGACTCTTATCTCCAATTAACCAGCAAAAATGCTGGAATTGGAGGTATGGCTCAAGTGGTAGAGTGCCAATGTTGGGTGAAAAAGTCAAGTGAAAGCTGGAGACCCCAAATTCAAGCTCCAGTATCAGCACAAGACAGGAGAGGGGGGGGACAGGAGACACACAGAAAGAGAGAGAAACAGACACAAAGAGAGACAGACATAGAGAGCGGGGGAGCGAGGGAGGGAGGGAGGGAGGGAAAGGGAGGTTGAAAGGAGGAGGGAAGGAAGGAGGGAGGGAGGGAGGAATTACTGGAAATAGTCCAGACCTCTTGTCTTCTGCTGCTTTTTTCCCCAGCCTTGGCAGGTTCCCCTAGGTCCCTCGCCTATGTGCCACTTGCAAAGAAGGGGCATCCTTCCACGGAAGGGGACCAGGCAGGGATGTTGGGGCGGGTGTTGGAGAGTCAGCAGCCCCCCTCCAGGCCACCTGGGTCACCGTGAGCAAGCGGGTGGGTCGGCGCTGGGTGACCCAGCTCCCCTTCCCCGCAGTGCGGCACCCTGCCCGAGACCGGCCCCAACGAGAACCTCACGGAGCGCAGCCTGCAGGACGCGCAGCGCCTGTTCCTGATGAGCGAGGCCGTGCAGCCGGTGACCCCCGAGCCCTGCGTCACGCAGGACAGCGTGCGCTTCTCACACCTGGTCGTGGACCTGGTGCAGGCCAAGGACACGCTCTACCACGTGCTCTACATCGGCACGGGTGAGCCGGCCCGGCCCGACCTGGGCTGCAGGTGGGGAGGCGATTGCCGGGTGGGGCAGGGTGGGGCTTCGAGGTTCCGGGGCTTCAAGACCACCTTCTGTCCGCCCCCCCACCCTCCCCCGCCCCCTAGAGTCCGGCACTATCCTCAAGGCGCTGTCCACCACCAGCCGTCACCTCCGCGGCTGCTACCTGGAGGAGCTGCACGTGCTGCCGCCCGCGCGCCGTGAGCCCCTGCGCAGCCTGCGCATCCTGCACAGCGCGCGTGCGCTCTTCGTGGGGCTGAGCGACGGCGTCCTGCGCGTCCCGCTGGAGAGGTGCTCCGCCTACCGCAGCCAGGGGTAAGGTCCCCCTCCCCAGGGGCGGCGCCCAGCCCGATTGGCAGGTGGGTCCTGTCAGGGCCAATCACGGTGGCATCCCTGCCACAGACTCCAGTTGTGTGTCTTTGGACAAGTCATTTAACCTCTCAGAACCATGGGTTCCTCTTCATAGTCGATCTTACCCGCAGCACTTGCATTGCCTGAGGCGGCGGGGGCACGGGGTGGGGGGGAAGAATCACTTTAGCTTCATTGAGGCGTCTGGTTGGTTGATGGCAACCCCACATGGTTCAGCGCGTTCTAGCTTCTTTGATTTACTCTGCTCCTTCGGTTCCAGGAGAAGTTATTCTCTTTGAAACAGTAGCCCTTCCTTGTTGTCCAGGTGTGCGTTGAGACAGCTCTAAACTTGTCTCTTTTAGAAGCAAAGAAATCCAGGTGGTGAAGCCACGTGGAGGAGGTGCACTGGCCTCACATTGCTTCTGAGATCAAGAATCCATGCCACAGTGTCAAATGACATCATCAGTTTGGCATCAGTATTTACGAGTCAGGGGAACTAGAGCCAAGTGGAACTGTATTCCAGATTCCTAGACCTAAACGCTGCCCAGGCTGTATCCTCTCCTCAGTCATCAAAAGCTGGCACAGCCACAGCCATGTGGACTTCTGCAGCCTTCGCCACAGAGACTTCTGGCTGTGCCATCTGTCTGAGAGATCTGAGACAAATGGTATCCAGTATGCCAAAGGGCTGTTCTTCGGCCAGTGTGCTGGGAGCTGGGCAGCGAGGCGGGCTGGGTGGAGGCTGCATGGATGTGTCGGTGGTAGCTGGGGCAGGGCAGGACAGAGCGCAGGCACTTAAACTACCATCAGCCTGGACTCCTGGCTCCATCAATGAACCAATATTTACCACACCCAACTATATTCAGGACACTTTTTGCAGAGTTGTTGATGTAAAAGGAGGCAAGATGAACAAGCCATGATACTTACTCAGAGCTCTGGATGTCTGGTTAGGAGAGAAACCCTGTCTGTAGCTGCCATGTGGGGAAAGATCAAAGGATATAATGGAAGGACTCCTGTAATGGAATTAAGCATACCTTGGGATCCATCTCTATTCCATCATCCCCTAGCTGTATTATCTTGAGCAAGTTACTTAACCTTTTTGAGCTTCAGTTCTCTTAACAGGAAAATAGGGGCAAGCTGGTGGAACAAATGGTATTTAATTTATGTAGAGTTTGTAAGGAGTGAGGATAGTATTGTGACATGTCCAGTCTAGCAAATCATAAGCAGTAGCTGATGCCTTTATTCCCTTAAAAAAAAAACCCTCTCCAATCACACTGAGGAGCAGCCTAGCCTTTTGGGTTCTGTGGAGTCTCAGGATCTGTTACACTGAATGCAGATAGCACTGCCTGGCAATGAATCATGGGGCTAGTAGCTGCTGACAGCTTTTCTCTCATCTCTTGTGTTCTTCTTTAACATTTGTGTTGTTATTAAACATTTCACATATGCTTCATTCTCAAAGATGTTATAAATCCTGAAAGGCAAACCCAGTAGCCAGGATTATTCATATTCCACCAGGGAGCCTTATCCAGCTTGAGGTACAGAGTAGCCTGTTGCACAGGACTGAGCCTTTGGTTGACTAATTATTTGGCTTGGAAGAGGTTAGTACAGAAGAGGTCTGGAGAATAACTAGATATTTTTTTCATAACAAGGTCTTGCTATATACCAGGTTGACTTCTGTCATGCAGTCCATCTACCTCAGTCTCCTCACAGCTGGAATTACAGGTGTTTATTGTCATTCCTGGCATGGCATAGGAAATGGGTTTGGAAAAATAGATGGAGACCTGCTGAGAAGGCCAAAGGAGGAATTTGACCTTAATTGCATGACTTTGAGTCCTAAAGTGCTTGTGAAGCTGCAGAATGAAGTCTTGGGCTGCATGGAATGGTGTTTTACTAGGACCAGTTGGACAGCGGCTAGCAGTCATGACATGGGCAGATGGTTTCCAACACAGTTCTATAGAGGTGTGTCCAGTTCACTCCTACCATGGAGTAAGGTGTCATGAAGTTGGTTGTATTCTGATATTTCCACCCTTTCTTATTTCATGAGTTTGGAATAAGAACTTGGAATGGACAATGAAAACCTTGCAAAGTCACATTACTGCACGGTTAATAAAATGACACAGCAGGTATGTGCAGCCAATATTTATTGCAGAAGTCTAGAAGCCGACTGCCAATCACAACATATAAGAATTTGTCTGAGCTGGGTACAGTGGCTCACGCCTGTAATCCTAGAATAGGAGGCTGAGATTTGAGGATCAAAGCCAGCCCAGGCACAAAAGGACCTGAGACTCTTATCTCCAATGAACCTCTAGAAAAAATGGGAAGTGGGGCTTTGCTCAAAGGTAGGGTGGTAGCCTTGAGCTGAAGAGCTCAGGGACACCCCCCCCCAGGCCCAGGGGGGGGCAGTAGCCTTGAGCTGAAGAGCTCAGACAGTGCCCAGGCCAAGTTCAAGCCCCATGACCCACAAAAAAAAAAAAAAAATTTGTCTGGCCGGGAGTGTTGCCTAGTGGTAGCATTTTTGCCTAGCATGTATGAAGCCCTGCATTCAATTCCCCAGAACCACATACACAGAAAAAGCCAGAAGTGGTGCTGTGGCTCAAATGGCAGAGTGCTAGCCTTGAGCAAAAAGTGTTCAAGGACAGTGCCCAGGCCCTGAGTTCAAGCCCCACGACTGGTCAGAAAAGAAAAAAAAAAAAGAATTTGTACTAGCATGAGGTGTGCCATTGGTGTATTACTGTGTCCTGAGACATTTCATACCTATGTCTTCCATCTCTCCAAAGCTTGTATGAGAAGGAGAGTAGATAAGCAGAGGGGAACCACTGGACTTCAAGGAGTTATTTTCAATGGCCTTCTTCCACTCAGACAAATCTCAGCACTACAGGGCACAGCCAAGACTCCAGTCTGACCTGAGAAGAGCAGTGCACACATAGGGAAGAGCCAAGGGAATTGGGTTCCATGAAGCAGATGCTCAGTGCATGGATCATCGTCTTTCTCTGTCCCTCAGGATGGTCCTGTACATCAGCTCATTCACAGATCCTCTTGCCTTCCCTGAAAGAGCAGAAAAGCCCATGCTCATTTGGCGTCTCCTCTCAACCAAACCCTTGTACTTCCTCAGTGTTAAGTAACAGCCATTTTCTCTCAAGCCCCAAGATGGCCTTTCCATACTGAATAGCTCTCATTGTGAGAGGGACGCTTCAGAGAGCTGGAATCTGCCCACTCACTCACTTCTCTCGGTGCATCTCCATTCCACGTGCAAGCTCATGTAATAAACCTGCTCACTTTTGTGAGACAATACAGAAAAAAGAAAAGAAAAAAAAGTGGTGATATTATTGGCCTGTTGGCTCCTTTTATGAAAAGAACTCTAAATTGCCTCAGGTTTCTGCAATCAAAAGTGAACTGTAACTCTCTTCAACCTGGGGCTTTCATTTTCTTAAGCTCGTCTACCTGTACCATTAGCTTTGACTCACTCTTTGGCAGATTAGGGGGTGATGCACTTGAGTTAGGGTGACAGTGACCCTCTTTAGTTCGTCTCAGCAAGAAAGCATAAGGAGTCTCAAAGGCACCTTAGGCTGACAGGGACAGAGCCGGGCAGGAGAATCTGATCTCCCCTTCCTTCTTTGGGACTTAAACGACACTCATGAGAGTGCATGAAAGGGGAGTTTGGAGACAGCCTCCACTCTGAAATTTTCTTCCTTCTTTTCCTGTTCTCTCACAGATTAGAAAAACAAGGCACTTTGTCACTTGGCTTTGGATCCTCTGAAGTCATGGAAGGGTGAGGGTGGGCACTATTTAAAGATTTTAGTACCTGGGCCTCTTCTAGTCTCCAAGGGCCCAGAGATAGGGAAGCTTTTTGTGCCCAGGAGATTCTGATTTGCAGTGAAGACTGGGAACAGCTGCTCTAGAACTGGTGAGGCCATGAGGAGGAAGTAGCACAAAACATCCTGGCTTCCTCCAGAATCTTCTTTCCTTCTACAAGCAAATGCAAATTTTCTGTCTTTAACTATTTTCTTTGCTGGCCAACACTTGTTTCTGATAGATGGAATCGTATCTTTTCTTATTATCCGTTAGAAGTCATAGATAATTCTTTCTTGCCTAGTTAATTTGTTGATGAATACTGTATGAGTTACCTCTTGACTTTGATGTCCCTTTCTGGAGGTTGGGGTGAAGTAAATGCAGGTATGGGCTTTGGTTTCTGCTCAGTTGAAGCATGGGGGGGGTGGGGAATTAGCAAGATTTTTCCTCAAAAACATGCTATGCATGTGGTCCCAGCTATGCAGGAGGCAGAGGCAGGGGTTATGATTTGAGGCCAACCTTGGCAAAGTTAGCTCAGTGAAAAACAAACTAAAAGCAAAAAGAAATGTGTGGGGGAACAAGAGGTAGAGCCAAGCTTCAGGTCCAGGTGTACTGGGGAAGAGACAAAAGATCATGAGTTAGCCTGGGATAGAGGACAACATTGTTTTCTTCAGCTACTTCAAGAGATTGGGAAGCTTCTCACGGAAATTCTTTTTTTCTAGCCAGGCATGGTGGCTCAGGCCTGTTATCCTAGCTACTCAGGAGGCTGAAATCTGAGGATCACGGTTCAAAGCCAGCCAAGTCACTAAAGACTGAAACACTCTTCAATTAATCACTAGAAAACCAGAAGTAGCCCTGTGGTTCAAGGGGTAGGGTGGTAGCCTTGAGCTGAAGAGCTCAGGGGCAGTGCCCAGGCCCAGAGTTCAAGTCCCACAACCAGCAAAAATAAATAAATAAATATTTTTTTTTCTCTGGAGCCCACAACCTGTTGAATTCAATGAAAATAAAAATCTCATTTGACAGGAGACTATCTTGAAGTCTCAAGAGAAAAGAAAACTTCCATCCTGGAGAGGTGCAAAGTTAAACCCCATGACTGTTATGTCTGTTCCTCTATCTGCCAGCCTCCGAAGCCCTTTTGGCCAGGGGAGAATCTCTCAGCAAGCTCACATAATGACATGGGCTCTCCTTCTTGGCAGTCCAGCCCCACTTTCTCAGGTATATTTCTACACCTGTGCCACTGTGCTTTCTATGTCCTCTCTAGCAAATCTGAGCAAGGAGGTGGAAGCTGGAGGAAAGAGTAGAAGCAATCAGGCATCCCCTGGGATGGGTAGAGGGGCTCTCAAAGGGTTGGAGGGTCCCTTCTTCCAGCTCCAGGCTTGGATATTCTTCTTTATTTAGCAACACAAATCCTGCAATCTTCTGTCTTAAAGTCCTGCCAGGGAAAATTAAAATTTCTTATTTCAAAATGTAATGGATACATTAGATGATTAGATCAAAAGAAGTAAATGAAGAAAGGAATCCTGGAATATGAGAAGTGAGGGCATGCGGAGCATGCACTGATATGTGGACCATTATCTTTTGTTGGCCACTATAGAGAGACGAACTGTGAGATCAGGGAAGGAAGGACCTGGGACGTGACCTCCTTCTGGCAGCTGAGCGCATCCTTATTCTGTGAAAGCCTGGACTCTGCTTTTTCCCCCTACCAAACAGCTTGCACTGTGTACCTTGCACTGTACCCAGGATCCTCGCATCTGATCTGGGTTTTGCAGAATGGACCCACATTCACTTATGGTATGAAGTCAGACATGATTCCAGCTGCAAGGCAGGATGGTGAGAGAAGCATGGTTGAGAAACCTAAACCTAGCCCTAGCTCCGCCTAGCATAATTTGTGTGTTCTCAGAAGAAATCTCTCCTCTCTTCTCCTTTATACAGTAAAGAGCCTCGGTTACAAACACCAGTCACTCATATTGGCTCCCTTTTGAATTGTCGAGAGGTTTAAAGAAAAATCACCCTACCATTCTTGCTCAGGGTGGAGGGGCAAGAGAATTCTTAAAGGCTTTTCTTGTAATTCTCAGAGTCAAGAATCTCCCCCTCTCCTTTTTTTTTTTTTTTTTTTTGTGCCTGTCACAGCTCTTGAACTTAGGGTCAGGGTCTAGGCACTGTCCCTAAACTTTTGTGCTCAAGGCTAGTACTTTTATCATTTGAGCTACAGCTCTACTTCTGGTGTGTGTGTGTGTGTGTGTGTGTGTGTGTGTGTGTGTGTGTGTGTGTGTGTGTGTGTGTGTGTGTGTGTGTGTGGTTAATTGGAGATATGAGTCTCATAGACTTTTCAGCCCTGGCTGGTTTCAAACTACAATCCTCAGATAGCGGCCTACTAAGTAGCTAGGATTATAGGCATGAGCCCCAGTGCCCAGCTGAGACCCACTTTTAAGGTGTTCTCCAGCTGTAATCAGAGAATCAGACAAACACAAGCTTTTTGAATTTTCTGCAGCTCATATTTCCTGTAGCCCCAGATTAAGGACTATGAAGTCCTCATTCTTGGGGAAAGCAGATCAGTCTCTTGATTATGGTGATGTTTCTGGAGTGTTTGATACTTTGGGCTCTCTGGGTTTCCTCCATACAATGTGGAGATAATGGTGTGCACATGTCCACCTGATGCTGCATTCATTTATTCATGCTTGTAAAGTGTTTAAAATGATACTGGAGAGTTATGGGAGTGGGCAATTTGATGGGGAGAGATACTTGGAGGGATATGTCCAGGTATGTTGCTGCGATGAAGCTCAGGCTGGAAAACCAATGGGCTGGGTTAAGTCTCTGGACCTCTATCTTGGCAGGACATGCCTGGGAGCACGAGACCCATACTGCGGCTGGGATGGGAAGCAGCAGCGTTGCAGCACGCTCAAGGACAGTACCAACATGAGCCTTTGGACGCAGAACATCACAGCCTGTCCCGTGAGGACCCCTTCTTGTCCCTCCCTGCTTCAGAACCTTCCCTTCAATCCTCATCCAAACTCCCAAAGTCCCCCTCTGAGTCTTGTTCTACCACTGTCCCTGCCCCACATGACAGGGGTCCTGCCCCATATGTGGACCTGCAGGTTCGGAATGTGACCCGGGATGGAAGCTTTGGCCCATGGTCATCATGGCAACCGTGTGAGCACTTAGATGGAGACAACTCAGGCTCTTGCCTCTGCCGAGCCCGATCCTGTGACTCTCCCCGACCCCGCTGTGGGGGCCTGGGGTGCCTGGGGCCAGCCATCCACATAGCCAACTGCTCCAGGTAGGTGAGGACAGGGCTTGGATGGGTGTCTTCCCAGGATGTAGGGGCAAATTGGGGAAACAGGACATCCCCCAAGATGTTGAACAGATAAATAGAAAACTGCCTCTTCTAGGGGCCTAGACCAGTGGCTAATGACCAAGATGTTGAACAGATAAATGGAAAACTGCCTCTAGGGGCCTAGACCAGTGGCTAATGACTGAGGCAGGAACCATGTACCCTAGGAGAGTCTCCATGCCACTGGGGAAGAAGTCTTGGCCTCATAAGGCATTGGTGAAATGCACGAATGGAAAGGAAGCCTAGCCAGGCATGATAATCACTTCCAAAGACGGGCTACAATCAGCCTGGTGGTCCAGACCTGAGCTTCAGCATGGTATGGGGGCAATCCTCTATTACACAGCCTACAAGCCGGACCTTGGCGAGCACCTAACCATTCTGTATTTCTCTACCTGTGGGTTACAGTATCGACGTGAGAGTGATTGAGAAGATGAAAGGAGAGAGCCGTGCAGAGTGCTTGCACCTTGCTCAATGGTCATACCAAGCAATAATTGTGACCCGTCTTTTGTTGTTTCATATTATATTCACTAATGTAACCCTCACAACAACCTCAAGGGGTAGGAATGCAATCATTAATCTTAGAGATAGCTATGCCACTAAGTTTATAGAGTTCAATTCTGAATGCTTGACTCAAAGTGCACAAGAGAGAGAGGAGTATTTGCGTGTGCAGGTTACAAGGTTGTGTGTTAAGCAATGGTTAACCAAAGAAAAGGAAAAAGACAGGTGGCAAGTTGGCAAGGTGCCTGGACCCTTTTCATGCAAAGAGTGCATCCTTCGCCCTGGCACAGACTGACCTATGCAAGAGGCTCTCAGTACTCATTTGAGCATGAATATGCAAGTCCGCTTGAGATGATAGCCAGGCTAGGAGCTGCTAGTTTGTTACCGTCTGCTCCTACCTGAAAAAATGCCAAAAGCCACCTGCCCAGATGCACAGCAGATCGAAGAAGCTAGGGCTCAGAGCGGGCATCTGTCTCTGTCCCCTCCACCCCACCAGGAATGGGGCGTGGACCTCGTGGTTACCGTGGGCGCCATGCAGTACATCCTGTGGGATTGGCTTCCAGGTCCGCCAGCGAAGCTGCAGCAACCCTGTGCCCCGCCATGGGGGCCGCATCTGCGTGGGCAAGAGCAGGGAGGAGCGGTGAGCTAGCGCGTGGCTGGGGGGAGCGGGCACCCCTAGACGGGGATCCAGCCTTCCCCAGAGTGACTCTCCTGCCATCCCCTCCCGCCCCCGCCCAGGTTCTGTAATGAAAACACGCCATGCCCCGTGCCCATCTTCTGGGCCACCTGGGGCTCCTGGAGCAAGTGCAGCAGCAACTGTGGGGGCGGCGTGCAGTCGAGGCGTCGGACCTGTGAGAATGGCGACTCGTGCCCGGGCTGCGGCGTGGTGAGGGTCCGGGGAGGGGGCCTGGGCGGCGGGGGCGCGGGCGGGCCCGCCTGGAGGCCGCGGGGCTCTGAAACCACGCCGATCCCCTAGGAGTTCAAGACGTGCAACCCCGAGGGCTGCCCCGAGGTGCGGCGCAACACGCCGTGGACTCCGTGGCTGCCCGTGAACGTGACCCGGGGCGGCGCGCGGCAGGAGCAGCGCTTCCGCTTCACCTGCCGCGCGCCCCTGCCCGACCCCCACGGCCTGCAGTTTGGAAAGAGGAGGACCGAGACTCGAACCTGCCCGCCCGATGGCTCGGGAGCCTGCGACACCGATGGTACCGCGCGGGACCCGCCCCCTCCCCCCCTGCGCGGGCCTTGGGGTTCGGGATCCCCAAGGTGGCATCCCGGGCGGAGCAGGCCTCCTGGCGCACAGCCTGGCTGAGCTCCGCGCTGTCCTCCCCAGGCCTGGTGGAGGATCTCCTGCGCAGCGGGAGCGCCTCCCCGCACTCGCTGAGCGGAGGCTGGGCGTCCTGGGGTCCCTGGTCGTCCTGCTCCCGGGACTGCGAACTGGGCTTCCGCGTCCGCAAGAGAACGTGCACCAACCCAGAGCCCCGCAACGGGGGCTCGCCCTGCGTGGGCGACGCCGCCGACTACCAGGACTGCAACCCGCAGGCCTGCCCAGGTAACCCTGCGCCCGGGCGCGCGGGCCCAGCCGGCCCCTCATCCGCCTGCCAGCTCTGCCAGGGGCTCCAGAACGGTTCCGGGGTGGTTTATTTGGGGGGGGGGAAGGGGGTTGCCCAATCCTGGAGGCTTGAACTCAGGGCCCGGGCGATGTCCCTGAGCTTTGGAGCTCAAGGCTAGTGCCCTACCTACCACCTGAGCCACAGCTGCACATCTAGGGGTTTTGGGGGGGGGAGGGGAGTGTTTAGTTTCTTGGAGGTAAGAGTCTCGGGGATTTTCCTTCTGGCCGCAACCCCCAAATCTCAGCTAGGATTACAGGCGTGGGCCACCGGAGCCCTGCTCTCCAACGCAGTACTCTGCCCTGACCCTGGAGGAGGTGGCTACTCTGGTCGGGTAGGGCATTTCCTAAGCCTGCCGCACGGTTTTCTCTCCCCTCGTGGGTTAGCCAGGCAAAGAACCTGCGTTTCTCCTGGAAACCAAGGAGTTCGTTCCTCTCCCTACTGGTCTTCCCCGGCCTCTGCAGGCTGCCCCTCTCCCCCGGCGCCCCGCTTATTGTGGTGTGTTGAGTGGGGACGGGGTGATCTCATGCCGTCCACTTGCAGTGCGGGGTGCTTGGTCCTGCTGGACGGCGTGGTCCCAGTGCTCTGCCTCGTGCGGTGGGGGCCACTATCAACGCACGCGTTCCTGCACCAGCCCCGCGCCCTCCCCAGGCGAGGACATCTGTCTGGGGCTCCACACGGAGGAGGCATTATGTGCCACACAAGCCTGCCCAGGTACCGAGTGCATCCACTAGGGCTGGGGAACATCGTGGAGCCTCTGGTCCCCGGGAGGGAGTCAGAGGCACTCACCCTACCACCCGCAGAAGGCTGGTCACCGTGGTCTGAGTGGGGTGTCTGTACTGAGGATGGAACCCAAAGCCGGAGCCGGCACTGTGAAGAGCTTCTCCCAGGACCTGGGGACTGTGCTGGCAACAGCAGCCAGAGCCGCCCCTGCCCATACAGCGAGATTCCTGGTAGGTTCTTATGTTAGCAGCTTCTCGCCCAACTCGTCCTGCCCCTAACGTCTTTCCCTTTTATAAATTTGTGTCCCTGGGCTGGGGTCCCAGTGCAGAATGACAGACAAAAGTCCCACCTTTTACCCACACATACTTTGGGCTTGGGTCCTTCATGGAGAAAGGGCCCTTCATAAAAGAGGGGTCTCCAATAGGCCTAGGAGAGGAAAGGCCCCCAGGCCCACATCTGCAACTCAGCACCTGACCCAGGGGTCCTGCAGACCACAGCAGGAGGGAGCATTCCCTCTCCCCCTCTCCTAACACTCTCCACCTGTCTTCCTGCAGTCATTCTGTCTGCCTCCAGCGTGGAGGAAACTACCAGCTGTGCAGGTAACAAGAGCCTCTGCTGAGGCTGTCTTTCTACCCCTTCTCCACCCCCACTCCAAAGTCTAGATCCTTCTCACTTCCACTTCAGACAGCCAAACCCTGGTGTATGGGGGGGGGGGCGGGGGCTCACTGCTTTGTCACTGTGTGCAGGAAGATCTTGGCAATTCCACCCAGCTCCCCCAGCTGAACCATCTGCAGTCTATAGCTAAGAAAACCATTCTTTGGATTGCCATCTCTGACTCAAGCCACAGGTTGTCCTGTGAGAGAGGCCCTGGTGAAAGATGGCCCAATGTCCCTGTTTCTTTTGGCTGGCTCAAAACCTTGTCTTTTCTTCATGCCCCACACTCCTCTTGCTGTCTTCCCTTCCAGGGAGGCAGTCGAGATTGCACCTTTCTCACAGCGGCTCTTTGTTACCACCTGTCTGTCCTCTTCCAGGATTCAATCTTATCCACCTGGTGGCCACAGGTGTCTCCTGTTTCCTCGGCTCTGGGCTTCTGACCTTGGCGGTGTACCTGTCTTGCCAGCATTGCCAGCGCCAGTCTCAGGAGTCCACAGTTGTCCATCCTGCCACCCCCAACCACCTGCATTATAAGGGCGGGGGCACCCCTAAGAACGAGAAATACACACCCATGGAGTTCAAGGTGGGAATCCTCTTACATTAGCACAGAGCAGGGTGATAAGTAATTGCCCTGGCCCTAAGGTTATGTAATGGAATAGGATCTGGAATATCCCCTCACTAGCTGGCTACTGGACTAGCCCCCTTTCCCATCTCTCCCGTCATTCCTTTCTATCTTCCACAGACCCTGAATAAGAATAACCTGATTCCTGACGACAGAGCCAACTTCTACCCATTGCAGCAGACCAATGTATACACGACCACCTACTACCCCAGCCCGCTGAACAAGCCCAGCTTTCGACCTGACGCCTCACCTGGACAGCGGTGCTTTCCCAACAGCTGATCTCTCCATCCTGGGACTCGGGCTCCTTGCCTTCTCAAGGCACAGAGCGATGGGGATCGGACAGTGGTTTGCTCCCTCTGTATCAGGCCAAGAACTTGTGGCCTGGGCTGTGGAGATCCCATCAGCCTCATAGATCTCGCACTGGTGGTGAACATGGGGGAGAGGGCTGACTTCAGGCTAGCACATGGCTGTGGACCTTGTTCAGCCCAGGTCTCTCATGGCCTCCTTGTGACCCATCATCAGGCTGACTCTCCCCTGCCACATCTGAGCTGTGGACTTTCTGGGCCTGTGAAGAATTGGAGAATAGAGCTGGCAGGAGGGCAGACTCTTAGATTGAGGTTGGAAATGACTTCCAGAGGCATCACCAGCCAAATCCACCCCTGTCTCTCTGACCCCAAGGCCTCAGATGGATCCTGCTGGTGTCTGATGGAAGTAAATAAATGGCTCAGTAGCTCTGGATCTCTGCCCAGGGATGGACCATTATGGTGCTGAGCCCTATGACCTGGGGACTGATGCTGGTCCAGATTGTCCACCTCTTCCTAGCAGTCTGTATTTCATCCAAGGATATTCCTCTGGTCAGAGGACATGAGTATTGGGAATTGGTGAAGGGACTCATCCTTGCCAAGAAGCCCTTTAATCTGGCCTGGAACAAACATTAGCCTTGCTCTCCAAATGCTTGAAAGGTAACCCTTCAAAGGAAAGCTAAGAGCATAGGAGGCAGAGCCTGGCCTCCATTTCTCAATAGAGATGCTCTTCCAGTTGCTGCTCACCAGAGTTGTTGGCTGAGACCTGCCTGGGAGATTTTGCTGGCTCTTATCTATTCAGGAGCGTGCACGAGCACACACACACACACACACACACACACACACACACACACACACCATCTGCTGCAGCAACAGAAAGGATGGTAAGCTGTGGCATTATTAATTAAAGATGACATCCAGCCTCTGAATGTAACTGTGTTGGTGCATATGTGTGTGGGCCCCTCTTGGCATAATCTAGTACATCAGAGCAATACCCTGAGGTAACAGATGGTTTCTCAAGGTAGAGGAAACAATCCAAGTTGAGTCTGACTTTAACAGTGGATACCATTCCATGTGTGGGTTTATATACATATATGCACATTTTGCCCTAGTCCCTTTTCAGAAAGAAGTTGAGGATAAACAGATTTGTAAGTGGGGACACAAGGCATACTAAAGACAACGCAACAGGAGACATCTGTACCTGCTCCCAGAGCAATGGTTCTTGGCAACAGCTTTAGGTGAAGGCAGAGGGATCTAGCAGAAGAGTATTGATGAGAGTAATTTATGAGATATTTTGGATGCTGTTTAATAAAACGAGATTGAAAAATGAGTGAATCTGTGAGGTGAGGGAAACCTTAATGTGATTCCTGCTGAATTAAATAAAAATAACCTCAGAGCTCCAGCCCACCAAATCAGTGCTGCCATTTTAGACAAGATTGATGGACACGTTAAACTGAGAGAGCAATTTCCTAACTTAATAGGGAAGATCAATTTTGTGAGATTCCCAGCAGAGTTTAATTGTAGGTAGGCTATAATGCCTATGTGATCCAGGGAGAGGAGGATCTTGGGGAATAGAAGAAGTACTTGGAACCTGAAGGTGCCTAGAAGGGAGGAGGAGAAGGAGGAACAGAACCTGCTCACCTGAGACAACTAAAATGCCAGTGTCCCTAGGCCAAAGTGGAGCCCAGTCCAGAGCTCATGCATGTGAATATTAGCAGTCTGTCTGGGATTCCTGATGGGTTCCCATCAGCTCCCTAAGTCTCAAGCTTATAGAGGCCTATGACATAGACATTCTAAATCCTGGAGTCTCAGAATCCCTTGATCCTGGTAAAGCCAATGAAGGTATGTTTCGAGACACAGTGTCTGCCTCAGCCTTTGATAGGTCATTGGCTATGTCTAAGTGGAAGGATTAGACAGGCCGAAGGCAAGTGGTCGTGGGGAATCCCAGGTAATGGTATCACCAGAAATGAGATCCTTGGGTTCTTAACGTGGCATGCACGCGCGCACACACATCTCCATTTCTAAAATGTGTGGCTTTGGAGGCACAAGCACCTCCAGAATGTATGGGAAATGTCACATGGCACACACAGGAGCAGGCATGGTTGCCAAGGGCTATTTATTGACTACCCCCAGCCCAGAGCTGCTCTTCTGACAAAGAGGGCATAGCGCTTCAGTGAGTGTGGGGAAACTGATGTATGAAAAGTGAGTGGGCTTCCTAACTGCAGCTGGCTTAGTGAGGGTAGGAAAGTTGTGGGAGTGGGAGTTTCAAGCCTCCTTAGACCCTTTTATACTTAATGTGTGTAGGGGGTGTGCACAAGTGGATGTACACATGCACACCAGTGGCCGGGAGTTTGGCCTAGTGGTAGAGTGCTTGCCTAGCATGCACGAAGACCCGGGTTCCATTCCTCGGTACCACATACATAGAAAAAAGCTGGAAGAGGTCCTGAGGCTCAAGTGGTAGCGTGCTAAGCCTTGAGAAAGTCCAAGGACAGTGCTCAGGCCCTGAACCCAAGCCCAGGACTGGCAAAAAAAAAAAAAAAAAAAGAGTAGCACATGCACACCAGTACTGAAACTTGAACTTGGGGCCTAGGCATCATTCTTTAGGTTTTTTTTCACTCAGGCTTGTTCTCTACCACTTGAACCACAGCTCTACTTCCAGTTGTTTGTTTGTTTGTTTGTTGCTGGTTTATTGGACGTAAGAGTCTCATGAATTTTTTCCTGCCTGGGATGGCATTGAACTACAGTCCTCAGAGCTCAGCCTTCTCAGCTAAGATTAAAGACATAAACCACGGGCTCCTGGCTGTGCTTTCTTCTTATTAAAATCATACATACACAGTGCAGAGAATTTAGAAGACAGAAGAAGTAAAACGTCTTATAATCTTACCATGCATTATAATCATGATTATAATGCCATGATTATAAGGCAGAGACCAGGATGGCAGTGTGAAGATAAATGGTCTCCTTTATCTTAAAATCACCCTAAAAGCAAAAGGAATAGAAAACAAAAGCTGTCACTATTTTCAATAAAGCTTCGGGATGTAGCTAAATCCCAGTTCATAGTACAGCTGTGCCTCAGTATTCTTGAGGAATTGGTTGTAGGACCCATTTGCTAACCCCACCTTGTGAATTCCACAGTCTGGATGTTCAAGTCCCTTATATAAAATGAAGTTATATTTGCATGTAAGTTAGGCACATTCTTCTGTTTGCTTTAAACAGTCTCTAAATGCCCTAAAATACTCCGTGAAATGTGGATGCTATGGGAATAGTTATAATGTGTTTTCAAGGGAATAATGACAAGGGGAAAAGTCTCTACATGTTCAGCAGAGATATAATTTTCCTCAAAATATTCTCCATCTCTGGTTGGTTGAGTCTGTAGAGGTGAAATCTACAGCTAGGAAGGACCACTTGTCCATGAAGACATAAAGAGATGAAGGAAAAACAGCCCTGCATGGGTTAAACTTCAACACCCAGGGGGTTTCACAAAGAACCAGAAACTGGAAAACCAGGTGTGCAAAAGGAGGGGCCTAAAAACCCTATGGGTGAGCTTCAGATAACCCTTTTTTGGATTTGTTGGACATTTATTCAGATTTTGTGTGTGTGTGTGTGTGTGTGAAATAAAGCACAGACACAGAGGAATATGCACCTAGGAGTCGGCTCATGCTCACAGCTTTCCTAGATGAGATAAGGTAGCTCCCAATCCCTGCGTACTTACACCTTCAACCTTGAGAACTGCCTTCCGTGGACAGAGGTTCGTAACTTCTGTCCAGTTTATGGTCTGCTAATCTTTTCAGTAAGCATAATGGCATTTAATCCTATAGGGGGCAGGGGACATATGAGAAAATGAGTATTTTACATGAATACATGCATGAGACTAAAACCCAAATAGTATATAATATACAGTAAAAGTAAAATGGAATTATAATATGTATAGATACATAATATAAATGGTAAAACAATTTTTCTCCATTTTTTTTTACAGTACTGGGAAATTGGAACTCAGTTTTGTGCTTGCTACTTGCTAGGCAGATGTTTTTCCACAAAGACACTTCCAGTGCTTTTTCACTGGCTATGTTTAGATTCAGATCTCACTTCCCTTTCGGAGAGCACCTAGACTACTATCTGCCAGTTTTAGGTTTCTTGTAGTTGCTGGATTCACAGATGGACATTCAGGTTCTTTTAGGGAGATGGAGTCTCGAGTGCTTTTCAGCCCTGGTTGGTCTGGAAATGTGATTTTTCCAATTCCAGCCTCCACGTAGCTTTGAATGACAGGGGCCCAGCAATGCATCTAGCTTTGAGTTGGGAAAGGGGTCTTGTGAACTTTTCTGCTCAGGCTGGCTTTGAACCATGATTGACCTAAACTCAGCCTCTCAAACAGCTATGACCCTCTGGTGTCTGGTTTGAGTCTTCTTTTTTTAAAAAATGATTTTTATTGATATGTACAAAGTGTCCATATTTTTGAGGTGCCATGTGGGTTTTTTGATACATGTATAAATCCTGGTAAACACTACAACCTTTTCAAATGTTTATTGTTTCTTTATGGTGACAGTACTCATAGATCCTTTCTTTGGCATATATAACAATCTATATATCACATTATTTTCTCCCATTCTGGATTCCTAACCCCAAGTTTCCATTCCTTGGGACAGCTGGAGTAGATAAGGGAACACTATGCCTACAGGCAAGGTTGCTTCTCCATATATGATGGAATAACAACCTCTAACCACAAGGAAAATTGAAAATATTGTAAGTGAAACATCCAGTTCATATTGCTACCTTACTGAATAGCATAGCTTAGCCTATTTACCTTAAGCATGCATGTAAAACCATCTTTCTAAAGAAGTACTGAGTATCTTACATGAATGGAAGTCTGGAGCTATGGCTTAGTGCCATTGCCAGTATCTTGAGAGTCTCATATTGGTTACTGTAGCCAGGGAAAAGAATCAAAATCCAAAGTATAGCATCTACTGAATCCATATTGCCTAATACCACTGTAAAACTAAAACACTGCCAGTCAAACCACTATTTATTGTGAGCCATCTGTATCTATGTAAATGTGTGCATAGGATTACACAGAGTTTCACTTTGACCTAGATATTTAGTCCCAAATCTGAAAATTGGTCTTTGTTCTCAGCTTTTGGAAGTCCAGATGGCTGAATGCCTACTTCAATGTCATTTATAATTCCCCAAGCTTGGGCCAATCTACAGTCACAGTTATAGAAAGTTACCTTGTATCTATTCAGCACATCAGCATTAGTAACAGGAGCAAGAACATGTTACCTAGATGTATTAATAGATAATGCTCATTATAAATGCCTTGGTAAATCTTGAAATGAAAAATCTTTTATGCTCCATATGTTAACATTCTACCTGTCAATCAAACTACAGATCTATGTTTAGTGTTGTCGTGAAAATACCACAATATGATGATTGTGAAACTAGCTACTTTTAATGCTAAAATGTAATTAAGGCAATAGGTGTCCATGGCACACATTTATAATCCTACCACTCAGAAGGATGAGAGGTCTGAAGATCAAGGTTTGAAACCAGCTGGAGCAGGAAAGTCTCAACTCCAGTTAACCACCAAAAAGCAGGAAGTGGAGCTGTGGCTCAAATGGTAGAGTGCTAGCCTTGAGCACAACACATCAGAGACAGTGCCCAACCCCTGAGTTTAAGCCCTACTACTGGCACAAAACAAAAGAAAAAAACCCCAACTAATTAAGCACTTTCAAATGGCAAGTGAGTTGAGGAAAATAATATTAAGAAAATGTTACCTAGATAACTTCAGAAAGAGCACTACAATCTTTGTGAGCCAATATGTTAAATAATTTTCAATTATCCAAGGCAGAACAATAGTGATTTGATTAAATTATAATTCTAATATTTGTCAACTGATCTGTTGTCTATCTTGCCTTCATTATGTCAAATAAGATAACTTCTAGGAATTACATTTAATTTGGAATGTTTAATTCCATTTAGGTTATGAATCTTTCCAGAATAAATCATATTGGAGAATTCATTTTATGAAAATGAATTTAAAACAGAATATCAGCATTTTTACTTCAACATTTCATAAGCAGAAAACATTAGCAAATCATGTTCAATATCCACGATTAAATCTCTTTTGATCCATCCATCATAAAGAATGTACAAAGAACACAGAACAGAAAGAAACATAGGAGAATGTAATATGCAAGGAACATGAGGCTTTTCCTCCATTCTCAGTGGAAGTGGGGATTTGTTTCTTATGCAGTTGATGGCCACAGAGCTATCTTGCAGCTGACCACACCATGAAATTATGCTGCTGTATAATCATGTCCAACTCAAACTTTCACCCTTAGCAATCTTAATAACAAAAGTATAAGAATAATATAAGAATCAATCAGAATCATTTACCAAATAGGGAAGGGAAGGGGGGGCAAACAAGATGATTGGGAGGGAAAGGAGGACAAAAACATGAGAACAGTAACAATGTATGAGAAGTAATGCACCATCTTCCTGACGAATATAACTGTAACCCCTCTATACATTACCCTGATAATAAAATTAAATAAATAAAAAGAATCATTTACCACTGGGATAAAATTTCAGATTCATTTTTACATTCCAGAACTTTTATTCTGAGATGGTGCTATTTGGCCTCAGCTTTAACCCCATAATGATCTGTGTGTGTGTGTGTGTGTGTGTGTGTGTGTGTGTGTGCATGTGCATCAGGATTGGGGCTTTTACTCAGAGCCTGGGCTGTCTCTTAGTTTTTGTTCAAGGCTGGTGCTCTACCACTTGAGCCACAGCTCTATTTCTAGCTTTTTGCTGGTTAATTGGAGATAAGAGTCTCACAGATTCTCCTGCCCAGGCTGGCTCTGAAACTTATCCTCAGATCTCAGCCTCTTGAGTAGCTAGGATTACAGGCGTGAGTCACTGGTGCCTGGCCATATTTCAAGTTTTGCTAAAGTTGCCCAACTTATTGTCATATCACATTGCATCTTGTAGCTTTACCTTCTTCTTTCAGAGTTTTATCTTTTTTTTTTAAGTGTCAGGGCTGCTCATTCTAGGAAAACAAAAGTAAGTGCCATAAGAAGTGACTTGGTTCCTTCCTATCTAGGAGATGCTTTTATTCCAATCACTATGATCCCAACATGGTTAAACATACCTTGAAGCTCCCATCATCCCTCTGCTTTTACAAACAAACAAACACAAACAAACAAACTTGTTTGTTTTTGGTCTTTGTTCTTTAAAGTACCAATTGGATAGCCTAGATTTTAGCTAAAGTGTGACTAACAAGATTAGGGTACAGACTTAAAGGATCTGACTTTAAGAAGTAAGGGATGCTGGGACTTCTGAGATTTGAGCCTGGGGGATGAGGCAGGTAATTAGGACATGATTCCCAGTTGGAATCCTGGGGTACACAGCCCTCTTTTCTTCCATCCTTTCCCTGTCTCAGGTGTTAGGAAAAGGCCCAGGACTCATGGAATTCCTTTATGATACCCCCTCTGGCTCTCTGCCACCAGCATCTGTGGTCCAAGCAAAGGCATGAGGTCTCTTCTCTTGCTTAAGGCATCTTTTTGGAAAAGGAAATGTCCTGTGCTCTCTTGATCTTCACTTGATATGGGAACATGATCCCTATATAGTGATCCAGAAGTTGCTGTTTCTACTTGATTCATGGGTGGTGTTTAAGATAAGCAAGCATAGGGGGAAGATCAGACTTCTACTCAACTCAGAAGACGGGGTGGGGGGGCGGGTAAGAGGGACTGCTCAGTCAGTTGTCTCATAGTTCCACTTTTCTGAAAGCCTTCCCTCCACCACTGCACGCTCAGCCTTCCTCCACCAAACTAAAATTACGACGTATAAATGAACAAATCTGCCCTGCCATGAATAATGGGACTTTACTCAAAACCCAGTACAAAATTAGCTTTTCTGTGAGATCAGGACTGAAAATGGACAAAGAGGAGAGGGAGAGAGAGAAAGCAACCTATGTTTCTCTTCCAACTTCTTCCTCCATGTAATATCCTGTTCAAGCATAGGGTGCAAGGTTGGCTTAAGCTAAGCTCTTTCCATTTCCTCCTAGGAAGGACTGTGACTCATTTGTGTCTGCCTACTTGAACCCCACGCAGAAAGAAGCAGTCCATGGAGCTAAGATAAAGCCAGCCCACTGCACATCCCGCCTCCTATGGAAGAGGCCTTCAGCTCTCAGCCAGCACCAAAAGTTATTTCTGCTCATTCTTTTATAGGAAGACTGTGCAGCAGAGCAGTGGCTTTTATTATTGTTATTATTATTACATGCTTTTTACCATACATTTTCTGAAAGGATTAAAGAAATCCTTTCAGATTTTGCAGTTATACCCTGCTTTTACGTTGACATCTGAAAATTTTCATCATCGTTTAAAGAGCTGCAAACGATGTAATTTTCGGCATATTGTAAATACTGACATTTAAAAAACAAAATTGTTCTCTTTAAATGCAGCCCATAGAATAGAAAAGGCATGGCACTGAAAAAAATACAGAAAGAGTTCTTTAAACAATTGTAAAAACTAATATTGTTTTGTTCCCTCTGAACTCGTGGATCTTTCTACTTCACCCTCCTGACACAATATGTCCTTAAGTTTCAAGTTCTTTTAGGAAGCAGTAGTAATTTTAATTTTTAGGATTTCCTTTGACTGGAATATTTTAGCTAAGAAATTCATTTGACATTGAGTTATCATGGTTATTACAGACATCAAACACTGTAGAGACGTTTGAACTCTGACAAGTATTAAATAGCAAACCAAATCTGAAAGAGTAGGGATTTAGGATAAATGTTAACTATAACTAGAATGAGAAAAATTAGCCAGAGGTGGAGTGCAGGTAGGAAGAGAGAGAGAGAGGGAGAGCGAACACAGAATTCAAGCGAATCTGAGCACCAATAAAGCTTAGGACTTACAAACCACATGTCAATGATTGTTGCCAAGCGAACTTTTATAGAAGAATTTCTATTGTTCTGCTAGAGCATCGATACTGAAATCTATGGTAGATGTTTTGGGAAGGAGAAACACAGAAGTTAGCAATGATAATTAGGAAAATTTGGCTGGAGGTATGGCTCAGTATAGATGGCTTAACTAAGAGGATTATCTATTATCTATCTTTCTATCAATTTATCATCTATATCAATATAATCTATATCACCTATATATCTATGTCTATCTACCATCTATATCTATGTATATCTACTATCAAGACAGAGACCGAGATACTTGAGAGTCTAAATACAAATATATTTTCATGTATAGTATTTAACCATCTTTGGATAAACTTAAAAATGATAAAATTTTTAGAAGAGAAACAGAGGCAAAAAAATCTTCAAGAGCTTAGTTTGTGGGGCTGGGAGTTTGGCCTAGTGGTAGAATGCTTGCCTAGCATGCATGAAGACCCAGGTTCAATTCCTTGGTAACCACATACATAGAAAAAAGCCAGAAATGGTGCTGTGGCTTAAGTGGTAGAGCTCTTGTCTTGAGAAAGACCAAGGACAGTGCTCAAACCCTGAGTTCAAGCTCCAGGACTGCTGAGCTGGGTGCTGGTGTCCCATGCCTGTAATCCTAGCTACTCAGGAGGCTGAGATCTGAGGATCGCAGTTCAAAGCCAGCTCAGGCACTAAAATGTCCATGAGACTTTTATCTCCAATTAATCACCAGAAAACCAGAAGTGGCGCTGTTGCTCAAGTGGTAGAGCACTAGTGCCCAGGACAGGAGGTCAAGCAAAAGAACTTGCATTTTATCAAAACTGAAAGCTTTTGTTCTTAAGACACTGATAAAAGAGCAAAAAGCCAAGTCATGGGCTAGGAGACATTTGTATATAAAGAACTATTAAAAACTCAAAGGAAAATAAACAAGCCTTTAAAAAAACGAGGGAAAGGTTTGAAGAGAAACTTTTACCAAGGAAGATTTATGATGGCAAATAAATATGTAGAAAGATGATCATCCATTAGTCATTAGGAAAATGCAAATTAAAACCAGAAGACACTACAGTGCACTGTAGTATAGAATTCAAAAGAAGGGCTGAGATTGTAGCTCAGCAGTACCACATAATGGACAGCTTGCATGCACAAGGCAGTAGGTTCAATCCCCAGCAAAACAAAACTAAACAAATAATCAAAACAATAAAAATCTGAATCATACCAATGTTAGTGAGGTTATAGAATCAATGAAATTCTCCTACATTGTGTGTAAAAAAAAAAGTAAAATTTTTATAGATGTTTTGGGCCCCTGGCCTGAACTCCAAAGTTTCATATTGCAAGTCTCCTCATTCCCTGCAAAAGGCAAACAAAAAGACAATGGTGAAGGTGAGACTAAGATTTACTTGATCCAGCACTGTGGGAAGAGGAAATACAGGCATGCATTTCAACTTATCTTCCTCATGCAGGCATTTGCTTTCAATTAAATATGGAGGCGAGAGGGAGAGCATAGGAAAATTGTGAAATGGTCTATATCACAGGGTATCTGATGGTCAGAGGTGGTGGTCTCAAGTGGTCATAGGTGGATTGTGGGGTGTGGTTGTTACAGTCATTACTGCCTTGTTGGGAATAGCTTTGTCTCAGCAAGTTCACCCATCAGTCCTAGATTCCAAGATGGCTGCCAGAGAGAATGGCTCAGAGCAAAGGGTACAGATACAAAATGGAGGAGGGTGGGCAGGGACAGGAAGAGGAGTACATTGCCCCCAAATGTACTTGTTACCTGTCTTATGAACTGGTAACCCTTCTGTCCAGCACTGTAATAATAATCAAAAATTTATATGTAAAAAAGTAGAGGATGAGGGGCCGGAAGCTTGGCCTAGTAGTAGAGTGCTTGCCTAGCATACACCAAGACCTGGGTTCCATTCCTCTGTAGCACTGACATAGAAAAAGCAGGAAGTGGTGCTGGGGCTCAAGTAGTAGAGTGCTAGCCTTGAGAAAGCCCAAGGACAGTGCCCAGGCCCTGAGTTCAAGCCCCCGGACTAGAAAAAAAAAAAAAAAGAAATAGAGGATGGAGTACCAAGCTTTCAATGTGCTTTCTGTTAATTCATAGACTCAAGGAGTCCATTTTTCAGCAAATGCTGTTTAAGTACCTGTCCAAAATTGTTACTAGGGCAAAGATCCAAACTTTAGAGGTCCATCCAAGATGCCAACGATGAAGAAGACGATGGAAAAAACAGGAAGGAAACTCTTTTCAACACAGTGATTCCAGGAAGACCAGAGAGCCAACATCCTCAGTGCTGTCCCTGATGGTCCAGCTTAACTAGAGGAAGAATTGGGGCAGAGACAAGAGGCAAATGTAATGACACAGTCTGGGTTACATTGAGGACTAGCTGATTATTATTAAAGTCTGCAAGGTGGTGGCACCAGAGAAATTGTCACCACTGTGGGGCGCTGACCTAGAGCTGCTGGAATCAGCTCCAGTTTTGGGGTAAGAGCTCCCATAGTGGCCAGTGGGTTTCATCACTGGGTGGTACCTGCAAGGCTTGTTGTCCTGGCAGGTTTTTAAGGCAGAGACTGGAGTGCTGCTCTGGGGTCATAGAGCAGAATACTGCAAAAGCTGGCAGATGGACTGCCTGTTGTTTTATGTTTGTGCACCTGTCGGAAATACCTTAGTTATCTTCTTTTGGCCCTCAGTCTTGAAGAAGGATGAGAGAAGTTAGGTAAATTTAGGACTAATCAACTTTGTATTACCAGTTTTTTGTTTCTTTTATTTTTTCTTATTGTAATTAATAGAAAGATTACAGTTATATTTGCCAAATAGAAGGTGCATTACTTCATACACATTGATACCCCTTCTCATGTTTTTGTCCCCATTTCCCTCCCCCTACTTCCTCCCCTCATTAGTTTTTTTTTGTGGGGGGGGGGTCACGGAGCTTGAACTCCTTTTGGGCACTGTCCCTGAGCTCTTCAGCCCAAGGCCACCATCCTACTCTTGAGACAAATCCCACTTCCCATTTTCTAGAGGTTAATTGGAGATAAAAGTTTCAGGTCCTTTTGTGCCAGGCTGGCTTTGAACCTTGATCCTCAGATCTCAGCCTCCTGAGTAGCTAGGATTACAGGTGTTAGCTGCTTCATCTGGCTTGTATTACCAGTTTTCTTAAACATACACTTCTTAAGTGACTAATATGCCAACATTCAAAACTGAGCAGGATTATGATCCAAAGTTTAAGGTAACCAAGGAGCCAGATAGAAACGAAGGCAGAGATGCTGAGCTCGGATCAGCTCTGAGTTACCTGTGCGCATCTCCACACCATGAGAAGAATTAGCACAGCCTTTGAGTTCCTATTGCAAAATGAAACAACCACTTTGGGAAAAAGCATGGCAATTTCTTGAATAGGTAAGCCTACTCTCCATATAATGGTCAGCCATTCCCCTTCTAGATCCTGTAGGGAAGCTTAAAATTTACTCTTTTTACTCACAAGCTTCATTGTTAAGTATGAAACATAATGGTCAATAGACTAACAAAGGAAAAATAACAAATTTATTAGTATGAAGAAACACAAGAATCAGGCACAAAGTAAAAGGCTGAAAGGAAGCGGGCATGGTGGCACATACTTATAATTCTAGCACTCAGGAGCCTGAGGCAGGAAGATCTTGAGCTGGAGAGTAAACCAGCTGTACACAGCAAGGCCCTGTCTACACACACACACACACACACACACACACACTCACACATGCGGAAAAAAAAACCCTCTAAGTACGAGGGTTATACAGTTGAAGCTTAGATAGAGCAAAGCAAAGGGATAGGTGCTTGGGCTTTTCAAGGGAAGGGAAGGTAAAGGGAAACTGGTGCACAGAGAGCAAGAACTATCATATTCTGACCAAGTCTCCAGGTAACAGCTACCTATGGTAACTTCTGTCTGAGCTAAGTGTCAGAGTCCCCAATATCCTTCTTCTGTGAAAAGATATTTCTTCTGCAGAAAGGAGATGACCAGAGGAAAAAGCTTTTGGAAATAACCTCTGGCTGTGTACTTCAGAAATAGTAGGTTTTCTTATAAAGGTGAATTTCTTCTCTCTCTCTCCCTCTCTCCCCTTCCCTTCTCTATACTGAGGCTTGAATTTAGGGCCTCATGCTCCTGCTTGGCTATTTTGCTCAAGAATGGCACTCTACCACTTGAGTCACACTTGTAGTTCTAGCATTTTGCTGGTTAACTGGAGCCAAGAATCTCATGAACTTGTCTGTTCAGGATGGCTTTGAACTTTGATCCTCAGGTCTCAGCCTCTTAAGTAGCTAGGATTACCTGTATAAGCCACCAGCACCCAGCAATAGGTGTAAATTTCTTATACACAAATGCAGTTTTTCAGAGCTAGGATTGTCTTTAGTTTCTTGAAAAGTGCTAAAGAAATATATGTTCTCAGTTGGAATCCCATAGTATCTAAGATGAAAGTCTGTGTCCACACAAAGACTGTTACACAAAGGTTCACAGCAGTTTTATTGGTAAGAGCCTAAAAATTTTATGTGGTGTAAATATCCATCAACAAGTGAGTGGATAAATAAATTGTGTTACATTCATACAAAGAAATAAACTAAGCAATAAAAAGGAACGAACTACTGATATATGCAGCATCATGAATGGATATAAACATATTTATGTTGAATGAAAGAAGCTAGACAAAAATAAGTAGTCTATACGGTTGGATCCATTTATATCCAATTTCAGAAAATGGGAAGCAATCTGTCGTGACAGAGAGCAAATTATGTTTGCCTGGGATGGAGGATGGAGGCAGGAGAGAAGGGAGAGAGGACCCTTAACAAGACCAATGGGTATGTCCACCATTTTGATGGTGGTGATGGTTTGTGGGTGTGTATGTGTTGTCAAAACTTATTTCACACTTTTAAGTATGTGAGGTTATCTGTATGTCATCTATATTTCACCTCAATAAAGCTGTTAAAAAGTGTGAATTAATGTCCAAGAAAATGCCAAATGCTACTGTACCTCTTACAATGTTTCTTTTATTGGAAAGGGTAGTATTCATTGGTCAGAAGCAAGTGGGAAACCGGGCATTTATGTCTTATACCTGGTATAACTGAGGATGGAGATTTAAAGCCAGCATGAGCAGGAGCGTGCATAAGATTCTTACCTACAATTAATCACCAAAAAGCAGGAAGTGGAGCTGTGACTTAAATGAAAATGCTAAGGGAAAGCACACCCAGGCCAGGAGTTCAAGCCCCAATATCTGTACACATACACATGTACACACATGTGTGCACGTGTGTGTGTGTGCGCGTGCACACACACACACACACAATCTACACAGAATAAATGGGGAAATTCCTGCTCTCCTCCCAGCAGTACCCTACATGACACAGTCCAATATAAAGGAGGAGAAAACTCTTGAAGCTCTTTTTCCCTGAGCATGGTAAAGAAGCACAGAGGATACATTCAAAATTGGCGTGCTTGATTCCAGCCTGGAATGTAGTTAGATACAGGATGCAGTGTGGGCATGGAATAAATGAGTTCCTGCCACCTCCCTTGCTTCTCCCAGTTGTTTTTGCTTAGTTCTTTTGCGACCTTCTCTGAAAGTGTCTGTCTTTCACAGAGGCTGGGGAAAGGGAAAGGGGAGGCTATTAAACAATAATTGCCATCATACCTGCTCCTCCATTCCATGATATGGTTGAATTCTGGACATTTTGACTGGAGTCAAAGAATCCATCCTAGTTTCACATCGCCCATCACAGAAATACTTGTGAGAAAGGAGTAAATAGATACAAAGCCCTATGTTGGACCCATGGGCATGCAGGATGATTTGTGTCAGAACTGGGGCTTGAACTTAGGACCTGGGCATTCTCCCTTAGCTTTTTCCAAAGTTGGTACTCTTCACTTAAGCCACACCTTCAATTCCAGATTTCATGGTGCTTAATTGGAGCTAAAAGCTTCTTGGACTTGCCTGCACAGGATGGCTTCAAACTGAGATAGATCCTCACATCTCAGCCTCCTGAGTAGCCAGGATTCCAGGTATGAACCACTGGTGCCCTTGAGGGTGCATATTTTTAATCATCATTTCCTACTGATTTAGACTGGAGGTTTTAACTAACATCCCAGGGCCTCTACAGTAGTGAGGCTAAGGGTGAGGGACGTGTCTGGTTTGTGAAGTGGGGAAGGGAATGAATGAAGAAGGAAAAGTGAGAAATATAACATTGAGGTCACAGGGACCTCCATGTTAGGAAAGACAATTCTCCATGTTCTCAGATTTCTAAGTCTGTGAACTTCATGTTTCCCCATACATCAACCTAGAAGCCTCAGAGCAGAGAGAGGGAAGGGAACTCCACCCTTACCACTTATTACAGCTGTGCCATGTAACGTGTGGCATGGGAATAGTTGCATTTCCTTCACTGGGCTTTTATGAAGTTGGTGACTCTATCTTCAGTTAACCACCAAAAAGCTGGAAGTGGAGCTATGTCTTAAGTGGTAGAGTGCCACTAGCTTTGGGTGGGGGGAGAAGCAATGTGAGAGCACAAAGCCCTGATTTTAAATACCAGTATTTGCACAAGAAAACAGACAGAGAGAGAGGAGAGAGAGAGAGAGAGAGAGAGAGAGAGAGAGAGAGAGAGAGAGAGAGAGAGAGAGAGAGAGAGAGAGAGGAAAAACAAAGAACAGGAGAAGAGGGAAGAAAAGGAAAGAAGGAAGAAAGGGAAGGAGGGAGGGAGAAAGGAAGAAAATAAGGAACATAAAATTTGTCCTGCCCTTGTTTGACCTACTGTTTTGTAGACTGAACCCTTGATTTCTGTGGCCACACAGCCTAGGCTCTAATCCAGCTCCAGGCCACCACTATTTGACCTTAGGCAGTTTGCTTCTCTTAAGCATAATGGGGTTATTAATAGACTATATCTTGGGTTTGCTGTGAGGACTGAAGCATAGAAAATGCTTAGAACAGTATCAAGCACAGAGCAAGAACCCCAAATGCTCCTCACTATTTCTGAGCTGAGCATCGGAGGCTAGAGCTTGTTTCAGCAATCTGACTCACCAGTATGTCAAATACAGAAAACAGGGTTTGGAGCTTCATAAAAATTGCTTTATTGACAAAATTCCAAAGATGCCCTAGCTTTCTTGGGAGTATGAGGTGGGGGAGGGAGGAAGGAGACAAATGATAGTCACCTAGTAAATTATGCATGCAACATGCAGTCCACGAGTCTCCCTCCCTAGAAGACCTTCCCATCTCTGTGAATTCAAATGAGAATTTTCCTCTTTCCCTGCCCTTTCTGCCTTTCATTGGGTAGAATTCAGAATTGACGAGATATTCAGGAGTGTCAGTTTTAGTGTTTTAATGTTAAAAGAACTAAAAGGTTGAGTTAGGGCCCATCCATGCTGAGGACATGTGGTTTATGAGAAGCAGAGAAAAGAAGAGAAGAGGGAGTGGGTCCCTGAGTTTTCTGTTCCCTGTTTTACCTTCCCCATTGGAGCAAATCTTTGATTTAGGCTTAACTCATTTGCTGGTTGAATCTAATTGGGGTGAACAAAAAAAAATCTGAGGACAGGAGACTGGGAGCGTGGTCTAGTGGTAGAGTACTTGCCTAGCATGGAAGGAGTCCTGGGGTCGATTCTTCAGTACCACATATACAGAAAATGGCTGGAAGTGGTGCTGTGGCTCAAGTGGTAGAGTGCTAGCCTTGATAAAGCCCAGGGATAGTGCCCAGGCCCTGAGTCCTAGCTCCAGGATTGGAAAAAAAAAAATCTGAGTATAGAAGTCAGGAGCTAAAAGCCTTTATATCTGAGCTAAATAACTCTCATTCTAAGTATTCTTTTGTAAGAAAATCTTCAGGAAGTAGGATATGAACAAATATATAATGATAACTTCTCCAGAATATATTTCCTCAGGGGCAATGGGATACCCAGCAATAGAATGTAATGTTTTAAATGAAAAATGTTTCCCTCTGTCTTGGAAAAATGTTTGGGATACAATGGTAAAGGTATTAAGGAAACACAGTATGGCCTATACTATAAAACAATTTACAGCAAGAAGTGATAGTATTTTCCTGTAGTTAAAAAGAAGTCATCAAAGGTTGTGTACTGTTGTAGAATGGAAAAGTTGCTCAGAAAAAATGGAGCAAAAATGTGCTTTATATATAACCTAGGAGAAATGCATTACGTGCTTGTCCAATCAGCACCCATTGAGTAGGTGCTTAACACTGGAGGACCATGGGAACTATGGAAAGGAAGGCCAATACAACCACCTGCCAGAATGTCAGAATTTTCAAGCTGATTTATGTTCGCCACTTTATATACTGTCATCATAGAATCACATGCCACCTACCAAAAACATAGATTGTCCAGAGATAAGGAATTTACTCAAGCGTTAACACCACAGTGGAGAAATGTATGTCATGGTAAAAAAAACTGATGAGTATACTTGAGAAAGCTGAGACAAGGATAAGTGTTCAAAGGCAAAATGAAGAGGATGACCTAAGCTGTTTTGAAACAATTCTTCTATGAGAAATCGACAGCAAAGACTGAACAATCCAATGTTGTACAAACATTCTTGCATCTGTTTTTTTGTGGGTTTTTTTTTTGCCTGTCCTGGCTTGAACTCAGGGCTTGAGTACTAGTTCCTTGGGCTTTCTCAAGGCTACATCACTTGAGCCACTGCACTACTTCTGGCTTTTTCTATGTACATGGTAACCAAGGAATTGAACCCAGGTCTTCATGCCTGCTGGGTAAGCACTCAACCACTAGGCCAAACTCCCGGCCCTGGCAACTGTATTTTTTGTGTTAAGGGCTGGAAGCTTTTGGGAAAAGCTGGTTGTTTTTTTCCCCCCTCATGCTGGGGCTGGAACCCAGGACCTCATACATGCTAGGTGTTACATCACTGACCGAAACTGTCTATCCCCTGGCAGAGACTTCTGCGTTAGCGTGTATTATAAGGCAATAGATGGGAAAGCAGCCCCTTCGTGACCTTCTCTATTCCATTTGTCCGGGTTTGACACAAGTGAGGTCATTTTGATTCTGACAACAGGTGAGGTAACTACAATTATTCCGTGGCTTGATTTTCATTATATATATTTATTTGTATGTAAATATTTATATGAGCATATATACATCCAAAGAATTTCCAAAGAGATACAAGGATTCTGAAGTGTCTGGGTTTGCCAGTGGAGGAGCTAGGCTTGGCCCAGCCTTCTCTGCCTCTTAGCTCATGCTTTTTCCCACCACGTCTTGCTGCTTGAATGCTCAGGGAATGTTGGCTCCACTTCTCCTGCCATTTGGAGTTTGATTAAAAACAAAATGCGGACCACGTTATCACAAGTACTTTCAGTACACATTTATTGCAAAACCACAAGCATGACAACTGTAATGTCAACACGACCATATTTCTTAACCAAATAGGAGATGGTTGTTCTGAAGTGCCACAGAGACCTGTCTGGAAAGTTCTCTCTGTGAGTGATGACTAGAACCCTTATTTTGAACTAGGAGTTCTAAACCATTAAACATTTAATTACCACTTTGGCAAAGCAATGCACATTACCATTCCCACAATGTAACAGCACAGAGATTTTAAATGCATTTTTATTTTTCAGAATCTTCAGTATTCACGATGTGTAAAATGAAGCAGCGTTTTAAATAAAACACGCTGCCAAAACACGGTTTCTTAAAAAGTTGCGATTGAAAGGAAGATTGCACATGAACAATATTTACCAGTGTTTACACTTGATGTCAACTAGCGTTTTCCAAAAGGATAAAAATACTCAAGACTTCAACATTTTCTTACAAAAGTATACTTGGCCATAAAATAAAAATCTATAAAAACCCCAAATATTACAAAAGTAAAATGCAAAAGAAGGATTTTTATTAAAATGTAATACAATCTTTACAAGGTTAGAAATATTTGAAAACTTAGAGAACACTTCCTAAGTTGTGACGCGATATACACACCTATGCTCGATGCCACACAGACCTCCCATGCAGAGCCCGTGCTCACAGGCGCACATTGGTCTCCTGGCATTGAGTCTCTGAGGGGGCAGGGCTTGTGCACCCTCCTTGCACCATTATATTGCACCATGTCTCATGCTTGAAGTCTGCTCAGACAATTGTCACAGCCCCTACCTTCCAGGGTCTTGCACAGAACCCATATCTTGGTGATACCATTGTGACTCTCTGGGACAGTCTTGACCCTCTCTTCCTTACATCATGGAGCTAGGGACTCTATTTACAGCCTGCTGATGTACTGTTTCACAAAAGCAGCAGACTCAGAACCCCAGGACAGGAGGGATCAGGGGAGGGCTGCAGCAGGGTGAGAGACTCAAGGTTCAAGGCAGGCCTCAGACTGGGGGGTAGGATTGGGAAGCCCTTAGGCTTTCTAGTAGAGAATGGCAGTTGCAAGACTGTCACAGGCTCCTTGCCAGCTGGAGCCTCTACTCTGTTTCTGCAGTCATCCTACTCCTATCTGCAGCCTTCGCCTTACCTGCCTCCCCGCCCTGTGTAGTGCAGTGCCATCAAATCCAGAAAAGTAATGGTGTAAGATTACATTAAATACGTTGTGATTTGAGGGCAGGGAAGAAGAACAAATTGACTGAGCTTTGGAGAAGTTTTCAAGGGATGGGGCTTTTGTTGGCTTGTTTCTTGTGATTGAAAGGATGGAGAAAGATGGAAAAGTCAGATGGAGTAAAAGACAAAAAACTTTATTTGGATCTAATCTAACCCTATTACACACCCAATAACTGCACCCGAGAATTGGCACAGAAAGTATATATGGAAGACATGCCTTCAATTATAGAGCATTTCTTTGGAGGGAACTGGAGGGTTACAGACTTTTGAATAAAACAGCCTTTTTCAGGCAAAAGAATGTGCATTGCCACTCAGGGATGGATAACTGGATTCAAACTGTCTTCTCAGAACAGGAGACTCTCCAGTGTCAGGGCATCTGCAGGGACAGGGACCCCAGAAAACTCGTTCCGTCTTCTAGAGTCCCTATGAGACTTGGAGCCAGCTGTTGCCATGTAATTGAAGAAAGTATAAGAGGTGGAGGCGGTTCCCATCTCTGACTCCTCTGACTTCTAGGTTCCTTTACCTCTGATATGTTCCATTTGTCGTCTCTGCCATGGTTTCTTGACCCCTTTCACCCACTCCCATTCTTGGAAAGCAAACATTTCCAAGTGCAAAGGGGAGTGGTTCTGGAATGAATGACAGAGGGAAGCTGTACAATCTCCTTCCCTGGAGAGTTGAAAAAAGCACTTGGCCAGACATGCTGCAGGCAGTTTGTGCTTGGAGGCAGGAGGCTGGGCCAGATGACTCAATGAGAAAGAGCCAATTTCTGGCTCTGTTTCCACTACAACAGTATGTCTCCAAACTTCCTCCTCCACTTTGGCTCAGCAGCCACATGAATGAACAGACCTATCTACAGGACTGGCTTGTGGTTTATATTATTAAGGTAGTGTTGGGGACTGAGCTCAAGAGCTTTGTGTATGCTAAGCATATGCTCTACCACTAAGCTATATGTCCTGCTTTGAGGATGGATAGTTCAATAATTCTTCCATTGGGCGCTCAGGGTGCCCGTCTTGCCCTTGCTAGAAGGCTCTTCTCCTGGCCTTCGTCCCATGCCTGAATGAACACTGGCAGACCTTAAATCTTTGGAAACTTGTTAGTATTCCCTAAAAACCTTTCCACTTATTTTCAAGCCGTCAAAACGATTTCTTTGACTTTCCATTCAAAAATTGTCAAAGGTATTTCTTTTTTTAATTCTAGAAAGGTCACAGAGAGCTATACATTGGTTGGGGAAAAGCTCAAGTTTTTAATGGCTCAAGGAAACAGGATTTTCCCAAGAGATTACAATTCCATACTGAATCCAAGCCTGCTACAGAGATGAGCTGAAAGCTTCCAATAGCTCTTTGTGGGGTGGCCAATGGCTTTGAATTACACTTTTTTTTTCTTTTATTTTTATGAGCAGGCTCACTGGAATGCAAATCCCTGTGAGGACCAGAATACCTGCTTATTGCTGCTTGCATCCTAAGTGTCTAGACCACTGGCCAGCTTATAGAGAATGTCAAACATACTGGCTGAATAACTGGATACAGATTTTTCTATCTAGTTTCTTGCTATTTAAAAAATTCATATAATCTGTTTTCCCAGCATTTAATATTGCTGTGATGAAATCCATGCCTGCCTTTTTTTTTTAGAGTGTTCTATTCTATTTCAATCGTGTTATTGAAGTAGAGGAGAAATAATGACGGTCTGACTTAAGATGAAAGGAGCTGCTTGTGCAAGAACAATGTTTTCTTTTTAAACATCAATTTCAAGACCTATTTAACAAACATTTACTAGTACAGGCTCACAGTGAGTAGGTAAGGATATCTTCATCTAGTTCATTAGCAAGTAACTTTTTCTCCAATTAGATGGAAGGACAATTTCAGATACAGGATACAGGAGTTCCACTGCTTCATGCACGAATCAAGCTTGAATTGAAAGGACAAATACAGAGGAGCTTCACTATTATTAGACAGAAGATGAAACAGAAGGGCTACGATACCATTTTTTTTCTTGGCAAGGATAAGTACTATTACAAAAGGGGAGGGGAAGACTGAGAGTAGGGGTCCTTTGGGTCGGGGAGCAAGGATTCTGGAGTCTGAACTGTAAGGGACAGTGGAGATATGAAGGAGAGGGCCAGCTTCCCTGGAGACATGGGCATTATTTATAGTTTTCCAAGCAACAGCTTCCCGGCCAGGAGGGGGTGCAGTGTAGATTCAGGGAAGGCTTCACTCAGCCTCGAGCGGGTGAAGTGGCCACTCCTCTCACAAGGTTTCTGGCAGGCATGTTCTCTGAGTCACAGACAGAAACCAAACTAGGTAGCTGCATGTGTACCCCAAGGAAGTGAGTTGGTTTGGGACTTGAGGATGTAATTTAGGAGGAGGATGACAGAATTTTCATTTTCACAAGCCTCCAGAAAGTTGTATTTCTAGTGGGTGGGAAATAAATGTACAATTGGGGGCATCCTAGTAAATACAGTCTTCCATGAGAACTAAAACATGCTCTTTAAAAAAAGTTATGTGGATTTGGGCAAAAGGCTCAGGAGGCAGGGCTTCTATCGTCTCTGGCCTCCCAAGCAGTCCTCCTTTGCTGGCATTCTCCATTTCATCATTAGAAATTCTTCTTTTCATTGTTGAGTCTTTGTTCTTTGTTTAACATCCATATTCCCATTAGAAAAAGAAAAAGACTTACAAAGCCTTAACTGTGTATCTGTTTGTTAAACTCTGTCTCAAAGAAATAGGAAAACAACTCAATTCCCCAATCATGGAATGATGGAAAGATTTGGCATTCCTCGAGCCCAAATTAAATCTACCCCCCCAAACAGAGCCAAAGTCTCATCGAAATTAGCTATGGATACATTTCATAATACAAGAAAATATTTGGCTCTTGCTATCTATTATTAAGTATCCAGGAAACTGTCATTGTTTCTTTGTAATTATCATCTCAGTATTTTTTTAAAGCTTCTCTAAAAGGTGGAACCTCTTTTGTTTTCCTGAGTTTCTTCACAGGTATATAGACAAAATTACTCTGTACACCCTTTGTACACAAATAAATAGGAATGAATGGAGTGACAGGAATCTGAATAAGTTTCCATAATTGCCTGACACCTCCAATATACAATAAACAGGGCCTTACAAAAGATTCTGGTTTGGGGCTGGGAGTTTGGCCTAGTGAGAGTGCTTGCCTAGCATGCATGAAGACCGGGTTGAATTCCTCAGTATCGCATACATAGAAAAAGCTGAAAGTGGTGCTGTGACTCAAGTGGTAGAGCTCTAGCCTTGAAAAAGCACAAGGATAGTGAGTTCAAGCCCCAGGACTGACAAAAAAAAAAGTTTCTGGTTTGTTTGAAAAGACAATGTGTACATGGAGTACTGGAAGACAGCTACTGCACCCAGAGGCTATCACCTTCTGTGGTGTGTGATCAACAGGTACTATGTTGACCTAGAATACTACAGCTGAAACAACTACTGCAATGGTGCCTCACATCTTGGAGGCAAGTAAGCATTAGTTCAGAGAGAAAATGCCACTTGCTCCAAGCACCTAAGGTGCCAGGCAGCTGTGCTTAAGGTTAAAGATTTTAACCTATGGGTCTGGATTTCATTTCTCTTGGACAAGTTGAGCGCCTGTAATAGTTACAATGGAGCTGTGTTCACTAATACAGATCCAGATGGTGCTTTGACAGGCCGCCCCTCTGTTATCTCTTGGTAAGATATCTGCACAGCTCTGTTGGAGGTCTCGGCTATGTAGAGACAACATTATTGCCAAGCAACTCAGGGAGCTTTGGTGCCATAACTGTAGATTTAGGTTTAAGAATGAGTTTTACTATCTGATGTGATGGTTTGATTTTAATATCTGCAGGCCCAGACTGCCTCAGGACCAATCAAACCAAACCAAAAGGAAGGTATTGGGCTTGGTCTGACTGCAGTATGTAAATGTAGTTAATTCCCACCAGGCTTCCAGAATGCTATCTCAACATCAGGTGACAGATATTTTTTCTTATTACATTTGATAAATTTAATAAATCTTGCATTTCATATAGAAAATCCTTTGGGAAAGTAAACAGTACCTGTAGCTTATCTCCTACCACAGACACTGAGGGAGTGATTTCTCCTTGCTGAGCTATGCCGCATATTTCATGTGCTCATAGACAGGTGTCATGGATGGGGGATGGGAAGGGTGGAGGGTACTGCCAAACAAACACAAAAGTGCTGGGAACCCCCCAGGCTACAGACTGCAGGTGTTCCGGTCATTTCCTAACATGGAAATAAGCAAGGACTGGAAGTCTGACCAGAAAGAAACCTAAGGGAACATCATTGTGCACTCCTCATTTTAGAGATGTGCGTGAGAAATGAAGGAACCCACTCAAATGTCACATGCTTATGTCACCAGCCTGGGGTGGACCAGGATCTCCGCAGAGTACTTGTTCCCTGTGCCCTCTCTTGTCTAGGCAGTAAGGAAGCCAAGTGTCTGGCTCTCTTTCTACTGCTGGAGGCGTTGGCCTGGATTCATACCTGATTGCTTTTAAGCATGGTCAAAAAGAAGCTGGATGGGTAAGAGGGTAGGAAAGGAAATGAATAAATGAAATTGAATTCTTATTTTGCTATGGTTCATTAAAACTGCTGGTTAGGTGAAAGCTGAACAGAATAAGGACAATATTAAGATTTACTAGAATCTAGATGGGCTATTATTTTTGAAATGTGAAATGGCACAGGTTTCTTCTGTCAGCCTTCTATGTCTCTGCAGAGAGATGGGAGCTAAGCCCACCCTGGTAAGAAAGTCAATGGATTGGGGGGAGGTGTCATTCCCTTTTTCTTTCATAGCTGAGGGACCTTAGGTAATGGTATAATAACAGAAACTATTTCGAACAACAAAACAGAGAAGTGAACATTGGTACTCTCAACCTTCAGAATAGGATAGAACTTGGTTGTGATTAAGCAGCTCTTTGGAAATACCTCATTAACTATTGCTTCTTTTGATGGAGAGAAATAAGGTATCAGGAACTTCTGTATCTGCTAGGTTTATGCCAACATGGTCTGAGAAACAGTTTCCTAGAATTAGATTTAAAATGCCCTGTAAGTTTCTCTGCCTATGGAAATGCACAGGCAACAGGAGAGGAGAAAGGCTCAGGCAGCACATGTTAATCTGAAGTGAACTTCATTCTACATTCCCATCCTGTTTTGGGATAGCTAGGTCCTCACGTACTTCTTGAGTAATTTTCAAAACTTTCAATAAGTGAGTATATTTATGTAAGAGAATTACTTTGGACTAATACACCGATCCTTCATGGAAAGAATGTTGACTCAAGAGTCAAGACATCGGCTAAAACCCAGCTACATCCTTTAATGTAAAAGGATCTGTCTATAAAATGAGATGGCTAGATTAGGGACTAGATTAGAAGGTACTGAAATCATTCCTATGCTGCCATTTTTAGCTACATTTAAAAGTTATAAAATGAATAGACCAGTTGGGGATGGGGTGACACCCGTTCTCTCTTTTGAGAACAGGCTGGGATGGAAAGCTACAGTTTGAGGCCTACCAAGTACACTTAAAGGTGGAACTGTATTTTTCCTGTTTATAAAAACATCTGCTCAAGTTTCTTCATTTAAGTTTTAAGGTGATCACACGTCCCCCTTTTTTTTTTTTGGCCAGTCCTGGGCTTGAGCACTGTCCTTGGACTTTCTCAAAGCTAGCACTCTACCACTTGAGCCTCAGCACCACTTCCGGCTTTTTGCTATGTATGTCGGGTACCGAGGAATCGAACCCGGGTCTTCGTGCATGCTAGGCAAGCACTCTACCACTAGGCCAAACTCCCGGCCCTTTCCCTTCTTTTATCTTTCTTTCTCTTACTTTCCTTCTCGCTCCTTCCCTCCTTTCCTCTCCCACTTCCTTCCAGAGCTGGGGACTGAACCCAGGGCCTCATACACACTAGGAAAGTGCTCTACCATGGAGCTACATCCTAGCCCCATACCACTGCCTTTTGCACTTATTTGGCAATATGGTATTATCATGGTAATTCCTGTAGTTATTTCAGAAACAAATGTGAAATTTTTTAATATTAATTGAAAGCAAATTAGCTATGCATTTTTTTATCGTGAGTTAAAAAAGACTGTATTAAGGGCAGAATGAAATATGAATGCTTGGATTTTGGTAAAAATAAGAGCAAAAAAAAACTAATTAAAAGATAAGTAGATGGGGATTTAATTTCTTCAACTTAAAATCCCTTAGCTTGGATCCCTCATTAGAAGAGCTTCATGAAAACAAGCTGTAAACAAACACTTGCAATAATTAAACATAAATAAATGATCCGTGATATAACTTGGCCCTTAGGCCATACATGTTGAAATATATAAAATTTCATGTGTACTCGATTCCCTCTTGTTCTGTTAGTCCCATCTTTCAGTGAAATGCATTTGTGTAAGTATCTTGTTCCTATTCCTCCGCCATGGATCATATTAAAAAATGCCTCTTCTCATAAACTATGAAGTGTTAATTGATAAGCCACAGGGACATTACACTATTACATGCTCTTACCAATTAATAATGCTGTTGGCTGGGTTTATGAGGACTGAATTATTCATCAGTATCTTTATATAATGTCAATGTAAGCTAAGACTTAAATGGATACTAAAACCATCTACAAGATAACCATTTACTTATACATTTTACTTACAAATCAAACAATCACCTGAGTTTAACACTGTACATCTAATACTCAATAGTGGCAGTTTACTCATATGCCTCATTCATTCTGGCTATGAAGAGTATTGGTGAACATAGCAAGTAGCTAATAAATTAAGCTGCAACTTGGAAGAAGAGGGGAAAAATTAGTTTAGAAGTCGGTGTGGTTCCTGTTCCTACTTTGGGCACTGCAGTTGCCTCCATCCATATCTATACATCCATGGATTCAAGCCACTGATCAAAAATACTTGGGAAAAATTGCATGCAGACTGAACATATTTTTCTTTCTTATTCTTTAAGCAATTATAGTACAACCATTTATACAGCATTTACATTGTACTGGCTATAAGTAATCCACAGATGATTTGAAGTACACCGGAGAATGTGCACTAGCTAATGCAAGTACTAATCCATCTTAAACTAAAGGACCTGAGTGGCTGAGGATTTTTGCATCTATAGTGAGGTTTTGGAACTAATCCCTGTATGTCCTTTCTAGGATTGTTTCTAATAGTTCTGCAATAAGGGCTTGGATTACTGGAGGGTTAACATTTCTTACAGTTGCAAAATTTCTTTTGGGTTCTATAATGTTTCCAAACTATAAACATAAGAGCTATTCTATTTTGCTTCCTGCAAGGAAAAAAACCAAAAATATGATGTTGCAATATTGAAATAAATAATGCATATTCTTTCACCTACTCCTAACTCTTTTGGTTTCCTGCCTATCAAGTTTGGCAATGTAATTCTTTCCATGTAACAGTTGCACATTTGTGATTAGGAGAATTATCTGCTGGAGGGTAACCTGGCACAACTGAGATAGGTGGACTAGTCTCAGGTCTTGTATGCTAAGAGAGTTGGTGCCTGGTATAACATAAGAACTGTTGTTAATTACTACCCACTAGGGATATCTTTGAACTAATTATCTATTTATATACTATTTTTAAGTGTTATTATGTATTTTGTATTTAAAGTAGATTAAACTATTAACATGTTCTCTATCAGAAGTCTTATTACAGCAGGATTTTATTTTTACTGCAATTCCCTGAAATCCAACAGTTGTGACATACAAATAAATTCAGACTTCCCTGTCCTTTCTGTCCCCTCACTGGACAGGAAGGTTCGGTGGCATCTGGGTCATGGCCTACTGGTATCTGCAATGGTTAGCTTTTCAATCATCTTCAAGAAGGTCTTCTTTCTATTTAAGAAGGATGGGAGTTAAATGGCACTAAAATTTTGGCTTTAAAAGATTTCTTCTCTCCTTTCGTAAATTCTTCATTCCATTCTTGTTTGTTTTGTCTTTCCTCTTTTGGTCTAGGAATTGAACCCAGGGCCTGGCACTTGCAACACTCTGCTACACCTTAGCCCTAGTTCTGTTTCTGCTTCTAGGGAAACAATGTGGTTAGAATGGGAGATCATTCAAAGGGGACTAAAGACGCTGGTTTAATTTGAGCACTTTTTCACTTTCCTAGCTTAGAAGAATGTAGGCAGTCCTAGAATCCTTCTTCAGAACTGTGGTAAGTAAATAGCAGCCTTGAGCATGCTAAGACAGAAGACAGTTGCTTGCGTGTAGTGTAGTGGTGTACTAATATAGGCTGCCTGCTCTTCCTAAACATGCTTTGCAGTCTGGGCTGACAGAAATGGAGGCAGTGTATCTAGAAAAAGACAAAGAGAATGGATACTTAGCTGATATAAGTTCCAGTAGGGGGAAAAAGGGTGCCAGGTTGAAAAAAGTAGAAAACACTTAAGTATTACTCTTCATTTTGGGGGAAGGTCTGGTGTCTGAATGAGGTGTATTATATAAATATGAGCAACATATTGTATGTCTTAATGAAACAGAGCTGTCCCATAGGAAGCTGTTACTTTAAAAAAGGGAGGGGGAGGCACTGGTGGGATCACACCTGTAATCCTAGCTACTCAGAAGGCTGAGATCTGAGGATCATGGTTCAAAGCCAGCCCAGGATAATAAAGTCCATGAAATTCTTATCTCCAATAAAGTACAAAAAAAAAAAAAGTTAGACGTGGTGCTGTGCCTAAGTGGTGAAGTGGGAGCCTTCAGCAAAAGCAGCTCAGGCACAGCATCCAGATCCATAGTTCAAGCCCCTAAACCAATGAAGAAGAAGAGGAGGAGGAGGAGGAGGAGGAGGAAGAGGAAGAAGGGAAAAAAGAAAACTAACAGAGAAAGAAAATAGTTACTGGTAAAATGCAACCTTCTTAAACACACTGACTTTATAAAAAAAAATCAAATATTTAACAACCTAAACTCAAGTACAAGGGCACAATTCAGCAGGTTTAAAGGTCTAAATGTGATAAATTATTTTTCAAACAAAGATCATTGAATAATTAAAGCTATCTGCAGTTGGGTTACAGCTGCCACTGGACTTACAGCTCGGGCTAGAACACATGCTGTGTGTGGCTGGTTACCTCACTTTTAACCAAGTGCTGAATCACACTTCCTTCACAGTTTCACATGCATAAGTCAAACACTTAGTCATCCCTGCTGTCTTGACTAAGGTCCAGCAGGTCACAGGGTATTCTCAGTAACAAGGGTGAGTCAGGATCAGACTGGGGCTGTTCTCTGACACCTTGGAAAGCACCTGATCACCATGACAAGAATGGCCAAAGGCTTCCCACCTGGCTCAAAAGAAGGAGTCATATAAGAAATGGCTTTATTAGAAAAACATGTAGTGTGCATGTGGCTAATTTCTATCATCGACACACCATTTGGCTACTTTGGAATTAATCTGATACAGGGTTCAAACTTCTTTAGAAGTTAGTGGCATTTCTTTCTATCCTGTCATGTGACTTTGGGAGGAGTTATCTTCATGTGATGGAGGCTTTTTATTTCCTCCTGTAATTACAGTTAATCAGTAATAGCACTGGCACAGAACAGACAGGACAACTTAGGTAGTGCTTCACCTCCACCCCAGAGTCAGGCACAGGGATGCCCCTTGTAGAGTTTTAAAATCCCCCATAACCTCAAGTCCCACATTATTACCTAGTAGTCATTAAATTAATGTGACAAAAGTAACCTAACAAAACCTCAGAATGAAGTTTCTTTCTTCTTTTTTTTTTCCTGTTAGCAGTGCAATTCCAAGCGAATGTGCAGTGTGCAGTATTGATTTCCAGTCTCCTTTTAAACTCCTTCAAGTCTGTACTATTAAACTGAGACAACCACATCAAGATAGAGTCTGTCATAGGATTCCCTGAAGCACAGAATGAGGAGGAGACTGAGCAAACACGACCCAGGAAGGCACCAGTTGAACCAAGACAACTCTGTAAGACAAAAACATTCAGTTTAAGCATTCACATAGCACCAGCAGAAAACCACCTGTATGCAGGGAGGAGGCTGCTCTGCATTCCCAAGCACTGACAATGAATGTGCCCAGAAGGCTTGGCCTTTTCTCTAAGCAGTAACAGTCTGGACAGCAGGTCATGTGTGTAGTTCATTATGGGGCTTTCCTGAGGAATGCTTTCATACTTTGTTGTAAATCATCTTTTGTCAATTTAATTCACATTGACATTGGCTGCACAATCAATCTACTACGTCAAAGGAAAAAAAAGTCATCATTAAGTGTTGGTTTGTCAATTGGGTTTTCAGTGTCTTCTATCATTATCACTCTCATCTCTGTTTAGAAATGTCTGACAGATACAAAGAGGAATACAAATAGAAATACAAAGAGGAAAACCACTAGAATATCCAGATATCACTTTCTTATTGTCTTTTTAGGCAGAACTATGAATTTACCAGCAAAAATACTAAGAAGCAACAATTACAAAAATCATATTAGCAAATACCTGGGCATATAAAGTGAAACATAAAAATAATCATAATTCTATTTGTAGAGAGAACCCTGTATAGTTCCTTTTAGTCTGTTTTTATACTAGTATGAATGATTACATGACGCCTATTATTGGAAAGCCTATAAAAATCTGCTAAACACAGGCAATTCTGTATCGATGATTTAATGGTACTGAAAATCTACTTCTTTGAAAAGGCTTCCTCATGAATCCGGGGCTCTCTAGTAGGGCATTTGTGGGCCAACTGCTGGCATCCCACCCTACCCAGCCATGACTGCTGCCTGGGGCTCCAGGGACCTGGTGGTGGGCATCTGAACCTGGTCAGCCTCCCTCTGCATAAGCCTACCTGTCAATCCCAAGTTGCTTCTTGGTGCAAAGACATGGTTGTTGCTGTTTCGAGACAGCCTATTCAGTCTCATATTCATTTATCAGTTCCAGTGAAAACAAACAAATGAACAGGGAAACGCATTTCATTTTTCTTGGTTCCACTTCTATAGGCTTCTATCTTCCCTTTGTCCTTCTATAAAATGCTAATACTGTCTTAATCTTCAAAAATCATCCTAAAGATTCCTACACTGCTGCTTTAGTTTAATCCATAATTCATATGGCCTGAAAGAGCAATTTCTGCCTAGGAATGGAAATCAGAAAACCAACCAGCAAGCAAGGCACTGCAGTGCCTTTCTAGAATATGCTCACAAATGCTACCACCTCATTTCTCAATTACTACATTTAAAAAGTCTTATTATTCTGTAAGGTGAAAAAAGATGTATATTTCCAAGACATCTGTATGTAAAGGCCTTTTCTCTCCCTTCCTTGGGTTGTATATAATCTAAATACTCTGGAAAGCAGTGACCTGTGGGCTTTGTCTTCACTCTCATAGTCCCTGAAAAGACACACCAGGTATTTTCTGCTATTATTAACCAGCAAGCCCGGATTTTTTTTTATTATAATATTGCTAAGCAATTTTTTTAAAGTATAAAGATATAGACAAGCATACTGTTTGTACTAAAAAGGATCATTCTATCTTAGCAACATTTATTTATGAGGAGCTGGAGAACACATGTGCTGCAGCCATCAACTTGTCCTTGCTGAGGCATTTGTCAAATGTTGCCAAAGCAGATTGATCACTCCATCTGAGTTGTACAATTATTCCTTCCACCGCCTTATAATTGCTCTGTGGTGTCATAGTTTGCTGATTGTTTTTTTACTATCATCTCTCTGAAAAGCCAAAAATCTCACTTGGCTCAATCAACTGCCTGTGTTCTTTGAAATGACTTGCCTTTTCAGAAAGCAAAAGGTCAATACAGAAAAATGGCAATTCACGTCCACAGCAATCACAGCTTAGGTGCGTTAATAAGCAGGAAGTGGCTTGCTTAAGCATCACTTTGACTTAGAAGTTATAAACTCAAATCACTGACTTTCTGAGCTCTTTGTTACATGACATAACAAACTAACGATCCTGATTCAGTGAAATGTTAGTATTTTGTCTTTTAGACCGAGCAGCTTCCAAGCATTCCTTTCCTTTTGTCTCTCACTAGAAGAAATATAAATCTGTACTTGAAGGCAGGCCTACACACAATTTGTCCCATCCTGCAGCTGGTTCTCTGCAGCCTATGAGACCACAGTCACACAGTGCTGCATTTCCTCAGTGCAGATGGCTCTGTTGCTAGTGTTGATCTGTTTAAGCACCTCTTAACTAACCAAGATTTTTTTTTTGGCTAGTCCTGGGGCTTGAACTCAGGGCTTGAGCATTGTCCTTGGGCTTTCTCAAGGCTAGCACTCTACCACTTGAGTCACAGCACTACTTTCAGCTTTTTCTATGCATGTGGTTCTAAGGAATCAAACCTACGGCTTCCTGTGTGCTAGGCAATCACTCTACAGCTAGGCCATACTCCTGGCCCATGTTGTTCATTTTTTACCTTTTCCTTTTTCTTCCAGAAGCACTGGAAGACTCTGCATCTTGTCTTTCCCTTCAATGATACCATGTTTGCTTGTGTGTGTGTGTGTGTGTGTGTGTGTGTGTGTGTGTGTGTGTGTGTGTGTGTGTGTTGGTCCTGGGGATTGAACTCAGTGCTCAAGGGTAGCACTCTACTACTACTTGAGCCACACCTCCACTTCTAGCTTTTTGGTAGTTTTAGTAGAGATAAGAGTTTCACAGGGGCCGGGAGTTTGGCCTAGTGGTTAAAGTGTTTGCCTAGCATGCATGAAGACCCGGGTTCAATTCCTCGGTACCATATACATAGAAAAAAAAAAAAGCTGGAAGTGGTGCTGAGGCTCAAGTGGTAGAGCTCTAGCCTTGAGAAAGTCCAAGGACAGTGCTCAGGCCCTGAGCTCAAGCCCACGACTGGCAAAAAAAAAAAAAAAAAGTTTCACAGACTTTCCTGCCCAGGCTGACTTAGAACTGAAATCCTCAGAACTCAACCTCTTGATTAGCTAGGATTACAGGTATGGGCCACTGGTCTCTGGCTATGCTACTGGTTTTGACCACCTACATACAAGTGCTTATCTGTTTCCAGCTCTCACCCTACCTATTTTCCTTTACAGTGATCTAAAAAAATCCTCTCATCTTCAAGGTGATAAGCCCAGTTCAATGCCACGTACCCTTCATTCTATATTAATTACCCAGAAGATCTTACTATCACGTTACATTGTTTTACTTTTTAGATATAAAATGACCTTTCTCTAGTCCACATCTTTTGAACCCGCTCTGAATCTCCTGGTAGCCATTAATCAGTGATGTCCACCACAGTAACCCTACATATTTTGAGTAATAGGGTGGTGTCAAGTTCATGGTCAGCCAAATCAAAATCTTTATGGATAAATCCTGCTGCAAAAGTTCATGAACCAAAAACTCAAATACTGCAAACTTCAGAATATGAAACAGAAGACATTTTGAAGAATACCAAGGACATAACACCATTCACAAATTGATTTTGTATGTGAAGTTATTAGAATACATCATCATGGTGCTATCACAACTCATCACTGAGTTGAGTTGTTCAAACACTGAAGAGAGCAACTCATTTTTATAAATATGATTATATTAAGGAATAAGTATCTTTTCCTGTGTTCAAAGCGACCTTAAAAAATTCAAGTCAGAAAACATGCTAAGAAACTTACGACTTGGTTGCAAGTGCCTGAAGTGGAATAGAAACAACTCTATGACCCAGAGCTTCAAATAAGCTTGCCTAGTACTAATGTCCAAGAAAACTATCAGTGGAACCAATATTGTTAGGCAAGGTCTTCTAATGTGTTCATTTTGGATATGGCCCTTGAGAAATGATCTGTTGCAGTTACCTGCCACATGATACGCTGTGCCTGGGAAGCTGAGCATTGTCCTGAGAGGTACCTAAAATGTCACTGATCTTCATGGTGATTATAAATCAAGGTTTCTTCTTGGGGGCAGTGGTGTGTTCACAATTCCAGGCGGAGGCAGGAATATCATTTGAACCACAGTTTGAGACCAGCCTTGATAACAGAATAAGGACCCTATCTCTTAAAAACCAAAACACTAACTGTAAATATGGCTCAAATAGTTGAGTTGTGGATGCAAAAAGCCAAGTAAGAGAGCAAGGATCTGAATTCAAGTCCCAGTACTGACACAAGCAAAACAAACAAAATAAAGGAATGTAAGAAACCTTTTTCTCTTGAAAAAGAGAAATCAAGATTCTAATTATGGGTGAGTTCTTCAAAATTTTATGTTACTGAATTGTAACATTTGAACACTGTATTACTGGAAGAAAATTTATTATACAAATGGCAGAGGGTACTAGTCTGCATAAATACAAGTTATTTTCAGGACATAGTCTCACAAAACTTTCAGGTTTGAAATTTGTGGATCACGTCTCAGTCCATCAAGAATATGGATTTTTAGGGCAGGATCATTTAGTCCTATGTGAAAAATAATTTCAACACAGGTTTCATATTCCTGGTAACCTGAGCCTTGGAGAGATGGAGGGTGTGTTTGTATGTATTCATATTCTCACAAATAGAGAAAAACACTTTTTAAAAAAAATTTTTTTTTGCCAGTCCTGGGCTTGAGCTCAGGGTCTGAGCACTATCCTTGGACTTTCTCAAGGCTAGAACTCTACCACTTGAGCCACAGAACCACTTTCAGCTTTTTTCTATGTATGTGGTACCAAGGAATTGAACCCCGGCCTTCGTGCATGCTAGGCAAGCAATCTACCACTAGGCCAAACTCCCGGCCCCAGAAAAACATTTCTTTAAAACAGAGGTGTATGTATCTCAGCTGGATGTCTAGAAGGAAATGCTCCACTAGTGTGTGCTAGCGATGCCTTGCAACATACACTCTTTCTCATGCCATTTTTACATCAATGATCTAAGGTGCTAAAAGTCACCGAGACCTCTGAAAACCATCTTGATGGGTTAAAATGAATGATTACTTCAGGTTTCATTTAGTTAGAGTGGTCACAGTGTTTAGGAAGAAACCTTTTAACATTACGTACTCATGTGCAGGGACAGGTGATCAAAAACCAACCAAAAAGAGCAAAGCTTTCCTCTCCTACTCAAATAAATCCTTGATTAGATCAGCAGAGTAGGAATTAGCAGAAACAGTGCAGTTTCTTCCACTGCCTTTGCCAAAGAAAACAAAAATATCTGCTACCTTAAGCTGTTCAGTAAGAATGTGTCTGTTATGTTAGAGAGCACAGTGAGAGATTTATTGGAGGATAACATTATCAAGCATTTACTATTATTTTTTAATACCATGAAACCAAAGCTGCTTCTATTTAACAGCCCTCGGGTGGAAAAAGAAACACATTCTGCTGGGCTGCACAGACCATTTAGCAAACCTGTGCTCATCAATTAGAAAACTCTTACGATGCTAGAGGAGTCAGTGCCATCTCTGATGTTTTTTTGAGGCAAAGAGACAATAGCCTTTTAATTTCCATTGGATACACTGAAGTACATTGAGGTCGACATGGAAGAGTCTTAAAATTCTGTTTAGAAAAGTAAATTGAAGGACTTCCTTTTTGGAAACATGCTTCTGGCAAGAGAGTACAGTGAACTTCTGACTACACCAGAATCACTCTTCTTCAGGAAAAACAAGCTCCTCTCAGGTTTATCAGACCTAGAGTCTACTTTACTTCCCTTTCTATTGGGCATAGACAATCTAGTTTGTTGTAAATTACGTTAAGAATTTCATCTATCTTTTGAACACTTTTTGTGGTTAGGAGAGAGTGCTCTTTCTCAAGTTGTTCAACACCCAGGGATGATTCTGTTTCACTGCTTTGGACATTTAAAAATTTTAGTTTCCCAGTCAAAGAGGTTAGCATAGTTATTATTTCAATTATAAGCCTGTCAGAAAGTTCCCCATAAACAATGTGGCCTACTGGAGTACACTTTACAGCTCATACCTGACATTAATTTACCCTCTGTGCTAAGACAATACAGTATATTGAAAAATAATATACCAGTGGTTTTTCAGTGGAAACATGACCAGTAGAATCACTTGGCTAGGTGGTAGGCTAGGGTGACCCTGAAAACTACAAATAATGCACGTCAACCTGGGACAAGGAAGAAATTGTAGAGGGGACACATGGACTAGAATACATCTGAAGAAAAGCAACAGTGGGTACTGTCTTTATTGACATCTAAGTGCTAAATAAATTTGCTAGAGTCAGAATTCTCCAACTAAATTGTCTGAATATCAGTGCCACAACATTCTCTCTTAACACTTAGTAAATAAAAGTTCTTACCTGTATGATAAAATGTGAGAAAAAATAAAAGCACTCCCATGAACATATTACTCAAAAAAGTAACAACTCCACAGGTAATTCCTTCTGGAACTGGGTAGACAGTTTCCACAAAGAGCTCAAAAAATATAGGTACACTGCTATTCAAGAACACTCCCAGGAGAATGCAGGAGGCGTACAATGTCACTGGAAGAAAAACACCAACATTTTAGTTGCACAGGAGCAGCCATGAGTCACATCAGATAGGTCTTTCGGGTGTTCTGTTTCCTAAGTACCAACTCTGGATTCTCATTTTTTCCAGTGGGAGTGACAAACCTTGAAAAAGCATCATATGTTTGTTAGGTCTTTACTCAGATTTTCTGCAATAAGTAATAAAAGGTTTTGTTGCTGGAGGATTACCAGTTTATTAACTTTTTTTTTCTAGTAGACTGTTTCAAGGCACAAAATCAATTTGTCAGTATAATTAAAAAGGGATTCTCCCCTTAGCAGGTAGAAATATTTAAAAAACAGGAATTTAATTCAAAATCTTGTTTCCTTTTTAAATTTTAATAGAGCTTAAAGTCCAAGGACAGTAAGAAATACCAAATGCTATGGAAAATTATATAGAGAGACTGATTAATAATGGCTTTCAAGCACAAATAAACATTTACTATGTACTTCCTAGAAAAATATTTAGAATTAGCTCTGAATTTTGGAATGAGTTTTGTGTCAAGTTTTTTTCCCTCTCTCCCTCCCCCTCTCTCTCTTTCTTTCTGCCTTCTTTTTTTCTTTCCTTCTTTTTTTTTTTTTTTTTTGATGTCCTAGGGCTTGAATTCAGGAACTGGGCTATCTCTGAGCTTTTGAACTGAAGGCTCTACTTCCCATTTTCTGGTAGTTAGTTGGAAAGACTTTCAGGGACTTTCCTGCACAGGCTGGCTTTGAAGTGGGACCCGTAGAGCTCAGCCTCCTGAGCTAGGATTACAGGCTAAGTGTGGTGGTGCATGCCTACAATTTCAGCATAAGGAAAGCAGAGGCAGAAAAATTGAGAGTTGTAAGCTACCTTGGGACCACACATGGAGAGCATGCCTAGGGAAATGAAACACATCCTAAGTAATTTTTATCATTACTACTGTCTGCCAACAAATTTTCACTAATTTTCATTTGAAGGTTAAAAACAGAACCAGTAAGGGAATAATAATCTATTTAGAAATCTAGAATAACTACCTATATCCTAATAAATACATCATATCCCCTGATGAGTAGAATTTATTTATTCTAAGAAAAGTAATTATAATAAAAACATATTGATTCTTTTTTTCTGAGCAGGAACTGCAGAAAGTCAGGAAGTTACACTAAATTTCTTATGTATTATTCATAGGACTTCACCAGAATTTACCGTAACTGATTATGATCATTAACAGACCCTGACATTATCAAAGGAGTGGGAAAAAAATAGTTCTTCTGATTCCTAATAGACTTTCTCTAATCTCACTACTGCTTCCCTCAACAATTACTCTGGCCTCCCAGGATTATCAAGTGGTTAGTATATTCTAGTAATGCAAAGCACTGGTAATTGACTTCCTTTAATTTCCTAGAGTAGTCACAGATAGAAAAGTACAGAACAAAAGAATAACTGCTTGGGGCCAGGAGTTTGGCCTAGTGGTAGAGTGCTTGCCTAGCATGCATGAAGACCCGGGTTCGATTCCTCGGTACCACATACATAGCAAAAAGCTGGGAGTGGTGCTGAGGCTCAAGTGGTAGAGTGCTAGCCTTGAGAAAGTCCAAGGACAGTGCTCAAGCCCTGAGCCCAAGCCCAGGACTGGCAAAAAAAAAAAAAAAAAAAAAAAAAAAAGAATAACTGCTTGTGTAACAGTGACTTAAGTATTTACAGAATTACAGGGAAAGCATTGGATGTTTAGTAAATACCAAGGCACTCATGCACGACATCAAACCAAATATAGCCTGACACCTCACACAATTTTTTTTGGTGGGTCATTGGGGCTTGAACTCTGGGCCTGGGCGCTGTCCCTGAGCTCTTCAGCTCAAGGCTACCATCCTACCCCCTTGAGCCAGAGCTCCACTTCCTGTTTTCTAGTGATTAATTGGAGATAAGAGTCTCTCAAGTCTTTAGTGCCTGGGCTGGCTTTGAACCGTGATCCTCAGATCTTAGTTTCCTGAGTAGCTAGGATTACAGGCGTGAGCCACCTCGCCCAGCAAGTATTATTTCTGAGTAGTCTCACAAACTACTGATACAATTAGCTGTATTTTAGGAACATGGTTAGGGATAGTATTTCTTACATATTTATTTTTGGTGCAGTTTTACATCATCAGGCAACTTAAAATGAAATGACTAAGAGATAAGCACAATGTATATATGCTGGAACTGTGTGAGGCAAAATGATGATGAGTACATATTGAATGAGGACTACTGACAAAGGTTCTTGAACAGAGATTTGATTTTACTGATTTTATTAAGCTTGATACAATAGGAGATAGCTGGGAGTAACTCTATTGAATCTAGGGTTTAAAAAAAAAATCTGTAAATAGTTGTCCAAAGGGCTTCCTTTAACATGTTCATTTATGTGTACAGTGCAATGTCATCCCTGCCTTCATTTCCCTCCTATCTCAAGTTTCTTCTTCCAATTTGACTTATGTGCATTGAGTATTAAGACTGTATTCACCCATTATTCTTCTTTCTATTTGTCTGTTTCCCTCCTTTTGGTCTCTCAGCCAGCCAAAATGTTATATATTCCTGATACTCATTTTGTCAAATTGTTAAATTGGTTTTCTGAGCCAGGTTTACTTAGTTCAATATGATTTTTTCTAGATACATCCATTTTTCCATAAATAACAATTTATTCTTCCTGATGGATAAAATTCTACTGTATGTATGTATGTATGTATGTATGCATGCATGTATGTATGTACGTACGTGTGTATGTTTGTATGTATGTATCTATACATCCACACATCAAATTTTAAAAATTTTAAAATTTTATCAGCTGTAGGGTATCAGGGATATTCCATAACTTGGCTACTGTAAACAGGGCTGTAATGAACACTGTATACTAAAGGTAGGTATGTTTATTGTGTCTGAACTTAGTCTTTTGAATATTCATTTATCTTTTGGAGAAATGCCCACGTCCATTATTGATAGGCCATAAGGTAGTTCTACTTTTAGTTTTTGAGCAATCTCCATACTGGATGTGCCGATTAAATTTGCACTAACAGTGTCCTGCCTTCACCAAATCCTTACTAGTATCTGTTGTTAATCATGTTCTTGATGACTGCCTTTCTGATCGGAATGGTATAGAATCTCAGTGTTGTTTTGATTTGTATTTCATTTACAGCCAGGGATTGTTGAGCATTTTGTTACACATTTATTGGCCATTTATGCTTTTCTTTTTCACTCCCTTGCCTATTAATTGGGTTATAGGTTCTGTAAAAGTTTAGGTTTTCAGGCTCCCTGATATTAAGCCCTGGATATTAAGCCTTTGTCAAATGTTTAGCTGGCAAAGAGCTTTTTAGTGAGGGACTGTTTTGCAAACCCTCAAGACTATGCAGCTTTCCTGGCCCTTATCTCATGCTCCTGAAGAATCTTTGAAATTTGGTTTCCAAGCTATCTGAATCCTGAGAGCAACTTGGAGGGAGGCATTAAATAGTTATCTTTGGAAAGGTAAAAGTTCTCCTGTCAAACGTTACTGGTGAAACTATAAATAGTTTATCTCTTAGTGGTCAATTATGGAATGCTAATCAAAATAAACATATTTTCTGATTCAACAATTCCACTTCTAGGAATTCATCCTATGTAGGCATAGGCATCTAAAGAGCAATCACTGAAATAGTGTGTATAGTAAAAGATTAAAAATAAGCTACTTGTCCACTAACAAAGTGTTGGCTGATTAAAAACTTATGAAACACTGAAAACGGAAGTATACTGTACAACCATTAGACACAATGTATCTCTATCAATACTAATATTAATATCTCATGTATGTAAAAGAAAAAGGTACTGAAAAGAGTGCTATGTTTTAAAGAAAGGCTGTAACACTTGTTTGTAGATGTATAGAATTCTCTGGGAAAATGAAGAAGAAACTGGAAATCAGATTGTTTCTAGAGAGGGAAATAGTGACAGAAGAATAGTAATTTCTTCTGTATATGTTTTCTGCCATTTAGATTTGAGTACTTTTACTACGTGTATGTCTTAGCAAATGCACTGACAGTTGAACTCTACTTCATGTGAGTTTGTTAGCTTACCAACTCAGAAAGAGCTATCATCGAATGAGCTGACCCCAAGGAGCTATCCACATTCAGCAGTTATATAACAGTGCAGAATCCTTGACCTAAATATTCCCACTTCATTCATTAAAATTTCTATAATATGTAGCATAAGTGAATTATTATATATGAGATATATTATATGTAGAATAAATGGAAGATCTAACTTGAGAGGCCCAGTATTGAAAAACCAGGCATTTCTGTTTAGTTGTCTTAGTGTTTGTTTCTTTATTACTATAAAAATGACCAAGAAGGTTCTTTTAAATTTAAAAAACACTGGATAGATAACACTAAAATCACTTATTACACAAGCTAATGAAACAAAATGCTTTCTGTAGGTAGATGGTATACGAGCTCCTTCACAATCAGAATGAAGGAAAGGCAGCCGTGTCAGGATGGATTTAATGTATTTCCCAGTGTTCTGGGGCATGCATAAAGTAGAGGTTGGTTGTTACAAGTCTGAATTTGACTTTCATTCGAATTTTTAGTTTCGAGTCTGATATACCCAGTGGGTGAATGTCATCTATTGAAAATCAGGCAGACAAGATAATTTCTTGCTTGTCAAAGAGGTTCAAGCTTACATGATCATTAAATATTTCTATGACTTTCTGTAATACTGATACTAAAATTATAATAAGCTGCATTTCAATTAAAAACTCAAGGCAATTTAGCAGAACAAACACAACTGAAGTGCTGATGCAGATTTTTTTCAAAGTAATAGAATTGTACACCCATACAATTTAAATCACAAAAACTAAAGTCCTCTTTGTACTATTACAAACCACAGCTATAATGGATGTATTTCAGTCGCTTTATTCTGAAAGTATTTGTCTCTTTAACAAACCAGATTACTAAACTGTAGAGAAGGAAAACTGTGTCTAAATATATTTATTTTTATTTTTATTTTTATTTTTTTGCTAGTCCTAGGCTTCAGCTCAGGGTCTGAGCACTGTCCTTGGACTTTCTCGAGGCTAGAGCTCTACCACTTGAGCCTCAGCACCACTTCTGCCTTTTTTTTTTCTATGTATGTGGTACCAAAGAATCGAACCATTAGGCCAAACTCGCAGCCCTATTTTTTAAAATTTTTATTTATTTATTTTTGTGGGCAATGGGCCTTGAACTCAGCCTGGGTGCTGTTTCTGATCTCTTCACCTTACCCTTGGGCCTGGGCATTGTCCCTGAGCTCTTCAGCTCAAATGAGCCAAGCCTCACTTCCCATTTTCTATAGGTTAATTGGAGATCAGAGTTTCAGGTTCTTTTGTGCCCCGGCTGGCTTTAAACCTTGATCCTCAGATCTCAGCCTCCTGAGTAGCCAGGATTACAGATATGAGCCACCACGCCCGGCTTAAATACATTTTTACAAATAAAAACATTCAAACTCTTAGATAATCAGTAATTAGGAAACAAATCACAAAATTTCAGCTAAAAATAACTATTCTATTCAATCTTGAGATTTTTCAAGTTATTACCAATAATAATAACTATAATTCACATATTTTTTAAAATATTCAAAGCTTCTTTTACATACATTATATATTATCACCATTTGATCATTCTACCAACTCTTAGAGACAGGTAAATTAAGTATTTAATACTTGGAATGACTGTTTTGAAAAAAAATATTCAGTTATCAAGGAAATTCACAGTAAAGGCCTGAAGACTTCAGCATGTTATCTATTAGATTAAAAAACCAAAAGCAACACTGAGTGTATTTTTACTTATTAGTCCTGACACAAATGGAATGCTCACCAAATCTGTATTCAATACAAAAGCTGAAAGTGGCTGTACATGAGACAGATGAGATCCAAAAATAGAGCATCAAAAAGGAACAAAAAGATGAATTTTAATCACGATAAATGCAAAATGGGTATAAAGTTCACTACCTAAGTATACAAGAAAACTTAGCCTAAGCCTTTCTTTGAAACCATTTGTCAGATGCCCATGACATGTAAGCTGCTAAAGGAATGAGACGCAGGCATCTCCTGGCTTAGAAGTCAGGTAATGGGCAGTGTTAAGAAGAACACTACATTCTACTCTTTTAAAAAAACAAAAAAAGCCACATCTAATCATGAGCAGCCACAACCTTCCTGGCTCAGAGTGCTTGATCCAGGAATGCTTACACTCAGGTTGGTTAGTGGTCCAGAATCCACATCTAATGAGGAATTAGACTAAAGGCCAAGGTGAGCTATCACAGACGCCTTCAAATAGTTCAAGGAAGAGGGAGGGAGATGATGTACTCTCTGGAGCTTGCTGCTCTTAATCAGTTAAAACTCACTGAGAAAGACTTTCTAGGACTCAGAGCTTACCAACAAGATAGATAATCTTCCTTTGTAGGATATCTAAGTGGCAGTCAGGTGAACATTTATCTGAGGTGTTATAGAAGAGCCTACTATATCAAATAATGAGTGAAATTCATTTAAGTAGATCAGTAACAAATTTAAAATTACATCACAAGAGTTTAGCCAGACCATAACAACCAAATATGATATTTCTAGAGAAACAAATTTTTTACAATGTTATTAAAAAATAGAAAATAACTGATAGACTTTTATTATGAATTATTTTAAATATTAAAAGAAATTTTCCTAAATGGTAGGCTTAGGACATTAATATACTTTACAGAGAAACTTTTATTATTCATAGTCACTAAACTTTTATTTCATAATAAAGTTAACTGGGAATTATTAGGTTATATATTTTTATTAGAACTATTTCATTTTCTTTTTTTTGGTGCCAGTCCTGGGCTTTAGCTCAGGGCCTGAGCACTGTCCTTAGACTTTCTCTACCACTTGAGCCTCAGCACCGCTTACGGCTTTTTTGCTATGTATGTGGTACTGAGGAATCGAACCCGGGTCTTCATGCATGCTAGGCAAGCACTCTACCACTAGGCCAAACTCCCGGCCCCTAGAACTATTTCATAATCTAAACTTCATATTACAAATGAAATATTTCTTTTTGAAACAGATCTGTAAAGCAAATAAAGAGAAATATTCATGTGAGCTCCATTTTTCCCACAAATCTTCAGCATGTTGGGTGAATATGGAATACATACATGTGCATGCACAAATACACCTGTGCTTCTCTTCCTTGCATCATTTTCTTACCTTCATAATCTACCACTAATTAGTGCATGGAAATAGCTGGTATATTTTAGTCCTATAAAAGCTGACCATTACATTTATAGTGCCTTATGGAGAAAAGATAAAGTAATTATCTTAGAGAAATGAAACACAAACTAATAATCCTTTGTAAGGGAGAGGCCTCTATAGAGCGCAGTCTATGAAATCAGATACTATTGACGAAGGTTTACCAGGAACTTTCCAGCTTCCAAAGAATTACGTATGGTTCTGAAGCGGGCAGTATGCCACTGAATCACTGAACATGGATTGATCAACTAGTCAAGTGCTGTACCTATAGGAAACTCAGCCTTTGCCTGAAGACTGACTTTTCCTCTTGAAAACCTCCATGGATCAACCATTACATGATCTTCCTCAGTAGATCCTTTGAGCATTTCATGATTCTTACATTGAGAGTTTTCACATACTCATTCATCGCTCCTTTTAATCTCTATTTTAATTTCTATTCTCTAACCAACCATGCACACGAATAAGCTACTTTTAATCCATAATACTGTAAAGAGTAATTCAGTCACAATTTAGTTTTCTTTCTTGAAAGCTTAAAACCCGAGACCTCTTCACAAACATGCATGTCTTTAAATGTGTGTGTGTGTGTGTGTGTGTGTGTGTGTGTGTGTGTTTCAGTTGTGGGGACTGAATTCTGGGCCTGGGTGTTATCCCTGAGTTCTTCAACTCAAGGCTATCACTCTACCACTTGAGCCACAGCACCACTTCCAGTTTTCTGGTGGTTAATTGGAGATAAATCTCACGGACTTTCATGCCCAGGCTGACTTTGAACCTCGGTCCTCAGATTTCAGCCTACCGAGCAGCTAGAATTACAGGCATGAGCCACCAGTGCCTGGCTCTAATTATATTTTGTATTCTTACCTTGAATTTTCTAATTTTCTCCACATTTTAATGTATGTGTGTTTATTTCTTTATATGCTGTTAAGTGGAATACAGTTATCTTAATAAAGGCAAAACATGTAAGAAATCAGGAGACTTACTCTCTAGCCTATACATATCACATGCCTTTAAATCCAGTGGAGTACACCAGAAGTCACCTGTGGTCTACTCTCACATCACTCCTAAAAATCTGTTTAATTAGACATCCTTCCTTACTTCTACCCTGTATTTGTTTGATAACATATCTCGCATGGCATTCTAGTAACTTTAGATGAAACAAGATGAATCATCTCTCTTGAGGCAACTTCCATCAAACAGTCAAATTATATTGCTTCAGGAAACTCAACAGCAAAGTGCTACCGTTTTTCAAAATGCCATTTTCCATTTCAGTAAAAAATGACTGTGCATTATGACCAAACAAGGTTAGACATCTCATTCTCAGATAAGGTGAATAATGCGTTTTCATAATTTTGTTTGTAGCATAAGCCTCGTGTTATCTAGTTATGAGGTTATTTATTTACTCTATTGTAAAAACTTCAATTAATGAATGCAACTGTAAATACTGAGTTTCCCCAAAGAAGAGGAAAAGGCATCAAGCTGATACTCTCTAGGAAGGTGTATGTATAGAAGCCAGCACACCTATCAACAGAGTATGCCTCAGCAGAGAATGCAATGACCCAGTTTTTCTTTTGCAGAAATGGCTACAATAGTAATAAGATCAGTGGACTACCAAAAGATAGGAGGATTTGGCACTTATAAACTATATGTAATCAAAATGAACTAACTTTATTATGTCCACATTATTATTGTACATAGTCTCACATTGCTTAATGACATGAACACATTCTGAGAAGCGTGTCATTGGATGATTCTGTACTGGGAACACCAGAGAGTGCATTTATACAAAGCAAGACAGCTAAGAGGACCACTACCATTATAAAGGGTTTTTTTTCTCCCTGAAACATCATTATATGACACATGGCTTCATTTCATATACTTTTCATGGAGATTCTACTGACATAAAAACCTATAAGAGAAATACTAAGAGAAAAAAGACTAGCCACTCTCCTGATAATGATCATTATAAAAGAAACACGAATTGGCCACCATTGACTTTAAATATCAACCCCAAGTGTAGATTTGTGAATAATTAAATTTTGGAGTAAGCTCTTTCATAAAACCTCTTAAAAGGAACTAGGCTCCATTTTTGCAAAGGCAATAAGGATATCTGTGACTATATTTATCCAGATTCTCTATTGTTCCATTAAGATGTACCCTTTTGGGGCCAGGAATTTAGCCTAGCATGCATGAAGACCAGAGTTTGACTCCTTGGTACCACATACATAGAAAAAAACAAGAAGTGGTGCTGTGGCTCCAGTGCTAGCCTTGAGAAAGCTCAAGGACAGTGCTCAGGCCCTGAGTTCAAGGCCAAGGACTGGCGCGCATATATATATATATATATATATATATATATATATATATATATGCCCTTTTCATTGCTATAGCTATTGCTATTTTACTCTGTGTCTAATTATTATCTTGGACAACTGGGCTTCTTAAATAATGCACACACTGAAGAGAGAGAGGACTGCCAGCAGGACAGATAAGGTTTCCAAACTTAGTACCTCAGTCCGTTTTTCATGGTGTTTCCCCCAAGATCAAACGATAGCCAAGCAATTTAATAAATAAATATGCTCTGATGACTTAGTAGCCATTTAAAAGGCCACACCCATAAATGCAAAGAAATATAGTTCTATTTAATTCTTTTTTTTTTTTTTTTTGCCAGTCCTGGGCTTGAGCTTAGGGCCTGAGCACTGTCCTTGGACTTTCTCAAGGCTAGAGCTCTACCACTTGAGCCTCAGCACCACTTCCGGCTTTTTTTCTATGTATGTGGTACCGAGGAATGGAACCCGGGTCTTCATGCATGCTAGGCAAACACTTTAACCACTAGGACAAACTCCCGGCCCTTCTATTTAATTCTTAAATAGCCACAATTTCTTACTAAGACAATATGTACAACTTCTTATATTTGGAATCAGAGTAATTTCCTATTCTGCACTGATTTTTGTATGGTGTTTGCTTTATAACACACCAAACTACTGAGAAACAAACTTTGCAAAGAAAAAGATGATCAAAAGGTGTGTTGACTCTCCTCATAAACTTTACATGTTATTGCAAGAAGCCCCACGGGATCTCTTCAGATTCTTATTTGCTCCTACTCATACATGTTTGCTATGACAAATTAGCACTAAATCTACTTTCATAACAAGTAATCCTATAATTAAGCTCATAATCCAAAAGGTAAATAGACAGTACATGCAAATGGAGTAAGAAATATGAATCTTTAAGCAACTGTTTGTTAAGGAAAGGAAGAAGTAATATCAGTGTTTCCTAGTGTGCACAACAACCTAGCACAGTTATTTAAAAAAAGATCCAGTAGTAGACAGAATATCCTTTCCCCTCAAAGATTCTTATCTTAGTTTCTGAAAATTGTAAATATATTACCTCAGATGGCAAAGGAGATTAAGACTGAAATACAATTAAATTTGCTGATCAGCTGAGTTCAAAATTGAGAGATCAGTCTCGATTATCTCAGAGGGTCCAATGTGGGCATACAATCCTTAAAAAGAAAAGGAAGGCAGAGGAGGAGAGTGCAGAGTGAGACAGGACTGCAGGAGAGAGCTGCAGATGCTGCAGCAGGAAGGAACTGGCCTGCTGTTGATAGCAGTGGACAATGAGCCACAAGCCAAGGAATGGGGGCAGCCCCTGGAAGCAAGAAAAGGTGAGAAAACAGATTCTTCCTTACAGTCTGCCCACAGTTTGATTTTGGACCAGTGACACCCATAGTGGTTCTCAATCTAACTCATAAAAGTACACCATAATCAATTTGTGTTGTTTTATAAGCCACAAAGTTTCTAACTTATTACAAAAGTAACGAATCAATCAGGTACTGAACTGATTAACAATAAAAAGAATAGCAACTATACATGTTTCAGATCACATAGATAGCTAAGTATTCTGTATATATTATAACTGTAAAAGGCATTTTCAATAAATTTCAGTTTTGTATTGATATAATAAAACTAAATATAAAATAAAGCTATAGGTGAAGATTCAAAGAATTTTACTAAAGTCCACTAAGTATAGCCTTACCTTTATCTTCTTTACTGTTTAATAGTGAGTTAATGATTGTAAATAAAATCTTTGTACTATGTTCTGGTATAAATTTTAAATGAATACAAGCATTTCAATCTTAGAAGTTTAAGCCAAAGAACACACTTCTTTTCCATAGGCAAAGTATCAGTTAAAATACTTTTAGTTAATTCCTTGGGGTGGTGATTTGATGATTGGACAGGGAGACTTAACAATTACTGAAGAACAGCACAAATAAGTTCTACTGTCAGAGTATGTATATTTCTATGAACTGAAAATATTTATTCAGAGCTCAAAAGCAGTGCTCACCTGTAGTCAAAGGCAGGTGGGTGACACTGTTCAAACAGGTTAGGGTAAACCATGTGGATGACAGTGTGGCCCCAGAAAACAGAAGGAGAAGAATCAGCTTCAGCATGCCCCGGATAAAATCTGCAAACCTGAGCGGAAACCATTTTCTGTTAATCCTAGCTGCAATGTTAGTTTTTTTTTTTAATTTAGTGACATATTTTCTTTAAACACAATTATTTAAAGGATTCTTCCCCACTTTGATCTGAGAAATTTTCTTGTGTATGTGATAGTACTTTGTAATCTTTTTTAAATCTTACAAAGCACACAAAAGGTCATTTCTGTTTGATGTCTATAATTCACAGGATGAAATTTTACATATTTCTTTTGAATTTTTATACTTTTTAAACATTCTATAATGAATATACATTTTTAGGAAATAGGTTAAACTCGATATCAGCCTGGACTCCTAATTCACCCAGGGAATGCTTTTCAAAGGCTCCCCTGTCTCTGAGGCCTTTGTGCTGTCCTTTCTCTACTCTCCCTATGCCTTGTTCTGCTCCTATTAGACAGAACTGTATTTGTTTCTCATATGGGCCAAGGTTGCTTACCAGCTTTGTAACTGTCTGTGTGCAAAGCTGGTAGCTCCAGACATTTTACATTCCATTCAGAAGTACATATGCCTCAGCTCATTCCCATTCCAGTTCAACATAATCTCCACATTCACTGAAAAAGCCCTATATATGGCTTCTCATTTATGCTGTTTTTCTTTCTTCATAACATTTTTCTCCAATGAAAACTGTCTTGTCTTGTACTTGTTTAATTTTTTGTCTTACTATCATAGCTACTCAGAAGGGTGAAATCTGAGGAACATGGTTCAAAGCCAGCTCAGGTAGAAAAATCCAACTGGACTCTTACGTCCAATTAACCATTAACAAGCAGTAAGTGTGGCTCTGGCTCAAGTGGTACAGGGCCAGCCTTGAGTGACAGAGGCCAGGCCCAGTAACTGGCACAGAAAAAGCAATCAATCAATCAAATAAATGAGACACGTACACAAAGCAAGACAAAACAAACAAAAAAAAAGCCACTAGTGTCTAGAATTCTAAATACCATTCTATAGAGGTTTTTTTTTTTTAGGTTTTACAGTATTTTAAATACTGAAATTACTATTATTTTCCTGAACAGACATGAAACTAAAATGCATGTGGTCCCCCCTTCCCCCACCCCTACCCACTATTTCCAACTGCTTTTATTCGCATGCTGATTGTTGATTGCACACAGGCATAATCCTTTGGAAGTTATCTATATACAATTCACTTCATTCTTTAGAATTATTCCTATTATAGAAAAATCGACCCTATCCCCAATGCAACATTTACTATGTCTTCTCCACTTCGAATTTTTAAAAACATTGTATTCCTATGATAATTCACGTCCTTAAACAGTACTGGAATCCCATCAACACCGTCCTTTGTTCTGTACTTACTAGACATGAACATGTTTTCTAGACAAAAGCAACTTCCTATGAGAGCTGTGCCATCTTTTGGTGGGAGAAATAGATGCACTTTTGTTTACTGACAGATTCGGTCTCCTCTATGAAAGTTTATAATCAGATGTCTATGAACTCTGAGAAAGATTCCACAGATTGATAGAAATGTCTCTCAAGAAAATATAAAACATGCTATTTAATTTCAAGCTTACTAGCTCCTTTCCTGATTTACATTTCTGGTAGGCTGCATATATTTCCTACATCAGTTAGGTACATGAAAAGGTAGGATAGACTAAAATAGCTGTCTGGTTCAAGTAAAAATTGAACTGTAGTAACATTTCAGTTTGCTCACACAAGAACAAAGTGTCCACTGTCTACTGCTCTTGAGGACCCAGTGCTTTTCAAACAGCTTGACACCATCAAGGAATATTATAGAACCAAAGACCTTCAGTAATAGCCTTTAGCAAATCTATGTACAGAAGAAGGCTGTGGGGACAGGAGAGTGGCTTAGTGGTAGAGTACTTACCTAGCATGCCTGACAGTGCCCAGGACCTGAGTTCAAGCCTCAGGACAGGAGGAGGAGGAGGAGGAGGAGGAGGAAGAGGAGGGAGAGGCTGAGACAGGAGGATTACAAGTTGGAGGCCACCCTAGGTTATATTGTGATATCTTGTCTTGAAGTAAGTACAAATGCCCTAACTTTTCCTTTACTTGTATCAATCTACAGTTAAGAACTGAGACATTGTGAAAAGATAAAGGAAAAGAAACATGTGAGATATCATTTCTGATGCACAACAATTCTCTTCAGTCTATTTTAGTGAGCAGAATTGGTTTTGATCAGTGATGACTCACTTTAATTGGCTTGGATGTTTAATTAGAAAACTTTAGTATGCTTCTTATCAAAATGTGGCAGGTCAATCTATTTTGGAATCAGTGATTTGCTATAAAGGGTATTTTTCCATTCTACTTCTTCAGCTTTTAGATTTTTATTCTAATATTTATCTAACTTACAAAAAATCTCAAGTAAAGTGATTTAGAAGTTTCAGTGCCAAATTATCCTTCCATTATTCCAGAAACACTATGCAAACTGTAAGGTCTAGATATAACATTACTCTATGCCAACTGTTTAAGTATTTAGACATTGAGGTGATTTATATATCTTACTTGATCTTCTCAAAGAAGAATTTGATTCTCCCCTTCTTGGTTAATCTGATTTCCTAATTTTGATTTTGATTAGAGTAAAATGACTTAGCAAGTCATAATATGACTTAGCAAGGAATATTACCAGATTGATTTCATATTCATTGACTAAAGAGTATTATTTTCATTCTTTCCCTTTTTAGAAAAAAAAGAATCCATTCTAAAAATATGTTGTCACAATGGGTTAAAATCAAAGAGAGTTTGAAGAAAATGAGAACCTTTTCCCCCCATGAAAATGGGAATCCTAGGAACCTATCTGTGTGTGTGTGTGACAACTCAAAAATAAACACAGGATAATTGGGGAAACAATTCTTCATGGAAACTTCTAGAGATGCTCTGATAATTGATTCTTTCAAACTCTTTCCTATTCTCGTTAATCACTGACTTGCTTTTACTATCACACTACCTTCCTTTGGGTTCTTAGAGATGTTTCTCTAATAAGATGCCATTATTTCTGACATGTGAACATTGTGTGATTTTTGCCTATTTCACTTTTTTCTAAACTTTAATGTTTACCTAGGGAGCCTTGTTACACTCATATGTTTAATTAAAAAAAATTCTCACCTTGCCATAGCTATTCCAACAACACAGCCTCCAACTATGGACCAAAATCCAATCCAGCCAGCATCTACCTGTTAACAAAGTAGCACACACATTTAATGCAGGACTGTCATGTTGCAACTGAGAAGAAATAAAAAAGAAATTCTTTATAATCAACACCTTGACAGTTAAATGGCAACAAATCTAGGGAAATTTATATATGGAAGAGTGTAAAATGATGGGATATATAATAAATACAAAACTATGTTTTGACAATGCTTTACTGGAATATTTACATTAACAAGATCATTGTTTTGTTTTATCTTTTTGTGGGTCATGGGGCTTGAACTCTGCCTGGGTACTGTCCCTCAGCTCTTCAGCTCAAGGCTACCGTCCTACCCTTGAGCCAAGTCCCACTTCCTGTTTTCTAGAAATTAATTGGAGATAAGAGTCTCAGCTCCTTTTGTTCCTGGGCTGGTTTTGAACCTTGATCCTCAGACCTTAGCCTCCTGAGTAGCCAGGATTACAGGTGTGAGCCACCGTGCCCGGCTACGATCATTGTCATTTCACAAATATTTTTAGGTATATGCTACATGCTAGGAATACATAGACAATGGGGACAGCAGAGGGTCACTAACCTCTAAAAGTTTGTTAAATATAACTGATATACACCCAACTGCTAGGAAAAAACAGGTACTTAAACATCAGGCTATATCTAAAAATGAACTGGGAGAAGAGACAGAAGGAGACGAAGGAAAGGAAAAAAATGTAAGGCCAAGTAGAGAAAGAAAGGCTGAGCTAGGTTTTAAATGTACAGGCTATTCCTCTAATTAGAAAATGCTTTTCATCTTGCCATTTACCAGCTTTGTGACCTTGGGCAAATTACATATTTTTCTGTGTAAAATGGATGGAATGTCATAATCTATCATAGGACTTAGGTCAATGGCCACACACAGGAAATGCTCAGCTGACTGAGTTCCCTCTAGTTTATCTTCTTTTTCCTACCTTCACACCCACACTCTTGCAAACAGACTATGTTTCCTCATCACTGACGGACTTTTATCTCTTACTTGCTATCTATCCCAAACACATTGTCTCATTTTCTGCAATAGTAGCATGAAGGTAATAGAGTTTTTTTTAGAGGTTCAATAAGTTAATAAATGTAAAAAATAAGGGTAAAGTGTTCAATATATATTAGTTGGCTGTTGTCATTGAAATTCTATGTGTACCTTTTGATACTGGTATATTTTTCCTCCTTTTTATTCTCACTATAACTATCGTACCAATTTATTAGTTTCTTACTTCTAGACTCCTACAAAAGTTTTTGAAATGATCCTTAGAACCTAGTTTGTCCATTATTGTCAGAACTATTATCCTAATCATTATATTTCTATGCTCAGAAATAGTAAATTGGGTAAAGTCCAGTCTTGACCTGGCAGTGAAGAGTTATCCAAACTAACTGGGGCTTCAATTCAAGGCCCTGTACTTCATTTTTTATTGAAGGCTAGTGCTTTTCCACTTGAGCCACAGCACCACTTCTGGCTTTTTCTGAGTAGTTTATTGGAGGTAAAAATTTCATGGACTTTCCTGTCTGGACTGGCTTCAAACTGTAGTCCTCAGATCTCAGCCTCCTGAGTAGGTGGGATTATAGGCACGAGTCACTGGTATCCAGCTTTTTTAAAATTATTTTTTGATGTATTTTTCATTATACTTGTGACAGGGATTGCCAGCTGTGTGGTACTGAGCAAGATTACATGTCCCCATCTCTGTCTGTACAAGTGACCATGTGACTTAAGTTCTTATTAGAAAAGTGGGCAGAAATAAAGTGTGCTACTTCTGGGAGACAGAGCCTAAGAAATAGCTGCCTGCCTCTTCCACATTCTCTTTTCCCTTTCGATGACCTGTGCTCTAGATGTGGTCACCTACTTGTTACCCATGCATACACTCACAAGATCCTTGGGGGACTGAAGGCCTCCAAAGTAGAAGAAACTTAAGGCTCTAAGTCAGAATGAGGAAAAGAGTTGTTTAAACTATGACCAATGGACCTGGATCATCATGATTATGAACAAGTTCTTCTGAACTCTCAGCAGTTGAGAAGTTAAACTTCTCATTACAGCTTAGTCTAAGTAATCCAGCGACTCTATGCAAGATTTTTGCTCTTACAGTATCTGCTGCCATTTTGGAAAACATAAATGCTGTCTGGGGAAGGGAAATACCCGGAAGTTTGTATTATCTGTAGTTTTTGCATGCCACTGACATTTGGGCTCCGAGGACTCTCTTTTCTGAAAGACTACTCTCACAGCAAGGCACTTACTATCACTAAGACTGCCTGGATGCCAACACCAGGCTTGAGCTCAGGGCCTGAGCCCTATCCTTGGACTTTCTCAAGGCTAGAGCTCTACCTCTTGAGCCTCAGCACCATTTCCGGCTTTTTTTCTATGTATGTGGTACCGAGGAATCGAACCCGGGTCTTCGTGCATGCTAGGCAAGCACTCTACCACTAGGCCAAACTCCCGGCCCCAACTTTCATTTTAAACTTTGTTTTAGTAGCTGGTATGATCCATGGACTCCATATTGCCCAATTTGTTCAGAGAAAGTCCTGGAAGGGCTTGTTAGGGTTTACAGAATAAAGCTCAGACTTGCAAAATCAGCATAATATAAATAGGTAGTGCATTTTTCCTTATCAGAACTGAGCAGATGTGGAATACTTGCTATATAGAAAAGTAGGTCAGAAAAGTAAAGCGAGATTTTCTTCTTAGGTAGCAGTCATGTCTGTGGTCTAATACCAGTGTCCTCTCCAGATTTGTATATTGGAACCTAATCCTCAATGTCATAGTATGGAGATATTTAAGTCATGAGAGCTCTGCCTCCTCAAGAGATTAGTGCCCTTTAAACAAAAGGCTGAGAGAACTACCTTGTTTTTCCTGCCACTGAGGCCAGGTGCTGGTGGCTCACACCTGTAACCTTAGCTACTCAGAGATCAAAGATCTGAGGACTGCAGTTCAAAGCCAGCTCAGGCACAAAAGTTCATGTGACTCTTATCTCCAATTAACCACCCGAAAACCGGAATTGGTGGGTCAAGGGGTAGAGCACTAACTAGCCTTGAACTGAAGAGCTCAGGGACACCACCCAGGCCCTGAGTTCATGTCCCACATCCACCACCACTACCGCCACTACAACCATACCACCAACAACAAAGTAACCAAGAGAAGATGCAAGTAACCATCATCTAAAATGATTTGTCCTTGGAGATGTAATAAAACTACAAGATGATACATACTATTAAATACTTCTCAAAAACCAATTTAAAAAAAAAACTGAGATGAACAAATTTCATACAGGTGTAACTTACCAGAATTAACATAAGAATAAGTTAGAAACATGAATTATTTTGGAACTAATAAAGAAACTGGACCCATATTTAAAAAACACTAGATAGCTTAATCAGAAAATTCTACTCAACATTTAGGGGAAAACAACACTAAAATGACAAATCTTACATTAATTCTTCCAAAATAGAAAAAATTCCCATTACTTTTAAAGATCCTGCTACTTTTTAAACCTTGACACTAAAATTGCGAAAGATAGGACTTGAAAGAAAAATTGGAGTCTACTCTCATTCATAAATTTAAGTGCCAAAAAAGAGACAACTAAAAACAGTGACATGTAGTGTAATGTATCACACTGACAGATGGGATTGGTCCAGGAATGCAAGGTGGCTTAAATAGCCCTTGAAAAGTGGTAATATGAAGAAGTACAACTTTAATTTTATTTCACTGATTTAAATAGTGACAGATAACCAATAGCTGAACAATGTAGTTGTACAACATAATCGGGAAATGTGCTTTTGCACATTTTGATTATTTAGGTAGTTTTTAATTCAGTGCTTTCTTTTTTAAAATAATGTGTCACATTTTCTCATTTGTTCCTTTTTCCCCAAACCAGCATTTGAACCCAGGGCTTTGTGCTTGCTTGAGTGGTACTCTACCACTTGAAGCATTCAGCCCAGCTTTTTGCCGATTACTTAGAGATTGAATCTCATGGACTTTTCTGCCTGGGCTGGCTCTGACCTTTGATGCTTCGGACTCCTGAGTAGCTATGAGTACAGATGTGAGCCACCAGTGCCTGAATCCTGGTTTTGTTTTTCACATGTCTAATGTGTTTTTCAATAATATTATTTGGTACATTATGATGAATTTAAGGATTCTGGGTTTTCTTATTTCTCTAAAATGATTTTTGTTGTTGTTCTAGTTGACAGATTATTTGGCTCTTCATGTTGAATCTGTGTAGGCTTGCTTGGCTCTATTAGGGTAGAATAAAAACAAAGCCTCTCTTACTTGGTAGGGCTCACTCTCCAAACTGCCTCCTCTGCAGACTTCTGTCAGGGCTTGGTGCTTGGTGGTGTGGCTTTGTTTTTGATGGATCTAACTACAGTAGGTCAGGGGGGCAGTCCTGCTTATTGTCTGACCTGTCTGGTGTCTCATCAGTATCCCACAGCATTAATTGCTAATGAGGTGTCAGGACATCGGCTGTGCCAGAGCCTCAAGGCATTGCTTGTCCTCTAATGTCTCTGTTTTGCTTTTAACCCCAGAGCATCTCCCTGTTCAACCTCTAAGCATCTTTGCCCTTTCCATGGCTGCCCCTCTCTCAGCCAAAGACTTACTGGTGTGGGGAACCTCAGGTAGTCCGCTGGGAGCCTCCTTCTGCAGCTCTCTTCTTTACAGATCAGTAAGAAAAAGGCAGCCCAACAGTGAGCTTGAACAGATGTGTCCCCAAAATGATATTCAAATATCCAATTAAGACTTGAAAAGATTCGTGGATGTCACTACAATGGCATACAAGTGCACAACTATCAGCATGTCTAAAATGCACATAATCAAGTGCTGGCGATGGTATAGGACAAATGAGGAATGTCATGCACTGCTGGCAAGATTATAAATGGAGACAACCACTTGGACAAGCTTGGCATTATCTATCAAAGGAGGCATACATTAATAACCATCAATTCAATTTGTAAAAATGTATCCAGTTGCACCATGTAAGAAAGGCCTTAAAAGCCATGTATGACAACATTCATGTGGCACTGTTTATGATATGGTGAAAATGGCAAGAATCCAATGGTTCATCCAAAGCAGAATGGACAAAATTATTATATAACAGAGTATCATACCACACCAGTGTGTTGAATTTCTTCCATTTGACTCTCTAAATTTCTCTCTACCTTTTCTACCATGCTTTCTGAAAGCAAAGAGAAGGAAGCAATGACATCAAGCAGGGTGAAATGGTTATTTTAAAAGAAGTTAGATACCCTTATTCTGAGACCAGAGAGAAACAAATTGATATATGAATAGCAATATATTTGACAATGGGCTCACAAACTCCTTTATAAAAAAGGACAAATGATGAAGTCAAAAAAACTAAGATTTTACTCTCTTGTCTGACAGCCTCATTAACAACACCCAAAGAAACATGAGGTTCATGACTGTCCACAAAAATCAAGCTTTCAGTTGTCTCATAGAATCTTGCTTTTGCAACATTAATGTAGGACATAGTTCTTACAGTTAATGCCAAGAACATATAATAAGTACTCATAAATCAAAAAACTAAAATACTTATAACATATACACATATAAAATACTTACTTGGCTGACATGAACTGGTGTTAAAATTAAGTCGAGAACTCCAGACCAGCCCGCAAATACACCAAGTGGTATAGCATACGCTAATGCAATCATCAAAAACCTCAAATTGCTGTAAAAGAGAAGTAAAAGAAAATAAAAATCTAGAATTAAAATTCATGGTTTTAAAAATTTTAAGTCATTTGGAAACTGTATCCCTACAATCAGAAGTAGAAAAAGTGTCCATTTTTTAATAAATTCAAGCCTCTTTTATTTTTATAAGAATAAGCTTTCTTTTTGTTCATAATACTTAAAATTACCAGAAATCCTGTTTATCTTAAATGTTTATTGAATTACCAATATTATTTCATATAATGAGTGGGCAGTAAAATCAAGTAAAAAAACATTCACTTATCTCAAAGAAAAAAAATTACTATTTCTCTTTACAGCTAATACAAAAGATAAGCAAAGGCAATTAGCTAGTTAGAGAAAATTTAGATTTCTTATGTTAGTTTATATTAATTATGCAAAGGAAGGAGTCATATATATAGTAGCTTTTTAAGTCTGAAACTAGAAACAACAAAATATTGCTCAATAAGTGAATGGCTAAATGAAGAATGGCATGTCCATACTATGGAATACTACTCAACAATACAAAGGCATGAACTACTGATAACATCCAATAACTTAGATGACGACTATCAGAGAATCATATTGAGAATAAAACAACTGAAATATTTTGTACTATAGGATATCATTTACGTAACTTTCTTAAAATGACAAAAACAAAGGCGCAGAGAACAGAGTAGGTTTGAAGAGAATTAAGGGCCATGTGGGAGAGAAGCAGCAAGTGCACCTATTAAAGGGCAAAAAGAAGAATGATTGCAATGACGAAAATGTTGCATATCTTCATCATCAGTGGCCATTTTCTGGTTGTGATAGTCTACTTCTTTTATAATACTCTCATCATGGGTGAAAACTGGTCATTATTTCTCACACTGAATGTATATCTATAATTATCTCAAGATGAAAAGTTTAGTTTTAAAAATAAATTTAATGAAATTAATATCATTCAAAAGCTGAATGAAAAACTACAAAATAACCTAGAAAGATCAGAGACCTCTATGTGGAAAAAGCAATTTTAACATAATTAAAGGCACAGAGACTATCTATGATATTAATTTAACCCAAATTAGGTTAATCTACAAACTCAATGCAATCATAACTTAAGTTTCAGCTGTATTTTTCCTAGAAACTCATGAAATAAGCTCCAAAAATTATATGGAGGGATAAAAGAACTTAAAAAGGCTAAGTTACCCTTAAAGAAAAAAAACAACAACAGTAAAAGCCCTTGCCTTTATGATATTAAGAAAAATGGCATTGCCAAAATAATAATAAGTGTGGCACTAGCTGAAGAACAAAAAGAATGGCTGAGTACCAGTGGCTCATGCATATAATCTTACTCAGGGGGCTGAGATCTGAGGATCATAGTTCAAATCCAGCTCAGTGAGAAAAGCACATGAGACTCATATAGCCAGAATTGGAGCTGTGGTTCAGTGGTAGAGTGCTATCCTTGAGCAAAAGAAGCTCAGGGACTGTACCAGGCCCTGAGGTCAAGCCCCAGACCTGGTGCTTGAGCATGTGCGTGAGCATGTGTGCGTGTACACACACACACACACACACACACACACACACACACACACACACACACACAGGACAATGAAGATGATTAGATAACTAGGACACAGAAATTTAATCTATGAAAAAGAAAACACTACAAATAAAAGTGCTAAGGATGTTTAGTAAATGGTACCAATTCATGTTTTGGAGGGGAAAAAAAACCCGTATCATTAGCATATTTTAAGATAGCTTCTCAGTAGGATGATAATCTAAATATGAAAGATAAAACCAAAAATTAATGTTGAAGCTAGGCACAATGGCTCATGCCTATAATCCTAGCTACTCAGGAGGCTGAGATCTGAGGATCACGGTTCAAAGTCAGCCTGTGCATAAGACTCTTATCTCCAATTAACCACTAAAAAATGAGAAGTGAGACTGTGGCTCATGAGATAGAGTAGTAGCCTTGAGATGAAGAGCTCAGGGACAGTGCCCAGGTCCAGAGTTCAAGCCCCAGGACCCACAAAAAAAAAATTAATGCTTAAGGAAAACACAGACAAAACGGCTAGGCAGTTGATAGATTGAGAGTAAATATTTACATTAAAAAATTTAAAAAGTGGCTAGGAGTTTAGCCTAGTAGTAGAGTGCTTGCCTACCATGCACAAAGACCCAGGTTCGATTCCTTGGTACTACATACATAGAAAAAGCTGGAAGTGGTGCTGTGGCTCAAGTGGTAGAGCTCTAGTCTTGAGAAAGTCTAAGGACAGTGCTCAGGCCCTGAACGCAAGGCCTAGGACTGGCAATAGAGAAGAAGAAGAAGGAGGAGGAGGAGGAGGAGGAGGAGGAGGAAGAGCAGGAGGAAGAGCAGGAGCAGGAGCAGGAGCAGCAGCAGCAGGAATTGGCTCTTCAACAATAACAATGATAAAAGAAAGGAAATGGAAAGAGGATTATTAGACATTTGAGCAAATGTGCAAACTGGAGCCAGATTAAAACACAAAATATTCTGAAAAGAATCTGTGAGACAACAGAAATTGAAATACTTATGTGAAATAAATAATTAAGAAGCTGGAAGGTGGGGCCGGGAGTTTGGCCTAGTGGTTAAAGTGCTTGCCTAGCATGCATGAAGACCCGGGTTCAATTCCTTGGTACCACATACATAGAAAAAAGCCGGAAGTGGTGCTGAGGCTCAAGGGGTAGAGCTCTAGCCTTGAGAAAGTCCAAGGACAGTGCTCAGGCCCTGAGCTCAAGCTCAGGACTGGCAAAAAAAAAACAAAAAAGAAGCTGGAAGGTAAGACACTGACAATATGTTTATGTCTAAAAGAGTTTCTAAGTACACAGAAGATGCACATGAATTTGAGCTGAAAGTAAGACTCTTATGGGGAGAGAGAGAGAGAGAGAGAGAGAGAAAGAGAAATAGCCATTTTTCTTTTTTTTTTCCTTTTCTTTTCTTGGGCACTGTCCCTGAACTCTTCTGCTCAAGGCTAGTATGCTACCCCTAGAGCAACAGTGCCACCTCTGGTTTTCTGGTGGTTAACTGGAGATAATATGCTATACTGAAATATTCCTGGATTAAGATAAAATGCATTTTCCTTTAAAGTCAAAGGACTCTCCATTCAAAATTTGAAAATGCGTTATTTTTCATTTTAAATAGTACAATGTAAAAAGTATCATCCAATGAATACTTTTCAACTTTAACTTTAATGAGAATTAAATATGCTCCAACGATTTCCAGGGAAAATTTAGTGTTCAAATTGAAATGTGCTACAAAGGTATAAGACATTGGTTATCAAACATTTATACAAATATAAGAATGTAAGATACTTGATCACTCATTTTAATACAGACTACATGTTAAGATGTTTTAGGTGTACTATACTGAATAAAATATACCAATAAATGTAATTTGTTTCTTTTCATCTTTCTTAATGAGGCTACTAAAAAGGATTGATTATACACGTAGCTTGAATTTTATTCCTACTGGACAAGATTACCAGAGAATACAAAGACAAAGTACTTTATTATAAGGAATCTGACATCTGGAAGGAAGATAAGAAAATACCAATTAGAAGGAATAATACATAATAACTAAAAGTAATAAAAACATTGCAATTAAGTTGGGAAAAATTCAAAAGATAAGTTCAAGTGATCCAAATGGAAAATATAATCACAGTGATGATTTTATCTATCTCCAAAGAATTAAGTTTAGTACCGGCACTGGAGCTTTTAAAGGTAGAAATTTATCTAATTACACATATATTAAACCAAAAATAATTAAATTTCTCAAAATATGACCCTACTGGAGGTACATGAGGTGATTTCATGCAATATATATTTTACTCAGCTTGTACTGAGTGGCTGTTGTTTATCTTCATGTTCATTAACAAATACACACTAATAAAATAATCTGCATAAACACATGAAACTCCAAATTTTCCAGACACTGTTGTGTGGAAGGTTTCTATATAAAAGAAAATTCTGAAAGGAAAATAGGAGATTCAGTTTTAAAAATATTAAGTAAGGGTCTGGGAGTTTGGCCTGGTGGTAGAGTGCTTGCCTAGCATGCACGGAAACCTGGGTTCGATTCCTTTAGTGCCACATACAAAGAAAAAAAAAGCCAGAAGTGGTGCTGAGGTCAAGTGGTAAAGCTCTAGCCTTGAGAAAGTCCAAAGACAGTGCTCAGGTGCTGAGCTCAAGCCCAGGACTGGCAAAAAAAAAAAGACATTAAGTAAATAATAGTTCAGGTGGCATGTGGATAATACTCTATTTGTGGAAGCTTTAGTTTGGGGTGATTTTTGAAGATAGTTTTCTCATTAGAAGATAGTTTTCTCATTAGAAGATAGTTTTTATCATTAGAACATCAAAATACTTAATTGGTATTTTATCAATTGGATACAGCTTGATTAATGATTAATGAAAATTACTATGTCAAGCTCTTTTAAAAAATGTGAATTATTTTGATTCAAGTCACAACTTTCTAACAAACATATATGTATTTACCTTAATAATCGACAAAAGCTGCGTGGGTAACTCAGCCGCTGGCTTGCTGCAGCAACGCTGGGAGGAAGAGGAGGCCGGGGTGGGAAATAAGCCAGTGTTGCAGAGAATATTAAGCAAACAACTCCAAATTCTGAAATCAAAAGTAACATGTTAACTACTGATAGCAAAAGTTAGTAAAGACACGCTCACTGACATCAGCTAAATCTTACAGTATAAACATATGTATAAACATACAGTATAAACATATAAACATATGCCAGGAGTGTGGCATAGTGGTAGTGTGCTCGCCTAGCATGCAGGAAGCCCCGGGTTCGAGTCCCCAGAGACACATACATCCACAGAAAAAGCTGGAAGTGGCACTGTGGCTCAAGTGACAGAATACTAGCCTTGAGCAAAAAGTGTCCAAAGACAGTGCCCTTGCCCTGATTTCAAGCCCCAGGACTGGCAAAAAAAAACAAAAAACAAAACAACCCCAAACCATATGTAGAAACACTGTACTGAGCCACAGTAGCTTAATCCAGTGAGAAAGGAGGATATGAAGAGGAAGTCAGAGATAGAAGTCATGCTATAGGCAAGGCACAACAAAGACAGAATGAATGAGGAGCCGACAATCATTATTCAGTGTAGAAAACATTAAAATCCAACAGTGCTTTACTGTAAAGGAGACTTTTGAAACAGAGCTAGGAAATAAAGAATAGTACTTAGGAAGAAAGGCTATGAGAGAAAATTGGGTAGAATTTATTTGATCAAGGATAAGATTTCTGAAGCATGGGTAGGATAGATCCAATACAAAAAGCATTATCCAATTTAGAGAGCATTACAGGAAAGTTCAGCAGGACAAGACAATATCCAAAAATTAGCAACCAAGAGACTAGCTAATGTAGAATATTAAACAACCAAAAGAATATGCATGAAGCCCTGCGCTTGATTCCTCAGTACCACATACATAGAAAATGCCAAAAGTAATGTTGTGTTTTAGTGCAAGAACTCTAGCCTTGAGAATAGAGAGGCTCAGGAACAGTGCCCAGGTCCCCAAGACTGGCATAAAAAGAAAAGAAAAAAAGAAAAAAGAGTGTCACAGACATTCTGTACAGGCTGGCTTCAAACTGTGATCCTCAGATCTCAGCCTCCTGAGGAGCTAGGATTACAAGCAGAGCTACCAGTCAGTACCTGGCTTGGTAGATAATTTTATTTACTTCAACTACAAAGTTACAGATTTCTAACTCTGACAGACAAGATTGTTACCTGATAGAATAAGCATTTTTCCCACATGCATACTGGTCATTTACATGTCTTCTGTTTTGCCTTGGTCATGTTCACTAACTACCTTTCTAAAGGCATCTCTGTGAGCAGCTCTATGAAATATGAAAAATAGAAAACGCAATCCTAAGGAATAGCACCGAAATGGTGGGATAAAAATTTTTTAAAAATGCAGCAGAGGTACTCACTAGACATGTTGAAAATGAGCTCTATAACTTGTGGGTAGGGAAAGGATGGAAAGAATGGGCGAGGACAAGGGAGGGCTGACACTGTGCAAAAAGAAAGGTACTTACTACCTGATTTATGTCAGTGTGATCCCTCTGTAAATCACTTTTATAATAAGAATAAAAAATAAAAAATGTAAAAAGCCTCTTAGGCTCCTTTGATAGGTAGCTCTGGATATGATTTCCAATGCTCTCCAATTACAGTATACCACTGTGTATACCTCTCTCTTGGAAGGGGCACTGCACATTTTCTTTCTCTAATGTATTCTGAGTAAGGGGTTGTTATTTTGTCACTCTCATAGTTAAACTAACTTCCATCTTACTAGCAACAAAAAAAAAAGGATGATCTAAATAGTCTGTAACATTTACACCCTTGTGAAACCATTGCCATAATTTTCTGGTCATTTCAAAACAGAAATCAATTACTCTCAAATTTCTCAGTCCTAGACAATCATTATGCAACTTTCAGTCTTCATGGATTGGAATATTAGAACATTTCCAAAAAAATTTTTTTTCTTGCCAGTCTTGGGGCTTGAACTCAAAGCCTGGGTACTGTCCTTGAGCACTTCTGCTTAAGGATAGCACTCTGCCACTTGAGCCACAGCACCACATCTGGCTTTTTCTGCATATGTGGTACCAAGGAATCGAACCCAGTGCTTCATACATGCTAGGCAAGCACTCTATCACCAGGTCACAGTCCTGGCTGAACATTTCAAATTTTATGGAACATCTGGTCTTTCCTGACTGATTTCTTTCACTTACCATAATGTTTGCCCAGGGTCTTCCAGCTGGAGCATGTATCAGTATGCTATTTACTGTTAGTACCATGCTTTGATGTAAGTTTGGAAACTAAAACGCTTTTAAAAAATTATTCTTTTGCAAGACTGTTGCTGTTCTTCCTAACTACAGGGAAGCCATGGTCAGGTGGGTGCAGAGGACCCGTACAGGCCTATTACTACCTTGAAGGGACACAGTTGTCATTTAGATTTTCAATAAGATGACTGATGTGACCAAAATAAAGTTTAAAAGTTAAGCTCTACCTACGTTACTTATTTTTATGTTTCAACTACTTTCTTTAAAAGAACTGAGAGCTGGACACCAGTGGCTCATGCCTGGATTCCTAGCTACTCAGGAGGCTGAGATCTAGGGATCACAGTTCAAAGCCAGCCCAGGCACCAAAGTCCATGAGACTCTCCAACTAACCGGAAGTTGCACTGTGGTTCAAGTGACAGAGTACTAGCCTTGAGCTGAAGAGCTCAGGGACAATGTCCCTGTCCCAGAGCTCAAGCCCCATGACCAACTCCTCCCACCCCCCCAAAAAAAGAACTGAGTTGTCTATATATTTCAAGGGAGTAAGTGCTGCCCCCCTCTTGCTTTGTTTTGTTTCCTCTATACCACTTCTTGAAATACAACTTTCTAACCTTTTCATCTTCTCCAGAGTGGCGAACTTCAGCCCCTCATCCCTGCTCAGGAGATCCACATGGCCTAGCTTCCACTCTGGCTCTACCCATCACTATTCTCACCATATCTAAGACACTCTGAGCTTCAGCTACTTGGATTACCAGGTTCTATCTCTTTATTGAGCTTTTTCTCTGTGTTTCTATTTTATTCTTCTGCCATCTGTTCTTGGCTAAGTTTCCCATCCTCGGGTGTTAAGATGCTTTGTCTCCAAGGAGTTTTGCTTCATAACAAAATCCAGACAAGGTGGTCCGCTAAGGAGCTTTCAGAGCAACCTGAAACTATTAGTATGGCACCTCCGCTTTCTGTGTTAGCACTGTTTTCTTTTTTATAAATCTGTCAGCATACTTCAGGACAGTGTAAGTTGTGTTGGAGCATCTCCATGTCAAGTACAGAAAGCTGAGTATGTTTGTAAGTGAACCAATAACTACTAACATGCAAACACACACATTTACACTACCAGACACATAGGAAATTACAGGTGCTAGACATATTGAGTTCCCTTATACCTTCCTCCTTTTGTACTGACTATTCTCTCAATCCCATGAACATCTGGTGAACTACTGGTAAACTTCTTAGCTTTATTGTTATTACAGTCATGGTGAAGCTTCCTGGTTTGAAGTCAGCCCAGACAGAAAAGTCCATGAGATGCCATCTCCAATTAACCAGCAAAAAGCCAGGAAGGGGGGTTCAAGTGGCAGAGTACCAGTCATGCAAGCTGAACAACTGTGAGGCTCTCAGATCAAACTCTGGTACCAGCAAAAAAAAAAACAAACTCCAAGAAACTGAACAACAACAACCCAAAGTATTCTGTATGAAGATGAAAACAATAAACAGACATACAGGGAGAGGAAGCACACTAAAGAAGATCTGTAGGAAATTGAATATAAGAGCAGACTAGTATCTGACTTCAGAAATTAAAAGAAAAAAGATCCAGGAGAATGTGGAGGGGAAAAAATGTAGACAAAACTGTAGTGATCACTGTTAGGTGAATATGACTAATAATGAGGACATGCCAAGGGAGAAACAATTTTATATAGATATTTCATTTTATGTAATCAGAGTACATTTCAAGAAGATAGAAGAATATGTATTATATACAGTGCTTCATGGAAAAGAGATAGGGCAAAATTAAGAAAGACTGCTATCTGGTAAGATATATTTTAATTTAGTAACTCCCTAGGAAGGATATGTTTTAAATAATTACCTCCATAAAATTTTCAGCTTGATCAAAAAAAAATAATTACCTCCATGTTATACAATAAGAAACTCATGCCAGGTGCTGGTAGCTCATGCTTGTAATCCTAGCTACTCAGGAGGCTTAGATCTGAGGATTGTGGTTCAAAGCCAGCCCAGGCAATTAAGTCTATGAGACTCTTATCTCCAATTAACAACCAGAAAACTGGAAGCAGTGCTATGGCTCAAGTGTTAGAGTGTTAGCCTTGAGCTGAAGAGCTCAGGAACAGCACTAAGGCCCAGAGTTCAAGCCCCACAACTGACGTAAAAAAAGAAAAGAAAGTCATGTTATATGTGCCTGTGTATCTACCTGCTCCCTTAGTGTCTCTGGTGGCAAGATTGTGATAGGAATAAGAAATAATGTATGCCAGGAAAAGAAAAAGCTTCAGATTACCTGTATATAACACAGTCTCGATGCGATCTTTAATATGAGCTCTGCTACTCTCGGCAGCAAGGAGAGGTGCTGTCCCATTGGGTGCTGGGACAACAAGGGGTCCTACTAGAAACGCGCATGCTCCACCAAGGTAACTGAGCATTGATGCAATCGCAGTGGCAGTGGCCCGTTCATCTGCAGAAAACCATGTCGTGGAGAGGAAGGGCGCCGCGTTCATTACAGTTGGACCTGCCAGTCCATTTAACAATTGTCCTGCGTGGATTAATCTGCAATTAGAAAGGTTACAAGGTGGTGAAATATTTGACGTAGTCATTTCCTAAGACAAAAAAAAAAAAAAAGGCTGGGGCCTTTCCTGCCTAAGCTGGCTTTGGACCAGGACCCTCATATCTCAGTCTTCTCAGTAGCTAGGGGTGAGCCACTGGCAAACAGCAGATCTGGATACTTTTTTTTTTTGGCCAGTTTTGAGGCTTGAACTCAGGGCCTGAGCCCAGTCCTTGGGCTTGTTCCTCAAGGCTAGCACTCTGCCACCTGAGCCACAACACCACTTCCAGCTGTTTTTCTATGTATGTGGTACCAAGGAATGGATCTGGGTACTTTTTGAAGAGGAAGACTCAGGCCAGTTGTCCTCTGTGTCTAAGAAAAACAAACCCTACAAATAAAAGGGGTAATGATGTGGCAAACTTCCAAGAAGCCTGTGCCTTCTCAGGTGAATCACTGCAGGGGCTTAGGTGGCTGAAAATACATACATACATACACAAATATATATGCACACATTTATGCATATATGCCTGTGCATATTTAGTTTTTATTGTTCTTATTAAGGAGTTATACAAAAGGGTTGTAGTGTCACTTTTCCTTTCCATTCCTATCTACAAGGTGCATAATTAATTTTTTCACGTAGTATATATTGAATACAATAACTGTATGAAAATTTATATTTTTAAAGAACATGATACACTTAAAAGGCAAGCTGACTTCCCTTCTAAAAGGTCTGGTGACTCTTTGTAAGGGGGATCAAATACACAGTTACCATTTTTTTTCATTTCATAAATATTTACGAAAGCCTCTAGTTATGCTACATACCAAAATATTTCCTATAACCTTTGTTGTATTTAATTTTATAATAGTACCACATTATCCTCATTTACTGAAATTTTATTGAACGATAAAAGGTGAGGCCTGCAAAGATTAAGAAATCTACTGAAGTACTAATAGCAAGTAAAGCTGAAATTTAGACCAATTCTGACTTCAAGTCACATACTATGCAATCACTGTACCATTTGAGCCACATCCTCAGCCCTTTTCCTTTTATTTTATTTTTGAGGTAGAGTCTTCCTAACTTTGCCTTAACTGGCTTCAAACTCATGAACCTCCTGCTTCAGACTCCTAAATTCTAAAATTACTGGTATGCATTACCAAGCCTTGCTAAATTACCCCTATTTATGAAATGAAATCTGAAAATAACATTTTAAAATAAAGTTTTGTTTAACATAAAAAGCCTTATTTTCTTATGTCAAGACAAAATCTGAGATAAGTTTTTCCAGAAAAATGCTGACTCTAAGACATAATAAAATCATATAGCTACTACCAAAAACTCTCTAAAATAGCAATATAAGATGATAAAGTAATCAATATAAGCCTCATTCATTATCTGAATCAACACCACGTGTTAAGTACTCACTGTGTGTTGTTGCAAAGGCACTGTAATAGGCATACATGGAAATGTAAAAATAGGTTAAAGCCCTTGACCTTAAGAGTTAGGGTATAGTTCTAGTGGAAAGGACCTAGCTAGCACTAGGTCCAGTACCACTATCAAAAAATAAAACAAGCCTGAGAATTTCTAAGCATGGATGGAAGGTTACCTATCATCACTTACAGAAACACAGGAACACAATGTGCTTGTTTGTGAGGCCTGGACATGAGGAGTTTCTGCAACTCCTTCTCTTGTAGCTATGCCTGTGACCTGGGAACACAACAGGGATGTAGAGTCCACCCTTAGAAGAACAGATGTTGCAAAGAGGCCTGGTACAGGGATTCCATGGGGTCCAGTGGATACACAAAGAGATGAGCAAAGTGGCACACTTGTGGGCTCTGTGTATTCCTCTGTCTGAAGGAGAGCTAGAGTGGGACATAGGGGGCATGGAGTCCAGGACAGACACCCTGCGGCATCCAGGCAACAATAGTGGTAGAGGAAGGAAGGTGTGGTGTGGTGTGGAGAACTGTTAAGGAAATATAACAAAGTGAGGAGTTGTGCCAAGATAATGCCCCAAAAGTGACTGAATAAATAGTTCTAAGTTGAGATGTAAATGGTAATGATAAACACTGGAGGATGTCAATATTTTAAAAATAGTTACAAGTCTAAAATGATGACGGGACCATTATAGAGGCAGGAAAGAAATTAAAGGTAAAAGAATGGTGTCTTGGGGCCGGGAGTTTGGCCTAGTGGTAGAGTGCTTGCCTAGCATGCACAAAGACACGGGTTCGATTCCTCGGTACAACATACATAGAAAAAAGCCAGAAGTGGTGCTGAGGCTCAAGTGGTAGAGCTCTAGCCTTGAGAAAGTCCAAGGACAGTGCTCAGGCCCTGAGCTCAAGCCCAGGACTGGCACAAAAAAAAAAAAAAAAAAAAAAAAAAAAAAGGTGTCTTTTTAACTAAAAAGGGTTTCAATAACAAAAAGATAGTTGAGAACAATAGAAATTTAAGGGACATGAAGCAGGTTTGTCTTCTGAGTAGCTATCTGGAAGCACAAGGGGTAATGTGAGGGACCTAAACTTGCTTCCGTACCTGAAATCCACATCTGACGACAGGCATGCGTGTGCAGTTAGGGGGCTGCATGTCTCTTGCTTGCAGCCTTTAAGTCTCTCAAGCAGAAGGCTCCCATTTTTCTCACATTCTCCTCTACAAACTTCACTTTCTTCCCTCCTTCTTCATGCCTATCCTTTCCTCTCTTTTCCTCTCCTTACCTAACTTCTATGAGCTTAGTTTACACTACCCCTGCAAGCCAGGTAGAAAAATGGATGAGGGAGGAATTTCCCTAGCAGGGAGAGACACACAGTAGAAGTGTCTAGCAACAACAGAACTGAGATGGTACAATTACTTAACATAACAGTACTGCTGAGGTTGCTAGCTACGCTTCACTTATCGAAGTACTGACCAGGCCGGCTACTGCCATGGGCACTTTTTGCCCTCAACTGGTGCCCTTGCCCACGGGGAAGACAAGGCCTGTGTGGAGAAGAGGGGTGGCATCCTCACATATTATTCAAAGCACTGTAGCTTTTCAAACAAATGCCAATAGCTGAAGTTCAGACTGAAGATCAATTGTTCACATTGTCTGATGTACTTGACGTTTTAGCTAGTATTTAATGCTCTTCTGGTGCCCTTGTCTTTTTGCTCCCTAACATCCTGAAAAAAATACCTGTAATTCCTAAATTATGTCTACTTAGAATAACATGATGTCATCTAATTTGAATTTCTATGGCCACAAGGGCCTTCATAGCCAAACTTTTTCATAGAAACTAATAACACATTTAAAGTCACATTTCTAATTATAACTTTCCATTCTCTAAAATGAACTAGGTGGAGCACCAATCATGTTACTAACTAATGGCTAAGCCAGGACTAAAACTCAAAGTTAGAACTGATGTCACTGGCCCACAAATCTCTCTGCTCTCTCATATGCCTATTAAGCAGGAATAGCCAAAATCAGACTGCTAAGATAACCCAAAGTTTTCGACGCAGAGGCAGATAGTACCTGACACAGTTTTATACTGTGCACAGACCTACTTAATAAGCCTCCAGGGTATCAAAACTAGGATTGAGGCAACATGACAGACATTTTAGAACCTTAGCAGTTACTTCCTCAATGTAAACCTGATGTTCTTAAATTCTGTGCTTTAAGTTATAAAATAATTTAGAATTATGTACAAAACTTAACATACCAACAATTCAGAATTTTCTCCTGTTCATGTCATATCAAAATAGAATTCTTAGATATATGAAATGGCAACAGTGTTAGAAATAGTTTTGCTTCCATTAGCCAAAAAAGACAGGGCAGGATCCCCTAATGTATGAATGACTGAGGCTTTGTAAATTAAGGGACGTTTGTGTGAATAAAGTTATTTGATGGGGTCAAAGAAGCCATATGTGATTGGAAAAAAAAAAAAGACAGGGCAGTAAGCCCTGGGTGCCAGTGGCTCATGCCTATAACCCCAGCTACTCAGGAGACTGCGATTTGAGGATGGTAGTTCAAAGCTAGCCCGGGCCCCGCGTGAGACTCTTATCTCCAATTAACTGCCAGAAAACCAGAAGTGGCACTGTGGCTCAAGTGGCAGAGTGTTAGCCATGAGCTGAAAAAAAGACAGGGCAGCAAAGAGTCACAAATGTTATGGATTCACTATAGGAAAAAGAAGTTAGAAAAAGAGAAATTAAGTGGGCTGGGAGTTTGGCCTAGTGGTAGAGTGCTTGCCTAGCACGCACAAAGACCAAGGTTCGATTCCTCGGTACCACATACATAGAAAAAGCTGAAAATGGTGCTGTGGCTCAAGTGGTGGAGCTCTAGTTTTGAGAAAGCCCAAGGACAGCATTCAGGCCCTGAGTTCAAGCCCTAGGACTGGTGAAAGACAGAAAGAAAGAAAGAAAGAAAGAAAGAAAGAAAGAAAGAAAGAAAGAAAGAAAGAAAGAAAGAAAGAAAGACAGACAGACAGACGATCATGGAAAACTTATGAGCCTTTTATAGATTGTTATGGCTTCAATGTTGTTGTTTGGAAATGTATTATATGTTTTTATATCCTTTAATAATTTTGGCCAATCATAATTCAATTAAAAATATCTTGAGTATCTCTTATATAGTCTCAAGGTACCTGTTGCTAGACACTAAAAGAAATAGAAAGGAGGGCAATTCAGTCCTGGCTCTAAAAAGACATAGTAACTTATCAAGTACAGAAACTTATCAAGAAAGAGCAGAAGAACAGTGAAAGGAATACTGGATTGGGTGATAAGAGAAGAATCAGTGAGTCACTTCACTAACTTGAAAGTGGTAAAATCTTTGGTGAATCCCTTTGATATTTTGGGGGCACTAGAGATGAAACGCAAGGTACTGTTTTGCTACGTAGGCACTCCCACACTGGGTCATGCTCCCAGGCCTTTTCCTCTTCCCTTTGTTTTAATTACTGTGAAGATGTTTGTTTCAATGGATGTTTTACAAGGGCAAATACACGAGTCACTAGCAAGGCACAGGAAGAAAAATGGATTCAGCCTGGCCTGAAAGATATCCAGCTCCTCACCATCTGTCTCACATTTTTTTAGTTTTTCCTTTTATTCGGCCTATTAAAAGAATGTTTAGACAATTTCACACAGAAAATAAATCATCTATACATTTAGCACCTCAACTCAGACCATCATCACTACTACTTTGAGTCTTTACTTCTTTACTTGTTTTCTCTTTCAGTTTTCTTCCCCAGTCCATGTACTAAATCATTTTAGTTTATACCATGAACACTTTAATTTTCCTAATTATAATCATTAATGGTTTGTGACATTGTAGTATAGATATACAAAATATATTAAAAGATTTTCCTAATGTTAGATATTTATTGCCAACAATTTGTTTACTAATATTTTCGGATAGATTAGTACTACTACTAATTTAGCATATTAGTATTTGTTTAGCATATTAGTATTTATTTGCATATTCTATGCAAACAATATTAGCCACTGTCCAAATTACTTATGTAAGTACATGTTCTTAAACTTTGTAAGAATATAATAATATTCTTACAAATATAGAATATGGAATATATTATAGTAATTTGTATTATTATCAGTACTGGTCAACAGTGCCTGTTTAACCAGTTTTCACTACTATTACATGTATCTTGGTGTATTAATTTTCTATTGCTCATATTACAAATTTCAATGAAAGAAAAGTGGCAAAATCTTTTTCCTGGGTTTTCATTGATGCTCTTCAGATAATATATTATAATTAATATACTAAAACTGACAAGAGACAGAACCCCCATTGAAAAGAACTCATCAAAAAAGCTGCTGTTCTCTTCTTGCTTTGAAACTCTAGGAACCGAGATTTAAGAAAACAAGGCTATGGGGCCACTAATCCAGAAGGCTGGGTGGGAAAGAAGCTCAAAAACTTCCAAATGAAATGGACACAAAAAGTTGGCTGAATTCTTGTCCTGAGTGCTATTCAAAAACATACTGTATGTCTATCATTTTCTCTGTGTGTAAGAAGAAGCCTGAGAAAAGTGAACTCTCAAATTTATTGGTTGAAAATATTTATTAGTTGAAATATTTTAACACTTGCATAGATGCTTAAGCCAGGCACTGGTGGTTCAAACTACTCAAGAGGCTGAGATCTGGGGATGAAGTTCAAAATCAGCCTGGGCAGAAAAACACACGAAATATTTATCTCCAAGTGACTACCAAAAAAGCAGCGGAGCTTTGGCTCTAGTAGTAGAGCACTAGCCCTGAATACAAAAGTTATGAGTCAGTGCCCAGGCACTGAGTTGTAGCCCCAGAACTAGCATTCGAGTGCACGCACATGTAAGTATTAAGAATAAAATTGCCTGGGCACAAAATGAAGTGCTATTTCTAGGGGAAATTCAGTTTTGTTTTTGAGGGTTTTTTTTTTCTCTTTTTTTTTGGTGTGTCATGGGGCTTGAACTTACTGTGCCTCAGCTCTTCAGCTCAAGACTACAACCCTAACCTTGAACTAAGCCCCACTTCCACTTTTCTAGAGGTTAACTGGAGATAAGAGACTCAGGTCTTTTTGTGCCTGGGCTGGCTTTGAATCTTGATCCTCAGATCTCAGCCTCCTGAGTGGCTTAGATTACAGGCGTGAGCCACTGAGCACAGCTGGAAATTCTTTTTCCTTTTTTGCCAGTCTTGGGGCTTGAACTCGGCACTGGGCACTGGCCCCTAAGCTTCTTTTGTTCAAGACTAGCGCTTTACCATTTGAGCCACAGTGCCATTTCTGACTTTTTCTGCTTATGTGGTACTGAGGAATTGAACCCAGGGCTTCATGCATGCTAGGCAAGCATTCTATACTACTAAGCCACATTCCCAGCCTGGGGAAATTCTTCTGCATTCTTCACAGGTGAACAAATTAAATATTTATATCATATTTCTACAAAGGATTTCTTGTTCTTTGTTTATATGTCTTTATGAGCTTTATTTCTTTTGCTTACCACCTTCTCCACCACAATGGAGAGTCAACTCCATTCCTAGTGCATTGTTATAACTGAAGAGGATCTAAAGGGATACACAATGGGAGAGAAATAATAGCACAGATGGCTCAAAATAGAATAAAAGCTAATAAAAGCATTAATAGGCATCTTTAAAAGAATGCTTGTTGAATTTAAACTTACATTGAAATTTTTACGTAAAAACAATGTTTTTTTTAAAAGCCCATGGTTTTTTTGAAAATCAAGACTATCTCAAATACAATTATAAAACTCAGAAGGATGAGAAATAACTCTTTCCACAGGAAACATGTGCTATTTTTTACACTTTAAAATGGGAAATACTTAAAACCATAGATTTTCTGGAAAGAACATATTTTGAAATACAAAAGTGAACATTTATTTTGAAACTAGAGAGTTCTGTTCAAAAGGAAAGTCAGCATCCTGTCCTATGCCCACTTCCCCTTCGGGTTGTGTTCCCCATCTCTGCTAAAAGGAATCAATAGTTTTGAAGGTGCCAGAGAGCTGTCTCAATTATCCCACCACCAATCTCTTCTCATATTCTTGCTCCCATCTTCCCGCAGGTAGAGTCATTCTGGATTCCTCTTCCTCCACATTTGGTGCATAGCAAATCCTCCAAAATACCATCGGAATTTCACTACTTCTTACCATCACAGTTACCATGACACCCAAGCCCCCATCATGTCTTCCCCAACTATGACTGTTTTTTTCAACTGGTTTCTTTATTATGTCCGTGACTTCCAGCTTTAGTCTATTCTCAGTGCAGCAGCCTAAAGTCTGGACACTCCTCTGTGAACTTCAGTGGTTGGTTTCCTAAATTTAAAAAATGTTGAAATCTTTATGGAAGCTGTGATGGTCTTGGATCCAGCCCTACACTCCAGTCACCATCTGTAACTGCTCTGACTTCAAGCCCTCTCACATTTCCCACTAAGTCACTCACTTGGTTCTAGCTATCTGGCTTCCCTTACAGCTGTGCTCTTCTCCCTCATACATTTTATCCCTGTGGTTCTCTTTGCTTGTTTGTGCTATCCATTACTTTCTTCAAGTTTCTATAACAAAAGATGGTCTTCCTTCAGCAACTGAAGTTTTTCCTTTCTAGTTCATTCTTTCTCCTATAATATATATTATGTGTTTTTACTTATCCAGTTTATTGCTTAGTTTCCTCAACTGGAATATAAACTCCATGCATGGCAAGGAGTATGGATAGGCTCAGGGTGGGGATGTGCTTGCCTTGCATGCATAAGGACTTAGTTTCTATATCCTGCATTGAAGGTAAGGGAGTGTGGTAATAGTTGGAGTGCAATGATTTTTTTTTGGGGGGGGGTCAGGATAACGTATAGAGGAGTTAGTTACATTCGTCAGGTAGTAGGTTGATTACTTCTCACACACAATAACCCTTCTCATATTTTTGTCCCTATTTCCCTCCTTCCACCCCCTCCCAATTATCTTGTTTCCCCCTTCCCTTTCCTATTCAAATAAACAAATAAACATACCAGGTAACAAAGTCAGACACAGTAACAATATGAAATTAACCATAAGGGCAAAAAAAAAAAGGAGAAGAGAAATAACATAGCATATTGATCTAATACATGAGTAAACAAAAAAGCAAAAGAATGACTCTAGTTTGAGCTCTCAGTCTTGTCTGTTCTGCTACTGTCTACCCCTAAAATCAAGCCTGTACATTCAATCCGTCATTTATCTAACACTGCCTGGATACCACTGCTTTTTTAATTAGGAACCTATGAAGTTCCAAACTGTCCAGTGAGAAAAATATAATTCTTTTTTTTTTTTTTTGCCAGTCCTGGGCTTGAGCTCAGGGCCTGAGCACTGTCCTTGGACTTTCTCAAGGCTAGAGCTCTACCACTTGAGTCACAGCACCACTTCCGGCTTTTTTCTATGTATGTGGTACCAAGGAATCGAACCCGGGTCTTCATGCATGCTAGGCAAGCACTTTAACTACTAGGTCAAACTCCCGGCCCCGAAAAATATAATTCTATAGGATGTATCAAGATCTTCATAATTAGAATACTCCTTTCTATCCATTCTTACACTGTAAACTGCAGTCTAGTACTATCTACACTTTTGTGATTTATGAGGTCCTCTTGAAAAGAAAAAGATTTGTCTGAAGGTTATATCCAAAGATCCCAGTCTGAGAAACATCAATTTAAGAAATTTAAATCCTAGTTAAATCAAAATGCTTTTTTATTGCAGATAATTCTTGGCAAAATAATATCCAGTCTAACCTGAGTGAGAAGTTATACTTTGTGACCTCAGATGATAAATCCACAGGCTGCAGGTATGGAACTCTTGTACACAAATCAAATTAGCTTCTCACTTCAGAAGAGGCCTCAGCTTACCTATCTCCCTTTAGGCCTTCACTCCTGCTTGGAATATTCTTCCCTTGGGGACAGTCCTCAAAATTCAACATAGAATTTGACTATTACAACTATTATGAACTTTTATGAATGCATGTATATGAAGAGATCATGCATTTGCTTTATAATAGCAGTTTTCTGGACACTACTGAGGTCTCCAAGATCTTGTGATCTTGTGATCCATGTGGTCAAAAGTATTTTTATAACAATGCTAAAATGTCAAGAGTCCTTTCCATTCTTTCTCACAATATTGTACAGGATGCCCCCAGATTGAATGTAGAAGCGGGGGGGGGGGAATGGGGAGTATATACTGTCTTCTATGTACCTAGGCCTTAAACAGATTTAAACACTGACGATTCACCAATTTTTGAGGGGTGGTGATAGTAGAAAATCAGGTAGTTTATGCTTATAAGTATTTATGCTAACATAGAATAGTTTATTTTTATGTTTAAACAGTAAATTCGATTGGATTACTTAATGTTAGTTGTTCAATGGTGGTAAATAGCCATATTTAAGAGCATTGTGGTATTTAAATAAAACAGTTCATGTGTACATATGGTACACATCACTGTTAATACATTACTATTCATTATTCCCCTTTGACAAAGGGAAATTTATAAATCTTCCTGCTCCAATGACTCTAGCTTGGTAGTTTGAGTGTGCCTGAGAATGTTAGTAGATATGCCCCACATATCTGAGAAGTTTTAAATTTCATTAGGTGGCTCTGCTCAGCCTCCTGTTCTCCTATTCTAACTTCACAAACAGCTTATCCCAGACAGGAGAATATACTTTAATCTACATAAGCAATTTAACTGAAAGTCCTGACATAGAGTACATAAATCAGAAAGAAATCATTGTTTATTCTCTTTAAGTTAGTAGAATTTTGTTTGCTTGACTGTTACCTTCCAGAATAAACACTAAGGTGTTCACTTTGTTTCAATTTTTTTGCAAATGGAATGCAAAACTCTTCCAATTTGTCCCAGGATTTTTTTCCCCCTGAGTGCTACAGATTTCAACTAATGTACTTCCTTAACACTTGAAGATTCCCACCAGGGGGTCAAAAGTTCTGCCACTCTCAAATGGGTAATTTGGCATCTCTTCAATGGCATGTGCTCTAGTGCATAGTTGCATGAACATTAAAATGTGTGTATATTTATATATATATAGTTATAGTTATATATAGTTATACTTCCACAAGTGTTTTCCAATGGTTATTACCTTTCTTAGATAGAGAAATTAACAACTGATACGGCATCTTTCACATGACAATAAACTGAAGCACTGTGTGCACCAGTAGCTCATGTTCAAAGCCAGCCAGGGCAGAAAAGTCCATGAGACCCTTATCTTCAATATACTACTCAGAAAAAGTTTGTGAGACTCTTATTTCCAATAAACTATTCAGAAAAAGCTGCAAATGGTGCTGTGGCTCAAGTGGTAGAGCGCTAGCCTTGAGTATACAGAGGCTCAGGGACAGAGCCCAGGCCCCAAGTGTAAGCCCCAGCCCCAGCAATCAATCAATTAATCAATCAATGCTTCAATAAATAGAACTCTCTACTGGTCATAAAGATGGATCTGGTTATTAAAAACTTATAATGGAACATATATATTGATAACAAAAGAGAAAACTATGAAGTTAGTTATATGACTTACCTTCTTTTAATCATTAAGTCTGATACAGGTATGCATCTTAGACCAGTTCCCAAAACCATAAGGAAGGATGTCAGAAGCACTGTTACCCGAAGACCTAAAGAACAGAAACAACAACAAAATGTTAATTTCTATGTTCTTTTATTTCTTTTTTTCTTTTTTTTTTGTCAGTCGTGGGACTTGAACTCTGGGCCTGGGCGCTGTCCCTGAGTTCTTCAGCTCAAGGCTACCACCCTATCCCTCTATGTCCTTTAAAATAAATCTGATATTAATTTAAGAATAAACATTTTATTAATCTGCAAAACTGGTATTATATTCTAATATTACACTTTTCTCTGTAATCAACAACATAAAAAATGCTGAAAATGAAATGACTTTAACTTTAATAGAAACTGCAGTGAAAGAATCAAGAATAGAGAAATTCTATTCCATTCTTTAAGCTGAATGTTCAGAATGTTTTGTTCAATTCAGGTATATTAAGATATAGAAAACCGGGCCGGGAGTTTGGCCTAGTGGTTAAAGTGCTTGCCTAGCATGCATGAAGATCGGAGTTCGATTCCTCGGTACCACATACATAGAAAAAAGCCGGAAGTGGTGCTGAGGCTCAAGTGGTAGAGCTCTGGCCTTGAGAAAGTCCAAGGACAGTGCTCAGGCCCTGAGGTCAAGCCCAGGACTGGCAAAAAAAAAAAAAAAATATATAGAAAACTATTTTTGGCAGTACTGAATTTTAAGCTCATAGTCTCATGCTAGCTGGGCAGGCACTCTAGCACTTGAGCCATTCCTGGTTTCTTTTTTGCTTTATTTTTAGGTAGGGTTTTATACACTGAGATAGTCATACTTAAACTTCTGGGTAGCTGGGAAGACAGCTGGAAGACAGATACCAATCAATGGTGGTATACAAATACCACATGCCCAGATTTTTTTGTAAGATGCACATTAACTTTTGCTTGGTTTGGCACAGAAAATAATTTTATAAGCCTAGCTATTATTTTTTTGTTGATTGTGAGGTATCATCTCAGGGCCTTGGCTGTGTCCCTGAGCTCTTTTGCTCAGGACTATCGTTTTACCACTTTGAGCCACGGCCACTTCTGGTTTTTGAGTGGTTAACTGGAGTTAAGAGTCTCAGGGGGACTTTTTCTGCCCAGGCTGATATCAAACCATGATCCTTGGAACTCAACCTCCTGAGTAGCTGAGATTACAGGCATAAGCCACCAGTGCCCAGCATGATTTGCTATTTTTAATCTTATGTAAACAATACAAATAGTTTTAAAATGCAAACTGTCAGTTTTGAAAACCTTTCTGTTGTCCCTAGAAAGCATTTTAAGAAAATAAATTACTATTTTTAAGTTTTCTCAAAAGTAACAACTTACTATCTGTATATTTTCTTATTATGAGGGCAAACTAATTGTTTCAGAGTATTAAGAGTGATATTAAGGACTCTCTGAATCTCAATTCTATAATAATGGTCTATTTTTCTTAGTTTACCAGGGGCCTTTTCAGGTACTGGGATCTGAACTCGGGACCTTGTACTTGGTAGAGGAGAGTGTTTTCTCAACTCTCCCACTAAGTCATCTTTTACACTGATTATTCTTTTGCGATACAGGTCTCACTTCCTGCCTAGGCATGGGCCTGGACTGTGTGATCTTCCTTCCCAACCCCTGCTCCCCCAATATCAGGGATAACAACTGGCTTGTTTTATTGAGATAAAAATCTTTCAGACTTAGCCAGGTGCAGTGGCTCACACCTGTAATCCTACCTACTCAGGAAGCTGAGATCTGAGGATCAAGGTTCAAAGCCAGCCAGGCCACAAAAGGTCCGGAGACTCTTATCTCCAATTAATCTCTAGAAAAAAGGAAGTGGGGCTTGGCCCAAGGGTAGGGTGGTAGCCTTGAGCTGAGGAGCTCTGGGACAACGACCAGGCTGAATTCAAGCCCCATGACCCACCACACACACACACACACACACACAAAAAAAAAAATCTTTCAGACTTTTCTGCCCAGGCTGGCGTGGAATTACAATCCTCCTGTTTTCATCCTCCCATGTAGCTAGGATAACAGGCATGTGCCTTATAGAAGACATTGCTCAAATATGCACACAAGGATCAGTATGTAGTTCACCCCCTGCTTCTCCTTGCTACATGGGAGGACAAGGCCAGCCTAGATAAAAAATGAGACTATATCTGAAAAATAAACTAAAACATAAAGGGTGGGGTCAGGAGTTTGGCCTAGTGGTATAGTGCTTGCCTAGCATGTACAAAGACCCAGGTTCGATTCCTCAGTACTACATACATAGAAAAGCCAGAAGTGGTGCTGTGGCTAAAGAGGTAGAGTACTGGCCTTGAGGAAAAAGCCCAAGGACAGTGCTCAGACCCAGAGTGCAAGCCCCAGGACTGGGGGAAAAAAAAACAAACATAAAGGGTTGAAATAATGGCTCAATGAGTAGAGTGCTTGCCTAGCAAGTACGAAGTCCTGAGTTCAAACTCCAGTACTGCCAAAAAGAGAAAAGCATGGCATCAAATTTCAGAAGACAATGTAGCTCAGGTAAGTTTTTTCTCTGAATTCTAAATATCAGTTATGTTGAAAATGTATGCCAATGGTCATGTTGATAGAATGACAAAATATAAAAATAAAAAATATTCATAAAAATATAAACATACACAATATTAGAACTACATGTTCCAGTACCACAATAAGAGAACTACATGTTTCTATTGTTGGGATGCTGTATCTTTGTTGAAACAGAATAAACCCCTCACTATTTGTGGCAGCCACATCACACATGTGGCTTATACAAACCTTGGACACAGGTGGTCACAATCCTTGATATTTCTTCCAAATACATATTTCCTTGATACCATTTCACAGACAGAACAGACTTGAGTGATTATGCGATGTTTCTTAGTAAAACTTTTTGTTGGTTGGGTCTTGATCCCTGAACTGTCCGTAAGTTTTTTTGCTCAAGGCTAGTTCCCTATCTCTCAGAGCCACAGTTCCACTTCTGGTTTTCAGGTGGTTAACTGGAGATAAGAGGCTCATGAACTTTCCTGCCCAGGCTGGTTTGGAACCACAATCTTCATACCTTAACTTTCTGAGTGGCTAGGATTATAGGCACAAGTCACTGGCACCTGTCTAGAAAAATGTTTTTGGACAGCAGGTAGATAGTTAAATGTTTGGTTTTGCCTTCTCTGCTCAAAGGAAATTGAAAGTCAACAAAACCATAATAATATAGATCAAATAAATATAGCAAGGGAAATATATCTGAGATCTAGATCAGGCACATACATTCTATACTGAGAATACTTTGTGAAATGAACTGAGCTAACTTTATAATATGCTTTTATAATCTGAGTATGATTAATACAATTTGGCAGAAGGAATACCATAGAGAATTGCACTTCTTGGTAACAAGCAATGCATATATACTGCTCATTTATTGCTTCTACTTTAAAACTACATTATACTACATGAGATAGAGTGTAATTAATGAAAAATATACAAAAGATCATAAATATCTTAAAACTGCAAAACTGTTCTTATAAAGTCACTTTGGGTATATCCAATGAGATGCTGAATACAGTATTATAGATTTGGACCTATAGGGTTTACATTGTACATGACACTCCGCTGTTTCCTAAAGATTTTTGTTTATTATTAATGTAAGAGCTAGCAAGGAACCGTGGGGCATTGATTATGGCCATATAGTCAAAGAACCATGTTTCCTATTGCTGCTACCAAAGACTAACATATTTATCTACTTCATTATGCTTTTAATTAAATGTATGGTCATATTACAGCTAATATAGACATTTTTTTATTTTTTATTGTAATTAGTAAAAGGGTTACATGATATTTGCCAGATAGAAGGTGCATTAATTCACATACATTGATACTCTTTCACATGTCTTGGTATCCGTTTCCCTCCCCCCCCCACACCCCCATAATATAGACATTTAAGAATGAGGAAATCCTGAAAAGCTGATCATTAAAGCAATCTTGCTAAGATACATCATGATGGGTACTGTATTTATGAAATGGACTTTTTAATTGTTGCCAAGTGTTGCTTAATCTGTTACAGTTAGATACTCATCTTGAATAAAATGGTTTCTTTACATAATTTATAACTTGACAAGACATATCTCTCTTAATTTATAGAGAAAAAAGCTCTTAACTCCCTCAGGGAGGCAAAGTAATAACAACCCTGGCAAGGATGAACAAATGCAAACATATCACTCAGTAGACACTATGTGGAAAATGAACTATGCAACTTGTGGGCAAGGACAGGAGGGAGAAAATGGGGGAAAGCAAAAGAAGGGGTGACACTGCCCAAAAAGAAACGTACTCATTACCTGACTTAAGAAATGGTGACTCCTCTATACCATACCTTAATCATAACAATAAAACTATGTTAAAACAAAAAAGATCCCAGCAAAACAGATTTAAGAGACATGTAAAAATCTCTCTAGAAATAGACCTCAAAGCTGGGGCATGGTAGCTCATGTGTAATCCTAGCTACTCAGGAGGCTGAGATTTGAGGATCAAGCCTGCCCAGGAACAAGAGGACCTGAGACTCTTATCTCCAATTAACCTCTAGAAAAAGGGAAGTGGGGCTTGGCTCAAGGGTAGGGTGATAGCCTGGAGCTGAAGAGCTCAAGGACAACACCCAGTCCAAAGGGGTAGGGCGGTAGCCTTGAACTGAAGAGCTCTATGACCCACCACAAAAAGAAAGAAAGAAAGAGAGAGAGAGAGGGAGGGAGGGAAGTGAACACAGTAGTAGGATATGAGTATAAAAACCAGTTGATCAAATTTTTAGAATAATTTCAAAAACCAAGAATGACTGGAAAGAAAAATCCACTCCCTTTAAAATTCTAGATACTGTATTATTTTTTCAATTATCTATTGAAAACTTCCTTTCAATGGTTTATTCCTTTAGCTGAGGCCACACAGGGTGTTTAAGGAAATCCACAGCAAGTCTCTAAAGAATCAGAATGCAAAGGCAATTGAGGGACCCATACCAACACACACATACAGTGCAGGAAGGGAAATCAGACGTCAGGATTAACTCTCTGGCAAAACAGTTCTTTTGCAGGGTCTGCTTTCTTTAGCTAGAATAAAGACAAGCTCTGCTTACTCTTTGTAAGACTCCCTTCTTTGCCACAGTAGTCACACCCTTGTCATGCCAACTCACTATCAGGACTATTGACAGTGGGCCTGTCTATTTGCTTTACATTAGACATAGGAGATCTGAAAATCACATGAATTGCATCCCTCAATCTGACTTTGTTTCTGCTACCTCTCCAACTCCAGAAACCTTTTTTTTTCTGCATTTTGTAGAGTGGCATCCTTCCATTCTCAAGTTCTTCTTCAAACAGTCTGTTCTCTAAGGACACACTGCCTCCACTGACAAGTTCTAGGAAGCAGTACTACTCTCTCTGTCTCATTGCTCCCCAGATGGTTTTCTCAAGGTTTTAAGATTTTATTGTTATTGGCATAAACAATATAATTATAAAATCCTTACGTGCCTGCTGTTGGTATTCCTAGATACATGGATCATGGTTACCAAGTTTGGTAATTTTTCTGCTAGTATTTCTTTTTTCAAAGAATGTGAACTTTAGCCAGGTGCAGTGGCTCACACCTGCAATCCTAGCTACTCAAGAGGCTGAGATCTGAGGATCTCGGTTCAAAGACAGCCAGGGCACTAATATCCAAAAGACTCTTACCTCCAGTTAACCACTAGAAAATCAGAAGTGGGGCTGGGCTCAAGGGGTAGGGCGGTAGTCTTGAGCTGAAGAGCTTAGGGACAGCTCCCAGGCCCAGACTTCACGCCCCACAACTGACAAAGAAAAAAAAAAGTGAACTTTTCTGTTATCTAATCTGTTTCTCCCCTTATCTCTTTCTACTTACATGTATAAGAGGTCACTTAAAAATGTCTCACAAGTCACTGATCCTCATGTATTTTATTTATATCTTTTTAATCTCTACTTTCCTGTGCTCCATTCTGGATAGTTTCTATCACTAAATATGCAAATTCACAATGATCTTTTCTTTTTAAGTTCTGTACAAGTTCTTCTTTTCCCCCATCTCTGACACTGATTAAAATTCTCAACTCTAGAAGCTGAGTGTTGGTCTTTTCATGTTTTCTATGTTTCTCCTCAACATATTCAAGCTTGTGTCAAGCTTCTTAAACATATATAGTATACTTATAGAGGGTACTCCATCCTGGCAGGTGAACTATTCTAGTTATATGTGAACTATTCTAGTTATATGTGAATGTTAGAAACTTCCTTCTGATGTTAGAGGCATCCCTTTTTGGTCTTTTCTTTTTTTGGTACTGGGGTTCAAACCCAGGGCATTGCACGAGCTAGGCAAGCACTTTGCCACTGAGCCACAGTCCACCCCTTAGAGGCATCCCTTATAGATTCAGAACTTTGTATGATGGTTCTTCCCCTATGGTACTCTTCTCTGAGTACCATAGGGTCATTTGGATCTGCTTCTTCAACTTAGCTGTCTGGGCTCCCCATCTTTGTGTCTCTGAAGAAATCACAGAGGATCACTGTCTTGTCCTGCCAGATGTCCAAAGTCTGAGAACCATTGTTTCATACATATTTTCTATTTTATATGTTCATACATACCTTGTTCCTTCCCCCTTCACTCCCCACTATTCTGCCTTCTTCCCATTCTTTTTCCTTCTTTCTCCTTTCACTTCTTTCAACTCAGCCCTTTCTGACACTTGCCCAACAAAACAGGCTAAAGGAAAACACAACCACTCTGATGGGTCTCACTTATAGTTAAAAATGAATCACATAGCCAGGCACCCATGGCTCACACCTGTAATCCTACTCAGGATTCTGAGATCTGAGGATCTTGGTTCAAAGCCAGTCCCGACACAAAAGCCCATGAGACTCTTAGTCTCTAATAAACTACTTAAAAATGCTGAAAATGGCATTGTGGCTCAAGTGATAGGGCACTAGCCTTAAGCAAAAGCAGCTCAGGGACAGTACCCAGGACCAGCAAATAATAATAATAATAATAATAATAAATAGATAAAAACAATAATCATAGAAAGCAGGACCCCAGTGCTGCCCAAAGTCCAACTATAAATTTCTAATCCTTGTATTCTTTAGTTTCCTAGAAAATTGCTCCATAAGTTATTTTCTCTCCAAAAAATACTCTCCTGTTCTCATTAAGCAGGTAATAATTTTATTTTCCATTTTCTGAGACTTAGTAACATCTACAAGTTCCCACCAACAACAACCAAATGCATCCCTATCTATACACTCTATCTCCTTTTCTTTAAATCTAAGGTTCTATCCTAAGTCATCCTTAGCTAGTTATTCCTTATCTCTCCAATCTCTAAAGACTAGAATACCCTAGGGCTCAATCTTTTTTATTTTTTACCAGTCCTGAGGCTTGAGCACTGTCCTTGAGCTTTCTCAAGGCTAGAGTTCTACTATTTGAGTCAGGGCACCACTTCTGGCTTTTTCTACACATGTGGTACCAAGGAATCGAACCCTGGTCTTCACCCTGGTCTTCATGCATGCTAGGTAAGCACTCTTACCACTAGGCTAGCCTCGCAGCCCAAGGGCTTGCTCTTTTTCTCTTCTGAAACTACTCTTCCCTCCATCCAGCCCTAAGACCTTAAACACCACAACTGACAACCCCACATTTCTTCAATGGCCTCTGTTGTGAACTTGATTTGAATACCCAACTGACAGTCCTCATGAATTTCCAACAGCCGTTTCAGACCACTGATTACAATGCCATCTATTTCCAACTGCTCTTTCCATAATCTTGAATGCTTTAGCAAAACTCTCTATTCTCTTATTAATACTTAAAAGTTGAGAAACATATTGGAGTTCTCTCTTTATTCAAATCCTACATCTGACCCAAACAACAATACTGAGCCTACTTTCAAGTTATACTTGCAACCTAATCATTCCTTAAATTCTCCACCATTACCAATGGAAGCCACTATGAAAGCTACCATCAGCTCTCATCTAACCTAACAGGTCTTCCAGCGCTGATCCTTTTTCTCAAGACAACAGAAGAGTCATCCCTTACATTCAAAGCCTTTCAATGAAGAACCTTTCCACCTCCATGTTAATAGCCAATGTCCTTACAATGGCTTAGGTGGCCCTACAGAAGCTTGCTCCATCTACCTCTCTGATCTCATTTCCTATCACCGTTTCCCTCACTAGGCTCTACTCTAGCTACACAAACCTTAGGGCTCTTTCTATGATATGTGCAACAAGTTGGGGACCTTTGTCTTTGCCATTCCTTTCTTCAGTCTTGTTCACAATTGTTATGTTAGCCTTCAGGTATGTACTCAAATATAACTTGCAACTGAGGCCTTCTCTTACATGAAGTAATATCTACCTGTACACCTTCCTTTATTTTCTTGCTTATTTTTCTCGAAGGCACTTACTACTTTCTGACCCACTAAACACAGAATTTAAATTTCCCTGTCTTGATCTTTTCATTAGATGTAGATTCTAAGGACTTTATTTTCAGCCCTTATCATTTGGATGCTGTCTTCTTGAGAATTTTTTACCTGGTTTCCAAGGCATTCTTGCCTCTGGTCTTCCTATTATCCTCACTAGCAAGTTCTTTGTTTCCTTATTGTTTAAAGAAAAAGGATGAGAAGTTAACCCACATTAGGAAGATAACAAGTCTTCTAAAACAGGTCTTCTACACTAATCTGGGTAAGATCAGGTTAACTACCTGAAAAGAAAAAGAGTATTTTCTAAAATAATTTCAAATTAATTTTTTTATTCCTGAAATGAATGGAATTGAATACTTCTTCATAAAACCGAGTACTTCTTCATAGGAACTATGAAATAGCTCCCCAAGTAACTGGCATAGGTAGATAGTTTCTGATTTATCTGGCCATATATATAAAATCATAAGAAGGGTGAACATTAACATTCCCCTACCATAAAATAAGGTTTGTGAAATTTCAAGATTTTATACACATACATACATTCATACATACATACATACATACATACATACATACATACATACATACATAGTGGGGTCTGGGCGCTGTCCCTGTGCTCTCCAGCAGGTTATCACCCTATCTCTGGACCTGGTGCTATCCCTGAGGTCTTCAGCTCACGGCTACCGCCCGCCTTACCCCTGAGCTACAGCACCACTTCTGGTTTTCTAGTGGTTAATTGGAGATAAAAGTCTCAGGTCATTTTGTGCCCAAGCTAGTTTTGACCCTTGATCCTCAGATCTTAGCCTCTTGAGTAGCTAGGATTACAGCCGGCTTCAAGAATAATATTTAAAATGCTCCTGATAAAAATAAAAAAACAACTTCTGTAAAAACAAAATAAAACAAAAAAAACAATGATGAAAGGATACTGTTTTGGACTTGGTTCCAGACAGACCTTGCCAAACCAAAATAAAGTTATTCATGCATGCTAAAATCATCTAATTAAAACCTTAATGAGGTAGATGGACACAAAAACAGACTTGTTTTTTTTCTCCCTGAAAAAAGGAAGATTTCAGTCTACTATGTTATATAATAAGGAAATCCCATTTTACTACAAAGTGCTATTAACCAGTCAAGTTTTGTTTTGTTTTTCCAAGAATGCTGTTTTTGTATCTACTTGCAAACCTCACTGCCCTGCTTTGAGAGCTTTCTTTTTATTTTATAGAATGGAGACTGGCAATTTGAAGTATAGTTAAATTGCTTTAACTTTTTGACACTTGTAAATTTGGCCAATTTTTACAGTTTTATCCAGGAATTATCAGATTGGAGGAAACTAAGAAGAAATAATTACTTAATGTCATGCTAAGTTTTAGACTGAATATAAAAATTTTAAAGACCTGGGAAACTGACAAAAATCCAAGTAAAATGTACAGTACAGTTAAGTTTAAAGGCAAACAAAACCTCAAAGAAAATCTCCATTCAGTGTGAGACGTCCTTTTTTGGCATGCTTAGCTTAAGTCCCTGCTGTACTTTGGAGGTTCAACACTGGTCAAAAAAACGCCCTTCCAAGGCTGAACATCTTGTTAGAAGCTTCCTCCTTATATTGCTTGGAACTCCAATCAGTTTTGTTCTTCCTTCTGGAACTACACATATGAAGACTAATTTCTCTTTTTCTGTATGCTGCCTCCTAGTTTCCTTTCAAAGTTCAACACAGGCAATTCCTTTCATCTTACACAGCATGATTTTTGTTACACAACTTTAAAAGTTCTCTAGTTTGGGGCCAAAAGTTTAGCCTAGTGGTAGAGTGCTTGCCTAGCATGCACAAAGACAGGGGTTTGATTCTTTGGTACCATATACATAGAAAAAAGCCAGAAATGGTGCTGTGACTCAAGTGGTAGAGTGCTAGCCTTGAGAAAGCCCAAGGACAGTGCCCTGAGTTCAAGGCCCAGGACTGGCAAAAAAAAAAAAAAAAAAAAAAAGAGTTCTCCAGTTTGTCAAATGACTTACTAACAAAAAAAAATCAATGTTCAGAATGAAATGTTAGTATAGAGTATATCAAAAGACTTCTCTCCTTTTTTGGACACTATGCTCTGTGCCTAAAATTGTTCTCCATTCTATTGTTTTTAGCAACTACATAACACTGTTGATTATAAATGAACTCACAACTAAGAATTCTGTAGTCTTTCCCATATGGACTGCTGAGAAGAAATTGTCAAAATGTGGGAACAGCTGCTAACATCACACAACTACTCTATACTCTCAACAACAAAGTATAAACTACACACCAGACAATTGCAACTGTAGATCAACCAGTGCTAATGTCTGAACGCCTGTGCTTCCCTCAAATCCATATATTAAATCATAATCCACAAAACAATGGAATTAGTAGGTGGGTCCCTTGGGAGATGATTGTTACAGGTCAGAATACTCATGAACAGAGTTAAAGCTCTTTTAAAAGAAACCCCAGAGAGATATCTCACAATTTCTGGTATGAAGGGTGGGAAGAAAATGGCATTGGCTGATGGTAGTAGACCCAGTGGACGGCTTTCCAAATACAACCCAACAATCCAATTCATCAAATAATTCACTTCAACCAAGTCTATAACTGACAAAAACCATACAAAGTAATTCCCAATCCACATCCAATCAATAAATCTAGCCTTGTATAAATCCTCTTGAGGTTAGATTATCAATCTACTGCCAATCAATTCTGTGCCTTGATTCTCAACCCTGCTCAGAGAATCCCCCTGGCAAATGGTAGACCCCTTCTAAAAAAGACAGCCTTCCTTCATCTATTCATAAGCCTCAACCGAGAAAGCCACCTGGACATATACACACATCTTATGCTGCCCATCACCAACCTCCTGGAGATCCAAGCGTCGGAGCAGAGTTTCCCAATAGTTCTTCCATGACTGGAGCCATCTATTACACAAGGCCAACTAATTACTTCCTCACATCTGGACACCGTCGGGCTCTTTCTTGACCTTTCACCCTGAATATCCCCGATGCTTTCAAGTCAAAAAAGGGTTTTTATCAGGTACATGAGAAATAAAATAAAACAACCCCATCAAGTGCGCTGGAAAGCTCCGATGCCCACAATAGGCAAATCTCGAACATGGAAAGACACCTTAACCCAATAGGGCTGTAGAAAGGGGCTACACACACGCCAAGCAGCCTCCCCGCGTTGGGGACAGAGGGTTCCTAAGTTAGGATGGGATGCCAGGGCCACTCGGTCACCTCACACAACCCCCGAGACCCAGCCGAGAAGGGAGCTGCTTTCCGGGGACAGCTCCGGGCGGCGCCCCCTTCCTCCGCCACCGCCTGGCCCTCCGGTCCCCGACCCCTCCGGTCCCCGACCCCTCACCTCTCTTGTCCAGGAGCCACATGAAGGCGAAGCAGGGAAGGAAGCCGATGGGCCCCCACAGCACGAGCAGCGCGATGTCCCAGCTGGAGAAGCCATAGGCCTGGCGCGCCGAGTTCTGGATGGGGCCCCAGCTGTTCCAGACCAGGCCCTGCGCGAACGCCAGCAGCGAGAAGAGCAGCAGCACCAGCCAGCGCCGCCCGTACACCCGCCCGGGGCCCGGCCCCGCCGCGGGCACCGCCGCGGCCGCCGCCTCCCGGCCCCGCCGCGCGCCTCCCGGCGCAGGCCCCGGCCCGGGCCCCAGCAGCGGCTGCCGCTCCTCTTCGCTGCTCCAGCCCGAGCCCATGGCGACGCTGCCCGCCGGTAGTGTCCCGCGCTGCCCGGTGGCTGCCGACCAGCCGCAGCAGACGCGGCCGGAGGAGCCGGAGCTCGAGCCGCGCAGGCCGCCCTCCGCCTCCCGGCCGCGCCTAGTGCGCCTGCGTCACCGAGCCGGCCCGCGAGAGGGGGTTGAAGGCGGGGCGGGGCGGGGCGGGGCGGGGTCCGAGCGCGGGGGCTCTGGGGTCCTCCCGGCCCTCGAGGGGTTAGGGGACAAGACAGCAGCCCGCGGGCCAGAACCCGGGTGTCCTAGTGAGGACCCGGAAGAAAAGAGAGAGGGAGAGAGAGACACACACACACACACGGAGAAATCCTGCGAGGTTCGCGGCTAGGTCTGGGCGGGAGGCGCCCCCGGAGGCTGTAGCCGCGGGGTGGAGCAGGCCACCGGGATTGCTGGAAGAAGTGCCCGGGGTCACACCACGTGGCCAGCTGGCAGCTCGCTGACCTCAGGACTCTTCACCTAAGGCTTGCTTCTATTTTAAGCTTGCCTTTATGTTTATTGGGGCTCTGCCTTCAGGGATTATAGGCCCTACAAGACTGAAGTGTAGGAGGGGCGCCGGGCGTGTGTCGTGAAACTCACTTCTTCTCAGTGTACCCATTCGGTATTTTATTCATTTATCCTTCTGTGTTTTCGATATCCAGTGAGATGACAATGAAGTAGCCATGGTGTATGTGTGAGAGAGACAGACCGACAGAGAGACTCTTTCTGCTCACTTTGCCCACCACTTAGCCGGTAAACTCCCAGACAGTCTTGATGACGGTTAGAAGATGAAGCGACCCAGGCCCATTCTTGTGAGTTCGATAAGACCGAGAGTGACCGGCGAGGGTCTGAGGTCTCCCTGAACCCTGAAACCTGACAGCTGTCAATGACCTTGAAAACCCAAGCCAAACAATTTGGCGTGTTTGGAATGAGGGGTGAGTCACAGGAACGCAGCCGAAGGACACTCGGGTTTGTCTACCCCGGCATCCACAAAAGCAAGACGCCTGCTGCCGGGGGGTGGAAGGATCCCCGGCCGCCCCGGCAGACCCAGGGCGCTGTCCCTGGGATCCCCACAGAAGAGCACAGCATTCGCCCAAAGGCCAACGCAAGTGGGCGGGAGAAGGGCCAGAGAAGCAAGCAGAGGAGACGTGAAGCCAAGAAAAGACTGCGTGGAGGAGGATAAGGTCTGCGCCGGCTGAAGAGCCAAAACCACACCACGTGCTCGGAGCCTTTCAACCACCCCAGACCAAAACAAACGGGCGTGGCCCCGCCCAGCGCCGTCACGTGACCCGAGGGCGGGAGTTCCGGCGTACTGGCTGGGGGAGGCGGGGAGCGGTAGGAACCGCGTAGCTACTTCCGGTCGCTGGCTTCCAATTTACCTGCAGCTCCAACCGCCTCACTGTAGCCATGGCAGCTTGCTCCGAAGCTTGCACTCAGCCAGCCCAAGCCGCTGGAGCTTCAGGCGAGGAAGGTAAGTGTCAGGCCGCCATCAGAACCTAGATACGAACCCAATGCATGTCTGTCCCTCTGGTGTGGCCTTCTCATCATAGGTCTCTCCTGACCTTGCATTTGGCCAGGGATAAAGTGACTTAACTAAGGAAAGAGATATCCCCCCCCCCCACCTCAGTTTATGACTTGTATGTTTTGATGATCCTCCCACCAGGGCACGTAGTCCCACTTTCTGTGATAGGCTGTAGCATGCATCAGGATGTTTTGAATGTGCAAGGGATTAAAATGGAGACATTTGGAGCTTATCCTTGAGATAAATGGAGGTGAGCAGGAATTTCTTTCCTTTGGAAACGGGATTTAACAAATGAGAGAGTTGGAGACCCCTAAGGAGAGATTGTTGTTGCTTGGTGCCTCTGATGCAGTTCCGAATCCTGCCACAGGGATCCGGAAACGTTGTGGAGGGTTATGCTTTGTGCTCTCAGGCTACGTTAACCAGACACGGTGGGTGAGTCATTTCCTGGTTACACTTACACACAGGTTTACGATCTATGCCAGTCAACCTCACCAGGAGGGGGGGTCCAGAGGGGTCCCCATGGAGAAAACAAATACTTCCAAAAAGGGAATCGTTTGAGATGGGTGAGGATGAGATAGTGACAAAGTGACAAGTCTCGTAGTGGTGCTAGGGCCTCTAGGAGACAGGGATAAGGAAAGCACCAGAGGAGGCGGGCGCGGTGGCTCACACCTGTAACCCTAGCCACTGAGGAAGCTGAGACCTGAGGATCAAGGTTCAAAGCCAGCCCAGGCAATACAAAGTTATAAAGCCGAGAGACTCTTATGTCCAGTTAACCTCTAGAAAACGGAAAGTGGGGCTTGGCTCAAGGGTAGGGTGGTAGCCTTGAGCTGAAGAGCTCAGGGACATCGCCCAGGCCGAGTTCAAGCCTCATGAACCAAAAAGAAAGAAAGAAAGAAATGCACCACATGGGTGCATTTGGAGATCGAGGAGGTTGCCTAGAAGGGGAGCTCCCCCTTTCCAGCCACAGAAGCACATTATAAACGTCTGTACTCTGACTACTTTCTACTGCCTTTATTGCTCACTTTTATCTGGCTGCAAGGAGAAACAACACCTCCAGTTCACTAATCTTTGCAGTCTACTGTCGGTCATGCCCCATTACCCAGGTTTGAGTGCATGCCATAGTTTATTATTATACTCCGTCCCTTGAAAAACATTGTTTCCAAAACACGAGAAGGGGTATTAATGTGTGAGAAATAATGCACCTACTACCTGGCTAATGTAACTATAACCCCTCTATACATTATCCCTACAATTAAAAAAATACCTTGTTTCCTTTCTTGCATTTTACTATGGGGGAGGGAAGGAAAGAAAGAGAAAAAACGAACACTTACCTAAGATGAAACCAGTTTTTAGTCTCTTTGTACCTACTGATCTTTGCTGGGGGAAAAAAAAATCCTGGCTAACCCTTGGGTATTTATGCAATAAGAGCCTGAGATCCTTCTGCCAATGTCCTAACGTTCTTCATCGCAAATTCCCTCAAACTTTTGTCGCCTTTCTTCATTTCTCATAAAGTCGATGTCAACTTTGCATCCTGGTTTCAAGCCTCTCAGAAGAACAGAACAAGGCATCATATAAGTGAAGATGTGAGAAAACGATGAGGATGTGGACTTGAGAGTTAAGAGCATTTGGAATGGTTACTGTAGGGCTGTGATAATTAGGAGCCAGTGATGATATCTCAGTGCAGGAAATGGAACTATGGAGCATGAAATTGTGCGATGGATCCTTCTTTGAAGCTTTCCAGATATGCTTATTATGTAAGAGTAGAGAAAACATAGAGTAGAGAAAACATAGATCCATCAGTGGACATTTTGGCTTGCTTTCATTGCTGTGCTATTATGATAGTACTTCTTTTTTTTTCTTTTTAATTTTATTTTTTAATATCGAGTAATGTATAGAGGGGTTACAGTTACATTTGCCAAATAGTGGGTGCATTACTTCTCACACATTGATACCCCTTCTCATGTTTTGGGCCTATTTTCCTACTCTCAAACCCTCCCAATCATCTTGTTTTTCCCCCCTTCCCTTTCCTATTTCATATAAGTAAATAAATGTATATACAATATACCAGATAACAAGGTAAGATACTGTAACAATATGAGACTAACCAAAGGACAAAAAAAGAGAAGAGAAATAACATAGTACATTAAGGACAACAATAAGGACAACAATCATTCAAGTTAAAGCTCTTGTTTCGATATCCTAGAGATCCTTTCATTTAGTCTCATCTTTTTTTTAATATTTTTTATTGTAATTAATAAAAGGGTTACATGATATTTGCCAGATAGAAGGTGCATTAATTCACATATATTGATACCCTTTCACATGTTTGGTACCCTTACCCACCCCCCTTGGGTTTCCCCCCTTCCCTATCAAATTTCAAATAACCAAATAGTACTTCTTGAGACATAGGGGTGCCAGGTACCCATTTGATCACCTACTGTTAGATATTTTAAATGAAAGTAAGACGAAATAATCAGTTTGTTTTGAATTATAGAAAACATAAGAAGCTTAAGTTAGAATATTTTGACAGAAATTTTGAATATAAATTAGCCAGAATATTAGCATTTAAGACACCATTTTTTTTCTAGTGTTACCCTCTGTCGCAACCCACAGTGACCTGGAACAGTAACAGACACCAGACCATGGAATTGAGGTCTGTGGCACCAGGGACCTGTAGTCTTTTCCAGCTTCAGGTGTCCTAGGTCCATCTTACAAGGTATTTATTGAGTAGAGTACAGGTACATACACAGAAAGTGAAGTCACAATTTCCTTCAGGCCACAAGCACCAATAATGTGATACAATCTTAATCTTTGAAGTCACAAGCGCCAATCATGTGGTATAATTTTACTAAAGTGACAAACAACTTTTTTTTTTAATCTTAAGAAGCAGTAGATGACTATCTACTTTCAGGTTCCCAGAAAGTTTGGTGTGGAAATAACCTACACCCAGGAGATAAAACTGATTTTCCTTCAAGCCAGGACTGATTGACGATTCTGGGAAACTTTCAGAGTTCTGGAAGGAGGCATTCCACACCACCAGTCCTTTCCGATCTCACAGCTCAGCTTTTGAGGGATCTCAAAATCCTCATTTAAAAAATAACAACAGATTTCTGGGCCGGGAGTTTGGCTTAGTGGTAGAGTGCTTGACTAGCATGCAGGACGCTCTGGGTTCAGTTCTTTGGTAAAACAGTCGGAAGTGGTGCTGTGGCGCAAGTGATAGAGCGCTGGCCTTGAGGAAAGCCCAAGGACAATGAGCAGGGCCTGAGTTCACCCAGGACTGGCAAAAAAAACAAGTGGATAGGAGGAATCCCAACAGCCTATGGACCCTTGGTAAATATTCAGCCTGTACCTAACCCATGTGCCCAGCCTCAGGATGGGGGTGTTCATGGTACATCAAGCTTGGCAATAATAATTATGTCCCAGCAGCCTTGACATTGACGCTGTGTTTTCTCAGTGGCAGAGGATCACCTTCCAGACCATTCATCATGTTACCTAAGCATTATGCCACTTTCAGAAGAATTTTATAAGTTTGTACTTACAAAACAATGGATGCAAAATGGAAAATTGTATTTGGTATAAATTTATGTTAAACCTTAAGTACAAATAATGTTAGATACGATTCCACCAGTCTTCTGACATCATCACATCATAGCTACTACTCCACTGGTTTTAATATTTTACATACACATGTATATGTGAATATGTAGACATAATAATTTCCATACTAATAAATCATATATTTTCATACACATATATATGTATGTGTGTATATATACATATGTATATATATATGTATATGTGTATTGGAGATAAACTACCTTACCTTGTCAGGACTTAGATTTTTTTTACACTGTATTCCTGTGACATTTCATTGAATTATAATTCATTTCATACCATCTTCTACAAGATTTTGATTTTTTTTTTTTTTTTTGGTTAATCATGGGAATTGAATTCTGGGCCAGGGTACTATCCCTGAACTCTTCAGTTCAAGGATAGCGTTCTACCACTTGAGTCACAGTGCCACTTCCAGTTTTCTGGTGGCAAATTAGAGATAAAGAGTCTCACGGACATTCGAGCCCCGGCAGATCCTCAGATCTCAGCCACCTGAGTAGCTAGGATTACAGGTGTGAGCCATCAGGGCCCATGATTTCCTTTTTTTTTTTTTTTAATTTTGAGCTGGGGCTTGAATTTAAGGGCCTGGACACTGTCTCAGAGCTTTTGTTCTCAAAACAAGCACTCTGTAACAGGAGCTCTAACACCTCTTCTGGGTTTTTGCGGTTAATTAGAGATAAGAGTCTCGTGGATTTTATTGTCTGGGCTGGATTTTAACAGCAATCCTCAAATCTCTGTCTCCTGAGTAGCTAGGAGTACAGATATGAACCACTGGTGTCCAGCTTTCTCTTCCTTCCTTCCTTCCTTCCTACCTTCCCTCCCTCCCTCCCTCCCTCCTTCCCTCCCTCCCTCCCTTCCTTCCTTCCTTCCTTCCTTCCCTCCCTCCCTCCCTCCCTTCCCTTCTTTGATAGAACCTTTGGTTTTTGCCAGTGTAGCCTTCCCTATGGTTCCTGTGTACCTGCAGTGACTGGCATATGACCATCACTGCCCAGCCTATTGGTTTTTCCTTTGTTTTTTTCTTTTTTTTCTTTCTTTTTTTTATTTTTTGGTTGGTTATGGAGCTATGAACTCTGGGCCTGGGTGTTGTCCCTGAGCCCTTCAGCTCAAGGCTAGTTAATACTCTACCACTGGAGCCACAGCGCCATTATAAGCCTATTTGTTGAGATAATGTCTCATCAACTTTTTACCTATGGTTGCCTTCAAACTGTGTTTGACCATCTATAAATTTTCCATTAGTATTATTTCTAACATGAAAGACAATTTGCATTTCAAGATCTTTGTCTTTGATACATTCTATCAGGGTTTTTTGGAAACTTGGTGACTTTCATATTCTTTTATTCTAAATCTCATATATAAATCCATGGTAGGTATTTATTGGCTGAAGCAAGATTGATGGAAAATTCAGAGAAATTATGTTTTCATTTGTGATTTGCATTAATTTTTTGAAAGTCTCTGAGAATCGGGCAATTTGTCTTTGATGTTTTCTTATCTCCAAAGAATAATTATAACCTAGGCTGTAACAAATGGACTGAATGTGCTATATTTGAAGGGAGAAAAAGATTGTGGTGCAACACCTGGATAGTTAATCTTTTTTATAACAATTTCTAAGTCATCTGGTTAGAAATTGCTGCTTGCTGCAGTCTGAGACCTAAACCTACGTATCCTTTAAAGACCATTGAAATTACTTTAGAATTTTTATAGCTCTTTGCAAATATTCTTGGCATGTAATGACTGAATGCATCCCTAGGCTATTTAATTAATCCAGTGTAGCCTTGCATTCTTCTTCAAGGAAAATTATAAGATTTAAACTAGTTAATTTAATGGCCAACTTCATTGTTGATTAAACTATCAGAAACCAAATTAGTTTTATCTCCCAACCAGCTGATTGTTTTATTTCACTGATGGGCTTGAAATTCTGCAATGTATGCTAATTTCCTCTTATGGAGAACATCCTGCTTGCTTTTACACACACTTTATAGCACTTTCCATTTATTTAGCAAATGTTTGGCACTTAATGTGTATCCATTATTAGGCTAGGTGCATTCTCAGCAAATTTTAGTTTTGGAGGCCTCTTGATGTCTGGGATTTTTAGATCAGATCATTAAATACCTTGTTAAATTGATGCATTTTGCTGGAGAAAAAAATTAATTTCCATGAAACTTTTGTTAAAACAATATTCCCATTGGGTATAAGGTGGCTCATACCTGTAATCCTAGCTACTCAGGTGGCTGAGATCTTGAGGCTCAAGATCCAAAATCAACCTGGCCAAGAAAGTCTGTGATATTCTTCAGCTAACCACCAAGAATCTGTGATTCAAGTGGTAGAGTTGCAGCTGTAGGGGGAATACCCAAAGCCATGTGATCTAAGATAAAAATTAGAATAAATAAATGTCTACCCATATTTTAACTAAATGACTTAGAAAATGCTTCTGTCGTTCTCTGCTCTTTAAATTTTTAGAATCAAAATGTTCAAAGGTTGACTATTTTGCTATATTGAAAACTGAAAGAAATGTTACAAGTGTCAGACCAGCCGTGATTCATCCAACCTAAGTAGTTTATAGAGTGACAATGGTTGTTCTTCAAATGCTCTTGCTGGAGTAAGTGTGGTGCTTCTCTAATTATGAAAAATAATAGATTCTTGAACATAGTATGTTTTTAATGCAAAGAATTCAGGAGGTAAATGTTGGTGATGTTAGTTTGCTGCCACAAAGATGAACATCTTTGCATTCTTCTGACAACCTTTGCAGTATCTTAGGCTTTCCTTGTATTTTCCAAAATGGCTACTTTCTAAGGCAAAAGGTTGACTCAACAATTTCTAGGTGGATATTTCTGTCCACTCTTGTCCATAAAGAAATCTCAGAAATACAATTTTTCAGCCATTCTTCCCCCAGAGTTCTGCTGATAAGGAAGAACAGGCTAGGTATTAAGTAGGCAGACAACTACCAGTATCTCCTGCAGGCAAAACAGGCTCCCTCATCCCTCAAATTTAATCTCTCTCGCCAGACCACACATGGATTGTTATCTATGAATTGACTTAGATTTCCTGACCATAGTGATCTTTTCAGGTCATACTCTTTCCAGAATGTTCAACCCTCAGTAGGATTGTACAATAGGAAGAGCAGTGGACTTGGAATCTGGAAACCTGATGTCTAGTTCCCGTTTATCTAACCTCAGAGCTTCCGTTTTATCCTATGGATAATGGAAATAAAATATTTTCTCAGTCAGCATTTTATAAGCTTTTTAAAGGAAAAGATGAGCACAGTAAATAGATATTAGTATGATGATCATGTTCAAAATCAAATAAGGCATATTCTAATGAGAACAAACTGTTGCACTTGACTTATGTCATTTAGCAAATTACGGTCTTGAAACTTCTGGTTTTGTTTTGACTGTATCTACCACTCACCCACGTCTCTGGTTGAAATAGTCTTTGATATTATTCTCTTGGTATTTCTTCATCTGTGTTTTCTGTTTTTCCTGACTTCCTCAATGACAGCCTTGATATTTTTTTAAGGACCTTATTATCCCACTTCTCTCATTGCTATTGCAATAACACTTTAAATCAATTTCAGCCCCTACTCTCTCTTCTCATCCACTCTGTACACTTCTACAATAGCTGCCATGTACAATGTATCATTATTTAGTAAATATATTCATAGCATTAGGTTTTTTACATTTGTTGTTATAATATGATAGTAGATATTTTGTTTCTACTTGTATACTATAATTAATATATATGCATGCTCATAATATGAGTAACTGGGATAATGGATGGGTTTTTGAGGCTTTTGCTTCATTTGGGGGGGGATGATTCAAATTTATGTGTCATGAGCAACAGGGTTTGAATGTATCTCCTGTCCATCTATGCCCCCACATCTTCTTCTTTCCATCCCTCCTTTCTTCCTTCCCAGTGCTGGGACTGGGGATTAAATCTAGGTCCTTGATCATGCTAGGCAAGTACTCTATAGCAAAGTACACTCGCAACTCTATCAAATCTTTACATAGCAGGAGGAATTAAAATATGGCATTTTGATATGTTGATTACTTGAGGTTAAAGGCACTTGGAAAACAGGAATGCCAGAAACCATTTTGACTTCCTTTGAGATAAAACTGGCAAAGGTACTTTCCTGTAACAGGAGGAAGTTACTCTTCTAACCAGAGCTGCTTAGAAGAGTGAAAAATCTGCATAAACCTTGTTAACTAGCTATTGACTTCTGGTCATGTTTCTTTCATTTCTTGCCCTAGCCCAAGTCTCTTTGTCTTACCATATTTTCAGAGTTTACTGTGGTGTGTAAATATTATGTTGTCACTGTTTGCATTCTTCATTTTTCTTAGGAGGACTCTTATGGACTTCTAAAAAGTTACTAAATAAAGTCTGTATGCTTTTCTCTTGCTATCTTGTCTTATGTCAGTTTTAGTCAGAGACTTTACCTTTCATGTAGCAGACTCACAAACCTTTTAAAAGTATGAAAAATATGACTTGTCCATTTTTATACACATAGAATCCAGGTACTCCATGTCCAGGAAGGCATGTGTATTGCAATCTAGATAACTTGAACTAAGTGCTGGATAAAGCGTTGTACCTTAACACAGCTGGTTGAGGGTCCTTTTACTCTTTGCAGCTAGCAAGCCTAAGAGTGAGCAGCTTCCTAAGTGCTGGATTCCAGAGGCTTATGGGCTGGGTATTCAAACCAGAAGCTTTTTGGCAGCCTACAATCACAGATTCCACATTTTCAGAGTGAGAGACTTAATTGATCTGAACTTCCAAATGTGCAATCTTATTGCTCTAGACCTTGAGAACGAGAGGCTTATGGCTCTAAGGTTTTCGAAGCCAGGGATTTAGGCCGTAGGTGCTCAGGTAGAGGCTAACTGGTATGTGATCCAGCAATGTGTTTCAGTGCCATCTGTCTGGTGTTTGGCTCCTTAGCTTACATCATTTGGAAGATTTCTAGAACTCCATAAAAATAATATTTCTTCTGTAGAGTAGTATTTCCTCTGTTCAAGAAGTATTTTATCACAAATTCATCTTTTTAGATTTAAAGAATTTATCAGGGGGCTTGGAGTTTGGCCTCGTGGTAGGTCTTTGCCTAGCCTGTACAAAGACCTGGGTTGTATTCCTCAGTAGGACATACATAGAAAAAGCCAGAAGTGATGATGTGGCTCAAGTGGTAGAGCAGTAGCCTTGAGAAAGCCCAAGGATGGTGCTCAGCCCCAGGACTGGCACACACACACACACACACACACACACACACACACACACACACACAAAATCAACATTTAAACATTTAGCATTTAATATGAAAGAAATCACTTAAGAATTAATGTTTCTTCTAAAAAAACGGATTAATAGTTCTTTCTGAGGCCAAATATATCTTTTTTTTTTTTTTTTTTGCCAGTCCTGGGCTTGCTCAGGGCCTGAGCACGGTCCTTGGACTTTCTCAAGGCTAGAGCTCTACCACTTGAGCCTCAGCACCACTTTTTTCTATGTATGTGGTACCGAGGAATCCAACCCAGGTCTTCGTACATACTAGGCAAGCACTCTACCGCCAAACTCCAGCCCCATGAGGCCAAATATTTCTATAAACAATAAGAAATGAGTGTAAATGAGGTGTAATTACACTGAATTGCCAAACAGAAACAATATTAACTATTTTTCTTCGTATTAAATGGAATAAATTCTTAGTTACCTATTGTATTTTTCTCCCTAGGTAAACATGTCAAACCTTTTACACCAGAGAAAGCAAAAGAAATTATAATGTCATTACGACAACCTGCAGTTTTCTTTAACATGACTTCTGATTGGCCAGCACAACATTGGACTGCCAATCATGTCTCAAAGCTCCTTCCTAGCAAGCAAATACGGTTCAGAATGGGACTGAAAAGCAAAGATACAGGTAGGGCTAAAAGTCATTATCATCACAATGTCTGTTGACTCACATTCCTTCCCAGCAGGGATTTCTTATTTCTGCAATTTTTTTTAACTTTACTATTCTTTTTCAACATCTACTGAATAGATAGATTTATTTATTTATTTTTCTGTCCCTGTAGCTTGAACTCTGGGCTTTGGGCTGTCCCTGAGCTCCTTCTGCCCAAGGTTAGCACTCTAACCACAGCAACACTTCCTGCTTTTTGTGAACCAAGATAGGAGTGTAGTGGACTTTCCTGCTTCCAGGCTTCCAATTGAGATCCTTAAATCTCAGCCTCCTGAGTAGTAGGATTACATGTGTGAGCCACTGGCAACTCCCCCCGACCCCTTAGGTATGAAAATTTTATTAGAAACTCTGGAAAATAGTTTGGCCTAATATAGCATTCCTTTCTTCCTTCTCTTTCTTTCTTTCCTTCCTTCCTTCTTTCCTTCCTTCCTTCCCTCCCTCCCTCCCCCACCCCCCCGTCTCTCTGTCTCTCTCTCTGTCTCCCTCTCTCTCTCTCTCTCTCTCTCTGTGCCAGTCCTGGAACTAGAACTCAGGGCCTGGGCACTATTCTTGGGCTTTCTCAAGGTTAGCACTCTACCACTTGAGCCACAGTACCATGTCTGGCTTTTTCTGTGTATGGAATCAAACCCAGGGCTTCATACATGTTAGGCAAGCACCCTACTGCTGGGCCACATACCCATCCCACCTTTTTTTTTTTTAAGACAAAAAAAATGAGTTTAATTTCTCATACAAAATGAAAATGTATTTGTTCATGTAGTATGCATGTTGCTAGACATATCATGCTTCAGTGAACATGGAAGACATTTAAGAAATACTTGTTAACATGCTATTATTTATGTTCCCATCTGACTGAAAATTCAATACTACAATACTATAATGATACGTTAATATATAACCTAATAATAATACATGAAATAATCATACTTTTTAAAATTCATTTTCTATGTTTTTTATTACTATTATAAAGGTGAGGTACAAAGGAATTACAGTTACATAAGCTACTTTAAAAATACATTCCCATGAGACTCTTTAACCACTGGAAAACTGGAAGTTTGGCTCAAATGGTAGTGTTAGCCGTGAGCTGAAGAGCTTAGGGACAGCCCCAGGCCCCACAGTTCAAGCCCCACAACTGACCAGAAAACCCCACAAAGTTCAGCTCACTCTGCCTGGTACTCTCATTCATTTTTATTTTATATATTTAAATTCTTAATTGACATAGCATATATATATGTATTATGTATATATATATGTATTTATGTAGCAGGTCTTGTTTTACTGCATGTAATCATCTTATCTAAATCAAATTATCTTTCTCCTTAAACTTCCATCATTTCATTGTGGAGAGAGAATATTTTTAACAACCCACATCCATCTAGTCACTGGAAATTAATCTCCTGTGTATAACTTAGTTTCCACTGACTAGCTTTATCCCATCTCTCCAACCTCTTGAAAACACTCTTCTCCTTAGCTTACATTAATTATTCTTTTTCTTAGATATCATTGATTTCTATTCATCCAAACCAATTTTGAAATGCTGATGGGATTTAAAATGAAAACTCATTAAGCTCTGAAAATGAATTTGAAGAAAATCACACTGTTTTCCTGGTGGGCAAATAATATTTTAGGATCTTTTTATTATGAGAGCTTAAACTGAGCTCAGTTTGTACCAAATCCTGAACTTAGATACACTTTGCAGTAAGTGGGATGAAAGTCCCAGATGCTGAAGTAACTTCAACAGTAAATAAAAGAACATTAATAATAAAAGTAGACAGGAGTAATTCCATTACATAAACTAACCTAAGAAAAACAAGTATGCTACCCAGAGAGAAACTGTCCCGATAATGAAGTCAGACAGCACTTTTGTACTCTTCCTTCGGGTAGACTGTGAAAAGATTCTATTTCGAGATCATTATGTAAATCCAAAAGGTCATTTCTGTCATTTTAATTTCTTATGACAGTAACAATTCTCATGTGTAATTTTTAGATTTTTAGATTTTCATTTTTAACATGTAGATCTTGCTATGATAGAAAATGAAGTCCTATAATGAATCCAGGATCTGGGGGCTTCAGTGTAGACTTGTTTGTGAAAGTGCACCCACACCAAGGGAAGTGGCTTCAGTTAAGGGACTTTCTGTTCAATTGGATGGGTTGGATTGAATTCTGTAGTAATAAACTTACAAAAAAAAGCCTAGACTGGCTTCAAATCATCGTCTTCCTTGCCTCTCCCACATGAGTGGCAGAATTACAGACGTTCACTACCAGACTCAGCTTAGAGTAAAAGAGATTTTTACTTTTATGTTTTACTGTGAATTATGTAAATGGTTCTAATTATATAGCTAGTATAAAATTAATTTTAATTACTGTTAATATAATATTTTGGGGTTTTTGGTGGGGGTTTGAAGTTACTTTTGAGGGGCCACATCTTTATGGTGGCCCACATCTGTAATCCAGCTACGTGGAAGGTAGAGATGAGAGATTCAGGATCTGACATCGGCTCCTAGATAAAAGGCTTGAGACCTATCAGAAAAATAAGTAAAGGCAGAAGGACTGTCTTAAATGGTAGAGAGTATTTCTCAGGCAAGTGCTAGGGCCAACTTCAAACCCCTGTAATCATCAACAACAAAAAATAAGTAAAAAGAAATTACCTTTGTTTAAAAAGTTATCAATATGATTTGAAACTGCTCCTTATAATACCTTTAAAGTTATGTTTTCTTGCATTGTAGTTCCTCAGTTTGAAACAGCATGTAGTTACGTGGAGGCTACACTTGAAGAGTTTCTGATCTGGAATGCTTACCAACCTGATATTTCTGGACCATTTAGAGATTATGATCATTCCAAATTCTGGGCTTATGCTGACTATAAATATTTTATTAGTCTGTTTGAAGACAGGGCAGATGTATTCCAGGTAAGTAATGAATTCCTTTCAGTCTTGGTGAGGATTGACTCACAAGGAAAGATGGTAAATCTACATCTTCCTGGTATCTTATTTCTTTGCTGCTGTTTTCTGCCATCGGTAGTCACTGTATTTGGAAGTTAACCCAATGGAGTGGAAAGGTCTGCCCAGAGACATGACATTTGGTTCACATAGATGAGCAGCCATGTCAGTTTTTTCTGCTGATCTTTTCCTCCACACCCCTCCTTTGCCTTTGAAATGTGCTAGAAACATAGGTGGAATATAAGACTATTTCCTCCTAAACTATACAGAAGTTTCTGTTCCGTGTATAGGTACAAAGCTGATTCTCTGAGATGCATTGTTTGGGCTATTACCAGGCTGTCTCTGCCCCCCTATATGTTGAAGTACAGCTCTTTTTCTTAGATGGTTTATGGCCTGAGGCAGAGAATTCTAGTATTCAATAGTAGATAGACTTCAGAAATATGGGAATGAATTATCTGTAGAAGTGAGAATATGAACATTATTGCCCTGTGTTGACACTGACCACGATTTGTAGTCTGCTATATCCACTTTTCTTTGAAGTCTAGTCTACCTTAAATATCCTGTTTGCCCTCTGGGTGATTTTGAAGACAACCTGTTCTGGTTTTTGCATTGTCCTAAGTATAGGTGAGAAGTGGGAGTAGGAGCTCATTCCCACTGGAATCTGACAGCACTCCAGAGTCCTTCCCCTCCCCTGGTCCTCTGGGGGAGAATACCTTCCACCCCAGCTCCTTTCACTTATCACCACTTCCTTGCCTCTTTCTGCTCACAGTTTCTTTTCTCTATGAGTTAACATGGATTACAGGTGAGACATGTAACATAGTAGTATATATCAAGTGCTTGTCCTGGGTCCTTTTCTAAGTGCCTTATATTTAGAATCCTCCTAGTAACTCAGTGATTTAATACTTATCCCCATTTTAAGAAAAATGAGGGACAAAGATTCTGCAACCAAGAATGAGTTCTTCCTCCAGAGCTGACACTATGCCTTCAGAGCATTCGAGCACATGCCGCTTCCCGGGGCTCTCCCAGCTCAACTGGGTCCCTGCTGCCTCCAGTGCTGTTCCTTTGACCCCATGGGGCAGGCATGTGACCTGGCCATTAAGTGTGGATGTAAAAGACAGCCTTTTTGTATATGTACTGGGATTCCAGTTAAGCCCTTATGAAATCTGGTATTTATAGTCAAATGAGGTTTCTGTCAGCTCCTATTATAGTGATATATTCTGCTACAAACAACAAAGTCCATTGAATTTTATCTTTTATCTTGAAGTTTTCTGGGCACCAACTCTTCTTACATCATAGTTACATAAGTTCTTGTTTTGTTTTCTTTATTATAATTTAGTCAGTTCCCAAATCTAATTTGTTGTTGTGCATATATTGGTATAAAATTGATTAATAAACATTAGACCTTAAAAATGAATTCATGTGGGGCTGAGAGTGTGGCCTAGTGATGGAGTGCTTGCCTAGCATGCATGAAGTCCTGGGTTCAGTACCATATACACAGAAAAAGCTGGAAGTGTTGCTGTGGCACAAGTGGTAGGGCTCTAGCCGTAAGCTGAAGAGCTCAGGGACAGTGCCCAGGCCCAGAGTTCAAGCTCCATGACTGACTAAAAAATAAAAAAATAATAATTAATTTATGTATAATCACATAATAAGCCCATTAAATGTTAAATATAAATGACATAATTTAAAGAATGTAAATATATTTAAAACCTTTTAATGTCATTAAAAGAGTATACTTTTTCATTTTTATGTCTCTTTAAATCTGGTTATTGAAGACAGCCAGATTGTCATATCTGCTTCTCCAGTTAGGCTGTTGAATTTGCTGGTGTGTGTGAGGGATATGAAGAAAACCTTGCCTCACATATATATGCAGCTGAGAAAAGGAGGAACATTTTAATAGACTTTTCAGAATTTTTGCATATCATGTCAAACCTGATATGGGATAGTTTCTTCAAAATTCAGTTGTCACAGTATACAGCCAAGGAGCCCTTTTTACTCTTGTAATAAAATAATAAAATCTTGAATATAATGGATCTTTTTTTTTCTTTTCCCAGTCCTGGGCCTTGAACTTTGGACTTAGGTGTTGTCCCTAAGCTCCTTTTGCTCAAGGCGAGCACTCTACCACTTAAGCTACAGCACTACTTCCAGCTTTTTCTGTGATTAATTGGAGATACGAGTCTCATAGACTTTCCTGCCCTGACTGCCTTCAAACATTTTAATAAATACTATGAAAATAGTTTTGAGCTCTCAGGTCCTTTGAGTCTCCAAAAGTCTCTGGTATGTAATAGCACTTCCACAATAATTCTATCTTAATTCCTCTTCTAATTCAACAACAGTTCCTTATGAAATTAAATATTAAAATATATTAATTATTTTCATTACTTAAAGATTGTGTATGACAGCATTTAGGTACCTCTCTGGTGTCTGAGCCTACCTGTAAGCCCCTATGCAGTCTCCTCACTCATGGCTGGACATTCCACACTACTTGTCACCTCTGGCCTTTGGTCATGCCCTTCTTGGTTTCTGCTTGATAGATTCCACTTTCTAGCACCTAACTCAGACTCAGCCCAGGCTGTTGAACCTCATCCACTTCACATCCATCTCCCTTTGCCTTCTATATGATATCCTCATATGTTTTATTTGAATTGTTACTTAAATAGTTCATCGCATAGAATAGCATGTCTTGTTCCTATATTTTAAGCTCTTGAGGTTGTCTCTAATGCCTTTTTTTTTGGCCAGTCATGGGGCCTGGACACCATCCTTGGGCTTTCTCAAGGCTAGCACTCTACCACTTGAGCACCAGTACCATTTTTGGCTTTTTCTGTGTATGTGGTACTGAAGAATTGAACCCAGGGCTTCATGCATGCTAGGCAAGCATTCTACCACTAGGCAATACTCCTGGTCCCCATCTAATACTTTTTCATTCCCCCAAACTACTAATAATATGCTAAATGTATGACAGATCTGTGGCATGTGTATTTTTCTTCTATTCTTATCATTTATTGCTTTGATATTTCTTTAGTCTTTGATTAATACTTCTGACCTTATTCTTTCCAAATCTAGTTAATCAAGCATAGCACTTGTCAATCTCAATAAGACATTCTTTTTTCTCTGTATTCTTCTACTGGTTTAATGTTTTTACTTACTAATTTTCCTTGCTGTTCCCATCTAACAATAGCTCTTTTGCTCTGTAAATTAATCTATTGTATAACATTAAAATTTAAATATATGAATACATATACTGAAAAATGTATTGATATGGTTGGAAAGTGATGTGGTAATCTCGGCAGCTTAAAATTATGATTTTGACATGTAAGTGATTTTTGTATATCAAAGTAGTTTCATTATTGTTCAGTTATACACCATATCATTGCCTTATCTAAGTAAACCATTTTTGAACACTTTGTCCTCTTTTTCTGGAAGGCACATAATGAGTTTGTGACAGGAACAGTAAGGTTTTTTTTCTTAAACTCTAATTCATTACTCAAGAATGACAAGTTTTACCTTTTTCAGTTATCAATGAATATCCTGTTATTGAGGTAATTAAGAATTAACATATGCAGTGTAGCATGTACAAGACCCAGCAGCAGAAGGGAATTTTCTCCCAAGAATATTTTTCAGGTAGTTTCCATTTTATGTTATTCGGATTGGCTTCAGAGAGTTAGAAATCTTTATTAAAGTTCCACCCGATGCATAATCCTCACATGCAATAAATAGAACAGTAGTTGTAACCTGCTTTGGACTTTATTACATACCTCTGAGGGAATGTTGAATTTAAGCAGGTGGTTTCGTAATGATTAAAAGTCTGATGACCAATAGTGTGTGTGTATGTGTACATATGAGCTTGCACACTACTACTAGGACTTGAACTCAGTTTCTTGCACCCTTTTTTGTTTTGTATTCCTGCTCATAGAGCAGGAGCCTTGTCTCTACTCTGTCATTTTGCTAGTTCTTTGGAGACAGGATCTCATAGACTTCTGCTCAGCCTGGCTTGGAACTTGAAGCTCCCTCAGTAGGTAGGATGACAGGGATGAACCACAGATACTGGCTTCGTGATGATACTGACTTTCTGACAAGTAAATTGCATGTTAGAATTTTGCTTTGTAGCTGGTCTATTGGTGAGTAGAGAATTATTTCTGTTTATATACCCGAAGGGTTTTTTTTGTAAATTTAAAAGACAGCTGGTTACCCGTGGCTCACACTGTAATCCTAGCTACTCAGGAGGCTAAGATCTGAAGATCATGGCTCAAAGGCAGCCAGGGTAGGAAAGTCCATAAGACTCTTTATCTCCAGTTAACTACCAGAAAACTGGAAGTGGTACTGTAGTTTAAGATAGTAGAGCACTAGCCTTGAGCAAACATATTCAGGGACAATGTCCAGGCTCTTAATTAAAGCCCTACCACCAACCAAAAAAAGAGAGAGAGACAAGTATTTGCTAATGTATAATGTCCTTTGAAGGGTTCAAATTTAACCTGAAGTATTTGTCCATATAAGGGACATGGTATAGCAGTGGTTCTTGTATCAAACCTTGTGTGTGGTCTTTATGGACCTGAAATGTAATTTTGCTGTATCTATAATTACCTTCATGTGTAATTTAAAAAAAAAAAAACTACTAGAATGCCCATACCCTAAAGCAAAGGGGATTTAAACAGCTGTGTATTTAATGTGTCACTCATCACTATACTGGAAGATACAGTAAACTTATGAGTACTTACACTCACCTAGGAGGAAAAGATTCTTTCTATATGAAAGCATATTCTACCAAATCCAATATTTTACACTTAACATTTAGAAATAAAGACTTAATACTACACACATATACCTATATATATATAGTATATGTAAATATATATATGAATCATGATAAATCATGAGTTTATGCTCAAAGTAACTCAGTTTTTCAAAACAACTCTTTATAAAACTGCAAAGCACAAAGCATGATCCATTCTTAAGTTATTTAGTACTTTTCTGAAAATTTTAATATATATTAAAACTATACAAAAAATTTTTAATGATATGTGGCATAGCATATGAGCTGTAGCTCATACCTACGAATGCAGAATCTCCAACTGCCATATAGCTTTTGTTGTTGGTTGTGGGGCTTGAACTCTGGACCTGGGCACTGTCTCTGAGCTCTTCAGTTCAAGACTACTGCCCTACCTCGAGCCACAGAGTTCTCGGCTGAGTCTCGTAGGTATGAGCTACTGCTTTGGCAGTAAAGTTTTAAAAGATTGCTAGTCTTTCGGAAAGAAGGCTTTTTTTATGTGGTCCTAAAAATACAGAAGTAATAAGTTGCTTATGCCCACAAATAATGGAACTGCTTCAAGGACCCATGGGCTTCCTGAGGTGAGCTTCGGTCATATTTCCACTGCACTCACTGCCTGAGCCACTATTCCCCATGTGGCTGCAGAACTGTACCTGTTGTTTAGTGTCTACAACAGATGTAAGCTTCATCTGGATTTCTTTTTAATTTTTTTTTTTTGGTCTATTTTGGTCACTGATCAGAAGCCTTCAGAAAAGTTCTTGGCATGAAGTTAAGTAGTTATTGTTTGTTGAGTGACTTCTAATAGTGAGGTTACTTTTTTTTTAATAAAATTTATGGCTTGCCCTGGAAACTTTACCTCCTCTATATGTAGAAGAGGTACCAAATGCCATAGTAGATATACAAGAGAAAATGGTCATCTCTGGCATAACAGAGGACTGGTTGGTTCATGATGGATTGTAATTTTAATTCAAAACAGGACGTGAGATGGTCCGACTTCGGGTTCCCTGGAAGGAATGGACAAGAGAGTACCTTGTGGATTGGCTCCATGGGAGCCCATACCCCTTGTCATCTGGACTCATATGGTTGCAACTTAGTATTCCAGGTACAGGGAAGGTAATGAGTCTGTGTGCAAGTACATGCCTGAGTGTGATGTGAGTAATCAGAGGAAAAATGACAGGACCCTGAGCCCTAGTCACAGCTTCATACTGTACATCTGATGTGGGGCCGAGCATAGCTCTTCCCCCATGTTCTCTTTCGCCCATGTGAACTAAGAAACAGAAGTTTCTTAGCCATGACCAGAATTTCCATGACCAGTTCAGCTGGCCCTAGCTTTCTTGCTTAAGCGTATTTATGTGTGTGCATTGCAAACTTTCCTTCAAAAGCAGGAATGCTCGTAAATAAGAGTTGCATAATATGTTCATGGGAGGCTTTACCATGTTCCTGGGCTCTCAAAGGAATGCCTGGTCCTTCTCAACTCTAAACTGTAGTTTGGGCCCACCAGTAGACCAATGTCATATGTATTGCCATAGACGAGTTTTGGGTGTTTTTGTTTTTTTTTTAATCTTCATCTGTCTATTGTCCCTATGAAATTAAAGGGCTAAAATGTCTGGCAGTATATTGTGTGTGTGCTGGTCCTGGGGCTTGAACTCAGGACCTCACACTCTTACTTGGGTTTTTTTTCCTCCTCACAGCTGGTGTTCTATGTCTTGAACCACTCCCCGCACACCCCCCACCCACTCACTCAGTTCAGCATTTGTGAGTTTTCCTCAACAAGGATCCCTTGAAACCATATTCCTATACACTGTAGAGTTTTTTGGTTGATATTGTCCTGGTTACTTGATTTTTCTTTGAGACATCCTCTTGCTATATAGCTAAGGCTAACCTAGAACTCTCTACATAGCATAGCTCAGATGAGCTTTCAACTCCCAATTCTCATGCCTCAGCCTTCTGATGGCTGTGATTAGAGCACACCCAATGTTAACTAGAAGTTAAAGTTAAACATGGTCAAGTTAATGTCTTCTGAGGCATTGTCAGCAGTACATGGACTTCCTCACATTTAGTTTCATGTTTTTAACAGTTGCTACAAATACATTTTCATGCTTTGATAAGATGAGTTGTTGAAAACCATAGTAAAAAAAAATGTAAACTTGGGGCTGGGAGTTTGGCCTAGTGGTAGAGTGCTTGGCTAGCATACACGAGGACCGGGTTCAATTCCTCGGTACCATATACATAGGGGAAAAAAAAAGCCAGAAGTGGTGCCGAGGCTCAAGTGGTAGAGCTCTATCTTTGAGAAAGTCCAAGGAGAGTGTTCAGACCCTGAGCTCAAGGCCAGGACTGGCAAAATAAATTAATTAAATTAAAAAAATAAATGTATATATACATATATATATATATATAAACTTGGTAAAAAATAATTTTACTCTGTATTATTACAATTGCTATAAGTATTGTCATTGTCATTATTAATCTCTATAGTTCTTGATTATGGACTCAGAGCTTTCATTCTATCGTTTGAGCCATATTTTAGGCCTTTTGGGGCTCCTGTATATTTCTGGGCTGACCTACATTATGATCCTGAGTACATGGGGTGATTTTTAATCTTTAGATAGAAAATTACAACCTGATTTTTTGATTATTTGTTTTGGAACTGAATCAGGAACTTGTACATGCTAGGCAAGCACTTTACCACTGACCTACATCCCTAAGCCACGATTGTCTGATAGACAGACAGACATTTATTACATTCAGAGAAAGAGCAAAACTCAAACCAAAGAGAGAAAACACCTGAAAAGGAAGACTTTGATTTGAGATAGGAATGAGAATTCCCAGCAAAGAAAGAGGCTGGCTCAGAGTCATGAGATACCCATTCGCAGTGAGCCACTTTCAGCTGATGAGTTAGAGGGCATTTCAGCTCTGAACAAGAGGCCCAGGAGACCACTGACCTGGCGCCTGTGTTCCTTGGTTTTGAACTTAAAGGAGTAAAAATGAACATGGATTTGCTACTTTCTTACCTAATTGTTTTAAATGGAGAACACTAGTATCTTTTTTTTTTTTTTTTTGGTATTAGGAAAAAATGGCATCTCTTTCCTCCTGAAGATACACCTTTCCTTTATCCAACCAGAATCCCATATGAAGAATCTAGTGTGTTCAGTAAAGTCAATGTGGTCAATCCTGACTTACAGCATTTCCCTGGATTCCAGCAAGCTCGGAGACATGTGGTCACGCTGAGCCCAGGACAGGTAATGAGTTGTCTGGCACAGGACACCATTGCTATACCCCTGGTGCCTTGTGCTTGCCCCCAGTGCAGACAAGAATGGTTTCCTCCTGCAGTTCTGCTGCTGAAAGAGCTGTCTCAGCAGTGATGGGTGATGGCAACACAGTGCCTCCTGTTGGTGAGGAGAGTAGACACAATTTTCACTCAGGTTAAGAGAAGGTTTCAAAGCACAGGTACTGGAACATTTTTCAAAGTTTGGGAACCCAGACACATAAATGCAGATTGGAATGCTTTTGGATAGTCAGAAAACACAGGCAAAATAAATTGTGAAAAGTTTGCTTTTGATCAAGAATGGATATCTTTCTGAAACATTTCTAAAGATAGTATATGTAAGCCGGGAACAGTGGCTCACAGCGGTAATCCTAGCTACTCAGGAGGCTGAGACCTGAGGATTGCAGTTCAAAGCTAGCCCTGGCAGTAAAGCCTGTGAGCTAAAGAGCTCAGGACCAGTGTCCAGGCCTAGAGTTCATGTCCCACAAGTGACCATTTCATTTATCCATTTCATTCATTCACCAGTTAATCACATTGGGTGCTTTCTATCCTTCATCTGTTATAAATAATGCTGCTATGAATTTTAATGTGTAAACTGTTGGAACAATCATTCATTTCCAGGTAAATAAATATTTAGGAGTGGAATTAATGCCTCATATAGTTTGTGTTTTTCACAGTGACTCTACCATTTTACATTCTTACAAGTAATAGATGAAGGTTCCATTTATTCACATCTTCTCCAATACTTGCTGCTTTTTATTACTATAATTCTTACAGTAATTCTTTCTAGTGGGTATAAACTGGTTTCCAGTACATTTTTTTATTTCATCTTTTTTTGTTTGGCTAGTACTGGGGCTTGAACACAGGGCCTAGGTAATGTCCTTGAGCTTTCTCAAGGCTAGTGCTCTGCCACTTGAGCCACAGCCCTGGCTTTTTCTGTGTATGTGGTACTGAGGAATTGCTAGGCAAGCACTCTAGCACTAGGCCATGATCCTGGTCCCTTTAATAGCCAAATTTAAATGACTGTTTTTTTTTTCTTTAATTTCGTCTTTAATCCACCATACGATGGCTCTTTCTCACCATTTTACTACAGCTGTAGCATATGCTAGGATATTTGTGACTTCTTCATTAATCAGCTGTCACTGTCAGAACAGGAAAAAAAATTACCTCAGAAAATCAATGTAATAAAAAAGAAGTGTCCTTGTGGCTTATGCCTGTAATCCTAGCTACTCAGTAGGCTGCTGTCTAAGAGTCCTAATTTGAAGCCAACTTGGGCAGAGAAGTCTGTAAAGAGTCTTATCTCCAATTAACCAGCAAGAAGTTGGAAGTAAAGGTATGGCTGAAATGGTAGAGCTCCACTTTTTGAGAATACAAGGCCCTGTACTTTTTCACACATACACAAAATACCTACATGATTTTAAAAAGATTTATTTTGGCTCATAGTGTTCAAAAGTTTTGGTGCATGGCCTGTTGCTTTGGGCCCTGGCAGCAGTACATGTGGTGGGAATAGGCCATGTTCCTGAGTGCTCACCTCGTGTTAGCAGGCAACAGAAGAGGTGGGCGTTAGGTCACTGAGGGCTTCTCAGGGAAGAATACTGGAACACAGCCCCTTACTTCCTCCCTCTTCTGTTCCCTGCTGACATGCGACCAAACCTTCAACTCCAGACGAAAACAACATCTTCATCATTAAGTCCATGTCCTTAATGCTCAGCTCTCCATCTCTTACCTCTGTGCCACTAAGTTTCTCATTCCAAAACCTAAAAGCTGCCCATTACCTCCAATGCTTTTCTGTCTAGTGACCCTGTCTATCTAAATCCAAAGCAGTCACTAATTGGACCGAATATTCTTCTGAGACTGTCCTAATGTCACAATTTCAATCACCCTTCTATTCAGAATTTCTTAGCAGAACTTCTGACACGTATAGTTTAAAACCCACCACCCTTCTCTGGATTCAGGGTCCTTCACTGGCCCTCACTTGTTCTCCACTCTTATTGCCAGTTCCTCCTGGGCACGTGTGACACTGACCTTCCTGCTCTCCCTCAGCAATGCCAACTTCTCTGCTGTGTCACTTCTCCTTCCTAACTTGTCCTCATTCTTTTCTTTGTTCAATTTCTGCCCCTGCTCTGATTCAAGTCTCCCTTTATCTGGACCTCCTACTGTAGACCTCCCTAGTTGAGGCCTCCTTTTCTACTTGGCAAGTCTCAAGTTTATTGTTGCTATAATGCCACACACCCATCGTTATCTTCTCACCAGCTGAATCTTTTTAAAATTTCTTTCTTTTCCTTTTTATTGTTGGGATAATGTATCTGGGGGTTACAGTTACATTCGTCAGGTAGTATGTGCATTATTTCTCACACATTGATACCCCTGCTCATGTTTTTGTCCCAGCCAAATCTTGAACTGTGAAAGAACAGAAACAAAGTCCTCTACTTGCACATTTCTCAGAAATTTCTGTCTTTTCTCAGGATTTGGACAACTGTTTTGCAATGAGGAAGACAATTAGAATCTCAAAAGCCTTCACTAAAATGTAAATGTAGACAGAAAGGATTAAGAGGAGCAGAAAAGCTGGCATGTGAACTTGTCAATTACAAAAAAAAAGTGACAAGGGGCTGGGAGTTTGGCCTAGTGGTACAGTGCTTGCCTAGCATGCATGAAGACCAGTGTTCTATTCCTCAGTACCACATACATAGAAAAAAGCTGGAAATAGTGCTGAGGCTCAAAGCTCCAGCCTTGAGAGTCCGAGGACAGTGCTCAGGCCTTGAACTCAAGCCCAGGACTGCCCTCCCCCACCCAAAAAAAAAAATAACCAGGAAGAACAGATTCCCTAGCAACCTCATCAGATCTGACTCTGACATAAAAATGAAATGCCCTGTACTTGTGCTATTTTTGTTGTTGTTGTTGTTTGATTTTCAGGTTCTGTTTGTTCCCAGACACTGGTGGCATTATGTAGAATCCATCGATCCAGTCAGCGTCAGTATAAACTCATGGATTGAGCTGGTACGTTTTTTTGTTGTTCTTTTAAAAATGAAGTCCCTGCTCATAAGATATGAAATTTGGTAATGAATTTGCTGGCCTCTACACCAGGATGAGTTCGTTCCGATTGTTGTGTTTCTGTCCCTGACCCCAAATTTCCTGAGCTATTGTTCCTTGTTTCAAAGCCTCAGAAACTTCTTCCTCCCCTCTTCCCTTCCTCCCTCCCCCAAGATATAACTCTCCAAGATAATGGAAGAGGGGTTGACAAAATGGCTTTTTTCTTAAATATTAGCCTGCCATGCAAAAGAGGAGCAATAGATTCCCTGCACTGGATTTAAGCCTTGAAATCGCTGTGGGCTTATCCATTCACTAGTCATTCCAGTCTATTCTCCAGTCACCTGGCTTACCTGAGGGTCTAGCCCAGGCTTGCCATGTCCACATGGGAGCTTTGGACTGTTTCCTATTTTTTTTTCTGTGTCATCTTTCTATTTTTCTGTAGCTTTTCAGCTGTCTAGTTACCTCTTTTGTGATTTCCTAGGCTTTCTCTTTTTCTCTTTGGGTCATAGTCTCTCCTGACAGTTACTCTGATCCTTCGCATTCATGTAGTCGAATGGAAGGAGCTTTATTCTACCACCTAATCCTGTCCATTCTCTCACTTTATCCGTAGCTATATATCTATATTAATTGTGGATATTACAGGTGTCTGATTGTAGTTCCCTGCTTAGGTGTTTCTGATGAATAAAAGTTGGTGCTTTTGATGTCATTTATCATGAATGCTCCAGTGTATATGTGTAGTGTCTTGGGAAAGTGACATCTGAATGGATTTCCACTTCTTCCTCATATCCCCAGTCATAGGCATCTAACGCAGAGCAAACTCTGCAGTCCTAATCTGCACACCCAACCTGTTCACCTCATTCTTATAGCTTTTCTCTAACCCTCAAATAACTTGCTTTTTTAATTCCATAGGAGGGTGTCTTCTGTGTGATACTTCTTTGAAAATGTTAAACATGTCAAAGAAAGGGGTGGGTGAAGCACACAGGTGGCATATATGACTTAGCAATATACACACTTAAATATGCCTATTGGCCTATTCTGTATCTGTTCCAGATAACATTTGTGAAGACACAAATGTCATGGTTCTCCCATTAGCATACTCTTTCTTTCTGTCACTGAGCTTGAGTTAATGAGAACAGAACACACTGTTAAAAGAGGTTATATTCTCTTTTAGACAAAGAGGTGAGAAGATGAATGCTAACAAGGTCTGTTGTTGTGTTTTTTTTAATCTAACTTAGGAAGAAGACCATCTAGCCCGAGTGGAAGAGGCAATCACCAGGATGCTTGTGTGTGCACTGAAAACTGCAGAGAACCCACACAATACCAGAGCCTGGCTAAACCCCACTGAGGTAGGCGATTCTGGATTTCACTGCGGCTTTGGATTCCTATTGTGAATTAGCCTAGATAATACATTCATTTTTACTTTTCCCATGTGACTTTTGTTGTTGTTGTTAGTCGTGAGGCTTGGACTCTGGTCCTGGGTGCTGTCCCTGAGCTCTCTAGCTCAAGGCTATCACTCTACTACTCTACTACATTGAGCCACTGCACCACTTCCTACTTTTCCTAAGTGTATGCAAACATCCTGAAGGGTTTGTCTCTATCACCAGGTGGAAGAAACATCCCATGAAGTCAATTGCCACTATTTAAATGGAGCTGTTTCTGCCTTTCTTGATCATTATAGAACATCTAAAGTGGGAGAAATTCAAGAACTAGGAACACAGGGGGAGAGCACCAAAAAGGAAGAATTAAAGGTGAGCAGCCCCCTGGAGGTAAAGGACACATACAGCCAGAGTGCAGCCATAACTATGGGACCCACAAAGCGGGAGAGAGCCAGCCCCTTTGGTCCTCATCTAGTGCCTGTGATGCCAAGCTCTGAAGAACTCCCTTCAGAAAGAAGAGGTGCATTTGAAAGGAATGGTGGAGGACTTGTCTACAAAGATGATGAACTCTTTGTAAAACTGTCCTGTGCCACGAGGCAACTGGTGATGAAAAAATGTGAAAATGCTCTGGCAGAGCCAGCTGCCTCCATCAGCACCACAGCTCCTCCCCGAGCACTTGTCTCCACCGACGACTTGCTGGACTGTGTGGTGAACCCACAAGTAACCAAGTTGGTGGCACAACTTTTGATACAAGGGAAAAAATTGTGATTCTACTAGAGGATAACTTTTCTAAATAACAAGAAAAAGCATTTTTTAAGCTCTGGGTGTTCTTTTTGTGGTTTTTATTTTTATTTATTTATTTTTTTAGCAGAATCTTTCTATATGAGACGATGAATTCAAAGGCTGACTTCAAACTCAAAATCTTCCTGTCTCTGGCTCCTGAGGATTAGGATTCTAAGTCTATAATTAAATTTCAGTTTGTAGACAGGCACATCGCTCTTTGAACAGACTGGATTGCTTTCTTAGTAAACTTGCTGTCCTAGGTTCCTTTGCCTTTCATCCTCCATCCCATCCTTCCAGACTACCTTAACTACGAGCTCCCAGTGCTCCTGACAGGAAGCGGCCTCCATCAGCTTCATCCGGGGCCCAGTCTGCTGCTTATTTTCATGAAGTTTTATTAGAAGACCTACTCCATGCTATGCATTTCAGACTGTCTGAAGCAGTTTTAGGAGAGCAGTGGAAGAGCTAAATCATCACAGAGACCACATAGTCTAGAAAACCAAATACACTCACAATCTGTCCCTTTGCAGAAAGTATAAAGCTTTGAGGTACACAGTTTCTAGGACAGAATTTGAATAGAACCCTGTCAGTCTATCTCTAACTCAGGATATTACATCCCCAGTACATTGTATAGTTATTCTTTTTTTTAAAGTATTGTTGTTATAAAGGTAATGTAAAATCAGGTAAAGAATACATTTCTTTTTGGATCATGTCACCCCCTCCCTCATTCTTTCCCAGTTTTTCCCTCCCATTCCCACTTGCAAGTTGTGTAGTTCATTTTCAACATAGTGTCTAGTATCATTTGTTGCATTTGTTCACCTTTTTGTCACTCCATTTTTTGCCTCCTCTTACCCTCCTGGGGCTTGGACTCTGAGCCTGGGCACTGTCCCTGAGCTCTTCAGCTCAAGGCTACTGCCCTTGAGCCAGAGTACCATTAACTGGGGATAAGAGTCTCATAGACTTTAGTGCCTGGGCTGGCTTTGAACCACAATTCTCAAATCTCAGCCTCCTGAGTACCTAGGATTACAGGAGCGAGCCACCGCACCTGGCTGTATAGTTATTCTTAAGAACTAAGTTGGTCCAAGGTCAACCAGAGAACTATACTAGATTGACCACCTGTTTATTTGATGATTGTCTGTATTTCCCAGTCAAAATGTAATAACTGCATAAGGGTTTTTGGTGATACATGTTCACTATTAGACTGAGAAGGTATAATAGAAATCTTTTTTTCAGTACTCCATCAAATGCACTGTGGCAGAGTATGCTGTGGCCAAAGGTAAGAAGAGTACAGAAACCTTTATTACACATGTTCCTATTGTAGAAATGTATCTGTCTTTCCATATAAAGTCTGTTTGCTATGTATGGCCTATAAGTCAAAATCAGTTTAAAAAAAGATAGAACTTCCAAATTATCTGTACATAACTTCAGTGAATTGTAATAGTTATTACAGTGAACTGTAATAAGTTCAGTGAATCTGTACATAAATTCAGTGAATTGAGAGTCGTATTTCCTGAAACTTTTCAGAAAAGTATTCTGTTGTGATAAGTACATGTCATACGGCTTTTTAAAATTATTCTGCATACATACTGGGCCTGATACAAAATGTACTTGGGATAGATGGAAGTAAGAAAAATGCAAGTTCCTCTGAAATAAATCCTTTCATTCCAGTTAGTTTTTGTTTTGTTTTGTTTTGTTTTTGTCAGTTGTGGGCCTTGCCCTCTGGGTCTGGGCGTTATCTCTGAGCTCTTCGGCTCAAGGCTATCACCCTACCCCTTGAGCGACAGTGCCACTTCCAGTTTTCTGGTGGTTAATTGAAGATAAAACTTTAGTGCTGGGGCTGGCTTTGAACTGTGATCCTCAGATCTCAGCCTCCTGAATGGCTAGGATTACAGGCGTGAGCCACCATACCCAGTTTCCACTTAGTTTTTGACCTTCAGAAACCTCCGGAGAAAGTTAGGGCCTTGGTATAAAAGGATTTCTGGTGGGAATAGGTAATGAGAGAGAAATTCCTGATATTGTAGAATTAGAGATTGGAGATACAATAGGCCCTGGCTGTGGGCCACAGGCCTGGTAAGTGTGAGAACAGGACAATGAAAGCCCCAGGACTGGCAAAAAAAAATCCCAACAACAACAAAAACAAAAAAGAGAAGCAAAGGAGTTAAAGAACTCAAGCTCAGCCAAATACATACTACAACTGTCCAATAGTCAACACAATGGCTAGGGCCCATGAAGCTTTTAGGGAGTCTCTAAAAATAATTCTTTTAATATGAGAAAAATTATATGAGCTGACCTAATGAACTTAATGTCCATGTTCATAATAGTGCAGTTACATAGTTTTGTTTTTGTGTCTTGTGTGGTTTGAACACAGAGCCTGCACTGTCCCTTAGCTTTTTTTGGTCAAGGCTAGTGCTATACCACCTGAGACACAGCTCCACGTGTGGCTTTTTTTGTGGTTATTTGGAGGATAAGAGTCTCCACAAACTTTTTGTACCATAATCCTCAGATCTCAACTTCCCAAGTAGCTAAAATTACAGACATGAGCTGATGGCACTGAGCACAAAGTATTCCTTTAACATTATTTATGCACTAAGGTGTCATAAAGGCAGAAGTGTCTGGCAGCCATGAACATCCTGATGAAGGCCTGGGTTTCAAGATCATTAGAATTATATGAGACACTACTGTGGTGCAGATTCTGCATTTGAGACGGGCCAGAACTTGCACTTTGAGCAAATACCTCAGGCAATTTAAATGCTGAAAAAAGAGTCAAGTCATGGGCTCCTAGCAGACGTATTTAAAAGGGGCTGTTCACTGGGGCCAGTCTTCTCCTGGGTCCTCCCCTGTACCTCTTGTACTCTAAGAGACTCTGAGGCTGTTAGGTTTAGTTGTAGCTTTTTAGCAGCAAATGGCCACTGTTTTTCATAAATAGATATATAAAAGCACCTATTCTGTCATTTGCACAATTGAGGTGTTCGGTGAGCGATATCCAAATCTGAAGTTTACCCGAGGAATTAGGTAAAAGAACAGTTTTGCCATTCCATAGATATTGAATTGGCAAAATAGCAGTCTTAACTGCTCAATTCCTGAATTTCTATTCAAGGCTTTAAAATCAAAGCGAGGCTGCCAAGGGAAATAAGTCACTTAAAAACCTTAAAGTTGATTAATCTTAGCAAAGGAGTTCACCTTCCCTGAAGATGTAGCAGGCGTCGTGCACTGGGAAGTGCAGAGGCAGGTAAACTGTGGACATACAATTTTAACTTTTTCTCTCAATATGATTCATTTCCTTTATGAAGAGAAGCTCAGGTAACTGCAGCAACAAAAAGTGATGTTTTAATCTTAGAAAAAGTTCACAGAAAAATGCTCTCTTGAGTTCTTTTGGAAACATACTCCAAAATATTATCGTCTAAAAGTAATAAGGTACTCTGGGTATGCTTGGTAGTCATAAAATACCACAAATAAGTTTGGATCGTGAACATTGTCTACGACCGTGTCGTACAGGTCAGTAGGATTTTGAGGGTTCTTTTCAGGAGGCACAATGTATGACTGTTGTCCACGGGTATAGTCTCCAACAAGTACACGAACATAGTACATGTGCTTTCTCCCGTTTACATCTGGCCTAGAGTATGTGTCCTGGGCAGAATAATTGGCATTGACAGCAAAATAGGTTCCTTTTCCATAGCACACAGCTGTGAAGAGAAAAAAGTATTTTATGATTTCAGTATAGTACACAATTTGCCATGTTGACGTAATATATCAAACAATGTAAAAAGTGTTTAAGCGTTTTATAGGAGTGTTTTTTGGGTTTTTTTGGAATCAAATATTCCACATCTCAGAACCAGACAGGTCCTTTGGGAGGAAACAAAGACCTACATTGAAACTTGGACCAAGAACCGGCCAAGTTTGGGGGAACATAGTGAAAATTCCTAGCCAGCTTGAGTCCCCATGGCTGAAACCCTAATTGGGAGCAGCCAGAGCCCTTAGAGGTTTCCTTACCGTTCTTCCCAGCATAGCTGCGGTTAAAGCCATTTTCATTGACATGTGGCACAGAGTTAATATCTGTCCCATGGAAAAGCAGCCTTTCATTCTTTTGGTGGCCATTCTTGGCATCTATGCTTTTTTTCTTTGCCAGGTAGCTATTCCAAAGACCTAGATTCTGGATTCTTTCAATCTACAAATGAATAAAAAAAAATCCCTAGCGTTTATGATATTACCAAAGTATAGGAAACAAAACACATTCAATAACACTCAACAAATTCAATGCCAGTTGATACAGTTTCCTCTTTTAGAAAGCTTAGATTCAGTAATTTCAAATGAACATTTTTTAAGATATTTTATGCACCACACAAGAATAAGTCCAATATCTTAAGTAGTTGTTATTTGAACTCTGCTGACTCTTCCTCTTCTATCTGTACTTTCTTTTTCCTAGCCCTGGGGCTTGAACTCAGGGCTTGGATGCTGTCCCTGAACTTCTTTTACTTAATGGTAGTACTACTCTACCACTTGAGCCACAGCTCCACTTTTTGCTTTTTTTGGCAGTTTATTGGAGATAAAAGACTTTCCTGCTGGGATGGCTTTGAATCATGATCCTCAGAAATCAGCATCCTGAGTAGCTAGGATTACAGGCATGAACCACTGGCTCCTGGCAAATCTCTACTTTTTCTGTGCATTCCAGTAACTGCTGCTGGTGCTGTCTACCTTTCCGTCACTTTACCTCTTGCCAGTTTCAAAAAGCTGTCCTAGAAAGTATGAAGAGTAGTTAAATGTGGATAGAGTCCTTCATGGAAAAGCAGATGTAAAAGGTTCCAAGCTTTAGAATCTTTCCACTACAGAACTGTCAGGCCTAAGATTATTAGTCAGCCTTCATCTGGTTCTTTCTTCAATTGCTGCATACTTTCCAGGGTTTGGGTTTTTAATTTGATGTTCCCTCTAGTTAAAAGGCCCAACTTTATCATACATTTTGTTGAGCTTCTTTATGATTTAAACATTATTTCCTCTTCACTTTTTACAGCTAAATTTCTAGTTATCCTATGTCCATTTTGTTTCCTGTTAATTTTCTGTATTTAACTTAACTTTTTATACCTTTTCTTTTCTTTAGTAAGTTGTGGGGCCTGAACTCTGAGCCTGGGCCCTGTCCCTGAGCTCTTCAGCTCAAGGCTACCACTCTACCTTTCTAATTTCAGAAATATTTCTTAATTCCTTTGTCTTTCAGTTCTAAACTTTTAAATCTTTTCGTGTGTGTGTGTGTGTGTGTGTGTGTGTGTGTGTGTGTGTATTTTTTTTTTTTACCAGTCCTGGGCTTGAGCTCACTTGGACTTTCTCAAGGCTAGAGCTCGACCACTTGAGTCTCAGCACCACTTCAGGCTTTTTTTTCTTCCTATGTATGTGGTACCAAGGAATCGAACCCGGGTCTTCATGTATGCTAAGCAAGCACTCTATCACTAGGCCAAACTCCTGGCCCCTCATATATGTTTTTAAACTTTACTTACCACATACTTTTTTCAAAGTCTGAGGTGTTATCAGACCAAGTCTAACCAACAAGTATTAGAAGAACTTGGGAGGAAAAGGTCTGTTTGAAAGAAAACAGGAATTTGATGATTCAAGCTCAGAGAAGAAAAGTACAAGATGGAATGCTAAAGTCAGAAGGTAATAGAAAGACTCTTCCAAATGCCTAAAGAAAATAACTGTCAATGAGAATTCTATACCCAGAAAAACTATCCTTCAAAAATTAAAGATTCAAGGGAAGCAAGATGGCAACGAAACAATAGGAACCCAGCCCAGCTCTCTCCCACAAAAAGAGAGAATCAGGGAATCCCATGAGCCAACTATCTTAAGAAATCAACAACTACAAATTCAAGAAGCAATGGAGAAGTACACAAACTGGAAAAGAAATACAGATAAAGCTTATATCCGATATTCTCAAAGAATCCAAAATGCGAGGAGCCCTCCCCCACCCCTGGCCGCTAGTTCCAAGCCAGAAAAACAGCAGTGGAGGGCAATGCAATGCAAGCAAGCAGCGGGATCCAGACACAGGAACCCACACAGACCGAGCGTGGGCAGCACAGATGGCAGCAGAGACCAGAGGGGAGGCGAACCACCCTCCAACACCACGGAGCAACTCATATCAAACTCCAATGAGTAAGTAGTCCAGCGGGTCCCCAAACTCATCAGGAAAGCAGAGCTGAAGGCGAGCTACAGAACTTACCCCAGAACCCTCCAGCCCGCCCAAGAAAGACTGGCAAGTGCAGGGGGGCAAGGAATTCACAATCCTGTCCCTTCCCCCAACAGCCTCCTCCCCAGGCCATTGACTGCAGACTGACAGGCGGGCAGGCGCTAAGACGCAGCACCCCACCAAAGGGGGCAGAGGTGTCCATCTCTGCTGTTCCCACCTGCCCAACAGCCTCCTCTCCCAGGCCACTGAAACTGAAGACTGAGGGGCGCCCGAGACCCTGCCTTCCAACAGCGGGTGGGGCTGTTGGTGAATCTGTTTGCTAGCATCTGACTGAACCAAAACTAAGTGAGGCTCCCTCTTACTGGGAGCCTCTGGCAAGCCAGCACCAGGGGGCCCCCATAGGAGTCACAGAAGACTCTCAGGCAAAACAGCATGGTACTTCCCTGAAACACAAATGGGATCTGAAGGGCAGACCAGCAGGGGCCAAGTTCATACTAGGAGAGCCAGAAAGGCTGGGCCCCACCCTTGGGAACAGGGTAGGAAAACTAGTCATTCCCCAGGCCATCCTATGGCCCACTGTGGAGCCACTGGTTGGGCTGAGAGCTAGCTGTGCAGTGGCCCACAGCCTCTGAGATCAGGCTGACACCCCTGAAAAAGCTGCAAACTCTGAACTAATTTGGCTGAGAACCACAAAGGAACGTATGGGACACAGCAAAGGCAGTACTAAGGGGCAAATTTATCGCACTGGGAGCCCATATTAAAAAGACAGAAGAAGAGCATGTAAATAATCTAAAGAAGAAATTGAATCACCTAGAGAAACAAAAAAAGTTAATTCTAAAACAACTAGAAGGACAGAAATAACAAAAATAAAAATGGAAATATCAGAGATTGAAATAAGACCTACTATACATAAAATTAACAAATCAAAAAGTTGGTTCTTTGAAAGAGTCAACAAAATTGACAGACCCCTGGCAAGATTAATCAAAAAGAAGAGAGGGGAGATGCAAATAAACAAGATTAGAGACCCCATGGGGACAATCATGACCGATATCCAAGAAATTCAGTCTATTATGAATAAGTACTACCAGGACCTATATTCAAAGAAACAGGAAAATCTAGTAGAAATGGATGATTTCTTAAATAAATATGGGTTACCCACATTGAATCAAGAAGAGAGAAGCCAGCTGAACAAACCAATTTCATATAATGAAATTGCGGAAGCAATCAGGGAAATCCAATCCAAAAGAGCCCAGGTCCAGATGGTTTCACTGCGTAATTCTACAAGACTTTTACAGATTGAATAATACCTATACTCTTGAAACTCTTCCGAGAAATAGAAACAGAAGGCGCAATACTAAATTCATTTTATGAAGCTAATATTACACTCATCCCCAAACCAGGGAAAGACCCAACAAAAAAGAACTACAAACCTATCTCTCTAAAGAACACAGACACAAAACTCAATAAAATGCTAGCCAACAGAATCCAGACACAGATTTAAAAAAATTATACACTTCGATCAAGTAGGCTTCATCCCACAGATGCAAGGCTGGTTTAACATTCGCAAATCAATTAATGTAATACATCAATAGAGCTAAGAATAAGAATCATATGATAATTTTTCCAGACACAGAGAAGGCATTTGGCAAAACACAACATCCATTCATGTTGAAAGCACTAAAAAAAAAAAATAGGAATAAGAGGTACATTCCTTAAAATAATTAAAGCCACATATGACAAACTTACAAGTATTACACTAAATGGAGAAAGACTGGAACCATTTACCTTAAAATCAGGAACTAGACAGGGAGCCCACTCTCTCCACTTCTCTTCAGTATAGTACTGGAACGCTTAGCCAAAGCAATAAGGCAAGAGAAAGACATCAAAGGGATCCACATAGGGAAAAAAGAAATTAAACTATCCCTATTCGCAGATGACCTAAGTGACCCAATAAGCTCAACTCCCAAACTCCTAGAATTAATAAACCACTTTAGTAAAGTGGCAGGATACAAAATAAACCTGCAAAAGTCAGTAGCCTTCTTGTATGCCAACAATACACAAACAGAGGCCAAATCAAGAAAATGATTGCAACAGCCCCCAAAAGAATAAAATACTTAGGAATTAACTTAACCAAATATGTAAAGGAATTATTTAATGAAAACTATAAAAGCTTAATGAAAGAAATTAAAGAGGACACCAGGAAATGGAAAGACATGCCATGTTCATGGGTAGGGATAACCAATATAGTGAAAATGGCCATACTGCCAAAATTGATATACAAATTCAATGCAATCCCCATCAAAAGCCCAAAGACATTCTTTACTGAAATAGAAATTGTAATCCAAAGGTTCATATGGAACAACAAAAGACATAGAATAGCCAAAACAATTCTAGGCAAAAAGACCAATGTAGGTGGTATTACAATACCAGACTTCAAACTCTACTATAGAGCCATAATAACAAAAACAACATGGTATTGGCACAAAAATAGACCAAATCAATAAAACAGAATAGAAGATCCAGAAATAAAACCACATACCTATAGTCAGCTTGTATTTGACAAAGGAGCCAAAGACATACAGTGGAACAAACATAGCCTATTCAATTATTGGTGCTGGCAAAACTGGACAGCCACATGCAGAAAACTAAAAATTGACCTAGCACAAGCATTAACTCAAAATGGACCAAAGACCTCAATGTCAGACCGTAAATTTTGAAACTGCTACACGATAGAGTTGGAGAGACACTGGAACTCATAGGCATAGGCAAAAAATTCCTGAACAGAATCCCAGGGTCACAACAGATTGGAGAGAGACTCGATAAATGGGACTACCTAAAATTAAACAGTTTCTGCACAGATAAAAGCATAGCTACTAAAGTAGAAAGACAACCAACCAACTGGGAAAAGATATTTACCAATAATACATCAGACAAATGCTTAATATCCACTATCTACAGGGAACTCAAGAAACTAATCCCCCCAAAACCCAACAAACTAATCACTAAATGGGCAAGGGAACTAAAGAGAGACTTATCAAAAGAAGAGGTTAAAATGGCAGAAAAGCATATGAGAAAATGTTCATCATCCATGGTCATAAAGGAAATGCAAATAAAAGCAAGCCTAAGATACCACCTTACCCCAATAATGGCCAAGATTTTAAACTCAGACAATGACAGATGCTAGCAGGGTTGTGGAGATAAAGGAACTGCTTGTGGGATTGTAAGCAAGTTCAGCCACTCTGGAAAGCAGTGTGGAGATTTCTTAAAGAACTGAAAATTGACCTTACATGTGATCCTGCCATACCACTCCTGGGCATCTATCCTGAATATTATAACCCAGGATATGATAAGGACACCTGCTCAGCTATGTTCATCTCTGCACTATTCACAATAGCCAGGCAATGGAAACAATCCAGATGCCCTACTGCAGATGAATGGATACAGAAAATATGGTATATATATATATATATATATATATATATATATATATACACATATACACACACACAATGGAATTCTACATAGCCAACAGACAAGATAAAATAATGGCATTTGCAGGGAAGTGGATGAATCTAGAGCAAATCATCTTAAGTGAGACAAGACCAAAGGAACAAAAGGTGCATGGTATCCTTAACATGTGGCTATTAGATCCAAACAGTACAAGAGCGAGGACTCATTATTCACTTGGAAATATAAACACAACTACATAGACATAAAAATTTATGACTCTATAGACATAATGTTTTATTACATAGATTAATATGCATCTATGACATACAAACCCTCAGCCTAATTTCAATTATGTACTAAAATCTAAGTGCCAATGATTATATAGAGAGATTTCCTTCTTGAATACTTCTCTGTTAAATATGTCATTTGAAATATGATGTAAAAATCAATGTTAATAAATTCTTTTAATAAACCCCACCCCCAAAAAAAGAAGGGATGAGGGAGAGAGATGTTGTGGTGAATTTGATGGGGACATGTGGGGCACGTCACATCAAGGAAATGAAATGCTGTAAAAGGCCTACCTTGTGGTCCAGTGCTCACTTCCTGGTTTTGGGGCCCAACCTGCCTGTCACCTGGTTAGAAGGCTTGGCTGTGGTTTGTGATGTCTACCTCTGGGATTGGCCCCATACACTTCCACCCTTTCTGATGGCACACGCATTCTACCTGCCCTTCCCACCTTTGTGCTGATTGGCTCCTGCATCCTATTTTAGCCCAATGTAACGAGTTTCTGCCGTGATGGATCTCCCTGGCATGCCTGTTTGTCCTCCTCGTCTTGGTCGGGGCGAGTTCTCTCTGTCCCTTCAGGTCAAGAGGCAAGAAGGACTAAAAACCCTGACATTCTGGCGCCCAAACGTGGTACACGAAAAGAATGCTCATCAGAAGTGGGATTGTCGGTGAGTCGAGCCAAGTGGGTTACGAGGTAAGGGTCTCCCTGAAAAGATGGGGCAAACTCACACCAAGAATGAGAACCCGGCGCTCAAAGCATCTAGAATTAAAAGCAGAGGTTTGGAGAATGCGGATCCTGCGCTCACAGCGTCTAGATTTAAAAGCAGAGGTTTGGAGATCTCAGATCCCCAGGCTGAGAAGGTCTGGGACGCCTTAACACACGCTGCCCGTTAATGGTGGCCAAGCTTTTCAATTGGGCTGCATGGGACTGCGTAGAGTGCCTGGTGAAGAGGAAGATTAACTTGGGAAAAGACCCTCCCCTCAGGGTCTATCCGACTTTGTCTGCCCTTAAGGCCTGCTTCTATCCTGACTCAGTTACATCTAGGGCCAAATTCTGATAACTAGAGCTTTAAGGACTCAAAGGTAATTAGCATATTACCTTTACGTATTAGCATTACATATTAGCGTATTGATTTATATTAGTGTTTCATAAGTCAGGATAAACACAGTTTCTAGAGTAGCCAAAGAATGATTATATAGACCACAATCTATTGGAACAAAATATAGAATAGTAAAATGCTTGACACAAATGACAGCAGGAAATGGAGTAATAGACATTTGTGTTCAATATAAAATAAGGATTAATGTGCAAATTTAAAATCTAAACATCAGTAAACATAGTAAGCCAATCAGGAACTTTAATGAAAAGAAAAACATGTCAAGCGTATGTTATTGTTATGAATCACATCTTAAGAGACTTAGGCATGCAACAGTGGCTCATGCCAGTAATTCTAGCTGCTCAGGAGTCTGAGATTTGAAGATCAAGGTTCAAAGCCAGCCCGCTAGGAAAGCCCACATGTCTAATTAACCCCTAACAAGTTGGAAGTGAAGCTGTGGCTCAAGTGGTAAAGCACTATCTGTTGGGAGCCACAGTGTGGAGTCAGACTGTCCCTTGAATCTGCATCACTGAGTAAGATAACCACACAAAGAAGTGAGCTGTCATGTGTGATGCCATGCCTATACATTTTGAGCTATACTGTCAGTATTGTGAACTTCCTGACTTTATTGAGTTATTGCTTTATCTTTCTGTTGAGACTTGATTTCCATTTGGTACAAATGTGTTACTGCTTTATCACCTTCTGCTTAATTGATCTGAGAGCTGATTACCATTTGGTGCTAACGTAACCCCTGAAAGTTCCCTGGTTTCAAGAAAGTATATAAGACTGAATCTAAAAATAAATGGGGCTTCAGTCTTAAGCTCACAGCCTTCTTGGGCTGCTGACTTGGGCTGTGGCCCTCCTGAACCCCACCTGTTTGTCTCTCTTTTATTTTTTCCTAGTCCCTGCCCCCTATTTCAGGAATCCTGGTTTGCTGCCGGCTGGCCCTGGCAACTATCCATGAGTAAAAAAGCTAAAGTATAGCACCTAGACCCTGAGCTTAAGCCTCAGTTGTAGTGCACACACATCTTAACTCTATAGCCGTAACACCATGAGCTCAGAAGCTAAACAGAATGAGGCCTGCTGAGTACTTGGATGGGAAACAGAACACATACATCTTAAGTATGTAGAGTATGTAGTTAAGATTAAGCTGGTGATTCATGCCTGTTATTCTAACTACACAGGAGATGGAGATTTGAGGATCTCAGTTTAAAATCAGACTGGGAAGGAAAGTCTGAATCTCATCTTCAATTAATCACTAGAAAACTGGAAGTGGAGAGCTCAAATTGGTAGAGCACTAGCTTTGAACAGAAGAGCTTAGTGCCCAGGCCCTAAGTTTAAGCACCATGATCACCCCCCCCAAAAAAAAGATGAAAAGAAATAGCCATAGAGCCAGGTGCTGTCACGCCTATAATCCTAGCTACTCAGGAGGCTGAGATCTGAGGATCGGGGTTCAAGCCAGCCCAGGCATTAAAGTCATTGAGACTCTTATCTCCAACTAACCACCGGAAGTGGAGCTGTGGCTCCAGGGGTAGGCAGAGTTCAAGCCCTAAAAACCAACCAAAAGTGAGAAAGAAAAAGCCATAGGAAAGAAAGTTTCTTCTTTGATATTAATAATAATTTTATGTGTAGCACAGGATAAAATAGGTATCTATTGTTACTTAAGAGCCAAATATCAAATATAGGAAATTAATAAAAATGTCTATGATTTTAGTTGAAAATTTGAACATGAGGTCATGAACTTGTCCTTTGCAGCACACAATTCTTGATTGTATGAGCCCTGGCTTGGGAAGATTAGGCACAAACTTAGAACTTAGAACTTAGAAGACATAGTATTAAATTTTTATTAGTGTGCTTTGCGAAGTAAATATGGCATATTATCTTTTGACATTATAATATCACATGGCCATCTGTTATATTAGAAAACTGACACAAACATCTTCATGTTTCAATAATTCTGGTGACTTGAGTAGAATTTAAAACCTAATTCCCACCAAAGTTGTACTTTTAAATAATGATCACACTAGGAAGGGATTGAACATGTTTATACAGGACTGTGATAACCTTTATTATATCTATCAGAAAATTATGACAGCAGCAGGCTTACCTTTTCTATGAAGAACTTGGAGCAGGTCTCATTAAACTTGTTTGCCACAGTATTGTATTCTGGATCACTAGGCTTCAGCTGGACAACACACAAATTCTGCTGCTTCATATTGCTCCAGTGTGCAGGGATGACAACTGCAAAGTCAGCATTTGAGGATCAGCCCTCACCCAGTCCCCAGCGTACTCCCCACCCTTCACGAAACTGAATCCCACCTGCATTCTAGTGTTATAATCTCCTAATTCTATGTGTTCAAGAAGTTCTTTTTCTTTCTAGGAGAAGGTGTTTCATAATATGGACCATGGTCAACCCAGATAAGCAACTGGAATGCTTTATTTAATAAAAAAAAATTAAAAAAGGCTGGGCCCGTGGCTCACACCTGTAATCCTAGCTACTCAGGAGGCTGAGATCTGAGGATCTCAGTTCTAAGCCAGCCAAGGCACAAAAGGACCTGAGACTCTTATCTCCAATTAACCTCTAGAAAACGAAGTGGGCCTGGGCTCAAGGGTAGGGTGATAGCCTTGAGCTGAAGAGCCTCAGGGATAGTACCCAGAGTACCCAGGCCCAGGGGTAGGGCGGTAGCCTTGAGCTGAAGAGCTCAGGGACATCACCCAGGCCCTGTTCAAGCCCCATGACCCACTAAAAAACAAAAGAGAGGGCAGGAAGTATGGCTAGTGATAGAGCACTTGCCTAGCAGGCAAGAAGCCCTGGCTTTGATTCCTGGGTACCACATATACAGAAAAGCTAGAAGTGAGGCTGTGGCTCAAGTGGTAGATCTCTAGCCTTGAGAAAGCCCAAAGACAGTGCCCAGGCCCTGAGTTCAAGCCCCAGGATTGACAACAAAAGAAAGGATGAGGGGCAGGGAACTGGAGTGTTGCATAGTGGTAGATGGATTGCCTAAGCATGTATAAGAGTCTGTGTCCAGGGCTGAGAATTTGTCCTCGTGGTGAAGTGCTTGCCTAGCATGCACGAAGACCCAGGTTCCATTGCTCGGTACCACAAACATAGGAAAAGCCAGAAGTGGTGCTGCTGTGGCTCAAGTGGTAGAGCTCTAGCCTTGAGAAAGTCCCAGGACAGTGCTCAGGCACCAAGTTCAAGCTCCAGGACTGGCAAAAAAATATATATTTTTTAAAGAGTCTGTATCCAGTTTCCATTAACCCTCCCTCCCTTACCCCCTAAAATAAAGGAAAGCCACAGATGTATTGGATCTAAATTTCAAAAGGTGGAAGTTGTATGTGTGTATTTTGATTGTGTTAAAATGTGGGAACTGCTGGATCAGTACTTACCACATGTTTTTCCATGACAGCCACTACTCTGCCACAATGAAGCAAAAACATTATTTCCTAATCTGATTTAAATATAGTCACTATTTTTGCCTATGCATGGATTTTTGACACAACACCTTACTACCTTACTACCACCATCAGCACAGGATACTCTACATTATCTTTGTCACGCTTTATAACTTTCTTAAGAAGTAGGTTATGGTAACATCTGTCTCCTATTAGATAAGCTGAACACTACACATGACTATCATTGCTCAGAATCTGAGGACTTCATTCATGCTTATCTCACAAGAGATAAACCTATTGTACAGGAAACCAAGTTACATATTGTCAATGTTGTCAATGGTTGGCAGGCAGGAGTGGCTGTCTATACACAACTGGCCTGGAGACCTGATACAAGAAGAGATGTGCAGGCTGTTGGCTCTTCCAAGTACCTGCTGTTCAGGGCAGTGGTGACTTCTGGGAACAGAATCAGGCTCATCCCTGTGTATGTCCTGTGAGGGCCTACTCTTTGGCCAGGCTCTCCTCTCCATTTCTGACCTTTTGGTGCCTTTTGTTCTTAGAAGCCTTGGGCCACTTTTGTTTTTAAGCTTACTGTTTTTCTTTCTCTGAATGAAGCAGCCAGTACTTCCCAGGCAGAATGGCATCAGGAAATATTCTAACTCTAGAGACTGAGAGAAATGCAAGGTCTGGACAAGTAATTCTATTAAGTGTGTCCTCCTAAAGCTATTGGATGCATCCATGCTATGCTTTCTTGACTGTATGTTGATTACTATTATTAATTATTATTATTATTTTGCCAGTCCTTGGTATTGTCCCTGAGCCTCTTTGTGCTCAAGGCACATCACTACTTCTGGCTCTTTCTGAGTGGTTTATTGGAGATTAGAGTCTCAGGGACTTTGCTCTCTGCTCTGGCTTTGAATTGTGATACTCAGCCTCCTGAGTAGCTAGGATTACAGGCATGAATGTATGTTAATTTATTTAAACTCAGAGACCAAGTTTTCTAGTTTTCTATTCCATTAGGGATACATTAATTTTATCTAACTTTAAATCTGATGTATGTATAAAACAAAAGGTATAAAAATTGGCACATGAGGAGGCGGGAGTTTGGTCTAGTGGTAGAGTGCTTGCCTAGCATGCACAAAGATCCGGGTTCGATTCTTTGGTACCACATACATAGAAAAAAAAAGTCAGAAGTGGTGCTGAGGCTCAAGTGGTAGAGCTCTAGCTTTGAGAAAGTCCAAGGACAGTGCTCAGGCCCTGAGCTCAAGCCCAGAACTGGTAAAAAAAAATTGGCACATGAATAAAGGAAAATATGTATAAAAATAATCCCAACAAAGGTATAAAATACTGTATGCAAAGGATGAAACTTGGACTCACCTTCAGGTTTTGTGAAGCGCTGAACTGTTAAGCTATGTCCATTAGGGCCTGTGGCAATGCATGTGCTCAAGTTCACTTTGTAGTCCTGATTATTAATTTTGACAACAGTACTTGCGTCCTTTGCTTTCCTTGCATGCTCCAGTTGCAGATTTGTTATCTTGTCAAAATTATGAAAAGTACTATTATAATTATATTGCCATTGTATAAATTCACTAATAGAGTCTGCCTGCATTTCCTTTTCTTTGGCCAGTCTAAACCTCTTGATTATTTCCTCAATTTCATCTCTAGCCTTCATCACATCTCTGCTAAGTCCTAAAACCTTAATCAGAGGTCTTGTCTGGTCCAGTGAAATGGTGATATTTAACCTTCTCTGCAGCTCATTCAGGTTCTGACCTTCCGTCATACCAAAGTCTCTGATACACTCATCTTCACTGGTGTAATGACACTGCTCATCTTCAATCAGCTTCTGTATCCAGGAGATGGTGTTATCCACACAGCTGGCATCTTTGCCACACACCCGGAAAGTTGTCACTTCTATTTTCCTTTCCAAAATCAGTGGGTTCTGATTTTTGGAAGACTGCTTTGAAAAACCTAAAAGGGCTAAAAGAAAAACAGAAGATTAGGTATTTCCCCTGCAACAGGCAATTTCAAGAATACGCTCTTCATAAATTCCAATAACTCACAGGCAAATTTGGACATCACAGATGGGTGAGGAGGAGCCTGAGACCCTTCTCTGTTTTTCATGTTGTTATAAAATACAACCAATAATTGGGGCAGAAAAATAACAACTTTAACTTTTTTCACAGATTGAACCAATCCTTTCTGGACAAATGCCTCAATGGCATCAATTATGGCTTCAGCAACCGTATCTGGTTTTTGTTTAGCACTTCCTGGAAAAGCAAACAATAAAAATAACATGAGAAAGAAAAGGCCCAACTGATAAAGGCTTAGGAATAAATTATTCTCACTGAATAAATGCCTGCTTCACAGCTTTTCTATCAATGGTAAACTGTTTAACAGTGTGTCCATCACCCAACAGTTTTAAAGTCCTAGCTGCAATGGAAATTTTAGTTTCAAGATATCCATAAACCATCACCCCAGCACAGGACCTAAAATCTAAGTTCTTATTTTGGTATTCATATTGCCTTATTTAGCTGATCCTAGCTTACTACATTCCTCCCTTCCTGTTACAGAATACAGGGAGCCTCTCTTTTTGCCAGACAAGTCTCAAAAGAGCCAAAAAATCTGAAAATGCTAATATACGTGGAAACACTGTCTTCTAGAGAAAAGCATAATTTTTTGGCTCTGTCATCACTTGAATTTATGCATTCTCCAAATATCTGTTGGGACCTGATTTGAACTAAGGTAATTTGGTAAGACACTCAATATAATCTACAGTTCTATGCACATAGGGGCTCCACAGGCTTTTTCTCTCATACTCAGTGAATGTTTAGCTGATCATCAGTGCTCAAGAGAGCTACTAAGCAGATCCACTCCCTTTTTGAACTATTCAAGATTGCATATTTCAGTGAAGTCTACTGCCCAGGTAAGATAATGAAGAGTCTTTTTCCAGTGTCAGAAGTTTTCACACGTGGATGGCAGTTCACAAAGTCACATGAAAAGCAATGTAAAAGACCTCTGAAGCTAGGCACTAGTGGCTCATACCTGTAATCCTAGCTACTCATGAGTCTGAGATCTGAGGATTGAGATTCAAAGCCAGCCTGGGCACTTAAGTCTGTGAGACTCTTATCTCCAATTAACAACCAAATAATCGGAAGTGGTGCTGTGGCTCAAGTGGTAGAGCACTAGCCTTGAGCTTGAAGAGCTCAGGGACAGTGCCCAGGACCAGAGTTCAAGCCCCACAACCACCACCAACAACAACAAAAAATCCACTTGAATTATCCCTTTTGATGGTGTTCACTTCCATTGCAGAAAAATGAGCACAAAATATCCTTAACTTGGCTAGGTAGAAAATTGTGGGAATGTAGATAACCACTGGAAAACATAAACCAAAAAGGTTTATTAAGTTATTCTGTTGTGATGGTTGTTGTTGTTACTCTTTGACCAGGGAAAGAAGGACATTTATTTCAAGGATGGGGTTTCCCCATATTAGGAAGAGTTTAAATGAAAACATTCAGATACTCAGTCTCAATAAACACAAACTGTGTCTCACCATAATCTAGGTAACTAGTCCAGATGGAGATAGACTGGAGAGCTATTGATGGAGGAAGTCCACCAAAATAGTTAAGTAGATGGATAGAAAAATAAATAGATGAAATGTAGGCTCATCTGCTAAAAATAGATAATATAAGAGCAATAAGAATGAGAAGGATTACAAAATATACTTTGGAGACAAGTGTAAGAATTCCATGTAAAGTATTAAATCAGACATAATGTAGAATCATATGGATTTTCAGAAAACAGCAAGTATGCGGCAGAAAACTGAAGGCCCAGAGAGTGACAAGGGAGGCTGAGTATATTGAAACTAAACTTCTGGAGAGGTGGGATGTCAGTTTGAGCAACAGAATGAGGGCATAGTACTACTGGACAGTCTCCTACTTGGCCAGTCTGATCCCTTCCATTAATCATGAGAATGTACATCTCTCTTGACTCATTGTTTTCTGGAAGACCATGCAGAAATTTGCCATCAACATAAGTGACCCTCATTCCTGGGGCAGTGTAAGAAGGGCATTCCTTAGCCCATGACAAACCCAAAGTACTCCATGTAGTACACAATCAAGACAGAGTTAGAGAAAAATAAGAAACTCAAAATTAACAAGTGGACCGGAAAGTTGAGTTTCTGATCCACTCAGCTCTAGAGACTTGATGGCCTTTCTATCTATTCCATCTTTCTCCCTCTCTTATATCTAATATCCCAATATTCTCTTCAGTCTCCTCTTTTTTTTTCCTAAACAATTTGCAGTCTATTGGGCGGGCTGTCATTGAAAGCCTGTGCTCAAGCTACTCCTCCTGCCTTAGCCTTCTGCTCCCTTTCATTTTTTTTTTTACTTAAACTGCCTAAAGATATTGCCCATCCCTTTCAGAGGTGCCCTGGAATGAGGAAACTTTCTGCTCCTATATTGATGTTGTTGTCATCACCACAGTAACACTCAACAAAATCCATGGGGAAGTAAACTCCTTGTGATTGGAATTTAGTTATGACAGTCAGAGGCTACACACCTGTCCCAATGGCTGGGAGGCAAATGGAGGAGTAATTGCATTTCTCACACTCTTTCAACACAAAGGTAACAGATTTCTGGACATCATTTCCACCAATAACATGAATAATTTTCTTGCAGTTCAATAATCCACCTTCTGTAACTATATATCTATTGTTCCCCTGTTGAGCTGGGAATCACAAAAAGATACAAAAATCAAATGTAGAAATTTCTCTTTGCTTAAAGTAAGAAATGTCTGATATAGCAAGAAGCATCTTGTTAACACAAAACTGAAATGCTCTGATGAAATTTTATGCCTTCAATTTTCTCCCTTAAAAGTAAGATTATTTTTGAATTTACTATAATTGAAATTCTTTAGTAAAATGTGTGATTGTAAGATCAATACACTGTTTTCTTGACCCCAATACTTGTTTTTTTCCAAGATTGACATGTTTAGTCTTCTACTTACAATTACAATTTAGGCCCAAATATTAGTATTTTGCCTTACCTAGGCGAGAGCATTCCATTTGCACATCTGGTCCTGCACTTTCTAAAATGGCTTTGGAGACCCCTGTGTGAGAAAATCAAGATGGATGCAAACACAAAAAGAAATATACAGTATGTTTAGATGAGAAAGCTGGTCTTGTAATATTCAAGGAATTCTATACCTGGGTATTGCTGATAACAGAGGAAACAACTCAAAAAACAGCTTTCCATCTCTAGAAAACTGTCAAAATATTCTAAAGTTATTAACTAGGATGATAATTAAATGATTCATATTATTTAATAAAGAAGTAAGTCAACCAATAACTATTCATTAAAATGCATTAACAGTTCAGCTTGAAGATCTTCTTCATAGGACTGACCATGGTGATTTTTTTGCTAGGTCAGAGTCATATAAGAGAAATACCTGCTCGGAGGTTAAATGTATTTGATGTTGAATTTACAATCACATCTGCCACTTCTTTGGTGATGTCCCCAGAGGCTACCTGGAAGAGGATGGGTCCAAGTTTCATTTCATACACTCCCAAATTAGGGCTGGAGACAGCCCCATAGAAACCTGCCAAAAGAAAATAGCAGAGTCAGTCACTAAGACAGCAAGAACAAGAATGAGTGTGACTGCTTCCTGTGTCCCCCACACAGAGCTCTCTTCTCTGGAGGTGGCCTCCAGCTGTTATCCTCTCACTGTCACTGAGCCCCTATAATGGTGTGCTCCCAGAAAAGAAGTAGGAGTATAATATATATCAAACATGATAGCCAGTGGGGCTAGATACAGTTAGTCTGATAGATCCTGCGTGTCCCACAAATAAAACCTTGGGCTAAACCTAAAATTCCTCCACCTAGGAACTCTGAAAAGGTAGCAGATGTAGGTATTTTAGAAACAAAATCGAAGCTTGAAGAAACAACTGGTACAAAGTTTCTCACTTTTTAAAAATGTCTCCTCTTTTCTCCCCTAGTTTTGCCCAATTTGGAGAAGACAGACCTTGTCCCTTCCAAAGCTTCTGTGATCCCCAAATAAGGTAAGAAAAAACAAAAACAAAAAAAAAACAGCACTCTTGACAGGAAAAAACCATCATTAAGTTAACAACAGGATCAAAGTGTGTATTTTGAAAATCTGTAAGATTATTCTTTGAACCAATTCTTGTCATTAATTAAAAATCCATTGTATGTGCCAGTGGCTCATGCCTATTATCCTACGCTACCCAGGAGGCTGAGATTAGAGGATCACAGTTTGAAGCTAGCCCAGGCAGAAAAGTCATTAAGACTCTTCTCTCCAATAAACCACTCAGAAAAATCTGGAAGTGGCACTGGCTCAAGTGGTAGAGTGCTAACCTTGAGCAGAGTCTCTGGGATAGTGCTCAGGCACTCAGTTCAAGCCCCAGAACCAGAAATGTGGGGGAGGGGAGAGGAAGAGAGGAAGGAAGAAAGGAAGGAAGGAAGGAAGGCTCACTGTATGGATTACATAGTTTGGCTCACCTTCTCTTTTGCCCTAGATCACATAAACATGACCAGTATCTTATCTGTTTCGGCCTGTAGAGCATGCTCAAGTATGTTATTTATCACTTAGTCTTCCAGAAACAAACATCACAATCATCCTTTAAATGCCACTGAATAGCTACTTAGCAACTGGAAATCATTTGCTAGTTTAAAAGCTTTACCGAACCTTGTGCAACTTCAGCTTTGGGAACTTTGTCCCTGAGAATTCCATTATTCCTCTTGGAAAATTCATCAGAAAATGCCTGAAATAAAAATACAATTTTCACCATTACACTTCTCATGAAATCAAGAAATTCAATTCATTTGATCTTGCATGCACTTACATATTTAAATGTAAATAATTATTAAATATATTCAATTTATTTTTTCTTTTGCCAATCCTGGGACTTGAACTCAGGGCCTGGGAACTGTCCCGGAGCTTCATTTTCTCTAGGCTAACCAGTTGAGCCACAGTTCTACTTCGGCTTTTTCTGTTTATTTGGTTCTGAGAAACTGAACTCGAGGCTTCATACATTCTAGGCAAACCCTCTTCCACTAAGCCACATTCCCAGTCCTCAATTTCTTAGTAAAGTGTGTGTGTGTGTGTGTGTGTGTGTGTGTGTGTGTGTGTGCGTGTGTTTTAATGGTACTGAGTTTAAACTCGGGGCCTTGTGCCTTTCTTGCTAAACAGGTGCACTCCCATCTATGCTATCACTGCACCACTTAGATTTGTGTGTGTGTGTGTGTGTATGTGTGTATGCATGCACACATGTGCACATGCACACTGCTACTAAGGCTTGAACACAGAAGCTCAAGCTCTCACTTGGCCTTTTTGTTCTACCACTTGAGCTACAGCTCCACATCTGGCTTTTTCCTACTTAATTAGAGATAAGAATCTCTTGGATTTGTCTGCCCAGGCTAGCTTCAAACCTTGATCCTAAAATCTGAGCCTCTCTAAGAACTAGGCTTACAGGCATGAGCTAGTAGCATCCAACTAGATTTTAAAGTTATAAAAACAATATATAGAATCCCCTGTCTACAAATGTCCTCTAAAAGTTATCAGAGATGTGGTAAAAAATATAAATATAAGGAGCACTAGGATTAGTAAAAATGAAAGAAAGAAAATGTAACTGTTGCTTTCGGTGGCAAAGCACTTGCATAGCAAGTGCAATGTCTTGGGTTTGATCCTCAGTACCACAAAGAGACAGAGAAAGTGCAACTAAAAAACAAACAACTAGGCTAGGAGTTTGGCCTAGTGGTGGAGTGCTTGCCTAGCATGCACTCGGTACCACATACAGAGAAAAAGCCGGAAGTGGTGCTGTAGCTCAAGTGGTAGAGCTCTAGCCTTGAGAAAGACCAAGGACAGTGCCCAGGCCCTGAGTTCAAGCCCCAGGACTGGCAGCCACCCGCCCAAACAACAAAAACCAAACAACTAAAATGTCACTGTCTTTCATTGTCCTATGAGAAAAATGTAATTGTTATTGGGTGGCTAATTGAAAACATTTCAAAGCTGTCTATAGAGAATGATCCTTTTTACAAAGTAATTGTTGAGTGCTTTTGGGTATTTAGGAAAGAGGATAAAGACAAGGGTCTTTTGGAAAAGAGTGAGATTTGAAGACTCCAGCTTGTGATAGCACTCACACCAGGGCCACAAAGCCATACATTCTCGAGAGATGGGAGAGGAGATTAAAGAAGGGACGAATGAGGACGAATGAGGATGTGCGGGAGAGAATGCAATCATGATATTCAATTCAGATCCTATGGGACTAAGAAAACTTAGGGGAGAGGCTGGATTGGCAGAGATGGGAAGAATGATGAAAGGGTTGACATTGATCAAGATGCATTTCATTCATAAAATGATTTGTTGAATAGTGTCTCCTTTGTAAAGCTACTTACAGATAACAAAAATATAAAAATATGCTCAACACCTCATTCCTCCGGTTGTTTGCTTTGTATATATAAATCTAAATTCCCAAAGCAATTATACAATATAGATAGGAGAGTGTGTGTTGTATACTGTATTTCATGATCTATTGTGATCATGAAATACCTGGGTATTGTATACTATGATTTCATGATCAAAAAATGGAAGTCAGAGGGAGATTTGTAAAAAACAAAACAAAACAAAACAAAAAAACCTCTTACTGAGTAGAAGTAAAAGGTCAAGTAAATAGACCCCGTACTTGATTCAGGAATGTAGGTTATAATGAGTTTATAAGTGATATGTAAACCAAGGATGGGGACAAGGTGATGGGCAAGCTATGCAAGACATGATAAATCATTTGCTACATGGCTACACAGACATTTTGGTTCTTGTTGGCTTTCTTTTGCTCTCACTGGCTTCTTGGCTATTTGTAGCAATAATTTTATATGGTCTGTGAATGATGTTACAATATCCAAATGAAGCCTGAACCAGGAAAAATGAAACTACAATCCCCAAATCCAGATGGTCCAATAATCTATGCATATCTCTTAGGATTCTGGTTTTAACCTGTTAGATTCTTTCAATATCATAAACCTTTTCAAATATTAAATATAATCTACTTCCCTGGCTTATTAGACAGGAATAAGGACTTAAATGGCCCTCAGAATGACAAGAGACTCTGACTCAGAGGTAATACACAGTAAATGCAAGCTGACCGACAGACTATAACTGAAAATGGTTCTTGTTCCAGGTATTTTTACTCATGTGGGATATCTGATGCAGTCTAACCAACACCATTTACTTCTAATTAATTTCATTTCCAGTAATAGATACAGGAATCACTTCATACTGTCCTGACATTTTCCTATTGATAAAGCCATAATTCTGCTTTTGTATTATGTCTTAATATTCCACATCAAGGTGAAAGAGTTTTAAAGTAGCCATCACCTTCATTACAGTATATGGGCCTTATTTAATTCTGATTCAGACACAAAGCCATTAAAGATAAGCCACTTATGAGATAGTTGGAAATCTGTATATTGACTTTATGACTAAATAAAAGGAACAGGGACAATTTCTTTTTAATATGATACAGTAGCATAGTTTAAAAAAGGACTCCTTTTTTGAAAATTGTTTACAGATAAAATTTGAGATCTGCTTCAAAGTCTTATAAGAGAAAAGGATACAAGCAGGGATAAAGATCAAAGTTATTGGCCATAGTTGAAGCAGAAGAGTAGACTCAATGGGTTGATTAGATTATATAATCTATTTTTCTATGTGCCTAACATATTCCAGAACAAGAAGTTACTTATTTTTCAGTTATTTAGTTAGTTATTTAGCTCAGCTATTTATGCAGTTAATTTTCTTGCAAATTGTCTTGCTACTTTTTTACTTTCCTGTATGTGAATATAGGCAAAAATAAAATCCTGTTAGGCAAGAAGGCATTTGAGAATTTTAGGTTCGAAATACATGTGGCCCAAACCCACCAAAAATGAATAATACTGTACCTGAATATTTTCATGATCTGTTGGGTGCAGCAGAAATTGAACTTCTTGCAAAGTTTTCAGTTGATTATTGCTACTAAAATTCAGCACTTCTGAAATGATTAAATCAGCAAATACAGTTTTAGGAAATCCCAAATTTCCTGTTCCTATTGCTGGAAATCCAATGGATTGCAAAGACAACTTCTCAGTGATCTTCAAACAGTTTCTGATTATGCCTCTCATGATCTGAAAAGCACAAAGCACATCTTTCTACAACTTGCCTAGAAATGCTCCAAATGTGTTATTGGTATATTAAAAGAAGAGTCCAAAGTCTAGCCCATTTTCCTATCAAATTTGATCCTAAGCCTTACCTGTTGTGAAGATATGAGGTCACCTCCCCATTCTGGAGCCACGACATGAAGCACATAATGACAGTCCAGATCACCACCACTGGTTTGGAGAATGGTGCCCACCCTGGCAGTGATCCCTTGTCCAGCAGCCGTCAACTCCTCCTGGAGCTTCAGCCCGCTCTCTTTCAAGAGGGCCTGAGAGAGGGGTCCTCTTCTGAGTACAAGATCTGAGGCAACAGAGTTGACAATGATGTGGGTCTAAAAGACAAACCAAACATTTGTTTCAAATCTCACAGAAGGCTTTCAACAACCATGGCTACATTCGAGCCCTTGGGCTTGGCATAATGGGGTTCAAGTAAGCACTAACTTTTCTATACTGAAGCATAAGTTCAAGTCTAAGTGTTAGTAACTATTTCTCTAGGTCAAAAGACAGCTGACAGGAAAGAACATATAAACTGGGTATCCATGGCTCATACCCATACTCCTAGCTGAGATTCAGAGGATCAGGGTTCAAAGCCAACCTGGGCAGAAAAAGTCATCAAGTCTCCATGCCCAAATGACCAGCAAAAATAAGGGTAAAGGCATGGATTAAGTGGTAGTGCTACAGCTGAGCAACAAGTGAGTAAGTGTGAGTCCCTGAATTCAAGCTCCCCTCCCAAGGTGAAGGACATATAAATGGCACAAGATGACTTGAAGAGTCCTGAATAAGACCCTTTCAATGTCTGGTAAAGATGCTGTGGGCTATGGGAGACCCAAGAAATGTTAATGTTCACAACAAGCACAGAATGACATAGAAGAAGGACCAGTATTTACTTGTGGTGGATTGTGATGCATTGTTCGAACCTGATGCAGAGTTTCTGCCAGCCTGGGTAGACATGATACCCTTGCAGACAGATTGTGGAAGAACCACCTTGAGTGCTAAGTCACACACAGTGAATATGCATGAACGCTTTTTTCCCTAGAGTGCACATGAGCTGATTAGGCTGTGTTAGTGAGGCTAAGAGAAGAGAGGAAGGGGCGCTCTGCCCTCTGTGGGTCTTGCATAGTAAGGCACTACAGTTATTGAAGCAGTGGAAGCTACACAACACTAGGAGGGAGAGGAGTAGACAGAACGTCTTCATATTTATTGTCAAGAGAGAGCAGAAATAGAACTCACTGCCATTCCTGATTCTTTTTTTTTGGGGGGGGGGAGGGCGCGGTTGGTCATGGGTCTTGAACTCTGGGCCTGGGCGCTGTCCCTGAGCTCTTCACCTCAAGGCTACCGCCTTACCCCTGGAGCCACAGCACCACTTCTGGTTTTCTAGTGATTAATTGTAGATAAGAGTCTCACAGACTTAAGTACTCGGGCTGGCTTTGAGCTGCGATCCTCAGATCTGAGCCTCCTGAGTAGCTATGATTACAGGCGTGAGCTGCCATGCCTGGCTGCCATTCCTGATTCTTGATCAAGACAACATTCTGTGCATTTGTTTGGCTTTAAAAATGAGAAGACAAATTACTTTAAATATTCTGAAAATAGGGCAATAGTTAAGAACCTTTTATAATTTCTAATCCTTATTCCACTGGACTGCTAGCTTGGATAAGTAAGTTATTTCACCCCTCTCTCTAAATCTCATTCCTTCATAAGGGAAATGAGAAGAACAGTATTTTAGAATCTACTTCAAGACATTGAATGAGAAAATATGTCAATCACTGAATAAAACCTGTCACAAAATAACATCAACATTGACTGTACTCCTAAGTTTCCTAATAAATAGAAATCCAGTTAATTTTCCTCATTATTTTACACTACTTCTTTAAAAGAAGTAACAACTTGAACTAAATAATAAAATTTGGGCCACATAATAGGAGGAAAATACCATAAGCTTGTACCCAGAAACTTGTACCCAGAACATATAAAACATTAAAAATTCAATAATGAAACAACCACCCCATATAAAAGTAGGGGAAAAAATCCAGATTTTCTCCGGTGATGAACAGATGGCCAAAGAATACAAGAAAAAATGTTCAAGATTATTAGTTATTGGGGAAATGAAAGTACAAGCCACATCTCATTCCCTAGGATCCTATGCAAACATAGACCATGATGATAAGGTTTGACAAAGGTTTGGAGAAACTGGACCCCTCAGCACTGATGACAAGAATATAAACTGCAATAGTTGCTATGGAAAATAGACAGCAGTTCTCAAATAAAACAGAGTTACCATGGGGCCAAGCCATGCCACACCGAGGATGGATACTCAAGTGAATCAAAACAATTATTCATAGATATGCTATAAACAAATGATCACATGACTCATAAAATTTAAAGAGTAGGTACAGGTGTGGCTCAGGTAGAAGAGTATACATCTGGAAGTGTGAGATCCCGAGTTCAATTCTCAATATTGAAACAGAAAAGACAAGGTAAAAAGAATACAAGTTTTCATAGGCTGCTGGAAGTCTAAAAAAATGTACAGACATACAACAGAATGTTACTCAGCCACAAAAATTCAACCAAGTATTGAGAAATATTAGAACATGTATGAACCTTAGAAATACATTTTAGTGAAACAAGTCACTCTTAAAAAGTCACAAATTGGGGATGGGGAGTTTGGCCTAGTGGTAGAGTGCTTGCCTAGCATGCATGAAGACCTGGGTTCGATTCCTCAGTACCACATACATAGAAAAAAAGCCAGAAGTGGTGCTGAGGCTCAAGTGGTAGAGTGCTAGCCTTGAGAAAGTCCAAGGACACTGCTCAGGCCCTGCTCAAGCCCAGGACTGGCAAAAAAGAAGTCACAAATTGCATGATTTTACTTATATCACATTTGGTGGATGGATCCACTGAAAAGTAGAAAAGTAGAGGACAGGACAAGATGGTGGTATTGATCTCAATACCTTTTCAATTCTCATAAACGATGGGCCAGTTTTTATTAGTAAGTGTGATTTGTAAGCAGAGCAATTATTTGAGGAAAGCCATTTCAAGGCAGGGATGTAGAGCACCTGATGCCTCTTGGTTTTCCCTTCCGCACTTATCTTCCTTTGGCCTACTATGGGGAGCCACAGACTAAGAAGCAGCCTGGCACTGCCGTGATATTTCTAAGTAGAGACACTCACCTTGGCATTCTGTACACCTTCACTCACCAGGAGCATTTTGAGGCCTCTTGGTGATACCAGACAGAGCTGTTTCTGTGATACCTTTACAGGTTGGTCTACTGTTGGTAAACGGATGGAAGAGGCTGTATGACGTAGAGACTCTGTTTTGGGATGGGAAGCTGTGTCTTTGAATACAGTTTTCATAGCTTCAACAAAGGCTCCAACAATCTTCTCAGATGGGTCCACAAGGTAAATCTCTTTCAAGGAGCTACCTTTATGATGATATGGGTAAGTGTCTTTGATAGCTGAAACGATGGTCTCCACACAACGGCGTAAGGGAAAGCCAAACATTCCAGAGCTAACAGCTGGGATGGCTATGGATTGGCAATTGTAGTTCTCGGCTAAAAGAAGACTGCAAATCACAGCTGTCTTTAATAGGTGTACACACCTCTGGGCCTTCTCTTCTTTCCACTGAGGCCCTACTGCATGGATCACATGATGGCAAGGAAGCTTCCCTGCTTTTGAGATGGTGGCACTGCCAGGTAGGATCTTGCCCTTTGTCTTCACTATCTGCTCACAGTCTTCTTGAAGCTCAGGGCCAGCTGCTCTGAAAAGAGCAGCAGCAAGCCCACCAATATGTCTGAGGTCCTCATTTGCAGCATTCACCACCACATCCACGGGGAACTGAGTCAAGTCACCCTTCTGTGCAATCAGTGTGACACCAGGACTCAGCTTCCTCTTAAATTTGTGGCACTCCTCCTTCTTTCCTTTGTTCTCTTGGAGTTCAATGAAACAGCCAAACAGTCGTCTGACCTCACTTCTGAAAAACCATGCTTTATCCTGGAAGAATTGCCTGGCTCCTGGCTTATCAATTTGAAAGGTTTTAACACGGATTAAATTCTGAACTTTCTTAATGATGTCTGTGCCTTCCAGGACTTCACTCTTGGTACCAATTAGCAAAATGCCATTTTGTCTGTTGGCAGGCTTGAAAGTTACCTGCACATTGGTCTTCTTTGGCCAGAATTCCTTCTTGTTTGCCCTGAAATAGTCTAAAAGCAATGATGGCTGGACCTCAATGAATCTCTCTGTTCTCATATGTTTTTCTAAGAAGTCAAGAAGCAAGCTATAGATTTCATTGACTTCTCTCACACAGCCTGCAACAATCACCTCAGCTGGAGAGCCTGCAGTTAATTCAGTGATTACCACCATCTTTGTGTGGGAATTGTGTTTCTTTTGCAGATCAGTAATTTTCTTTTTCCACTTATTGCCATTAAGAATTTCCTTGTCCTCAATCTCAATGCTTTTATAACTTAAGCCATTGAGCATTTGTTCCTCAGCTTGTGCCTGATCTTGAGCAGAACAGCTGGTCAAGTCAACAGTTGTATCCTTTAGTTCATATACTGCAAGGATTTTCTGGTCTATAAAAAGAAACTTAGACAATTCTTTACGGTCTACCTGCTGCAAAAAGTAGGAGACCCCAGAAGAAATTTGAAGCCTTTTCTGAACCATAGTAAACAATATTTCCTGAATTTCACACTTTACTTTATACACATCTGCACGAGGCCCTTTGATGCACAGGCAGTGAGCGGATTCATTGTAAGAAAGTTCCATCTCTGGACACTCCATGAATAGATGACTGAGAATACCACTGTGGTGCAAAAGAAAATACTTTGTTGGAGAAATGGCCACTTTTTCCTCCAGACTCTCCTGTTCCTTTCTAATTTTTTGCATAGTGATTTCTATTAACGCCTTAGTTTTCAAGTTAACGTCTTGGACATCTTCTGATTTTCCTGCTAAAATGATCATCTCCTCAGTTGTATCAAACTCAATCAAAATCCTGTCATCTTCTATGTCTTGTCTGATGGAGTCCCATACTCCTGGCTCCACTTGATGTGAGATAACTTCATATTTAGACCTGATGCCAGAGAGTGCTGTGGATGCATCTTTCTGCCAGGTCTTGATGTTTGATCTTTTCTGACTGGCCAGTGTGGCTGCAGGTCTGACGGTAACTGTACTGTTGAGTTGGGACCATGTTAGCTCACAGTGACGACGTCTCATTTCATCATTTATCCCCTGAATCAGATGCCCTTCTTTCTGAAAAAACTTCCATAACTGAGGCTCCAGTGTCTCTTTGAATGGTGCTGGGAGCTTAATCAGAGGCTTCTCTTTACCATACAAGGCTGTGCCCAAACAGCTATAGTAGGGGAAGACTGATATTGGCATCTTATTGAAGTTATGTTTCTTGGCCATGATGTTATCTAACACTTTAAAATAAAAATAAAAAGGTCATCTTCAATGTGATACTAAAACAAGACAAAACTTTTTCTAGTGTGAAAATCATAATGGCTATAGAACTTTGATGTACTATAAAAAGCTACCAGTTATCCCAAAGTGTCCAAAGATAAATTGATATCTATTAACAGTACAGTGGTAGGTCTTCTTTCATAATTACTTTTTACCCAAGATCACAATGTTAAATTCCTATTAATTAAATATTATTCTGTTTCTTTTTATATCATGGAGGCATCCCCATCATCTTAAGAAACAGATGTGAGTTTGGTCACAAGTGTGTGGATAATATTTTCTGTGGTGTAAAGGTTATTTTTTCACTCAGTTTGAAGCCTATTTTAGTATTGAGTTGTTCCTTCTTGGACAGTTACAATGTTCACAGTTGACTCAGATTGCATTAAAAACTTTTCTAGGAGAAGCAAGTAACTGATAGCTTGCCATGTATCAGACACTATTCTAAGTGCACCTAAATATAATTAATTTAATATCTACAACAACCTTGTTGTAGGCACTATTACGACCATCCTGACTGAGGTCAGGAGATGCTAGGTAAATTGAATAAGGTAATAGGGTAAACATCTGAGCTAATATCCAGTGTCTGCCAGCTCCAAAATCCATGATTTCTCCCTCTACCAAAACATCATCCTCAGAGCTATATGAGAGTTCAGCCCAGATTGTGGTTCCATAAAACCTGCTCCTACTAGTTTCACTCCTGTCAATTATACTGGGATCTGTGGTGTGTGTGTGTGTGTGTGTGTGTGTGTGTGTGTGTGTGTGTGTGTGTGCATGTGTGTGTGTGTGCATGTGTGTGTGTGTGTGTGTGTATGTGTTCCTCATTCTCTTTGAGCTTCTTCATTTTCTGTTGCTAGAAGATGTATCTACAAGGAAATGAAAATGAACCTCAAAAACAATGTACAGTAAAATAGTATCTCTGGTGGAAAGATATTAAAAAATAAGGTCAACTTGTGATTGGGGACTAGGGCTCCTGTCAGACATGATGGAAAAAATTCCCTGGGGGATTATTTCATTTAGTCATCACAATATTTCTCTCAGGAAGCAAATTAGCAATGTGATGACCACTTTATGGATGAGAAAACAGTAGATTTGATGGATTATAGTAACTTGCTGAAAAACATAAAGCAGTCATCCCCAAGGTCAGGTACTGAATTTGGATCTGACTTCAATTATCTAAAGTTATACAACTTATATTCTGCATCCTGAGGTCATATGAAACCACACTTAAATGGATTTCTGTGTGACCACACTGAGAGGTAAAACCAAGCAACAGTTACAACTTATAGAATCTGATGTTATTAAAAATGTCTTTGCCAAAACCCATTGAAAATAATTTGAAAATTTATACAGATGGTGTAAACTCATTATTTTAATAAGATGGTACTTAAAGGTTCCAAAAATTGCTATCATATTTTTAGATATTCATAGATGATGACTTATTAGAAAATCTTTTATCTTTTTTCTGTTTTTTTATTTAAAGAATTTAGTAACATTGATTTTTACATCATATTTCAAATGACGTGTTTAACAAACAAGTGAAAATCTTTTATCTTTTAAAAACCTGCTTCTCTATAATCTGAGTCACTGCCCTCAGGAAACACTGTATTTCAGATAAACTGATCATTAACTTAATTTCTGAAGAACATGTATCAAAGTGTATCAGAATTTAAGTAACTGCTAAGACATGCTAAAATGTCTTAGTTTATGTCAGATATCATAAGCTAAAATCTATTACCTTTTCTGTCACAGAATTCAACCAGAGCTGAACTCTCATCTGGAAAACATTCAACACTGACAACTCTTCCTCCACCATTAAAAGGATTCTCAAAGTAAAGTTGTAACTGGTAGTCATCCACTCCAGGGGGTAGGTTTTCAACCCTGACTGTGTTTGTCATTTCAAGAAGTCTTGGAGAAATCTGAAGCTTTTTAATTAGATGGTGCCTGGCACAATGCTCAACAAACTTCATAGTATCTACAAGAGAAAAAAAAAAACAGAAAATCATTATACAGACAAAAAAATGGTCTGGTTATTAATTAAGATGAAAAGAAGAACTGACCTGGCTATGATGATGCAAGCCTATAACCTCAGCTATATGGGAGTCAGAAATAGGAAAATCAAGGCCCTAAATTGACTTTACAAAACAGAACAAGCCAAATCAAAAAGTGTTGGTGATGTGGCTTGACAGGTAGAGAACTGAAGTTCATTTGGACTCCAGTATGGCTAGAAAAAGCAATATGAGGGAAAAGAAATCATTCCAGTTTTGGACATATGATTTTACTACTTCACTGGAATCTGCATGCCTAAAATTTCCAGTCTCTGAACACACATATGGATGTCTTACGTAGTTACAGCCACTGGGCAGTGCCTCTCCAATCAGAGCCTTTGCCAACCTGCAATAGCATCTCCTTTTACTCCTTCCTCATGTCCTTCAAGAGCAGTCTGCCTGGAGGTAGACGCTCACACTCTTTAACCACCTCACAGTGACTCTGGATATTTGATTCCAAGCATCACTTTGGCTCTTTCCTGTCACACATTTTATTTCTCATGTTAGCAGAGAATAAGAAAAGCTTGTCTATTATTTTAAAAATCACCTTGTACATGCCATTTACTGTGTCTGGTATGTCCCTTTCCTTATTTATTTATATTGTTGGTTGGCTATACTGTTCTGGGGATTAAACCCAGGGCTGGTTAGGCAAATTCTCCACCATCAACCCTAGTCCCAACCTCAGCGACTTTATTTTTCAGAATTCATCCTAACTATCTCTTTCAAATTACTAAGGATTGAGGGTGGGTCAAACATATATCAAGCACTGTATTAGGCTCTGGGGACATAGAGATGACTCTAACAAGTCAGCTTGTCGTTCAGGAGGGAGGAGGCCTTTAGAGAACATACATTGTCTCTTGTGAGATTAATATAAGGGAAAAAATAATAGGAATCAGATCTGCAGACGGCATGGTATTTCATCTGGGCTTTGAAACATGAAGAGAGGCTTACCAGATGGACAACATAAAGAGACATGACAAACAGGAAAGCATCTATCTGGAATGGCTTAGCCAATGTGGCTGGAGCACAGTCTTCCCAAATGCAACCCTAATATACCTTGTTTGGGTCTTTCTTCCCATTTCCCACAGCCTGTTGTTCCCAGGTGAGATCACACTTTCTCCTCTTGCACCTTCATTATTCACTTACATGGAAGCTTCTTCCCTGCCCCAGGCTGTGAGTTCCTCCAGAACAGGAACTATGATTTAGTCACCTTTTTGCCTGTAGTATCCACACCAGTATCTAGCACATTGTAAATGCTATATTTTGGATCTAGAAAGATCCCTTAAGGCCCATGCACTGAAGGCTAGGAGATGGCAGAATCTAAGAGGTGGGGCCTAGTGGAAGGTCTTTTGGTCACTTGGGTGGAGAGAAGGGTTTAGGGTGACCCTGCCTCTTTCTCTCTTTTAGCCAGGAGGTAACATGTATGCCACGTGCTACTCCTTAGGTGCTGTCTTTCCAGAGATGCAAAAGCAAAAGGGTCCAATGGACATTGAATGAAGCCTCTATAACTCACCAAATAAGCATCACTCTGTAGAAGCTGACTGTCTCAGGCATTTGTTAAATTAATCAGAAGCTAACTCAGATGGTACAAAAAAGTTTTCATCAGTGAACAAAGATGAGTCCTTTAAGATTTTCCTTTTATCATAATAACACAAACTTAAAACTAGAGCAACTTCTTGTGGTGATTCCTTACCTGTCTTAGGTTCTCTGTTAATTGCTTTTGCAGAATCACCTCATTCGATAATAGTGAACATTAGATAGTTATTATTATCCCTATTTGATAGATGAGAAGAGTGAAGCACAGAGAACACAGCAAGTAGATAAATGGCAGAACTAGAATTTTGACTCCATGACTTGCGCTCTTAATGCAATGGGATAGTAAAGTCTTGAACTGGAAAGTTCCCTTGTTTTAGGTGGAGATGGTTTTTCCTCATGACAATGACCTTAAAGAGCTTGATTTTCTGCATCACATACAGAAAAGTCCTAAGGTAAAAGATGGCAAGATTTAGAAGAGAATAATCAGGTTGTATGCCTGGGTTCAAATCCATTGCTTCCATTTATCAGCATATTGGTGCCTTTGACTGCATCAATTGAGAGGTAATAAGAGTAATTAATTCCATAAGGTTGTTGAAAGAAAGATAAATGAATACCTGTGAAGTGCTTAATAATAGTACCTGGTTTATAGCAAGTACTATGTGTGATTGTTAGTATTATTGCTTTGAGCAAGTCCAGCTTAGAATCAGATCAATACTTACTCATCTCAATGAATAAAAATGCTCACTCCATTTACCTGGAATCATTTTAGTAACTTTAGACTTTAGATTTCTATTTTTCTGTGTGCCTCTTCCTGTCTCTCTATCTCTGTCTCTTTGTGTATGGCTATCTCAGTCTGTCACACACATGAACTCATACAATAAAAGGCAACCTATTAAACATATCAGCATTTAATGTGAAAGCCAACTGGCTTCTCTTCCAAAATTATCATTAATAGGTATTATTAGCACGTAGTCTTTCTTACTGGCTATTGTAAAGAGCTGATTTATCTTTAACTTGGGGTCCCAAATCTCCTGGTAGAAAGGGTATTGGTCATTGAAATGCCCTTGAAGCTCACCTATATGCTTTGGCAAGGTAACCACAGCAACATCAAAGTCTCGGTTTATTTCCTTCTCAAAGTCATCACTGGGCAGGCCACTTATGTTCTCAAGTAATAAGGTCAACATGTCAGTCATGTTTTCCTTAAAATTTTCAAATGCTACCAAAGAGGGAACATATTCACATTTTCTTGGGATGTCTTCCTGTTTTTCTGGTGTACTGAGAGAAAGTTTCGTATACAGGTTTTCTGACACATCTGATTTAGGAGAAACGAACAAAAAAAAAAGCACATGTTACATTTATCTGACATGGCATGCAAAGTGTTACCTAAGATGTAACCCTACTTTTCCAGTCTTTTAGCTAGCTCTTGAATTTTGCTTTAAATGAATTAAAAAATAAAACATACTGTTTGGTTTTCTATTATTATTATTATTGTTATCTTTAATTTAACCAAAATGTTTTGTGCCTTAACGTTCTAAGAAGCCCAGCTTGTCCTCCACAGCACTTAGCTTTTATTTCTATCACTGCACTCCATTACAATGATTGAACTAAGCTTCTCAAAAGCAAGACCCAGGCTTGTTCTTCCTTGTACTGCTGCCCCATGCTAGAGAGCTGAGACTCAGTAAGTGATCACTGAATAAGAGAACTACTGCTTAGCACCCTGGTGGAACACAGAAACATCTGATGATGTGCACATACTTACACAAACTAAATATAGTGGAAGGAGTGAGAAACAACATAACAGTACTGAGTGAGACAGGTATGACTATGTGGGGTGGGTACTGGGCTTGGGATGAGGCTGTGCATTCATTGAATCCCTGCCTGCCACTCTTTAGCTACATGACCTTGGGCCAGGGTCTTAATTATATACAACTAAAAATCCAAAATATTCAACTATGTGAACACAATAGTAAATCTTCTTCCCAGCAATCAGGTTTTATAAACCATGACTAATCAAAGTTTGATCTCAAGAGAAGCATGTCGAGAGTTGGAAGAAGAGACAAAGGGGCTGAGCTACTGCAGAAAGACCTTGGCGAACAGCAGGAAATCTGTGAAGGTCTTGAAAAGTCCATAGAATTAGGTAGAAAAAAAGAGAACTGGAAAGGGAATCCTTGTAACAATCACTAGACAATTTTCAAAAAGTAACTTGATTACTTTGGGGCTCCAAGGAATTTTTTGGGACAGAGATGTAAAAATCAAGGTCAGAAAGGTAAGTTAGATACACAGATTGAGTTCTGGGTTCATTGTGCAGGTGGTGATAAACGTGAGCCAAGGTTTGTGAGTCAACAGTGGAATATTTCAAAACAGTGTATAGGGCCGGTCAGACTGACAGGGAAGAAATTCAGAATAATAGACCAAGCTGAGTGAGTTCCTGCCAGGCTCGATTTGTACAGCAATAAGGGGGCTCATCAGCCAGTGAAAGCTGGATAAGAAACACATGTCACAAAGTGAATAGGTTTCTGTGACCAATAGATACGAGACTAACATAAAGAGAAGCTGGAGGAGGTGAGGTGCAACTTGCTCGTGTACTTTAAAAAAACGTAAGTTAAAAGGGGATCTGGTTTGGGGAGGAGGAAGAGGAAGAGAAGGAGAGGAGGAAGAGGAAGAGGAGGAGGAAGAGGAGGAGGAGGAAGAGAAAGCTTGACTCAGGCTTCCTAATTGGAATATCCAACAGAGTTCTGGAATTTAGAAAGAGGTCCAGAATGGGAATCTAGGTGAGGAAATTCTAGAAGTTTCCCACTCCAAGTAACCAGTATTTCTCTACTTTTGCCCTTTGTCTCTTTTTTAAGACTTTCCAGTTGCTGGTTTTCAACTTTGTGGCCTTAGTTCAACTCAGTGTAGCCCAGCACTGGATACAGACAATACTCATATCCATGACATGTTCCTCTTCTCCACCCACATTTTGCTCAGTGCTTGACTGTCTGCCACCTTTGAATTCAAGAGTTCTAGCTTTAATGCCATTGTCAGGATGCAGTGTGCAACACTGTTATCTCTTTGAGAGTCAATGTTCTTATCCCTTAAACACCATCCGAATTCCACTCTGCTTACAATAACTATTCTGATAGTCTGAACTTGGCAAAAATCTGTTAGAAAATGGGACTGATAGATCTCCAAACAATGAAAAGCCCGTTTGTGGCTATTTTCAAAAAACATCCTTAAGACTAGAGTAGAGTAAATAGAAATGGAGTTGGAACACTTCCCTATGAGGCTCTTGAGAGACTGGTTGGCTCACTCCAAAAACATGCCTAGGGCTTAACAAATCAAGACAGAATGACACTAAATATAAATATAAAACCACAAGATTAAATTTTAGACTGAGGAAAATGGCTAATAGTTAATAATAAATCCAGTTCCTAGGGTAAAAATTGATCTTCACAGTATAACACTTAGATCATCTTTCATGATCTTCCATGATTTAATAAGTCATAATAATAAACATTTAGAGGTAATGAACTGATTTTGAATCTGAATATCTAAACAGACAATATTTTCCTAAGAAACCTGAAAGCAAGAATTAATCTAAATATTCCTATTTCCTAAGCATCTTAAGTTTCTTAAGGAAAACATACTCACCCGATTCTACCGGGAATACTTCCATATTAGGTGAACACAAAGTATAGGTTCCCTAACCAGTCATTTTGCCAAATGAAAACAGTTTTCATTCTAATGCTATTTTCAAAAAAGAGAAAGTTGAAAAACAATACATGTTCACAGCAGTTTCAGCTTGGATGACATTGTTAGCATGCTTTTTACAATGCCTTTTCCCTAAGATTTGGGTATATAGCCCAGTTCATCATGCTACCCTATGTAATAACACACTTAGCCATGAAAACTAGTCATTTATAAGTGACAAAGTATTATCCAGCCACACAGTAAATAGCAGAGTACACAACAGCTACTTGGCTGGGGCTGTTTCCTATCAGGTGAGGTCAGAGCTCCTGACTTTCTGTGCCAATGTGTTGGCTTGCTGTGCCAGTGCTGAGAAGATATCCATTGAGATGCCATAGGGCATACCCTGAAGTCAGTACACACGAAGCAGTGCTAATAGACTCACAGCATCCTCAGACATTTTCTTGTCCTTGTTTCTCATTGGCTAGTGGGTACAAGTGGGCTCTATGTTTTAGTTCACTGTAAGAGTATCTTTCCCACTCCTCACTGAAAACACCTTCCAGTAACGAGAGAACTCTTCCCATCCTTCTAAGTTCAACCCAGAGGAGCTCAGGGTTCATCCTCTGAGTATTCTGCAAACCACTAAGAAAACCGAGTCCAAGGAAGTGCCAAGCCAAGCAGGCCCTGGATCTTAAAAGTTAAGAAGAGGCAGAGGATCCCCCAACATGTCTTGTTTATTTTGCGTGTGTGGGGGGGCAAAGGGGGGGTCATGGGGCTTGAACTCTGGCCTGGGAGCTGTCCCTGAGCTCTTCATCTCAAGGCTACCACCCTACCCTTGAGCCACAGCCCCACTTCCCATTTTCTAGTGATTAACTGGAGATAATTATTTTTTTTTATTGCCCGGGCTGGCTTTGAGCCTTGATCCTCAGATCTCAGCCTCCTGAGTAGCTAGAATTACAGGTATGAGCTACCATGCCCAGCCCAACATGTCTTCTTTAATGCAAACAAAACTGCTTGCTGAATGCTTGAGCTACTGTAACTGAGGTTTTACCTGGTTCTTTGACATCTTCTTTCACCCTTGATTCCTAAAACACAAACAGCAAAGTAGCATTAATAGACTAGTAGTAATTTCTTTACATTAAGAAAACTTCCTTAAAAACAGCAACAAAGAAAAGCCTCTTGTTTCCATATCTTAGCTTCATCTTATATGGTCATATGTACATAGCTATTGAGCTATCATGATCTTCTGCTAGGCCTATCCTAGACATATACTGATTATTACAAATGAGGGTGACTAACCATGAAGTCATGCTTATTTCTTTTTTCTTTCATTTTTCCTCCTTTGGTTTATCCCCTGCTGTCATAGTATTTGATTTGGGTACCCTGTGTTTCATATATACATTTATCTGAATTGGGGAAGAGAAAGGGAACAACAAAATGGTGAGACAAAGGGCAAAGAGTCAACCAATGCACCAGCAATACTCAGAAGACAGTTTGTTGCAAATTATCTTTACATTTTGGGGGGGAAAGAAAGTGGGAGAAAAATGAGGAATAGGGCAACAATGTTTGGAAAGAAATATGCTCATTACCTTACATATTTAACTGTAACTTCTCTGTATATCACCTTGACAATAAAGTTAAATTTTGAAAAAGAAAAGAAAAGAAAACAGACTGAAATTGTGGGGTAAATGGAAATGGTATTGGAACACTTCCCTTGGGGCTCTTGACTGCAATCTAGGGCTACATGTGACAACATATCCATTTGCTAAGGACAGAATCATTGGTGAAAATAAAACCCAACAGAATTTCTAATTTGGCCTGTAGGGAAAATTTATGATTCTTCCTGACTTTCAAACTTAGTATTTGTTTATAACAAGTTTCATACAAGTCATCTCATTTAATACTCACAGTGATCTAACAGTCTATTTTATAATTAGGAAAATAACACAACTAGTGTGGATAGCTATCCTCTAAAACCAGTGCAAAAATACAACACAATTGCAAGCTTCAGGCTATAAAGAGCCAAGACACATAGATCCAGGATTTTATATCCCAAATCAATATTATTAATATGATCATAACTAAATATCGTGACATTTTTCCCTTGGTTGATCATAGGCCTGGGTGCTGTTGCTGAGCTCTGTTCTACCATCTTGAGCCACAGCTCCACTTCAGTTTTCAGGTGGTCAGTTGAAGATAAGAGTCACAGACTTTTCTACCCAGACTCTGGCTTTGAACTGCAATACTCAGATTTCAGGCTGCTAAGTGGTTAGGATGATAGGCCACCAGCTCCTGGCCAAATTTTGACTTTTATGCAATGTCCAAAATCAGAGGAAAGGTAGCTTTCCTCCATTCTGTCATACTGCCTCAACACAGCTCCCAGCACCTAGGTATTTCTCCGCCACTTTTCTCACTCTGGTTTCATCTACACTCCTCATTCCACCACATTTTCATACTGTAATTCCCACCCTTGGGAGCTTGGGAGATCACCCATCCCTCTGAACCCTGGCTCCGGTTGGCTTACCTGTGTTGGAACTTCCCGCTTCGAGACAGGGCCATCATCTGGGGCTGTGGGCAACCGGACAGTGAGCTTGAATGTTCCTGTCCCTGGCCAAAACAACTCATGATTCTGTTTCTCCAGAACCTTCTGACGAACTGCAACGTTAAAAAAAGAAGAAGAAAATGCCAAATGACAGGCAATCTTTATGTCATTCTATGATTTCTATAAATGTCATGCTCATCAGACAATAACACTCAGTTTCTGAAGAGAGGCTCTGTGTAGTCAAAGAGGAGATGCGTAGAAAATAGATATGAATTTGAATTTCATGTTTAAACATCCTTTTGTAAAATATTTAGTGTTACACTGGATCTGTAGCATCCCTGAAGAGTTCACAGGTGACAGACTTACTTACCAGACTGTAATGCTAATAAGTGTGGAGTCTTTAAGAGGTGGGGAACCTCTTGGGAGGCAGTTAGGTGATAGGGCAAGAGGCTCTGCCTTTGCTGGGACAGTGCACCCCAGTTCCTTTCCTCTTCCTCTTTGTCACTTCTGCCTATGAGGTGAAGGCTTCCTCCCCCCAAGTGCACCCACTAAGAAATACTACCTTGCCACAGGCACAGAAGCAATAGGCCAGCTGACTTTCCAAAATTGTTGTCCCAAAATAAAGCTTTCCTCTAACAGAAGGTGTTTTCTCCTGTTTTCATTGTACTGGCACTTTGACTAATACATACAGCATGTTCGTTAATGAGCATTCCTTACAAAGAAGCTTCAATCTCATCTATTAATAAGGTGAATAGATATTGTCTTGTACTAGGACTGGGTACACTTAATTGAAGATGTATTTAAGGTACTTCACCGTACCTGACACTCTTTAGGTATTCAAAAAGCAGCAAGATTATTCTATGCTGAGGTGAAATAATGAAAGTATCCCTCCCCCCCACACTCTCCCCACCACAGACAGCTAGGGAAGCCCAAGTACTGAGAAATGGAAGGATGAAAACCATGTTTTAGGAAGGTAACTCAGCCATGAGCAGAATTAGAAGTATGGTTAGAAAGCCATCTCAGCCAATTCCTCTATCTTATGATAAGGACCTCACATCTGTTAGTAGAGAGAGTAGGAAAGAAGAGATAGCAGAGATTTTGTAGACATAAGCAAATAAAAAGAAAAGCAACAGGTACATTTAACAGATGAGCTATATTGAAAACACTGGTAGTGGATTTAAGAATCCAAAGATCTGGATACCATTTCCAACTCCACAAAATAACGACAAGGAAATATCTCAATTTTTCAAAAGCCTCAGTTTCTCTACTTAACAGTTTATCTCTGAATGTCATTGGTAATATCCTCAAAAGTTAAGTAGATTTAAGTTGTAGATATGTTGCAAACAGAGAGCCAGAGAGTAGGCAAGAGTGGCCAGAGAAAGAAAAAGGCAAGCAGTGTGTCTCAGATCATGAAGGAAATGAAAGGAGTGAGTTTAAAGGAATAGGTGTGGCCAACAGAGTGAGATGGTGTAGACAAAGGACAGAAAGAGTCTTGAGAGCTCCCTAATATTTACAGCTGTGCCTGTGGAATGAATCCTGGGTTACCTGTGCTCTGATAAAACTGAGTCTTTCTTAAAGGGCATGAATACCTATCTCAGTCAATCTGAAACAGGCCTTAGAATCAATCTGAGAAGGAATGCTAAACTCTTAAGTTCTCTCTTTATGGCAGTACTATGCTGGAATAAGGACAGAGGTCTGGGTGGGACCAAAGAGCATTAAATGTGTTCCATTCTATATGTCACAATATCCAAGGTCTTGTGTTACATTCCTTTCCTTCTTTCCCAGACTTTGACAGTCTATCCAGGCACCTGAATATGCCAGCCTCTTCTCAGATCATGTGAAATATTTGTAGATGTGTGCTATTCCAGGAGCGAGATGGTAGTAGTAGGAGTATGAGATCCCGAAAGGAAGTAGGTGAATCTTGGAGGAGGAAGAATAGAAATTGACGTCCTGCTTTCCTCACCCATAAGCATAGCCTTCTTCCTACCCCAACTTCAGGTCTCCACATGTGATTTTATTAAGGAGATAGCTTTCCTTACTGGGCTACTGGGAAATTATCAAAAGTCAAATTATGATGATCAACCATGATTTAAAAAATACACATTTAAACCAAGACTTAAAATGTCTTGTTGGGAGCTGGGAATGTTGCTCAGAATACTTTCTTGGGTTATATGAACTAAAGACCTAAGACAGATTCCCAGCACACACGAAAAAAGAGCTAGAAGTAAATTTATATGCGACTTCTCAAATATCTAATTAACTATAAAAAAGTGAAATCCTGGTTTCTATTTGCTCCTCTGTGCTAAAAAATAAATTTCACTAGAATGTGCTGGTGTATAGGAGTAAATATGCCACCATGTTACATGGTGGCCTGTGCTCACTGAAGCCACTTCCTGTCAATCTCTCCAGAAAAAAAAAAAAAAGATGTATTTCCTAAAACTCACCAGACAGGCCAGGCATTGTTTGGCAATGCTTCTGAGGAAGATGTTCCTCAAATGGGGACCAGATACTAATGGGAATCTTTACACCCTCGGAGTTTTGACCATTAAACAGTTGTGAGTCTTAGTAAGTTTTGAGTTGTCTCTGCTAAGGAGGCAAAACAATGGGACCACTAGAGCAGCCTCTGTGTGTGTGTGTGTGTGTGTGTGTGTGTGTGTGTAGGAAGAGCTAGAGTGGGCTGGGAGCTGGGGAGGAGGAAAGCTTAGAAGAAAGGCGGCGATTGTGTCTGCAATGAAGGCTAAAATTTAGTTCTTATATTGTCACAAAAAATTATGTTCTGTGAGATGGCACGCCTCTGCTGCTGCCATTTTGTATACTGAATTCTATTTCTGTTTGATTCTTATCACTATCAGGGCTCACACCAGGAGCATGGCCTAATGGTCGAGTGCTTTCCTAGTGTGCATGAAGCCCTGGGTTTGATTTCTGGGTAACACCTTCACAGAAAATGCTGGAAGTGGTGCTGTGGCTCAAGTGGTAGAGCACTAACCTTGAGAAAGCCTGAGGACAGTACTCAGGCCCTGAGTTCAAGCCCCAAGACTGGCAAAAATAGAACAAAACTGTCAGGGCTGGTTAAACAAGCAGATTCCTATCCATTTCACACCCACCGCACGGAGCCTTCGGCACTGAGTTGGGAATGTCTCTGGCTAACCTGTCCTCCAGTGTACTAGGATGCAGGCAGTCTGTGCCCCAAAGGTGAGAGCTGCTCCCGAGGACAGTGGGATCTTAGAGAAGGGAGAACCCCTAAGGGCCACTTGATGCTGACGGCTGGAATCAAAGTGGAGGACCCTCCAGGAGAAGGGAAAGCAGAAGGCAAATGGCTGTGGAGTTCTGAGCACTCTGTGGTGGAATTAATCCTTGGATGGAACTGTACTTAAGTTTTCCACAGGGGTCTGAGCCAGGCAGGTCTCTTGTCCCCTTCTTCCTCCCCTGCTGCAATCCTGTCTGTGCCCTTCTCTTTCTTTCTCGTCCAGGTTTCCCTTCCCGGGGGCCCATTTGTGACTTTGCATTGCCCCAAACTTCAGGGCCCCCAGAGCCTCCTTGCCTGTCCTCAAGTCCGGAAGACGACTGCTGTCAATCTCCTGAGGACCACTGGTGGCTGTCACCAGTCTAAGAACTCCCAGGGGAGAGGTGCTGGGCTGGAACGGAAGCTGGGGTCTCCACAGGAGACCTGAGCAAAGCAAGTAACAGGTGTGGCTTGGTCCTGCTTCATGAATCAACAGGCTAGCGTGGGGGACGAGCGTGGGAGCCCTCGGTGACCCGCGGGCCACCAGGACAGAGCCGTCCCCGGGAATCAACTCTCACCTCACGTCGACTGACAATGCCAGCGGTGCTCCCAAAGGGAGGGCAACCGTGACATGGAGGAGGCGCGACAGTGGTGCGGGGACAGGGGCACACAGAGGCCCCCCCCCGTCCCCAACGCAAACCCGGTGACAGCGCCTCTGCCCACTCCCAAGGGACCCCAGAGCCACCGGGAACATCGGACCCGCGAGGAATCCCTGCGCCCCCCCCCCTCCACGTTTCTTAATGGTTCTTTCCTTTTCCTTAGACAGCAGGAGAGGCCAGAGAAGGGTCGGAGGTCGGCAGGCTCTCCCGCCAAGCCCCGTCACGCTCAGAAGCAGCTCGGTGTACACAAGGCACCAAAGCACCCTCGGGTGGGCTCCATGTCCACCCACCCTGCGACGTGCCCTGTGCGCCGCGGGAGACGGCGGCGGGTAACCCGCGCCCGCGCCCCGATCCCAAGCGCCCCTCACCGTCCTCGGGGAAGAAGAGCACCGAGAAGCACGCTGGGTTCCCCGGCTCCTGCCAGACCTCACACTCCCCGCCTCCGGATCTCTCCGGGCTCTGGAAGTACTTCTGCAGCTTGATAATCAAATTCTGAGGGGGGTCGGGGCCCCACGACCCCTCCACCCGCAGCGGGAAGGGGCCGGAGCCAGCCATCCTCCGCCGCCGCGCCTCGGCCCCACTGCCCGCCGCCGCCGCCGCGCTCGGGAAGTCCCTTCGCCCCTTTCGCTTTCGTTTCCAAGAAACTCCTTCTGGCCTTAAGTTTCGGTCTCCAGATTCAGAGGCCAAGGATTCCGCCTTCTCCCCGCCCCAACTCCGCACCTGCACCCCAGGCCCCCCTCCCTCCCCACCTCCCTCCCTCCACCTGTGCGGACCCCCGGGCCTGGGCTGGAACAAACACAGGGTAATTCCGTCTTTTGTGACAAGTCGACTTTGGTTGTCGTTTTAACAAGAGAAATAAAAAGTGACTCTTAAAGGGATCCTGGGGACTTAGGCTCGTAGGGACTTAGGCTCATAGGGACGTCTTTTCAACTATCCACGCATTGCTCAGGATCTTGTACTCCTTCCACCGAGCTGGTTTTCCTGGACGGTGACCTTTAGATGTTTGCAAATACCAGGGAAATGTGACACTCAGGGTTTCGGTGGAACACTTCATTAGGTGCCTTATCCTTGGGATGGATCCACCCACATCCTTGGCTTCCAGGAACTCCTGCAAGGCCAGGGCACAGGGGACAGGGACAGGGCCCCGGGAAGGCTCCTAAAACGAGCGTGTTCAAGCGAGGGGGACTGTGCAAAGTATCAGTGTCAGTGTCATTCGGGGTCTTAGAGATGACCAAGATGACCGTGAGGGCTGGGAAGTGGGAGGGCTCCATGGTTCCTTAGTTTATGGTCCATCTGGTCAGTCGTAGTGGGTCAGGTGGAGTTCCAGAGACTGGTCTAATGACTGGCAGAGGCTAGTGGGTAGCAGGGTGCTGGCTCTGGAGGATGAGGAAATGATGGGATCTAAATTGGTAGCCAGAAGAACGGAAACACGATGTCTCATTACATGCTTACCCATGGGGCACCGAGTGGTGTGGCTGAATAACAGCTGTCAAGATCCCAGGGTGGCCAGATGAGTGGGAGAGAGACTGAAAAACCTGTGTATTCTCCAGTGGCAGAGGGGCTGTATGCTTCCTTCCAGTGTTAAGTACCTTATGTTAGCGGTCCCTGTGTGTTGACATTCTGGAACCTGGCAAGCAAGCCCTGTCTGCTAGGGGTTGGGAAGAAAGTCAGGGGCACCAGCCTGAGGACTAGAGGAGGGAAAGAGGCAGAGGTAGCGGGCACAGGGGCTGTTTTCCAGAAGGGTGGCTGTGTTGGGGGAAGAACGAGGTAGGCAGCAGGTGGGGGGAGGAGGGAGGTGTCACAGGATCAGATGATATTAATTTCGTTTCCTTGATTTAAACGTTTTTAAACTAGGAGGACAGGACCATGTCAGATAGGAGAAGGTGGAAGTCCTGCCTTGGTGGCATTATCCCAAAGAGGATAGTTCCCAAATCATCATGGGCAAGGGGGGGGGGAGAGAGAGAGAGAGAGAGAGAGAGAGAGAGAGAGAGAGAGAGAGAGAGAGAGAGAGAGAGAGAGAGAGAGAGAGAGAGAGAGAGAGAGAGAGAGACAGAGACAGAGACAGAGACAGAGAGACAGAGAGAGAGAGAGGGGAACGGAGAGGGGGGCAACAGGTCATTGTAAACGGCAGTGGGTGACAAGATCTGGAGATGTGGGAGACTGGCCCCATGGATTCTGTAAGAGGGTGAAGTCTTAGAGCATATGTCAGAGCTCCTTTCATCTCTAGACCTGGACTTTGAATTTAATATCTTAATCACACCGAAGTTGAATTTTAAGATGAAGAAAAATCAAATACTGTATAGGCCAAAAACATTTCCTGAGGGTTTTTTTTTGTGTAATGCTGAAGTCTCTTGGCTTCAGTAGTCTACCTGCAGATGGCGCCTGTTATCTGCTCTGGACGGCATGACGGCAGGTGCAGAAAACACAGCAGGCAGATCCCAGCCCTCTGCTAAAATATGGTGATTATCTCAGGGCCTGGTTTCTGTTTCACATCAAACATTTTTTTGGGGGGGGGAGTGAGGGAGGAGAAGATGAATCCGCAATTCTAACCCCTCAGTATTTGGAGGCCCCAAACTGGGAAAGGAGTTTTCATTTTTTCTCACATCAGTTTATAAGAAAAAACGATCAAATTTATTTTTGTCTTTCAAAGTACAATCTTTATTTATGTAAGTTGTAACAACCCATTTCTGGATGGCTTACAAAGATTTATTCAGTGGCTGGGAGCATGGCCTAGTGGTAGAGTGCTCCCCTAGCATGCACAAAGACCCAGGCTCAATTCCTTGGTACCACATACATAGAAAAAGTCAGAAATGGTGCTGTGACTCAAGTGGTAGAACACTAGCCTTAAGAAACTCCAAGGACAGTGCTCAGGCCTTAAGTTCAAGCCCCAGGACTGTCAAAAAAAAAAGATTTCATCAGTAAAGCGGCTTGGCAATGGAGATCTGCTTGATATTGCTGGGTGATGGGACAGGAGCCACCAGGGGATCTGGATGGCAAGTATTAAAATTCACAGAAAGTTCTAGAAGGAAAGTACTGGGTAACAGTCTCAGGAGGTTTCTTTTCTTTTACATTATTCACTTGAACCCACTCCCTCCACCCCTGCAGCATACCCATCCTCATTCGATTCTACTTTATTTCACATCACCCTTCTGAAATTTTTTTCCTTCTTAGAAAGCAAGTACCCCTCCTTCCAGGGAGTAGGGGCCTTGTGGGAGAGGGGCCTTCAGGATCCAAGTGTCTATGATCACATCCTTGTTTCTTGATTCTTCTTCCACGTAACAGCCAATATTTGTACAACAGCTAATATTTGTACAACAACTTATGTCTGCAAGTAAGGCTGAACTTAATTTGGTCTACTCCATCAACATCTCCCCTTTCAGCTTGTCTGCAAACTTCGATAGTCTAGTACAAATCCTTTGTGTACCTTTGCAGAGTCCCTTTATGGGAGGGTGCCTTGACTCAGCTGTTGGAAATACTATTTGCTCAACTTGTTTGGGCCTTGCCCAGAGCCATCTTGCCCAGATCATGCTTTTCCTGGGGCAGTCCCCAGCCAAAGATGGGTTATGGCAGAAGCATAAAGGCTTCGCCTATCCTTACTAGGAAAATACAATTCCTACAGGTTTTTAATACAAGCTGAGCTTGAATGGCATTTCCCTAAGGCTCTTGTCAAGCCTGCATTGACCACTCACCCAAATTCTACTTCCTTTCTCTCCTCCCTTCCTTTCTGCTCATCCCAAGGGAAGTTTCAACTAAACATCCTGCATATTGCATTTCATGTTGCAAGCCAATCCCTGGAGAAGCTAATCTGTAGTGTACATGAGTGTCACCTTTTAACTCTATGGGATGCGTGCAGTTCACTGATTAGGAATAGGTGCTGTCTGCTCAATCTGTGTCTTTCCCAGTTCAGCCATGAGCAATTCCTTGACCCTGTTTGTGATTCCAAGTTCAATATGAAGATATAATATCAATCAATATTGATCAAGTGATTAATAGTAAGTTTAACCCAAAGTGCAGATATGATTTGTTGTACAAATATTAGCTGTGATTGTGAAGTGGAAGAACCAAGAATCAAGATGGTTGATATTATATCTGCCATCAGTCCGAAAGTATATCATAAAATTCTTTGTTCAGTGGAAGAAATTGAACAAATTTTTTCTGTTTCTGTAGGTTAGTGATCACCCTAAATCAAAATACATTCTAGCTTCATCTTACATATAAACTTCTTTCTTAAGTTCCATATTCTGTCAGTTATTTGAAGTCATGAACAAAAATAAATTTTTAGTATTAGTGGTATTGTTATATACCGGGCAATCATGTTTTTCTTTTTTAAAATTGGTATGAATTAAATTGCACAAAGCAAGGGGTTTCTTACTGACATTGCCATATATACATACAGTGTTGTTTGATTACATTTACCTCCTCTATTGCTCTTTAGTGTTTCTCCTCCCCTCCCATCTCCTTCCCTTCACCCTATTATCATGACCTTCCTTCTATTTTGTTTCATTCTCCCTTAGTTTTCACAAGTGAGCAAAAACATGTGGTATTTGTCTTTATAGGACCACCTTACTTCACTTAAAATGATTTGATGATAGAAAAATTTGATAAAAGAGAAAAAAACAACTAAATCTTGTCTTATAACCAGATATCCAGATATGTGCCTGTGAATAGGGTTTTGGGGGAGGGAAAGGTTATCATCTAAAAGTAATGAGGTATTCTGGGTATGCTTGGTAGTCATAAAATACCACAAATAAACTTGGATAGTGAACATTATCTACGACAGTGTCATAGAGCTCAGCAGGTGTATGAGGGCTCTTCGCAGGAGGCACAATGCATGACTGAAATCCACGTGTATAGTCTCCAGTGAGGACGCGTGCATAATACACGTGCTTTTTCCCATTTGCATCCGGTTTGGAGTACATGTCATTGGCAGAATAATTGGCATTGACAGAAAAATAAGTTCCCTTTCCATAATACACAGCTGTGAAGAGAAAAACAAAGCATTTTAAAGAATTCTAGCATGGCATACAATTTGACATGCTTGGTCCAGTTTGTCAAATAATATAAGAAGCATGTTGGGTATTAAGCGTGTGTACTTTAAGAAATGAAGGGACAAAGGGTGAACAAATGCAGCAGTGGTACTCACAGAAAATGAACTATACAACTTGTGGGTATGGATGGAAGGGGTAAACTGGGAGAGAGCAAGGGAAAGGGAGACATTGTCCAAAAAGAAATGTACCCACGGGCTGCAAGTTTGGCCTAGTGGTAGAGTGCTTGCATAGCATACACAAAGACCTGGGTTTGATTCTTCGGTACCGACTACTTATTAAAAAAGTTGTAGCTGGCGCTGTGGCTCAAGTGGTAGAGCTCTAGCCTTGAGAAAGCTCAAGGACAGTGCTCAGGCCCTGAGTTCAAGGCCCGGGACTGGCAAAACAAACAACCCAAAAAGAAATGTACCTATTATCTGACTTTATGATATTGTAACCCCTCTATGCATCACATTTATAATAGCAATTTTTAAAAAATCAAAATTTCTAACTCACAGGGTGAGTCAGGCCCTTTGGGAGGAAATACAGTGAGACTAATCCTGAACCTTGGATTTCAAACTGGTCAGCTGGTACAGGGAACACAGTGAAACAATACTGTCCCCAGACAGCTTTGTGTCAGGTCATTCAGCACAGCCAGATTCCTACTTCCTTACCATTTTTGCCAGCATAGCTTCGGTTAAAGCCATTTTTATTGACATGAGGCACAAAGCCAGCTTCTGTCCCATGGAAGAGCAGCCTCTCATTCTGTTTGTGGCCATTCTTGTCATCCATGGCTTTTTTCTTTAGCTGGTAGCTATTCCAGATATCTGGATTCTGGATCCTTTCAATCTACAAGTTAATATAGAAAATATTCTGCTAAGGCCACAAATACTTGCCAAAGTATATGAAGCAAAACATGTTTACTTCGTTTTTTAAAAAATGCTGTACTCAACAACGAATCCAATGCAGATAACAACACAGTACATTTAGACATACTTTTAGATCCAGTGTTTCATAAACACAGGCATTGGAACAAGTGTTGGTTTAATTTTTAATATCTTTTATGCACCACATGAGAGCAAACATGTCTAGGATCCTAAGTAGTTGACATATATATATATATATATATATATATATATATTTTAAGTTGTTGCTTACCCTGCCTCTATAATGCTTGCTTTTAATGTACACTACAGTAACTTGCTACTGGCACTGTTTCTCTCTGTCACTACCTCTCTGCCTCTTGCTATCTCTGTCCTCCTGAGATAGTGGTTGACCTACTCATGTTCTAATCTTGAGAGAAGTGCCAGAATATCCAGACAAGAGGAAAGTCCTGAATGGAAAGGTAGTTCTCGTCAACTGTGGAGTGGGGCATGAGTCCTGATGGGAAGGGATCTAGCTGTAGACATAGAAGCCATGCTTTGAGCATACTCATTGGTTGGCCAGTGGCCTTCTGGGCTGTGGTAGAACATGGTTGGGTCCCTGATTACAAAGCATTTTCAAAATCCTCTAGTCAACCAATATAGCAGTTTCATAGACATATCCTGGGAGAAGTGGATAGGTCAAGCGGGCTATGGTACTTCATGGGAAGGTACAAAGAAAAGATGCCATGCTGGTTTTTATTTTTCCCATTCAGGAGAACCCTTGGATATACTACTGTTGCCTGTCTATAGCTGAATTTTCTGTCATTACTGTTCAGATTTGAGTTTGCTAATTAAGATATAATTTGCAGGGCCTGGTGGTAGAGTGCTTGCCTAGCATGCATGAAGCCCTGGGTTCAACTCCTCCATACCACACACAAAGAAAAAGCTGGAATTGGTGCTGTAGCTCAAGTGGTAGAGTGCTAGCCTTGAGTAAGCTCAAGAACAGTGCCCTAGCCCCTGAGTTCAAGCCTCAGAACACACACACACACACACACACACACACACACACACACACACACAATTTTCCCTCTAGTTCAAAGTGAACATGAGCACCCATTTACTGATCTGACTTACAGTAATTTTTGTCTGATATTCTTGACATCAAATTTCCATTTTTCAAACTATTTCTATCTTGTTTCCACTTAAATTTTTATTTAACTCACTTAAATATTTTTCTTTGCATTTAGAAATCATTCTCAACTTGTGAGTTTTTTGTTTTTTGCCAGTCCTGGGTCTTGAGCTCAGGGCCTGAGCACCATCCTTGGGTTTTCTCAAGGCCAGCCCTCTACCGCTTCAGCCACAGCATCACTTCAGTTATATGGTATCAGGGGAATTGAACCCAAGGCTTTGTGCGTGCTAGGCAAGCACTTTACCACTAGACTACATTCGCAGACCTTCAAATTGCTAATTTCTTAATTCTAAAATTGCTCTTCAGCTCAAGGCTACTGCCCTACCCCTGGCACCACAGCCCCATTTCCCCTTCTCTAGTGGTTAATTGGAGATAAGAATTTCCTGGTCTTTAGTGCCCTGGCTGGCTTTGAACCACAATCTTCAGATCTCAGCCTCCTGAGTAGCTAGGGTTACAGGTTTGAGCCACCCTGCCTGGCTTCTGAAGCCATTCTTTAAAGTTACTTTGCTTCACTAGACTTATGTGATGTGTCTCTAATATTCTAACAATATATTGCCATGCCATGTTCTACAGGTTCTATTACATTGCCATAACTGACAAAGAGCTTTTTTTTTTTTTTTGGTCATGTCATAGGGCTTGAACTCAGGGCTTGGATGCTATCCCTAAGCTTTTTTTTCTCAAGGCTAGTGCTCTATCACTTTGAGCCATAGCTCTACTTCCAGTTTTCTGGTGATCAATTAGAGATAAGAGTCTCTTAGACTTTCCAGCCTTTTGGCTGGCTTTAAACTATGGTCTCAGTCTCCTGTGTAGCTAGGATTGCAGGCATGAGCACTGGCACCTGGCAAAAGAAGCTTAATGCCTCAGTAATTATGGTGACTTAAGTAGAATTAAAATTACAACCCAATTACCATTGAAGTACTAATTCTGGATAAAAGTGTGCTAGGAGGTGAAAGAAAATATATTCAGAGTGTTATGTGTGTCTCCTGTTTTCACCATCAGGAAAGATCACATCATCAGTGGTCTTACCTTCTCTATGGCAAAATGTGAGCAGGTCTCATTAAACTTGTTTGCCACAGTGTTGTATTCTGGATCACCAGGTTGCAGCTTGATCACACACAAATTCTGCTTCTTCATGTCACCCCAGTGTGTAGGCATTTCAGCTGCAAGACAGATATTTGAGAATCCCCTGAATACCATCTGTGTTCCTGTGTTACAAACTCCTCATTCTACATGTTCAAGAAGTTCCTTAGCTTTCTAGGAGAATGTTTGTCAAAATGGGGACTTGTGGGAATAGCCGGGTATTTATGACAGGCATTTTTTTTTTCCTGAGGACCTAACCCAGTCGATATCCCCAGCTTGCTTCTTGATATGTGTGTCCTGCCACTCAAGCCAGAGGTGACCTCTAGCAATAGCATCAGGAGTCTTGTTTACTGATCACACACAGAGAAAGGGCCACAATGTCTAAGCAGTCTGTTCTTTTTGTTTCCATCCCTTTGTAGCAGTGTTCTAAAACAAGCTAACAAAAAGACCTCTTCTGATGGGCGTGGCCAATATCTTCCCAGGAGCACTGTTTCAGAAGCTTCTAAACTGTAGCTATGGGAGCAAATGCAAGGATTTCCCATGGTCCTACTAAGAAAGTCCTTTTCTGGCTGTTGGCCAGCCCCAGGCTGTTTGTCTGACCATTATGTGAATTATTTAAATCCAAAGACCAAGTTTTTCTAGTTTATTTCATTAAAGTGACTTGAACTTTAAGTACTATAAAATTTGATCTATACACACAATAATGGTAAGCCCAATGTATGTATAAAATAGTGGATGCCAAGTATAAAGCTTGGACTCACCTTTGTGATTTATGAGGCGCTGAACTGTTAAGCTGTTTCCATTTGGACCTGTGGCGGTGCATGTGCTCAAGTTCACTGTGTAGTCCTGGTTATTAATTTTGACAACGATATTCCTTTCCTTGTCTCTCCTGGCAAGCTCCAAATATAGATTCGTTATTTTGTCAAAGTCATGAAAAGTGAGATTGTCACTATATTGCCATTGTATAAAGTCACTCATAGAGTCTGCTTGGATTTCCTTTTCTTTAGTCAATCTAAAACTCTTGATCATTTCCTCAATTACATCTCTAGCCTGCATTACATCTCTGCTAAGTCCTGAAACCGTAATCAGAGGTCTTGTCTGGTCCAGGGCTATAGTAACAGTTAACCTTCTCTGCAGGTCATTCAGTTTCTGAACTTCCTTTATAGCGAAGTCTTTGATACACTCATCTTCACTGGTGTAATGACACTGCTCATCTTCAATTAGCTTCTGTATCCAAGAAATGGTGTTGTCCACACAGCTGACATCTTTGCCACATACCCGAAAAGTTATCACTTCTGTTTTGTTTTCCAAAACCAAGGGATTCTCTTTTGGTGGAGTTGGTCCAGAAAAGCCAAAAAATGCTAGAGAGAGAAAGAAGATTGCCTATTTCCCGTGCTCTACAATGTTAGGAATAAATATTTCATAAAATGAACAACTCACAGGCAATTCTTGACATCAGAGATGGCGGGGCGGGGGAAGCCTGAGGTCCTTCTCTTTTTTTCATGTTGGCATAAAACACATTCATTATGTGGGGCAGAATGATAGTAACTTTAACTTTTTTCACAGACTGAACCAATCCTTTCCGGATAAATGCTTCAACAGCATCAATTATGTCCTCAGCAACCTTGTCTGGGTCTTGTTCAGCATTTCCTGGAAAGGTAAATAATTCAAAAAACATGAGGAATAAAATATTCAACTGAAAAATTGAAAAAAACAGCCTTAGGAATAAATTATATAGATCCCAGTTCTCACAGAATAAATGCTTGCTACCTAATTCTTACCCACATCAATTTTCTAATAATATATTAACAACTATTTTTGAAGTCCTTGATACAGTGGGAAGTTTTTATTCCAAAACATCCACAGGCCAGCATCCCAGCACAAGACGTTGAAACCTAACTTTTGGTTTGTAACTTTTGTATCTCTCTTGTTCAGCTTACTGTGTTCCTCCTTTCTTGTAATGAAAGTTACACAGGTAACTTTTCTTCTTGGCTACTGGTATCCTCAAAAGATCCATAAATGGGCTGAGAGTGTGGCATAGTGGTAGAGTGCTCGCCTTGTAAGCATGAAGCCCTGGGTTTGATTCCTCCATACCACATATGTGAAGTATACACAGGTGCTGCTCCTTCTCTCAGCGGTACTATGGGGTGAGGCACTCAGCCTCGGTGTCCATCAACCATAGTCCCTTACAACCAAACCGATGGGAAAGTGGTCTCCTGGGGTTACAAACCTGTCCCAATGGCTGGGAGGCAAACAGATGAGTAATTCCGTTTTTCACACTCTTGTAACACAAAGGAAACAGATCTCTTGACATTATTTGCACCGTCAACATGGATAATATTCTTACACTTCAATGATCCACCTCCAGTAATTATATAATCCTTCTTGCCCTGTCGACCTGGGAAACACAAACAAATCGATTTTTAAAGTTAGATGGTTAACATCTAGGACTTTCGCAGCAGAGGATTACAATAGCTCAACATCTAGATCTTCTCAGTAGATGATTGGATCCAGAAGATGTGGTATTTACAGACAATGGAATTCTATGCTGCTGTCAGAAAGAATGCTATTGCCCCATTTGTTAGGAAATGGAAAGACTTAGAAAAAAATCATATTAAGTGAAGTAAGCCAGACCCAAAGGAACATAGGCTCAATGGTTTCCCTCATTTGTCATAATTAATACAAACCTAGGACTCTCCTAACAGAGGATTACAATAGTGCAAAACCTAGGTACATAAGGTCATATAGAATGAGGCTAAGTGAAAGGATCTCCAGGATTTGGAAACTAGAGTTTTATCTTGTGTGATTGTTCTTAATATACTATGTTATTTCTCTTTTCTCTCTCCCCCACCCCTCTCTCTCTCTGCCAGGCCTGGGCTTGAGCTCAGGGCCTGAGCACTGTCCTTGGACTTTCTCAAGGCTAGAACTCTACCATTTGAGCCTCAGCACAACTTCTGGCTTTTTTCTATGTATGTGGTACCAAGGAGTCGAACCTGGGTCATTGTGCATGCTAGGCAAGCACTCTACCACTAAGCCAAACTTCCAGCCCCCTCTTCTCTTTTTTTGCCCTTTGGTTAATCTCATATTGTTACTGTTTTTGACTTTGGCACCTGGTATATTATATATATATATGTTTATCTGTTTATTTGAAATAGGAAAGGGAAGGGGAAAAAGAAGATGATTGGAGCGGATGGGGTAGGAAAATGGGGACAAAAACATGAGAAGGGGTATCAATGTGTGAGAAGTAATGCACCTACTACCTGGCAAATGTAACTGAAACCCCTCTATACGTTACCCTGACAATAAAAATAAAATAAAATGAAAAGGAAAAAAAGTAGATGGTTAGCCTACTCTTTGTTTAAAAGAACTGTTGTAGCAAGGAAGCATTTTTGGAATGAGAAACTCCTAAAATCCTATCATGGTAACATGTTGTGACAAAATTTCTCTTTCTAATTGTATGGTTTTGTGTAATTGGAAAACTTAAATAAAATGCATGATTTTAAGACTATTCTTCCCCAACCCAAGATTCTCCTTGGTCTATCCATGGCTTCCCACAGTTTTCCTTTTTTTTTTTTAATGGGTATATTACTTTTTTTATTGTAATGTATAGAGGGGTTACAGTTATATTCACCAGATAGTAGGCACATTACTTCTCACACATTGATACCCTTCTCATGTTTTTATCCCCATTCCCCTCCCCAACCCCTCTTCCCACAGTTTTCTACTTACAATTTAGGTCCAAATACTAATATTTTGTCTTACCTAGGCGAGAGCATTCCATTTCCACACTCTGACCTGCACTTTCTAAGATGACTTTGGAGACCCCTGTGTGAGAAAATCAAGATGGTAACAACCACAAGGAGAAATCTGCAGAATATTTGGATCCAAAAGATTGTCTTACTGTCATCAAAGTAGTCCTGTATTGAATCTTATGGGTTAAAAAAGAAAACTTTATAAAATCATTTGCCAATTACAATTGACTCCCAAATTGATAGAAAGCCATTAATTAATACGAACAAGTTGAAGTGATTAAATGCAGTTTGGCTATAGAAACTGCTCTACCAGGTGAATTACTACGCTAGTCTAAATCACACAAATGAAATGCCTCTTTTGTTGTGGAAACAGACCAGATACCCTACAATAGATGAGTGGATCAAAAAAAATGTGGTACCTATACACAATGGAATTTTACACAGCCATTAGAAAGAATAATATCATGTCATTTGCAGGAAAATAGTTGTCTCTAAAACAAATGTTAAGTAAGGCAAACCATGCTCAGAGACACAAAAGGTGCATGTTTTCTCTCATATGTAGAAACTAGATCTAAAATACACTAGGACATAATAAATTATAGGGTTCTAGGCATTCACACACAGTGAGACCAGAGGATACTCTTTTTTTGTTTTGTTTTGTTTTGTCACTTGTGGGGCTTGAACTCTGGGGCCTGAGCGTTGTCCCTGAGCTCTTCAGCTGAAAGCTGCACCATAGCCCCACTTCCTGTTTTCTAGTGATCGGAGTTAAGCGTCTTTTGGTCTTTAGTGCCTGGGCTGGCTTTGAGATCCTCAGATCTCAGCTTCCTGAGTAGCTAGGATTACAGGTGTGAGCCACTTGCAACCAGCTCCCAAAGAAGGATACTCTTAAAGGAGGAACAAAAACGCACAACATCTACATGCATATGGGCATATAAAATAATGTTTATCAAAATGCAATCCAAGAAATGGAAACAAGATTTTTTCTTCGTTGCTAATTTTCTTCTTGTTTTGTTTGTTCATTTATCTGTCTTTGGGTGGGTCACGGAGGATACAAAAGAAAAACGACTATGAACTATATAACTTGTAGGTGGGGGTGGAAGGAAAAAACTGGTGAAGGGAAGAGATGGCATTATCCAAAACAATATACTTTTTTATCTGACATATAACTGTAACCCCTCTACATCACCTTTATAATAACAGTAAAAAAAAAGTTTTTTTTTAGAGAAATACCTCCTTTGTGATCAAATGTATTTGATGTTGAATTTACTATCACATCTACCTCTTCTTTGGTGATGTCTCCAAAGGCCACCTGGAAGAGGATGGGGCCAATTTTCATCTCATACATTCCTGTATTAGGGCTGGAAACAACCCCATACAAATCTGCCAAGAACAAAATAAAAAGTAAAATTTGTTAGGAAACTGAGGCACTAGTGTAAAGAAAGATGAGAAACCAATCCCAACAGACCGGTTAAACTTTCACGGAAGACTGAAGAAGGCTGCAAGATAACCTGCGGAGAGTGAGGAGACAGGGCGCATGGCAGGGGTAAAGGGTGCTGGGTGAAGGTGGCTGGAGGGCACAAAAAGTTTGGAGGAGGGGAGAAGGAGGATGGCACCCAAATACTAGGGACTGAGCCTACCTCTCTCCCACAAAAATAAAAGAGAGTTGGGGAGGGGCGTCCCAGGAGCTAACTCCCCTAAGAATTTGACAACTACAAAACTAGGAAAGAACAGAGAACTATACAAACTGGAAAAGAAAAACCAAAAGAAGTTCAAGACCAACGCACTCACAGACAGCGGCTAGGACTGGAGGGGAGACACACAGACCAGGAAGGAGCCTTCAACAACGGGAACAGACCACAGCTAGACTCGGATCAGTGAGTAGCCCACCGGGATTCTCCCACCCCTTTGGAAGAGCAGTGCTACAGAACCTAACCCAGACCACTCTCACCCCTGCCCAAGAAAGAACAGCAAACACTGGGGAGACAAGGAGCCCAGAGTCCTCCCCCACCCCCACAGTTCCCTTTCCCTAGCCACTGAGATTGGAGACTGACAGATGGGTGCCAAGACCCTGCATCCCTATAGCACTGACTATCGTGTGTGTGTGTGTGTGTGTGTGTGTGTGTGTGTGTGTGTGTACCCCCTCCCCCACAGCAAAGGCCTCACACTCTGACCCAGAATCCGGGGTGAACTCCACCCTGCTGCAGAATACCCCAAAGCACACACTTAATTGGGCCCTGCTGCTGGACACTGGGTGGGCAAGCCAGCAACAGTGGTGTTATCTAGCTGAATCTCAGGTATTCACACTGTGTGCCACTACTGGGAAACAGTGGGCACGCCTCCTGCTAGAAACTAGCTGTACAACCCTCCTGACTTTGGAAATACCAAAAGTGCACATCCACACCTGGATCCCGCACCCAGAGACCAGCTAGCAAGCCAGTAACAGAAGTACTATATCTGGCTGAGAGCCATGCACACATATGCAGATAACCAGAGAAAACCACCAGCTCAAGACCAAGTAAAGACCGCCACCTATTGGCCCACCAACAGACCAAACTAATAGCAATAATTGGCAAGACCCAATGGGGAAGACATAAAGACAAATCACAACATTTATAAACAAACAATCAAGATCTCACTCAAACTCCAAAAGGAAACAAAAGTTGAAGAGATGGGAGACAGGACGCTATTTAAAAAGATGAGACCAGACCTGACCAATGAAATAAAAAGAGAATTCCAAAAACAATTCCAGGAATATAAACAGGAAATTGCCAAGGAACTTCTTGATGTTAAAAGAGAAATTGAGAAAAAACTAGACAAAGTTTACACTTCTTTATTTGAAAAGAACACCTTCATATCATACATAGAAATATTGTAAACCACAGTAGAAACTATAGGTAATAGAATAACTGAGATAGAAAATAGAGCATCAGAAACAGAAGATTAAAGTTTGGGGGAATTTGTAAGGAAACTGAAAGACTTGGAAAAAATCATATTAAGTGAAATAAGCCAGTCCCAGAGAAACATAGGCTCCATGATTTCCCTCATTTGTAACAATTAGTGTATATTTGGGATTCTCCTAACAGAGGACCACAATAGCTCAAAAGCTATGTACATATGTCCATATAGGATGAGGCTAAACTAAATGCATTCCAGGATATGGAAACAGGAGGTTTTTCTTTGTGATTGTTGTTTTTAATGTGCTATGTGAAACTATTTCTTTTTTTCTTTTCCTCTTAAGGTTTATCTCATGTTGTTACTATATTTTACTTTGGTACCTGTATATTGTATATACATTTATCTGTGTATTTGAAAATGGGAAAGTAAGGGCAAAACAAGATGATTGGGAGGGGGTGGGGAAGGGAAAATGGGAAAAAAATATGGAAAGGGATAACAATGTTCAAGAAGTTAATGTAACCACTACCTGATGAATGTAACTACAACCCCTCTGTACATCACCCCAACAATTAAATAAAAATTAAAATTAAAAAAATCTTGCTTTCTGCACACAGTATTTTTAACATTATTGACTTGCAATTGTTTTTTATTTCTGTAAGTATTTAACTTTTTATTTTATTATCAGTTCCTAACACTGACTTTTTTTTTCCTCTGCTGGTAGAAATAGAACCCAGAGCCTTATGCCTACTAAGCAAGTACTTTAACACTGAGCTAAACCCCAACCCTATGGTGTCTTGTTACTGTATCTGACTTTGGTACCTGTTATATTGTATATACATTTATTTGTTTATCTGAAATAGAAAAAGGAAGGAGAAAAACAAGATGATTGGGAGGGGGTACAGGGAGGAAAAGTGAGAGAAAAACACAGAAAGGGGTATCAATGTTCAAGAAGTAATATAACCACTACCTGATGCATGTAACGGTAACCCCTCTATATATCTCACCCTGACAATAAAATACAATTTAAAAAAGTTTGAGGAAGGGCTTTGCAAGTTTGTGGTTTCTGGCTGAAGTAATTTGCAAAGGCTTGGTTTCATTTCCTGTTATTGATGTACAATATTAATTGTACAAAGGAGTGCCACCATGTTGTTTCACACACATATATGTTGTGTTTTAATTGGACTAACCCTCTTTATTGCTCTCTCTCTTTCTCCATACTCTGTTAACAACTCTCAGTGGATTTCCTTATGACACCTTCATAATAGACATAATGTTATGACCTAAAGCCACCTGTACACCCATGTTTACTGCTGCACTGGGCACAAAAGCCAAGCCATGGAAGCAGCCTAGATGCTCTACAACTTATAAGTGTGGTATATATACACAATGGAGAATTATTCAACCCTAATTAAGAATAAATTTAGCCACTGTCAGAAAAATGAAACTAGCCATCATCATGTTAAGTGAAGTTAATTAAGTTCAGAAGTATAAAGATGACACATTTTCTCTCATATGCAGAATTTAGACCTAAAAGATCTACATATAGACATACCTGTAGTTATACACATAAACATGCACACAGATACACATATAGAACGTGTATGTAAGTGTGGCACTTATAAGGAACAAAGGCAGAGAAGAAAAGTGAATCAAGGGTGAATAATGTTGAAATACATTGCATCTATAATAAAGTTCAACTTGTACAGCTAATATATGAAAATAAAAATGTGACGAGGGCCGGGAGTTTGGCCTAGTGGTTAAAGTGCTTGCCTAGCATGCATGAAGACCCGGGTTCGATTCCTTGGTACCACATACATAGAAAAAAGCCGGAAGTGGTGCTGAGGCTCAAGTGGTAGAGCTCTAGCCTTGAGAAAGTCCAAGGACAGTGCTCAGGCCCTGAGCTCAAGCCCAGGACTGGCAAAAAAAAAAAATGTGACGAAATAAAACCAGGGAAAGGAGTGTGGCCTAATGTACTTGACTACCATGCATTCCTAGATACCACATACACAGAAAAAGTCAGAAGCGGTGCTGTGGCTCAAATGATAGAGCACTAGCCTTGAGAAAGACCAAGGACAGTGCCCAGGCCCTGAGTTCAAGTCCCAGGACTGGCAAAAACATAAATAAATAAATAAATAAATAGTGAATAAAACCACTGCCTGGGAATCTATAGTTATCTCAATATAATTTTCAATTTTACAAAGCACTAGAATTGGGGTAAGGGTAGCTCATTGTTGGAGCAGGTGCTTTTCATGAAGAAGGCTCTGGACTCAAACCCCACCACTAAAACAGTAACAAAAGAATCATTAGATAAAAAGACCTGAGGCATGCAGAATACATGTGTGTGTTTTAAACATTCATATATTTATCCCCACTTTTTTTCTCTCTCCATTTCACTCAAGGACATCCCTGATAATGGATGAATGAGGCAACACCACCAGCAGCTTGAACTTTCACAGATCCCTAGCTCTGTTGCCACACGGCCTGGAAATAAGCTCTCCAAGCCAGAGAGTAGATGGCCATCTTAGTAATTCTACACATGAATGGCGATAAGTGTTGAGTCCCCCCATCACTGCACATGTGTGAATGAGGCCCTAAGCAGAGCCAAGTCTTCCACAACTGAAATAATCTTAGGACTCTGCCTACTTAGAAAGTGAGGACATTGCAGAATGAACTTAAATTTCTGCCTGCTAAGCAAATAAGAACACTATCATTTGCAATCCAAGTCGTACTAGGTAGTATGAAAATGTTCAGCATATATTTGCATATACATAAGTATATGTATATGCATAAGTATACATATGCATAGTATATAGACACATATGTATATACATATAATATACATATGTATGCATATATATGTTCAAGATTGCTTGCCACATACAGAGCCAGGAAAAATGACTGAACATTTTTTTCATTAACAGTGACTTATGAGGTTGGTGCAAACACACCTGAATGAATATAAATTACTTTGAATGAATGAAAAGACAGGAGCTCTTTAAAGAGAAATAGGAACTAAACAAATGGACACAAAAGCACATTTTAGAGCTTAAAAAAGTGCCATCTGAAATTAAAAACAAATTCCCTGAGTGAGTGCAATAGCATAATGGACAGAGAAAAGACTCAGTGAACTTGAAGGCAGGTATGTACACCTTATTCAGCCTGAAGAATAGAGAGAAAAAAGATTGAGAGGAGTAAGAACAGCCCTCAGATGCTTATCTGTATATGTAATAATGGAAAAGTCCCAATTTGATAAAAAGACATATCTCTTTTTAATTCAAGAAGGTTTGGTAAAGCCAGGCGTGGTTAGATAAGCCTGTAGTACCAGCTATTTGAGACACTGAAGTAGAGAGATTGCTTTCAGTTCCTGAACTCAAGGAAGGCAACTCCACATTAAAACAAAACAAAACAAAACAAAACAAAAACCACAAAAAGAATGCCTCAGAATCAATTCAAAACCCACAGCTTCAATATGACACAAGAGACGCATTTTATCTCTCCACTTGCATATTTTGGATATACAAGTCATACTATCACTTGCTACTTAAAAACCCATTGTATTGATAATATAATTTGGCCCATCTTCTCTTTTGCCCTAGCTCACTTAATCATGTCAAATATCTTACCTGTTTGAATTTATAGGACATTAGTATTTTGTCACTCAATTTTTCAGAAAAATAATCATGATCATCCTTTACTTGTCACTGAAGAGTTACTTAGCAACTAGAAAACATTTGTCAATAGAAAAAACTATACTGAACCTTGTGTATTTTCAACCATGGGAACTTCGTCACTAGAAAGTCCATTGTTCCGTCTGGAAAATTCATCAGAAAATCCCTGCAATGCAAACACAGTTTTCACTATTACATGCTTGGGTTCATCAAGGAATTCGTTCTTCATATTTAGAGGTACACTATTATTTTTTTTAAATCCAGTATCTTAATAGGCTTTTTTTGTGGTACTGGATTTAAACATCTGAGTTTTAAATTTCATTTTTCTCTAGTGTTATTATAAAGGCAGTATATATAGTTTTGTTAGTTAGGTAGTAAGTACATTTCTTTTTTGGACCATGTTATCCTTTCCTTCATTCTGTCCAAGTTTTTCCAACTTCTTAACTATATTACATTGATAATGAATCTATGACTTTCTTTTTTGTTTGTTTTTTTAACCTCGCAGTGACACTGCAAAATCATTATTCTTTTTTTTTGCTTAAAGAAAGCTTTATTTACTAAATACATCCTAAAAAAATGTATTCTAAATGGAGCAAGATCTAAAAAGTGTTTCCATTACAAAGCAGCTATAGATAACTAATCTACGAGCACAAAAAATCATCATTCTTTTCCCTCCTTAGAAACAAGCAGTAGGAATTCTGTTAGGAAAAGATAAGTAATATCTGGATACACATATAGTGATGAGGTAGGGTACGGAGACACTTCTAAGTGAAGGTATCAGATTCACAGGCCCCCAAGGCACAGGCAGATCAAGTACACAAGTACCAGTGGACTGACTTAAGGCTGGAAAGCTTGTGAGGCCCGCTAATCAGCCGCAGCAAATTCTTCAAAGCAAGAATCCTTGTCCAGTGCACTAGACATTCTGAAGTCTTCAGTCACATTGGTTTTGTACATCTGGAGTTTTATGTAATTTGTTTTTCAATTTTTAAATACTAGCCAGTAATTCAAATGTTTTAAAAAATATACCTTGAACAAAGCACATCTAGAGTTTGTCAAGGCCATGGGGTATCATTTTGTATCCTCTGCTACAATCTCCATTTAAAAACACTTCAGTAAGTTTCCCTCCGTCTTTAAAACATTGTAAAAGTGTGTGACAATCACGTATGAAGAACCAATAACATTTCCAGTGCTATAAAGGGTGTCTGTAGAACTAATCCTTTTTAGAGTACTTACCCACTACTTGGGGTGTTGAGGAAAAAAGATAAAGGTTGAGGTTCCCCAGACAAGATCTGAAGGCTCAGTTCCTTGTCACAGTGTTCATACCCAGGCCATGCAAAACTGCTCAACACCTCACATCTTTAGTCAAGGGTGCTTCCCAAGGTGGTTTGTAGGAGGGAAAGCAGTACTACATGCTGTGCTCTATCACTCACAGCACCTCATAAAATTTCAGAGAGAGATTGTTTGACACTTTGTATAGAACTAACTGAAATTACACAGGCAGAGTAAATGGGTCACATTCTTTTTTATAAATTAATTTTTATTGTCTTTTATTGTTGGGATAATGTATAGAGGAGTTATAGTTACATTTGTCAGGTAGTGGGTACATTACTTTGACCACATTCTTTATTAGGGTGGTTTGGCAGCCTAATTAGAATGGAACTTGCTTCCAAATAATTTATAGTGTCTTGATCTAGTGAAAAGGATGCAATGACCTAAAAATTCAGATGGTCCAATAACCAATCCACAGTCATCTTTTGCTTCCTGACTTTCATTGGTTTGTCAAGTTCTGGAATTTTTCATCTACCCTTCTAGAGGATAAAGACAGGAAGAACATGCATAAAGGCTTTCATAATTCAGATTCTTCTATGATCTGAGAGGCCTTCACCTAAGATTCACATTGAGTAAATAGGAACTGGCTGACAAACTATGAGTAGATTTGGTTCTTATGTTTGTAGTCCCAACTCTATGACCCAAATGAGATATATATATTTTTACCAATACTCATATTGCATTTCCAGAAAAAAGAACAGAAATAATTATTTATGGCCAATCCTAATCTTTTACTATTGGTTTTTCAACCGGTGTGCTTTCGGTATTATGCATTGACATACCTAGATCCACATGTAAGTAAATTATATTGTTTAAAATAGTCTTAAGGGCTTTTTGTTCATTCTAATTCAAACAAACTGACTATCTGAACACTGACATAACAATCGATCAAATGAAAGGAATGATTGCTATATTTATTTTAGATATGATATAATACTATAATTATGTCATTTTGTTGAAATGTTTTGTTTGAAACACATTTCTAGATGTAGAGGGAAATATAGCTCAAATAGTTTGATTCCAGTTACTACAATTTTATTTGATTAAAAGCTGAAGTGAAATAAAGTACTATCTCTAGGCATAAATTTTGTATAGTTAGGATTCACTTCAAAATATGAGAGAAGAAGAACGAAGAGGGTTAGCTTTCAAACAAATTGTTTCATGATAGATACAAGGAACCTATAAGATTGTTTAATCTATCTTTATATTTAAAAAAATTTCTTAACTAAAGTCAATACATAATCAAGTAAAAAATATCAATAAGTTTTCTTGAAACTTGTCATTTTAAAACAGGTCAATTACTCTCTCAATTCCTATATGTCAAATACATGAAGGAAATATCCTTTAGCTCAAGAAGAAATTTGAGAACATTAAGTCCCAAACAGAAGTTACCAAACTAATAAAAAAAATTAAAGAAGACTATACCTGAATATTTTCATGATCTGTTGGATGCAACAGAAATTGAACCTCCTGTAAGGTTTTCAGTTGATTATTGATACAAAATTTCCATACTTCTGAAATTATAAAATTAGGAAATATAGTTTTAGGAATCCCCAAATTTCCTGTTCCTATTGCTGGAAATCCAATGGTTTGTAAAGACAACTTCTCAGTGATCTCCAAACACTCTCTGATTATGTCTCTCATGATCTGAAAAACACAAACATGGCCTTACACATCTTGCCTAGAAATGGGAGTTGGACCCAAAGGAATTACAATTCAGCAACTTTGGCTGTGACCTCTGTCACATTATTTTGCTCTCAACAATCGTTAACACAAAGAATGTTATACACAGGAAAAGAGAAAGGGAAAATAAGTTCCAAATGAACACCACCATGATGATTGAAGAAAAGCACTGAGTAAACAGTCAGCTCTTCATGGCCCTCTATTGTCAGGCCTCACCTCCATTTTCTCACTAAATAGGATTATCTTCAATAACCGCACACACACCCTGCCCCACTGAATAGTTATCAAACTCTACAGTGATTTATATTATTAACTAGTCCCCTAAAGAAGTCAGTCACAGCTGAAATTATTTCCGTAATTATGTGATGCTGTAATAGACAAAATGTAAGGCAGACCCTACATTATTTCGAGTCCCAAAGCTAGCTCAATTCCTGCAGAATTTCAAACTGAATCCTACCAGAAGTGAATCCATGCTGTTTCTTCTCCACTTGGGAGCCACCACATGAAGCACACAGCGACAGTCCAGATCACCACCACTAGTTTGGAGAATGGTGCCCACGCTGACAGCCACCCCTTGTCCAGCAGTCTTCAATTCCTCCTGGAGCTTTGGCCCAGCCTTTTCCAAGAATGCTTGAGAAAGGGGTCCTCTACCAAGTACAAGATCCTTGGAAATGGAGTTGACAATGACTTGGGTCTTAAAGACAAGATCAGAAATTGTTTTAAGTTCTCAGAGAAGGCATTCGGCAACCATAACTTTATGTGAGTCCCTGGGCTTAGCACAATAAGGAAAAAGTAAGATGATTAAGGTTTTTAGAGACCGAAGTAACAATTCAAGATAAAGGGTAATTAGATGCTTATTTAAGTGACTCTCCAGGACAAAAGAGGGCTGTCAAACATAAATGACACAGGATAACTTAACAGGTCTTGAAAAAGACCCCTCCGTGGCTGACAAATATGGCATGGGCTAATATAGGATCTGCGAAATGGGAATGGTTGCATGAGACAGAGGGCAAGGGGAAACAGCCTGCATTTACTTGTGGTGGACTATGAGCCGGGGAAAGTTGGTTGACTTGATGAAGAGCTTCTGCTCGCCAGGGGCAGAAGGAATAGGGCACAGCATTCATGGCAGCAGTGAAAGTCAGGGAAGGGACTTGGGAATGAAAAGAATGGAGAGATCTTTTTTCAGAGGAAGCGTCAATGTTCCTTAACAGAACTCATTCCCATTCCAGACTCTTGTTCACTAGAACATTTTGCTTATTTATTTTTACAAAATGAGAAACCAAATTATAGTCAATAATGTTAAATAGCGCACGTTAAGAAACTGAATAAATCCCATTCTTTGCTTTACTTGATTGTTAGCTGTGGAAATTGTGCTACTTCCTTCACTCCAAATTTCATTCTCTACTCTGTGATCTGAGAGGAATATACTCCTACAATTCACCTCAGAGCATTGAGTGAGAAAATTCATGTCAAGTACTTAGGGTGACATCTGACATGAAGTGACCCTCACTTGGTGCTGGCTGTGACTTTTTTGTTTATTAGCTTACTGTAGCTAGAGATCAATCAAATGAATCTCCCAATCCCTCTTTCTCTCTCTTTCTTTCTTTTCTTTCTTTCCTTTCTTTCTTTCTTTCTTTCTTTCTTTCTTTCTTTCTTTCTTTCTTTCTCTTTCTTTCTTTTTCTCTTTCTTTCTTTCTTTTTCTCTTTCTTTCTTTTTCTCTTTCTTTCTTTCTTTCTTTCTTTCTTTCTTTCTTTCTTTCTTTCTTTCTTTCTTTCTTTCTTTCTCTGTCTCTCTCTGACCCCCTTTCCCTCTTTCTCTCCCTTCCTCTCTCCTCTCTCTCTGTCTCTCTCTGCCACCCTCTTTCCCTCCCTCCCTCCCTCTCTCTCTCATTCTCTCTCTCTCTCTCTGTCTCTCTCTCTGTCTCTCTCTGTCTCTCTCTCTCTCTCTCTCTCTCTCTCTCTCTCTCTCTCTCTCTCTCTCTCTCTCTCTCTCTCTCTCTCTCTCCCCAAAAAAGATATACTAGTCAGGTGCAGTGACTCATGCCTGTAATCCTAGCTACTGAGGAGATATGAGGATTGTGGTTCAAAGCCAAGACCAACACTAAAATGTCCGTGAGACTCTTATCTCCAATTAATCACCAGAAAATCGCAAGTGGCACCGTGGCTCAAGGGATAGGGTGGTAGCCTTGAGCTGAAGAGCCAGGGACAACACCCAGGTCCAAAGTTCAAGTCCTATGACAAACAACAACAACAACAAAAATATACAAATGGCCAAAGGCATATGTAAAGATATTTGACAACATTGGTATGATATGACTTTCCACTCACTAAAAGGACTTTGATAAGAAAGTCAAATAGGGGCCGGGAGTTTGGCCTAGTGGTTAGTTAAAGTGCTTGCCTAGCATGCACAAAGACCCGGGTTCGATTCCTTGGTACCACATACATACAAAAAAGCCGGAAGTGGTGCTGAGGCTCAAGTGGTAGAGCTCTAGCCTTGAGAAAGTCCAAGGACAGTGCTCAGGCCCTGAGCTCAAGCCCAGGACTGGCAAAAAAAAAAAAGAAAGACAAATAATAATCATGGTTGCCAAAGGTCAGAAATTGAATCTCTTAACCTTGCTGACAGGAATGTAAAGTGATAGTTACTTTGTGACATTGCCCACTAATTCTTCAGGTCAATTCTGAAATTAGGATATGGCCCAGCTATGTCGTTTCTATGTATATGCTCAAGAGAATATAAAACAATCATTTTGTAAATAAATATTCACAGAAACAGCTCTCCTGAAATTCAAAGAAACAATGCAAGTGTTTATCAGCTGACGAATGGGTAAACAATATAGATATATATGTATATATACATACACATATATACATATGCATAGCCATACAATGAAGTATTATTCAGCTATAAAAGTTAGAACATTGATGAACCCTAAAAATATTCCTCTCTGGGCATAGCTCTAATGGGGAAGTGCCTGTCTCACGTACACGAGGACCTGTATTCAAACCTAATACAGTACTATCAAAAAGAAAAAAAATACTCCCCAGTAAAACAAACCAGTGGGCCAGATGCCAGTTGCTCATGCCATAAACCTCGTTACCTGGAGGTGAAGACCCGAGAATCACAGTTCAAAAGCCAGTCCAGGCAGGAAAGTTCACGAGACACTCCTCTCCAATTAACCACCAGGAAACTAGAAGTGGGGCTATGGCTCAAAGTGGTAAAGCACTAACTAACCTTGAGCAAAAAAGCTCAGGGACAGCAAGCCCTGAGTTCAAGCCCCATACTGACAAAAGAAGTAATAGAAAACTGCAAAGAGTATGATTTCATTGTATTTCCTGAGTAAGTGAATCTATACTAAAGTAGAGTAATGAATGCCTAGGAGGGTAGAGAGGTGGAGTGGGGCGGCAGATGAAATGGGAGTTGCTGCTACAGAGCACAAGGATTCTTAGTGATGTAAATGTTCTCTGATGGTCTGTCACATTCCATTGGTCACTCCTTTGGATGCATTCCTAGAGATACTCTTTCTTGTAAGCAGTCTAAAGCAAAACACTAATTAAATCTACTTGATTTCATTTCATATCATGTAAACCATATCCAGTTGTGTGTGTGTGTGTGTGTGTGTGTGTGTGTTTTGCCAGTCCTGAGGCTTGAACTCAGGGCCTGAGCACTGTCCTTGGGCTTTCTCAAGGCTAGCATTCTACTACTTGAGTACCACTTCTGGCTTTTTTCCCCCCGTCTATGTGGTACCCAGGAATCAAATATAAGTCTTTGAGCGAGATAGGCAAGCACTCTACCACTAGGCCACCTCCCTGACTCCAACTGTGTACTTTTTAAAGGTAACGAGGACATATGACATTCGAGCTTGATTAAAAATTTCACTGTGTTGGGATGCCAGTATGCTTTATCAGTCTTATCTTCCTCTGACTCTCCAGGGGAGAACCACAGATTCAGTGGCATCATAGCATCTTGGTAGTGTTATATAAGTAATAAGACTCACCTTAGCCTCCTGCACACATCTTTTTACCAATAGCATCCTCAGGCCTCCTGGAGCTACCAGACATGGAGGCTTCTGCGCTCTCTGTACAGTTGGGAGTGCCGCTGTGAAACCAAGGTGGGAGGCTCTATCAGGCAAGAATTCTGAGTTGGGCAGGGAATCAGTGTCAGTCAGGGAATCAGTCTCAGCCTGGCAAGCTGTCCTAGGTTGTGTGTCTTTAAGTATATTTTTCATAGCTTCTACAAAGGTCTCAGCAGTCTTTTCAGACAGGTCCACAAGGTAAATCTCTTTCAAGGAGCCATCTGCCTGCTTCTGTTGACAGTAGTCCTTGATGGCTAAAACAATGGTCTGTACACTCTGGTATAGAGGAAAGATCCCAGAGCTGATAGCTGGAATGGCTATGGATCGGCACTTGTGTCGCTCAGCTAAACGAAGGCTGGTTACCACAGCTTGCTTTAACAGGAGTGCACGCTTCCGCCCATCATCTTTCCACTGAGGCCCTACTGCATGGATCACATGATGGCAAGGAAGCTTCCCCGCTTTTGAGATGGTGGCACTGCCAGGTAGGATCTTGCCCTTTGTCTTCACTATCTGCTCACAGTCTTCTTGAAGCTCAGGGCCAGCTGCTCTGAAAAGAGCAGCTGCAAGCCCACCAATAGGCCTGAGAGTCTCATTTGCAGCATTCACCACCACATCCACGGGGAACTGAGTCAAGTCACCTTTCTGTGCAATCAGCATGACACCAGGACTCAGCTTCCTCTTAAAGAGGCACTTCTGTAACTCTCCACTACCCACCTCCTTCTTTCCTTTGTTCTCTTGGAGTTCAATGAAACAGCCAAACAGTCGTCTGACCTCACTTCTGAAAAACCATGCTTTATCCTGGAAGAATTGCCTGGCTCCTGGCTTATCAATTTGAAAGGTTTTAACACAGATTAAATTCTGAACTTTCTCAATGATGTCTGTGCCTTCCAGGACTTCACTCTTGGTACCAATTAGCAAAATGCCATTTTGTCTGTTGGCAGGCTTGAAAGTTACCTGCACATTGGTCTTCTTTGGCCAGAATTCTTTCTTGTTTGCCCTGAAATAGTCTAAAAGCAAAGATGGGTGGACTTCAATGAATCTCTCTATTCTCATATGTTTTTCTAAGAAGTCAAGAAGCAAGCTATAGATTTCATTGACTTCTCTCACACAGCCTGCAACAATCACCTCAGCTGGAGAGCCTGCAGTTAATTCAGTGATTACCACCATCTTTGTGTGGGAATTGTGTTTCTTTTGCAGATCAGTAATTTTCTTTTTCCAATTATCATCATTAAGAATTTCCTTGTCCTCAATTTCAATGCTTTTATAATTTAAGCCATTGAGCATTTGTTCCTCAGCTTGTGCCTGATCTTGAGCAGAACAGCTGGTCAAGTCAACAGTTGTATCCTTTAGTTCATATACTGCAAGGATTTTCTGGTCTATAAAAAGAAACTTAGACAATTCTTTACAGTCTACCTGCTGCAAAAAGTAGGAGACCGCAGAAGAAATTTGAAGCGTTTTCTGTACAATGGCAAACATCATTGCCAAGACTTCACTCTTCACTTTATCCACATTTGCACGAGGCCCTTTGATGCACAGGCAGTGAGCGGATTCATTGTAAGAAAGTTCCATCTCTGGACACTCCATGAATAGATGACTGAGAATACCACTGTGGTGCAAAAGAAAATACTTTGTTGGAGAAATGGCCACTTTTTCCTCCAGACTCTCCTGTTCCTTTCTAATTTTTTGCATAGTGATTTCTATTAACGCCTTAGTTTTCAAGTTAACGTCTTGGACATCTTCTGATTTTCCTGCTAAAATGATCATCTCCTCAGTTGTATCAAACTCAATCAAAATCCTGTCATCTTCTATGTCTTGTCTGATGGAGTCCCATACTCCTGGCTCCACTTGATGTGAGATAACTTCATATTTAGACCTGATGCCAGAGAGTGCTGTGGATGCATCTTTCTGCCAGGTCTTGATGTTTGATCTTTTCTGACTGGCCAGTGTGGCTGCAGGTCTGACGGTAACTGTACTGTTGAGTTGGGACCATGTTAGCTCACAGTGATGACGTCTCATTTCATCATTTATCCCCTGAATCAGATGCCCTTCTTTCTGAAAAAACTTCCATAACTGAGGCTCCAGTGTCTCTTTGAATGGTGCTGGGAACTTGATCAGAGGCTTTTCTTTACCATACAAGGCTGTGCCCAAACAGCTATAGTAGGGAAATACTGATATTGGCATCTTATTGAAGTTATGTTTCTTGGCCATGATGGTTTCTAACACTTTTAAGGAAAAGGAATAAGAATAATGTTATCTCAATGTGACACATTTCACATAAACACAAATTAAGACAAAATTTTTAATTTCTAGAAGAAAATAAACCCTAATGTTTTTAGAATATTGATGTGAAAATTTAAGGCAGCAGTATCCCAAAGATGTCCAATTATAAATTGGTATGTACTAACAGTGACAGACAGGCCTTATTTAATGCAACAAGAACTTTCTACCCAAGCTCAGTCTATGTTGATAAATATTAATTAACCAGCATTATTTTCTTGTCCACATATGAGGGATACATTCCTACCATATCAAGTAATGGATATGAACTTGTTTACAAACATGAGGTTGATATTTGTTCAATCTACTATATTGTTCCTCAAAGGTCAGCTCATCTAAGTAGCATGTTATTTGTTCTATTCCATACAGTCACAGAATTTTAACCTTCACAGGTGACTTAGATTCTATTACTCACCTTAGAGAGGAACAATAACAACGATTTATAGCTTATCATGTCAGACACTTTTGCATGTGCGTGTCAGTCCTGGGGCTTGAACTCAAGGCCTGGATGCTGTCCTTGAGCTTTTGTACTCAAGGCTAGTCCTCTACCACTTGAGCCACACACTTCTAACATTTTTTTCGTGGTTAGTTGGAGATAAGACTCTCACAGACTTTTCTGCCGGGACTGGCTTTGAACCTTGATCCTCCAATCTCAGCCTCTTGAACAGCTAGGATTACAGGCATGAGCCTTCAGCACCCAGCCATCAGATATTTTTAAAGTGTTTTATGTAGATCCTTGCAACATCCCTTTGAGGGAGAGACATTATTACTATCATCCCTATTTTAAAATAATAAGACTGAGGCTGGGAAAAGTTAGGTAACTTAGGTAAACATCTGAATTAATATCCAGCATCTGTAAGTCCCAAAGCCTCTGATCTTTCATTCTTACCAACCAAAATCATTTTCAGTCATTTGAGAGCCCAGCCCAGAGACTATAATTCAGAAACTCATATCTCCTTCTGCTCATGACACATTTCCCTCCTAGCCATTGTACAAAGACAGTCTCCCTCTCTCTCTCTTTCTCTCTCTCTCCCATCTCTCTTCCTCTATTTTTCTCTCTCTCCTATCTCTTCATCTTCCCCCCCCTCCTTCATCTCTCTGTTTCTCTGTCTTGCTATCCCCAATCTGTTCTTATTAGCCTCCCAGACCTTCCCGATTTTTGTGGAGTTGATAAGCAAGTTAAAAAAAAATCCCTAAATTCCAGTAATAACTTGGATTTTAACTGCATCTATGGTGGAAAGATGTTAAAATATATTTTCATCCTATTTGTTTTGTGACCAAGGACTCCTGCCAGGCTTGACAGAAAGATGAAGGCCTCTAAAGCCCAAAAATATAAGCCAGAGGGGCCAGGAGCATGGCCTAGTGGTAGAGTGCTTACCTAGCATGCACAAAAACCCAGGTTCGATTTCTTGGTACTACATACATAGAAAAAGCCGGAAGTGGTGCTGTGGCTCAAGTGAGCTCTAGCCTTGAGAAAGCCCAAGGACAGTGTTCAGGCCTTGATTTCAAGCCATAAGACTGGCAATACACACACACACACACACACACACACACACACACACACACACACACACACACACATATATATTCAGAAATCCTACCATAGTCCCATACAGGCTCTATACCAGTGTTCATGGGCACTAGCAGGTACTGAGCTCTGCATTATGCCAGGCACTCTGCAAGTTGACTTCATAAAATCATCACAACAGTCCTCTCAGCAAATTACTACTGTCATACCTATTTTACCTCAAGTAACTTGTCAAAGATCACAAAGCCAGTAAGCATCAGAGCCAGGATTTGAACTCAGGCGTGTCTGCTGTGACAACCATCTAAGATGTCACCTTAATATGCTTTATAATCTCCATCCTGAGCTCACTTGAAACCATCCCTATTAATTCCTGAGTGATGACACTTACAGAAAAGATGGAAATTGTATTATGCTAATATGCCTTTACCTAGACTTGGCTTAAATTAATTTGAGAATTTCTATGGACGGATAAACACAGATTATCTTTCTAAAATATAACACATCAAAAGTTCCAAGAATGATTTGTTTTGTCACTTATAGGTGGAGGTGCATGAGGTGGAAGTTAAAAACTTGGAACTGATTTTCTAAAGTTTTAATCACTGCCCTCATGAAGTATCATATCCCAAGTGAACATAGAGTTAAAATTTTAAACAAGTAAAATGTGTGAGAATGTAACTAACTGCTAGGACCTGTTTAAATGGCCTAGATCATTCCAAATACCACAGGCTATGAAATACTACCTTTTCTGTCACAGAATTCAACCAGAGCCGAACTCTCATCCGGAAAACATTCAACACTGACAACTCTTCCTCCACCATTAAAAGGATTTTCAAAGTAAAGTTGTAACTGGTAGTCATCCACTCCAGGGGGCAGGTTTTCAACCCTGATTGTGTTTGTCATTTCCAGAAGTCTTGGAGAAATCTGAAGTCTTTTAATGGAATAGTGCCTGGCACAATCATTAACAAATTTGATGGCAACTACAAAAGAAAAAATTAGAATATTATTATTTCATCTCTAAAGTACATAGAAGATAATGGCCTGAATAGTAATCGAGTTAAAAGGAAGAAGCAAGCACTCCAGTTTAAGACAGGATTTTTGCTACCTACTTGAGACTATGAATGCATAAAACCTTGTCTCTGAATGATGCATTTTTGAACATGTCACATCATGACTGCACTGAACTGGGTTTCTCTAGTCAAAGTCCTTATCAACCTACAATGGCGTCTTCTCATTTCACTCCTCTCTCTCCAGTCCTTCACTGGTGCCCTGGCTGCAGATCAAAGCTCACACTCCTTAACCAGCTTATAGTGATCTTAGCCATTTCCAAGCAGCTCTTCCCTGCAATTTATTTTCCATTGCCACAAAAATTAGCCATTGTTTGAAAAAAATAAACAAAACCTTTGTTTTCCTTTGCCATTGCATATACAATTTTCTGTGTCATAAATACCCTTCTCCAATTTTATTATTGTTTTTGCTTTCTTTTTTTGTTCTGTGTTAAGGAGCAAACTAGTACATACCCCACCACCACCAAGCTAAAATGGCAACCCTATGTAATTTTTTTTTTAATATTTATTTGTTGCCAATCCTGGGCTTGCGCTCAGGGCCTGAGCACTGTCCTTGGACTTTCTCAAGGCTAGAGCTCTACCACTTGAGCCTCAGCAACACTTCTGGCTTTTTTTTTCTATGTATGTGGTACTGAGGAATTGAACCAGGGTCTTCGTGCATGCCAGGCAAGCACTCTACCACTAGGCCAAACTCTCGGCCCTGTAATTTATTTTTTAAAATTATTTTGGTCACGATCATCCTCCATGAATCAGCCTACCTTTTCTCAATTAGTAAGAACTGCCTGGGGAGCCACAATATGCTAAGCACTGTGATACCATCTGGGGACACAGATGTGAATATAATACAGCTTTGTCAGGTCTGTCATTTAGGAGAGAAGGGGCCTTGAAAGAAGATATATTGTCTTCTGGGGGAATCAAATAAGGGGAAAAAAATCATACCTTAGTCTTGAATCTGAGTTTTTCACAGGGATGGAGATAGAGACATGTCAGTCAGAGGTTTCAGCAGTAGCATAAAACAGCTTACTCAGTGTAGTGCAGGCAGAATCAAATGGTATGACTGCAATATAGACTTGACAAGCACAACGCGGATGCCATGTTTGTATCTCCTCTCTTCCCATTTCCCATAGCTTCTCCATTCGCATCTTGGTTATCTACTTCCATGGGAGCTTCCTACCTGCTCCCAGACTGTGAATTCCTCCAGAACACACGTGGAGTACCTAGCAGATGCTATAATATAGATCTACACTGTCTCCCAGAGGCCCATGTATTAAACCCTTTGGCCTTAGTTTGGTGCTCTAGGAGGAAGAAGAACCCTAAGTGGTGAGGCCTAGTGGGAGGTTTTCTGGTCCCTGGGTGGGAGAAACACACACACACACACACACACACTCAAAGGTAAAAATAAGAAAACAGAAGAACTGCAAATGAAATGTCCCTTGAGCTCACTTTTATGCTGTGGAAAAGCAACGACAGCCACATCGAAGTCTCGGATGACTTCCATCTGAAAGTGATCACTGGACAGCCCACTTATGTTCTCCACTAGTAAGGTCAGCAGCATGTCAGTCACATTTGCCTTAAGATTTGCAAGAGCCACCAAACAGGAAACGTTTTCACATCTTCTTGGGATGTCTTCCTGTTTCTCTGGTGTACTGCTGAGAGCAAGTTTTGTATCCAGCTCTTCTGACACATCTGATTTGGGGGAAACAGAAGTTCTATTATATGGATCTGCCATAGTCTTAGCACAGTTACTTATCCTAACATATGAATATTTTCTTTTTCAGGTGCTATTTGAAAGCTTTCCTTGCTTTTTTCTTTGATGAGTTAAAAAATATAATGTAAGAGACGGAAAGAAGTGGTGGCATACTCACAGGTAAATGCCTTACCTCCTCCACCAAACAGAGATGTAGGCTCTAAGGACACATTTGGCAACAAGAAGCCTACTCCGACAGCCAAAAGAGAAGGAAACAATACGAAACCAGCATGTTGGACCCCTGCTGGACAGCATCAGCCACACTGCTGGCAAGCCACCTCGGGGCTCCTGCTACCCCAAGAAAAACGGTGAACCCCAACCAAACTCACCCGGACACCGTCGAGCTGCTCCTGCCATCGCCGGGTCCTACCCTGTGGGCATGAGGCTGCATCCACTGAGGCCACAGGACTTGCCACAGCAACAGCCAGCCCTTTGCCACCACAGCCCTTTCCATGCCCTCCTGGGCCACAAGTGGCTCTGTCCCAGACCCCAACCACCCAGTGCGCCAGACCCAGGCAGGCCTCCTTCTTCTACAGTGACCCCCCAGGACATTATCTGTACCACCTCACCAGCTCCCACAAAGTGGTAGAGTGCTCACCTAGCATGCACAATGCCCTAGTTTCAATTCCTTGGTATCACATACTCAGAAAAAGCCAGAAGTGGTGCTCAAGTGGCAGAGCACTAGCCTTGAGCGAAAGAGTGCAAGGATAGTGTCCAGGCCCTGAGTTTAAGCCCCAGGACTGGAAAAAAAAAGAGTAAGAGAAATGCAAATCAAAACAACTTTGAGATTCTACCTCACTCCAGTTTGAATGGCCATTAGCAAGAATCTAATAACAACAGATGCTGGCAGGGATGTGGTCAGGAGGGATCGCTACCACTACACAGTTAGTGGGAGTGCAAACTTGTTCAGCCACTCTGGAAAGCAGTGTCATGGTTCCTCAAAAGAGTAAGCATAGAGCTGTCCTATGACCCAGCAATCTCACTCCTGGGCATTTACACAAATGTACAGAAACAAGGGCATACTAAACCTACCAGCACAACCATGTTCATTGTAACATTATTTACCATAGCTAAAATAGGGAACCAACCCAGATGCCCCTCAGTAGATGAATGGATCATCTGGAAGTACAGCTGTGGCTCAAGTAGCAAGTGGTAGAGCTCTGCCTTAAGCACAAAAGCTCCCAGGCCTGAGTTCAAGTCCCAGGACCAGTATATGTGTGTTTGTGTGTGTGTGTCTGTGTGTTTTCAGCTTAATTAAATTACATTCTTTTCTGCCTTATCCCTCTGAGAGGCCCACCTTGTCTTTCATAGCACTCCATTACAATGACAGAACTAAACTGTTCAAAAGCAAGACCCAGGCTTTTTCTCCCTTGTGTTGCTGGCCCATGGTGGATAGCTGAGACTCAGTAAGTGATCACTGAATAGAAGAACTATTGCACCCTGATGGAATGCAAGGACATGTGATGATGTGCTTACATTGACTACAGAGTAAGGAGAAACAACATAACAGCATTGAATGAAACAGGTATAACCATATAGAATAGGTACAGAGCTAGGGATGAAGCTGTATGCATTCAATCCCTGACTACCACCCTTTAACTTTGGGCAAGGAGCTTAATTTTTAAATAAGAGCACCGGATTAAGTAACAGAGCTTTCTGTTTTTCCTCTAATACTGGGGTTGAACTCAGAGCCTCACACTTGGTAAACTGACATTCTACCATTTGAGTTACACTCCAGCCCCATTTTTTGCAGGCTATTTTGAAGGTAGAGTCAAGTGATTTTTTTTTTGCCCAGTCTGGCTTTGAACTTCAGTCCTACAGATCTCAGCCTCCTCAATAGGTATCAGCTATCAGGTCCAGGTCCAAAAATCATTTTATAACATGACTCTTAGAAGCTTCAACATAAAAGAAGCAGGTCAAGAGTTTGAAAAACAGATCAAGGGGCTTGGCTGGTATAGAAAGGCCTCAGAGAACTGGAGGTATCTGTGAGGGTAATGAAAGGTGCATAGAATCAGGCACAGAAAAGAAATGTAAAGGGTATTGTGAGCAATAATCACCAGACAATTTAGAAAAAGGCAACGTGACTGATATATGTCCGTAAAGGACTACTCTGGGGCAGATATATGAATAACTAGTTTAGAAAAACAGGTAAGACTCAGAATGTGCTCTAAACTTCACCTTGCAGGTGATGATAGAGGTGAGAAAGGGTTTCTGTGAATGGATGATGAAATATTTTTTTTAAAGTATAGAGTTCAGAAATGGAGACCAAGCTATGAGTTCCCTCCATGATAGATTTGTAAGTAACAGGAGTGATTAGCAATGAAAGAAGGATGGATGATAAAGACTTTTTAAAAACTAGTAGACCAATGTTTATAAAATTTGAGAGGAGAGATCCTTTATTTCCCATAAGGTTAGGAGAAAACTGGCTGAGAACTTTAAAAGGAAATGCAAACATAATAAATCCTAAAGAAAACTGGTTTGAGGCCAGGAGTTTGGCCTAGTGATAGAGTGCTTGCCTAGCATGCATGAAGACCACATACATAGAAAAATAAAAAGCTGAAAGTGGTGCTGTGGCTCAAGTGGTAGAGCACTAGCCTTGAGGGAAACCCAAGGACAATGCTCAGGCCCTGAGTTCAAGCCTTAGGACTGGCAAAAAAGAAAAAAAGAAAACTGGTTTGGTGAATGAAAGGATACAAATGGCTTTAGTAGATTGGCTCTGAATTCTCGATTAGGAACATCCAACAGAGAAATGAAATCTCAAAAGAATTCCAGACTGGAGATATGAATGAAGAAGTTCCAGAATTTTCCCAACCCAAGTAACCAGTATTTCTCTGCCCTTGTCCTTGATTTTTCTCCAAGACATTCCAGATACTGGTTTCCAATGTTCTGTCCAGCTCAACTAATCATGACCTGGCATAAGACACTGGCTTTAATCACAGACCAGATATTAGTCATGTGCAATGTGCCAGGCTCTAGGCTATTAACTCCTGTAAACTTACTAGTTTTAACTTTCTGCGTAAGTTTCAGGTACACCTATCACATGCCCATTCATAGCGCAATAGCCTCTGCTTCTTGAGCTTTGAGATTTAGGATTTGTTAGGCAAATCTCCTCTGAACTAAAAAGGCCTACTCATTTTAAGTCATTTCAAGAGTTCTAGCCTAGAGTCACTGTCAGCATTCAGTGTACAGCAATAATTGACAATAAAATTGTTAAAAGCACAAGAAACATCTTGATGGAAGTTTAGATTTTATCCTGTTTTAACTTATTGCAAATTTGTTTAATCCCTAGGCTTATTCTTAGAGAGCACTTGCTATGTAACTCCTCTCTGCCAATAAACCTTTCATGGGATATGTTTAGACTTACTTTGAATGTCTTTCCCTAAGATTTGGGTACATATATCCCTATTTCACTCTTGTTTAGTTCGTTCAGCGTGGTTCATCATTTCCTACCCTGTGTAACAATATGCATAGCCATGAAAACTAGTAGTTTCTTTATAAGTGTCAGGCCAATGTCCAGCCACATTTTAAGTAACAGAATCTAGGACAGCTATTTAACTCCTGGCTGATTCTGACATCAGGTGAGGTAAGAAGAGTGGCTGCCTTTGGTATCACTGCATCCACTTTTGCTATTCACCATTATGGTTCATCTTGCTATGGTTGCATAGAACATCTGTGCATATCAAGTGTTCACAAAGCTGTGCTAACTGATGCAGTCACACATGGCATCCACGGATAGACTTCTCCTGTCCTTTCTTTTTTCTGTTTTTCTTGTTTTTTTTTTTTTTCTTCTAGTCCTGAGGCTTGAACTCAGGGCCTGGGCACCATCCCTGAGCTTCCTTTGCTCAAAGCTAGCACTCCACCACTTGAACCAATGCCACCTTCTGCTTTGGATGAGTGGTTCATTGGAACTAAAAGTTTTACAGATTTTTCTTGTCTTTCCTACCCATTCTGGAAGATCCTTAGATCTCAGCCTTCTGAGTAGCCAGCATAATAGCCATGAGACACCAGAACCTGGCTCTGTTTTTGTTTCTTACTGGATACCTGAGCACAGATGGGCTCAACCATTCAGCTTTTTGCTACTCCCCAGCGATTTCTTTCCCTCTTCTCAATTACAGACATATCCTAGGCCTCAAAGAACTATCCCCATCTGTGTGACCTGAGCCTAAGGAACCGCTCAGTGTCTGCTCTCTGAGAAGCTGACACAGGATGTGAGGATGCCCAGCGCCACACTGAGTAGACCCTGTGATGTGATCCCCAGGTGACTTCTATAAGGCCGCAAAACTGCTTAGCGAATGGCAGAGCTGCTTCAACTGAAGTTTTACCTAGTTCTTTAACATCTTCATTCACCCTGGATTCCTGAAATCAAAACAATAAAGTAGCATTAATCTACTAGTAGTCGTTACTTTACATTAAAAAAAAAATCTCTAAGACCAGGATGGAGTTGTACGGTAAATAGAAGTGATCATGGAATACTCTAGCAATGATGCTTTTGAGTACTCCTGAGGCCACATGTCACAGAGTAGCCATTGGTCATTGGTAAAAATGAGATGCAACGTAATTCCTAATTCCCGCTAAGTGTTCAGTGTATATGCTAATTCTGAGTCAGAGAAACAGCTGAGCTCATGATTTCTCTGGACTCAGCAGTTATTCTTGAGTACTCCCTATCATAACAAGCTTCTGAGATGTCACCTCATTTACCCCCACAGTAATCTGACAAGCAACCCATTTTTCAATTGGGGAAATAACACATAGTATGGATACCTGTCTTCTAAAAACAATGTAAGCTTCAGGCTATTGAAAGCCAGGAGACACAAACCCAGCATTTTATTTATTTTTTGTTTGTTTTTTTGTTTTTGCCAGTCCTGGGCTTGAGCTCAGGGCCTGAGCACTGTCCTTGGACTTTCTCAAAGCTAGAGCTCTACCACTTGAGCCTCAGCACCACTTCCGGCTTTTTTGTATGTATGTGGTACCAAGGAATCGAACCCGGGTCTTCATGCATGCTAGGCAAGCACTTAACCACTAGGCCAAACTCTCGGCCCAAACCCAGCATTTTAAATCCCAAACTAATATTGTTGTAACAACAAATCTTGACTTTCACAAAGTATCTAAAACCAAAGGAAAGATACCTTTCCTCCATTCTGTCATACTGCCTCAACACAGCTCCCAGCACCTAGGTATTTCTCCACCACTTTTCTCACTCTGGTTTCATCTACACTCCTCATTCCACCACATTTTCATACTGTAATTCCCACCCTTGGGAGCTTGGGAGATCACCCATCCCTCTGAACCCTGGCTCCGGTTGGCTTACCTGTGTTGGAACTTCCCGCTTCGAGACAGGGCCATCATTTGGGGCTGTGGGCAACCGGACAGTGAGCTTGAATGTTCCTGTCCCTGGCCAATCCAACTCATGATTCTGTTTCTCCAGAACCTTCTGACGAACTGCAATGTCAAGAAAGGAAAACATCCAAATGACATTCTTCATTTTATAATTATTCTATGATTTTTATATCCCTTCCATAGCTTACTCAGTTTCTAAGGAGAGGTTCTGTGTAGTTAAAAGAGGAAAAGTTTAGTAAATAGATGTGAGCTTGAATTTCATCTTTAAATATGCTTTAGCACAATAGTTTGGGTCTGTACTTTCCTATCAGGGCCTATGTATTAAAGGGTTAGTTGCCACTAATAGGAGGTGATGGGGCATTGAGAAGCATAATCTAGTGGAAGAAAGTGAGGCGATGTCTGCTGTTTCCGGGGATATTGGGACCCATCCCTTTTTCTCCTTCTCTTTTTTACTTTTAGTCATGAACTAATGGAATTCTCATATGTATTTATCTTGCCAAAAAGCAACAGGTCAACCGACTGTAAACGCAAATCTCTAAGATTGCTGAGTCAAAATGAACCTTTGTGTTAGGCATTTTATCACAGTACTGGAAAGATGACTAACACATTTAGCAAGCTCCTTAATAAGTATTACTTATGAAGCACAAGTCTAGTTATTAATGAGGTTAATAAAGACTGTTTTTTTTTAAATCAGTGTTGGCTGCATTAAAGTGAAGACACATTAAAAAGAACTTAGTATAGGACCTGATGCTAGGTAGGTATTCCAAAAAAGCAGCACTGAGATGTAATAATGAAAACATCGCTCATGGAGAGCCAGGGAAGCCTGGGTTTGGGGCCTGACATGGTGAAAGCTGTATTTAGGAAGGTGGCCAGGAGCCTAGTCAGAAAGTCAAGTCAACCAATTTCTTAGCCTGTCATGATGGGAGCTTCATATCTGGTAGTAACGGTTGTATGAAAGAGAAGATTGAGGGGGCCTGGATTTTGGCCTAGGAGTAGAGTGCTTGACTAGCATGCAGGAAGACCTGAGTTCGATTCCTTGGTACCACATACATAGAAAAAGCTGGAAGTGGTGCTGTGGCTCACATGGTAGAATGCCAACTTTGAGGAAAGCCCAAGGACAGTGCTCAAGCCCTGAGTTCAAACCCCAGGACTGGCCAAAAAAAAAAAGATGCAGAAAGAAAGAAGAGATGGAAAATATTTTGCAAAAATAAACAAGTAGAGGATTCATATATCAAGCAGCTGTGATGGAGTATAAAAACTGAAAGTAGACATAGAGGCCAGAGATCTGGATATGACGTTAACCCTGCCAATAACCAGCTGAATGGCTGTAAAGAAATCCAGCTTAACTTCTTGGATGTTTCTGTTTGCCTGCTTAACAGATTGTCTGTGAATGCTTTTTCCTCAAATGTAATTGCAGATATGGAAATTACTGACTCACATCATAGAGAAAGAGCAAGTTTTTTTTTTTTAAAGGAAGGGGTATGGCCAACAATAAGATGTTTCTGAGGTAAGGCAGAAAAGAATCTTGAGAGCCTTGCTAGTTGTGATTATGGCTATGGCATGAATGCTGGATTACTGTGTTATAATCTGATGTAAGTGGTCAGAGGAACTGAATCTTTCTTTCCCCTTTTTCCTCCCTCCCCCAACCTTGTTTTGTACTGGTACTAGGCTTCAACTCAAGGCCTCATGCTCTCACTTAGCTTTCTCAAACAAGGCTGGTACTCTAGCAGTTGTGCCATACTTCAGACTTTTGGGTGGTTATTTGGACATAACAGTCTCATAGCTCTCAGCCTCCTGAGTAGCTAGGAATGACAAGTGTGAGCCACTTATGCCTGACTCAAAGTCTTGAGGCAGTATGGGGGATTTCCAGCCAACATAAAGGCTCACTTGGAAACTAGCATTAGAATGGTAGCCTCCACTTGTACTTTTTTTTTTTTTTTTTGCCAGTCCTGGACTTGAGTTCAGGGTCTGAGGTTTGCCCTTGGGATTTCTCAAGGCTAGAGTTCTACCACTTGAGCCTCAGCACCACTTCAGGCTTTTTTCTATGTATGGGGTACTGAGGAATCAAACCCGGGTCTTTATGCATGCTAGGCAAGCACTCTATCACTAGGCCAAACTCCCAGCCTCCATTTCTACTTTTTATGAAGAGGGAAATGGAGTCTATCCAGACCTCTCAGGGGATGCGATGAGCTGCAGTGAGGACTGACTACTGGGTGTAACTTCTAGAAGCCAAGAACAGGCTGTGATCCAATTTAGCTGATGTCATCCATCTCTGTTACATTTCCACCTTTCTTTCCTGGACTTCAGTAAAGTCCATCCGGGCATCACCATATGCCAGCTCCTTCTCATGTGCAATATGTCTGGACACAGGTATTTCAGGGGATGAATGGTAGTATTATCAGTAATGTGATCTCAGTAAGGAGAGGAATTTGGGAGAAAGAAGAGTGGGAAATCTCATGTCCAGCTTCCCTCACCTACAAGGACAGTATCCTTCCTGAATCAACCTCAGAACATCTACATTTAGTTTCATTTAAGGAAATGGATTCTCTTAGTTCCAGAACACTTGGATTCTTGGACAATGTTAGGGTCTAATTTATGACAAGGAGTCTTGATAACATGCTTAAATATGGTTTAAAAGTTATGAAAGCAGTCTGTGACATCCCCCGCCCCCCCAGCACTGAGCCTCCGGCACTGAGTTGGGAATGTCTCTGGCTAACCTGTCCTCCAATGTACTAGGACGCAGGCAGTCTGTGCCCCAAAGGTGAGAGCTGCTCCCGAGGACAGTGGGATCTTAGAGAAGGAAGAACCCCTAAGGGCCACTTGATGCTGACGGCTGGAATCAAAGTGGAGGACCCTCCAGGAGAAGGGAAAGCAGAAGGCAAATGGCTGTGGAGTTCTTCTGAGCACTCTGTGGTGGAATTAATCCTTGGATAGAACTGTACTTAAGTTTTCCACAGGGGTCTGAGCCAGGCAGGTCTCTTGTCCCCTTCTTCCTCCCCTGCTGCAATCCTGTCTGTGCCCTTCTCTTTCTTTCTCGTCCAGGTTTCCCTTCCTGGGGCCCATTTGTGACTTTGCATTGCCCCAAACTTCAGAGCCCCCAGAGCCTCCTTGTCTGTCCTCAAGCCCAAAGACCGGAAGACGACTGCTGTCAATCTCCTGAGGACCACTGGTGGCTGTCACCAGTCTAAGAACTCCCAGGGGAGAGGTGACATTCTGGGAGTCATCGGTTTGGAGTTTCCAGGAGAAACCCGAGAAAGCTGATAATAGGTGGCCCTTGACCCCCTTTGGAGGAGAAGACAGGAGGTGGGGACCAAGGCAATTTTAAGATGTTCAGCGGCAGCAGCCAGCAGCCCCCCACTTTCCTTCGCGCCCCTCACCGTCCTCCAGGAAGAAGAGCACCCGGAAGCGTGGCGGGTTCCCCGGCTCCCTGCGGACCTCACACTCGCCGCCTCCGGAGCTCTTCGGGCTCTGGAAGTACTTCTGCAGCTTCGTGCTCAAGTTCCTCGGGGGGTCGGGGCCCCAGGACCCCTCCACCAGCAGCGGGAAGGGGCCTGCCCGCTCCGCCATCCCTGGTGACGGCGGAAGGGCTTGCATGGCCTTTTTTGCTTTCGTTTTCGGGAAATTCCTCCTGACCTTTGGTTCTTAGCTTCTGTCCAGCTGGACAGGAGCAGAGGCTCCGGGTGCCTAAACCCACTTCCCAGCCTTCCCCCAACAGAGAGCCCAGGGCAGCAGAGGGGTCCTGTAGCTGAGCCACACCCTGCCAAGGCTTTGAGCCACTCTTTGCACAAACACAAACACAGGTCCACTTTTTTTTTTTTTTTTTTTAAAGTTTTTGAATCAGTCCTACCTTTGTCAAGGAAAGAAAATGGCTCATCAGGCTAAATGAAAGGACCTCCAGGATATGGAAACAAGAGCCATATAATGTGTGATGGTTATTCTTAATGTTATTTCTCATCGCTTTTGTTGTCCCTTGGTTATTCTCATATTGTTACAGTATCTCACCTCGTTATCTGGTATATTGTATATACATTTATTTGTTTCTTTGAAATAGGAAAGGGAAAGGGGAAAACAAGATGAGGGGAGGGGCGGGGGAAGGGAAATGGGGCAAAAACATGACAAAGTATCAATGTATGTGAAGTAATGCACCTTTTATCTGGCAGATATAACTAATTAATTACACTAAAAATGTTTTAAATAAAAAAAAAAGAAAACGACTCATCATCTGCGATTTTCTTAGAACTTTTGCTGGCTCTGTGAGGAAGCCTATCAATTATCAGCAGACTAGCTGGAATTCTTCAGGGCTTTCCTTTGAGTTATATCTCATGATCGGAGAATAATATCTGGGAGAAATGATCTACTTAACTATTTTTTCTGAAAAGTTTCATGGGTACATGGAGATGGATTTAATAAAGGACCACAGTTCCAGCCTTCACCACTGTCCGCAGTGGAGAGAAGAAAGGAGTTAGAGCCACGGAATGAAAGCTCTGGGAAGGAAACCACAGATCTTCCCGGTATGTACAAGGAAGGGATCCCAAGCATGTGGAGTCTGGGGACTACGATGTATCTCTTGAAGTCTAGAGATGACTATAAAGGGCTGGGAATCAGGCAGACTCTGTGGTCTGAATTGCTTATACAGGACTAGTCTGCTGCTGACAGGAGAGTGACTGAGTAGAGTGCTGACAGACCAGTGATTGCCTAAATGCCCCAGGCCAATGGAAGCTGCCTGGGACTAGGGTCCTGGCAGGGAGAATGGAGAAGTGTGGGTTCTAAATTGGATAGAGCCAGGACACACAGGAAAGCTAAAGATGACCCCATCTTCATCCATGTGTAGACCAAGCCAAGCGGCTGAAGAATCATTGCATCAATAACGTAGGTAAAAGGAAGGGCTGCCAGAGAGGTGGGAGAGAGAGCAGCTGGGAATCTGTATATCCTCTACCCATGGGATCAGGGCAGGTCACTGACTAGGTACAGGTACTGCCTGCTCAATTTCTGTTTTTCCCAGTCCAGCCATGAGCATCACCTTGAATAAATCAGTAATGTCCTTCCTCTTACTGTCTCAGTTCAGAGTATTTGCATGTAATATTTATTATCAGTGAGAAAATAAGTTTTAGAAATCTTTGCTTTGTAGATGAGATTCGGAAAATCCTTTGCGCTTCCATAGGTCAGTGATTTAACTGAATTAAAACAAATGAAATCTCCATATGGACTTCTTTCTTGGGCCTTCTGCAAGCTCTGCAATCCCTTCTCTTCATCCCTTTCCCCACCCCTCTCTTTTCATCTTCTTTTGGCCAGTCCCGAGGCTTGAACTCTGGCCGTGGGTGCTGTCCCTGAGCTTCTTTTTGCTCAAGTGAGCACTCTACCACTTGAGCCACAGCACCATTTCTGGCTTTTTTGAGTAGTTTGTTGGAGATAAGAGTTTTACGAAGTTTCCTGCCTAGGCTGGCTTCAAACCACGATCCTCAAACCTCAACCTCCTGAGTAGCTAGGATTACAGGTGGGAGTCATTGGTACCCAGCTTCTCTTCTCTTTCTACAAGGATTAAACAATCTTCTCTTTAAACTCATTCTTAATTCTAAAGCACAGCCTTACCTAAGCAATTAAGAATAATATTCCTTTCAATTTACAAAACCCTGAACATCTGGTGACCTTTGCAACATTCTTTCACAGTTCTATGTTAATTTCTGTGAGGTTTAGGTTTTATGGAAGAAATAAAAAATACCTACAGGAGAAAACACCAGGAAGTCAAGCTGCATGACAATGCAGCTTGCAAAGCTGGGCTTTGGCAGGGCTTTGGGAATAGTTCCTTATTACAGTGCTTGCCTAGCATACGGAATGCCCCTGGTGCAGTCCCAGTACCACACACACACACACACACACACACACACACACACACACACACACACACACACCACAGAGAGACATATATTCTAGTGACAAAGATCTTGCTCAGCATATAACTTTGTATCTTCCTTTTCCTCTCCATCATCCCCTCTGCTTTCCCTGATATCCCTAAGATGAAATTGGAAGATGAGTCTTTTTCATTTTCAGTACTTCCATCCTTTGAACAACCCTTAAGCTCTCTTACAAACTGTCACCCAAATGATTGATTTGCAAGCATCATTTTTTCCAAGCATCATTCTTTTGCTGTTCAATTTTTATACATTATAACTATTTCAATATATTATAGTGATTGTTCCTTGTCTTATGAATAGCAAGCAAAAATTGTCTCCCATTCTGTCAGCTGTCTCTTCATTCTGGTGCAGAAGCTTTTAATTTTGATCTCCTTTTTTCTTTTTCAGTTCTGGTTCTTATAGCTAATGCCATCATGATGGCAAACAACACAACTCTGGAGACTAACAACAGCACATCAAGAAAGAAACAGGCCCAACACCTCCACACACACCCCCACCTGACATCTCATATGTGGAAACGCATGCCAATGGACTTTCTTTTATTGAAAATATTTTTCCCACTCCCCACTCCCACTAAGAACTGTACTTTCTGTGCCGTGTTCAGGTTGTCTGGAAAACTTCATCCACCTTACTTCCCTTTTGCAAAGGCTCCCATCGCATTAGCTGTAAATTGGCACTGAGTTCAGGTAGCTGGATTTCAGGAACATGACCACAAAACTAGAGGGCAAAGGAGGGAGATGAGTTTGGGTTGGGATGCAGTAAAGGCTCTGGTGTGAGAGAACTGACCTGGAAGGGAGAGCTGGTGTGGCACTCAGTCCAGACACAGTCATTGTTCCAATGGGAGGAAATGAATTCCCCAAAGGAAAACCTGTGAGGTACTGCTACAGTTTGTTGAGTATTCTTTCATTCAAAGGCTCAGGCTTAGTTCCCCAGCTTGTGGAACCTTTAAGAGGTAGGGTTTGAGTTAGCCTTGGGTCACTGAAGATGAACCCTCAGAGGATTGTGGGAACCAAATCTCCTTTCATGTCCTGAACCTTGGGACCGTTTTGTTTCTCCATATACATGGTCCTGATATGCTGCCTACCACAGGCCCAATTCCCCAGGGCCAATTAGTTATGGACTTGAATCTCCAAAACAATGAGATAAAATAAATCTTTTATCTTTATAAGTTGATTTATCACGGGTACTTGTCATTGAACCCCCAAAAGCAGACCAACATAGGCATCAAACATAAAATAAAGAAGAAAGGTGGATGGACGAGACTTGGCAGCTTGGAACCAATCGATGGCTATTTCTGTGATTCATGTCCCTTTCTCTGACTTCAAAAAGACTCAGCATTGTCTTCACTGGGCCTGAGACTAAGACTCAGAGCATCCAGATCAGAGTGTTAGGTCCTTGAGAAGCTGTAACCTAGTTCCAATGGTTGTCAAGGAAACAGAAGCACATACTTCATACCCTTCCAGAACATTAGAGATCAATTTGCCAACAATCTTTTTCTAAAGGACATGGACTGTTACTTTGAACTTAAATAACACCCTGAGGTAGTTTTGTAATGTCCTGGAGATCATGCAGCTGAAAAAAAAAAAAGAAACAAACACATAGTACAAAAATTACTGGAAGTCATACTTTGATTGCTGAGAAGCGAAACAGCTGACATGGGAGAAAGCTAGGCGAGGCCCAGCGTTCTTCCATCTGCTGGTTTTTTCTCACAGAGACAGTGACAGACTCAACTCCTTTATAATCAGAATTCCTTAACTCAAGAAATACATGGTTGAATATTTGTTTGATATTCAAAATACTCTTTCTTCTTTAATCCTCTTAATTCCTATAAAACTGAAGACTGATGGTAACTGGATTTTCTTTTAGGCAGATTACCATTGTCACTGCAAACCTAGATAATGAAATTCCTGTTTGGCCATGTTGCTATTGGAGAAAGGAAGCCACCCTACCTTTACTGATGTCCTGAGGCCCAAACTTAAAGTTTGGTTGTTGTTTTCTCTAAAGTCAGTCGTGTCTTCATTGGTATAAATTTGATCCTATTTCAAGCAATATGTTCTGTGGCATGGAGGAACCATCGTTTCTTGCTCAGACCTCCAAAAGTTCAACACATGAACGTTACCAGAGCCATGTAAGACACTGTCCTTTGAAATTAAAATGCTTGGAAGAGGGCAAAAGAAGAGGAAGAGGTCGATGTCTGCCAGCTCCACCCTTGTTGGGAGCCCCTAGTACTTAGGAACTCTACCAGTCCTCCCACCACGTGGAGCGCATTCTCCCTTCCCAGACGACCACCTGCAGCCTTTCCAGCTTCACCATGCTGCAATAAAGCTCAGGGTTCTTTATGACTGCCTGGTGAATAGTATGTGCAATGTACATTGAATGGATATTTCAATGTAGAATTAACATACATAAAGAATTAATTTATATCTGTAAGTTCCACAACATTGAACAACTGAGAAAACTAAAAATGTCTATTTCTATGGTCTATCTTACCTCTTTTGTTTAAAATTCAATGCTTTAATTACTTACCATAGGTAAGATATGGAACCAACCAGATGCCCTTTAGTAGATGAATGAGTCGAGAAGATGTGGTATTTTACACAATGGAATTCTATGCTGCCATCAGAAAGAATGACATAAGTCCATTTGTAAGGAAATGGAAAGACTTGGAAAGAATCATACTAAGTGAAGTAAGCCAGACCCAAAGAAACGTAGGTTTCATAGTTTCTGTCATTTGCAATAATTAGTACACATCTAGGAGTCTCCTAGCAGAGGACCAATAAGCTGAAAAGGTATGTACATATGGCCATATAGGATGAGGCTAAGCAAAGTGAACTCCAGGATATCGAAACAAGAGGTTTATATTTGTGATTGTTCTTCTTTTTAAATATGTTTTTATTGTAATTAATAGAAGTGTTACATTATATTTGCCAGATAGAAGGCGCATCACTTAACAAACGTTGCTATCCCTTCTCATGTTTTTGTCCCACTTTCCCTCCCTCCATCCCCTCCCCTCATCTTGTTTCTCCCCTTCCCTATCCAATTTCAAATAAACAAATAAACATATATACAATATAGCAGATAACAAGGTAATACTGTAACAATATGAGATAACCAAGGGACAGCAAAAGAGATGAGAAAAATATGGAACGCTTCACGAATTTGCGTGTCATCCTTGCGCAGGGGCCATGCGAATCTCTGTATCATTCCAATTTTAGTATATGTGCTGCTGAAGCGAGCACTGTGATTGTTCTTAACCTACCATGTGAGGTTATTTCTTTTTGTTCTCTTTTTTTTCTCCTTATGATTTATCTCATGTTGTAACTGTATCTGACTTTGGTACCTGGTATATTGTACATAAGGTTATTTGTTTATTTGAAATAGAGACGGGCAGGAGAATTATTGGGAGGGGTAGGGTGAAGGGAAAGTGGGAGAAAAACATGGGAAGGAATATCAATGTTCAAGAAGTATTTGTAGGGGCGTTTGGCCTAGTAGTAGAGTGCTTGCCTAGCATGCACAAAAACCTGGGTTCCATTCCTTTGTTCCATATATATAGAAAAAAAGCCAGAACTGGTGCTGTGGCTCAAGTGGTAGAGCACTAACCTTGAGGAAAGCCCAAGGACAGTGCTCAGGCCCTAAGTTCAGTCCCCAGGACTGACAAAAAAAAAAAAAGTGTTGTACCCACTACCTGGAAAATGTAACTGTAAGGCCTCCAAACATTACCCCAACAATGAAATACAATTATTCATAAAAAATTCTATAGCTTGAAATGTGAATAAAACTTTTAGAAAATACGTAAAAACTCCAATGCTTTATACTGCATACAAATACATTGGTATAAGCATACATGAGTGTTAGTTGTAAGCACACATATGTAAGGAGAACATGCTCAAATGTGTGATATCAATGCTTGTAATCATTTTAGAGAAAATCTAGAAAAAAGGGGTTGACTTTCATTCCTGAGTGAGTATAAAATACAAAAGAGCTAGAGGAAGGGAGATATAAATGCCAACTGAGTAAAAAAATTAAAAAGTGGGGCTGGGAGTTTAGCCTAAGTGGTAGGGTGCTGAGTGAGGCCTTGGGGGAGGGGAGGATAGTATAATTCAACCGTACTTCCTCTTTTATTCTCTGAAGCCAACTGGCCTTTAGCATTATAAAAAGTTCTCAGGGGGCCAGGAGCGTGGCCTAGTGGTAGAGCACTCACCTAGCATGCACGAAGCTTCAGGTTCGATTCCTTGATACCACATACATAGAAAAAAGCCAGAAGTGGTGCTGAGGCTCAAGTGGTAGAGCTCTAGCCTTGAGAAAGTCCAAGGACAGTGCTCAGGCCCTGAGCTCAAGCCCAGGACTGGCAAAAAAAAAGTTCCCAGATAAGTTATAAATATGGAAATATGTCAACAATGCTCTTAAATAGTAAGAGCCAGATTATATGGTCATGGGTTTGTTATGCCAATCCAATATTCTTGAACAAATGAGGAAACAGCTCACAGAAATTGGAGTATTAAATTTAGACATGGTGATAATAAGTAGAGTATCTGTGTTTAAATCCTGAACATGAACTAAGTCATGTTGGGAGAGTCTCTAATGTCTATTGGATTGTTCTGTTTGGAAACAGTATGGACAGCCTTCATTTAAGCATTACCTGGTCAGACTGTATTGTTTTCTTCATAACTACTTATTCAGGTTCTTTTGTACAAGTTAGTCTGATGCTCCAGAAAGAGATAAATGACATCAGACAAGAGAAGGGAGGGGAATCTGTTGTACTTCATGTGGTGGCCTAGAATAATGAGGCAGGACTTTGTTGACAGTTCAAACTCTAACAAAATCGGAACCCCAAAGATTTTACTTCTATAATTTAGTGTTTTAAGGCTCTTTACTTTTCTTGGCCAGTCCTGGGCTTGAGCACTGTCCTTGGACTTTCTCAAGGCTAGAGCTCTACCACTTGAGCCTCAGCACCACTTCTGGCTTTTTTCTATATATGTAGTACCGAGGAATTGAACCTGCAGCTTCGTGCATGCTAGGTGAGTGCTCTACCACTAGGCCACGCTCCTGGGCCTCTGGGAACTTTTTATGATGCTAAAGTCCAGTTGGCTTCAGTGAATAAAAGAGGAAGTACGGGTGAATTATACTATCCTCCCCTCCCCCAAGGCCTCACTCAGCGATTGACAGGAATTGGTATAAAACTCCTCAATCTTGGGGGGCCGGGAGTTTGGCCTAGTAGTAGAGTTCTGGCCCCACGAGTTCAAGCCCCACGACTGGCAAAAACAAAAAACAAAAACAAAACTCCCAATCTTGTCAGATACACTCATGGTGACTCATGCAAGTGAGTCATCCTATTTAAAGTACTTGCACTTGAATCCTCTCTGAAGGTCTTATGGGAGAACCCAAAGAAAGGAAGGTGTTTCTCTGAGTAACTACAGTTGCATTTTCATTATTTGTAAATTATAGAATTTAAGGATTTAAAAAGTTGCCAAAAATCATCCAGTATAGGGCTAGGAGCGTGGCCTAGCATGTGGGAAGACCTGGGTTCAATTTCTCAGTACTACATACTCAGAAAAAGCCGGAAGTGGTGCTGTGGCTCAATGGTAGAGCCCTAGCTTTGAGAATCCCCAAGAACAGTGCCCACACTCTGAGTTCAAATCCCAGAACTGGCAAAAAAAATCATCCAGTATAAAAACTCCATCCTTCTCAGAAAACTTAAGCAGATACAATAGGACTGACATAATCCCATGCATTCTATCAGACCACAGTGGAGTCAGACTAATCCTGAACAATGCAGTCAAAGTCAAAAAACATACAATCACTTGGAAGCTGAAAAACACACTTCTGAATAACTCCTGGGTAACAGATCAGATCAGAAATGAAATTAAAAACTTCCTTCGACGTAATGACAATCAAGGAACATCACAAAGGAACTTATGGGACACAGCAAAGGCAGTTCTAAGAGGCAAATTTATCACACTAGGAGCGCATATTAAAAAGACAGAAGAAGAGCATGTAAATAACCTAAAAAAACCCTGAAACACCTAAAGGAGCAAGAAAAAGTTAATTCTAAAACAACTAGAAGGAAAGAAATAACAAAAATAAAATCAGAAATATCAGAGATTGAAATAAGATCTACTATACACAAAACTGATGAATCAAAAAGTTGGTTCTTTGAAAGAGTCAAGAAAATAGACAGACCTCTGGCAAGGTTAATCAAAAAAAGGAAAGGGGAGACTCAAATAAACAAGATTAGAGACCCCAAGGGAACAATCACAAGTGATTCCCAAGAAATCCAGTCCATAATGAATAGGTACTACCAGGGCCTATATTCAAAGAAACAAGAAAATCTAGTAGAAATGGATGATTTCTTAAATAAATACAGGCTACCCACACTGAACAATGATGAAGTAAACAAATTGAACAAACCAATCTCTTACAATGAAATTGTGGACGCAATCAGGGAAATGCCAACCAAAAAGAGCTCAGGTCCAGATGGTTTCACTGCGGAATTCTACAAGATGTTTAAAGATGAAATAACACCTATACTCTTGAAACTCTTCCGAGAAATAGAAACAGAAGGAGCAATACCAAGCTCATTTTATGAAGCTAATATTACTCTCATCCCCAAACCAGGGAAAGACCCGACAAAAAAAGAAAACTACAGAACTATCCCTCTAATGAACACAGACGCAAAACTCCTCAATAAAATATTAGCCAACAGAATCCAGAAGCAAATTTAAAAAATCATACACTACGCTCAAGTAGGCTTCATCCCACAGATGCAAGGCTGGTTTAACATTCGCAAATCAATCAGTGTAATACATCACATCAGTAGAGCTAAGGATAAGAATCATATGATAATTTCTCTGGACGCGGAGAAGGCATTTGACAAAATACAACATCCGTTCATGTTGAAAGCACTAGAAAAAATAGGGAATAAGAAACTCCATCCTTCTGAAAAGTGAACCCTCTTTCAGAGGGAAAGGATGTCACTTGCTTAGTTATTGAAGGAGACAATGTGAATGTGGTATTCTCTCTGTATGGAATCAGAGTTGGACTACTTGCTGGTTGTCTCCACAAGTATGAGGAAATGGAAACACAGCCTATGTTACCTCTCTCTCCTACAATGGTAGCGACATTGCTAGTAGGTATGAGTACAATGGACCCAGATAAAGCCTAAGAATCTTCACAGAACCCCATGCAAAATCTACCCTTTGGTTAGGAGTAATGCATGAAAAAAGCCATTTTCCATGCTAAATCTATTTCAAAAGATGATTTTTTTTTGCTTAGAACAGCCAAGGAATATCATATTATCCTCTCCCTGTGACAAATAGAAAACTAAAGGAGTGGGAAGCCACTTGCTAAGCCATTTTATTCTTCCCTTTATACTCTGGTTGAACGAGTACTTTACAAATAGAGGGAACAAGGAAATTTTTAGGTAGTGAGTCTATTCAATATGTCATTACTGTAGTAGACACAGTACCTTATGCATTTGTTTCAAATGCACTAAGAAATATATAACACAACACATACACTGTAAGGTAAGCTATGATTTTAGTTAATAAGATGCACCAGCTTCTCTTCTTAGGGCCCGGAGTTTGGCACAGTGGTAGAGTGCTTGCCTAGAGTGCACAAAGACCTGGGTTCGATTCCTCGCTACCACATACATAGAAAAAAGTTGGAAGTGGTGCGGTAGCTCAAGGGTAGAGCTCTAGCCTTGAGGAAAGTCTAAGGATAGTGGTCAGGCCCTGAGTTCAAGCCCCACAACTGGCAAAAAAAAAATGTCTTTCTAAGATGCACCAGTATTGGTTCATACTTCATATCAATACCATATAGATGGACAATGTTAGTAGCAGGGGTCATCAGGAAAGGACAATTTGAGAAATTTCTATCTTCTGCTTTAAAAATAAAGTCACCTCATTAGAAGATAATAATAAACCTAAAAACTATTATAGTAGAAACACAATAATTAAAAACAAGCATCACTTCAGACATTGTGTTTAGTGTTAGGTGACACAGTTTCCAAAAATATTATAAAAAATAGATCTGTTTATTCAAGGAAAACTGAGGCTGCCACACAAGGAATTAAAAAAGGAGCTGAGCATAGCTAATGTGGAGAAGTAGAGCTATGGATAGGGACGGTACAGGACAGGACACAGAAGTTGTCCTTTACCACTTGAAGGTCTGCTGTACAAAGGAAGAACAAAGATGAATAAGGAGAATGAAGAAGCATATATTTGAGCTTAATATTAAGCCAAATTTTACATAATTAGAACTCCCCTAAGATAATATAGCTAATGTGGAAGTTGGACTACTGTTTGGGTGGTCTGATTTTGCATCTGACATTTGTTTTTGCTTTTTTTCATTTTTTGTTTTTGCTTTTCTTCCATCATCTCTCTCTTTTTTTTTTGCCAGTCCTGGGCTTGAGCTCAGGGCCTGAGCACTGTCTTTGGACTTTCTCAAAGCTAGAGCTCTACCACTTGAGCCTCAGCACCACTTCCGGCTTTTTTCTATGTATGTGGTGCCAAGGAATCGAACCCGGGTCTTCATGCATGCTAGGTAAGCACTTTTAACCGGTAGGCCAAACTCCTGGCCCTCATATCTCTTTTCATTGAATTTATGAACCTATTTCCTAGTATATATTGCTGGTAAAATTCACTTATCAGAATACCTTTATATCACAGGTAATAACAATATGAAGATGAAAGATATAGAAACATTTGAACATTATTGATAATGGTATATCTATTGAGACATATAGCTGTTTCAAGCACAACTCATATCTGTCATTTCTTTTCAACTCAATAGTGTATATTTCTTATCAACTCAATAGTGTATATTTTAATAATTGCAATAACTTTGTTCATTAAATACCTGCTATATGTCAAGCATTTTGCAAATATGATCTCATTTCATTTAATCCTCATCATGAGTATATACAGATACCCGGTCCATAAATACTTTTTAAGTGAAGGAACAGAATCATAAGGTATCCAGCTAGTTAGTTCTAGAAGGATTTAAATGCATACGCCTTAGATTCTAAAGTATTTGTGTGTGTGTGTGTGTGTGTGTGTGTGTGTGTGTGTATACGTGTGTAAATTTTGTATACAGAAGATTTAGAGGTGGCTGGGCATGGTGGCTCACGCCTGTAATCCCAGCTACTCAGGAGGCTGAGATCTGAGGATCAAGGTTCAAAGCCAGCCTGGGCACAAAAGGACCTGAGACTCTTATCTCCAATTAACCTCTAGAAAATGGGAAGTGGGGCTTGGCTCAGGGTAGGGCGCTAACCTTGAGCTGAAGAGCCCAAGGACAATGCCGAGGCCCAGACGTAGGAAAGTACCCTTGAGCTGAAGAGCTCAGGGACAGTTCAAGCCCCATGACGCACAAAAAAAAAAAAAAAAGACTTAAAAGTGATAAGCAAAGAATGGGAGTGAAAAAGGGAACTTGTCTTAAAACAATATTTTCTTGGGCTGTGAGTTTGGCCTAGTGGTAGAATGCTTGCCCAGTATGTGCGAAGACCAGGGTTTGATATCTCAGTACCACATGCATAGAAAAAGCCAAGAGTTGTACTGTGTCTCAAGTGGCAGAGTGCTAACTTTGAGGCAAAAGCCCACAGACAGTGCTCAAGCCCTGAGTTCAAGCCCCAGAACCAGCAAAAAAAAAAAATTGTATTTTCTTTTGGGCACTGATGGCTCACATCTGTTATCTTAGCTACTCAGCAGGCTGAAATCTGAAGATCAGAGTTCGAAGCCAGCTCTGGTAATAGAGTAATCTCCAATAAACTACTTAGTAAAAGGACACAAGTAGTTCCGTGGCTCAAGTGGTAGAGTACTGACCTTGAACATAAAGAGGCTCAGAGACAATGCCCAGGCCCTGAGTTCAGTCCCCAGGACCAGCAAAACTAAATATATATAATATAAAATAAAGTTGTATTTTCTTGAAACATATATGTAAGATCTGTGAATGATCCCTAACTCTTGGCAAGCACATCTTCTCGTCTCTCCTTTTTTCTTGCATTGTAGTGGTTGGAAGGGAGCCCTCATTTTCCACTTGAGCACTCTTAATGATTAAGTATGCCATCTGTATTTGCCCAACATCAGATTCAGCTTCACGGCCTACAGATGTCCCAACAAAGACATGCGATGGAAACCAAGCCAGAGACAAAAGCCATGAAGGAACAGAGGTGTTCCACACAGTATCAAGAGATATTCCTGAAGCAATGGCATCAATGTGAAGGCCAGGTTCCCTAGTGACAGGAGTGGCATCACAGTGGCAAGACTCAGCAGCTGGCTGTGAGGAGTCCTGCCCAGGTGATCTCAAGCAAGGGAGTCTCCAGTACTGTGTGGATGTACTTCTCATTTCATAGGAACAAAATCATAACTGAAAGCACATCTAATACTGCTTAATTGAAAGTGCTTGTATGAGAAATTTGTCTGGGGAATTAAGGAAAAGGACAACTTTCCATGAAAACATATGAAGCAACAGCAACAATACAACTGATTGATTCAGTTATACACAAGGCTTTAAAATAATCAAATTATGCTGGTTAATAACTCTCAACCTTTTCATGTCAACACAGTAGAAAGGCTTCCACTGAAGACTAGGCAGACAACTTCCTATGGTTTTCACTGGGCAGGGGAAAGACCAGTACGTAGATGTCACAAAGGATATTGATTCAACAGTAGAAAGGATTTCCAGGCAATCAGGGCAAGGCCTTCTGTGCTGCACTGCTCACTCAAAACACAGGGTGCAGAGCTAGGAGCGTGGCCTAGTGGTAGAGTGCTTTCCTAGCATGCACAAAGCCCTGGGTTCGATTCCTTGGTACCACATTCACAGGAAAAGCTGGAAGTGGTGCTGTGACTCAAGGGTACAGTGCTAGCCCTAATAAAGCTCAAGGACTGTGCCCAGGCCCTGAGTTCAAGTCCAGGAATGACAAGAAAACAAACCAAACCAACAACAACAAAAAACAGGCTACCAGCCATTACCCACTTTGTGCAGGGAGAAAGTGCACTGCAGCTGTCCATCCCACATGGCGTAGGCCACTGATGAGGAATGAAGACTCCTGCTCAGGAATCTGTCTATTGAGGCAACATTACAGAAAGTCAGGGCATTGAAGGGATCTTTCCTACTTTGAGTAGGAGCTTGACTATGAAACATCTATTGTGTTTCTCAAATATTTATGAAACATCCATGTCTGACAGGCTCAGACCTTAATCACGAATAAAAATGTGGGGGCCGGGAGTTGGCCTAGTGGTAGAGTGTCTGCCTAGCACGCACGAAGACCCGGGTTCGATTCCTCGGTACCACATACATAAAAAAAAGCTGCAAGTGGTGCTGAGGCTCAAGTGGTAGAGCTCTAGCCTTGAGAAATCCCAAGGACAGTGCTTAGGCCCTGAGCTCAAGCCCAGGACTGGCAAAAAAAAAAAAGCATAAAAATATGAATAAGGCACTTTCCTCATCCTTAACCAAGATTCTAGTCTGTCCACTTAGTAATATTGGGCTCCACATACTCCTTGGCATGCTTCCAGTTGCATTCTCTAAATCTGTAAGACAGCTATTCTTTCTTCCTGGAAATATACACTGGTTCCTTCTTTGTTGCTTGATACTCCAGATTTTTAACTGCCTAAACTTGCTAGGCAAATATTCTATCCTATGAGCCATATCTCCCACTCATTAGCTTTAGATTATTTTTCTCATATCTCTGACAATTTTTGTCTAGATACGCTTTGGATCATGATCCTTCTTCATACTCTTCCTCTACAGCTGGGTGTTTACCACAATGTCCAGTTTGTTGGTTGATATAGAATCTTGCTAGTTTTCCCCCCAGGCTGACCTTGAATTTTGATCTTCTCTCTCACCCTGCCAAGCAGCTGAGTTTACAGATGTGAGTCACTGGGCCCAGCTCAAACATGTTCTCTCCCACACCCTAGATTTCATATCTATGTTAAGAGATTTAAATTCTCAGAGTCATTTGTCCTCAGGATCATTTCCATTAAAAAAGAAGAAGATGAAGCGATCCTGGTTTCTATCTTAGTAAAATTACCTTTCTATCTTAGTAAAATAACTTGAGAAAATAAGCTAAAATATGTCTAACAACCACAATGTATTTTATTGAATGATTAGTGAATCATTCTTTCCGGAAGACAAAATGCTATTTTCTGAAAGTAATTAGATACTCTGGGTATGCATGGTAGTCATGAAATATCACAAATAAACTTGGATTTTGAACATTATCTACAACACTGTCATAAAGGTCAGTGGGATTTTGAGGGCTCTTTGCAGGAGGCACAATGTATGACTGATTTCCACGCGTATACTCTCCAGTGAGGACGCGAACATAGTACATGTGCTTTTTCCCATTTACATCTGGTTTGGAGTATGTGTCTTGGGCAGAATAATCAGCTGTGACAGCAAAATAGGTTCCTTTTCCATAAAGTGCAGCTGTGAAGAGAAAAACAACACATTTTTAGGCATTTCAATGTAGTATGCAACTTGACATGTCAAGTAATAGAAAATGTTCAAGCTGAGTATTGGTTGTGCCAATGGCACCGTGTTTGTAGTGCTAGCTATTCGGGGGGCTGATATTAGGGAATCACAGTTTAGAGTCAGCTGAGGAAGAAAAGTTCATGCGATTCCATTTCAAAAGTCTCAGTCAAAGCAGGAGTAAAGACATGGGCCAAGTGGAAGAGCAGCAGCACAAGCAAGCAGCGTGAGAACACAAGGCTCTGAGTGCAAGCCCCAGAACTGATCCCCCAAAATGTTCAGTTAAATATTTTAACCTCTAGAAAATGGGAAGTGGGGCTGTGGCTCAATGTTAGGGTGGTAGCCTTGAGCTGAAGAGCTCAGGGACAGCACCAGGCTGAGATCAAGCCCCATGACCCACAAAAAAAAAATTAGAATCAAATATTCTACATCTCAGGTCCAGTCAGGCCTTTGGGAAGAAATACAATACAATGAGTCATCATACCCTGAAACTTGGACTCAATATGGCCATCAAACGTGGGGAGGACACAATGAATCCATACAGTCCCCTGTGGTGACATCCCACTATAGCAGCCAGACTCCTCATTTCCTTACCATTCTTCCCAGCATAACTGCGGTTAAAGCCATGTGTATTGACATGAGGCACAGAGTCAGCTTCTGTCCCGTGGAAGAGCAGCTTCTCATTCCGTTCATGGCCATACTTTTCATCTATGCTGCATTTCTTCGTCTGGTAGCTATTCCAGAGATCTTTATTCTGGATCCTTTCAATCTACAGATTAATAATGATTAAAAAACATTCTGCTAGTACCTAGAACACTTGCCAAGATACACCAAACAAAACATGATCACTGTTTTTTAACTATACGTTTCATTCAACAGCTAATTCATTGCCAGATGGTAAATTTTTCACTCAGAAATAGTTTTAGAGCCATCTTTTCGTGAACATAGACATTGGGGCAAATGTTGGTTTAATATAGCTAACAACAGTTGAGTGTTATATACAGATTAATATGCATGTACACACAAACTGCTTTGTTAAGTGACAAAAAATTCAATATGTAATCTGAAATTCAGATAAATAAGGGAAGGGATGGGTTGGAGGTGGGAATGCTTAAAGGGGTGACATTGATTAAGATGTAACTGTATTCATAAACTGCTTCAGGGAAAGGCAGCTTTCCTATACAATAAAAATATTCAAAAAGTAAAAAGTGGGTGTCATAATTTTCAAATAATTTTATGTATAGTATAAAAACAATTACATCACAGTGAAAATAATTATATCAAAAGGCGCACATGCATACATACACACAAACACATATACTTTAAGACATTAAGAGAAATGTTATTCAGGTGGGAGAAAAAAACATGGGAAGAGGTAACAATGTTCAAGAAATAATGCACCAGAGCCTGGTTTGGCCTAATGGTAGAGTGCTTGCCTACCATGTACAAAGACCTGGGGTTGATTCCTCAGTACCACATACATAGAAAAAGCCAGAAATAATGCTGTAGCACTCTAGTCTTGAAAAATGCCCAAGGACAGTGCTCAAGCCCCAGGACTGGCAAAGAAGGAGGAGGAGGAGGAGGAGGAGGAGGAGGAGGAGGAGGAGGAGGAGGAGGAGGAGGAATAATGTACTCACTACCCAAAGAATGTAACTGTACCCCCTCTGTATATCACCCCAACAATAAAAGAAAGAAAAATGTTAGTCAGGGGCAGTGCATCAAACGCGCTCCTAACTACTTGGGAGACAGGTTAGGAGGATTCTGGTTCATGGCCAGCCCAGGAGAAACATGTGTGAGACTACATCTCATCCAATAACTGGGCACGGAGGTTCAACCTTGTCATCACAGCTCTGGGAGGATTTGGGCTGGGAGTAGCCCAAATAAAGATTTGTGGTCCAGAACTACACAGGCATCAAGAGAGACCCTCGGTGGTGACAGGAGGGAAAAACTTGGAGAGAACAAAGGAAGGCAGGGTGGGGACATTATCCAAAAAGAAAAGTACTCTTTACTTGACTTATGGAACTGTAACTCCTGTGCCTATCACCTTTATAATAATAAAATATTTCTATATAAAAAAGAAACCCTATCTCAAAAAAAAAAAAACCAAATCTTGGAGCATCTACCTAGTGTGAGGTCATGAATTTAGCCCTTAGTACTGACAAAAATTTTATTTTTATTTATTTATTTATTTATTTTGCCAGTGCTGGGCTTGAGCTCAGGGCCTGAGCACTGTCCTTGGACTTTCTCAAGGCTAGAGCTCTACCACTTGAGCCTCAGCACCACTTCCAACTTTTTTCTATGTATGTGATATTGAGGAATCGAACCGGGTCTTCGTGCATGCTAGGCAAGCACTCTACCACTAGGCCAAAAATCCCGGCCCCTGCCAAAAATTTTAAAAAGCACAATATTAAATATTTGTTTAAAACACAAATATAAGCCCATGATTTTCTTATGTTCAGCCATGAAAGAATCTGGAAGCAAAAAGCTGCCTCTGTGGCAATGAGCACATTCAGATCCCCATTCTTGGTTGTGAGAGTCCTGGCTGGGAAGGTCAAGTATAAGATGTGACTTCCGGTGTAGACACTCCTCCCCAGGGCCCACTTCAGAGCTTGATTTAGTTTCTGTACAACCTGAACATGCAGCTCATCTCAATGAGCTGTCAGCCAGGTAGAATTGTCTGTAGTTGGTGTCGAAACTGAAACCTCTTTGCTGTCTTAGAACTAGATCATCAAGCAGCCATGTGCTTGAATCCCATTGCTTAGAGCCTCATAGTCTTATTCCCATTCAGACATTCAGGTATCAACTTTTTTCAATTTGTTTGCATCAAGGATGTTTTATTTAAAACAACAACAACAACCAAACAAACGAAAACCACTATAAAGCCAGGCACCAGTGGCTTTACAATCCCATAATCCCAATTCCTCAGGAGGCTGAGATCTGAGGATTATAGTTTGAAGCCATTCCAGGCAGGGAAGTCTGTAAGATTCTTATCACCAACTAACCACCAAAAAGCTGGAAGTAGACCTATGGTTCAAGTGCTAGAGCACCAGCCTTGGGTGAAAGAAAGAAGCCTTGAGTTCAAGCTCCAGTACTAGCGCACTCAAAGAAATAACCTTATATAAGTTTGCAGGTACGGAAAATGATCAAGGATATTCCCTGGAATTTGGTAAATAGAAATAATTTCTCAGGAGTGTGAAGAATGGTGTCTCCTCATCAAGTACTTAGCTTTTTATTATGATTCGGAGTCCTATGTCAGTTTCTATTTCTTTTCTTTGTCTAGGAAGCTCAACGACAATGTACAACTGTCAGGACTGGGACTGTAGCCTAGTGGTTGAGTGCTTACCTAGCATGCATGAAGACTGAGTTTGATTCCTTGGTACCACATACATAGAAAAGCCGGAAATAATGCTGTAACTGGCAGGGTGCTCACCTTCAGAAAAAAAAGCCCAAGGATGGTGCTCAGGCCCTGAGGTCAAGCCCCAGGAGTGGCAAAAAATTAAAACAATAAAACAAAAAAAAGCCAGGCTGGAGGCATGGATTAAGCAGTAGAGCACCAGCCTGACAAGCACAAGGCCCTAAATTCAATCCTTAGTGGGGGGGAGGGGCGGAGAGAGACAGACAGAAAGACAGAGACAGAGAGGGCCAAACAGAGACAGAGAGGAAATAAATTGTATTTCCACAGAAACCAATGAAGAATATAATTTCAAAGAGCAATGTTAATAATATTGAAATTTGGAAGATAAAAAAATAATTGAGGCAAACAAGGAAAGAGTCATTGGAACTTATCAGTACTTATGCACTTTTGGCTTGTGCAAAAGGGAGAGGAGGTTATAAGATTTATTGAAACGCTTCCATATATTGTTTGGTAGAATTTCTAACACCCTATTGCGATGTCCTAGTACACTGTAATACAAACACAATGTCTCAGAACGTGAGCAGAATCTACAATGTAATTATATCAAAGTTTCTCCCTGGATAAAAGCATGCTGGAAAATGTAGTCCCAGAATGCCATGATATCACTTGTTTTCCCCATCGGGACACTCCAAGTCAGCAGCAGTCTTACCTTCTCTATGGCAAAGTGTGAGCAGGTCTCATTAAACTTGTTTGCCACAGTGTTGTATTCTGGATCACCAAGTTGCAGCTCGACCACACACAAATTCTGCTTCTTCATGTCACCCCAGTGTACAGGGATTTTAGCTGTAACACAGATGTTTGAGGATCCCAAGACCATTGTTAATATGCTTTGAAAATACCATTGTATAATTAATTGATGGTAATAAAAATATAACACGAAACCAAACAAAACCCCAGAAAAACTAAAAGGCTGCTCATGTAACTCAGTGGTAGATCACTAATCTAGTCTTTGAAAGACCCTGGATTTAGTCCCCAGAACAATCTTTTCCAGTGAGAGGAGGAACAGGAGGAGGAAGAGAAGGAGCAGGACGAGGAGGAGGAGGAGGAGGAAGAGGAAGAGGAGGAGGAGATAGAAAACCCCAGATTTGTTAAATCAGAATTTCATTTTGGATCATGCTGAGATGTGAGGACTGCCTTGACAGTACAATTCATCTGTATTTCTTTCCAGAATACCCTGTGACATAAGAAAAACAAAACTTAATTGGCAGAATTCCTTGAAAAGGCCCCCAAAATGACTAAAGAGAAAAAGAATAGTCATTTTTCATGCAAAAGCAATGTTATTAACATACATTTCATAAAAATGAACAACTCACATATAGTTCCAGACGTCGGAGACCCTTCTCTTTTCTTCATGTTGACATAAAACACATTAAGTATTTGGGGAAAAAAGACAACAACTTTAACTCTTTTCACAGACCAGATTGATTTTTGCCTGATAAATTCTTCAATGGCATCCATTATGGCTTCTGAAACTTTACTTGGGTCTTGTCTAGCATTACCTGGAAAAAAAAATACTAAATAAAAATAACTGGAGGGGAAAAAAGATGCTAGTGGTTAGGAACTAGGAATAAATTAGAGATTTACAATTCTTACAGAATAAATACCTGCCTTAAATTCTACCATAAACTGTAAGCTTTTCTAACCATGATCTGGTAACACCTAGATGCAAGGTATTCTAAATTGTTCTAAATTGTGTACTAGTCAATATCTCAGCACTAACCCTGAAACTTAACTTTTCGTTTCTGATATCTCCTTCTGCCCTATTCAGCTGATCCTAGCTCTCTGTATTCCTCCCTTCCTGTTAAAGAATGCCAAGTAACCTTTCTTCTTGGATCAGTACAGTCCTCAAAAGATTTAAAAAAACAAACTAGGAGGTGGGAGTATGTGTAGAAACAACATACTCATTAGATAGAAATGCATAACATTTGACTCCTTCATCATTTGACTGTATGCACGCATCCATATTCTCTCAAGATATTTTGGAGGATCTGATTTAAAACAAAACAGTTCTGTAACATACCCAGAACTAGAAATCACTTGTTACAATCCATTATATTGTTCTTTGCACATAAGTCATCCAGAGTTTCCACGAAGTCTTTTGTCCCACATCTCAGTGAGCATTCACCTGACCAGAAAGGCTCAAGGATACACTGAGCAGTTTCATTGCTGTGTCAGCCTGTTCTTTACCATATTGCCCAAGCTATGAAAGCCACTGCCTAGTTAAGATCTTGAAAGCCCCCTTGTCAGCGAAAGAGCATAAACAACAGCTCACAAAGTCACATGGTAGACAATGGAAGAAGTTAGTCTGCTGGCCAAGGTACTTTTGCAGACGAAGTACCCACTTGCATTATCCCTGTTGAAGATGCTCGGGTGTATTTCAAGACTGTGGTTTTCTTTTCCAATATTATTTGGGACAGTTTCAAGGGAAACACACAGATGCATTCAGATGCTCAATATCGCTCTCATTCCATCAGGGACTAGAAATTTATCTCTCCACTTATTGGAACAGCATGATTTAAATAAGTGAAATACAGGAAACTGAAAGACCAGGCCATGTAGAATTGTGTCATAAGCTTGAAAAGAATCATATTAAGTGAAGTAAGCCAGACCCAAAGAAACATAGGCTCCATAGTTTCCCTCATTTGTAATAATTGGTATATGTGGAGTTTCCTAGCAGAGGATCACAAGAGATCAAAAGCTAAGTGCATATGGCCATATAGGTTGAGGTTAAGTGAAATGAACTCCAGGATATGGAAACAAGAGGTTTATCTTAGTGCTTGTTGGGGTTTTTTTCTTTGTTTTATTTTATTTTTTTTGCCCGTCCTAGGCTTGAGCTCAGGCCCTGAGCACTGTCCTTGGATTTTTCTCAAGGCTAGAGCTCTACCACTTTAGCCTTAGCACCATTTCTGGATTTTTTTCTATGTATGTGGTACAGAGGAATCGAACCCAGGCCTTTATACATACTAGACAAGCACTCTACCACTAGGCCAAACTCCTGGCCCCTGTGCTTGTTGTTTTTAATGTACCATGTGAAGTTAATTCTTTTCTCTATTTTCCCTTATACTTTATCCCCTGCTGTTACCATATGTGACTTTGGTACCTGATATATAAATATACATTTATTTGTGTATTTGAAATAGGGAAAGGAAGAAGAAAAACAAGATGAATAGGAGAGAGTGGGGTAGGGAAAGGAGTAGAAAAGCATGGGAAGGGGTATCAATATTCAAGAAGTAATGTATCCACTACCTGATGAATGTAACTGTAACCCTTCTATACATAATCCTGACAGTAAAAAAAGAAATAGACATTCACTATTTTGTAGTATATGCACACACAGTACAACAAATATACGTATACATGTATACAATATCATCCTCCCCAATCTCAAGTCAGTATAAATAATTTAATGTGTTTCTGTTTTTTACATCACATTCTTGTAAAACAAATTCCCTAGATACTAAATTATGAATATTATTTCATACAACAGATATCATTCTGCAACATTAAAAATTAAAACCTTGGGGAAAAAAGAATTGTGTCACAGGCATGATATATTTAGAATGACATGGAAAGAGAAACCATTTAAGGTTTGGGAAAAAAGAAATCTGGAGAGGTAGAGACGTAGAAAATCTGACTCTAGCAAAGAAATGAAAAAAGGGACTGGGAGTTTGGCCTAGTGGTAGAGAGCTTCCCTAGCATGCATGAAGACCTGGGTTCGATTCCTCAGTACCACATACACAGAAAAAAAGTCGTAAATGGTGATGTCACTCAAGTGGTAGAGCTCTAGCCTTGCTTGAGAAAGCCCAAGGATAGTGCTCAGGCCCTGAATTCAAGCACCAGGACTGGCGAAAGAAAGAAAGAAAGAAAGAAAGAAAGAAAGAAAGAAAGAAAGAAAGAAAGAAAGAAAGAAAGAAAGAAAGAAAGAAAGAAAGAAAGAAAGAAAGAAAGGAAGGAAGGAAGGAAGGAAGGAAGAAAGAAAAAGAAAGAAAGAAAGAAAGAAAGAAAGAAAGAAAGAAAGAAAGGAAGGAAGGAAGAAAGAGAAATTAGAACAAAGGCATTTTCTAAACAAAAACACAAAGCTGGATTAAAGACTTAGCTGTCAGGACTGGGAAGCCATTTACAATGTAAAGTCAGAGGACCTATTGATCAACCCAGTTTATCTTGGACTCTTCACTCCTGCTCTTTGTCCTCCCACCTATCCTCACTGTGTAATGGACCTGCTAGGTGGCAGTTGTTCACTTACATGCCTCTCTGTTAATGTAAGTGTTCCCTGTGGACTTTCTTATCATCTTTCTATTCCCTAGGCCTAAGCACATCATAAATATGTAATCATACCAAGGAATGAGTTCATGAACACAGGGGTAATAAAAAGAAGGGAGGGTCAAAGAATTTATATGGAAGGTAATATTGTGTGGTTCAAAAATCAAGAGGAAGTACAGCTCTGTTGTATGGGAAGGGGACATTGTCAATGTGAGTTTGGGGTTGTACTGAACTTGCAGTGCTTGTAAGTTCAGGGCTTTCCCATCCATTTCCTTTCCTTGGGCATGTGTCTATTAAGAATCTGAAGAAGAGCCGGGCACGATGGCTTGCACCTGTAATCCTAGCTACTCAGGAGGCTGAGATCTGAGGATCAAGGTCGATAGCCCTGGGCCAAAAGGACCTGAGACTCTTATCTCCAATTAACTTCTAGAATATGGGAAATGGGGCTTGTCTCCAGGGTAGGGCAGTAGTCTTGAGCTGAAGAGCTCAGAGACAGCACCCAGGCCAAGTTCAAACCCCACAACCCACACACACACACACACACAAAAGAATCTGAAGAAGATGTCCTTTACTGATATAGGCTCCCTTGGTCACAGTTGCAAATCAGCTTAAAATCAGCAAATAAGGGGTCAGATGGTGGTGAAGACAGCTAAAGAGGACAAGCACAGAGAACCTGCTAACTTGATTCTTTTTGTGCAGACAAATGCACAACTGGCTCAGTGGATGAGGTAATAAGCTAGCAGCAACCCAAGAATCCTCAAAAATGTGTACATATTTATACAAAGTGAAAGCTAATTTAATTCTCTATTTTTTGTTTTGACTCCATCTAGGGACTACCCTAGAAAGATCTGTACCTCTCTCTGGCTTCTGCTTTCTTAACCTAAAGTATTTTGAGGTAAAAACACAGAATTATATTTAATAGGAAAAAAAAACAACCTAAGGAGAAAGAGAGAGAAGCCATGGATAACCAGAAAAACATGGGTAATTAGAGAGATGACAGATAAACGATAGGTAGATTAGATAGACAGACAGACAGGTAGACAAACAGAGATGATAGATGGAATGTTGGCTAATCTAGCCAACACAAATCCTTCAGCAGTTCACATGAACCAATTCCTGAGCCACAGCTGGGAGGGCATCACCTCAACAAATGATAAACCCAACACTATCATTTTATGCGAACTCACACACTTATCATATAGTTTAAGGAAGATAAGAAATTTGAAATTAGCAAGGGGGAGGCCTTGAAAAGAAGGTGGAAAGTTGAATTTTTGATCCACTTAGTTCTGGAGATTTGAGAGAGGTCTGAGCAAGCTATTGAGTTGAGAACTAGAAATGCTCATGTGCCCCAGAGAAAGAACCGCATCCACTTGTAGAAGGGAATTCTCCTGTGCCTTCTAAAACCTGCTGAAACAATTCTATGGGAAAAGACCACCCGGGGGAGACCGTGGGAGAGACCAGGGCATACATCCGAGTAAGAGGGGAGAAGCAGGGCAGTAAAACTACGGAGGAAGGGCAGGACAGTTTTGTTTTTTGTTTTTAAGAAGGGAATGTTCATCTGGTAGTCAATATGTTCCAGGTGGAAGTGGACGCCCTGATATTCAGCATCGCGAGAGAAGAGAGGAGCAGAGAGAGAAGAGAGGGATGGAGTGGAAGTAATGTAGGAAATTGTAATAGTGAGAATAGATTTAAAAAAAAAAAAGAACCAGAGGGATGGCCTTTCTTTCCACTCCCTTCCTTTTCTTCCCCTACCTTCCTTTCCTTTGCCTTTTTATTCTCAGTCTAATATGGCAACACTCTCTTCAGTTTCCTCCAGTTTGTTTATTGAGACAAGCTCTTATAGTTGCTCAAGCTGTCCTTGAACCTGTGAAAAAGTCACCTCTTGCCTCAGCTTTCTCAGTAACTGGGCCAATAGGCACTTGTGTCACTAGGCCTATTCTTTTTCGTATTCTTCTACTTAAAACACCCAAAGGCATTGCTCATGCCATCATAGATTGGGAAAGGGGTGCAATCCTACATCAGATATCTCTTTCCTCACTCAGGCTCAGTGTGTGTCAACCACACTGACTCAGCACAAATCCAAGGGAAAGGGTACATCTCAGGATTGACCCTCGATGTCCAAGGCCTACAAACCTGTTCCAATGGCCGGGAGGCAAATAGATGAGTAATTTCGGGTTTCACACTCCTGCAACACACAGGAAACAGATCTCTTGACATCCGTGTCACCAGCAACATGGATAATACTCTTGCACTTCAGTGATCCACCACTAGTAATTATATATCCATTGTGATTCTGTTGGCCTGGGAAACACAGGCAAATAGACACAAATGAGCTTTGAACATTGAACCTACTATGTTGGTTTAGAAAGCAAAACGACTCACATGGCAAGAAAGCATTTTGTGCATAAGAAACTCTCAACATGCTCTCTGTGATGAAATTTTATGACAGAATTTATCTTCTTGGATGTGGGATTATTTTCCACATCTCTTTCTTTGTCATTGGAATCTTTCAATAAAACATAGAATTTCAAGACAAATGTTCTGTCTTCCCAACCCCAAAACTTTCTTTGATCTCTTCACACCAGTCTTCCTTTTCAATTTTCGACCTAGTACTTACCACGCAAGAAACATTCTTGTTCCACATGTTTTCCTGCACCTTCTAAAATGGCTTTGGAGACACCTACAAGAGAAAATCAAGGTAGTAACAATCATAAAAGTAAATCCCTGCAGGGTATTTGGGTCTGCAATAGGGTCTTATTGCCAACAAAATAAGATATAGGCATATGTACAGGCATGAATGTTTGCATGTACACAAAATGTACATATAGTTTACATATTTAAATTATTCATATGTATATGTGTTTTATATATGCTTTTATGTATATATACTTATATGTAATAGCTTAGAAACTATCAAAAAAACTATCAAAATATTTTTAAATCATTACTCTAAATAAGCCAAAATGATCAAGTCCAGTTTGGTTAGAGAAACATTCTTCGGTAGGATCTATCCTGATAATTATTGTGCTAGTCCAAAGCATATAAGTGAAGTACCTGCTTTGAGATTAAATGTATTTGTGGTTGAATTTACTATTACATCTGCTTCTTCTTTGGCGATGTCTCCAGAAGCCACCTGGAAGAGGACAGGGCCAATCTTCATTTCATACATTCCTGCTTTAGGGTTGGAAACGGGCCCATACAAACCTGCCAAGAGTAAACGTAGAGCCAGTTTCTAAATCAGCAAGGAGAAGAACCCCAATCAGAATCCCAGCAGAATCTGCTGGGCCCATACACCTCCTGTCAGGGCCTCCCTGGCTCTCTGAGATCTTTAGCCTTTACCACAGTCCTGACCCTGGACTCCCTTTCTGTTTCCAGACAGGGAATAGAAAATTTAGGGTCTATTATGATAGTGCATATCAAACATGGTTCCTTGACTGGTTGAGGTGAAGTGAGTCAGTCCCCAAAGTCTCTCTCAGTTAACCAGAGAAAAAAAAAAGAAAACAAAACCTCAGGAAACATACAGAAGTAAAAACCACCAAGTAAGAACCCTGAAAAGTAAATAGCTGGGTGCCATTGGTTCATGCCTGTAATGTTAGTTACTCAAGCAGGCGGAGATCTGAGGACTGCAGCTCGAAACCAGCCAGGGGAGGGAAGCCCATGAGACTATTCTTCAATTCAGAAAACTAGATGTGGTGTTGTGGCTCAATGTGGTAGAGCACTAGGCTTGAATGTGCCAGGCCTTAAGTTCAAGCCCCCACCTTCCTCAACAACAAAAATTTAAATAGTATGTTAAGGGAAAGGAATCAAAATATAAAGACACACATGTGTGAAAGGTTTCCTTTGGTTTTGTTTTTAATTTCTTCTCTTTTTTTCTCCCTAAGTTGTGACCCTCACAAAACTCAGACATGCTGTCTTTGTAGCTGAAAGATTAGGAAGAGTCCCTGTGGACTGAATATGCTTGGAGGGAAAACGTGCTGTTGCACACACATATATATTCACACAGGCTTTGTTTTTGTGGGTGACAGAGCCTTGCACTTCCTAAGCAAGCAAACTAACCACTTGAGTTACACTGGTGCAGCACTATTAGCCAGATAGTTCTTGAATTAGGATTTTGCTAAATTTTCCTGGGTTGGTATCCATCTTATGATCTTCCTGGTTAGCTTCCTAAATAGCTAGGATTACAAATATGTTCCACCACACACATAGTTTTATTTCAGACTTTTGACCAAAAAGAATGCAATTTCACAACTACACATAGGCACCATGAAGAACAAAAACTGAGGCACATATTCTCTATTTTTGGCCAGAGAATCTGAGGAAAGTAACTTATAATCTGAGTGGTGTACATGTGTTTTTATGAAACATTCCTGTAGTTCTTTCCCACATCCTTTCTCTCTTCAGCCATCACACCAAGGTGGATACAAGGGCAAAGAATAAGAGTCCACCTGAACTCTGATGGATCTCCATCTCTGAAGCCTCACCAGCAAGAAACTAGGAAAGGGAATCTTACAAAGATAAAAGCTGGAGCAGAGACAGGCCCACTCCACCCCCTTTCTACATAGGAACTGAAGAAGAACCAGGAAAACTGACTAACACTTGACTATTAGAACAACAATGCATGCCAGCCCCCAAAACCAGCCAGATGTTGAAATGATCAGACTTGAAAGCATCCGCTGTAGCAATGATCCAGGTCAGAGTGAGCACTTCTTTTGGTAGAACAAAGGTTTAAACTCAAGGATGGCTAGTCAGTGACTCGTCCACTTAGACAGGTTATCCCTTCCTGTCTGAGCCACCATGGTCTGTGATCCTCATATTTGTGTTTGTCTGCGTTGGCTTCAAGTCAGTCTCCCTAATCTTTACTTCTGGAGTAGGTGGGTGAGTAAATATTTGAAGAAATGAACATGATTTGAAATGACTAAATATATAAAACAGAAACAGTGAGCACTCTAGAAGTTAAAAAGTAGTGTTTGACACTGTAAAACATCCCTGGATCACTTCAATAGCATGAATAGTGAGCAACAACAACGAAAGACTGGGTAAACTTGAAGGTAAATTGATTCAACTAAATTAGTATAGATCATCTAAAGTTAAAGAGAGAAAAGAAGATTGGGAGATGGGGAAGAACATTGGAGACATATTTGCTGGATTAAGAATTTAAAAATCTCTAAGTTTGTGTGGATTGAACTCAGCCTGGGCGCTGTCCCTGAGCTCTTCAGCTCAAGGCTACCACCCTACCCTGGAGCCAAGCCCCCCTTCTCGGTTTCTAGAGGTTAATAAAAGTCTCAGGTCCTTTTGTGCCCGGGCTGGCTTTGAACCTTGATCTTCAAATCTCAGCCTCCTAAGATCACAGGCATGAGCCACTGCACCCTGTAAAAGTGTACATTTTTAACTTAAGGAAGGTATAGTGAAGCTAGGCATAGTTGCACAAGCCTATAGTTCCAGCAACTTGGGAGGCTGAGGCAGGAGGGTCACTTGAACCCAGAAGTCCAGGGTCAACTTGGTCACCATGATGAAATCTTGTTTCAAAGAAAACAAAAGCCTCAATTCTTTAGTGAATCCAAAACAAGTTAAACTCAAAACAGTAAATACAAATTGACAGAGGAGAAGCCTTTGGTTGGCAGTATCATTCCATGTGCTTGTTTTTGAAAAGTACATGCCATAATATCCTTCGAAAGTAGTAATCTAGTCTCTAACTTCTGGAGCTTGAACTCAGGGCCTGGGTTTTGTCCCTTAACTTTTTGCTCAAGACTTGAGTCACAGCTCTACTTCTAGCTTTTTTGAGGTGAATTAGCGATGACAATCTTATGGACTTTTCCTGCCCAGACTGGATTTGAACCAGTGGTTCTGAGATTTCTGTCTCCTGATTATAAGGCGTGATCCACCAGCTCCTGGTTTAGTGACTAATTTCTTTAAAATCTGTTAAATAGATTGTATAACTTGGCCCTTATCTTGCATTCTGAAGTTTATGGGGCATAATTTTTATATGTTATTTATCATTCAAGTAGTTTTTAGAAGAAAAATTATTCCCATTTTTTAGCTGCCACCCACTAGTTACTCGGTAATTAGAAAACCATTGGCCTACTTAAAGGCTTACTCAACCTTGTGTATCTTGAGCCTTGGGAATTCTGTCAGCAGAAATTTCATTATTCCTTCTGGAAAATTCATCATAAAATACCTGAAACACAAACATAGTTTTCACCATTACACTCCTCAGTTTATCATTAGCTCTTCTGATCCTGCACATATCATATACATACTTTAAAAACATAATTCATGAATAGTATTAATTTCTTATAGAGTTTAAAGTTACTGAACAATACATGTAATTCCTTTTCTACAAATATGCACAACAACTCCCACCCCCAATTTAGCTTTCTTTGCATGTGTAAATCAAGGTTCCCGAAGTAGGATTTGTCATTGGGAATGTATCACCTACATCCTGTGTTCCACGTGTCCTCAAACAATACAAATCATTAGTTTGTATGTTTGTTTGTTTTTGTCAATTATGAGACTTGAACTCTGGGCCTGGGCGTGGTCTCTGAGCATTTCAGCTCAAGGCTACTGCCCTACCCCTTGAGCCACAGCACCACTTCCCATAGGTTTAAAAAAAAAAACAACTTTTACTTCTTAGAATACAAGAGCAACCCAGATAACCCATAAATCTGTGATGAAATTAAATTGTTACTAATTAGTCTTTCTTAAAAAAAAAACTCCTCTACTGAATATAAGTAACCAGTTACATGGGCTGAGTAAATGGACCATGTATTTTATTCAGGTTGTTGGGTGTCTGGTTGGAAAGTAGATTACATACGCTTGCTCCCAACAAGATTTACAGGTAATAGCTATATTCAGAAGGAAAAAGAAGTATGACTTAAATTTTCAGATGTTCCAATAATCTGTGTACATCTTTTGGGTTGCTGGTATGTAATCTATTAAGTTCTTGCACTATCATGGAACTTTTCAAGCACTGAATGTCATCTACTCTCCTGGCTTTGATGATAAGGCATAGAGAGCAGGGATAAGGATTTAAATATCTCTCATAACGCCATGCCTACCGGCTCGCTCACAGATGACATTAAACATGAACTGATTAACAGACTGTGACTGGAGATGGTTCCTATTTTAGTTCTCCTATTCACATGGAGATATTCTGGTGTTTTTCTAACCACACCCTTCTCTTATAATTAGTTGCATTTCCAACAAGAGGAAGGGGGATCGTTGATCATTTGTATCCTATCCTCAAATGTCTCTACTGAGAAGGTCACAGCTGAGCTTTGGTATTATGTACTAACATTTCTAGATCCATGTAGAAAGGAATCCCAGTGGCTGAGTAATGTGTTGCCTCCATCATGACCCATGAGCTTTATTTTATTCAGATACAAAGATGAAGCTTCAAAGATAGAGTCAACCATTGATAAGACAGCTAGGCATTGAATAAATAAAAGTAGTTACTACCAAATTTATTTTAGATTTGTTATAGTCATATATTTATATTACTTTTAAAAACTTGAATTCTCGCTTAACACAAATTGCTTATTTTGGGGGGAATAAAATAGCCTATGATTTACTTCGAAATCATTGGAGGAAGGGAAATAAGTGGAGTTTAAGATCATCATTTGCCTAGGGATAAAATCAGATGTTTGGGCAGCTTCAAAATCATATGAGAGGGGGCCAGGAGTTTGGCCTAGTGGTAGAGTGCTTGCCTAGCGTGCATGAAGACACGGGTTCGATCCCTCGGTACCCCACATACATAGCAAAATGCCAGAAGTGGTGCTGAGGCTCGAGTGGTAGAGCTCTAGTCTTGAGAAAGTCCAAGGACAGTGCTCAGACCCTGAGCTCAAGGGCAGGACTGGCCAAAAAAAAAAGAAAAATAAAGAAATAAGCGAAGACAATGATCAAGCATACAGTTAATTATATTACTTAATCTACTTTGACATGAGTTTAAAATTTTCTTACATAAGAAGTTAGAATTTTAATAGTCATAATTATTTTTTAAATGTGCCATATTACAATTGGTCAATATTCTCTTATTTTCTTATATGGAATAATAAGAAAAAGAGTACGTTGTATTAGATTAAGATAATATTGCCAGAATAATCAGAAATTAGTCAAGATGGTACCTGGATATTTTCATGATCGTCTGGGTGCAACAGAAACTGAACCTCTTGTAAGGATGTTGGCTGATAAATGCTGCTGAATTTCAATACTTCTGAAATGATTAATTCAGCAAAAACAGTTTTAGGGAATCCCAAATTGCCTGTTCCTATTGCTGGAAATCCGATTGATTTTAGAGAAAATGCCTCAGCTTTCTTCAAACACTCTTGGATTATGTTTTCCATGATCTGAAAAGCACAAGGCACATCCTTATGTAGCTTACCTAGAAATGACAGAACCTAAGGAACAAGAATTCAACAGCTTTGACTGTGATCTCTGTCTCCTCCATGTCAATATCCACAGATTGAAGGTAGTCAGAAGAGAAAAGAAAAACACAGGAAAAGAGGAGAAGGAAAAGAAAGTGAGACCCTCTACAGTAATTCAAACTCATCCAACATGAAAAAAGAAGAAAAGCATAGAGGTCCCACCTCCTTTTTCTTCCCAAAGCAAGATAATATAACTAAGCACTGCAATGGATTTATCTGAGTTACAAGTGATGCAATCTTCCCTGAATGTGGTATTATCACATAAGAGATATGGAACAGGTCTAATCTATAGTATGTTCAAGAAGGAGAACAAAGGCTAGCCCATTGCCAGGACAATTGAAACATGGTCCTACCTTTCGTGCAGAATAGCTGCTATTTTGCCAACTTGGAGCCACCACGTGAAACACCCTGTGGCATGGCAGATTACAACCACTGGTTGAGACAACAGTGCCCACAGCAACGGTTTCCTTTTGCGCAGCAGTCTTCAACTCCTTCTGGAGACTGGGCCCGGCCTTTTCCACGAGGGCCTTGGAAAGGGGCCCTAAACCAAGTGTAAGGTCCAAGGGAACTGAGTTGACAATCACTTGAGTCTTCAAGACAAAACCAAAGATTTGCTTCAAATCCTCACAGGAGACATTTATCAATCACATCTACTTTTGAGAGTGTAATATGGGAAAAGTAAGACAGTTATGGGTTTTGGAGTTTTAAATACTAATTGAAGACAAAGTGCTAAAATTATGTATTGGTGTAAATCTCTTGAACTAAAGAGAAGCTATCCAGAAAGAACATGGAAATGACATGGATAAGCCCTGAAAAAGGCAGTTCTGTGAAGATACCCCGTGGGCAATGTGGGGCCTGAGAAATGGGAATGGATACATGAGACAAAGACCAATAGGGAATGGCTTGAATTTACTCGGGGTAGACTGGGAACCAAGAAAGGCTTGGTCTGACCTGATGGCCAATGTAGAATGGTACATAAGGGTAGATGGTGGAAGAACCAAGGCGAAGCCCAAACCACACACAGTGAGTCACAGAGATTTTTTTCATGGCGCTATTTCATTATATTATTGTACAATGGATAAATTATAATCTTCACTCTGCTCTGTTGCTAGCTGTGAGACTTCAGTAAATTATTACTTCATCCCTCAAAATCACATTCCCTTATTTGTGAAGTGAGAAACCTTGTACGTTATGGTAAATTTTTCAGGGAATGAAAATTATGCAGGGTAAACATTTAGCTCAGTGATTTATTTATTTATTCAGTAATTAATTTTTGCCAGTCTTGGGGCTTGAATTCAGGGCCTGGGCACTGCCATGAGCTTCTTTTGCTCAAGGCTAGCCAAAGTACCACTTTCAGCCTTTTCTGTTTAGGTGGTACTGAGGACTAGAACCCAGGCCTTCAGACATGATAGGCAAGCACTCTGTCACTAAGTCACATTCCCAGCCCATAGCTCAATGCTTTGATGTTAGCTTAATGTTAGCTGTGATGTACTACTTACAGTAAGCAAAATTGAATAACTCTTCCTGTTCATTATGTTAAACTAAGCTAATATATAATGTGTGTGTGTGTGTGTGTGTGTGTGTGTGTGTGTGTGTGTGTGTGTTTGACACCTCACTGTTTAGTGGTGGCTCAGAAGTATAATCCTAACTACTCAGGAGGTAGAGATGAGAAAGATCAGGATTTAAGCCTAGTTCAGTTTATACATGTATCTATCTCAAAGAATAATTGAATGAAGTGGCATTTGTCTGTAATCCTTGCTCTAGGGAGGATAAACAGTTCTAAATGGCTGGGCATATATGCAAGGCCCCAATTTGAAAAATAAAAAGGGACAATGGGTTAGGGGTGTGAATGGAGAGGTATATCATCTACTCAGCAAGCACAAGGCCTGGTTTTACCCCTATATAAATCTACCAAAATATGCCAGATGTAAAGACATTGAAAATTCATAGAAGCCACATAATATCACTTTGGATTTTTACATTTACTGGAACTTAGTGATCTATTCTCAATACTCTTTCAATTCTCACAAATAATGGCTCAGTCTCTATTAGTGACTTGGCAAGGAACTCAGTTATCTAAGAGAATCTCTTTCAAGGCAGAAGTGCAAAGTAACTGATATCTTTTTGGTTCTCCAGTCTCCATCCCTGTCATTGTTTGGCCCTGAACTTCCTTAGACAAAGAAGCATCATAGTATCATAGTACGTTGGTAGTTTTTGTTTTAGTTTTTGTTCTTGTTTTTAAAATAGGAGCACTTACCGTAGCATTTTGCACAGCAGTTCTTACCAACAGCATTCTTAGCCCTTCTGGGGACACTAGACATGACTGATTCTTCGAAAATGGAATTGCTTTTGTTAAGTGGGAGGACATTTCGTGGTGTGCTTTGAAACTGATGCTTCCCCGTGTATTTACTGTAGTTTCCAAACAGGATTTAACAGTCTTCTCAAGTGGGTCCACAGAGGAAATCTTATTCCAGGCATATTCATTCTTCTTATTGAAGTCATTACCACTTATTTCCACATACTTCCCTAATAGAAAGAAACCACTTTATCTAAAGGTTATTTTACTTCACAGAAATCAAGATAAATAAAAAGCCACCATTTCTTTCTCTTCACCTATGTTCCAGTGTTCTACTTTCCAATGCTGTGTTATACATATATCATAAAACTTTTGCTCACCTTCTACCTTGAGAATCTACATAAAATGTTTCTTACCAGTGAATTCAAGAGGCTGGAAAGTGAGAACTAGGTGATAAGCTGAAGTTTTTTCTTTTCCATTAAAATCATCCTCAAACCATTCAGAAAGAGAAGTTTTGGTGGGCCAGCCAAGAGATGATACTGATCCTCTATCATGAAGTAAAATCACTAGCTAGGAAACTGCTTAAAGCTTGGCTCCTAGTTTCTCTAAGTCTTCCTCTCTCCCTTCCCCGTCTCATAATGGCCTTGGGACTTATTTTAAGATTGACTCAATCAAGATCTCCTTTCAAACTTCCGCCTTAGAAAATGAGAGCATCCTATAAGAGCTACAACTCATGATTCAAAGGATTCTTTTACATACCACTATATTCCGGCTCCTCATCAGGAGACAAAGAGACAGTAAATGTGAGTAGTCCTTTCCCCGGCAACAGAAGTTCATGATCCTCATTCTCCAGAATCTTCAGCCATACTAAAAATATCAAAATAAATCAAAAACTTAATATCCAAATATACAAACTATAGTCATTTATATAATTAAATCATAATTTCTAGTATCATCATTCTATGGATTTCATCATCAGCCACCAGTAGTTCAGTTGGTTTCTCAAGAGAAGCTCTATGCAGTAAAAGGAGGACAAAATTAATAAATGTATGCAGCCTTCCTCTTTAATTCAACTTTGTACTACTTAGTGCTCCAGTTCTGATCTCAAGAGTCTATAAGGCTTACTTGTAGAACGAGGTACTAATGGACCCTAGCGGGAGGAAGTTAGGACATTGGGAGTGTATGGAGGATATTGGGGAACCTAAAACTGAGAATTCATATATCAGAAAAAGAGTGAACAATAGACATCAGAGTTCAAAAGATTTGGATTTGACCTCCAACCAGGCTATGAATAGAGAAATCCAGCTTTACTTTGGTGGAACCTCACTTTCCTCACTTGCCATCTTGTCTGCAAATGCTCTGTCACACTCTCAAGGAGACAGAGCAAAGGTTACTCAGTTGTGCCTCAGATCATAGAGTACATCGAGTTTAAAGGAGGGGGAGTGGCCCGTACTGTGAGATGGTGAAGAGATCAGAAAGAAAGGAGCCTAATGTTCAGGGCTGTTGTATACATGCTGTGTTACTGGCTGGCTTATGCTCTGATATGACTGGCTCAGAGTCTTTAGTAAATGGAAGTATGATGGTTTTCCCCATTCCATCCTGCCATGAAGGGTTAGGCCAAGCAGGGCCTTTCCTGGAAGCCAATGTGGAAACAGACCTTAACACAGATCTGAGGACAAATTGCCACCCTGTAATTCCATTGTTAGTGAGGAAGCAAGATGTTTCTACACATACTCCTGAGGGCTGTGCTGAGCTAAAGTGAAGACTGAATGGGAGCTCTGAGGGCAGAGTACAAGCTGTTTTGTAAGCTGGTGGTCCAGTGTTAGTCACGCTTGTGTTCTGTTCCTAGCCATGGACATCTGGATGGTGTCAGTTTCTTCTCAGAGTGTGTGCTCCCAATGTGTGAACCACCGAGAGAATGTGGAGAGACAACAGCGGGCCCTGGACACAGGTACACCACTGTAAGCTGTTTTATCCCCAGCATGCCACACCCAAAAGAGTAACAAGGCTTCTGCACCCACTCCAAGGGACTGCAGGACCCCAAGAATCTCCGTCCCACACAGAATCCCCCTGTCTCTTAACTCTTTCCTTCCCCCACTTAAATAATAATAGCAAGGTAAGATAGAAGGGAATCAGAAGACTCATGGACTTAGAGTCCAGCTGCTTCCTCTAAACCAAGATAGAAAACATGCAGAAGCTGGTAGGGTACCCGGTAGCCCAGACATCCTCTGAGTCCATTCTGCTCCTCCCCCCAGCCTCCCTGGTCACTGCAGACAAGTGTTCCCTACAGAAGGACTCACAGCCCCTCCTCACCCCTTCCCTTGCTCCCTCACCGTCCTCTTGGTCCAAGAGAACCAGGAAGCACTGAGAATTTCCAAGTTCCTGGAAGATCTGGCATTTGCCACCTGGTGAATTCCGCTTCTGGAAATATGTAAACAGCACGCTGTGGAAGTCCTTCTGTAGATCCTCACTAACAAAATCGTGGAGCAGGAGCTGGAGCCTGTACAAATCAGGCGCTGCTCCTGCCATCTTCACCTTCCTCAACACCCAGGGCACCCAGGGCTGCCCTGACTCAAGAAAGTCAATTGCTGCTTTTGCTTTCATTTCAGCAAACCCCGCCTAGCCCAGAGTTTATTTTCAGCTCAGGAGTCCCAGGATTGAAATAATATCTCCTTACACAATACACACACACACACACACACACACACACACACCCCTCCCCCAATCCACAGCAAAGAAGGATGAACTAGTCCAACTGCACAGACATCTCTCTCCATGGGCAGAATTGTCCCCTTGCCATATGTCCAAGCCACATCTGACCCTGGGTAAACACACAAAGTTTTACTTTTGCACATGTCATCTTTTGCATAAGAAGAAAATGGCTTGCAAGTGGAGAGCTTCTTAGGACAGTCAGTGCCCACTTTGGAACAACTTTCAACCATCAGTAGATTTATCAGAATTATTATATTCTGCCTTTGAGTTCTATTTTCTGGTCTGTGGATACTATGCATCTACAAATATTGGCAAAAGTGTATACTCTCCTTTTAGTGAGTGTGTTAATAGGTATCACATGACTCCAGTTAGATTCAACCAAGGAACATAGTTCCTGCTTGCACTATGGGAGTGCAAGGCTACAATCGAGGAACAAGAGCTCTGGGAAAGCTAGACAGCAGTGGCACCTGCCTACAATCTTAGATACTCAGAAGAGTGAGATGTGAGGATAGCCCAGGCAGCAAAGTATTTGAGACCCTTATCTCCAATTAACCATCAAAAAGCTGGAAATGAAAGCATGGTTCAATTGTTAGAGTACCAACCTTGAGCAAGAAAACAGCCTGAGGGATAGTGCCCAGGCCCTGCATTCAAGTTCCAGTATGAACACACACACACACACACACACACACACACACACACACACACACACACACACACACACACACACACAGAAAGAAAATACAGAATTTCCTGAAAAAATGAGGAATTTTGGTCACAGTGTGGGAGCTGGGCTTATAGAGAGGTTGCCTCAGACTTAAGGATGATTTTTAAAGCCCTGGTGAGAGGGAAGGGCTCTTGTGTGATTTACTGGCACAGGACCATTCCTACTGTAGTGAGATGGCTAGAGTAGAGTTAGGGAGCTTAGTCAAGTGACTAATGAAATGCCCCAGGTGAACAGAGGCTGAGATCCAGGTGCTGGCAGAGGAGGAGGTCACATTCCAAATGGATATGGAATACTGAGCATAATGAAGGATGTAAGGAGAGAATGAAAAGCTCAGGATAACTCCATTATCAGCCATGGCAGTCCTAGCAAGTAGCTGGATGGTAGTTATATCTGTGAGCTGGGTGAACCAGAGTGGACAGACAGTGGAAGAGAACCTGGGAATATGAAAGATCTTCCAGTCACCTGAAAGCATTGCACTTCCAGTGCCAGAGTTAACAGAGAACTGTTTCTATTGACTCTCCAGATGCTTCTATCTCTTTAGAAAGGAAAGAGCAGAGAAAAGGGCAGTGACTACAATCGAAAGGAGCTAAGGAAGCGGGTGCAGTAAACACAGTCTGCCCCCGAAGGTAAAGAGGAAGAAAGGGTCAGTAACTAGGGGACCGTAGGATCAGGGAGTTGTTACTTTTGCTTACTAGATTTAAACTTCTTCAAGATAAGCAAGGCTTAGGCGTGCGTAATTTCTGGTAGAAAGAAGGAACTGGTAGTGGGAAAAGTGGGAGGCTTCCTGCTGACAGTAGCTTTAGGAGGAAGACACTCCCTGGTCACCAGCAGCAAGGAATGGACAGATCACAGCACCATGCCATTGCACTTGAATGCTGGTGGAAGATTTGGAGTTCTCACTCCCAGGATTCTGGGTAAGGTCCCTTACAGCCTGCCAAATCCAGAGTTGCTATCTTTCTCCATGCTGGACCTTCCATATTATCGCTTAATGTCAGTAAGGTTGAATTTCAGGATTAAAGAAACAGAGATCAACCAAAACGCATTGGGTAGGATTTTTATTCCTTATTAAAAATCAAGCTAGCATATCCAGATATGTTTCTCCTATCTTCAGCTTTCTACCTACAAAGGATGCTTATGTCCTCGCAGCCACTCTAGATCCCGGGAGAGCAAGTGTAGAGGCCACAGCATGGTGGGTCACAGGTGTCCCCCTATAGTGGTGACTGCCTCCCCAAACCAAGGTAAAAATCAGCAATCCTCCTCCATCCCGCTCCTCCCAGTATTTGAAGCTTGTCAGCTTGTCAGAAATAAAATCAGAGCAAAACCTTTGTTTGGAGTAGGCTGACTTGGTCATGTTGAAATGTTCCTTCCTTGGGTTTCTCTACCGCACAGCCATCAGTAACATTAGTATAACAACCCATGCCTACATTTTAGGGTTGAAATTCCTTTGGCCTATTTCACCTGCATTACATCTTTCAGCTCCTCTGCTGTTCAAAAGCTTGGCATTGAGATCCTTGTGAAGGGTTTAATAATTTTTTGTCTTTTAATCTTATTTCTTTTATATGTCACTGGGGATTCGAACTCAGGGCTTCATGCATGGTATCTAGGCAAGAACTCTACCACTAAGCCACATTCCCAATCTCCCATGTGTATTATTTATAATCAACTGTTACTTTAGGTGATTCTAATATACCCAAACCCTACGTGCCTGCGATGATAGCAGTGGGGAGACATTCAATAAAACTGTAACATTTCTTCTTTCTGTAAGCAGTAGCATATAGATAAAATGAATAAATAAAACAGTGCCATTTAGACAATCCTGCAATTTGAAACTTGGCCCGCATCTATTGGTGCTGATTGAAGAGTGGATTTGTACATATGAGATGCACTTTTTTAAGGAAATAAATCTATTTAATGTCATTAATACTAAGAAAGAAGAAACAGCTAAGAAATCCAAATCTTTTATTTTTGTTAATGACATATACTTAGTGTCTTAAATGTTTTTAATTTTACCTCAAAGGTAGAAGCTAAATCAATGTAGAACAGATTCCTGTGTGATACTGGTTTTTGCTGGCTCCTTTGTGTGTTTAATGTATTTGTGTTCCCCAATTCTATTAGCCTTCCAATGCAGAGCTCAGAAGAGCAGTTTACCAAGGTGATATCTTCCTGACAAACAATGCTAGTTGCTATCATTTTCAGGCTGTGTTCATGAGCTCCTGACGACATCTTGAATACCAACCTTTAAGCAAAGATGGACCTACCCAGATACTGTCTGTGCACGCCAAGTAGTACCACTCTAACAATCTAAAGTATTGCTCCTGACCATCCAGAAAATATCTCTATAAACAAGTAAATGTACATTATTTGGCTCTTCTCCTTAATTCTTTTAGTAAAACAAAATTAAGTGGAAATTAATATCCGTTATTCACTCTGCCGTGGCTAGGCCTCTACATTTCTCTAGTGGCAATCCACACAAAGTCAAATCTCTTTATTAAACTGAATAATTTTGCTTTCCCTATGCATCTTGCTTATATAGTTCCTCCCTCAACAGTGTTAACACCTTGTAAGCATTTCAGTCATAAGCTCTGTGTCAGTGACCACTCCTTTGGGAGTTGTCCCGGGCAAAGTTACATTCAGTTCTTTTCCTTTTACCTTTCCTTTTACCTCCTTCCTTTTCCTTTTTTTCTTGTTAAAAAAACCACTTCCTTTCTACTCTGCATTCTAAATTATAAAGTATAGCCACACGAAAGTGGTTGTGTTAACTGCTAAGTAATTGTTCTTCAGATTCAGAATCCAGAACATATGATAACTTTTATAATGTTCTACCTTAGTTCTTAGTTATGGGCACCAGTGAACACAAAGCACGTAAATCACTATGAAATGTAACCTGCAGAAAAGTGAAGTGTCTAAAAACCACTGTAGGAAGCAACATTGCAGTATTGAGGAGAAGCAGGAAAAAAAAGGTAAGATTTAGGTGGTACTCTGTCATATTCAAGATCCTTCATCTTTTGTGCATGAGAAAAACAAATTTAATTGTTGATTTGTATTTCTCCTTTTATGGATATAGAATATACATAGATATAGAGTATATAAACTAGGCCTATAAAACACACATTATAATTTTTTCCTGCTTTTACCTTCTCCTTGCCTGCAGGTGGCGCTCGTGATCTGCTCTAAAGCATCCTAGACCCTTAGAGGAAAAGTGAACATTCTAAGTTGAGTTATAACCATCAATCAACCCAGTTCCCTGCCCAGAGCGAGCTAATCCCAAAAACACACCAAGGATTTTTAAAAAGCAAAAGAAAGAAGAAGGAATGAGAGAAATAGATGCGAAGAAAGAGAAACATGCTCCGGATTGTAACTTTATTTATTTATTTATTTTAATATTTTTTATTGTAATTAATAAAAGGGTTACATGATATTTGCCATATCGAAGGTGCATTAATTCACATACATTGATACCCTTTCACATGTCTTGGTACCCTTTACCCTCCCCCCTACCACCCGTCCCCCGCCCCCCCTTGGTTTTCCCCCCTTCCCTATCAAATTTCAAATAATCAAATACAAATAAATTCAATATATCAGATAACAAAGTGAGATACTGTAACAATATGAGATACCCAAGGGACAGCAAAGGAGATGAGAGATAACATAGTACATTAAGGAAAACAATCATTCGTTATAAGGCTTTTGTTTCAATATCCTGGAGGTCCTTTCAATTAGCTTCATACTATATGGCCTTATGTATTAAGGTTTTGCTCTATTGAAGTTCTCTGCTAGTAGAGCCCAAGGTTTCTACTGATTATGACAAATGAGGGAAACCATTGAGCCTAAGTTCCTTTGAGTCTGGCTTACTTCACTTAACATGATTTTTTCTAAGTCTTTCCATTTCCTAACAAATGGGTCGGTGTCGTTTTTTCTGACAGCAGCATAGAATTCCATTGTGTACAAATACCACAACTTGTTGATCCACTCATCAACTGAGGGACATCTAGGTTGGTTCCATATCTTTGCTATGGTGAATAGTGCTGCAATGAACATTGTTGTGCTAGTGGATTTAATATGTCCTTGTTTCTGGATGGTTGGGTAAATGCCAAGTAGTGGAATTGCTGGGTCATAGGGGAGTTCTATGTTTAGCCTTTTGAGGCCCTGCCATACTGCTTTCCATAGTGGTTGCATGAGTTTGCACTCCCACCAACAGTGTAGTAGTGATCCCTCCTGACCACATCCCCTCCAGCATCTGTTATTATTCGTTTTCCTGATCCTGGCCATTCTAACTGGAGTGAGGTGGAATCTTAGAGTTGTTTTGATTTGCATTTCTTTTATGACCAGAGATGAGCATTTCTTCATGTGTCTATAGGCCATTTTTGTTTCTTCTTCAGAGAAGACTCTCTGTAAGTCTTTGGCCCATCTTTTAATGGGATGGTTGTTACTTTGGAGATTAGTTTTGGAGTGATTCAATTTTTTGAGTTGTTGATACATTTTAGATATGAAGCCTTTGTCCGTTGTTTGGTTGGTGAAGATCTTCTCCCACTCTGTAGGCTTCCTAAATAATTTACTAGCTATGGCCTTTGCCATACAAAAGCTCCGCAGTTTAATGCAGTCCCACTTATCCAGCCTTTCTCTGATTTATTGTGATTTTTGGTCCTTATTAAGAAAGTTTCAACCTGTGCCAAGGAGGCCTAGTGTATCTCCTATTCCTTCTTGTAAAGTTTTCAGTGTGTCAGTTTTTACCTCCAGGTCTTTGATCCATTTGGAGTTAATTCTAATGGAGGGTGACAAAGAAGGATCCAACTTTAGTTTTCTGCAGGTGCTTAACCCGTTCTGCCAGCATAACTTCTTGAAGAGGCTGTCTTTCTTCCATTCTATTTTTTTGGCTCCCTTGTCAAAGATTAGGTGGCCATAGGTCTGTGGTTTAATATCTGGGTCCTCAATTCTATTCCATTGGTCTTCAGGCCTGTTCTTGTGCCAGTACCAAGCTGTTTTGAGAATTATAGCCCTGTAATAGAGTCTAAAGTTTGGAATTGAAATTCCTCCAGTGCTGTTCTTTCTGATGAGAAGTGTTTTTGCTATACGGGGTCTTTTATTATTCCATATGAAATTTTGAATTGCCTCTTCTATTTCTTTAAAGAGTGTCATTGGAATATTCATGGGTATTGCGTTGAATTTGTAGATAGCCCTAGGCAAGACTGTCATTTTCACAATGTTGATTCTTCCAATCCAGGAGCATGGGAGGTTTTTCCATTTCCTTAGCTCTGCTTTAATTTCCTTTTTCAGGGTTTTAAAGTTTTCATCAAAAAGGTCCTTTACATTCTTAGTTAAGCTAATTCCTAGGTACTTTATTTTCTTTGAGGCTATTGTGAAAGGAGTTGTTTTCCTGATTATTGCCTTGTTCCTCTCACTGTTGGCGTAAAGGAAGGCAGTTGATTTTTGAGGGTTAATTTTATAGCCTGCTACTCTTCCAAAGTTTTGAATCAGCTCAAGGAGCTTGGGAGTAGAGTCTATAGGATTCTTTAAATACAGAATCATGTCATCTGCAAAGAGGGATAGTTTTATTTCCTCTTTCCCTACTTGGATCCCCTTTATGCTTGCTTCTTGCCTTATTGCACTGGCTAGGAATTCTAGTACTATGTTAAAGAGTAGTGGAGAGAGTGGGCATCCTTGTCTCATTCCTGATTTTAGAGGGAATGGCTTTAGATTTTCACCATTAAGTGTAATACTAGCAGTGGGTTTGTCATACACAGCCTTTATTATATTGAGTAATGTTCCATGGATTCATAGTTTCTCCAGAGCTTTTAACATAAAGGGGTGTTGGATCTTGTCAAATGCCTTTTATGCATCTATTGAGACAATCATGTGATTATTATCCTTGATCCTGTTGATGTGTTGAATTATATTAATTGATTTGTGAATGTTGAACCAGTTTTGCATCCCTGTGATGAATCCTGTTTGATCATAGAGTATAATTTTTTTTGATGAGTTGCTGAAGATGGTTGGCCAGTATTTTGTTTAGAAGTTTTGCATCAATATTCTTCAAAAAAATGGGTCTATAGTTCTGTTTCTTTGATGAATCTCTGTCTGGTTTTTGGATGAGGGTTATAGTGGTTTGTAGAATGAGTTTGGCAAACAGCCTTCATTTTCAATTTCGTTGAGGAGCTTGAGGAGTATTAGTGTGAGCTCTGCTTTGAAGACCTTATAGAATTCAGCTGTGAATCCATCTGGCCCTGGGCTTTTCTTGGGTGGAAGTTCTCTAATTGCCATTTCTATTTCAGAGCTTGAAATAGGCCTGTTGAGTTGGGTTAGTTCTTCTGGGTTCAATGTGGGTATGTTAATATTGTCTAGGAATTCATCCATTTCTTCTAGATTCTCAAATTTGTTGGCATAAAGGTTTTAGAAGTATTCCCTCATGATATTCTGGATCTTGGTAATTTCTGTTGTGATATTACCATTTTCGTCTGCGATTTTGTTTATTTCGATATGCTCCCTTCTTTTTCTGGTAAGATTTGCTAAGGATTTGTCAATTTTGTTAATTCTTTCAAAGAACCAACTCCTTGTTTTGTTGATTCTTTCTATAGTTTTTTTGGATTCTAAATCATTTAATTCTGCTTTGATTTTAATAATTTGCTTTCTTCTACTGGGATTAGGGTTGGTTTGTTGCTCTTTTTCCAGGAGCTTAAGGTGAGACATTAACTTGTTGGTTTGCGATTTTTCCAACTTGTTGTAGGCACTCAGAGCTATAAATTTTCCTCTGAGTACTGCCTTTGCTGTGTCCCAAAGGAGTTGGTATTTTGTGTGCTCCTTATTGTTAAATTTCATAAACTGTTGTATTTCTGTTCTGATCTCCTCGATGACCCATTGGTGATTCAACAATGTGTTGTTCAGTCTCCATGAGTTACAGGGTTTTCGTTGGTGGAGATGTGTGTTCAGTTCCAATTTGATGCCTTTGTGGTCTGAGAGCATGCATGGAATAATTTCAGTGTTTCTGAATCTGTCCAGGTTTGTTTTATGGCCTAAGATGTGGTCTATTTTGGAAAATATTCCATGTGCTGCTGAGAAAAACGTATATTGTGTTGTTGCTGGGTGGAATATTCTGCAGATGTCTGTTAGATCTAGTTGGTCTATATAGTTGTTAAATTCTAAGGTTTCTCTGTTGAGTTTTTGCCTTGTTGATCTGTCCATAGGTGAGAGTGGTGTGTTAAAGTCACCGACAATCACTGTGTTTCGATCTATGTATGGTTTCAGTGTAAGTAAAGTTTGCTTGATGAAGTTCGGAGCTCCGGGATTGGGTGTGTAAATATTTAGAATCGTTATCTCTTCCTGGAGGAAAGATCCTTTTAGTAGTATGTAGTAACCTTCTTTGTCTTTTCTTACTAATTTTAGTTTGAAGTCTATTTTATCTGATATGAGGATGGCAACTCCAGCCTGTTTATGGGGGCCGTTAGCTTGATAGAGTTTATTCCAACCTCTCACTTTCAAAAGATGATTGTTTTTTGGGGTAAAATGTGTCTCTTGAAGAGAGCAGAATGATGGCTCTTGCTTTTTGATCCAATTAGACAGTCTATGCCGTTTAATTGGAGAGTTAAGTCCATTGATATTGAGAGTTAGGATTGAGAGATATTTATTAGTTCCTACCATTTTTAAAAGCTTTTATTAGGGCCTGTGTCTTGACAGTTCTTGTGGTCCTTAGATGGTATGCTGTTTAGGTGCCATTTCTTTCCCTATATTGCATTTATTTTGGTTTTCTATGTATAGAACATCTTTGAGAATTCTCTGTAGTGTTGGTTTTGTTGCGACATATTGTTGCAGCTTTTCCCTGGAATGGAATGTTTTTATTGTTCCCTCAGTTATGAATGAGAGCTTAGCTGGGTACAGTATACTTGGTTGGTAGTTATTTGACTTCAGGGCATGACATATATGCTTCCAGTCACTTCTTGCTTGCATGGTCTCTGCTGAGAAATCTGGGGTTATTCTTATTTGTTTGCCTTTATAGGTTATTGATCCCTTTTCCCTGGCTGCCTTTAGGATCCTTTCTTTGGTTTCTATTGATCCAGTTCGGATTACGATGTGGCGGTGGGATGTTCTTTTCTGGTCAGGTCTATTTGGGGTTCTAAAAGCTTCTTGTATCTGGATGGGCCTGCCCTTCTGGATATTTGGGAAATTCTCTGAGATGATTCCCTGAAGTATATTTCTAATACCATTGACCTCTTTCTCCAGACCTTCCTCAATACCAATTAGCCTTAAATTAGGCTTCCTAATTGTATCTTGGAACTCCTGAAGCGCTCTCTCATATTTCCTAGATTTGGATTGACTCATTTTCTGTTCTTTCTCTATAATAACTAAATTATCTTCAGCCAAGGAAATTCTCTCCTCTGCATTGTCTAACCTGCTATCAAAGCTATCTACTTTATTTTTCATCTCCCTTGCTTCTAATTGCTCATTTTTGATGCCTTGCATCTCTTCTTTTAGATCATGTATGGATTTCTTTAGCTCCTTGATTTCCATTTTAGTGGTTAGCTCAGTAGCTTTATTTTTTTTGGACATTTCCTGGAGTTTGGTCACCTTTTTATTTGTGGGTTCTATGAATTCATCCATCTTTCTTTGAAAAACCTTTATTATGGCCTCCTTTATGGCTTCTTTTTCACTTATCACCTTGTTTATGGTTTCCTCTTGTTTAGCTATGGCTTCCTCCCTTATCTCTTTCTTTATATTTTCACATTTTTCATTAATGATGTTTATCAATTGCATTTGTATAGCACTTGGAAGACTCTCCTCTAGGTTTGCCAGTGACTGTTCCATTGTCTGTTTACATTAGGTGGGGGATGTTTTTTTTTTATTGTAACTAGTAAAAGGGTTACATGATATTTGCCAGATAGAAGGTGCATTAATTCACATACATTGATACCCTTTCACATGTCTTGGTACCCATTTCCCTCCCCCCCACACCCCCGATGTTGTTTCTTGATTTGACATTTTTCTTGAGTTTCTTGTTCTGCCCATTTGAAAATGGGAGCAAGATTAATACTAAACACGATTATAGTTTTTCAGATATAACCAACCTAGACCTCTGTAGCTGGCAGACACTACATGTTCACAATTTTTGATTGGTGTTATCACTCTTTCTTTTTGTGCACTTACAGACCAGTCTAATACAACCACTGATAAGCGACTTATACCCAAAACAATAAGCCTCTCAATCCAATCTCTATTGTCTTTAAGTCCCTCTGAGCCTACAGAATAATTAAACACCTGGGTATACAATATTGCTCAACAGCCATCAAGTGTAGATCCATGCATTATAAGGGTTGAAAGATGAACAGAGGACCAGAGATAGAAAAATAGAATGAGAGAGGTCAGGGGAGGTATAAGAGGATTAACTAGGAGTGTAAGAATATTGTAGTACTGAAGAAAAGGTATAGCATAAGGATAACTGACCTAAGTTGGTAAGCAGATAGCATATTTGAGTACAAAGTTTGGAAAGTATTAGAATAAAACTTATGTGTTGCTGCACGACTAGCTCTTAGCCCAACCAGTGGCCTCACAGTGGACCATGGGATGGATATGCGAGCTTCAGTCTGAGCATGCTGGGTAGACCTTTTCCTGTGCTGCTTCCAGGGGCGGCCCCCAGCCAAGGGTCTGGGGTTTGAGAGTTTCCAGGGGCTCTCAGCAGGACCAGCAGGAGACCCCTCTGTTCCCAGGGGCCCAGATGAGGATGTGGGCTCCAAGGGCGGAGCCGTGCCTTTCTGATTCTCAGAAGGCGAGCATGGCTGCTGGTCGGCCCTTCAGATCCCTGCTGTGTTTCCACTACTTTGTCAGAGAGTCTGTGACTGTGGGGGTCCCCTCGGTGCTGTCTTGCTCAGGATTCCCAGCTGGAGGATGCCCTGCTCAAGAATTGAGGGGGGGCAGATGCTGGCTCCTATTTTCCCGCACCCCCTACCCACTGTTGTAAGGCAGGGTCTCAGCGCCCCCCACTCTCCAGTTCCAGTGGCCTGGGAGAGGAGCCTGGTGGGCGGGTGGAAGCTGGGACAGCTCCGCCTCCCCTGGTGGGGTGCTGAGTCTTAGGGTCCGCCCGCTTGTCAGTCTCTGGTCAGAGGGCTGGGGGTTGAGCCCGTTGGGCGGGTGGGAGTTGGGACAGCCCCAGCTCCCTTGGTGGGGTGCTGGGTCTTAGGTAGCCCACCTGTCAATCTCCAGTCAATGGCCTGAGGGAGGGGGCTGTTGAGGGGAGGGACAGGATTCTACATTCCTTGCCCCCCTGCTCCTGCCAGTCTTTCTCGGACGGGGTGTTGGGGTCTGAGTTAAGTTCTATTGCTTGGCACCCGCTCCGCTTTCCCTATGTGTTTGGGGATGCGCTGTATTACTCACGCCTCTGTGTCCGTCTGCGGGTGCTCCACGGTGGTGGGGAGTCTTTCACTCTCCTCGGGTCTCCTCCGCAGCCTGTGGTCCGCGTCTGGGTTCCGCTGCTTTCTGTTCTGGTTCCACGTCTGGGTTCCGCTGCTTCCGCGGCTTGCTGGCCCGGTCCTGTGCTGGTTTCTGCAGCGGTCTGGCTGCCCGGCCAGGCGGCCTCAGCTGCCACTTTTCTCGGCTTGGGGCCAGCAGAGAGAGGTGGGGGAGGGGTCCTCGCGTTCCGAATTCTTTGAGAAAGTTGGATGTGAGCTTTATCTGGATTTCTTTTCTGGTTTGAGTCCTTCTCCATTGCTTTTTGAATTTGTTGTTGTGGATTTCTTAAGGTAATTGGCTCGTGGGACTCCCTGGTTCTCTCTTTTTGTGAGAGAAAGCTAGGCAGCGTCCCTATTGTCTCGGCGCCATCTTCTTTCCCCCTGGATTGTAACTTTTTCGTATATAACCTTTCTGTCTCACTTCCTCTTTTTTATTGTCGGCTAGTGTATAGAGGGGTTATAGTTCCTCAGGTAGTAGGTGCACTACTTCTCACACATTTCACTTCCTCTTTTATAAACCAAATCTCATCTTTACCAACTCTCATCTCTCAGCTCTTGGTTTTCCAGTAATGATCAATCTGAAGTCAGAGATAAACTGAGTCATTTCAAGGTCAATAATCAACTGAGTCACTCTGCCATACACACACACACACACACACACACACACACACACACACACACGAGCAGTTTTGAAAAGTATAACTAATGTCTAACTCTGCCAGAAAAATATTACCCCAAAGTACAAGAAAAGAAAAATTGTTTCTATAAAAACAAAATGATGTTTGTCATAGGCAATCCCTTAAAGAGAATGCAAAGTCAGGCAAAGTCTCACCTCCATTTCAGGTGAGAAGACTTGCATTGCCATTTGGCACCACACAGTGTAACAGTCTAAATTCACTGTGCAATCAAAGTGGTCATGTACCTTAACAACTGCCTTGATTAAAAGGCAAAAGTCTCTTATTTCTCCATCAGGGAGGTATGGCTTAGACCCAGATAATAAAAGATGTCAGATGTTAACTTCTTGCTCTATCAAGGAAATTGGGTGTTGGGGTGCCATCTTTAAATTTATGGGTCCAATGTCTATCAGCAAACATTCCTAGAATATAAATCTGCAAGCATTTATTAAAATATTTGTAAATGTTTTTATTCATCTGCAAGGAACAGAGAATCAATGAACAAATTATAAGTACTTGAAAATTGAAAGCAGAGAATGCTTTCTCAGGTGCTTCAGTCTCTCTCTCTCTTTTTTTTTTACCTACATACTGTAAGCTTTATTGTGATGGCCTTAAATTGGAAATTACCCATGTGTTCTTAAACAAAAGGCGATATGTTCACATTATAGAATATTTTTCAGAAGTATGAAAGAATTCACCAGGAATAATATAGCATTCTTTTCTCTGGGAATTATATTGAATCAAAAAAGTGCCTGTCTTGGGGAAAAAAATCACATATGATACAACTTTAAATGACAATTACTTAAAGAAACAATTAGAGAGTCAGGTTGGGCTGGATGGAAACAGGTAAGTGGATTTATAAATTGGTAGCCAGTTGTGATGTTTATGGTGATGGGATAGTTCAGTTTGCTGGATGTGGTACTGAAGCCACATCCACATGACACAGCAACACAGAGCATGTTACACTTTGGTTTAACATGTGACTCTTTACATTGAGAGGTGTTTTCTTAAGATGTATCCTTCTAAAGAATCTGGCTGAGGAATATGTGGTTTCTCTCTGGACTGATTTTCTAAATTCTTACAAATGTGTTTTCATTCTTGTAGAAAGGTCTTCTGAGATGTCCTGCAAAAAAAAAATTTCTAGTTTCTCAGCTTCCTGGAAGTTTTGTGTTATTGTGGCACTGAGCTGTTCTCTGTGTTTGCATCAAGTTTTCTTACTTACGAAGTAACATCTTTAATAAGATAAAACTAAGTAATATCAAAAAAGTGGTTTGCTTACCAGAATGTACAAAGTTCAAAAATGATAGGTTCACTCTCCTCTTGACAATTATCATCAGAGCCCACAGTGGTTCCCCACTTCACGAACAGCATGGACCCCACTGTGCACGCAAGGGAGCAGAGCATGTGCCATGGGCCTCAACACTTATTTCTGTATTTGTTTAAGTATTTGCTATATTATTATTATACTGAAAGAAGTCAAAGGTATTATTGAAGCCTTTAAGCATTTCTTTTTTTGCTTTTTTTAATTATAATTAATAGAAGGGTTACATTATATTCACCAATAGAAGGAGCATTACTTCACAAACATTGATACCCTTTCTCATAAAGCATTTCTTATTAAATGGTTGACATTGCTTACAGTACTTTTTGTTTTTTTTTTAAAAAAAATTTCAGGCTGGGCATGGTGGCTCACGCCTGTAGTCCTAGCTACTTAGGAGGCTGAGATTTGAGGATCTCGGTTCAAAGCCAGCCTGGGCACTAAAGAAGTGAGACTCTGATCTCACTAGAAAATGGGAAGTGGGCCTGTGGCTCCAGGGATAGAGCAGTAGCCTTGAGCTGAAGAGCTTAGGGACCGCGTCCAGGCCCAAAGTTCAAGCCCCATGACTGAAAAAAAGTTTTTTTAGGACAGTAGGAAATTGAGCTTTCATTTTTCAGTGATGGATCCTCTGGGTACTTATGGGCAGTAACATATGGCCATAATTGTTCTGTTGTCTTACTGTATACATCTTGTTTTCCCATTTGGATTTCTTATAACAAGAAGTCATGTGACTTCCCTATTATCTCCCTCAAAATAACAACATAGCTCCTCTAGCAACAAACATACAATGAACAGTTTGTCAGTTGAACACTTACGTAGTTGCTTCATACTTTTTGAGGGTGGAAGCTCGGGTTGTCCTGGAATTAGTCTCTCTGCCTCAGCCTCCTGAGTGCTGGGATTACAGGTGTGTGCCACCATATCAGCTGTACTTTTTTGGTTATACTAGAAAAGAATCCATTGCCCAAATCTGTTTGTTGTTGATTAAAGTTCTTACATTGAGATTACTGAAAACAGAGACCATATTTTGGGTGTTTGGAGACATTTCTAGATTTGGTATCAGAACAAGATATTAAGGAAAAAATACTTCCCTTCTGTGTTTTGCTGTTTTTCAGTCTCTCTTTTAAACTTGAGATAAATAATTTTAATTTTTAGTTTGTATTCACTGTTACATAGGTATAGAATATACTTTTAAAGCTAGAAAACATATGTAAACAGTTGTGTATGTAAAACATATATTTAAAAATCCTCAGAGCTATGAGTGTGGCCTAGTGGTAGAGTGCGCACCTAACCAGCGCCCTGGATTTGATTCCTCGGTACCACATACATTGAAAAATCCAGAAGTGGTGCTGTGGCTCAAGTGGTAGATCTCTGGCCTTGAAAAAGCCCAACTGTGCCCAGGCCCTGAGTTCAAGCCTAGCTCGAAAAAGAAATCCTCTCACTTTGATTTGGCACTTGTAGGTGATGCTTCCAGGAGATTCCCCTCACTGCAAAAGGGTGGGTCAGATCCCTCAGCCAAATGGGTAACATTTTCAGGACAAGGTCTCTGTTTCACATAAACCAGAGCAAAAATCAGAAATCATCTCCAACCATCTCCATAATATTTATAGGTCCAGAAGTAGGCAAAGAGGTTCTTTTCTTTCTTTTTTTTTTTTTTTTTTTGCCAGTTCTGGGGCTTGAACTCAAGGCCCGGGCACTGTCCTTGAACACTTTTGCTCAAGGCTAGTGTTCTGCTCCTTTGCCGGGGCCAGCCGGCAGCAAACCAGGGTTCGCAGATTGGGGTTCCTGAAATAGGGGGCAAGGACTAGGAAAAAATAGAAGAGAGACAGACACACCGGGTCCAGGATGTCTGCAGCCCAAGTAAAGACTGCCTCGTTTATTCAACTCCAGCTTCTCCCTTCTTGAAACCAGGGAACTTCCAACTGTTACTTTCATATGGTAAATCTCAGGTAATTTAAACAGAATAAGGCCATAAAACAATAGGACAATAAAGCTATGGTCTGATGCAAATCAAGGTACAATTTAATTCTACTCTGGCTCCCAACATATCCCCCGTTTTTATTTTAAAAGAAACACAAGTGCAATTTTTACTCTTTCCTATACCTCTAATTATCCTGTCACATTTTCCAAAAATGACTTTGGTCCCTTCATCTAACGGAGATTGATGGGCGGAGATTCAGCTTCTGTGACTTCTTCAAGCTGACTCACGGGGGTTGTCTCTGTGCTTGACCAGGGATCTTAAGAAGCCTAGCCTGTATTATCAAGGGGTTGCAAGGATTAGATATCAGGAATAATAATTTACTCCAAACTAGAGATCATATTTAATATTTAACAACTGCACAAACCATCTTTGGCTACAATAGTGTAACTTACTTAGCACCCATTTGCAAAGGCTTTTTCTTGAATGTCTGGGGAACTAAATTTCTGCAACCTTAACAATGCTTCAGTTGTCAGATCTAAACAGATTAATAGAGACACAAGCCCCAGATCCACAAACTTTCCTGAATTTGTGGCTGGTGTCAAATAAAAAGTTCGCTCAATTAGGACTTTAAACTATCCACTATCACAGAAGATTAACAAGTTCCTGCCCAGTTATGAAAGGCACGGGCATTAGTAAGGCATGCTTACAAACTATTCTATGACCTCCCGGCTCTGATTAATTTGAGTGGCCAAGCACAAGCGACTCTAAGATCTGACACCATCTCTGCCATCCAAGCAGAGGCTTTCGTGTCCCAGCAGTGTCTCTCCACACAGGGATAAACATGCCATTGGCATTTCACTTTGTTGGTTGCTGTATTTGAACTCGGGGCCTGGGCACTGTCCCTCAGCTCTCCAGCTCTAGGCTAGCACCCTGCCACTATGAGTCCCTAGCTTGGTGCTTGAGTGCTTCCCCCCAGCTTTTCAGCTCAGAGCTAGCATTCTGCCACTTCAAGCTCCAAAGCAACTCTGTCCCAATATCCTGCTGGCAGATTAGACACCACAGTCTCACAGGGACTTTGCTTTGCCCGGGCAGGCTCAAAGCTGCGGCTATCAGATCAATGAGTCCTACAAAAGGCCATGTTACTCCAATTAAAGCAACAAGGTGGTCAACTCAGAAATAGTCTAAGCATGATCTTACCTGGAACCTGGTAAGAGCCAAAATTACATCTGAATAAGGGTTGCTGACCTTCTCCATGGGCCTGCTGGAGATTGCTATAAAGTAACTTACAAGAGTAAGCTGAAATAGCAATTAAGCAACCATTTTGATAGTCCTAATTTTCCTTGTTTCTTTTTTAGAAACAAAACTTTAGGACAACTTTACTTTTAAATTTTGTTCAGAAACCATTTCTACTTTTCTTTAACTTTTACACTTTTTAACTTAAACTCTTAACACTTTGGTCTTTATTTGCATTTGAAAAACCTTTAAGGCTAAAGGAATTCCCTTTGCCTCCAGGCCCCCTATGGCCCAGGTCACTTCCTTTGCCTTTAGAAGAGGCTTTTTGTTTTATTCTGCAGTTTAGATTATTACTGCCTAGAACTCCAGTAACAGTTTAAACTCAAATAACAGTTTTTCCCTAATGCAAGAATTACAAACATCAGTGCACCAAAAGTTATCATCAGACTTCCAGTGTCAGTCTGCAAGAAAAGACAGATAGGCAAAGTTTCTGACATTAATGAACAATTTTACATTTAAATTTCGAATACATGTCTCCAAACTTTAAAGGTAATAAATCCCAAATGCCCTAATACCTCTGGGTTAAACAGGATACAATGTTTACAATGTAAACAGCTCTAAGTATTACAAAACCAGATTTTTTTTTTCAGGATGTTTAGAAAAGTACTTTTTACCAATTTCTCTTTCAACCAATGTAATAATCCTTTGAGACATTGTAAAACATTCAAACCTAATACTTTTCTTGAAGTTTTAAGCTTAGATTTACCCAATTGCCTTTTTGTTTAAGTATAAATTTATCTATTGTTTTATACAAAACGTTGATAATTTAACCTTGAACATGTTCACTCACTCATTCACACACATTCATACTGAAAGATCATAAAGCGTACAAAATTAATATCGGCCGTTCATTTTCCGGAAGTTTGTGTCAAGAGAGCTTTGCCAATTTTACTCTTACAGGTGAGAACCAGGTTCAAAACAAAACTATTTGCAAGGCAACTTAGCTGGAATTTATTTTTCCAGGGCTTGTTACAACTGCAGACATGGGGGAGCGGCCATGCTAGGCCCAGAAATGTTCAAATAAATAACAAGAATGTGTGCTTGAGTACGCACAGAAAAACCATAAGGATCCATACTTAGAAATGGTACCAATTTTAAAGACAAAACTGGACAAGGAAAAATATGTAACACGTACAAGACAGAGAAACGGAGACTTTTAAATAATCAGACATTGACATATAGCAAGAAAATTGGACTCAATCAGATACACTTAACACAAAAAACATGAGCTCAAATGAATGTTTTCATCAAACAGCTATTTTTAGATTTAGACATGTCTTGCTGGTGGGACTCTCAGGTAAGCCTTGTTATCGACAAGAAACTCAGAAGGGGAGGGGGGGGTCAAGGCGTCCCTTGACCACCCAGGCCTCTGTTTTAGGCCCACAGTGCACCTTTTCAAAATAAAATAAAATAAAATAAAACGCAGACATACAGGAGGTTGGCCGACTTCTACTTACCTCTGGAAGCCTTTGCTTTTCACCTGGGCATCTTTTACAAAAAAGGTTATTAAGAAGAGGGATGGTAAAAACAAAATAATGTCACATATTAAATTGTGTAGAGTCAATGAATATGTTAAAAGGTCCCTACATAATAGTAAAAGGAGGAGAAACACAGCTCATATGAATGTGTGGAACAAGTGGATCAGTAGCAGTCCCAATTAACATGCACAAATAACTCAGGTCCTTCCCACGTCACAGGATGCACCACTGGAGGGTTGGGGGTGTAGGCCCAGGGAGTCGATGCTTGGATGGCCACTGTCACTCTACACGATCCAAACACAGCGTTCAGGCAGCCAGCGGGCATCATTTTCTCCTTGTGAAAAAACACATACGTGCCCTCGACCCCAGGTTAGAACAGGATCGGGTCCGTGCCAAGTACCAGCTAGGGGATCCTTCCACTTTACTAAGGCAAAAGCACGCTGCTCTCTTTTTTTCCCAGAATCGCTGAGCAGCAGATAAATTATTTGAATCCAAATTCAAAAAATTTAAAACAAATAAAGCATGATTAAGTATATTCACAGGGGTAGCGGGATACGACTCTCCTTTCTGTATTTTAGCAATTTGATGTTTTAATAATCCATTAGCTCTCTCCACGATGCCTTGACCTTGAGGATTGTAAGGAACGCCTGTAATATGAGTGATATTATAGGAATGGCAGAAGGATTGAAATGCTCGGCCTGCATAGCCAGTGCCATTATCTGTTTTTATTTGCGAGGGAATCCCCATCACAGCAAAGCATCGAATGCAGTGAGAAATACAATGTTTAGTGGCTTCCCCAGCAAGGGGGGTGGCCAGGATAAAATTAGAATAAGTATCTACATATTTTAATCGGCCAAATGATGGAACATGTGTGACATCCATCTGCCAAATGTGATTAGAAAGCAGTCCTCGTGGATTTATACCTAAATGGGGGGCTGGTGAAAAAGGGACACAGTTGGAGCAAGTCTTAACTATTTGTCATGCTGCTTCTCTAGATAATTTAAACTGTCGGTGCAAGGCTCGACTGTTTTGATGGTGGATGGCATGTGACTGCTTAGCAAGTTCAACCTGAGTTAAGTAAACTCTGGTGGCGGAGTCAGTAACCGCATTGCCCTCACTTAAAGGGCCAGGAAGATTAGTGTGAGCTCAAACGAAGCCAAAAAAACAGGGGTGGTTGCGAGAACAAAGCAAAGTTTGTACTTGGCGAAATTGGGTCTGAATATTGGAGTTAATAGTTCCAATAAAGGGAACAGTTTCTATGACTTGAAGAGCACGAATTACATATTGACTGTCTGAGTATAAGTTAAAGGGCTCGTCTTGTAACAGGACGAGTGCTTGTAAAACAGCCTCCAATTCCACCTCTTGGGCGGAGGAAAAACCCGTAACCCAAGATTGAGTTTTCCCATTAATGGTCAAAGCAGCCGTTCCATTAGAGGATCCATCTGTAAATACCAAAGCGGCAGAAGATAAAGGTGAGGTCTGTACTATGGAAGGAAATAGAAATGTATGACACGCAGCAAATTGGAGAAGTTTGTTAGACGGGTAGTGATGCAAAATTTTTCCCGTATAATTGGCCCAAGCAATGGCCCAAGGATCGCAATGGGCGAATAGCCAATCTTGTTGTTGTAGATTATATGGGACACAGATAAAATGAGGTTCCTGACCTAAATATTTACGGGAATCCACTCGGCACATATGTATCAGATTAGCTACCAATTCGTAGTAGGGGGTCAGCACTTTGCCGGGTGTTGATGGTAGATAAAGCCATAAAAGTGGGCCATCCTGCCACGATACAGCAGTTGGGGAGTGAGAAGTAGCTAAAATGTAAACTCCCCATGGTTTAGAATAGTCACAATAGGTCACTTGTTGCTGGGAAATTGCCTTTTCTACAATTTGGATGGCCCTCCTGGCGTCAGGATTTAATTCGCGTAAAGATGTAGGGTTGGTATCTCCTTTTAAGAGATCAAAGAGGGGTTTTAACTCTCCTGTGGAGAGCTTTAGATAAGGCCGAAGCCAATTTCTATCTCCTAAGAATTGCTGAAAATCATGAAGAGTTCTTAAGTGTGAAGTTTTTAATTGTATTTTTTGGCTTTTAAAATAGTGTGGGCCTAATATATGGCCTAGATACGTAAAAGGGGGGTGTTCCTGAACCTTTTCAGCTGCTATTATAAGGCCAAAGAGGCTCAGATCTTGCTTTAGTTGTCCAAAGGCTTGTCATACGACGATAGGCTCAGAACAAGCCAACAAGATGTCATCCATATAATGAACAATATAAACAGAAGAAAATTTTTCACGAGTGGAAGAAATGGCTCTAGCTACAAAACTTTGACATAAAGTTGGGCTATTTGCCATGCCCTGTGGAAGCACAAGCCAGTGATATCGCTTCATGGGTTCTTTAAAATTAACAGAGGGGACGCTGAAGGCAAAGTGCTTACAGTTTTGAGGCGCCAGGGGTATAGTATAGAAACAATCCTTCAAATCTATAATAATCTTATAAGTATCCTTTGGGATTGCCATGGGTGAAGGCAAGCCAGGCTGTAGGGCACCCATCAGTTCCATTGTCGCGTTCACTTTTCTCAAATCCTGTAACAGCCTCCATTTACCTGACTTTTTCTTTATAACAAAAATTGGAGAATTCCATGGAGAGTTAGAAGGGGCCACATGTCCTAAGTCCAGCTGTTCCTGTACCAGCTGCTGTACTGCAATGATCTTTTCTAGTGAAAGAGGCCACTGTTCGACCCATACCGGTTGTTCAGAGAGCCAATTTATGGGATCAGCATGAGGGGCACGACAAACAACAGCTCCCGTTAAGGAATACCCTCATCCTTGTCTCGTAGGGTGAGACTGGGGTTGGAGTGGCTCTAGCTCCCCCTGTGCTGCTCAGCCTAGTCCCCTAAAGGGGAGGAGGCCTTGATCCAGTAACTGCTTAGTGACCGCAGCACTAGGACTGAACATATACACTCCCATTTTTTCCATGATATCACGACCCCATAAATTAATTGGCAGATGATCCAGGACAAATGGCTGAAAATGACCAGAGTGCCCTTCCTCATCTCTCCAAACAAGGATCGCACTGCTCTGCTGTGGGTCAGTTGCTTGCCCAACCCCCTGTAGGGAAGTCATAGAGGTTGTCAGGGGCCATTGGGCTGGCCAATGTTTTTTAGATATCACAGACACATCTGCTCCAGTGTCTAATATTCCTTTAAAGGGCTTTTCTTGTATAAATAAAGTCATCTCAGGCCTCTCTTGTTTTATGCTTTGTACCCAATAGATATCTGAAGATCTAAATCCTCTCTGTCCACATGGGGAATTAGCAGTCTCCCCGGGAGGTAAAGGCACAAGTATTAGTTGTGCTAATTTTTGACCGGCTGGGATCAATACCATGTGTTTCGGGGCAGAGGCCATAACTTTGATTTCTCCAGTAAAATCCTGGTCAATTTTGCCAGGTGTAATCTGTATCCCTTTTAGGGCTGAGCTACTTCGCCCTAACAGCAATCCAGCCACTCCCGGGGGAAGGGGCCCAAGACCCCCGTGGGGAGAGCTTGTGTCCCCATCTCTGGGGTCAATACTGAGCAGGTGGAGGAACAGAGGTCCAATCCTGCACTGCCTGGGGTGGCACGGAGGAGGCTGGAGACTGATTTTGGGGGGTTGTTAGAAGATGCACTTGTGGCTGAGAAGAGGGAGGGACTGCCCCATGGTTTTGCGGGGCCAGGGGCTGGCCCCTTCTCCAGTTTCCCGAAAACGGGCGGCCATTGCGATTTGTTGCTGACTTGCAATCTTTAGCCCAGTGCTTCCCTTTACCACAGCGTGGACATGTGCCAGGTGATTTTTCTCTCTTTAACCTGGCCTGGCGTGGACATTGCATCATCTAATGTCCTATTTGTCCACAAGAAAAGCAACGCCCTGGGGGTCTAGCATCCCGAGAATGCCGCTGACCTCTATATTTTAGAAATTCAGTAACAGTCTTTCCTTGAGGAGCGGCGGCTAAAGTAAGGCCTTGTACATGGGAGGGTCCAATATCAGCACACAGTGAAATAAAGTCCGTGATTCCTCCCTTATTCCTATGGGGTCTGATAGCCGCCTGACAGGCGGCGTTGGCATTTTCATAGGCTATGTGTCTAACTATAATCTTCCTTGCGTTCTCATCTTGTACTAGGCGGTCTGCAGTCTCCATTAATCGAGACAAAAATTCTAGACAAGGTTCATTCGGTCCCTGTTTAACTTCTACTAGATTTTTTGTACGATTGGAATTGCATAACCTTTTCCAAGCCTCTCTCGCCACAGCATTTATTTGTAAATAGGCCTCCTTTGCATAACCCAATTGATCTTCAGTGTTTTTATAGGTTCCCTCTCCTAACAACTGATCAACAGTGTAAGGCAGGTTCTTAGACCTATTTGTTTCAATTTTAGCCCGACACTGTGCAGTGAACTCTGTCTCCCATAATAAGTACTCTCCTGCACTAAGGCATGCTCTGGCAAGCCGCTTCCAGTCATTTGGGCATGCAATACCAGCACACGCGGCCTCCAATATTACTTGAGTAAAAGGGGCAGTTGGCCCATATTGGGAGCAGGCACTCTTTAAATCCTGTAATAGTTTAACAGGAACAGGTTGATAGTATACTTGTTCATCATGATCAACTAAACTAGGGAAGCATCGAGGCCCTGAAATATCTTCCCTCTCTCTAGCAGCCTGAGTCAGGTTTAATTGCGATGCACTGTGCCTGGTTGTAGTGCCTGTTAAAAGGGACTTGTTGCTAGGGCCTTTAGGCTTGCCTAAAGGTTGAAAAAGGGATTGAGGCTGTAAGGCTGCAGCCAGAGGCAGTGGGTGTGAGGGGTAAGGTTTAGAATCAGACACCATAGTGGCCTGAGGGTCATCTTTCTTTCCTACTTCTGGGGGGGCTCTCTGCTCCATCCGCATTTTCGATAGAAAATGTAGCATTTCTTCTAACTTCTTCTCCATCGTAGCCATCTGGCCCTCCATTGACTCATCATAACTTTCCTTCTTGATATTCAAACCTGAATTCTGATACTCAATATCTACTGGTTGTTGTTCCCTTTTCAAGATCTCACTTAGACTCTCTTGGGCTGCGGCATATGGCTCAGCCTCAGGTTTTTCAGAAGGGTCCTTTAACTCATAAATTTCCCTTAATTCAAGATTAAGTTCAGCATTCTCATGTTGAGGATCTATGCATTCACTTACTAAATTCCATACATCAATAGCCTCTACTGGGGTCTTTTCGGGGCCATATACATTATAATATTCTTGAATTCTTTTTCCTATCTGCTGCCAGGTTTTTTGGAATTCCTCCTCTATAAACCTCGGGCATGCCTCCTCGACAAACTGTAGGAAGCTCTGAAGCACCCCTTTTTCCACCCACGTTCCGTGGGCTTCAAGTAGGCCTGTTAAGATCGGTACATATGACTTATGGCTATTAACTTGACCCATAATTTTTACTCCTGACTATACACTCTCTTTAGATCCTCTCTTAATAGTCCTACGATGTGTTACTCACCACAAGGAGGGGTCCTTCACCTTCGTCCCAGATTTTCAGGGTCTCTGTTCGGGCGCCAGTTGCCGGGGCCAACCGGCAGCAAACCAGGGTTCACAGATTGGGGTTCCTGAAATAGGGGACAAGGACTAGGAAGAAATAGAAGAGAGACAGACACACCGGGTCCGGGATGTCCGCAGTCCAGGTAAAGACTGCCGCGTTTATTTTTCACTCCAGCTTCTTCCCTCCTTGAGACCCAGGGAACTTCCAGGTGTTACATTCATATGGTAAATCTCAGGTCATTTAAACAGAATAAGGCCAGAAAACAATAAGACAATAAAGCCATTGTCTGATGCAAATCAAGGTACAGTTTGATTCCACTCTGGCTCCCAACAAAGCTGGGAGCTAGAGATAGTAGCCATCTGGTACCTACAAGGTCGGACTTGTAAGGGCCAGCAAACTAGGGCAGATGTCAACCAATCACAAGTCTGTTACCATGGAGATCCCCCTAGATTCATATCTGGCCTAAAACCATCCTCCTAAAATGACAGCCAGCTAGACTGACCAATGATTAGCCACGACCCCTTTCCTGCTTTGTATTGCACCAATCATTTAATGAAATTACAGTATAAATTTCCCGCGTGGCATATTGATTTGTTGCTATTACTTGCTGGGGCCTTCCCCCTACCAAAAAATGTATAAAAGGGGCTATAATCTTGTGCTCGGGGCCTCTGGTCTGCACTCGACTATCCGTGTGCACAGACCCCTGCTCGAGCTCATCAATAAACGACTCATTGCAATTTGCATTGATCTTTGGTCTCTGGCTATCAGGGGGGGGGCTTCAAGTTTCTGGGCACAATAATAAAAGTCTCAGAGATTTTTGTGGACTTTTGTGCCCAGGATGGTTTTGAATTGCTATCCTGAGATCTCAGCCTCTTGAGGAGCTAGGATTGTAGGTGTGAGTCACCGGTGCCCAGCTTAATTTATACGATAATATTTTAAAATTGTATAATATACAATTATATTACTTTACACTATTTATTATATAACCATGCAATTTGTAATTCACACATTATATATAAATTATATAAAATTTGTTACAGGGGAAGGAGGGCTAAAGAATTCTGAGCCAGGCGCTGTGCTCCCTCCCCAAAAAAAGGTTATATTGTTAAAAAAAAAACTTGGAGACTAAAGGTATAAAGACACAAAAGTTTATAAAACCTAAATAGCTTTATGTGACTAGAAGTGTGCTTATATTTACTAAAATATATTGACTAAGTTTAAATTTCTTTTTTTTTTTTTTTTGGTTTATCATGGGGTTTGAACTCTGGGCCTCAGCACTGTCCCTAAGTTCTTCAGCTCAAGGCTACTGCTGTACCCCTTGAGCCACAGCACTACTTCCAGTTGTCAATTGGAGATAAGAATCTCTTGGACTTTCATGCCTGGGCTGGCTTTGACTCGAAATCCTCTTGAGCAGCTAGGATTACAGGCATGAGCTACTGCGCCCTGTGAATTTAAATTTCTAGAACACAGCCAGAAACCAACTGGATTATCACAGCCAAATAGTCAAACTCAAGCCCTGAATGCGACGAAGGGGAAATTTCAGTCTTAAACTCATCTGCTACTCCTTACCTACTGTATTTTTACTTAGTTTTATTTACTCCTTTGTTTTATTACCTGTTCTTGGACATCTTCAAACTCTGAGCTGAGCAACTCTATGAAGATGGGCACTGCTCCTGCCTGAATCACAATTCGGGTCTGAAGGGAATTTCCTGAAGCAATGTTTGTCAGTACCCAAGCTGATTCAAACTGGAAAAACAAAAATAATATTCATCATCCTAGCAACTTCAAATCTTGCTCATCATGACTTCTGTATATAAAGAAGAGTGTGAGATTGTTATTTGCATATCACTTATTAGCTGAATACCATCACTAATTTTACACTAGTACTGGGACTTGAACTCAGGGCTTTGTGCTCTAGCTTGGTTTTTCTGTTCAAGGCTGGTGCTTTATTACTTGAACCTCACTTCTACCACTGATCATAAATCTCAAGTCAAGGTATAATTAACATACGACCATAAAAAAGAAATGTTGCATAAGATATCAAATGGTTTCCTAAGATTCAAATGAAAACAAAAACTAAATGAAAAATAATGTACATAAATATAGCACCAATTCCATTTCCATTTCCCTCCCCCCACACCCACCCCTCATCTTGTTTTCCCCCCTTCCCTATCCAATTTCAAATATCCAAATATAAATATATCTGATATATCAGGTAACAAAGTGAGATACTGTAACAATATGAGATAACCAAGGGACAGCAAAAGAGATGAGAGATAACATAGTACCTTAAGAACAACGTTCAATCATTTATATGGCTTATGTTTCTATATCCTAAAGGTCCTTTCATTTAAAATGGGGACCAAGACATGTGAAAGGGTATCAATGTATGTGAATTAATGCACCTTCTATCTGGCAAATATCATGTAACCCTTCTATTAATTACAATAAAAAATATATGAAAAAAATTGAGAGACAGCATCTAGGCCCTGAGTACAAGCCTCAGAATTCACAAACACACACACACACACACACACACACACACTCACACACACACACAGAGGGTCATCTTGGAGCCTGAAGTAAGGCGTGGGTGCTGTCCCTGAGCTTTTATGAGCTTTTGTGTAAGGCTAGCATCTTCTGTTTCAGCCATAGCTCCACTTCCAGTTCATAAAGCTATTCTTGATCCTTCCATTTCAGAGAGACTCTCTCCTTCTCCTAGGCTATCTAGAGGAAGGCTTGTCCATCTTCTAACTCATTATTTGTCTCCTAGCATTCAACATTCTGTAATTTACAGATAATTTTTACATCTGTCTCTTATAGTTATCATTTTCTTTCCTTTTTGAACCGGTATTGGGATTTGAACTTAACTTTTGCTCAAGGCTAGTGCTTTACCTCGAGTCACACCGCTTTCTCTGGTTTTGTTTTTGTTTTTTTTTTTTTTTAAGTAGAGATATCACTCCCACAGATTTTTCTACCCAGGTTGACTTGGATCTTTTATCCTCAGATCTTAGCCTCCTTAGCAGCTAGGATTACAGGTGTGAGCTAGCAGCCATTAGCTATAATCATTTTACAGACAAAGAGGTAGTCTCTTAAGAGGCTCAGGTCCAAACCAGATCTCCTAGAGTTCCCTCCTCTTTTTTTTGGTTGGGGCAGGGGAGGGTGTTATGGGGCTTGAACTCTGGGCCTCGAAGCTGTCCCTGAAATTTTCAGCTCAAGGCTACCGTCCTACCCTTGAGCCACAGCCCCACTTCTTGTTTTCTAGTGATTACTTGGAGATGAGTCTCGTGGCTTCGTAGTGCCTGGGCTGGTTTTGAACTCTGATTCTCAGATCTCAGCCTGCTGTGTAGCTAGGATGAGGATCATAGGCATCAGCCATTGAGCCCGACTAGAGTTCCCTCTACTTCATTTCCACTGCCACTGAGCCATTGAATATTATATCTCTACCCATTCAATTTCCATTAAAAGAATATAGTTATGAGAACTAATTTTTCACCAGCACTCACCAGGATGAGGTTATCCAGTGGTTTCAAACCTAGCCCAGCTGTAAAACAGACTATGGAGCTTTCATAAAAAGGTGTGCTTAGCCTACAGCCAGAGTTTTTGCATCAAAATCCTTAGATCTGGGGCATATATGATTTCTCCTTTCTCTCTGTCCATCTCTCCCTGCTTGTTTAGGTGATTCTAGTGATTACTCAGATAACAGTAGCACTGGGTTAACCTGTTTATCTGGTATTACTGAGACGTGTTTTGTATAATTTTTTTTTTTTGGTGGGTCATGGGGCTTGAACTTGGCCTGGGCAGTGTCCCTGAGCCCTTCAGCTCCAGGCTACTGCCCTACCCTTGAGCCAAGCCCCACTTCCTGTTTTCTAGAGGTTAATTGGAGATAAGGGTCGCAGGTCCTTTGGTGCCTGGGCTGGCTTTGAACCTTGATCCTCAGATCTCAGCCTCCTGAGTAACTAAGATTACAGGCATGAGCCACCATGCCCAGCTTTTGTATAATTTTTTTTTTTGTCAGTCCTGGCTTGAGCTCAGGGCCTGAGCACTGTCCTTGAGCTTTCTCAAGGCTTAGATCTCTACAACTTGAGCCACAGAAGCACTTCTGGCTTTTTTCTATGTATGTAGTACCGAGGAATAGAACCTGGCTCTTTGTGCATGCTAGGCAAGCACTCTACCCCTAGGCCAAACTCCCAGACTCTTATATAATTATTAATAAATAACTTCATTCTGGTGTTTAAGGTAGAAAGTATGAGCTAATATATATATATATACATATATATATACATATATATATGTATATATATATATATATATATATATTTGCTAGTCCTGGGCTTGAGCTCAGGGCCTGAGCACTGTTCTTGGGCTTTTTCAAGGCTAGAGCTCTACCACTTGAGCCACAGCACCACTTCCGGCTTCTTCTACTTTTGTGGTACCATGGAATCGAACCCAGATCTTTATGCATGCTAGGCAAGCACTCTATCACTAGGCCAAACTCCAGGACCTGGTTTAGATAGCTTTTGAAGGACAAACGTTCTGGTTTTCATCTCTATCTATCCATTTATCTATCTACCTATCTATCTACAAGATCACAGTATGTATACATACTGGCCTCGAACTCACAATCCTGCTGTTCATGTGCTAGGATCAGAAGGGTGAAAATCATGCCTGGTGCAGAATTTATGAATGGAAAAACTCTCTAGACAGCCATTTGTGAATGAACTACTCACATTGTGGATCATCTACTGCAACCTAGCTGTTCCCTGTTGGTATCATGAAATTAGACTGAGCAAGATTAGAATCACGGTGAGGGTAGAAAGCAGGCTGATAATATCCTAGCAGGAGCACAGTGAATTTCTTTTGGCTTAATTATTCATCTCTTTTTCATTAGTTGAGATGATCAAGAACAGAATGAGTCCGTGGTAGGAGACTGTACTTTTAGACCAGTGAGTTTCTTACCATTGTTATTATTGAGCCTGTGTGAGTTGAACTTTGTCATTTCAGCATTGAAAGCCTAGAGCAAAAAGAAAATACAAAAAGAGTCATAAGCAGAGCTTATAACCACGGTCACCAAAATCTGTTTCTTTTCCCTGTACACGCCACACATGATCTTGCTGATGTTGCCAATCCCCCTTTTCCAGCCACACATCCAAAATAGGCTTTAGAAAAGTTCTAGCAAGCCGGGCATGGTGGCTCACACCTGTAATCCTAGCTATTCAAGGGGCTGAGATCTGAGGATCAAGGTTCAAAGCCAGCCCGGGTACAAAAGAATTTGAGACTCTTATCTCCAATTAACCCCTAGAAAATGAGAAATGAGGCTTGGCTCAAGGGTAGAGCAGTAGCCTTGAGCTGAAGAGCTCAGGGACAACACCCAGACCCAGAGGTAGGACAGTAGCCTTGAGCTGAAGAGCTTAGGGATAGCTCTCAGGCTGAGTTCAAGCCCCATGACCCATTAAAGAAAAAAAAAAGAAAGAAAGAAAAGTTCTAGCAAAAACAATTGCACAATCTATTTCAACATCTAAGGGAAACATGTACAGGAAAGATGGCGGGGGGGGGACACCAAAATCTAGTATAAGAAAGCATTTATATAACAAAGCAAACATATAATAACATATATTAATGTCCTGTTTACTACAGTCACTGTTATGTTGTCCTGAATTAGAAATGAATTTCAAGTACAATCATCTTTAAAATGTTATACATTCATCAAACTGTATAAATAGAATAAATGGTTTGTTTTATAAGAGTTAGTTCCTGTAAAGTACTTAAATTTGTACTTGACACATAGTAAGGACCCAGTATTTGTTATTTTTATATGACAGTATATAAAAAAAGATTAATGTGTAGATCCTTTCTCCTACATCTTCCTTGTTCAAGACAGAGTTGGCACGAATTAATTTAGTGGACAGATGGTTATTAATGAGGTAGTAAATGTGCTTCACATGTGAACTTGAACAATGAAGTTTCTTTCTCTCTCTCTCTCTCTTTCTTTTTCTTTCTTTCTTTTTGTTGGTTGTGGGACTTGAATTCTGGGCCTGGGCTTTGTCCCTGAGCTCTTCAGCTCAAGGTAACCACCTTACTTCTTGAGCCACAGTGCCACTTCTGGTTTTCTGGTTGTTCACTGAAGATAAGAGTCTCCTCGAGGGGCCAGGAGTTTGGCCTAGTGGTAGAGTGCTTGCCTAGCATGCACGAAGAGCCAGGTTCAATTCCTTGGTACCGCATACACAGAAAAAAGCCAGAAGTGGTGCTGAGGCTCAAGGGTAGAGCTCTAGCCTTGAGAAAGTCCAAGGACAGTGCTCAGGCCCTGAGAACTGGCAAAAACAAAAAACAAAACAAAACAAAAAAACCTCCAAAACACAGTCTCCTGGAACTTTCTGCCTGGCTGGCTTTGAACCATGATCATCAGATCTCAGCCTCCCGAGTAGCTAGTGTTACGGGCATGAAGCACTGCACCCAGCTCCTTAAATTTCTTAATCTATGGTGAATTTGCTTCAAAAGTTGTATTTTAGCTACTATTTCCAAAAGGCCCTGTTCTTTCTGTATTTAGTTAGATGGCATTTCCTTGTCCTAGCCATTCAAAAACTTGAAAGTAAAACAAGGTAACAGCATCTACTGATAAAGAGCTGACATACACATGGATGACAAATCTCTCGGGAAGGTAATTCAAAAGCAGAATGGGTTGTGTGATTAGAAAGAATTCTGTGAGATTTTTAGACCGAACATGAAGGAAAACATGAAGCAAGCACCTTGAAGAAAAATTATGTGTCTGGCGCCAGTGACTCACACCTGTAATCTTAGCTACCCAGGAAACTGAGATCTGAGGCTCACAGTTCAAAGCCAGCCCAGGCATTAAAGTCCATGAGACTCCGAACTCCAATTAACCACCAGAAAACCAGAAGTGGTGCTGTGGCTCAAAGTGTCAGAATGCTAGCCTTGAGCTGAAAGAGCTCAGGGACAGTACTCAGTCCAGAGTTCAAGCCACACCACTGAGAAAAAAGAGGGGGGGGCGGGTTGAGGGATAGGGAGAGAGGGAAGGACAAAATAAAGTAAGAAAGAAAGAGAAAGAAAGAAAATGTTTGGTGCAAGCAAATGATCATCTGCAAGGAGCTCAGAAAAGTGGAGTGAAATGCTATGAATTTGGCGGTGGTGTTCTACCTCTGTCTGCTAGTGAACAACATCTGATCTGAGAGATGGCGACAAGGAGATGATAAAAGATCTTTCAGAATACGTTGCTTCTTATTTTGACACGCAATGACTCAAGACACTGTCTCCTATCTACTTCCGTGAGTTCCTCTGTGTCTCTCTGATAGAGCCACTTCCCTTATCTGGAAGGCCACTTCATCCTCATCACAACTTAAGAGCAGATCCCAAACTCACAACTCCTAAAAGAATCGCTACTGTGTTACTATATTCTACTCTTTCCATAAAGTTACATATATGTAAGTATTATTTTCATTTATATTCATAGATTGTTCCACAAATATTGATTGGTTTGTCTCCCTTAGTGAAATTTTCCAAATGTCATGTCCAATAGGTCTGGACAAGGTGGCACATTCCTATAATCCCAGCTCAGGAGGAAGAAATCAGAACGATCATGGCTAAAGTCAGTCCAGGCAAAAAGTTAGTGAAACCCACTACCCATCTCAATTTAAAATCAAATGGGGGGTGTATATCTGTAATCTCAGCTACCTGAGAGGTGTATGTAAGAAGGTCGAGGCCTAGGCCATCAACCCTGATGGGCCAGCTCAGTTGGTTACGGCGTGGTACTAAGAATAAGGCCCAGGCCTGTCCTGGACAAAAAGCACAATTTTATATCTAAGAAATAACTGAAATCCAAAACAGGGTTGGAGGCATGACTCAATTGACAGAGCACCTGTCCAGCAGTGAGAGGTCCTGAGCTAAAACCCTGCACAGCCAAAAATAAAAGAAAAGAAAAAAAGAATACAATTAAATAATGTTGTTTTAATTCTTTATGACACCAAAACGATTATTATTTATATTTATTATTATAAACCTGTACTAATAATGTGCCAAGCTCCATGGTAAGCACTTATAGGTCTAGATCTAAGATGTAAGTGTCTGAAAAGACATGAAGTACTGATTTGAATACTGATATTCAAATCCAGATGGCCAAGCTCTGAAGCCCACACACTTACCTCCAACAAGGTGCTTCCTACATAGTCTCAGATTGTAAATGCTCTAAAATCTCTCAGTACAGGATCCACTTGAGCAGTGCTGGAAAACAGGAAAATAATTACCTTCTGCTGTTCAGTGCAGGCCTGGTCAAGCTGGACCCTTGTATTGAAGGGAGAAGTAGCTTCCTGACTCTTCTGGAGGTCCACCTCACTCCTCCCTAGGAAGAATTCTGAAGCAGTTTTGAAAGCAGCAACAGTGTGTGACTCGTTGCTCACCAGGTGAATTTCCTTCAAATGACCAAGGAATGGATGTCTTTGTAAATAATCACAGATTGTCTCTAAAATAACATTTGCACACAAATCAACAGGGACTTGATAAATTCCAGAGCCCAGAGCTGGTATAGCTATTGTTTCAATGGGCACCCTTCCATCGATAGCTTGGTCCAGAATATTTCTGATAGCAGTTTTTAGCTTCTGGGTAGATAGCTCTCGACCCAGCACGTACCACTGAGGGCCAACAGCATGGATAATCATTTTGCAGGGAGGCTTCCCTGGTCCGGTGAGAGCTATCCCACCAACTGGTACTTTACCATGGACAGCCACAAATCTTCTGCTCTCCTCTTGGATGTCAGGGCCGCCAGCTCTTTGCAGGGCCCCTGTCAGGCGCTCCAGCTTGGCAAAGGTCTTCATTGGCTGCATTCAACACAGCATCAACCGCGTGTTTGGTGAGGTCATCCTTCCAGACAGATAACTCCAGTCCAGAGTCCAGTCTTTTTCTGAAGACTGGCTCAACAAGACATTTGCTGTTTCCTTCCAGAGCTGGAGAGGAAAGGGTATAGACACAGCCGAAATTCTTTAGAAGGACTTCATCTAGCAGACTATCATCATTATTTTTTAAAAGTGGAATGACATCACGACTAACAGGAACTAGCCAAGTATCCTTTTTTCCAAGAGATCTGGCATCTGCAAAAGAAGACAAAAATAATAAAGGAATGAGCAAAAATTCTTTTGAAATCCTTGAAAAAAAAGGTGAAAAAGATGACAGCCAGGCATTAGTGGCTCACCCCTATAATCCTAGCTACTCAGGATGCTGAGGTCTGAGGATCATGGTTCAAAGCCAGCCTGGACAGGAAAGTCTGTGAGATAATTATCTCCAATTAATCACTAGAAAACTGGAAATGGTGTTGTGGCTCAAAGTGGTAGAGTGCTAGGCTTGAGTACAAAGCTCAGGGACGGTGGCCAAGGACCTGAGTTCAAGCCCCATGACAGACAGGCAGACAGACAGGTGCATACACACAAACACACACACACACACACACACACACACACACACACACACACACACACACACACACACAATGTCAGATGTCATTTCTCTTCACATTTCTCTTCTTCATTTACAAAAGAGAGATGGATTTCCTCTAGCCTCCTCACCGATTCCTTTTACTCATCTAGACTGTGCCTGGCACTTGGTTAGCATTCCATAGAAACGTTTTTGTACACCAGAACACCATTATTATGTCTCAGAGAATAAGGCCAGTCCAATCCTAAAATGCATGAACAAGGTACATTCGTGCCTCCAGGGGGCACTGCTGCTTTGAAAAAGAAGAGGGTTGCTGCTGAGGGTTTGCTGAGGGGTGCTGGTAGGCTTTAGCTTGTTTCAACCAGGCTTAAAGGCCCAGGAGTAGACCCCTTCAGGGTGGGGAGAATGGAGTGGTCTCCATCTAACCCCAAAGAAATTGGAAACAAGGAATTACATTGCCTAAAATAGTCAATCTCTTCCATTTAAAACATAACAATAAGCTGGTGGCTCCTGCCTCTAACCTTAGTTACTCAGAAGGCTGAGATCTGAGGGTTGAAGTTTGAAGCCAACCAAAGCAGAAAAACCCTTGAGATGCTTATCTCCAATTACCAAAAGGCTGGAAGTGTAAGTATGGTTCAAGTGTTAGAGCACCAGGCTTGAGGAACAAAAATAAAGCTAAGAAGAAGAAGAAGAAGAAGAAGAAGAAGAAGAAGAAGAAGAAGAAGAAGAAGAAGAAGAAGCAGCAGCAGCAGCAGCAGCAGCAGCAGCAGCAGCAGCGGCGGCGGCGGCGGCAGCGGCAGCAGAAGCAGAAGTAGATTTTAAAATGCAAGCTTTCTCCTCTCTGGATCTTCAAGACCCATGCAGGAGTTGTGTTATACAAGGTGGCCATTGGCCACATGAAGTGACTAAGCCCTGGGCATGAGATCACTGGGAAATGAGATGTAAAGTCCAGTGTACAAAACACTAAGGGACAAAAACTTAACCCAAAAAAAAAGAAAAGAAAAGAAAAGAAAAGAAAAAAGAAAGAAAAGAATAAACTATCCCATTGCTTGCTGAAGTGATTACAATTTAGGGATATTGCGTTATATAATATCAATAAAATTAATTCACCAATTCACCTTTTACTTTCATCTTTCTTTGCTTTTTGTTTGTTTGTTTTTGTCTGTGTCAGTGGTGAGTCTTGAACTCAGAGCCCTGGGCTCTTATCCCTATCCTTTCTTTTTTTGCTCAAGGCTGGAGCTCTACCACTTGAGCCACAGCTCCCCGTTCATCTTTTCTATAATTAATTGGAGATAAGATTTTCAAGTTTTTTTTTTTTTTTTTTCTGCTTGAGCTTCAAACTGTGACCCTCAAATCTCAGCCACCTCGGTACTCAGAATTGCAGACAAGGCCCACCAGTGCCCAACTTGTGCCTGTTTTGGTTTCTGGTTTTGTTAATACAAATGAAAATATCGCTAAGAACGTTAAAAGTTACCTGTGTGGCTCTCACTGGTCCCAGGCCCTTCTCATCTCCTCCCAGGCCTCTCTGCCCCCCTAGTATCAGATGCTCCCTTCACAATCCAGCCCCAGCACTGGAGATTCTGCTAGAAACTTCCTCTACAGGGTCTGCAAGAGACTGGCGCCCTTTACCAGCCCGGGAGGCCAAAGGTCCTCTCATCTCTAGCTCCAAAGGCTGTGGACAACAAGCAGTGTTGGTGGCCAACTCCAGGAGTGAAGGCCAGGCGGCTCCAGTGCCAGTCTAATGGGCACTGCTGCAGGGGGGCAGCGGGTAAGAAGTCACCATGCAGACAAGCCAACCCCATTAAACGCACGCGTTTCGTTAAGGAGGGAAGGATTTAAAATGAATTACATCCTGGTGACAATTAATAGTAATACCGGATTCAAAGCACAGAAAAGCAGAGGAAACTCTACCTGCCTCCTTTTTTACATCCTCCTGGCACTGGGGACCCCTTGTCTTTGCTGGCTCCCCCCCCCCACCCGTGCACTCCCACCTCTAAGCCTGCAAGCTGGGACCCCAAGTTTCCCGGGACCTCCTCTCCTGCCCTCCCCCCGCACTCCCCCCCCGGGGGGGCACAGAAGCTTCTCACCCCTAAGCAGGCTCTGGAAAACGGCAGGAGAGGAGGGGAGCAGCCCTGCGGGGAACTGGGAGGGGCGTCCGGGGAAGCGAAACCGAAACTTTGCGCCCCATCTCCAGGGCTGGGGCGGGGCGGGAAGAGCCTTTACCCCGTGTGGACCCAGGCGGCTACCCAGGTCCCGGTCTCCACTCCAGGCCAGCCCTGACGCCGCCGCCCCTGGAGTCATGGCCTCCAGGCTCGACCCGCCGCCTTCCCCGCTCGTGGTGAGGTTGTCCCAGGCCGTCCAGGAACGTCCTGGGACGATCTGCAGGAAGCTGGAGAAATACTTCCAGGCCTCGGGAGGCAAGGAATGCATTGTGCGACCTGGTGACCACAGCGCCCCGGATTCCTTCCTGGTGCAGTTCACAGATAGGGCAGGTGAGCCTGGGCAGCGGGAGTGGGGGCCGTCCTTGGCGGGGATGGGGGGACATAGGCCTGGTTTCCAGGTGATCAGCTCATAGCTGTAGCTGGGTGTGGCTGGGGGGGACAGGAACAGCTGCAGACTTCCCAGCCCCACAGTAGAGGATAGATTCCGCCCCCCTCATTGTACCCAGACTCTGATCTGGTTTGGTTGCACCCTAAAAATCACAAGCCCTTTCCCATTTGCTCCCTGGCAGCGATTCCCTGCTTGTCACTGCTGGAGTGCTCGTGCCAGCCCTTCACTCTTACATGCGTTTGAGCTTTATCTTTTTCTAATTTTTATTGTGTGTTGTACGAATGGCCTACATCCTTGGCCATTTTTTAGGCTTCAAAACCATTATCCGTTAACTTGTCTTCGAGGATTGCAAAAGTAATATATGCTTACCATAGAAAAGAGAGAACAAAAGAAAGAAATTTACAGTGGGAACATTTTGGTATATTTCCTTATAGCCATTTTCTATAAATGTCAACAAATATACATGCCTTTACAACTCTGTAAGTTTGAACTTTGGATTCTCTCCTTTTGTCCTCCTTAACTATATGAGTGAGGGTTTTTTTTCTTCCCAATATCACTGAATTGAGGAATTAGACAATTTTCAGAAACATAAAGTTAATGAAGAGATGATGTTCCATTAATTTAATAAGGAGATGATGTTTCATTATCATCAAGCTCATGTGTGTGTGTGTATACACACATGCCGGCACTTATACTGGGGTTTTACTCAGGCCTGGGCACTGTCTCTTGGCTTTTGTGTTTAAATCTGGTGCTCACTGGAGCCCCAGTTCTACCCTCTACTTTTTGCTAGTCAGTGGAGGTAAGAGTGTCACAGACTGGCCTGCTAACGCTGGCTTTGAATCGCAAACCTCAGATCTCAGCCTTCTGAGTAGCCAGGGTTGCAGGCATGAGCCACCAGCAACTGGGTTAAGCTTTCATTTCTACAGTAAAAGCTAAACTACCTACTTCAGAGTTCTGAACAGCTCCATATATTTCCCTCATCACCAGCTCACCATTAGTCCAGGATACCGGGGCTAGCTTGACAGCCACTTAGCTGGGATGGCATACAGATGCATGAAAAAAGGAATTATATCAGATCTCCTGGGTGCATGGGCTCGGGTTAGGCATTGATGGAGTCAACCACCCAGGGATGGAGAATACTTGAGGGAAAAAAATTGCATTTGTAGTGAACAGGTAGAATACTTGCCAGTATTCCGTAACAATACGGTATAACACATAAATATATTGCAGGTAATCAAGAACTGGTTTAAAGTACATGGCACACACGAGTAGGTGATAGGCCCATACTATGCTATTTTTATTCCAAGAACTTGAGCCTTCATAAGTGTGTATATCCTCGGGGGTTCCCAGAACCAACCCACAGGAAACACCAAGGGCCAAACATTTGAACTCTCTTTTGTTTCTGCATGGATATGTGTTTCATGTCTCCCTCAAAGCCAAGGAGAGAGTGTTGGAAAAAGAGAAGCACCAGATTTTGGTTGGTGCTAAATATGTGACCATTTTCCTGGAAACCACTAAAAAGTCAAAAGAGACTATGAGACCCAGAATTCCTTCATCGACTCTGTCGCCAGCGATAGCACTTCCTAATGAGCAGCATCCCAACGCAGAATTTGTTCCTAAAGCTGGGAATTCCTGTGTCCAAAAGGTGAGTGTCGCTAGAAGGAGCCTCTTCTGTTCCTGTGACTGCCCCTTTCGTCTCCATAACTTCTGTTCTTTTGATTTAACAACCAGTTACTGTGACTGACTGTAGTTAGGCACAGGTGAACACAACAAGGACCCTGCTGTCATGTAGCTCATATTGGAGATGAAGAGGTGCACAGAAATAACAAACAAGAAACAAGTGAATGCATGGGACAAACCCATATCTTCTTACATGGTAAGAAGAGACTAGAATGTAGTTTTGCTTCAGAAAGGAACATGGCCAGGCTGAGGAAGGGGAAGATGGAGATGGTTTTAACTCCGACTAAAGGCCAGAATCCACTTTTCTGCACAAGGTGATATTTGGCCTCAAACTTAAATGATGAGGAGCCAAACATGCAAGCATTTTTTCAACAAATAGATACTGATTGTATACTATGTGCCAGGCATTATCATAAGGGGGGTATATCTAGGTGAACAAGAGTCTCTGCACTGAGGACCCTTACTTTCTAATAAGAGGAACAGATAGGGGCAGGAAGTTTGGCCTAGTGATAGAGTGCTTGCCTAGCATGCAGGAAGACCCGCATTCGATTCCTTGGCACCACGTACTTAGAAAAAGCCAGAAGTAGTGCCTCAAAAGGCTAAACATAGAACTCCTCTATGACCCAGCAATTCCACTACTTGGCATTTACCCAACCATCCAGAATCTAGGGCATACTAAATCCAGTAGCACAACAATGTTCATTGCAGCATTATTCACCATACCAAAGATATGGAACCAACCTAGATATCCCTCAGTTGATGAGTGGATCAACAAGTTATGGTATTTGTACACAATGGAATTCTATGCTGCTGTCAGAAAGAATAACATCGACCCATTTGTTAGGAAATGGAAAGACTTAGAAAAAATCATGTTAAGTGAAGTAAGCCAGACTCAAAGGAACTTAGGCTCAATGGTTTCCCTCATTTGTCATAATCAATAGAAACCTTGGGCTCTACTAGCAGAGATCTGCAATAGAGCAAAACCTTGATACATAAGGCCATATAGTATGAAGCTAATTGAAAGGACCTCCAGGATATTGAAACAAAAGCCATATAACGAATGATTGTTGTCCTTAATGTACTATGTTATTCCTCATCTCTTTTGCTGTCCCTTGGGTATCTCATATTGTTACAGTATCTCACTTTGTTATCTGATATATTGAATTTATTTGTATTTGGTTATCTGAAACATGATAGGGAAGGTGGGAAAACCAATAAGGGGAGTGGGTGGTGGGTGGGGGGAGGGTAATGGGTACCAAGACATGTGAAAGGGTATCAATGTATGTAAATTAATGCACCTTCTATCTGGCAAATATCATGTAACCCTTTTATTAATTACAATAAAAAAAATCTGAAAAAAAAAAGCCAGAAGTGGTGCTGAGGCTCAAGTAGTAGAGCTCTAGCCTTGAGAAAAATCCAAGGACAGTGCTCAGACCCTGAGCTCAAGCCCAGAATCGGCAAAAAAAAAAAAAAAAAAAAAAAAGGAACAGATAGTAAGTAGTAAACAAGTAGGCACAATAAAAATGCCTTCCAGGGTTGGAAGTTTGGCCTACTAGTAGAGTACTTGCCCATCACGCACGAAGACCCGGATTCGATTCCTCAGTACCACATACATAGAAAAGGCTGGAAATGGTGCTGTGGCTCAAGTGGTAGAGCTCTAGCCTTGAGAAAGCCCAAGGACCGCAGTCAGCCCTAAGTTCAAGCCTCAGGACTTACAAAAAAGAAAAAAGAAATAAAAATGCCTGCCAGTGGTAATCAGTCCTGTGAGAAAGATAAGAGGCTAGACATAAAAAAAAAACAAGATTGAAAACATAGAGGAACAATGTTCTGTGCCTCCTCCCCCCAAAAAAGCCCTCCTTGCAAAACTAAAATGAGAAAGTTTGCTTTTATTTTGCATTTGATTTGGCTCTGTCCTTGTTATCCTAATGTGATACTTCTAACTTCTGACTGAGCCTCCAGAGATCAGGTTTTAAAAGGGACTAAAAATGCCACATAAAGTCAGAAGATTGAGGCTGGTAGTGTGGTCTAGTGGTAGAGTGTTTGCCTAGCATACACAAAGCCGTAGATTCGATTCCTTGGTACCACATAGGCAGAAAAAGCCGGAATTGGTGCTGTGACTCAAGTGACAGAGCATTATCCTTGAGTAAAAAGTCTCAGTTCAAAGCCCAGGACTAGCAAAAGCAACAAGAAAAAAAGTCAGAAGCTTATTATTTTGTTTTGTTGTGGTTTTGTGTGGTTTAATTCAAGGTAAATAAATACAAGAAAAAAGAGATTGATAAGTAAACAAATCCCCCTTGGACATAGTGTCTTAACTCTTGTGAGACCACAGCAACTTATTTAGAGAGCAGAAATCCTTTCTGTTTACCCTTATTCCTCAGTCCCCAAGATCTAGTAGTTAGTGTGCTCTCTTAGCCACAGGGCTTTAAAATGCTTATTCCTATCCAGTGCTGGTGGCTTACACCTGTAATCCAAGCTACTTGGGAGAGTGAGATCTGAGGATGGCAGTTCAAAATCAGCCTGGGTAGGAAAGTCCATAAGACTCTTATCTTCATTTAAACACCTAAGAGATGAAAGTAGAGCTGCCATTGAAATGTTGGAGCACTAATCTTCAGTGAAAAAGCCCCAGAACAGGTATTTACTATGCCTCCCTATAAACTGCTTACATGAGTTTCTAAGATGAGTTTGGGACCTGGCTTTTTTCTTTATTAAACCCCTTATATGATTCTAATATGCAGATACGTCTAAAGACTTCTGGGTTGTATCATATTTGCTTCTTCTCGAAGGATTTAAAAAGAATAATCACCTGCTAAGAAAAGATAGCCTCAGCCTCTGCACATTTTCCTAAAGAGAAGACCATACGTGTGGGAGAAATCTTATTTCTGCTTTTTCTTTTTAAATTTCAGGTCTTTCCTACTGTGGAAGCTAACCTGAACTGTGACCTGTTTTCCAAAGAGCAGAGGGCACAAGTGACCACTGTCTGCCCTGGTATCAAGAAGATGGAGGGTGAAGATGGAATTGAAAAGGTGTATGGTGACCTCAGAGACATTGAAAAAATCCATCACTTCTTGAGTATGCAGCTGATAAAACATGAGCAGAAACAGGTGTCTTCCCTGTCCACTCTGGAGAGTACGCCACCAGACATGAAGGACTCTGACAGCAACCTGTATACTTTAGAACCAAACGCTATATCAGAAGATAAAGGTTTTAAAGTTCCCTTGCCTTACTTTGAATATTTCATGCATACCTGTCCTGATATACTAGACTCAATACGGAAACAATTTGGTATAAACCTCAAAACTCAAGAGATACCTCCCAGTGAGGTCTACATAGATTTCATCCCTGGTCCAGCAGGTGACCAGGGTGCCGCTCTGAAGTACTTTGCCAAGGAGTTTCAGAAGAACACAGAATCTCTGCATCAAGACTGTATCTCTTTAGCAGGCAGTAAGTGGACAAAAGAGGAACTGAGTCACTGTTTTACAAAGCTTCTGATAAAAGAACAAGGAGAGATGCTAACTCTCCTTGGGACCCAACATGACATTTCAGCTGCCAAACAAAAAATCTCTGAAAATTTTGTGAAGATATCTGTGAAAATGCCATTCCGCAGTTGGGTGGATGAAATCGAGGTTAATACTCTTCTCTATAAGCTTCTAGAGGTTGAATTACGCCAGGAGATACAAGAGATAGAGCAAAAATACAACTGTAGTAGTACAGTTAGTGTGAAACATCAGAGAACATTCATTCAGTTTAAACCTATGGATAAGCAGATGGATCTGTCTGCCCATGCTTCTGCAAGTTTCATTGATGCCTTTCAGAATGTCACATGTCAGCTGGTGACAGAAGATCTTTCACTGAAACCTCTGGGCCAAGGTAACAAGCACTTACATTGGACCGAGTTTTCTGATGACTTCAGGAAAAGGCATCCATATATACACTTGACATTGAACAAAAACTCAATGACTTTGATTGGTTTGCCAAAGTATCTTACTGAAGCTAAGCACCATATCTTCTTAGAAAGAGGGCTAACATTCACTGAAGAGAATATGTACCAAGAAACCCCTATGGATATTGATAAGAATGAGTCAGAGTCAAAGACAACTTCGCTCTCATTCAGTGGCTCTGCACATTCTGAGGTCTCAGAAGTGAACGAGAAGGACACATGTGTCATCTGCCTGGATACCATTAGAGATAAGCACGTGCTGCCAAAGTGCAAGCACCAATTCTGTAATGCTTGTATCCAAAAGGCCATGACATATAAGCCAGCGTGTCCTATATGCCTGACTTTCTATGGTATCCATAAAGGGAATCAACCAAAGGGATCCATGACTTACACCACTTTGAAAGAGCCACTTCCAGGTTATGAACGCTATGGCACCATTGAGATTCAATACAAGATAGAAAGTGGCACACAAGGAGTAAGTTTCTGAGTTCTCTGTTTCTCCTCCCCCCTCCCCACCCTCCACAAACTCTATGTTAGGATAAACAGAGCAAAAGTGATTTCTCTGTTGACTCTTAGATAATAGATTTTCTAAAGAATTATTTCAAGGACATTGTGTAAGAGATTGAACTGGTGGTAAAGCTCACATTCTTTGCTTTTAGTAGATATCATTCCTGTCTTCTCTCCCTCTTCCCCCCCTTTCTTTTCTTCCTTTCCCATATTCGGAATTGAACCCAAGGCAAAGCAGACACTGTACTACCACGCTAACCCCACAGCATTTCGTGTTTATTTTTTCCTTTTAAAAATGTTTCTTCATTTTTATCGTTTTCCAGTAGTTGTATAATGGTGTTTTCATTTGACATGTTCATTTATGTGTAAAATGATGTGTGTGTGTGTGTGTGTATGTGTGTGTGTGTGTGTGTGTGCAGTACTGGGGTTGATCTCAGGGCCTGCGTAGTATCCTGTAACTTTTTCCCTTAAAGCTAGTGCTCTACCACTTGAGCCATGCTTCCACTTTGTTTTATTTTTCCTTTTGGTGATTCATTGGAGATAAGAGTCTCACAGACTTTCCTGCCTGGGCTGTTTTGGTACTGCCTAAGATCTCAGCCTTCTGTGTAGCACTGGCCCTATAAAATTCATCTTGATCAGAGTTTTCCCTTCTGTAGTTCCCTCTCCACCCGTCTTTTCAAGTTTTCTACTCATGTCTATTTCTTAAAGTAGAGGAAGGGTGGGTGGATGTGAGGAGTTGAATGGTAATATTTCCAGAGTGAATTTGAAGAGAAGATATATGAATTATTGAGAATCTGATGAGAACTTTTTTACTTTTCTTCCTTTGAATTCATTCTATCTTCAAAGCAATACAACTATATACATATAGTAAAACTTGTTTCCACGTGGTATTTTCTTACTTTCTTTCAGAAAGAACATCCAAGGCCAGGATACCCTTATTCTGGAACACAGAGAACTGCATATTTGCCTAATAATAAGAAAGGAAGAGAGGTTTTGGATTTGCTTAAAATCGCCTTTGATCACAAGCTGATTTTCACAGTGGTGGAGTCTCGAGTATCAGGAGCCTCTGACGTTGTCACATGGAATGATATCCATCATAAAACATCGAAACGCGGAGGACCAGAAAAGTGAGAACTTCTTGAAATATAGTTGTTGATTAATGAAGTGTCAAATTGTAATAGTTACGTAATTCAACAATTTCAGGGTGTATTTGTAAGTAGGCTTTATTAACAGAAGTGTTTGTATAATATTTTGAGATGCTAATTTGGTATAATAATTTCAGAGTCAGAGAGATTGGTCCCTATCTCCATTTCCCTTGCCAACCACAGTTTTATCCACGTTGTCTTAATTTAGGGATTTATATCTGTTTGAAGGGTAGATCATAAGAATGCTATTTGTTTTTGTTTCAGGTCATTTCTTTCCCCTTCTCTTCATAACTAACAGTGCACAGAGAAACTGAACTCACTTGGGCAAAGGCATGCTAGAAAAAGTTTTAGTTGTAAGGGGACTAATTGATGGTAGAAGCTGTGTGACAGGAAATCTGATTTTTTTGTTCTTAGTGATAGTGGGGATCAAACTTTCAGGGCCTCATGCTTACCGGCAGGTGCTCTATCACTTGAGCTCTTGTGCTAGCCTTTTTGTGTGGATGTGTGTGTAGGTTATTTTTGAAGTAGAACCTTGTTTTATGCTTGGGTCATCCTTCTTAGACTACAGTCTTCCTACTTGAGCTTCTCTGAATCACTGGGGATGACAGATGGGTGTCACTATGTCAAATCTTTGGTTGAGATGATGTCCCAAGAATTCTTTATTTATATTTTTAATGCCTTGGCAGACTTCAATGGCAATGGCCCAACGCCATCTGTCCTTTTCAAGTAGCTAGGACTATATACGTAAGCTACCACATACAAATGTCAGGGGATCAAGTTGTTTCTTTATGAAAATCAGAATACCTCAAAGAAAAGAAAAGAAATGTATTTTGACTTTTGGTGGTGGGTGCTTAAACTCAGGGCCTAGATGCGATTCCTTACCTTTTTCATTACAGGCTGTCATTCTATCACAGCTCCACTTCCAATTGTTTGCTTGTTCATTGGAGATGAGACTCTCATGGACTTTTTTCTTTTTGGTTATGGGGCTTGAACGCTGGGCCTGGGTGTGTCCCCGAGCCCTTCAGCTCAAGGCTACTGCCCAACCGCTTGAGCCACAGCGCCACTTCCTCATGGACTCTTTTGTCTTGGCTGGCTTAAAGCTTTGCTCTTCAGATCTCAGCCTCCTGAGTAGCTAGAATTACAGCCATGAGCCAGTGGTGCCCAGCCCAAAATATATCTTGGGACCCTTTCCAATCCCTCAAATTTAAAATTCCTTCTGACGTATGTTTACAAATTATTGGTAAATATACAGTATCATAATCTAAAAACCAGTACTACTTACAATGAATTGAAAAATTTGAAGCCTGGTTAGAGGACAGATGCTGGCCTGACGACTAGATGTGCTTTATAGCTCGATGAGTCACATCTGCACACTGAAGAACGGTTACCAGAGGTTAGAAGCATGGCTCAGTTGATAGAGTGCTAGCCAATGATCAAAAGCGGCAGATGCTGAGTTCAAGCCCTGCTCTCAGACTTACAAAAGAAAAAAAATGAAGAAAAGAATGACTATACATCATCTACCATCACGACTTAACCTGTGAATGTTGGCAAATCTGAATGTGAAGTCTTCAAATAAGGCAGATCGATTGTGCAGATTCTTAAGATCTGGTGATGATGAAACTAAAGTGACTTTTTTCATTTTGCAGATATGGTTACCCTGATCCCATGTACCTCTCCCGTGTCAAGAAGGAGCTGAAAGCTAAAGGAATTGAAAAGAAAACTCCTGAAGGTAAATCTCAAAGCAAACCTTCAGCCAGTGTGCTTTAGGAGGCTGAATTAATGCCAGTCGAAATCCTATAGAAATATTTTCAAAATCTTTTCATCTTAAGAAATGGTTTGTAGGGGCCGGGAGTTTGGCCTACTGGTAGAGTGCTTGCCTAGCATGCACAAAGACCTGGGTCGATTCCTTGGTACTGCATACATAGAAAAAAGCTAGAAGTGGTGCTGAGGGTCAAGTGGTAGAGCCCTAGCCTTGAGAAAAACCCAAGAACCATGCTCAGGCCCCGAGCTCAAGCCCAGGACTGGCAAAGTACAATAAAATAAAATAAAGATTCCTGTTTAAAAAAAAAAAAAAAGAAATGGTTTGTATAAGATTAGAGCTCTCTTGGACCGAAAGTTTGGCCTAGTGGTTAAAGTGCTTGCCTAGCATGCATGAAGAGCCGGGTTTAATTCCTTGGTACCACATGTAGAAAAAAGCCGGAAGTGGTGCTGAGGCTCAAGTGGTAGAGCTCTAGCCTTGAGAAATTGCAAGGACAGTGCTCAGGCCCTGAGCTCAAGCCCAGGACTGGCAAAGAAAAAAAATAGAGCTCTGGATGTTGCTTTTATTAAATGGAGGGCAAAGATAAAGAACAGTGTGATTTTTACTACAGAAATTTGGTTTCATTCTTACATTTTAGAGTATGGAATGATTTAAGATTTCTACTATCTTACAGTTAACTCCCCTTTTCCCTTTATTTTCTCCACTCCCTTCTGCTTTTCTCTCCTCCCCCTTCTCTCTTTTCTTTTCCTCTTGGTAGAGCAATGGAGCTCTACCTCCGGCTTTTTGGTTCTTCTCTCATTGCCACCTGTAGGATAGACTTTGTTTGCCATTTAATATCTAGCCATGAAAGCGAAATTGCCATATAAATGAAAAATTGCAGACTTGAATTCTCTGTTCACTCCCTCACAGCAGTGGCTAGGAGCCAAGATTAGGTAATAACTGGAGTCAGGAACTTACTTTCAGTAACACAGAGCCTGGCTTATTGTTGGTACTTCATACATTTTTGTTGCCTGACTCAGGATATATATTCCCTTTACTTTTATTACAAGCAGGAGTTACAAAATCATTTTTAGAACTCATTAGAAACAGTTTCCTATTTTGGATACTGGTTGGCTGAATTCTGACCAAGTCCAGAGCTTGGCCCTTGGTTCCTTGTGATTCTTGGGTCCTACCTTAAGGCGTGTGTTTGTCCTGCCATAGAAATGTTACATGTTTTGGAACTGCTCATCCTTCTGGATATGTGGTACTTTTGAATGTATCTTGCTTTCCAGATCTAACATGTAAGAGTTTCTGTAACCCTTACAAATGTCAACAACCCAAAGTTAGACATATTTTACCTCTTCAGACAGGAAAAGAAGGTTTACTTTCATTTAATTGTCCAAGTCAGAAGAAAGTTGTAATGAGCAAATTATTTGGCTACCTAAGTCATACCTCTCCCCCGAAATGAGGTTAAGTCTTTTGCAGGGTCACAAGATCACAATCAACGTGCTGGCATTTGAACCAGGACATGGGAACCTGAGGCCTTACAGCCTTCAGTAGGGTGCTTCTCCATGGAGCAGGCTGAGGAGTTCTTATAATGTACAAAGCAAATTTCCTGCCAAGAACATATTCTCAGGAAGGCAATATCTGAGGATCACAGTTTGAAATGTGCCAAGGCAGGGAACTCTTTATCTTTGCTTAGCCACCAAAAAGCCTGAAGAAAAGCTGTGGTTCAAGTAGTAGAGTACCACCTCTGAGCAAAAATTCTAAAGGACAGTGCCCAGGCCCTGAGTTCAAGCCCCAGTGCCAGCTCAAACAAAGAAACCTTAAAAAATCAGAGTCCTGGGCCAGGAGTTTTGCCTACTGGCAGAGTGCTTGCCTACCATGCACAAAGACCTAAGTTCGATTCTTCGGTACCACATATATAGAAAAAAGCCGGAAGTGGCTCTGAGGCTCAAGTAGTAGAGCTCTAGCCTTGAGAAAGTCCAAGGACAGTGCTCAAGCTCTGAGCCCAAGCCCAGGACTGACAAAAACAAAAACAAAAACAGCCCACCTCAGAGTCACTTCCTTTCTTTCGTCTACAGTGCTAAACGATGCATTTTATTTTAATCATATTATGCATTTAATTTTTTAAAGAGATACAGTCTTGCTATCTTGTCCATAGTGGCCTTAATCTTGAGATCTTCTGACTTTAGCTTCCATGGTAGCTGAGATTACAGATGCATTCATCTAATGATTTGTTAAATATTTTATTTTTATGACTGATTTTATCTTTTGATCTTTTAGTTAAGTTTTTTACAAAAATACAGAAGTTTTATTTCTACTAAAATCCAGATCTTGTATTGTATCTTGTATATGTAAGTCTCATGATGTGAAGGGTTGGCTAGTAGTTGGATAACTACTTTTCCTCTTTGAAAGATGTTATCTGTCTTAAATAAAATTAAATCACCATGTGGAACAGATTGTGTTCTTTCTTTCACTTTTTTTCTTTTCCTTAAACTGAGGTTTTGAGTTTTCTACACAATATGTAATTTATAATTTCATACCATATGGATGTCGAGTTGATTTTATGTGTAGCTATTTGATCTACAGCTCCATTTCTGGCTTTTTGCTTGTTAATTGACGATAAAGGTTTCATAGACTTTCCTGCCTGGCCAGCTTCAAACCATGATCCTCAGATCTCAGACTCCTTGAGTATGTAGGATTACAGGTGTGAGCCAACAGCACCCATTCTCCTTTGAGATTTCCAAATTTCACTCTTCCTTTAACATCTTCCAGGTTGTCTCACCATAGCTGTTTCTGCAGGGTTTTTTTTGTTCTCAAATTTTAAAGCACCATGCTTATTCAACATAGTATTGAGTCAGAGAACTCTGATTATACTGCCATAGTCTTAGTGAGAGAAACCAGCAAGGGTGGGGGGTGGAGGGCGTCGGGCTTCTCCTGGCTTTCTCCAGTGTCAGTGATTTCATTTCTTCACAGTCTCAGTGTGGTATCAGTTTCTCTTTTCTTTAGCTGGACAGTCTCCTCCAGGAGATTTTTCTAAGTACATAATGTGGACACTGAAGTGCAAAGGAATAATTCTTGTTCTTGGAGGAGGGTGCGGGAGGGCCAGTCATGCCAGGAAACCAGTCTGCCGGGGCCTACCGGCAGCAAATTGGGGTTCCTGAAATAGGGGGCAGGGACTGGAAAAAAATAGAAGAGAGACCAACACATCGGGTCCGGGAGGTCTGCGGCCCAGGTAAAAACTGCAGCCTCGTTTATTCTCCACTCCAGGCTTCCTTCCCTTCTTCAAACCCAGGGAACTTCCAGATGTTACATTCATATGGTAAATCTCAGGTCATTTAAACAGAATAAGGCCAGAAAAGAATAAGACAATAAAGACATTGTCTGATGCAAATCAAGGTACAGTTTGATTCCACTCTGGCTCCCAGCATATCCCCCGTTTTTATTTTAAAAGAAACACAAGTGCAATTTTTACTCTTTCCTATACCTCTAATTTATCCTATCTCATTTTCCAAAAATGACTCTGGTCCCTTCATCTAGAGGGGATTGATGGGCGGAGATTCAGCTTCTGTGACTTCTTCAAGCTGACTCAGGGGCCTTGTCTCTGTGCTTGACCAGGGACCTTAAGAAGCCTAGCCTGTTTTATCAAGGGGTTGCAAGGATTAGATATCAGGAACAATGATTTACTCCAAACTAGAGATCATATTTAACATTTAACAACTGCACAAACCATCTTTGGCTACAATAGTGTAACTTACTTAGCACCCATTTGCAAAGGCTTTTTCTTGATTGTCTGGGGAACTAAATCTCTGCAACCTTAACAATGCTTCAGTTGTCAGATCTAAACAGATTAATAGAGACACAAGCCTCATATCCACAAACTTTTCCTGAATTTGTGGCTGGTGTCAAAATAAAAAATTCGCTCAATTAGGACTTTAAACTACTCACTATCACAGAAGATTGACAAGTTCCTGCCCAGTTATGAAAGGCACGGGCATTAGTAAGGCATGCTTACAAACCATTCTATGACCTCCCGGCTCTGATTAATTTGAATGGCCAAGCACAAGTTGAAAGACCCGCGGAGACCCACACCCAAGGACGCACACACGGACCACTGGATGCAATAGGCAAGAGGATTTTATTCGGGCATATGCTCGGGCTCCCAAGTCCACTTGACCACGAGATCCGCAAGGTTTGGGTCAGTGTTTGGGCTCAGGCTTCCCAGGTACACGTGACCTCGAGATCCGTGAGGTTTGGGTCAGTGGCTGAGAGCCCCGATCTGTCTCGGGAGTGACTTTTTATACAGTTCTACAGTCCGTTATAACAGAGTCCGCACTTTTACAGCCAATAAGTTTGAAGTATTACAACAAGGTCTGCACGCAGGCAGCCAATCCTTGTGAAACAAATTATCCATTTTGACCAATTATCATTTAGATAGAGTACAATAGAGTGTATGTGTCGAGTTGCACATCTCCGGCCCTTGGTATGGGAAAACAACCCTTATTTAAGTTAACACATGTTGTTTGTTTGTTTTTTTTCTTCAAGGCCCAGGATGCTGGTTAGCTGCAGGATTTAGATAACAAGCCATGGGCAGTTGCCCTTTGCCCTAATCCCAGGCCTCGAGGAGGAGGAGGGGTCTTTTAAGCACCTCCCAGGGAAAGTGTTACATGGCGGGGTTTAAACAATTTGTACAGAGGCCAGAAACAGTTTGGTCAGGCACAGAAGTCTGCTCCTTAACTATATGGGCTAGCAGGGTCTTCGCGCTGAGTAGCACATTCCAATGGGCCCGCGGTCCTAGGGAAATGTCCCTTGTCCTGTTGTAGAATTAGCTCCTTTCAAGGCAGAGCAACCAGGACGTTACAGATAACAGAACAAGCAGGACATGGGCTAAGCTTGTAAAAACTACTACCATGGGGAAGGGGCAGGGTCGGGTTTTAACTACCCCCAGACCCAAAGTTATTCCCCATCAGTAAGCAATAAAAATCTCCAAGGACCCAGAGGCTGCACGAACAGGAACTTCTGAGCCCTAGTCAGCCGTTGTTCACACAGGTGTCCATAAGCTCCAGGAACTAGCCTATTTTGTGTCAAAATTAGACTACACATATAGCATTGTATACCATTTGTTTCCCAAACCATAAAACTACTCTCTGACAGTTGAATGGGACCTGGCGTCTGAGAACTTCCCGTTGGTTTCCACCAGCCTGGGAAGCTCCCCAATCCCCATCTTATCTCATCCGACCACCTGATGGGTGGAATCTGTGACATTTGCCTTAGAAAAGACTGTGTAAACCCTGACTGTCAGCCTCTCCCCTGCACCTCACAGCATCACTGCTTTGAGGTGTGAGTAGACAAGCTGCTTGCTGGCTCCCTTAATCTATGGCCAACTGGCCACAGTTCCTTAGTTAGCAAAAGCATGAGTTAAACTTTAAGATGACAGCACTATGGTTCTGACCTGGGGGTCTTTCAAAGTGACTCTAAGATCTGACACCATCTCTGCCATCCAAGTTTTCTGCACCTGGAGGCTTTTGTCCCAGTATTGTCTCTTCACACCGGGATAAACATCCCATTGGCATTTCACTTTGTTGGTTGCTGGAATTGAACTCAGGGTCTGGGCGCTGTCTCTCAGCTCTCCAGCTCAAGGCTAGCACCCTGCCACTATGAGTCCTGAGCTTGGTGCTTGAGTGCTTCCCCCCAGCTTTTCAGGTCAGAGCTAGCACTCTGCCACTTCGAGCTCCAAAGCAACTCTGTCCCAGCATCCTGCTGGCAGATTAGACACCACAGTCTCACAGGGACTTTGCTTTGCCCGGGCAGGGTCAAAGCTGTGGCTTTCAGATCAATGAGTCCTACAAAAGGTCACTTTACTCCAATTAGAAGCAACAAGGTGGTCAACTCAGAAATACTCTCTAAGCATGATCTTACTTGGAACTTGGTGAGGGCCAAACTTACATCTGAATGAGGATCTGCTGTCCTTCTCCATGGGCCTGCTGGAGATTGCTATAAAGTAACTTACAAGAGTAAGCTGAAATAGCAATTAAGTAACCATTTTGATAGTCCTAATTTTCGTTGTTTCTTTTTTAGAAACAAAACTTTAGGACAACTTTACTTTTAAATTTTGTTCAGAAACCATTTCTACTTTTCTTTAAAACTTTTACACTTTTTAACTTAAACTCAACACTTTGGTCTTTATTTGCATTTGAAAAACCTTTAAGGCTAAAGGAATTCCCTTTGCCTCCAGGCCCCCTAGGGCCCAGGTCACTCCCTTTGCCTTTAGAAGAGGCTTTTTGTTTTATTCTGCAGTTTAGATTATTACTGCCTAGAACTCCATCAACAGTTTAAACTCAAATAACAGTTTTTCCCTAATGCAAGAATTACAAACATCAGTGCACCAAAAGTTATCATCAGACTTCCAGTGTCAGTCTGTAAGAAAAGACAGATAGGCAAAGTTTCTGACATTAATGAACAATTTTACATTTAAATTTCTAATACATGTCTCCAAACTTTAAAGGTAATAAATCCCAAATTCCCTAATACCTCTGGGCTAAACAGGATACAATGTTTACAATGTAAACAGCTGTATGCATTGCAATACCAGATTTTTAAAATGCATATTTCAGGCTCTTTAGAAAAATACTTTTTACCAATTTCTCTTTAACACAATGTAATAATCCTTTGAGACATTGTAAAACATTCAAACCTAATACTTTTCTTGAAGTTTTAAGCTTAGATTTACCCAATTGCCTTTTTGTTTAAGTATAAATTTATCTATTGTTTTATACAAAACGTTGATAATTTAACCTTGAACATGTTCACTCACTCATTCACACACATTCATACTCAAAGATCATAAAGCGCACAAAATTAATATCGGCCGTTCATTTTCCGAAAGTTTGTGTCAAGAGAGCTTTGCCAATTTTACTCTTGCAGGTGAGAACCAGGTTCAAAACAAAACTTTTTGTAAGGCAACTTAGCTGGAATTTATTTTTCCAGGGCTTGTTACAACTGCAGACATGGGGGAGCGGCCATACTAGGCCCAGAAATGTTCAAATAAATAACAAGGATGTGTGCTTGAGTACGCACAGAAAAACCATAAGGATCCATACTTAGAAATGGTACCAATTTTAAAGACAAAACTGGACAAGGAAAAATATGTAACACGAACAAGACAGAGAAGCGGAGACTTTTAAATAATCAGACATTGACATATAACAAGAAAATTGGACTCAATCAGATACACTTAACACAAAAAACATGAGCTCAGATGAATGTTTTCACCAAACAGCTATTTTTAGATTTAGATATGTATTGCTGGTGGGACTCTCAGGTAAGCCTTGTTATCGACAAGAAACTCAGAAGGGGAGGGGGAGTCAAGGCGTCCCTTGACCACCCAGGCCTTATTTTAGGCCCACAGTGCACCTTTTTTTTAAAAAAAAAAATAAAATAAAATAAAAAAATAAAACAAAACACAGACATACAGGGGGTCAGCCGACTTCTACTTACCTCTGGAGGCCTTTGCTTTGCACCTGGGCATCTTTTACAAAAAAGGTTATTAAGAAGAGGGATGGTAAAGACAAAATAATGTCACATATTAAATTGTGTAGAGTCAATGAATATGTTAAGAGGTCCCTACATAATAGTAAAAGGAGGAGAAACACAGCTCATATAAATGTGTTGAACAAGTGGATCAGTAGCAGTCCCAATTGACATGCACAAATAACTCAGGTCCTTCCCACGTCGCAGGATGCACCACTGGAGGGTTGGGGGTGTAGGCCCAGTGAGTCGCTGCTTGGATGGCCACTGTCACTCTCCACGATCTGAACGCAGCGTTCAGGCAGCCAGTGGGCATCATTTTCTCCTTGTGAAAAAACACATACATGCCCTCGACCCCAGGTTAGAACAGGATCGGGTCCATGCCAAGTACTGGTTAGGGGATCCTTCCACTTTACTAAGGCAAAAGCACGCTGCTCTCTTTTTTTCCCAGAATCGCTGAGCAACAGATAAATTATTTAAGTCCAAATTCAAAAAATTTAAAACAAATAAAGCATGATTAAGTATATTCACAGGGGTAGCAGAATACAACTCCCCCTTCTCTATTTTAACAATTTGATGTTTTCGTAATCCATTAGCTCCCTCCACAATACCCTGGCCCTGAGGATTATAAGGACTGCCTGTAATATGAGTGATGTTATAAGATTGGCAGAAGGATTGAAATGCACGTCCTGCGTAACCAGGACCATTATCTGTTTTAATTTGTGAGGGAATCCCCATCACAGCAAAACAGCGAAGGCAGTGGGAAATACAATGCTTAGTAGCTTCCCCAGCAAAGGGGGTGGCCAGGATGAAATTAGAATAAGTATCTACTGTAACATGAACATATTTTAACTGGCCAAATGATGGAATGTGCGTGACATCCATCTGTCAAATGTGATTAGAAAGCAGACCCTGTGGATTTACACCTGTATGGGGGGCTGGTGAAAAAGGGACACAATTGGAGCAAGTCTTAACTATTTGTCGTGCTGCTTCTCTAGATAATTTAAACTGTCGGTGCAAGGCTCGACTGTTTTGATGGTGGATGGCATGTGACTGCTTAGCAAGTTCAACCTGAGTTAAGTAAACTCTGGTGGCGGAGTCAGTAACTGCATTGCCTCACTTAAAGGGCCAGGAAGAGCTCGAACATAGCCAAAAAAACAGGGGTGGTTGCGAGAACAAAGCAAAGTTTTTACTTGGCGAAATTGGGTCTGAATATTGGAGTTAGTAGTTCCAATAAAGGGAACAGTTTCTATGACTTGAAGAGCACGAATTACATATTGACTGTCTGAGTATAAGTTAAAGGGCTCGCCTTGTAACAGGAGAAGTGCCTGTAAAACAGCCTCTAATTCTACCTCTTGGGTAGAGGAAAAACCCGTAACCCAAGATTGAGTTTTCCCATTAATGGTCAAAGCAGCCGTTCCATTAGAGGATCCATCTGTAAAAACTGAGGCAGCAGAAGACAAAGGCGAGGCCCGTACTATGGAAGGAAAAAGAAACGTATGACATGCAGCAAATTGGAGAAGTTTGTTAGATGGGTAGTGATGCAAAATTTTTCCTGTATAATTGGCCCAAGCAATAGCCCAAGAATCACAATGGGCAAATAGCCAATCTTGTTGTTGTAAATTATATGGAATACAAATAAAATGAGGTTCCTGGCCTAAATATTTGCAGGAATCCACTCGGCACATATGTACCAGATTAGCTACCAATTCGTAATAGGGGGTCAGCACTTTGCCAGGTGTTGATGGCAGATAAAGCCATAAAAGCGGGCCATTCTGCCACAACACAGCAGTTGGGGAGTGAGAAGTAGCTACAATGTAAGCTCCCCAGGGTAACGAGTAGTCACAATAGTTCACCTGTTGCTGGGAAATTGCCTTTTCTACGATTTGGATGGCCTCCTGGCATCAGGATTTAAATTGTGCAAGGATGTAGGGTCGGTATCTCCCTTTAAGAGATCAAAGAGGGGTTTTAACTCTGCTGTGGATAGTTTTAGATAAGGCCTGAGCCAGTTTACATCTCCTAAGAATTGCTGAAAATCATGCAGAGTACTTAAGTGTGAAGTTTTTGATTGTATTTTTTGGCTTTTAAAGTAGTGAGGGCCTAATATATGGCGCAAATATGTAAATGGGGGGTGTTCTTGAACCTTTTCAGCTGCTATTATGAGGCCAAAGAGGCTCAGATTTTGCTTTAGTTGTCCAAAGGCTTGTCATACGACAGTAGGGTCAGAACAAGCCAACAAGATATCATCCATATAATGAACAATATAAACAGAAGAAAATTTTTCACGAGTGGAAGAAATGGCTTTAGCTACAAAACTTTGACATAAAGTTGGGCTATTTGCCATGCCCTGTGGAAGCACGAGCCAGTGATACCGCTTCATGGGTTCTTTAAAATTAACAGAGGGGACACTAAAGGCAAAACACTTACAGTCTTGAGGTGCTAGGGGTATAGTATAGAAGCAATCTTTTAAATCTATAATAATTTTATAAGTATCCTTTGGGATTGCCATGGGTGAAGGCAAGCCGGGCTGTAATGTCCCCATCAGTTCCATTGTTGCATTTATTTTTCTTAGATCTTGTAACAGCCTCCATTTACCTGATTTTTTCTTTATAACAAAAATTGGAGAATTCCATGGAGAGTTAGAAGGGATTATATGCCCCAAATCCAGCTGTTCCTGCACCAGCTGCTGAGCTGCAATGATCTTTTCTAGGGGGAGGGGCCACTGCTCCACCCACACCGGTTCCTCTGAAAGCCAATTTATGGGATTGGCGTGAGGGGCAGGACAAACAGCAGCCCCCGTTGAAGAATACCCTAATTCTTGTCTCGGTGGGCGAGCCTGGGGTTGGAGTGGCTCTGGCCCTCCCTGTGCTGCTCGGCCTAGTCCCCCAAAAGGGAGGAGGCCTTGATCAAGCAGCTGCTTAGTAACTTCAGCACTAGGAATAAACATATACACTCCCATTTTTTCCATGACATCACGACCCCATAAATTAATTGGCAGATGATCCAGGACAAATGGCTGAAAATGACCAGAGTGCCCTTCCTCATCTCTCCAAACAAGGATCGCACTGCTCTGCTGCGGGTCAGTTGCTTGCCCAACCCCCTGTAGGGAAGTCATAGAGGTTGTTAGGGGCCATTGGGCTGGCCAATGTTTTTTAGATATCACAGACACATCTGCTCCAGTGTCTAATATTCCTTTAAAGGGCTTTTCTTGTATAAATATAGTCATCTCAGGCCTCTCTTGTTTTATGCTTTGTACCCAATAGATATCTGAAGATCTAAATCCTCTCTGTCCACATGGGGAATTAGCAGTCTCCCTGGGAGGTAAAGGCACAAGCAGTAGCTGTCCTATTTTTTTGTCCTGCTGGGATCGATATTATATATCTCGGGGCAGAGGCCATAACCTTAATTTCTCCAGTAAAATCCTGGTCAATTATGCCAGGTGTAATTTGTATCCCTTTAAGGGCTGAGCTACTTCGCCCTAACAGCAATCCAGCCACTCCTGGGGGAAGGGGGCCGAAGACCCCCGTGGGGAGAGGTTGTATCCCCATCTCTGGGGTCAATACTGAGCAGGTGGAGGAACAGAGGTCCAATCCTGCGCTGCCTGGGGTGGCACGGAAGAGGCCGGAGACTGATTTTGGGGGGTTGTTAGAAGATGTACTTGTGGCTGAGAAGAGGGAGGGACTGCCCCATAGTTTTGTGGGGCCAGGGGCTGGCCCCTTCTCCAGTTTCCCAAAAACGGGCGGCCATTGCGATTTGTTGCTGACTTGCAATCTTTAGCCCAGTGCTTCCCTTTACCTCAGCGTGGACATGTGCCAGGTGATGTTTCTTTCTCTAATTTGGCCTGGCGTGGGCATTGTGCCATCCAATGTCCTATTTGTCCACAAGAGAAGCAACTCCCTGGGGGTCTAGCAGCCCAAGAATGCTGCTGGCCTCTATATTTTATAAATTTAGTAACAGTCTTTCCTTGAGGAGCGGCAGCTAAAGTGAGGCCTTGTACATAGGAGGGTCCAATATCAGCACACAGTGAAATAAAGTCCGTGATTCCTCCCTTATTCCTATGGGGTCTGATAGCCGCCTGACAGGCGGCATTGGCATTTTCATAGGCTATGTGTCTAACTATAATCCTCCTTGCGTTCTCATCTTGTACTAGGCGGTCTGCAGTCTCCATTAATCGAGACAAAAATTCTAGATAAGGTTCATTCGGTCCCTGTTTAATTTCTACTAAATTTTTTGTACGATTGGAATTACGTAACCTTTTCCAAGCCTCTTTTGCCGCAGCATTTATTTGTAAATAGGCCTCCTTTGCATAACCCAATTGATCTTCAGTGTTTTTATAGGTTCCCTCTCCTAACAACTGATCAAAAGTGTAAGGCAGGTTCTTAGACCTATTTGTTTCAATTTTAGCCCGACACTGTGCAGTGAACTCTGTCTCCCATAATAAGTACTCTCCTGCACTAAGGCATGCTCTGGCAAGCCGCTTCCAGTCATTTGGGCATACAATACCAGCACACGCGGCCTCCAATATTATTTGAGTAAAAGGGGCAGTTGGCCCATATTGGGAGCAGACACTTTTTAAATCCTGTAATAGTTTAACAGGAACAGGTTGATGGTATACTTGTTCATCATGATCAACTAAACTAGGGAAGCATCGAGGCCCTGAAATATCTTCCCTCTCTCTAGCAGCCTGAGTCAGGTTTAATTGCGATGCACTGTGCCTGGTTGTAGTGCCTGGTAAAAGGGACTTGTTGCTAGGGCCTTTAGGCTTGCCTAAAGGTTGAAAAAGGGATTGGGGCCGTAAGGCTGCAGCCGGAGGCGGTGGGTGTGAGTGGTAAGGTTTAGAATCAGACACCATAGTGGCCTGAGGGTCATATTTCTTTCCTACTTCTGGGGGGGCTCTCTGCTCTATCCCCATTTTCGATAGAAGATGTAGGATTTCTTCTAACTTCCTTTCTATCGTAGCTATCCGGTCCTCCATTGGCTCATCATAACTTTCCTCCTTGATATTCAAATCTGAATTCTGATACTCAATATCTACTGGTTGTTGTTCCCTTTTCAAGATTTCACTTAGACTCTCTTGGGCTGCGGCATATGGCTCAGCCTCAGGTTTTTCAGAAGGGTCCTTTAATTCATAAATTTCCCTCAATTCAAGATTAAGTGCAGCATTCTCATATTGAGGATTTATGTATTCACTTACTAAATTCCATACATTAATAGCCTCTACTGGGGTCTTTTCGGGGCCATATACATTATAATATTCTTGAATTCCTTTTCCTATCCGCTGCCAGGTTTTTAGGAATTCCTCCTCTATAGACCTCGGGCATGCCTCCTCGACAAACTGTAGGAAGCTCTGAAGCACCCCTTTTTCCACCCACGTTCCGTGGGCTTCAAGTAGGCCTGTTAAGATCGGTACATATGACCTATGGCTATGAGTTTGACCCATAATTTTTATTCCTGACTATACACTCTCTTAAGATCCTCTCTTAATAGTCCTATGATGTGTTACTCACCACAGCGGGGTCCTCCACCTTTGTCCCAGATTTTCAGGGTCCCTGTTCAGGCGCCACTTGCGGGGGCCTACCGGCAGCAAATTGGGGTTCCTGAAATAGGGGGCAGGGACTGGAAAAAATAGAAGAGAGACAAACACATCGGGTCCCGGAGGTCTGCAGCCCAGGTAAAAACTGCAGCCTCGTTTATTCTCCACTCCAGGCTTCCTTCCCTTCTTCAAACCCAGGGAACTTCCAGGTGTTACATTCATATGGTAAATCTCAGGTCATTTAAACAGAATAAGGCCAGAAAAGAATAAGACAATAAAGCCATTGTCTCATGCAAATCAAGGTACAGTTTGATTCCACTCTGGCTCCCAACACCAGTCTCCAGTGTTCTAGAAGGCTGTAAACAGTTAGAGTAAGCTTCTGTTTCCCTGACAACCACTGGAACAAGGTTGTAGCCTCATGTTGTGCTAACATTCTGAGCAATGTTGATGCCCTTTGATTCAGCCTCACTGTGAACGCAGTCAGTGCTGAGTGCATTGAAAGGCAGAGCTAGGGCCCTCTAAGGAGAACACCCAAGCCTTTCTCCCTCCTTTCATCTTCCACTTATGCTGTTTATGTATCTCCATGGGTTTGATGCTTGTGTAAGTCAGTTTTGTTACTATAACAAATAACGGGGGTCCAGGAGCGTGGCCTAGTTGTAGAGTGCTTGTCTAGCCTGAATGAAGCCCTGGGTTCAATTCCTCAGTACCACATAAACAGAAAAAGAAATAATGGAGAGAAAGTAACTTGTAAATAGAAAAAGGTGGTTGAGAAGTAATGAAAGACCCCAGGTCAGAACCATAGTGCTGTCATCTTAAAAGTTTAACTCATGCTTTTGCTAACTAAGGAACTGTGGCCAGTTGGCCATAGATTAAGGGAGCCAGCAAGCAACTTGTCCACTCACACCTCAAAGCAGTGATTCTGTGAGGTGCAGGGGAGAGGCTGACAGTCAGGGTTTACACAGTCTTTTCTAAGGCAAATGTCACAGATTCCACCCATCAGGTGGTCGGATGAGATAAGATGGGGATTGGGGAGCTTCCCAGGCTGGTGGAAACCAAGGGGAAGTTCTCAGATGCCGGGTCCCATTCAACTGTCAGAAAGTAGTTTTATGGTTTGGGAACAAATGCTATAGAATGCTATACGTGTAGTCTAATTTTGACACCAAATAGGCTAGTTCCTGGAGCTTATGGACACCTGTGTGAACAACGGCTGACTAGGGCTCAGAAGTTCCTGTTCGTGCAGCCTCTGGGTCCTTGGAGATTTTTATTCTGCTTACTGATGGGGAATAATTTTGGGTCTGGGTGCTGCTTCAGAATGGGGGTGCTTTTTAATAGTTTGTAAGCACTGGCCGGGAGTTTGGCCTAGTGGTTAAAGTGCTTGCCTAGCATGCATGAAGACCCGGGTTCGATTCCTCGGTACCACATACATAGAAAAAAAAAAAAGCCGGAAATGGTGCTGAGGGTCTTGAGCTCTAGCCTTGAGAAAGTCCAAGGACAGTGCTCAGGCCCTGAGCTCAAGCCCAGGACTGGCAAAAAAAAAAAAAAATAGTTTGTAAGCACGCCTCACTAATACCTGTACCTCTCATAACTGGACAGGAACTTGTATAGAATCTAACCCTACCCCTTCCCCATGGTAGTAATTTCCCTAGCTTAGCCCACACCCTGCTGACCAGTCTCTGCAGCTGGCCATCCTACAACAGGTGCTAACTCAGATAAGGGTTGCTTCTCCATCCAAGGGCCAACTCCCCACCGGGCCCTGTCTGAGCAACTATTGATCAAAATATATAATTTGTTTCACAAGGATTGGCTGCCTGCGTGCAGACCTTGCTGTAATGCTTTAAACTTATTGGCTGTAAAAGCGCGGGCTCTGCTATAACGGACTGTAGAACTGTGTAAAAAGTCACTCCTGAGACAGATCAGGGCTCTCAGCCACTGACCCGAACCTCAGTGATCTCAAGGTCACGTGTACCTGAGAAGTCCAAGCCCAGACACTGACCCCAACCTTGCGGATCTCGTGGTCAAGTGGACTTGGGAGCCTGAGCATATGCCCGAATAAAATCCTCTTGCCTATTGCATCCAGTGGTCCGTGTGTGCGTCCTTGGGTGCGGGTCTCCGCGGGTCTTTCAGTAATATATCCACTACCTTACAAATGTAACTGTAACTCCTCTATATATCAGTATGCTAATAAAAAATAAATTCAGATTATTAACCTGCAAAAAAAATGAGCAAAGGAAGAAAAAGGTGGTTGCCTTTTTTTTTGCCAGTCCTGGAGCTTGAATTCAGGGTCTGAACACTGTCTTTGAGCTTCCTCAAGGCTGGCACTCTGCCACTTGAGTCAGAGCACCACTTCTAGCTTTTTCTGTATATGTGGTAGCAAGAAACCAATCCCAGAGCTTTATGCATGCTTGATAGGGCCCTATCTCTAGGACACACTCCCAGCCCAAAGGGTTGTTGATTTTTATCTCACAGCTTTGAAGTTCTATCCGAGGACCAATTGGACTTGCTGATTTGGGCCTGAGCAGAGACAGCAAATCTGCCCAAAGTGTGAATCACAGCAAAACCACCTTCTGGCTGCAAAGTTAAAGAGGGAGAGATGGAAACTGCCAATACCCTCTGAGCCCTCTCATAGGTGTCACTGCCTCTTAGGATTGCCAAGCTGGAAACAGTGCCTGTAACACATGCACCCTGTGTGTTCTTAAACATGAGTTTCTTGATCTTAATTATTTTCCTATGTAGAATTCATTTTCTGTCATTGGATCAATTGTTTTAGCACCAACTCTTTTCACTCTCTCCAAGATCATCTGGGAGAGTTCTCTAATACTAGAACCTTCTCAACATCAGCAATCTATCAGTCAAACCCACCATGTTCCCTTCTGAATAGACCCACCATTACAGTACCCGGTGGTTTTCTTCAGTAGGAGTGATGTGGTACCTGCTCCAGCTTTCCACAATCCCTGTCCCGGAGTCACCAACTCTTGTTAAGTCTTTTTCTAGGGTGTTTGTTGCTAAATGTGTCTCCTTTCCACTTTCCAAGCCCTTGGTACTTTCTGTAGCTGGTTTATTATAATGTCTACCAGCTTGGTCTTAGTTGTGTAGCTGATTATTGCACCCACACACTGAAGATGTGCTGGGGGTAAAATCAGGAACAAGGGGCAGCCATTGGTAATTGAGCATAGCTTATCCTGCACACAACTTCTAGAAATACTTCCCTAATTGTCTCTGTTGTGTCCAAAACATTGAGGTTTTGCTTTGGTTAGGTAAGGAGCTGATGCGTTCTGAGTCCATGCTTCCTGCTGACTCTTGGGACCTGTGGCTTGAAACAGAGGGCTCCTTATTTGGGGAGGTTAGCATTGAGCCATAATATTCAACTACAGGTTATTATGAATTTTTTTAATCTTAGAAGCTTTTCCTTTTTCTTTTTGCCAATCCTAGAGCTTGAACTCAGGGTCTGAACACTGTTCTTAGGCTGTCCCCAAGGCTAGCTCTCTACCACTTTAGCCACAGCCCCACTTCTGGCTTTTTCTGTGTATGTGGTACCAAGATAACAAACCCAGGGCTTCATGAATGCCACACAAGCACTCTACCACTAGGCCATGTTCCTGGACCAGTTTTTTCTTTCTTTTTTAAAAAACCAGTCCTGGGGCTTAAACTCAGGGCCTGAGCACTGTCCTTGGATGTTTCTCAAGGCTAGAAACTCTACCACTTGAGCCACAACGCCACTTCCAGCTTTTTCTTTTCTATGTATGTGATACCAAGGAATCAAACCCGGGCCTTTGTGCATGCTAGGCAAGCACTCTACCATTAAGCCAAACTCCCGGTCATGGTTTGCTGTCTTTTGTAACTCCTACTACAAAAATGAGAAAACACAAGATAAGCTTTTTTTTTTTTTGGTTTAATAAAATAACCTTCAGTTACATCTATTTTTTCTATCAAACAAAATAATTTCCATATTCTTAATGACTAAGTAAAATGGGTATCTACCATATGTTCTCTATCCATTCACCCATCAATGGGCACCTGAGGTGATTTCATAATTTGTATGACATGACTATTATTCAATAAAGATGGCTACAGAGGTTCTTTTATAATTAGGTAACTTAGAATGCTTTGAATTTATACCTAGAAGTCCTATATCTGGATCATATGGGAGTTCTTGAGTTAATTTTTAAGGAATTCCCATAGTGATTCTCATGGCTGGACTGATTTACATGCCTACTGACAATGACTAAAAGTCCTTTCTCCCTCAGGATCCTCATTAGCTTTTGTTCTTCTTGGTTTTGTCCAATGTGGCCATATTTCTTTGATTTCTGCTTCCTTGATGACTAAGGTGGTTGAAATTTTTTCACATTTACTTGCCACTTGTAGTTTTTCATTTGAATGTCTGTCTGTTCAGTGCATTTTCTAACTATTGATTGGAATAACTTCTTTTGATGTTTCATTGTTGAGCTGTTTATATATTCTGGATATTAATTTCCTGTCAGATAAGTATCTAGAAAATATTTTCTCCTATTCTGTAGGCTGGTCTCTTCATTCTGTTGATTGTTTCATTTGCTGTGTGTAAGCGTCTTAATTTGATGTGATTTCATTTATCACTCTTATTGCCTGTGGTATTAGAAAAAAAGACCTTGCTTATGATGTCTATATATTGAAATGTTCCCTTCTAAGTTTTCCTCTTAGTAGTTTCAAAGTCTCATTATCACATTATATTATATTATTATAGCCTTATAGTCTGGTCCATTTTGAACTGATTTTTGCACATAGACCTAGGCAGGGATATTCTTAGTCAAACTCCCAATCTCCATGCTTTCATTATTGTTTAAGTAGCTAGTCTGGATTGTGATTCTCTTGTTCTTCAGCTACTGTGCAGCTGGAATGAACCACTATTCCTGACCAAAGATTTATATTTTCAAGGATCTGGCCTGGTCAGAGCGGTTTAGTCAAGCCCAGGGAAATGTTCAAACTGCAAGTATCATCGAAATATAGTATTCATCGGTGGGAATGTGGCTTAGTGGTAGAGTGCTTGTCTAGCATGCATGAAGCCCTTGGCTTGATTCCTTAGCACTACATAAACAGAACAGTGGCTCAAGTAGTAGAGTGCTAGCCTTGAGCAAAAGCAGCTCACAGACAGTGTGCAGGCCCCAAGTTTAAGCCCTAGGACTGGAAGTGCGCAGAAAGGATCCAGAAATTAACTTGAACATTGCAGCTATCCTAAGAAGAATCACATTTTCCCCAAAGATTTGTTGCTATGCAGGCAGACACAGGAACTGCCTCATGGTGAAGGTGGCAGTAGGACAATGAATACCACAAATTGAGCGCAACGGCCAGAAGCTGCAAGAAGAAGCATGGAGCTTTCTGTCTCAGAGCCTCCAACGTGGACCAGACTGACACCATTTTGATTTCAGATTTGTAACCTCCAAAACTGTGAAAAAAAATAGATTTCTGTGGTTTTGAACCACATAAACATATACCAGTTGTTACAAATGAGGGAAACCATGCAGCCTATGTTTCTTTGGGTCTGGCTTGCTTCACTCAATATGATTTTTTGCAAGTCTTTCCATTTCCTTACAAATTGGGCAATGCCATTCTTTCTGATGGTAGCATAGAATTCCATTGTGTATAAATACCACATCTTCATGATCCATTCATCTACTGAGGGGCATCTGGGTTGGTTCTATATCTTAGCTATGGTGAATAACGTGATGAACATCATTGTGCTGGTAGGTTTAGTATGGCTTTGTTTCTGGACATGTGGTTAGATGTCCAGAAGTGGGATTGCTGGGTTATAGGGGAGTTCTATGTTTAGTCTTTTGAGGAACCTCCATACTGCTTTCCAGAGTTGATTGCACAAGTTTACACTCCCACCAACAGTGCAGTAGGGATCCCTTCTGGCCACAATCCCACTAGCATCTGTGGTTATAAGATTGATAATGGCCATTCTAACTAGAGTGAGGTGAAATCTTAAAGGTTGGTTTTTTGTTTTTTGTTTTTGTTTTTTTTTTTTTTGCCGGTCACCAGCCTTGAACACAGGGCTTGAGCACTGTCCTTGGGCTTTCTCAAGACTAACACTGTATCATTGGAGCCACGGCACCATTTCCAGTTTTTTTCTATATTTGTGGTACTAAGGAATTGAACTTGGGTCTTTGTGCATGCTAGGCAAGCACTCTTACCACTAGGCTAAACTCCTGTCCCTCAAAGTTGTTTTAATTTGAATTTCCTTTATAGCCAGAGATGTCAAGCATTTCTTCATGTGTTTATTATCCATTTTTATTTCCTCTTCCCAGAAGTCTCTCTTTAAGTCTTTAGCCCACCTTTTAATGCGATGGTTGTTTCTTTGAGGGTTTGTTTTTGGAAGGTTTAATTTCTTGAGCTGTAGATATATTTTAGATATAAGACCTTTGTTTGCTGTATGTTAAAGGGATTTTTATAAAAGGTGAAAAAGATGCCCAGCAGAGAGGTTATGTGCTGAACAGGCTCTTTGCCATCCAGAATTTCCTTCTGAGATCTGGGAAAAATGATAATAAGTGAGTCACAGAGACACAGAGTTTGCATGTGTTCTTTCATATGTGGAAGCTAGAATTGGCTTCTAAATGTATTAGTACTTTGGGTGGTATGCTGCATACTTACTTTGCATAAAATGCAGCAGATTCAGCTGGGCATTGGTAGCTCACACCTGTAATCCTAGCTACTCAGGCTGAGGTCTGAGGATTGTGGTTTGAAGCCAGCTCAGTCAGAAAAGTCTGGGAGACTTTTATCTCCAATTAACCACCAGAAAACTGGAATAGGTGCTGTGGCTCAGAGTGACAGGACAAAGCTCAGGGACAGCTCCCAGGCCCTGAGTTCAAGGCCCTTAACTGACAAAAAAAAAAATACCCAGCAGATTCTGAGGAGAACTGAAACTGTAATTCCTTAGAAAAACTAAGTCAAAGTTCAACAAAACAAACACCAGGAAACTGGTACTTGGCAGAGATGAGTTAGGAGAGAGGTTAGAGGAATGAAGTATGTGGAGGAGTGCAATAAAAAATTCCGTGTATAACCTATAAAATCAGGAAAAGTGAGGGAAGGGATCAGGTGGGAGGGGTGGGTGAGGAGGTTGAAAGGTGTGACATAGATCAAATCGATTAAGACACATGGTATTCATAAACCACTTTGTCAGTGGCAACTCCTTTGTACAACTAACAAAATTCCTTCTTCAGCAGGATAGACCAGGGAAAATGAAGCAAGGGAAACAGCAGCAAGATTTCAGAATAATGACTAGCTTGATTAAAAGCACACAAACACTATACTTTTTGCTGTGATCTTTACACTCCCTCACAAGCAACAATATTAGTAAAAAAATTTTAAGGAAAAAAATAATAGCTCTCTTTCTCTGGCCTTGGGTGCTTGCTCACATTAATTCATTTGCTCTAGACACTGAGCAAAAATTCTTAAAGGCAGTTATCTTGAAAAAGCAAACACAGGAAAATGACTTATCTTGACACAAAACAAATGCAAAAATAATTTCAAAAATGGACACCAGTCTTGAAGGGAGCATGTGGCAGAATGCATACTTTTTCTTATTTTTTTATTTAATTTTATTGTCAGGGTTACAGTTATTTATATAAGGTAATGAGTACATTTCTTATTGGACATTGTTAGCCCTCCCATGTTTTCTCCCTTCTCCTTCCTTAAATTGAAGGGACACCCACACATCAATGCCCCCTAGTGAACAGGCCAAACTTGAATTCTCTGGGCCCAATTAGTTACACAATGCAACAAGAATGCCTGATTGTACTGTGTCAGACCAAAAAGGAACACTTAAGACAAATCTGGGCCAAATATTAACCTATTTTTTCAGCACAATGAAGCACCTGTTATCAGATGCATCTGCACTTGTGTCTTGATCATGGACTGCCTATCATTGCTTTGCTAGCTATATTTACACAGCTTCTTGGTCTTTACTTTGATGTGTTCTCAGTTTTCTTTCTTTTTTTTTTTTTTTTTTGTGATAACATTACCAACTTGGTACCCAAGGGCCTAGGCAAAGGCTTTCCCCCTTTTGAAGACTTCTTTCCTGGATAATCACTACAGATCTGGCAACCCACTCCCTCTCCCCTCCTGCTTATTTCTTTATCCCCTTTCTTTCCTTCATTCATTCCCTCCTTTTTTTTCTTCCTTCCTTTCTTTCTTCCTTCCTTCCTTCCTTCCTTCCTTCCTTCCTTCCTTCTGAAAGGGACTTCCCCAAAACCCCATCCCCTATAGGCATTTCCCATCTTCATGACAAAGGAATACTTGACCCAAGGCAGGGGCTGTAAATTCCCTGATAACAGCTCAAATTACAAGAGCAATTAAACCAGGTGGAGTTACCAGATTTCCTCCCCACCCTACCCCCCTTGGCCTGCCAGGAAACTCCCCTTCCTTTGTTGGCAGAACAGTGCCAGAAGCCCACCAAGATGATAGGTCCTTTCAAACAGCAAAGGTGTCAGTGGTTGCCCCAGACATTGGCCACCTGTGTATGGCCAGCTCAACCACATGGCTGGGGTCTATAAAAGTAGCTTGTAAGATTAGTCAGGGTCGTTCTCTCACTCACATCTTAGAGATGGCCCTGACCGGTCAGTATGATTCTCGATGCTAGGTGCCGAATAAAACTCTGTTTAACTTCCACTTTTGTGTCAGACTCGTTCCTTTGATCATGGACCCTAATATTGGGGGACTGGACCCTACCATCCTCCTTCCTTCCTTTTCTCTTCTCCTCATAGTCTTCGGGGATTAAACCCAGGGTCTGTGGATGCTAGTGAAATACCCTACCACAGATTTCCAGCCCAAACAATCCTTTTTTTCTCTCAAACATTGCAAGAGTACTATTTCCTGTAGCTTTTTTCATTAAGATAGACATACCCAGGCAACAGTGGCTCATGCCTATAATCCTAGCTCCTCAGAAGGCTGAGATTTGAGAATCACAGTTCAAAGTGAATCCAGGGAGGAAAGTCTTTGAGAGTCTTAACTACCAAGAAGCCAGGAGTGGAGCTTCTGTGGTATAGTTCAAAGCAAAATGTATAGTGCTTATGTGCTTTTCATCAAGTGGAGCTCAAATGGTAAAGTTCTATCCTTGAGCATAAAAAGCTCAGGGACAGCACCCAGGCCCTGAGTTCAAGCCCCAGGACCTGCACATACACACACACACACACACACACACACACACACACACACACACACACACACACACACATACACACGAAGAAGAAGAAGAAGAAGAAGAAGGAGGAGGAGGAGAAGACAGGAAGGAGGAGAAGAGGAAGAAGAAGGAAAAGGAGGAGAAAGAGACATAGACATATTAGTTTTCTGCCATATAAACTTTACAGAAATTCACATGTATTGGGTTGGTTGGTACAAAAAGGACCATTTACAAAGGTCACTAGTTGTGGTGAATTCTGCAAATCTAAAGATTTCCAGTAGTTAACATCTTAAGCTTCCTAAGTATGGTTCTGCTTTCAAATTTAGAATTGGAGGAAATGAGAGATTATTTTATCCTTGTGAAATAATTTTGTAGGGAATGAAAGGTTGTGGAATGACAAAGGGAAATGAAGACTAATTAACTATGTCCAGGACAACTCCCAAAGGAGTGGTCATCATTACAACATCACAGGTTTATTAAAGCTCAAAGGTGGCTGATCCTGAGTTCAAATGGTATAGTTCTAGCCTTGAGCATAGAAAGCTCAGGAATAGCACCCAGGCCCTGAGTCCAAGCCCCAGGACCTGCACACACACTCACGCACACGAAGAAGAAGAAGAAGAAGAAGAAGAAGAAGAAGAAGAAGAAGAAGAAGAAGAAGAAGAAGAAGAAGAAGAAGAAGAAAGAGACATAGACATAGACATATTACTTTTCTGCCTGATAAACCTTACAGAAATTCACATGTGTTGGGTTGGTTGGTATAAAAAGGACCATTTACAAAGGTCACTAATTGGGGTGAATTCTGTAAATCTAAAGATTTCCAGCAGTTAACATCTTAAGTTTCCTAAGTGTGGTTCTGCTTTCAAATTTAGATTTGGAGGAAATGAGAGATTATTTTATCCTTGTGAAATAATTTTGTAGGGAATGAAAGGTTGAGGAATGACAAAGGGAAATGAAGACTAATTAACTATGCTCAGGATAACTCCCAAAGGAGTGGTCACCATTACAAGATCACAAGTTTATCAGAGCTCAAAGGTGGCTGGTCCTGAGCCAGAGAAGAGCTATCCAAGCAAGCAACCTAAAGAAAGCTCAAATATTCATTTTAATAAGACAATGGATTTTGACCTTCTGTGAGTTGACTGTAGAGAAGTGATAAGGAATGCAGAAATGTGAGTGCTAGGAGGAGATATTTCTTAGAGTGTGGATCACACACCCAAGACTTGTTTAGATGAGCTGATGATTGTTGCCAATGAGTAGAATGGCTCCTCTGGAGAATGTAGTGATGTGTGCCTTGGAGAAGGGATCCTGACACCAGTTCACTCCAACACATGTGGAAATGAGCTGAGACTTTACACACATCAGTTAGCATGCCAGAATAAGTGGTGGAAGCATAGTATGAAAAATCACACTTTAAAAGTATATGCATCTCCCAAAGGAACATAAGCTCCATGGTTTCTCTCATTTGTAGTAATTAGTACAAATCTAGGACTCTCCTAGCAGAGGACTACAATAGCTCAAAACCTATGTACATATGGTCATATAGGATGAAACTAAGCAAAATGAACTCTAGGATATGGAAACAAGAGCTTTATCTGTGATTGTTGTTCTCATTGTACTATATGATGTCATTTCTTTTCTCTTATTTTCCCCTTATGGTTAATCTTACGTGGTTACTGTATCTGACTTTGTGTATTGCATACACATTCATTTGTTTATTTGAAACAGAGAAGGGAAAAAGGGAAAACAAGATGATGGAAAGGAGGATAAAAACATGAGAATGGGTATCAATATTCGAGAAGAGCCTGACAAATGTAGCTGTAACCCTGCTATACATTATCCCGATAATAAAAAGTGCATCTAATTCCAAATTTTCTGAGGAAATTTTTTGGGTAAGGTTTAAATGGATGACCACAAACTTCTAATTACTAACCAATATAGAGGAAGAATCTCTCCCAAGTAAGAGTGATTGACAAAATCATTAGAGCAAGAAATGGATAGTTCATTCAATCCTGTAAATACTTAAGCCTGAATTTTGATCTGTAATTCATTGCGGCACTAAGATGTAATTAGCATACAGTTATTGAATGTGATAATGATATTTCTAGCAGGGGAGCAGGGTGGAAATAGGCTCATAATTGCAGATATCATCATGGGATTTCTTTGGGAAAAATGTAGCTTCTGAAGACACATGTACTTAGAGAAATCGCAGGACTTTCCTACAGTGAACTGGAGAAGTGATGTTTGATTTGAACATTAAGAATAAGAAGAATAAGCTGGGCGCGGTGGCTCACGTCTGTAATCTTAGCTATTCAGGAGGCTGAGATCTGAGGAACAAGGTTCAAAGCCAGCCTGGGCGCTAAAGTCCTGGAGACTCTTATCTCCAATTAATCACTAGAAAATGAGAAGTGGGGCTGTGGCTCTAGAGGTATGGCAGTAGCTTTGAGCTGAAGAGTTCAGGGACAGCGCACAGGCCCAGAGTTCAATCCCCATGACTGACAAAAAAAAAAAAAAAAAAAAAGAAGAAGAAGAAGAAGTAGAATTCAAGTAGTGTAGAGAAGTTGGGGACTGAGAATCATGACTGGGACACATACGATAATCTCTGAATAAATGTTAGCTATTAGAATTAGTCCTTGTCTCCTATATGAGGACATGGAAGCTAATTTTCCTCTCCTTGTATATAATCTCTTAAAACTAATTCCCTCCTGACCCACAGCTTAGGAACTACTGACCATGAGAGAAGCCCATACACACTGAAGATACCACACTGAAAAAACTCATGTGGTGAGCCCAAATACTACCTTTGGAGGTGCTCAGACATGGCACAGGAATTCAATCGTGAGATACAGAGAAGCCACATTTTGAGAGGTCGAATCGGGAGTCTTTATTGGAAACCCAGTAACTGCAGGTGGACACATGTCCCCCCAAAACTTGCAGCCTTGAATACTCTTAATACTGTTCAGAAACTGAGCCATGAGGGTAGCAGAGCAAAGAAAGAGCAGAAAAACAATCCAACAAAGCAGATCTACTCCAATGGAGAGCTGAAGTGGAACACCATGGTGACCTGAGGAGAGTCAGGAGCAATGAGGCATGGTGCAAAATGGCAGCTGCGCTGCTCTGTGCCTAAATAGGATCACGGTCAGGAGGCAGAGCCACAGGAGCTTGAGAGTCTTGTGAGTTCATGGCACAAGACTGGCAGGTCCAGTAACTTATTGTCCCAGTTCCTGCCCCTGCCTCTAGGAATTCAGGCCTGCCCATCTCCTGGGGGTGAAACTTCACTTCACCAAGATGGTACCAGGTAGACCCAGTATCCTTATTTCATTGCTACCAATAATGTGTGAGTAAGAGGCCTTTGAGATGTCTTTTGCTTGAGTTATAGTCTAACTACTCAGTACCCTTCAGGGAGATCAACCAGTCAACTTTCTAGGATCTTAAGGGCTAATAGTAGTTAAATAATATTATTGTTTTATACCTCTAAATTTGAAGAAGAAAGGTTAAACAACCAAAAATAAATGGAAAAATGGAACAGTCGTCCATCCCTTGGGTGCAGCGTTAAAACTCCAGATGCAGAGAGAAATGATTCATAAACTTCACTTCCAGGTGTAGAGTGCACAGTTTGCATAAGAACAGAGTGTGTTGAAGTGATTGGGGCTTTGGGTTGTATTATCCAATACAGTGGGGTCACTCGTGCAAATCCAGAGTCCTCTCCTTTTGGCCCTCCTCAAATGCCTGGGTGGTTGCATAGTGGCTGTCTAGGAATTGAAAGGTATTTGCTGGTTATTTTGAGAAGCTGGAGGCAAGTATCTGCACATTTGATCATTTTTTCCCATTTCCCTTTAAATTCTACAAGTGAAAAGACATATATCAGTCATTATACCCCTCAGTGGTCCTGATACGGGGAGTATGCTACACAAGAAGGATGTAGGGCCATTTTCTTAACTGTTGGTCCAGAGTGTGGGACCTTTGAGGTTTTGTTACTCTGTCTCTGAGGAGAATGGAATCTTCTAGTCCAGAGAATGTCTTCATTCTTGCTCATATCTACCTAGAAGATTATAAGAGTATTCTTCAGTCTGGAGCTCTGGATCTCGAGTTCATTCAGGTTTGTGAACAGCAAAGTGGACATGGCTGGTTTCTGCTAAGGGTAGACTCGAGTTCCAAAGTGTTGTTCTCTGTTGAGATCTGGGGAATCTCAGCAGATGCAGGTTGTCATGGCTGCTGAGAATATGACACTTATGCCACGGGGCCAGCAGAATTATAACATTGCCTCAAATGAAGCACTCATCTTACCCAAGGGTGAAAATGTGTTGGGAGGAAATTTAGCACAAGGATATTTGTTAGATTGGAATTGAGGAATTTGACATAAATGTCAAAGTTAGAGGCTACAATATCACAAGTAGTCTGGTTAGGAGTAGTGGTCAGTACAATTTCCGGATTGGGCAGGTGGACCTTGTCAAGATGAAGAAGGCTTTGATATGTGGGACAGGTAAAAATGCCTTGTCACAATGTGGTTATCCACCAATCCTGCATTCCCATTCCCAGAATCTCTGGTGACTGTAGAAAAGAATGGCTTAGAGCAAAGGAAACAGGAAAAAATAAAACTGAGGGCTGGGAATGTGGCTTGGTGGAGTGCATTTGCTGTGCATGAATGAAGCCCTGGGTTGGATTCCTCAGTACCACATACACAGAAATGCCTGAAGTGAGGCTCTGCCTTAAGTGGTGCTAACCTTGAGCAAAAGAAGCTCAGGGAGAGTGCCCAGGCTCTGAGTTCAAGCCCCAGGACTGGCAAAGGAAAGAAAAAATGATCAAGCCAACAAAAACAATAATAATGGCGACAACAAAAACCTGAGGCAGAAATGAAGACTTTTTAATACTGTTTTTAATCAAGTTCTGGATTCATATGGGTGATCAGTACTTTTTAGCCAAAGCAGTTTTTAAATACTTGCTGCAATTCCCTCTGCTCTTTGACTTGGACATTTCTCATTCTTGAAGTCATTAAGGGCTGGATAACCAGGCTTTCTAGGCTTCCTGATTAGGTAAGAAGCTAGGATAAAAGAAAGATGACAAGTTGTTGAATGAGTGGCTTCAGCTGAAAATTGAAAGAAACTTCATAAAGCAAAATTCTGGAGGGAACCAAAGTCAGAAGGCATACAATTCAATAAATTGTGTAGGGGATCCTCTTTCCTTTTAAATAACTCCATAAAATATGGAAATACTAAAAATATCATTGAAACCAGTGTAATCTTCAGTGTTAGTAGTTGTGCATACGAATCCTTTCTCCGTAATGCCTCAGATTTAGTTTTGGAAGGGCTGGCACAAGTGACTATTAATATAAAGTTGTCAGAATAACTGACATCATTCCCCTTTGTCTCAAAACATTTTATCTAAAGCTGTGACTTCACTGAACTATCCAATGGGTTAAGTTTGTTTGCCCTTTATTGCCAACACTCTGATTAATGTGATCTGATCCCACATTTGGGGTGGGGGTGATAAATAGGAACCAGTAACAAAGGAGAACTTTTGGTGAGGCTGTTTTGGTTTTGGCCACATTTAACCAACTTAAAGGTTGCCTGGTATCTATTCTTAAAGTAGGAGATGTCTCATCTTAAGAATACTGCTAAGATGCTTTGTTAGAAGTTGTGCTTAATGTCCAAAAGCCAACAAAAGCAAAGATATACGGAAAACCTAATTTCTTTGAAAAGTAGATGCTTGCTAAAGCGCTTTTTATAATAGTCATGACTATAATTTTGGAAAATAGTTATTTCCACCACATTTAACCTTTTATGATAATACTTATAGTGATACATTCATGTTTAGTTGTTTACAATTCTACTGTTTAGATGATAAATGCCTGATACTTATTAGAATGGTACTGCTTAGAGTCACACTGTGTGTGTGTGTGTGTGTGTGTGTGTGTGTGTGTGTGTGTGTGAGAGAGAGAGAGAGAGAGAGAGAGAGAGAGAGAGAGAGAGAGAGAGAGAGAGAGAGAGAGAGAGAAATACAATTAGAAGCACAGGAACACAAAGGTGAGGAAAGTTAATACTGGTAATTTTAGTTGGGAAGACTGCAGTTTGGTGACGTATTCTTCTAAGCTTTGCCTTTTGAAGGGTGTGCAGACATGAGGAACATAAAAGCATTGAACATATAAAAGGAGTCGGCCAAAAGTAAGTATCACTGCCCTACAGAAGTCATTTATCTGTTAATTTAACTCTTACTATACAAGTAAAAATTTTAAATCTTTGGTTGTATAGGGTGATACATGGACTCACAAACATGAACGGTTTGGACCTTATCTAAGTTTGGGAGATGTTGGTAGGGACCAAAAATAGATTTCTTTATGCTAAAGTACAATATATATATAGTACAATCTATATGCATGTGCATATATACTATATGTGTATGCACATATACACATATGTGTATGTGTGTAGATATGCATACATATTTACATATGTGCATATATTATATATATCCAGAAAGGGCTAATTGAACTTTTGGTATACATAAAGTTTTTTCTTTCCCTTATCAACTGATGAACCAGGCCAGGAGTGTAGTCTAGAGGTAGAGTGCTTGCCTAGCATTAGCATGCACAAAGCTTTACTTTGATTCCTGGGTACCACGTGCACAGAAAAAACTGGAAGTGGCGCTGTGGCTCAAGGAGCAGAACACTAGCCTTGAGCAAAAGTGTTCAAGGACAGTGCCCAGGCCCTGAGTTCAAGCCCTAGGACTGGCAAAGAAAAAAAAACCTCTTTGCCTACTTCTGGACCTATAAATACTATGGAGATGGTTGGAGATGGATTTCTGATTTTTGCTCTGGTTTATGTGAAACAGAGACCATGTCCTGAAAATGTTGCCCATTTGGCTGAGGGATCTGACCCACCCTTTTGCAGTTAGGGGAATCTCCTGGAATCCAGGATGGCTTATATGAGATCACAAGCATCACCTACAAGTGCAAATCAAAGTGAGAGGATTTCTTTTTCCAGCTAGGCTTGAACTCCTGGGCACAGTTGGGCCTTTTCAAGGCCAGAGATCTACCACTTGAGCCACAGCACCACTTCTGGATTTTTCGGTGTATGTGGTGCCGAGGAATCAAATCCAGGGCACTGGTTAGGTGCGCACTCTGCCACTAGGCCACACTCCCAGTTTCAAGAATTTTTAAATATATGTTTTACATACATAACTGTTTACATATGTTTTCTAGCTTTAAAAGTATATTCTATACCTATGCAATAGTGAATAGAAACCAAAAATTAAAATTATATCTCTCAAGTCTAAAAGAGAGACTGAAGCACCTGAGAAAGCATTCTCTGCTTTCAATTTTCAAGTACTTATAATTTGTTCGTTGATTCTCTGTTCCTTGCAGATGAATAAAAACATTTACAAATATTTTAAAAAATGCTTGCCAGATTTATATTCTAGGAATGTTTGCTGATAGATATTGGACCCTAAAGTTTGAAGATGGCACCGCAACACCCAATTTCCTTGATAGGGCAAGAAGTTAACATCTGACATCTTTTATTATCTGGGTCTAAGCCATACCTCTCTGATGGAGAAATAAGAGACTTTTGCCTTTCAATCAAGGCAGTTGTTAAGGTACATGGCCACTTTGATTGCACAGTGAATTTAGACTGTTACACTGTGTGGTGCCAAATGGCTATGCAAGTCTTCTCACCTGAAATGGAGGTGAGACTTCGCCTGACTTTGCATTCTCTGTAAGGGATTGCCTATGACAAACATCATTTTGTTTTTATAAAAACAATTTTTATTTTCTTGTACTTTGGTGTAATATTTTTCTGGCAGAGTTAGACATTAGTTATACTTTTCAAAACTGCTCGTGTGTGTGTGTGTGTGTGTGTGTGTGTGTGTATGTGTATGGCAGAGTGACTCAGTTGATTATTGACCTTGAAATGACTCGTTGATCTCTGACTTCAGATTGATCATTACTGGAAAAGCAAGAGCTGAGAGATGAGAGTTGGTAAAGATGAGATTTGGTTTATAGAAGAGGAAGTGAAATGTGTGAGAAGTAGTGCACCTACTACCTGAGGAACTATAACCCCTCTATACACTAGCCGACAATAAAAAAGAGGAAGTGAGACACAAAGGTTATATACGAAAAAGTTACAATCCAGAGCATGTTCCTCTTTCTTCTCGTCTATTTCTCTCATTCTTTCTTCTTTCTTTTGCTTTTTAAAAATCCTTGGTGTGTTTTTGGGATTAGCTCGCTCTGGGCAGAGAACCACTGGGTTGATTGATGAACTCAACTCAGATCACGATCGCCACCTGCAGGCATGGAGAAGGTAAAAGCAGGAAAAACTTTTAATGTGTGTTTTATAGGCCTAGTTTATATACTCTACATCTATGTCTATTCTATATCCATAAAAGGAGGAATGCAAATCAACAAATTTATTTTTCTCATGCGCAAAAGATGAAGGATCTTGAACATGACAGAGTACCACCTAAATCTTACCTTTTTTTTCCTGCTTCTCCTCAATACTGCAATGTTGCTTCCTACAGTGGTTTTTAGACACTTCACTTTTCTGCAGGTTACATTTCATAGTGATTTACGTGCTTTGTGTTCACTGGTGCCCATAACTAAGAAATGAGGTAGAACATTATAAAAGTTATCATATGTTCTGGATTCTAAATCTGAAGAACAGGCTGGGAGTTTGGCCTAGTGGTAGAGTGCTTGCCTAACATGCATGAAGACCCGGGTTCGATTCCTTGGTACCACATACGTAGCAAAAAACCAGAAGTGGTGCTGTGGCTCAAATGGTAGAGCCCTAGCCTTGAGAAAATCCAGGGACAGTGCTCAGGCCCTGAGCCCAAGCCCAGGACTAGCAAAAAAAAAAAAAAAAAAAAAAAATCCGAAGAACAATTACTTAGCAGTTAACACAACCACTTTCGTGTGGCTATACTGTTTTAATTTAGAATGCAGAGTAGAAAGGAAGTGATTTTTTTAACAAGAATAAAAAGGTAAAAGAAGGAGTAAGCTTGTAGAAAGGTAAAAGGAAAAGAACTGAATGTAACTTTGCCCGGGACAACTCCCAAATGATTGGTCACTGACACAGAGCTTATGACTGGAATGCTTACAAGGTGTTAACACTGCTGAGGGAGAAACTAAATAATCAAGACTCATAGAGAAAGCAAAATTATTCAGTTTAATAAAGAGATTTGACTTTGTGTGGATTGCCATTAGAGAAATGTAGAGGCCTAGCCACGGCAGAGTGAATAACGGATATTAATTTCCACTTAATTTTGTTTTACTAAAAGAATTAAGGAGAAGAGCCAAATAATGTACATTTACTTGTTTATAGAGATATTTTCTGGATGGTCAGGAGCAATACTTTAGATTGTTAGAGTGGTACTTCTTGGCGTGCACAGACAGTATCTGGGTAGGTCCATCTTTGCTTAAAGGTTGGTATTCAAGATGTCGTCAGGAGCTCATGAACACAGCCTGAAAATGATAGTGCAACTAGCATTGTTTGTCAGGAAGATATCAGCTTGGTAAACTGCTCTTCTGAGCTCTGCATTGGAAGGCTAATAGAATTGGGGAACATAAATACATTAAACACACAAAGGAGCCAGCAAAAACCAGTATCACACAAGAATCTGTTCTACATTGATTTAGCCTCTACCTTTGAGGTAAAATTAAAAACATTTAAGACACTAAGTATATGTCATTAACAAAAATAAAAGATTTGGATTTCTTAGCTGTTTATTCTTTCTTAGTATTAATGACATTAAACAGATTTATTTCCTTAAAAAAAGTGCATCTCATATGTACAAATCCACTCTTCAATCAGCACCAATAGATGTAGGCCAAGTTTCAAATTGCAGGATTGTCTAAATGGCAATGTTTTATTTATTTATTTTATCTATATGCTACTGCTTACAGAAAGAAGAAATATTACAGTCTTATTGAATGTCTCCACACTGTTATCATTGCAGGCATGTAAGGTTTGAGTATATTAGAATCACCTAAAGTAACAGTTGATTATAAATAATACACATGGGAGATTGGCAATATGGCTTAGTGGTGGATACCTAGATACCATGCATGAAGCCCTGAGTTTGAATCCCCAGTGACATACAAAAGAAATAAAATTAAAAGAGAAAAACATTATTAAACCCTTCACAAACTCCATCTTTTATATGCTGCTTAATATTTGGGCTAAAGGCTTGGCTTAAGGGGTAGAGAACATGATTAACAAGTGCTAGACCCTGGGGTCAATACCTAGTACTACAAAGAAAAATAAATATATTCAACGGATTATCCAAAAGCTTCCAGATCCGCTGGGAACTGATGGCTCATGACTGTTTGCTATTCAGTAGGCCGAGAACCATGGTTTGAGGCCAGCTTGGGCAGGAAAGTCTAGGAGACTTTTATTTCCAATAAACTACTCAGGAATAGCTGAAAGTGGTGCTATGGCTCTATGCTGGGATCTAGAGATGGATGAACTATGAGACCACTCAGAACGCAATCGGGATATTAGAAGTTTATTAAGCAAGGAAGGAGCTGACGTGCCAGGATGCACTCCAAGGTAGGGATCTCAGAGGACAGCCCTGATGTATAAAAGTAGGAAGTTTTTAAAGCCTTAAACCCTGACCCTGTTGCCTTAGAAGTTATTGTGTAAGGCCAGCAAACATGCTGGGGGAGGTTACAACTATAAATACCATACTTCTTTATCTATAGTTATAGGGTTAGTGTAATCAGTATGTTCAACACATAACAGTATATATCTGGTCATGCAGGATGTCTCAAGATACAGACTTAGTCTGGGTAAATAGAGAAAGGGGCAGGGTGTTAAGCCTGGACCCTTATTTCCACAATTCCATTAGGACAATACATTCTCCACATTATAACAATAATATATTTTTTCCACTTTCCACATTACGGCTGAAAGGGTAGAGGGCTAACATTGAGCAAAAGCAGCACAGGGATAGCACCCAGGCCCTGAGTTCAAACCCCAGGACACACACACACACACAAACACACACACACACACACACACACACACACACACACACACACCACACACTCACACACACAAAATCTGCCATATCCAAGACCAAGATAGTCCTTTTTTTTTCTTTCCTGAAATGGCAGGAGGTACTGTGTGATAAACAGAAGTTTGGGGGGGGGGGCAGATAAGCTATATTTGAGCCTTGCTCTGCCACCTGAGCACAAGACTTCTCTCTGAGATGCTACGAAATCTAAAACACATCACAGATTTCCAAAATAATGATTATGGACCTAATAAGCATTCCTATTCAAAAAGGAGAAATATACTTTTATAAAAAATGAATATACACTGCATAGCAATAGAAACAAAAAGTCATTCAATAATCACTCAGGCTCTGAATCTGGTTCCAGTGCACACTCCAGTGCAGGATAGGCCCCTGAAGCTTTGGGAGCTGACTCTCAGAAGCTTTCCTGGTTCATCACAGGACAAAAGGTTGCAATATGTTTAGTATCTTGAAAAGCAGGGTACACCAATATGGCTCTGCATTTTGGGTCTCTCACTGTGTTTGCGCTCCCGTGGCTTTACTAGACCTCACCTTATTAGCAACCATGTAAAGGCTGGGGGGAGGAGCAGAATGGACTCGGAAGACATCTGGGCTACCGGGTACCCTACCTGCTTCTACATGTTTTCTAGCTTGGTTTAGAGGAGGCAGCTGGACTCCAAGTCCATGAGTCTTCTGATTCCCTTCTATCTTTCCTTGCTATTATTATTTAAGTGGGGAAAAGAAAAGTTAAGAAACAGGGAACTCATGGGGATTCTGCGTGGGATGGAGATTCCTGGGGTCCTGCAGTCCCTTGGGAGTGGGTGCAGAAGCCTTGTTACTCTTTTGGGTGTGGCATGCTGGGGATAAAACAGCTTACAGTTGTGTACCTGTGTCCAGGGCCCGCTGTTGTCTCTCCACATGCTCACGGTGGTTCACACATTGGGAGCACACACTCTGAGAAGAAACTGACACCATCCAGATGTCCATGGCTAGGAACAGAACACAAGCGTGACTGACACTGGATCACCAGCCTACAAAACAGCTTGTACTCTGCCCTCAGAGCTCCCATTCAGTCTTCACTTTAGCTCAGCACAGCCCTCAGGAGTATGTGTAGAAACATCTTGCTTCCTCACTAACAATGGAATTACAGGGTGGCAATTTGTCCTCAGATCTGTGTTAAGGTCTGTTTCCACATTGGCTTCCAGGAAAGGCCCTGCTTGGCCCAACCCTTCATGGCAGGATGGAATGGGAAAACCATCATGCTTCCATTTACTAAAGACTCTGAGCCAGTCATATCAGAGCATAAGCCAGCCAGTAACACAGCATGTATACAGCAGCCCTGAACATTAGGTTCCTTTCTTTCTGATCTCTTCACCATCTCACAGTACGGGCCACTCCCCCTCTTTTAAACTCGATGTACTCTATGATCTGAGGCACAACGGATTAACCTTTGCTCTGTCTCCTTGAGAGTGTGACAGAGCATTTGCAGACAAGACGGCAAGTGAGGAAACTGAGGTTCCACCAAAGTAAAGCTGGATTTCTCTATTCATAGCCTGGTTGGAGGTCAAATCCAAATCTTTGGACTCTGATATCTATTGTTCACTGTTTTTCTGATATATGAATTCCCCAATATCCTCCATACATGCCCAATGTCCTAACTTCCTCCCGCTGGGCTCCATTAGTACCTCGTACTACAAGTAAGCTTTTAATACATAGGCTCTTGAGAGTACCCCAGATCATAACTGGAATACTAAGTAGTACAAAGTTGAATTAAAGAGGAAAGCTGCATACATTTATTAGTTTTGTCCTCCTTTTACTGCATAGAGCTTCTCTTGAGAAACCAACTGAACTACTGGTGGCTGATGATAAAATCCATAGAATGATGATACTAGAAATTATGATTTAATTATATAAATGACTATAACTTGTATATTTGGATATTAAGTTTTTGATTTATTTTGATACTTTTAGTACGGCTGAAGATTCTGGAGAATGAGGATCATGAAGTTATGTTGCCAGGGAAAGGACTACTCACATTTACTGTCTCTTTGTCTCCTGATGAGGAGCCAGAATATAGTGGCATGTGAAAGAATCCTTTGAATCATGAGTAAGGTGGAAGTTTGAAAGGAGATCTTGATTGAGTCAATCTTATTTTTTTTTATTTTTATTTTGCCAGTCCTGGGCTTGGGCTCAGGGCTTGAGCACTGTCCTTGGACTTTCCCAAGGCTAGCACTCTGTCACTTGAGGCTCAGCACCACTTCCAGCTTTTTGCTATGTATGTAGTACCAAGGAATTGAACCTGAGACTTCCTGCATGCTAGGCAAGCACTCTACTACTAGGCCAAACTCCTGGCCCCGATCGAGTCAGTCTTAAAATAAGTCCCAAGGCCATTATGAGACAGGGGAAGGGAGAGAGGAAGACTTAGAGAAACTAAGAGGAAAATCAAAGCCAAGCTTTAAGCAGTTTCCTAGCTACTAATTTTACTTTATGATAGAGGATCAGTATCATCTCTTGGCTGGCCCACCAAAACTTCTCTTTCTGGATGGTTTAAGGATGATTTTAATGGAAAAGAAAAAACTTCAGCTTATCACCTAGTTCTCACTTTCCAGCCTCTTGAATTCACTGGTAAGAAACATTTTATGTAGATTCTGAAGGTAGAAGGTGAGCAAAAGTTTTATGATATATGTGTAACACAGCATTGGAAAGTAGAAGACTGGAACATAGGTGAAGAGAAAGAATTGGTGGCTTTTTATTTTATCTTGATTTTTGTGAAGTAAAATATCCTTTAGATAAAGTGGTTTCTTTGTATTAGGCAAGTATGTGGCAATCAGTGGTAAAGACTTCAATAAGAAGAATAAATATGCCTGGAATAAGATTTCCTCTGTGGACCCACTTGAGAAGACTGTTAAATCTTGTTTGGAAACTACAGTAAATACACGGGGAAGCAACAGTTTTAAAGCACACCATAAAATATCCTTCCACTTAACAAAAGCAATTCAATTTCCACGAGATTCGAAGAGTCAGTCATGTCTAGTGTCCCCAGAAGGGCTAAGAATGCTGTTGGTAAGAACTGCTGTGCAGAATGCTACGGTAAGTGCTCCTATTTTAAAAACAAGAACAAAAACAAAAACTACCAAAGTAGTATGTTACTATGATACTTACTTATCTAAGGAAGTTCAGGGCCAAAGAATGACAGGGATGGAGACTGGAGAACCAAAAAGATATCAGTTACTTTGCACCTCTGCCTTGAAAGAGATTCTCTTAGATAACTGAGTTCCTTGCCAAGTCACTAACTAGTAGAGACTGAGCCATTATTTATGAGAATTGAAAGGGTATTGAGAATAGATCACTAAGTTCCAGTAAATGTAAAACTCCAAAGTGATATTATGTGGCTTCTATGAATTTTCAATCTCTTTACATCTGCATATTTTGGCAGATTTATATAGGGAGAAAACAAGGCCTTGTGCTTGCTGAGTAGATGATGTACCTCTCCATTCACACCCCTAACCCCTTGTCCCTTTTTATTTTTCAAATTGGGGCCTTGCATATATGCTCAGCCAGTTAGAACTATGATCCTCCTCTTTATTCTTCCCTTATAGCAAGGATGACAGACAAATGTCACTACATTCAATTATTGGTTGAGATAAACTGAACTAGGCTAAATCCTGATCTTTCTCATCTCTACCTCCTGAGTAGCTAGGATTATACTTCTGAGCCACCACTAAACAGTGAGGTGTCAAACACACACACACACACACACACACACACACACACACACACACACACACACACTAGCATATTATATATTTGCTTAGTTTAAAATAATGAACAGGAAGAGTTATTCACTTTTTGCTTACTATAAGTAGTACATCACAGCTAACATTAAGCTAACATCAAAGCACTGAGCTATGGGCTGGGAAGGTGATTTAGTGACAAAGTGCTTGCCTATCATGTCTGAAGCCCTGGGCTCTATTCCTCAGTACCACATAAACAGAAAAGGCTGAAAGTGGCACTGTGGCTCAAGCAGTAGAGGGCTAGGCTTGAGCAAAAGAAGCTCATGGCAGTGCCCAGGCCCTGAATTCAAGCCCCAAGACTGGCAAAAATTAATTACTGAATAAATAAATAAATAAATCACTGAGCTAAATGTTTACCCTGTATAATTTTCATTCTCTGAAAAATTTACCATAAGGTACATTCTAGTATTTCTCACTTCACAAATAAGGGAATGTGATTTTGAGGGATGAAGTAATAATTTACTGAAGTCTCACAGCTAGCAACGGAGCAGTTCTTCCCCATTGTACAATAATATAATGAAATAGCACCATTAAAAAAAATCTCTGTGACTCACTGTGTGTGGTTTGGGCTTCGCCTTGGTTCTTCCACCATCTACCCTTATGTACCTTTCTACATTGGCCATCAGGTCAGACCAAGCCTTTCTTGGTTCCCAGTCCACCAGGAGTAAATTCAAGCCATTCCTCATTGGTCTTTGTCTCATGTATCCATTCCCATTTCTCAGGCCCCACATTGCCCATGGGGTATCTTCACAGAACTGCCTTTTTCAGGGCTTATCCATGTCATTTCCATGTTCTTCCTGGATAGCTTCTCCTTTGTTCAAGAGAGTTACACCAATACATAATTTTAGTACTTTGTCTTCAATTAGCATTTAAAACTCCAAAACCCATAACTGTCTTATTTGTCCCATATTACACTCCTAAAAGTAGATGTGATTGATAAATGTCTCCTGTGAGGATTTGAAGCAAATCTTTGGTTTTGTCTTGAAGACTCAAGTCATGGTCAACTCAGTTCCCTTGGACCTTACACTTGGTTAAGGGCCCCTTTCCAAGGCCCTCGTGGAAAAGGCTGGGCCCAGTCTCCAGAAGGAGTTGAAGACTGCTGCGCAAAAGGAAACCGTTGCTGTGGGCACTGTTGTCTCAACCAGTGGTTGTAATCTGCCATGCCACAGGGTGTTTCACGTGGTGGCTCCAAGTTGGCAAAATAGCAGCTATTCTGCACGAAAGGTAGGACCATGTTTCAATTGTCCTGGCAATGGGCTAGCCTTTGTTCTCCTTCTTGAACATACTATAGATTAGACCTGTTCCATATCTCTTATGTGGTAATACCACATTCAGGGAAGATTCCATCACTTGTAACTCATATAAATCCATTGCAGTGCTTAGTTATATTATCTTGCTTTGGGAAGAAAAAGGAGGTGGGACCTCTATGCTTTTCTTCTTTTTTCATGTTGGATGAGTTTGAATTACTGTAGAGGGTCTCACTTTCTTTTCCTTCTCCTCTTTTCCTGTGTTTTTCTTTTCTCTTCTGACTACCTTCAATCTGTGGATATTAACATGGAGGAGACAGAGATCACAGTCAAAGCTGTTGAATTCTTGTTCCTTAGGTTCTGTCATTTCTAGGTAAGCTACATAAGGATGTGCCTTGTGCTTTTCAGATCATGGAAAACATAATCCAAGAGTGTTTGAAGAAAGCTGAGGCATTTTCTCTGAAATCAATCGGATTTCCAGCAATAGGAACAGGCAATTTGGGATTTCCTAAAGCTGTTTTTGCTGAATTAATCATTTCAGAAGTATTGAAATTCAGCAGCACTTATCAGCCAACATCCTTACAAGAGGTTCAGTTTCTGTTGCACCCAGAAGATCATGAAAATATTCAGGTACCATCTTGACTAATTTCTGATTATTCTGGCAGTATTAACTTAATCTAATACAACACACTCTTTTTCTTATTATTCCATATAAGAAAATAAGAGAATATTGACCAATTGTAATATGGCACATTTAAAAAATAATTATGACTATTAAAATTCTAACTTCTTTTTTTTTTTTTTTGCCAGTCCTGGGCTTGAGCTCAGGGCCTGAGCACTGTCCTTGGACTTTCTCAAGGCTAGAGCTCTACCACTTGAGCCTCAGCACCACTTCCAGCTTTTTTCTATGTATGTGGTACCGAGGAATCGAACCCGGGTCTTCATGCATGCTAGGCAAGCACTTTAACCACTAGGCCAAACTCCCAGCCCCATATTTTTTTTTATATATAAAATCAGCGTTTGCTAGATACATTTTATTTTATTTTTTTTTAACTTTTTTTTTTTTTGCCAGTCCTGGGCTTTAGCTCAGGGCCTGAGCACTGTCCTTGGACTTTCTCAAGGCTAGAGCTCTACCACTTGAGCCTCAGCACCACTTCTGGCTTTTTTCTATGTATGTGGTACCGAGGAATCGAACCCGGGTCTTCATGCATGCTAGGCAAGCACTTTAACCACTAGGCCAAACTCCCGGTCCCTAAAATTCTAACTTCTTATGTAAGAAAAATTTAAACTCATGCCAAAGTAGATTAAGTAATATAATTAACTGTATGCTTGATCATTGTCTTCCCTTATGTCTTTATTTCTCATATGATTTTGAAGCAACCCAAACATCTGATTTTATCCCTAGGCAATTACTCATTTTTTAAACCCATCATCCACTGATAAACGTTGCAGATGATCTTAAACTCCACTTATTTCCCTTCCTCCAATGATTTCGAAGAAAATTATAGGCTATTTAATTCCCCCCAAAATAAGCAATTTATGTTTAGCGAGCATTGAAGTTTTTAAAAGTAATATATGACATATCACATCTAAAATAAATTTGGTAGTAACTCCTTTTATTTATTCAATGCCTAGCTATCTTATCTGTCTTGAAGCTTCATGTTTGTATCTGAATAAAATAAAGCTCATGGGTCATGCTAGAGGCAACACATTATTCAACCACTGGGATTCCTTTCTACATGGATCTAAAAATGTTAGTACATAATACCAAAGCCCATCTCTGGCCTTCTCAATAGAGACATCTGAGGATAGGATACAAATGACCAATAATACCCCTTCCTCTTGTTGGAAATGCAACTAATTATAAGAGAAGGGTGTGGTTAGAAAAACACCAGAATATCTCCATATGAATAGGAGAACTAAAATAGGAACCATCTCCCGTCACAGACTGTCATTCAGTTCATGTTTAATGTCATCTGTGAACGAGCTGCTGGGCTTGGCGTTATGAGAAGATATTTAAATCCTTATCCCTGCTTTCTATGCCTTATCATCAAAGCCAGGAGAGTAGATGACATTCGGTGCTTGAAAAGTTACATGATATTGCAAGAATTTAATAGATTACATAGCCAGCAACCCAAAAGATGTACACAGATTATTGGAACATCTGAAAATTTAAGGCATACTTCTTTTTCCTTCTGAATCTAGCCATTACCTGTAAATCTAGTTGGGAGCAAGCGTATGTAATCTACTTTCCAATCAGACAGCCCAACAACCTGAATAAAATACATGGTCCATTTACTCGGCCCATGTAACTAGTAACTTCTTTTCAGTAGATGAATTGAAAAAAAAAACTAATTAAAAAACAGATTTATGGGTTATCTGGGTTGCTCTTGTATTCTAAGAAGTAAAAGGTTTTTTTTTAAACCTATGGGAAGTGGTGCTGTGGCTCAAGGGGTAGGGCAGTAGCCTTGAGCTGAAATGCTCAGAGACCACGCCCAGGCCAAAAGTTCAAGTCTCATAACTGGTAAAAACAAACAAACTTACAAACGTATGATTTGTATTGTTTGAGGACACGTGGAGCACAGGATGTAGGTGATACATTCCCTATGAAAAATCCTACTTCGGAACCTTGATTTACACATGCAAAGCAAGCTAAATTGAGGGTGGGAGTTTTTGTGCATTATTTGTACAAAATAAATTACATGTATTGTTCAGTAACTTTAAAATCTAGAAGACATTAATACTATTCATGAATTATATTTTTAAAGTATGTATACGATATGTGCAGAATCAGAAGAGCTAATGAATGATAAACTGAGGAGTGTAATGGTGAAAACTATGTTTGTGTTCCAGGTATTTTATGATGAATTTTCCAGAAGGAATAATGAAATTCCTGCTGACAGAATTCCCAAGGCTAAAGATACACAAGGTTCAGTAAGCCTTTAAGTAGGCCAATGGTTTTCTAATTACCGAGTAACTAGTGGGTGGCAGCTAAAAAAATGGGAATAATTTTTCTTTAAAAGCTATTTGAGTGATAAATAACATATAAAAATTATGCCCCATTCACCTCAGAATGCAAGATAAGGGCCAAGTTATACAATCTATTTAACAGATTTTAAAGAAATGAGTCACTAAACCCGGAGCTAGTGGATCACGCCTTATAATCAGGAGACAGAAATCTCAGAACCACTGGTTCAAAGCCAGCCTGGTCAGGAAAAGTCCATAAGATTGTCATCTCTAATTCACCATCAAAACAGCTAGAAGTAGAGCTGTGACTCAAGTCTTGAGCAAAAAGTTAAGGGACAAAACCCAGGCCCTGAGTTCAAGCCCCAGAAGTTAGAGACTAGATTACTACTTTCGAAGGATATTATGGCATGTACTTTTCAAAAACAAGCACATGGAACGATACTGCCAACCAAAGGCTTCTCCTCTGTCAGTTTGTATTTACTGTTTTGAGTTTAACTAGTTTTGGATTCACTAAAGCACTGAGGCTTTTGTTTTCTTTGAAACAAGATTTCATCATGGTGCCCAAGTTGACCCTGGACTTCTGGGTTCAAGTGACCCTCCTGCCTCAGCCTCCCAAGTTGCTGGAACTATAGGCTTGTGCAACTATGCCTAGCTTCACTATACCTTCCTTAAGTTAAAAATGTACACTTTTACAGGGTGCAGTGGCTCATGCCTGTGATCTTAGGAGGCTGAGATTTGAAGATCAAGGTTCAAAGCCAGCCTGGGCACAAAAGGACCTGAGACTCTTATTAACCTCTAGAAAATGAGAAGTGGGGCTTGGCTCTAGGGTAGGGCAGTCGCCTTGAGCTGAAGAGCTCAGGGACAGCGCCCAGGCTGAGTTCAACCCACACAAACTTGGAGATTTTTAAATTCTTAATCCAGCAAATATGTCTCCAATGTTCTTCCCCATCTCCCAATCTTCTTTTCTCTCTTTAACTTTAGATGATCTATACTAATTTAATTGAATCAATTTACCTTCAAGTTTACCGAGTCTTTCGTTGTTGTTGCTCACTATTCATGCTATTGAAGTGATCCAGGGATGTTTTACAGTTTCCAACACTATTTTTTAACTTCTAGAGTGCTCACTGTTTCTGTTTTATATATTTAGTCATTTCAAATCATGTTCATTTCTTCAAATATTTACTCACCCACCTACTCCAGAAGTAAAGATTAGGGAGACTGACTTGAAGCCAACGCAGACAAACACAAATATGAGGATCACAGACCATGGTGGCTCAGACAGGAAGGGATAACCTGTCTAAGTGGACGAGTCACTGACTAGCCATCCTTGAGTTTAAACCTTTGTTCTACCAAAAGAAGTGCTCACTCTGACCTGGATCATTGCTACGGCAGATGCTTTCAAGTCTGATCATTTCAACATCTGGATCGTTTGGGGGCTGGCATGCATTGTTGTTCTAATAGTCAAGTGTTAGTTTTCCTGGTTCTTCTTCAGTTCCTATGTAGAAAGGGGGTGGAGTGGGCCTGTCTCTGCTCCAGCTTTTATCTTTGTAAGATTCCCTTTCCTATTTTCTTGCTGGTGAGGCTTCAGAGATGGAGATCTATCAGAGTTCAGGTGGACTCTTATTCTTTGCCCTTGTATCCACCTTGGTGTTATGGCTGAAGAGAAAAAGGCTGTGGGAAAGAACTATAGGAATGTTTCATAAAAACACATGTACACCACTCAGATTATAAGTTACTTTCCTCAGATTCTCTGGCCAAAAAAAGAGAATATGTGCCTCATTTTTAGTTCTTCATGGTGCCTATGTGTGGTTGTGAAATTGCATTCTCTTTGGTCAAAAGTCTGAAATAAAACTATGTGTGTGGTGGAACACATTTGTAATCCTAGCTATTTAGGAAGCTAACCAGGAAGACCACAAGATGGATACCTACCCAGGAAAATTTAGCAAAATCCTAATTCAAGAACTATCTGGCTAATAGTGCTGCACCAGTGTACCTCAAGTGGTTAGTTTGCTTGCTTAGGAAGTGCAAGGCTCTGTCACCCACAAAAACAAAGCTCGTGTGAGTATATATGTGTGTGCAACAGCACGTTTTCCCTCCAAGCATATTCAGTCCACAGGGACTCTTCTTAATCTTTCAGCTACAAAGACAGCATGTCTCAGTTTTGTTAGGGTCACAACTTAGGGAGAAAAAAAAAGGAGAAATTAAAAACAAAACCAAAGGAAACCTTTCACACAGGTGTGTCTTTACGTTTTGATTCCTTTCCCTTAACTATTAAAATTTTTGTTGTTGGGGAAGGTGGGGGCTTGAACTCAAGGCCTGGCACACTCAAGCCTAGTGCTCTACCACATTGAGCCACAACACCACATCTAGTTTTCTGATGGCTAATTGAAGAATAGTCTCATGGGCTTCCCTCCCCTGGCTGGCTTCGAGCTGCAGTCCTCAGATCCCCACCTGCTTGAGTAACTAACATTACAGGCATGAGCCACTGGCACCCAGCTATTTACTTTTCAGGGTTCTTACTTGGTGGTTTTTACTTCTGTATGTTTCCTGAGGTTTTGTTTTCTTTTTCTTTTTTTTCTGGTTAACTGAGAGAGACTTTGGGGACTGACTCACTTCACCTCAACCAGTCAAGGAACCATGTTTGATATGCACTATCATGATAGACCCTAAATTTTCTATTCCCTGTCTGGAAACAGAAAGGGAGTTTAGGGTCAGGACGGTGGTAAAGGCTAAAGATCTCAGAGAGCCAGGGAAGCCCTGACAGGAGGTATATGGCGCAACAGATTCTGCTGGGATTCTGATTGGGGTTCTTCTCCTTGCTGATTTAGAAACTGGCTCTACTTTTTCTCTTGGCAGGTTTATATGGGCCCGTTTCCAACCCCAAAGCAGGAATGTATGAAATGAAGATTGGCCCCGTCCTCTTCCAGGTGGCTTCTGGAGACATCGCCAAAGAAGAAGCAGATGTAATAGTAAATTCAACCACAAATACATTTAATCTCAAAGCAGGTACTTCACTTATATGCTTTGGACTAGTGCAGTAATGATCAGGGTAGATCCTACAGAAGAATGTTTCTATAACCAAACTGGACTTGATCATTTTGGCTTATTTAGAGTAATGATTTAAAAATATTTTGATAGTTTCTTTGATAGTTTCTAAGCTATTACATATAAGTATATATACATAAAAGCATATATAAAACACACATATGAATAATTCTAAATATGTAAAATATATGTAAATTTTATGTACATGCAAACATTCATGCCGGTACATAAGCCTATATCTTACTTTGTTGGCAATAATTCCCTATTGCAGACCCAAATGCCCTGCAGTGATTTACTTTTATGATTGTTACCACCTTAATTTCCTCTTGTAGGTGTCTCCAAAGCCATTTTAGAAGGTGCAGGGAAACTTGTGGAACAAGAATGTTTCTTGCGTGGTAAGGTACAATGCTAGTACTTGGTTGTAAATTGTAAAGGAAGACTGGTGTGAAGAGATCAAAGAAAGTTTTGGGGCTGGGAAGACAGCACATTTGTCTTGAAATTCTATGTTTTATTGAAAGATTCTAATGACAAAGAAAGAGATGTGGAAAATAATCCCACATCCAAGAAGATAAATTCTGTCATAAAAGTTCATCACAGAGAGCATGTTGAGAGTTTCTTATGCACAAAATGCTTTCTTGCCATGTGAGTGGTTTTGCTTTCTAAACCAAAGTAGTAGGTTCAATGTTCAAAGCTCATTTGTATCTATTTGCCTGTGTTTCCCAGGCCAACAGAACCACAATGGATATATAATTACTAGTGGTGGATCATTGAAGTGCAAGAGTATTATCCATGTTGCTGGTGACACGGATGTCAAGAGATCTGTTTCCTGTGTGTTGCAGGAGTGTGAAACCCGAAATTACTCATCTATTTGCCTTCCAGCCATTGGAACAGGTTTGTAGACCTTGGACATTGAGGGTCAATCCTGAGATGTACCCTTTCCCTTGGATTTGTACTGAGTCAGTATGGTTGACACACACTGAGCCTAAGGACAGAGATATCTGATGTAGGATTGCACCCCTTTCCCAATCTATGATGGGACGAGCAATGCCTTCAAGTGTTTTAAGTAGAAGAAGATGAAAAAGAATAGGCATAGTGACACAAGTGCCTATTGGCCCAGTTACTGAGAAAGCTGAGGCAAGAGGTGACTTTTTCACAGGTTCAAGGACAGCTTGAGCAAGTACAAGACCTTGTCTCAATAAACAAACTGGAGGAAACTGAAGAGAGTGTTGTCATATTAGACTGAGAATAAAAAGGCAAAGGAAAGGAAGGTAGGGGAAGAAAAAGAAGGGAGTGGAAAGAAAGGCCATCCCTCTGGCTCTTTTTTAAAAAATTTATTCTCACTATTGCAATTTCCTACATTACTTCCACTCCATCCCTCTCTTCTCTCTCTGCTCCTCTCTTCTCTCGCCATGCAGAATATCAGGGCGTCCACTTCCACCTGGAACATATTGACTACCAGATGAACATTCCCTTCTTAAAAACAAAAAACAAAACTGTCCTGCCCTTCCTCCGTAGTTTTACTGCCCTGCTTCTCCCCTCTTACTTGGATGTATGCCCTGGTCTCTCCCACGGTCTCCCCCGGGTGGTCTTTTCCCATAGAATTGTTTCAGCAGGTTTTAGAAGGCACAGGTGAATTCTCTTCTACAAGTGGATGCGGTTCTTTCTCTGGGGCACATGAGCATTTCTAGTTCTCAACTCAATAGCTTGCTCAGACCTCTCTCAAATCTCCAGAACTAAGTGGATCAAAAATTCAACTTTCCACCTTCTTTTCAAGGCCTCCCCCTTGCTAATTTTAAATTTCTTATCTTCCTTAAAGTTTATGATAATTGTGTAAGTTCGCATAAAATGATAGTGTTGGGTTTATCATTTGTTGAGGTGATGCCCTCCCAGCTGTGGCTCAGGAATTGGTTCATGTGAACTGCTGAAGGATTTGTGTTTGAGTCCTGTAGGATTGTTCTTCCTCTTCAGAGGTCTGCAGTCTCAGGGTGAATAGGTATGGTTGGCCTCATTTCAGTGAGACAGGAACCCGTGCTGAACTCTCACTCTGGTACTTAGGAACTGAAGCTTGACTGTCTTAGACTGATATCAGAGCTTTTCAAAAATGTAGTCTCAATAAAGGCTACCACCTTTGTCACTTTCTAGACTTCTTTAAATCAACAACCTATACCTTGCTTTCTGTAGTTCTATGTGATTTTCTGTAAAGTTTCTACAAGAAATCTAAGTCTATTTTTCAACTTTCCCATAACCTGAAGTGTATTTTATTGCTTTGAATTATTGACCATATGATCCATTTCTAGAAGATTAGCCATCTGTCATCTCTGTCTGTCTGTCTGTCTATTTAATCTACCTATCGTTTATCTGTTATCTCTCTACCCATCTTTTCTGGTAATCCATGGCTTCTCTCTCTTTTTCCTTAGGTCATTCTTTTTCCTATATAGTTCTACGGTTTTACCTCAAAGTACTTTAGGTTAAGAAAGCAGAAGCCAGAGAGAGGTACAGATCTTTCTAGGGTAGTCCCTAGATGGAGTCAAAACAAGAAACAGGGAATTAAATTAGCTTTCACTTCGTATAAATATGTACACATTTTTGAGGATTCTTGGGTTGCTGCTAACTTATTATTGTAAGGCTTGCCGAAAGGAAACTCCACATAATTTAAGAGGCGAAGGTTTATTGAGAGAGAAAGGGAGAAAACAGACCTACAGCGCACAAGATGGAGTTAAGTGAAAGAAAATCAGCTTAGGGGTAGGCCGGAAGTTTGGCCTAGTGAAAGAGTGCTTGCCTAGCATGCACGAAGACCCGGGTTCAATTCCTCAGTACCACATACTTAAAAAAAGCTGGAAGTGGCGCTAAGACTCAAGTGGTAGAACTCTAGCCTTGAGAAAAAAAATCCAAGGACAGTGCTCAGGCCCTGAGCTTAAGCCCAGGACTGGCAAAAAAAGTAAAAAAAAAAAAAAAAGAAAGCTTATGGCTGGAAGTGAGACATTATATATGAGGGAGGAGTGTGGCCACAGGGGAAGCGGATGTGACCCCAGAGGATGAGGAAATACTTCAGTGTGGTGGACCCCCCACTGGGGGACATGAGAGCATGACAGTTGCCAGGGTTACAGTCTGTGTGGGGATTTCCAGGGTGCACAGATCGCCACGGGAAGGAATCATTTCTCCCAGGCAGACCTAACATTACCACCTTCTGATAGTTATAAAGGGGCGCAGACTCTTTCTGGCTACTTCCTGCTGGCAAGGGGCGTCGATTTTGGGGGAAGAAGGTGAGGATGTTGTCGTCCAGGAGAAGGAAGCGGTGACTGTCCCATGGTGATGAGCCTGTTTCCCTGGATGAAGTCCAAGTGAAGTCTTATGGGGTCAAGTCTGAACAAGATATTTAAACTCTTTTGTATAATTATTGGGATTTTGGGAGTATGATCCTAGTCGCTTCTCAATCTGGGAAAGATCTGTCATTGAAAAGGAGGCATGCACACGAATGACCCTTTCTGCCCCTGCCACCTCCCGCAGAGGATGTAAGGAGGCTGGTGGAGGCTGTGAGCTACCAGTGAGATTGAGTATGAGTAAGCAGGAGGTGAGTCAAAAGTCCCTAAGGACCTAGATGGGAGAAGGGGAGGGGTCACAGCAGGGAAGAATGGCAGGGCATGGTCGGAGGCATGGTTAGACAGAGCAGGCACTTAAGTTGAGCAGGAAAGTTGGGCGGGAAAGTCAAGGGTGGAGGAAAAGTGGGATAGACTAGACAGGAGAGAGCTGGTAGACAAACTACTCACCAAGCAGAGACAGGAAACACTGTAGCAGAATGTGCAGCGGCCAGCAATAGGAAAGGCAGAGGTGGGCAGTGGAGTTTCCCTTCTCTGGTTCAAAGGAGGGGGCAGAAGACAGATTGACCCTCCAAGAAAGGGAGGGGCGGCAGCCACTCCTGATGCCCTCTCCAGTTGAGTTTCAGCACCAAATGTAAGGCTTGCCGAAAGGAAACTCCATGCAGGTTAAGAGGCGAAGGTTTATTGAGAGAGAGAAAGGGAGAAAACAGACCTACAGCCGCACAAAATGGAGTCAGGCAGAAGAAAAGAGCTTATGGCCGGAAGTGAGACATTATATGGGGGGGGTAAGAGTGTGGCCACAGCGGAAGCGGATGTGACCTCAGAGGATGAGGAAATACTTCAGACTGGGGAACCTTCCACTGGGGGACATGACAGTTGCCAGGGTTACAGTCTGGGTGGGGATTTCCCGGGTGCACAGAACGCCAAGGGAAGGAATCATTTCTCCCAGGCAGACCTAACAATTACCTCATCCACTGAGCAAGTTGTGCAGTTGTCTGAACAAAAAGAATCAAGTTAGCAGGTTCTCTGTGCTTGTCCTCTTTAGCTGTCTTCACCACCATCTGACCCCTTATTTGCTGATTTTAAGCTGCTTTGCCACTGTGACCAAGGGAGCCTATATCGTGGGGTTTGAACTTGGCCTGGGCACTGTCCCTGAGCTCTTCAGCTCAAGGCTACCACCCTGCCCTTGAGACAAACCCCATTTCCCATTTTCTAGAGGTTAATTGGAGATAAGAGTCTCAGGTCCTTTTGGCCCAGGGCTATCAACCTTGATCCTCAGATCTCAGCCTCCTGAGTAGCTAGGATTACAGGTGCAAGCCATTGTGCCCGGCTCTTCTTCAGATTCTTAATAGACACATGCCCAAGGAAAGGAAATGGATGGGCAAGCCCTGAACTTACAAGTGCTGCAAGTTCAGTACAACCCCAAACTCACATTGACACTCCCTGTCCCCTTCCCATACAAGAGCTGCACTTCCTCTTGTTTTTTGAACCACATGACAATATTACCTTCCATATAAATTCTCTGACCCTCCCTTCTTTTTATTACCCCTGTGTTCATGAACTCATTCCTTGGTATGATTACATATTTATGATGTGCTTAGGCCTAGGGAATAGAAAGATGATAAGAAAGTCCACAGGGAACACTTACATTATCAGAGAGGCATGTAAGTGAACAACTGCCACCCAGCAGGTCCATTACACAGTGAGGATAGGTGGGAGGACAAAGAGCAGGAGTGAAGAGTCCAAGATAAATCAGGTTGATCTGACTTTATGTCATAAATGGCTTCCCAGACCTGACAGCTAAGTCTTTAAACTAGTTTTGAGTTTTTGTTTAGAAAATGCCTTTGTCCTAATTCTTTTTTCATTTCTTTGCTAGAGTCAGATTTTCTACTTCTCTACCTCTCCAGATTTCTTTTTCCCCCAACTCTTAAATGGTTTCTCTTTCCATGTCATTCTAAATATATCATGCCTGTGACACAATTCTTTTTTCCCCAAGGTTTTAATTTTTAATGTTGCAGAATGATATCTGTTGTATGAAATAATATTCATAATTTAGTATCTAGGGAATTTGTTTTACAAGAATGTGATGTAAAAAACAGAACCACATTAAAGTAGTGAGTACATTTCTTTTTTTCCTTTTTTTTTTTTTTTTTTTTGGCAGTCCTGGGCTTGAGCTCAGGGCCTGAGCACTGTCCTTGGCCTTAATCAAGGCTAGAGCTCTACCACTTGAGCCTCAGCACCACTTCCGGCTTTTTTGTATGTATGTGGTACCAAGGAATCAAACCCGGGTCTTCATGCATGCTAGGCAAACACTTTAACCACTAGGCCAAACTCCCGGCCCCAAAACCACATTAAATTATTTATACTGACCTGAGATTGGGGAGGATGATATTATATACACGTATACATACATTTGTTGTAGTGTGTTGTGTATACACTACAAAATAGTGAATGTCTATTCCTTTTTTTACTGTCAGAATTATGTATAGAAGGGTTACAGTTAAATTCATCAGGTAGTGGGTACTTTACTTCTTGAATAGTGATACCCCTTCCCATGCTTTTCTACCACTTAGCCTCCCCACCCTCTCCCAATCATCTTGTTTTTCTCCTTCCTTTCTCTATTTAAAATATACAAATAAATGTATATTTATATACCAGGTACCAAAGTCAGATACAGTAACAAGAGGGGATAAACTATAAGCAAAAAAAGAGAAAAGAATTAACTTCACATAGTACATTAAGAACAACTATCACAAAGATAAACCTCTTGGTTCCATATCCTTGAGTTCATTTCACTTAGCCTCAACTTATATGGCCATATGCACATAGCTTTTGAGCTATTGTGACCCTCTGCTAGGAAACTCCACATATACCAATTATTACAAATGAGAGAAACCATGAACCCTATGTTTCTTTGGGTCTGGCTTACTGCACTTAATATGATTTTTTCCAAGCTCATGGCACAATTCTACATGGCCTGGTCTTTCAGTTTCCTGTATTTCACTTATTCAAATCATGCTGTTCCAATAATGGGGTGGAGAGATAAATTTCTAGTCCCTGATGGAATGAGAGCGATATTGAGCACTTGAATGCATCTGTGTGTTTCCCTTGAAACTCCCAAATAATATTGGAAAAGAAAACCGCAGTCTTGAAATACACCCGAGCATCTTCAACAGGGATAATGCAAGTGGGTACTTCGTCTGCAAAAGTACCTTGGCCAGCAGACTAACTTCTTCCATTGTCTACCATGTGACTTTGTGAGCTGTTGTTTATGCTCTTTCACTGACAAGGGAGCTTTCAAGATCTTAACTAGGCAGTGGCTTTCATAGCTTGGGCAATATGGTAAAGAACAGGCTGACACAGCAATGAAACTGCTCAGTGTATCCTTGAGCCTTTCTGGTCGGGTGAATGCTCACTGAAATGTGGGACAAAAGACTTCGTGGAAACTCTGGATGACTTATGTGCAAAGAACAATATAATGGATTGTAACAAGTGATTTCTAGTTCTAGGTATCTTACAGAACTGTTTTGTTTTAAATCAGATCCTCCAAAATATCTTGAGAGAATATGGATGCGTGCATAAAGTCAAATGATGAAGGAGTCAAATGTTATGCATTTCTATCTAATGAGTATATTGTTTCTTCACATATTCCCGCCTTCTGGTTTTTTTTTTTTAATTTTTGAGGACTCTACTGATCCAAGAAGAAAGGTTACTTGGCATTCTTTAACAGGAAGGGGGGAATACAAAGAGCTAGGATGAGCTGTATAGGGCAGACGGAGATGTCAGAAACTAAAAGTTAAGTTTCAGGGTTAGTGCTGAGATATTGACTAGTAGAAAATTTAGAACAAAATCTCCACCTTGCATGTAGGCGTTACCAGGTTGTTGTTAGATAAGCTTACAGTTTATGATAGAATTTAGGGCAGGTATTTATTCTGTAAGAATTGTAAATCCCTAATTTATTCCTAGTTCCTAATCACTAGCATCTTTTTTCCCTCCAGTCATTTTTATTTAGTATTTTCTTTTCCAGGACTTGCTAGACAAGACCCAAATAAAATTTCAGAAGCCATAATGGATGCCATTGAGGAATTTATCAGGCAAAAATCAATCTGGTCTGTGAAAAGATTTAAAGTTGTTGTCTTTTTTCCCCAAATACTGAATGTGTTTTATGTCAACATGAAGAAAAGAGAAGGGTCTCAGACTTCTGGAACTACATGTGAGTTGTTCATTTTTATAAAATGTATGTTACTAACATTGCTTTTGCATGAAAAATGGCTATTCTTATTCTCCTTAGTCATTTTGGGGGGCTTTTCAAGAAAGTCTGCCAATTAAGTCTTATTTTTGTTATGTTACAGGACATTTTTCTAGCAATGCAGATGAATTCTACTGTCAAAGCAGTCCTCACATCTCAGCATGATCCAAAATGAAATTCTGATTTAACAAAACTGGGGTTTTCTATCTCTTCCTCCTCCTGCATTCTCCTTCTCCTCCTCCTCCTCCTCCTCCTCCTTCTCCTCCCCCTCCATCCACCTCTTCCTTCTTTTCCTCCTCCTGTTCTCCTCTCACTGGAAAAGATTGTTCTGGGGACTAAATCCAGGGTCTTTCAAAGACTAGATTAGTGATCTACCACTGAGTTACATGAGCAGCCTTTTAGTTTTTCTGGGGTTTTGTTTGGTTTCGTGTTATATTTTTATTAGCATCAATTAATTATACAACGGTATTTTCAAAGCATGTTAACAATGGTCTTGGGATCCTCAAACATCTATGTTACAGCTAAAATCCCTGTACACTGGGGTGACATGAAGAAGCAGAATTTGTGTGTGGTCGAGCTGCAACCTGGTGATCCAGAATACAACATTGTGGCAAATAAGTTTAATGAGACCTGCTCACACTTTGCCATAGAGAAGGTAAGACTGCTGCTGCCTTGGAGTGTCCTGATGGGGAAAATAAGTGATATCGTGGCATTCTGGGACTACATTTTCCAGCATGCTTTTATCCAGAGAGAAACTTTGATATTGTAGATTCTACTCACGTTCTGAGATGTTGTGTTTGTATTACAGTGTACTAGGACATCGCAATAGGGTGTTAGAAATTCTACCAAACAATATATGGAAGCGTTTCAATAAATATTATAACCTCCTCTCCCTTTTGCACAAGCCAAAAAGTGCATAAGTACTGATAAGTTCCAATGACTCTTTCCTTGTTTGCCTCAATTATTTTTTATCTTCCAAATTTCAATATTATTAACATTGCTCTTTGAAATTATATTCTTCATTGGTTTCTGTGGAAATACATTTTATTTTCTCTCTGTCTCTGTTTGTCTGTCCTCTCTGTCTCTGTCTTTCTGTCTGTCTCTCTCCACCCCTCTCCCCCACCCCCGAATAAGATTTGAATTTAGGCTGGTGCTCTACTACTTAATCCATGCCTCCAGACTGGCTTTTTATTGTTTTAATTTTTTGCCACTCCTGGGGCTTGACCTCAGGGCCTGAGCACCATCCTTGGGCTTTTTTTCTGAAGGTGAGCACCCTGCCAGTTGAGCAACAGCATCATTTCCGGCTTTTCTATGTATGTGGTACCAAGGAATCAAACTCAGTCTTCATGCATGCTAGGTAAGCACTCAACCACTAGGCTACAGTCCCAGTCCTGACAGTTGTACATTGTTGTTGAGCTTCCTAGACAAAGAAAAGAAATAGAAACTGACATAGGACTCTGAATCATAATAAAAAGCTAAGTACTTGACGAGGAGACTCACCGTTCTTCACACTTCTGTTTGACTCCTGAGAAATTACTTCTATTTACCAAATTCTAGGGAATATCCTTGATCGTTTTCCCTATCTTCAAACTTATATAAGGTTATTTCTTTGAGTGCGCTAGTACTGGAGCTTGAACTCAAGGCTTCTTTCTTTCACCCAAGGCTGGTGCTCTAACATTTGAGCCATAGCTCTACTTCCAGCTTTTTGGTGGTTAGTTGGTGATAAGAATCTTACAGACTTCCCTGCCTGGAATGGCTTCAAACTATAATCCTCAGATCTCAGCCTCCTGAGGAACTGGGATTATGGGATTATAAAGCCACTGGTGCCTGGCTTTATAGTGGTTTTCGTTTGTTTGGTTGTTTGTTGTTGTTGTTGTTTTTAAAGAAGACATCCTTGATGCAAAGAAGTTGAACAAAGTTGATACCTGAATGATTGAATGGGAATAAGACTATGAGGCTCTAAGCAATGGGATTCAAGCACATGGCTGTTTGATGATCTAGTTCTAAGACAGCAAAGAGGTTTCAGTTTGGACAACAACTATAGACAATTCTACCTGGCTGACAGCTCATTGAGATGAGCTGCAATGTTCAGGTTTTACAGAAACTAAACCAAACTCTGCAGTGGGCCTCGAGGAGGAGTGTCTACACCGGAAGTCACATCTTATACTTGACCTTCCCAGCCAGGACTCTCACAACCAAAAATGGGGATCTGATGTGCTCATTGCCACAGAGGCAGCTTTTGCTTCCAGATTCTTTCATGGCTGAACTTAAGAAAATCATGGGCTTACCGTTATTTGTGTTTTAAACAAATATTTAATATTATGCTTTTAAAAATTTTGGGCAGGGGGCGGGGATTCTGGCCTATTGGTAGAGTGCTTTCCTAGCGTTCACGAAGATCTACCTGGGGTCGATTCCTCAATACCACATACATAGAAAAAAGTTGAAGTGGTAGAGCTCTAGCCTTGAGAAAGTCCAAGAACACTGCTCATCTCCTGAGCTCAAGCCCAGGACTGGTAAAAATAAAATAAAATTTTGGCAGACTGAGGCTTAAGGTTAAACTCATGGCCTCACACTATATAGATGCTCTAAGACTTGTTTTTTTGAGATAGGATTTCTCTCGTTTGCAGAAATATTTTATTATTATAAAGGTGAGTTACAGTTACATAATCAGGTAAAGAGTATTTTTCTTTTTTGATAATATCCCCTTTCCCCCTTCCTTTGCTCTCTCCAAGTTTTTCCCTCCTGTCACCACCCATGATCTCTCTTGATGCCTGTGTAGTTCTGGACCACAAATCTTTATTTGGGCTACTCCCAGCCCAAATCCTCCCAGAGCTGTGATGACAAGGTTGAACCTCTGTGCCCAGTTATTGGGCACACGTTTTTCCTGGGCTGGCCATGAACCAGAATCCTCCTGTCTACCAAGTAGTTAGGAGAGCAAGTTTGATCCACTGCCCCTGACTAACATTTTTCTTTCTTTTTATTTTCTTTTATTGTTGGGGTGATATACAGAGGGGGCACAGTTACATTCATCAGGTAGTGGGTACATTATTTCTCCTACTCCTCCTTCTTTGCCAGTCCTGGGGCTTGAGCACTGTTCTTGGGCTTTCTCAAGACTGGAGTGCTACAGCACCATTTTTGGCTTTTTCTATGTATGTGGTACTGAGGAATCAACCCCGGGTCTTTGTACATGGTAGGCAAGCACTCTACCATTAGGCCAAAGTCCAGGCTCTGGTGCATTACTTCTTTTTTTTTTTTTTACCAGTCCTGGGCTTGAGCTCAGGGCCTGAGCACTGTCCTTGGACTTTCTCAAGGCCAGAGCTCTACCACTTGAGCCTCAGCACCACTTCCAGCTTTTTTTCTATGTATGTGGTACCGAGGAATCGAACCCGGGTCTTCGTGCATGCTAGGCAAGCACTCAACCACTAGGCCAAACTCCCGGCCTAGTGCATTACTTCTTGAACATGGTTACCCCCTCCCATGTTTTTTTCTCCCATCTGAAAAACATTTCTCTTAATGTCTTAAAGTATATGTGTTTGTGTGTATGTATGCATGTGCGCCTTTTGATATAATTGTTTTCACTGTGATTTAATTGTTTTTATATTATACATAAAATTACTTGAGAATTATGACACCCACTTATTACTTTTTGAATATTTTAATATATATTTTTAATATTTTTTATTGTAATAAATAAAAGGGTTACATGATATTTGCCAGATAGAAGGTGCATTAATTCACATACATTGATGCCCTTTCACATGTCTTGGTCTCCATTACCCTCCCTCTCACCCCCCTTTTTGAATATTTTTATTGTATAGGAAAGCTGCCTTTCACTGAAGCAGTTTATGAATACAGTTACATCTTAATCAATGTCACCCCTTTAACCATTCCCACCTCCAACCCATCCCTTCCCTTATTTATCTGAATTTCACATTACATATTGAATTTTTTTTCATCTAACAAAGCAGTTTGTGTGTACAATGCATATTAATCTGTATATAACACTCAACTTTTGTTAGCAATATTAAACCAACATTTTCCCCAATGTCTATGTTCATGAAAAGATGGTTCTAAAATTATTTCTGAATGAAAAATTTATCATCTGGCATTGAATTTGCTGTTGAGTTAAATGTATACTTAAAGAACAGTGATCATGTTTTGTTTGGTGTATCTTGGCAAGTGTTCTAGGTACTAGCAGAATGCTTTTTAATCATTATTAATCTGTAGATTGAAAGGATCCAGAATAAAGATCTCTGGAATAGCTACCAGACAAAGAAATGCAGCATAGATGAAAAGTATGGCCATGAACGGAATGAGAAGCTGCTCTTCCACGGGACAGAAGCTGACTCTGTGCCTTATGTCAATACACATGGCTTTAACCGCAGTTATGCTGGGAAGAATGGTAAGGATGTGAGGAGTCTGGCTGCTATAGTGGGATGTCACCACACTGGTTGGGGACTGTATGGATTCACTGTGTCCTCCCCACATTTGGTGGCCATATTGAGTCCAAGTTTCAGGGTATGATGACTCATTGTATTGTGTTTCTTCCCAAAGGCCTGACTGGACCTGAGATGTAGAATATTTGATTCTAATTTTTTTGTGTGTGTGGGTCATGGGGCTTGATCTCAGCCTGGTGCTGTCCCTGAGCTCTTCAGCTCAAGGCTACCACCCTAACATTGAGCCACAGCCCCACTTCCCATTTTCTAGAGGTTAATTGGAGATAAGAGTCTCAGGTCCTTTGGGCCCAGGCTGGATTTGAACCTGGATCCTCAGATCTCAGTCTCTTGAGTAGCTTGGATTACAGGTGGGAGCCACGATGCTTGGCTTAATTTTTTTTTTATAAAGAAAACAAAACTGTCACAAAATATTTAACTGAACATTTTGGGGGATCAGTTCTGGGGCTTGCACTCAGAGCCTGTGTTCTCACGCTGCTTGCTTGTGCTGCTGCTCTTCCACTTGGCCCATGTCTTCACTCCTGCTTTGACTGAGACTTTTGAAATGGAATCGCATGAACTTTTCTTCCTCAGCTGACTCTAAACTGTGATTCCCTCAGATCAGCCCCCTGAATAGCTAGCACTACAAACACGGTGCCATTGGCACAACCAATACTCAGCTTGAACATTTTCTATTACTTGACATGTCAAGTTGCATACTACATTGAAATGCCTAAAAATGTGTTGTTTTTCTCTTCACAGCTGCATTTTATGGAAAAGGAACCTATTTTGCTGTCACAGCTGATTATTCTGCCCAGGACACATACTCCAAACCAGATGTAAATGGGAAAAAGCACATGTATTATGTTCGTGTCCTCACTGGAGAGTATACTCGTGGAGATCAGTCCTGCATTGTGCCTCCTGCAAAGAGCCCTCAAAATCCCACTGACCTTTATGACAGTGTTGTAGATAATGTTCAAAATCCAAGTTTATTTGTGATATTTCATGACTACCATGCATACCCAGAGTATCTTATTACTTTCAGAAAATAGAATTTTGTTTCTTCCTGAAAAAAAATGATTCACCAATCATTCAATAAAATACATTCAATAATTATTCCCTAATGCATAGCTGGTTATTAGACAAATTTTAGCTCTTTTTCTCACGTTATTTTTCTAAGATGTAAAAGTAATTTTTGCCACTGAAACCAGGATCGCTTCATCTTCTTCTTTTAATGGAAATGATCCTGAGGACAAATTATTTTTAGAATTTAAATCCCATAACGTAGATATGAAATCTAGGGTGTGGGGAAAGAACGTGTTAGAGCTGGGCCCAGTGACTCACATCTGTAAACTCAGCTGCTTGGCAGGGTGAGAGAGAAGATCAAAATTCAAGGTCAGCCTGGGGGAAAAACTAGCAGGATTCTTTATCAAGAAACAAACTGGACATTGTGGTAAACACCCAGCTGCAGAGGAAGAGTATGAAGAAGGATCATGATCCAAAGCGTATCTAGACAAAAGTTGTCAGAGATATGAGAAAAAATAATCTAAATCTAATGAGTGGGAGATATGGCTCATAGGATAGAATATTTGCCTAGCAAGTTTAGGCAGTTAAAATCTGCAGTATCAAGCAACAAAGAAGGAACCAGTGTATATTTCCAGGAAGAAAGAATAGCTGTCTTACAGATTTAGAGAATGCAACTGGAAGCATGCCAAGGAGTATGTGGAGCCCAATATTACTATGTGGACAGACTAGAATCTTGGTTAAGGATGAGGAAAGTGCCTTATTCACATTTTTATTCTTGATTAAGGTCTGAGCCTGTCAGACATGGATGCTTCATAAATATTTGAGAAACACAATAGATGTCTCATAGTCAAGCTCCTACTCAAAGTAGGAAAGATCCCTTCAATGCCCTTGACTTCCTGTAATGTTGCCTCAATAGACAGATTCCCGGTCAGGAATCATCATCCCTCATCAGTGGCCTACGCCATGTGGGATGGACAGCTGCAGTGCACTTTCTCCCTTCACGAAGTAGACAATGGTTGGCAGCCTGGTTTTGGTTGTTGTTGGTTTGGTTTGTTTTCTTGTCATTCCTGGGCTTAAACTCAGGGCCTTGGCACAGTTCTTGAACTTTATAAAGGCTAGCACTCTACCCTGAGTCACAGTACCACTTTCAGCTTTTTCTGTGAATGTGGTACCAAGGAATCGAACCCAGGGCTTTATGCACATTAGGCAAGCACCCTACTCCATACAGAGAGAATACCACATTCACATTGTCTCCTTCAATATCTAAGCAAGTGACATCCTTCCCCTCTGTAAGAGAGTTCACTTTTCAAAAGGATGCAGTTTCTATACTGCATAATTTTTTTATTGCAAATCCTGGGGGTTGAACTCAGGGGGGTGGGCACTGTTCTTGGGATTTCTCAAAGCTAGGGCTCTACCATCGAACCACAGCACTACTTCCAGCATTTTCTGAGTATGTAGTACTGAGAAATTGAACCCAGGTCTTCCCATATGCTAGGCCACGCTCCTGGCCTTATACTGGATGATTTTTGGCAACTTTTTAAATCCTTAAATTCTATAATTTACAAATAATGAAAATGCAACTGTAGTTACTCAGAGAAACACCTTCCTTTCTTTGGGTTCTCCCATAAGACCTTCAGAGAGGATTCAAGTGCAAGTACTTTAAATAGGATGACTCACTTGCATGAGTCACCATGAGTGTATCTGACAAGATTGGGGAGTTTTGTTTTTTGTCAGTCGTGGGGCTTGAACTCGTGGGGCAAGAACTCTACCACTAGGCCAAACTCCCGGCCCCCCAAGATTGAGGAGTTTTATACCAATTCCTGTCAATCGCTGAGTGAGGCCTTGGGGGAGGGGAGGATAGTATAATTCACCCGTACTTCCTCTTTTATTCACTGAAGCCAACTGGACTTTAGCATCATAAAAAGTTCCCAGGGGGCCAGGAGCGTGGCCTAGTGGTAGAGCACTCACCTAGCATGCACGAAGCCCCAAGTCCGATTCCTCCATACCACATACATAGAAAAAGCTGAAAGTGCTGTGGCTCAAGTGGCTGAGCACTAGCCTTAAGAAAGCCTACAGTGCTCAGGCCCTGAACTCAAACACAGGACTGGCAAAAAAAAAAAAGTTCCCAGATAAGTTATAAATATGGAAATATGTCAACAATGCTCTTAAATAGTAAGAGCCAGATTATATGGTCATGGATTTGGTATGCCAATCCAATATTCTTGAACAAATGAGGAAACAGCTCACAGAAAACTGGAGTATTAAATTTAGACATGGTGATAATAAGTAGAGTATCTGTGTTTAAATCCTGAAGATGAACTAAGTCATGTTGGGAGAGTCTCTAATGTCTATTGGATTGTTCTGTTTGGAAACAGTATGGACAGCCTTCATTTAAGCATTACCTGGTCAGACTGTATTGTTTTCTTCATAACTACTTATTCAGGTTCTTTTGTACAAGTTAGTCTGATGCTCCAGAAAGAGATAAATGACATCAGACAAGAGAAGGGAGGGGAATCTGTTGTACTTCATGTGGTGGCCTAGAATAATGAGACAGGACTTTCTTGACAGTTCAAACTCTAACAAAATCGGAACCCCAAAGATTTTACTTCTATAATTTAGTGTTTTAAGGCTCTTTACTTTTTAATTTTTTTTCTTGGCCAGTCCTGAGCTTGAGCTCAGGGTCTGAGCACTGTCCTTGGACTTTCTCAAGGCTAGAGTTCTACCACTTGAACCTCAGCACCACTTGTGGCTTTTTTCTATATACGTAGTACCGAGGAATTGAACTCGGGTCTTTGTGCATGCTAGGCAAGCACCCTACCACTTAGGCTAAACTCCCAGCCCCACTTTTTAATTTTTTTACTCAGTTGGCATTTATATCTCCCTTCCTCTAGCTCTTTTGTATTTTATACTCACTCAGGAATGAAAGTCAACCCCTTTTTTCCTAGACTTTCTCTAAAATGATTACAAGCATTGATAACACACATTTGAGCATGTTCTCCTTACATATGTCTGCTTACAACTTACACTCATGTATGCTTATACCAATGTATTTGTATGCAGTATAAAGCATTGGAGTTTTTACATATCTTCCAGGTAGTGGGTACAATACTTCTTCTTTTTTTGTCAGTCCTGGGGACTGAACTCAGGGCCTGAGCACTGTCCTTGGGCTTTCCTCAAGGTTAGTGCTGTACCACTTGAACCACAGCACCAGTTCTGGCTTTTTTTCTGTATATGTGGAACAAAGGACTGGACCCCAAGCTAGGCAAGCATTCTACTACTAGGCCAAACGCCCCTACAATACTTCTTGAACACTGATATTCCTTCACATGTTTTTCTCCCACTTTCCCTTTCCCCTACCCCTCCCAATCATTCTCCTGTCCTTCTCTATTTCAAATAAACAAACAACCTTATGTACAATATACCAGGTACCAAAGTCAGATACAGTTACAACATGAGATAAATCATAAGGAGAAAAAAAAGAGAACAAAAAAAAATAGCCTCACATGGTAGGTTAAGAACAATCACAGTGCTCGCTTCAGCAGCACATATACTAAAACTGGAATGATACAGAGATTAGCATGGCCCCTGCGCAAGGATGACACGCAAATTCGTGAAGCGTTCCATATTTTTCACATCTCTTTTGCTGTCCCTTGGTTATCTCTTATTGTTACAGTATTATCTTGTTATCTGCTATATTGTATATATGTTTATTTGTTTATTTGAAATTGGATAGGGAAGGGGAGAAACAAGATGAGGGGAAGGGAAGGAGGGAGGGAAAGTGGGACAAAAACATGAGAAGGGATAGCAACGTTTGTTAAGTGATGCGCCTTCTATATGGCAAATATAATGTAACACTTCTATTAATTACAATAAAAATATATTAAAAGAGAAGAACAATCACAAATATAAACCTCTTGTTTCGATATCCTGGAGTTCACTTTGCTTAGCCTCATCCTATATGGCCATATGTACATACCTTTTCAGCTTATTGGTCCTCTGCTAGGAGACTCCTAGATGTGTACTAATTATTGCAAATGACAGAAACTATGAAACCTATGTTTCTTTGGGTCTGGCTTACTTCAGTTAGTATGATTCTTCCCAAATCTTTCTATTTCCTTACAAATGGACTTATGTCATTCTTTCTGATGGCAGCATAGAATTCCATTGTGTAAAGTACCACATCTTCTTGACCCATTCATCTACTAAAGGGCATCTGGTTGGTTCCATATCTTACCTATGATAAGTAATTAAAGCATTGGATTTTAAACAAAAGAGGTAAGATAGACCATAGAAATAGACATTTTTAGTTTTCTCAGTTGTTCAATGTTGTGGAACTTACAGATAGAAATTAATTCTTTTTTTAATTTTTTCATATATTTTTTATTTTAATTAATAGAAGGGTTACATTATATTTGCCAGATAGAAGGTGCATTACTTCACAAACATTGGTACCCTTTCTCATGTCATGGTCCCCATTTCCCTCCCATTCCCCCACCCTGCAGCACATGTTGATGTTCCCCGTCCCTATCCAATTCCAAATAACCAATCAAGCATATATACATTAGATAACAAGGTGAAATACTGTACCAATATGAGATAACCAAGGAACAGCAAAAGAGATGAGAGATAACATAGTACATTAAGGACTACAATCACTCATTATATGGCTTTTGTTTCTACATCCTGGAGGTCCTTTTATTTTGTATCATCCTATCTGGCCTTATGTATCTAGGTTTTGTTCTATTGTAAATCTCTGAGAAATTAATTCTTTATGTAGGCCAATTCTGTATTGAAATATCCATTCAATGTACATTGCACATACTATTCACCAGGCAGTCATAAAGAACACTGAGCTTTATTGCAGCATGGTGAAGCTGGAAAGGCTGCAGGTGGTCATCTGGGAAGGGAGAATGCGCTCCACGTGGTGGGAGGACTGGTAGAGTTCCTAAGTATTAGGGACTCCCAACAAGGGTGGAGCTGGCAGACATCGACCTCTTCCTCTTCTTTTGCCCTCTTCCAAGCATTCTGATCTCAAAGGACAGGGTCTTACATGGCTCTGGTAACGTTCATATGTTGAACTTTTAGAGTTCTGAGCAAGAAACGATGGTTCCTCCATGCGATGGAAGCCTTTGCAAAAGGGAAGTAAGGTGGATGACCAGTAGCCAAGCTCACCTTCTGAGAATCAGAAAGACGTGGCTCCGCCCTTGAAGCCCATGTCCTCAGCTGGGCCCCGCCCCTGGAAACAGAGCAGACACCTGCTGATCCTGCTGAGAGCCCCTGGAAACTCCCAAACCCCAGATCCTTGGCCTGGGCCCGCCCCTGGAAGCAGCACAGGAAAACCAACTGTCCACCCAGCATGCTGAGACTGAAGCTCGCAGATCCATCCCACGGCCCACTGTGAGGCCACTGGTTGGGCTGAGCGCTAGTCGTGCAGCAGCACACAGCCTCTGGGAACAGGCCAGAACACCTGCAAAAACTGCAATCTCTGACCTAGTCAACAGAGGAATCAATTTGGCCGAGAACCACAGGTATTCACATATTCCCAGAACCACCGGTCCCAATACAAGTAAACACCGCTACCTACTGACCACAGAGTGAACTACAACAGTTCTTGCTGCTGAGGAGAGCACAAAGACGAATTAAGACATACATAAATAATCAAAGTCCCACGCAAAGCCCAAAAGGAAACAAGAGCGAAGGGACGAGAGAGATGTCACCATCCCAAGAAATGACACCTGAAGAGATATGAAACATGACCCTACTCAAGGAGATGATTGTGGACATGCCTAAAGAGATTAAAACAGAATTCCAAAAACAATTCCAGGAACGTAAAGCAGGAAATCACCAAAGAGCTCCTCGAATTCAAAAGAGAAATGGAAGAAAAGATTAATACCCTCACAGCAGACATGATCAGCTCAGTGTCCACACTTCAAGCAAAAATGGAGCCATTAAGCAACAGATTGACGGAGATGGAGAACAGAGCATCAGTAACGGAAGATAAAACACAAGAGGTGGAACAGAGAATCGCCACCTTGGAAAAATCAGTCAGAATCCACCAGAGAGAGCTCCAGGAACTGGCAGATGAAGCAAGGAAGTCTAATCTTCGTATAATAGGGATTGAGGAGGGCACAGAATTTCAGGTCAAAGGAATGCCACCTTTATTCACCAAAATCATAGCAGAGAACTTCCCCAACTTCAAAAGGGAAAATGCTCACATTATTGAAGGTTTTAGGACTCCAAACAGGCAAGATCCTAGAAGGAACTCACCTAGACATATCATAGTAAAGACACTGGACCCGAATACCAAGGAATTGATCTTAAATGCTACAAAAACAAAGAAGGAGCTATACTACAATGGGAAGAAAATTCGAATTATAGCAGATCTCTCCATGCAAACCCTAAATGCAAGAAAAGTTTGGAAAAACATCTTTGATGTCCTGAAGACCAACAACTGCCAACCCAGACTGATATATCCAGCAAAACTAGCATTTACATTGGAGGGAGAAACAAGAATATTTCACTCCAAAGAGAAGCTTTATGAATACATGCACACTAAACCAGCGTGACAAAAAAAAGTAATTAATCGAGAACAAACTGTAGAACATCAAGAACCCCCATCAAGAAGCAAACATCTATAATTCACTAAACACAAAAGGGGAAAAAAGAGAGAGAAAGAAACTTAGAAGTAAAAAAAAAAAACGACAATGGACGCTGACCACTTCTCCATAATCTCCCTAAATGTGAACGGGCTGAACAATCCAATCAAAACACACGGAGCAGCAGACTGGATTAAGAAACACCACCCATCCATATGTTGCCTCCAAGAGACCCACCTCACTGCCAAAGACAGAAACAAATTCCAAGTGAAAGGCTGGAAATGAATTTTCCACTCCAATGCACCATGCAAAAAAGCAGGAGTGGCAATCTTAATCTCCGACAAAATTAACTTCTCAGTAAAATCAGTACATAAAAATATAGACGGCCATTATATATTAGTAAAGGGTACAATCCATGCCCATAATATTACAGTTATAAACATTTACTCCCCCAACACGGCAGCACCCAAATTCGTCAAACAAACTCTCTTAGAATTACAGAACAAGATAGACTCAAACACAATCATAGTGGGAGACTTCAATATGCCACTCTCACCAAATGACAGGTCAACCCAACAAAAATTAAGCAAAGACACCATCGACTTAAACGACACCATAGCCCAGCTGGGCTTAACAGATATACACAGAGTCTTCCACCCAATGGCGAAATTTTTTACATTTTTCTCAGCAGCACATGGAACACACTCCAAAATTGGTCATATAATAGTTCATACAGAAAACTTAAGCAGATACAAGAGGTCTGATATAATCCCATGCATTCCATCAGACCACAGTGGAGTCAGATTAATTCTGAACAATGCAGTCAAAGTCAAAAAACATACAGTCACTTGGAAACTGAACAACACACTTCTGAATAACTCCTGGGTAACAGATCAGATCAGAAATGAAATTAAAAACTTCCGTGAATGTAATGACAATCAAGAAACATCACAAAGGAGCTTATGGGACACAGCAAAGGCACTTCTGAGGCAAATTTATCACACTAGGAGTGCATATTAAAAAGACAGAAGAAGAGCATGTAAATAACCTAAAAAACCTGAAACACCTAGAGGAGCAAGAAAAAGTTAATTCTAAAACAGCTAGAAGGACAGAAATAACAAAAATAAAATCAGAAATATCAGAGATTGAAATAAGATCTACTATACACAAAATTGATAAATCAGAAAGTTGGTTCTTTGAAAGAGTCAACAAAATAGACAGACCCTTAGCAAGATTAATCAAAAAAAGGAAAGGGGAGACTCAAATAAACAAGATTAGAGACCCCACGGGAACAATCACAACTGATTCCCAAGAAATTCAGTCCATAATGAATAGGTACTACCAGGGCCTATATTCAAAGAAACAAGAAAATCTAGTAGAAATGGATGATTTCTTAAATAAATACAGGCTACCCACACTGAACAACGATGAGGTAAACAAATTGAACAAACCAATTTCTTACAACAAAATTGTGGAAGCAATTAGGGAAATGGCAACCAAAAAGTGCCCAGGTCCAGATGGTTTCACTGCGGAATTCTACAAGACGTTTAAAGATGAAATAACACCTATACTCTTGAAACTCTTCTGAGAGATAGAAACAGAAGGAGAAATACCAAACTCATTTTATTTTATTTTTTTATTTATTTTATTTATTTATTTTTTTTGCCAGTCCTGGGCTTGGGCTCAGGGCCTGACCACTGTCCTTGGACTTTCTCAAGGCTAGCACTCTACCACTTGAGCTTCAGCACCACTTCTGGCTTTTTTCTATGTATGTGGTACCGAGGAATCGAACCGGGGTGTTAGTGCATGCTAGGCAAGCACTCTACCACTAGGCCAAACTCCTGGCCCCACTAAACTCATTTTATGAAGCTAATATTACTCTCATCCCCAAACCAGGGAAAGACCCGACAAAAAAAGAAAACTACAGACCTATCTCTCTAATGAACACAGACGCAAAAGTTCTCAATAAAATATTAGCCAACAGAATCCAGAAACAAATTTAAAAAATCATCATGATTAAGTAGGCTTCATCCCACAGATGCAAGGCTGGTTTAACATTCGCAAATCAATCAATGTAATACATCACATCAATAGAGCTAAGGATAAGAATCATATGATAATTTCTCTGGATGCGGAGAAGGCATTTGACAAAGTACAACATCCATTCATGTTGAAAGCACTAGAAAAAATAGGAATAAGAGGTATCTATTTATGTGGTACCAAGGAATTGAACCATGGTCTTCATGCATGCTAGGCAAGCACTCTACCACTAGGCCAAACCCTGGCCAGAGATTGGTCATTCTTAAAACTGTCAGTTCCTTCACAGTTATTTAAGATCTAATAACTAAAATGTACAGAAACACAAGAGATTACTTCCCAGACTTTGGAACAGCACATCAACTTTAATTCACTACAGCACTATATCACTTTCTTGAAATTAAGTGTACTGGCCAGCTTTGTACAATCCCTGAATTTTGTGTCTGTACATTATATTCAACTACTCAATTCCATATGCCACATTCAGAAAAATTAATTTCTATCTACTTTGTACTTCAATTAAATGTCAGGTATTGCTTATACTTTTCTCACTTCCTTATCTTTTATATATATATATATATTTCTATTGTAATTAATAAAAGGGTTACATGATATTTGCCAGATAGAAGGTGCATTAATTCACATACGTTGATACCCTTTCACATGTCTTGGTACCCATTACCCTCCCCTCACCCACCACCCACTCCCCGTATTGGTTTTCCCCCCTTCCCTATCAAGTTTCAGATAACTAAATACAAATAAATTCAATATATCAGATAACAAAGTGAGGTACTGTAACAATATGAAATACCCAAGGGACAGCAAAGGAGATGAGGGATAACATAGTACATTAAGGACAACAATCATTCGTTATATGGCTTTTGTTTCAATATCCTGGAGGTCCTTTCAATTAGCTTCATATTATATGGCCTTATGTATCAAGGTTTTGCTCTATTGCAGATCTCTGCTAGTAGAGCCCAAGGTTTCTACTGATTATGACAAATGAGGGAAACCATTGAGCCTAAGTTCCTTTGAGTCTGCCCATTATCTTTTCAGTGCATTTTTTTCAAAGTACTATCTAAAAATGTAATTACTACACTTTTCAAGAATTTATGCCATGAGTAAGTCATTCCACCACCAAAGGTAATATAAAGACTAAAATAAGATTCAATGTCTGATACTAGTAGCTCTTAGAAAGACAGACAAGGGGTGACTATTTTTAGTGGCAATAAGAATTCTGATTTCTAATGGCTGTTAAATAAAATTTTCCAAACGTTTCTGCTAAAGGACTGCTACTAGTAGAGTAAAAAGAGCTTCTTAACAAAGACATAAACAAGAAACAACAACAAAAAAGTCCAAAGCGCAATATATCAATAAATGCAATCAACTAATATGTAAGTATGAACAGAAACTACTATGGAGGGAAAAAAGTAGATATACTTTAAAAAAAAAGAGGTTTAAGGACTGGGAGTTTGACCTAGTGGTTAAAGTCCTTGCCTAGCATGCATGAAGACCCGGGTTCGATTCCTCGATACCACATACATAGAAAAAAGCCGGAAGTGGTGCTGAGGCTCAAGTGGTAGAGCTCTAACCTTGAGAAAGTCCAAAACAGTGCTCAGGCCCTGAGCTCAAGCCCAGGACTGGCAAAAAAAAAAAAAAGAGGTTTAATACTATCCAAATAATTTATTTGGATAGTAAAACAGTAAAAACACAACAATGAAACCTGTTGAAATTCTTTTGGAAGGGGAAAAGGCAGGGAGAGAGATAAGAAGGGGTGAGATTACAATGCATTTTAAATGTGTGGAAATTTAACAATGAACACCCTTGCCCCCCTTATAACTAATATATGTTTAAAAAAAAAAAAGGGTACCTTACATCAGCAGCTCCACAATTCTCCTACATACTCCAGCATCAATGACTGCCTGAATTTTATCATTGGGTCCATCTGATAGATAAGAAAGAGCCCAGCAGGCATCAGCCAGTACATCAGTGTCTCTGACAAAGAGTAACCAGGAAAGGACATTCAGACAGGGAGAGACCTGTAAAAGAAAGATGATATGAAGAAAATCAGCAGAATCAAAAGCAGAAATGAGATGAGATATTCAAGAAGGCTTTCAGGCAGTCACTTGATGACTTATTGTATTTCTATTTTGGGACTGCTGTCTGTGTTCTTTTGTTTACTTTGTTGGGGTAATTACAATCCAAAGAAAATAACTTCAGAAACCATATTTTATATGTACCTATTTTAGGGGTTGAATTTTTTTTTCTGTGTAGTTGCTATGTTTAATCAATTAACAAATTCCTAGGATGATCCATTCACTCAAATAAAATTCTCTAGCACAAAGAGTTGATGTGTCCTTAAAGAGAATTAAAGAACTATCAAAATACAGATAATTTTATTAAACTTTTGGATGTGATAAAAGCCATATTGTAGTGATATCTTTTAAAATGTGGTTAAGGCTAGCAATAATAAAAAAATTAATGCAGTTTCTGTTTTTGTGTTGTTTTTTTTTTTTTTTAATAAAAACGTAAGACTTCAAGTAGATTTCTTCAAGAAGCTGCTCCTCATTGTGTGAAAAACAGTAACTGGGAGAGATGGTAAGAAAGAAAGAAGTGTTCATTTAAGTGCTGGCGCTCAAAGCTCCCCCTCCTCTTCTAAGCTCTACCTTATTTACCTCTTCCTGGACTCACAAGTGTAAAGGGCCTCTTGTTTTTCGGTGGATTGAGGGGTTGAACTCTGGGCCTGAGCTCTGTCCCTGAGCTCTTTAGCTCAAGGCTCACACTCTTAACACTTGAGTCAAAGCACTACTTCCAGTTTCCTAGTGGTTAATTGGAGATAATGAGGAGCATAGAAAATATATATTTTCTATAAACCTATGTTAGCCATTTGTATTTTCATACTTGTATTCATTTGGATGGTTATACTTGTATTTCCTTAACTTGCCTTTCTGCTTCTGTATATCTGCTTGCTAAAATCCTGAGAAATGCTGTCCTTGTGGCTAATCTACAACCACCCATTTGTCCTTGGTTCCCAGACTGAGCTACACTGTAGTAAGGAGAATACACATTCCAAGCCAGGAGCTAGAGATAGTAGCCATCTGGTACTTACAAGGTCGGACTTGTAAGGGCCAGCAAACTAGGGCAGATGTCAACCAATCACAAGTCTGTTACCATGGAGATCCCCCTAGATTCATATCTGGCCTAAAACCATCCTCCTAAAATGACAGCCAGCTAGACTGACCAATGATTAGCCACGACCCCTTTCCTGCTTTGTATTGCACCAATCATTTAATGAAATTACAGTATAAATTTCTGGTGTGGCATATTGATTTGTTGCTATTACTTGCTGGGGCCTTCCCCCTACCAAAAAAAATGTATAAAAGGGGCTATAATCTTGTGCTCGGGGCCTCTGGTCTGCACTCGACTATCCGTGTGCACAGACCCGTGCTCGAGCTCATCAATAAACGACTCATTGCAATTTGCATTGATCTTTGGTCTCTGGCTATCAGGGGGGGCTTTTGTCCCCAGGCTGGCTTTGAATCGCTATCTTGAGATCTCAGCCTCTTGAGGAGCTAGGATTGTAGGTGTGAGTCACCGGGGTCCAGCTTAATTTATACGATAATATTTTAAAATTGTATAGTATACAATTATATTACTTTACACTATTTATTATATAATCATGCAATTTGTAATTCACACATTATATATAAATTATATCAAATTTGTTACAGGGGAAGGAGGGCTAAAGAACTCTGAGCCAGGCGCTGTGTCCCCCCCCACAAAAAAAGGTTATTTGTTAAAAAACCTGGAGAATAAAGGTAAAAAGACACAAAAGCTTATAAAACCTAAATAGCTTTATGTGACTAGAAGTGTGCTTATATTTACTAATATATATTGACTAAGTTTAAATTTCTTTTTTTTTTTTTTTTTGGTTTAGCATGGGGTTTGAACTCTGGGCCTCAGCTCTGTCCCTGAGTCTTCAGCTCAAGGCTACTGCTGTACCCCTTGAGCCACAGCACTACTTCCAGTTGTTAATTGGAGATAAGAATCTCTTGGCCTTTCATGCCTGGGCTGGCTTTGACCCGAAATCCTCTTGAGCAGCTAGGATTACAGGCATGAGCTACTGCGCCCTGTGAATTTAAATTTCTAGAACACAGCCAGAAACCAACTGGATTATCACAGCCAAATAGTCAAACTCAAGCCCTGAATGCGTCGAAGGGGAAATTTCAGTCTTAAACTCATCTGCTACTCCTTACCTACTGTATTTTTACTTAGTTTTATTTACTCCTTTGTTTTATTACCTGTTCTTGGACATCTTCAAACTCTGAGCTGAGCAACTCTATGAAGATGGGCACTGCTCCTGAATCACAATTCGGGTCTGAAGGGAATTTCCTGAAGCAATGTTTGTCAGTACCCAAGCTGATTCAAACTGGAAAAACAAAAATAATATTCATCATCCTAGCAACTTCAAATCTTGCTCATCATGATTTCTGTATAGAAAGAAGAGTGTGAGATTGTTATTTGCATATCATTTATTAGCTGAATACCATTACTAATTTTACACTAGTACTGGGACTTGAACTCAGGGCTTTGTGCTCTAGCTTGGTTTTTCTGTTCAAGGCTGGTGCTCTATTACTTGAACCTCACTTCTACCACTGATCATAAATCTCAAGTCAAGGTATAATTAACATAAGACCATAAAAAAGAAATGTTGCATAAGATATCAAATGGTTTCCTAAGATTCAAATGAAAACAAAAACTAAATGAAAAATAATGTACATAAATATAGCACCAATTCCATTTCCATTTCCCTCCCCCCACCCCCACCCCTCATCTTGTTTTCCCCCCTTCCCTATCCAATTTCAAATATCCAAATATAAATATATCTGATATATCAGGTAACAAAATGAGATACTGTAACAATATGAGATAACCAAGGGACAGCAAAAGATATGAGAGATAACATAGTACCTTAAGAACAACACTCAATCATTTATATGGCTTATGTTTCTATATCCTAGAGACCCTTTCATTTAAAATGGGGACCAAGATATGTGAAAGGGTATCAATGTATGTGAATTAATGCACCTTCTATCTGGCAAATATCATGTAACCCTTCTATTAATTACAATAAAAATATATGAAAAAAATTGAGAGACAGCATCTAGGCCCTGAGTACAAGCCTCAGAATTCACACACACACACACACACACACACACACACACACACACACACACACACACACACACACACACACACACGGTCATCTTGGAGCCTGAAGTAAGGCGTGGGTGCTGTCCCTGAGCTTTTATGAGCTTTTGTGTAAGGCTATCATTCTTCTGTTTCAGCCATAGCTCTACTTCCAGTTCATAAAGCTATTCTTGATCCTTCCATTTCAGAGAGACTCTCTCCTTCTCCTAGGCTATCTAGAGGAAGGTTTGTCCATCTTCTAACTCATTATTTGTCTCCTAGCATTCAACATTCTGTAATTTACAGATAATTTTTACATCTATCTCTTATAGTTATCATTTTCTTTCCTTTTTGAACCGTTATTGGGATTTGAACTTAACTTTTGCTCAAGGCTAGTGCTCTACCTCGAGTCACACCTCTTTCTCTGTTTTTGTTTTGTTTGTTTGTTTGTTTTAAGTAGAGATATCACTCCCACAGATTTTTCTACCCAGGTTGACTTGGATCTTTTATCCTCAGATCTTAGCCTCCTTAGCAGCTAGGATTACAGGTGTGAGCTAGCAGCAATGAGCTATAATCATTTTAAGACAAAGAGGTAGTCTCTTAAGAGGCTCAGGTCCAAACCAGATCTCCTAGAGTTCCCTTCTCTTTTTTTTGGTGGGGGCAGGGGAGGGTGTTACAGGGTTTGAACTCTGGGCCTCGAAGCTGTCCCTGAAATTTTCAGCTCAAGGCTACCGTCCTACCCTTGAGCCACAGCCCCACTTCTTGTTTTCTAGTGATTACGTGGAGATAAATCTCATGGCTTTGTAGTGTCTGGGCTGGTTTTGAACTCTGATTCTCAGATCTCAGCCTGCTGTTTAGCTAGGATTAGGATTATAGGCATGAGCCATTAGCCCGGCTAGAGTTCCCTCTTCTTCATTTCCACTGCCACTGAGCCATTGAATATTATATCTCTACCCATTCAATTTCCATTAAAAGAATATAGTTATGAGAACTAATCTTTCACCAGCACTAACCAGGATGAGGTTTATCCAGTAATCTCAAACCTAGCCCAGCTGTAAAACAGACTATGGAGCTTTCATAAAAAGGTGTGCTTAGCCTATAGCCAGAGTTTTTGAATCAAAATCCTTAGATCTGGGGCATATATGATTTCTCCTTTCTCTCTGTCCATCTCTCCCTGCTTGTTTAGGTGATTCTAGTGATTACTCAGATAACAGTAGCACTGGGTTAACCTGTTTATCTGGTATTACTGAGACGTATTTTGTACAATTTTTTTTTTGGTGGGTCATGGGGCTTGAACTTGGCCTGGGCAGTGTCCCTGAGCTCTTCAGCTCCAGGCTACCCTACCCTTGAGCCAAGCCCCACTTTCTGTTTTCTAGAGGTTAATTGGAGATAAGAGTCGCAGGTCCTTTGGTGCCTGGGCTGGCTTTGAACCTTGATCCTCAGATCTCAGCCTCCTGAGTAACTAAGATTACAGGCATGAGCCACCGTGCCCAGATTCTGTATAATTTTTTTTTTGTCAGTCCTGGCTTGAGCTCAGGGCCTGAGCACTGTCCTTGGGCTTTCTCAAGGCTTAGATCTCTACAACTTGAGCCACAGAAGCACTTCTGGCTTTATTCTATGTATGTGGTACCGAGGAATAGAACCTGGCTCTTTGTGCATGCTAGGCAAGCACTCTACCCCTAGGCCAAACTCCCAGACTCTTCTATAATTATTAATAAATAACTTCATTCCAGTGTTTAAGGTAGAAAGTATGAGCTAATATATATATATATATATATATATATATATATATATATATATATATATACACTAGTCCTAGGCTTGAGCTCAGGGCCTGAGCACTGTACTTGGGCTTTTTCAAGGCTAGAGCTCTACCACTTGAGCCACAGCACCACCTCCGGTTTCTTCTACTTTTGTGGTACCACGGAATCGAACCCAGATCTTCATGCATGCTAGGCAAGCACTCTATCACTAGGCCAAACTCCAGGACCTGGTTTAGATAGCTTTTGAAGGACAAATGTTCTGGTTTTCATCTCTGTCTATCCATTTATCTATCAACCTATCTATCTACAAGATCACAGTATGTATACATACTGGCCTCGAACTCACAATCCTGCTGTTCATGTGCTAGGAGCAGAAGGGTGAAAATCATGCCTGGTGCAGAATTTATGAATGGAAAAACTCTCTAGACAGCCATTTGTGAATGAACTACTCACACTGTGGATCATCTACTGCAACCTAGCTGTTCCCTGTTGGTATCATGAAATTAGACTGAGCAAGATTAGAATCACGATGAGGGTAGAAAGCAGGCTGATAATATCCTAGCAGGAGCACAGTGAATTTCTTTTGGCTTAATTATTCATCTCTTTTTCATTAGTTGAGATGATCAAGAACAGAATGAGTCTGTGGCAGGAGACTGTACTTTTAGACCGGTGAGTTTCTTACCATTGTTATTATTGAGCCTGTGTGAGTTGAACTTTGTCATTTCAGCATTGAAAGCCTAGAGTAAAAAAAAATACAAAAAGAGTCATAGGCAGAGCTTATAACCACGGTCACCAAAATCTGTTTCTTTTCCCTGTACACGCCACACTTGATCTTGCTGATGTTGCCAATCCCCCTCTTCCTGCCACACATCCAAAATAGGCTTTAGAAAAGTTCTAGCAAGCCAGGCATGGTGGCTCACACCTGTAATCCTAGCTATTCAGGGGACTGAGATCTGAGGATCAAGGTTCAAAGCCAGCCTGGGTACAAAAGAATATGAGACTCTTATCTCCAATTAACCCCTAGAAAATGAGAAGTGAGGCTTGGCTCAAGGTGATAATCAGGATAATCATTTTGCAGGGAAGCTTCCCTGGTCCAGTGAGAGCTATCCCACCACTGGTACTTTACCATGGACAGCCACAAATCTTCTGCTCTCCTTTTGGATGTCAGGGCCGCCAGCTCTTTGCAGGGCCCCTGCCAGGTCTCCAGCATGGCAAAGGTCTTCATTGGCTGCATTCACCACAGCGTCAACCGCCTGTTTGGTGAGGTCATCCTTCCAGACAGATAACTCCAGTCCAGAGTCCAGTCTTTTTCTGAAGACTGGCTCAACAAGACATTTGCTGTTTCCTTCCAGAGCTGGAGAGGAAAGGGTATAGACACAGCCGAACTTCTTTTGAAGGACTTCACCTAGCAGACTATCATTATTTTTTAAAAGTGGAATGACATCATGACTAACAGAAACTAGCCAAGTGTCCTTTTTTCCAAGAGATCTGGCATCTGGAAAAGAAGACAGAAATAATAAAGGAATGAGCAAAAATTCTTTTGAAATCCATGAAAAAAAAGGTGAAAAAGATGACAGCCACGCATTAGTGGCTCACACCTATAATCCTAGCTACTCAGGATGCTGAGGTCTGAGGATCATGGTTCAAAGCCAGCCTGGGCAGGAAAGTCTGTGAGATAATTATCTCCAATTAATCACTAGAAAACTGGAAATGGTGTTGTGGCTCAAAATGGTAGAGTGCTAGGCTTGAGTACAAAGCTCAGGGACAGTGGCCAAGGACCTGAGTTCAAGCCCCATGACAGACAGGCAGACAGACAGGTGCATACACACGCATACACACACACACACACACACACACACACACACACACACAATGTCAGATGTCATTTCTCTTCACATTGGAGTTCATTTACAAAAGAGAGATGGATTTCCTCTAGCCTCCTCACCGATTCCTTTTACTCATCTAGACTGTGCCTGGCACTTGGTTAGCATTCCATAAGTGATAGTTCTGGGTACAGAGATGGTGAGTAAAATATGTGCATGGCTACTCATGTTTTCAATCACTGAGACTGGAGATGCTCATGCAAGATACAGGTGTACTAGAAAATATTTCATTATTATTCACAAACGTAAGGAGGTGATATTCAGAAGAACTTCTTTTTTCAGCATCTTAGTTTGAATTCTTGTAGAAGCACACCTTGGGGCAAGTATTTGAGTGGTAGTAGTTTATTTGGGATGTGACATTAGTAGACACAAAAACTCTGGTAAAAGGGTACAGAAGAGAAGAAGTGAAGAAAAATAAATAAAATGTGTGTTAGCAACTGAAGCTTAAGTCCAGGCAGTGACAATGAAAACATAAATATGTAAAAATGTGTTAGCAAATGAAACTGAATTCAAGGTGGAGACAATGTGTGGGTCTGGGCCTCAGTGAGACCCCTAGAGAGTCATTACAGGAGCTGAGCTAAGCAGGTGGCTTCCATGGATTCCTGCCTGGGATAGGCAAGGTCAAGCTGCCTGAGCTTGTCAGCTTTTCATTGCAGTTGGGTGGCTCCACCTGCTGGTTCCTCCTTCCCTGCTTTCTTCCTCTTTCTCCCTCTTTCCTTCTTTCCTTTTCTTTCCTTTTTTTCATTCCCTCCCTCCCTCCCTTCCTTCCTTAATCCTCCTCTTCCTTTTTCTCTTCTGCTTCTTTCCCCCCCTTCTTTTCCTCCTCTTTCTCTTTTACCTCCTCTATCTCCTTTTCTTCTTCCTCTACATTTTTTTCTCTTCCCCATTTGTGTGTGTGTCTTTTTGCAGGGTTTGGGCCTTGAACTCAAGCCCTGAGCACTGTCCTTGGGTTTTCTCAAGGCTAGAGCTCTACTACTTGAGCCACAGCACCATTTCTGGGTTTTTTTCTATGTATATGGTACTAAGGAATTGAACCCAGGTCTTGTGCATGCTAGGCAAGCACTCTACCACTAGGCCAAACTCCCAGCCCTCCCCTTTTAATGAGCATGCATTAGTTACATAAGGAGAAGGCTTTCGTGGTGAAATTTCTACTCAGTATAGAATGCATTTCAGTCAATATCACCTCATGTCCCTCTCCCTTTCCCTCTCCTACAACAATTTCAGCAGGTTTCTTGTGCTATTTTCATATATGTGAACAATGTACTTTGAACATATTCCTATATATTTACCCTCCTGGGTAAATACCTTCACTGTGAACCTTTTGCCCTCCTAACTCCATTTCCAATTCTCGTTCCTGGAAAACTCAATCTCTATGTTGTGTTTCATGGATTCTAAGGAATTGTTATTATATGCTTCTGAGAGAGGGGGAAATGGTACTAATAGCTCTTTCAGAGGTATTATATGAAGAAATACTCATCATAAAATAGATAAAAATATGGTAAATACTTGCAACTTTAATTCTGTTTATAATTTGAGCCACCTACAAAGACCTCTGGTGGCCTCAGTTATTCAAAACAAGCAGTGTTGGTCCCGAATGAACTGAGCTTTGGTCAGAAATCTCAAATGGGCCACTCCTTGGATTAAGCCTATGTAGTATCTGACTCTTTCAGCCTTGTTAATCAAGGGACAATAGGTTGGTCACCAGTTTTGGCAACCTTTGGCCAAAAGGTTGATCAGAAGAGGCCTAACAACTTTGGACAAGGCCAAGGAGTAAAGGAAAGAAAGAATATGTATGTGGGTATCATACTGAAGCAGTTCCCCTGCTGAAGTATGAACTGTAGCCTCGACAAGAGCCTTGTAGGGAGAGAGACTTCCTTTGCATGCCCTTTTCTCCACTGAGGAAAGATCTGAGCAAAGCCTTTCTGTAGTACAAGTGACAGTAAAGTGCTCTTACCTGATCTTTCATCGAAAGCTGCTGCTCCAATACCCTGTGAAAAATGGGAATGGATTTCTTAAAGTGAAGTAGAATAAGTACAGATTACTCATAACTTATACAACAAAATGTAAAATCTGCTCCAAGCACTAAGCTTGAGATTTTTATATCTGAAGCACTGAAATATTCCATCAAACACCAACTGTATATTACTTCCTTAGAATTCAATGCACTTCTAATTCAGACAGAGATGAGGAGTTGGACTGTGTGTGTGTGTGTGTGTGTGTGTGTGTGTATGTGTGCATGCACACACATGAATGCATACATGTGTTGGTTCTAGACCTTGAACTCAAGGCCTGGGCTCTATCCCTGACCATTTTCATTAGGGCTAGCACTCTGCCGCAGTAGAGCTTCAGCTCTACTTCTGGCTATTTGTTAGTTGGGGACAAGATTCTCACAGACCTTCCTGCTTGGGCTGCCTTGAACTGCAATTCTCAGAGCTCAGCTTCCTGAGCAGCTAGACTATAAGCATGAGCCACAGGTGCCAGGTGAAGGGTTGGAGATTAAACCCTGAAGAGGTCCTAGATTAAAATGACCCAAAGCTCTCAGTGTCCAAACCTGAAGTCTCCTGGGCTTTCTGTAGACAGAATAGAGAATCTGAGGGCGTGAGCACCATCAGCTCTATCTCCTACCACCCAAAGCCATCTCCAACTGCCTCTCATGACACAAGCCCTAAACAGGAATTTTCAGTCTTAGTAAATAAGGGATCTTTCTCTAGTCCCTTGTTTTCACTCCTCCACCGTCAACCTCCTTATCCTATCTGGAAACAAAATTACTGAAAGAATAAAGAATATCTAGATGAGGAGAAGGCTTTTAACTTTCTGCTACAGATGACTTTATTCATAGGTCATACAAGGCACTTGGGAGAAGACATTTTTTAAAAGATTATACATCCTTGATTTGACTCTAATGATTAGATTAACTTTCTCTCCAGCATTAGGATTTAACCTAGAGCCTCATATATATGTTACAAAAGCACTGATTAGCATATTGCATTTTTGTTGTTTCCTCATTAACATACATGAGTTATATAAAAGGAATTTCATACTGTTTCCATATATGCACAGAGTGTATTACAGCAAATGCAGCATTTGTCTTTGTCCCCTACACGTCTTATTTCTTAAATAATGTCAACAGGGTTCATTGGTTTATTTATGTGTCTGTCATGGGGGCTTAAACCCTGCGCCTAGGCGCTGTCCCTGAGCTCTTCAAGGCTAGAACTCTATTACTTTGAGCCACAGTACCATTTTCAGTTCTCTAGTGATTAATTGTAGGAAAGAGTCTCATGGACTTAAGTGCCAAGGCTGGATTTGAACTGTGATTCTCAGCTCTCAGCCTCTTGAGTAGGCAGGATCACAGGTATGAACCACCAATGCAGGTTCCACCAATGTGGGTCATGGGGCTTGAACTCTGCCTGGGTGCTGCCCCTGAGCTCCTCAGCTCAAGGCTACAGCCCCACCCTTGAGCCAAGCCCACATCCCACTTTCTAGAGGTTAATTGGAGATAAGAGTCTCAAGTCCTTTTGTGCCCAGGGCTGGCTTTGAAGCTTGATCCTCAGATCTCAGACTCCTGAGTAGATGAGGTTATAGGCGTGAGCCACCACGCGTGGTCCTCATTGGTTTATTTTTACATGTGAACATTCATGTGTATTATAGCATGGAGTTTTATTAGGCACATGGAGTTTTGCATGGGTATAGACATATATTATATTTTTAGATCAGTAGATTGTTGATTCCCCATTTCCCACATGATATTAAGAGAAAACATTTTTTAGCTTTTACAACAACTTAATACTCAGAGCCAACCTGCTAACCAAAAAACTTGTATGGTGCTGTTAAAACAGTATGAGCCACATGCTAATGGCTCATTTCTGTAATCTGAACTACTCAGTAGGCTGAGATGTGAAGGCTGGTTTAAAGCCAGCCTGGGCAGACCAATTCAAGAGATTTGCTCCAAGATTTCTTGATTTCTTCTGTTATAAAGAAAATTCTTAAGGTTCATAGACATTAAGCTATTTACCATTGAAAAGTCCATTGTCCCAATCCTCGTGGATCTTTGTTTGTTGGTGTTTCCAAGGGTAGACTGGTACTAGGAATAAAAGAATACAGTAAGCATTGACCAGAAGCTAGGGAGTTTAGTAAAGATATATAAAGAGTGAAAATTCTTTCTTTCTTTCTTTCTTTCTTTCTTTCTTTCTTTCTTTCTTTCTTTCTTTCTTCTTCTTCTTCTTCTTCTTCTTCTTCTTCTTCTTCTTCTTCTTCTTCTATTTCTTCTTCTTCTTTTTTTTGCAGGTTCTGGGGCTTGAACTCAGGGCCTGAGTACTGTCCTTGGGCTTTTCTCAAGGCTAGTGCTCTACCACTTAAGCCACAGCACCACTTCCAAGTTTTTCTATGTATGCAGTACCAAGCAATTGAACCCAGATTTTCATGCATGCAGGCAAGCACTCTACCACTAGACCAAACTCCCCACCCAAGAGTGACAATTATTTCTAAGCAAGTTGATTAGTTTGCATTTCATTGTTGAGGATGAAGAGATGGTTTTCTCACTGTTGTTGTTTTTACCTTCTGTCCTTTCTAAGAAAAGTTCCAACTGAAGCTCCAATGGTAGATCAGAGAAGGGAAAATGCTTTAAGGGCTGGAGCAGGGAAAGTTTTGTGGAAGTGAAACTGGAGCCAGGCCTTGAAGGATGGAGCAGAATTTTGCATAACCAAGAAATGAACATGGAACATATTCATGATAACTGGTGGCTCATGCCTATAATCCCAGCTGTACAGGAAGCTGAGATCGGAGAATTGAGGTTCAAAGCCAACCTTGGCAGGAAAGTCCATAAAACTCTTAACTCCAACAAATCAGCACAAAGCCAGAAGTGAGCTGTAGCTCAAGTAGTACAGCACAAGTCTTAAGTGAAGAAGCAAAGGACAGTGCTCAGCCGCTTGTGAAAGGCCCAGCACAGATGAACACACATATGCACAGGTGCATGCACACACGTGTGCTTACACACATACACAAGATGGATGAACATGACAATAAAGTGATCAAATTGAGCCCAACATTCACAGAACAGTCTTGAGGGAATGAAGACCCCAGAATAGTGTCTGAAGAAAATGGAGACGCTAATTATACCTGTATTGGGTGTGTATATCTGCACTTATGATCAATACACGTCCTTTGCATAATCAAATAGGTGATATCAGGGTAAAATTCAGAAACTCGGGAAAATACACTCCTATCACTTTCTACCGAAAAATTAAAGGTTGTGAATTGTTTTCAAATGATAATTAAAATGCTTAAAGATACAGTGGTTCATATTTGTAGCTATGCTTAAGTCTCTGAAATGATGTGTGATTTCTTTACAATAGAAACGTTTTTGTACACCAGAACACCATTATTATGTCTCAGAGAATAAAGCCAGTCCAATCCTAAAATGCATGAACAAGGTACATTCGTGCCTCCAGGGGGCACTGCTGTTTTGAAAAAGAAGAGGGTTGCTGCTGAGGGTTTGCTGAGGGGTGCTGGTAGGCTTTAGCTTGTTTCAACCAGGCCCTAAAGGGCCAGGAGTAGACCACTTCAGGGTGGGGATAATGTAGTGGTCTCCATCTAACCCCAAAGAAATTGGAAACAAGGAATTACATTGCCTAAAATAGTCAATCTCTTCCATTTAAAACATAACAATAAGCTGGTGGCTCCTGCCTCTAACCTTAGTTACTCAGAAGGCTGAGATCTGAGGGTTGAAGTTTGAAGCCAACCAAAGCAGAAAAACCCTTGAGATGCTTATTTACAATTACCAAAAGGCTGGAAGTGTAAGTATGGTTCAAGTGGTAGAGCACCAGGCTTGAGGAAAAAAAAAAAGCTAAGGGATAGTGCCTAGGCCCCAAATTCACGTCCTAATACTGTCACAAAAGAAAAAAGAGAAGAAGAAGCAGAAGCAGAAGAAGAAGAAGAAGAAGAAGAAGAAGAAGTAGTGAGAGAACATTCTCATCATTTTAAAATGCAAGCTTGGTGAGTCAACCTGCTTTCCTGGTTTTGCGCCTTCCATTTCTCCTCTCTGGATCTTCAAGACCCATGCAGGAGTTGTGTTATACAAGGTGGCCATTGGCCACATGAAGTGACTAAGCCCTGGGCATGAGATCACTGGGAAATGAGATGTAAAGTCCAGTGTACAAAACACCAAGGGACAAAAACTTAACCAAAAAAAAAAGAAAAGAAAAGAATAAACTATCCCATTCCTTGCTGAAGTGATTACAATTTAGATATGTTGCGTTATATGATATCAATAAAATTAATTCACCAATTCACCTTTTACTTTCATCTTTCTTTGCTTTTTGTTTGTTTTTGTCTGTGTCAGTGGTGAGTCTTGAACTCAGAGCCCTGGGCTCTTATCTCTGTCCTTTTTTTTGTGCTCCAGGCTGGAGCTCTACCACTTGAGCCACAGCTCCCCTTTCATCTTTTCTATAATTAATTGGAGATAAGATTTTCAGGGTTTTTTTTTTTCTGCTTGAGCTTCCAGCTGTGACTCTCAAATCTCAGCCACCTCGGTACTCAGAACTGCAGACAAGACCCACCAGGGCCCAACTTGTGCCTGTTTTGGTTTCTGGTTTTGTTAATACAAATGAAAATATAGCTAAGAACGTTAAAAGTTACCTGTGTGGCTCTCACTGGTCCCAGGCCCTTCTCATCTCCTCCCAGGCCTCTCTGCCCCCCTAGTATCAGATGCTCCCTTCACAATCCAGCCCCAGCACTGGAGATTCTGCTAGAAACTTCCTCTACAGGGTCTGCAAGAGACTGGCGCCCTTTACCAGCCCGGGAGGCCAAAGGTCCTCTCATCTCTAGCTCCAAAGGCTATGGAAAACAAGCAGTGTTGGTGGCCAACTCCAGGAGTGAAGGCCAGGCAGCTCGAGTGCCAGTCTAATGGGCACTGCTGCAGGGGGGCAGCGGGTAAGAAGTCACCATGCAGACAAGCAAACCCCATTAAACGCAAGCGTTTCGTTAAGGAGGGAAGGATTTAAAATGAATTACATCCTGGTGACAATTAATAGTAATACCGGATTCAAAGCACAGAAAAGCAGAGGAAACTCTACCTGCCTCCTTTTTTACATCCTCCTGGCACTGGGGACCCCTTGTCTTTGCTGGCTCCCCCCCCCGTGCACTCCCACCTCTAAGCCTGCAAGCTGGGACCCCAAGTTTCCCGGGACCTCCTCTCCTGCCCTCCCCCCGCACTCCCCCCCCCGGGGGGCACAGAACCTACTCACCCCGAGGCAGGCTCTGGAAAACGGCAGGAGAGGAGGGGAGCAGCCCTGCGGGGAACTGGGAGGGGCGTCCGGGGAAGCGAAACCGAAACTTTGCGCCCCATCTCCAGGGCTGGGGCGGGGCGGGAAGAGCCTTTACCCCGTGCGGGCCCAGGCTGCTACCCAGGTCCCGGTCTCCACTCCAGGCCAGCCCTGACGCCGCCACCCCTGGAGTCATGGCCTCCAGCCTCGACCCGCTGCCGTCCCCGCTCGTGGTGAGGTTGTCCCAGGCCGTCCAGGAACGTCCTGGGACGATCTGCAGGAAGCTGGAGAAATACTTCCAGGCCTCGGGAGGCAAGGAATGCATTGTGCGACCTGGTGACCACAGCGCCCCGGATTCCTTCCTGGTGCAGTTCACAGATAGGGCAGGTGAGCCTGGGCAGCGGGAGTGGGGGCCGTCCTTGGCGGGGATGGGGGGACATAGGCCTGGTTTCCAGGTGATCAGCTCATAGCTGTAGCTGGGTGTGGCTGGGGGGGACAGGAACAGCTGCAGACTTTCCAGTCCCACAGTAGAGGGTAGATTCTGCCCCCCTCATTGTACCCAGACTCTGATCTGGTTTGGTTGCACCCTAAAAATCACAAGCCCTTTCCCATTTGCTCCCTGGCAGCGATTCCCTGCTTGTCACTGCTGGAGTGCTCGTGCCAGCCCTTCACTCTTACATGCGTTTGAGCTTTATCTTTTTCTAATTTTTATTGTGTGTTGTACGAATGGCCTACATCCTTGGCCATTTTTTCTTAGGTTTCAAAACCATTATCCGTTAACTTGTTTTCGAGAATTGCAAAAGTAATATATGCTTACCATAGAAAAGAGAGAACAAAAGAAAGAAATTTACAGTGGGAACATTTTGGTATATTTCCTTATAGCCATTTTCTATAAATGTCAACAAATATACATGCCTTTACAACTCTGTAAGTTTGAACTTTGGATTCTCTCCTTTTGTCCTCCTTAACTATATGAGTGAGGGTTTTTTTCTTCCCCATATCACTGAAATGGGGAATTAGACAATTTTCAGAAACATAAAGTTAATGAAGAGATGATGTTCTATTAATTTAATAAGGAGATGTTTCATTATCATCAAGCTCATATGTGTGTGTGTGTACACACACATGGGGCACTTATACTGGGGTTTTACTCAGGCCTGGGCACTGTCCCTTGACTTTTGTGCTTAAATCTGGTGCTCACTGGAGCCCCAGTTCTACCCTCTACTTTTTGCTGGTCAGTGGAGGTAAGAGTGTCACAGACTGGCCTGCTAACGCTGGCTTTGAACCGCAAACCTCAGATCTCAGCCTTCTGAGTAGCCAGGGTTGCAGGCATGAGCCACCAGCAACTGGCTTAAGCTTTCATTTCTACAGTAAAAGCTAAACTACCTACTTCAGAGTTCTGAACAGCTCCATATATTTCCCTCATCACCAGCTCACCATTAGTCCAGGATACCGGGGCTAGCTTGACAGCCACTTAGCTGGGATGGCATACAGATGCATGAAAAACGGAATTATATCAGATCTCCTGGATGCATGGGCTCGGTTAGGCATTGATGGTGTCCACCACCCAGGGATGGAAAATACTTGAGGGAAAAAATTTGCATTTGTAGTGAACAGGTAGAATACTTGCCAGTATTCCCTAACAATACAGTGGAACACATAAACATATTGCAGGTAATCGAGAACTGGTTTGAAGTACATGGCACACACGAGTAGGTGATAGGCCCATACTTTGTTATTTTTATTCCAAGAACTTGAGCGTTCATAAGTGTGTATATCCTCGGGGGTTCCCAGAACCAACCCACAGGAAACACCAAGGGCCAAACATTTGAACTCTCTTTTGTTTCTGCATGGATATGTGTTTCATGTCTCCCTCAAAGCCAAGGAGAGAGTGTTGGAAAAAGAGAAGCACCAGATTTTGGTTGGTGCTAAATATGTGACCATTTTCCTGGAAACCACTAAAAAGTCAAAAGAGACTATGAGACCCAGAATTCCTTCATCGACTCTGTCACCAGCGATAGCACTTCCTAATGAGCAGCATCCCAACGCAGAATTTGTTCCTAAAGCTGGGAATTCCTGTGTCCAAAAGGTGAGTGTCGCTAGAAAGAGCCTCTTCTGCTCCTGTGACTGCCCCTTTGGCCTCCATGCCTTCTGTTCTTTAGATTTAACAACCAATTACTGTGACTGACTGTAGTTAGGCACAGGTGAACACAACAAGGGCCCTGCTGTCATGTAGCTCATATTGGAGATGAAGAGGTGCACAGAAATAACAAACAACCAACAGGTGAATGCATGGGACAAACCCATATCTTCTTACATGGTAAGAAGAGACTAGAATGCAGTTTTGCTTCAGAAAGGAACATGGCCAGGCTGAGGAAGGGGAAGATGGAGATGGTTTTAACTCCGACTAAAGGCCAGAATCTACTTTTCTGCACAAGGTGATATTTGGCCTCAAACTTAAATGATGAGGAGCCAAACATGCAAGCATTTTCTTTTTTTTGCCAGTCCTGGGCTTGAGCTCAGGGCCTGAGCACTGTCCTTGGACTTTCTCAAGGTTAGCACTCTACCACTTGAGCCTCAGCACCACTTCTGGCTTTTTTCTATGTATATGGTACTGAGTAATTGAACCCGGGTCTTAGTGCATGCTAGGCAAGCACTCTACCACTAGGCCAAACTCCCAGCCCACATGCAAGCATTTTTTTCAACTAATAGATACTAATTGTATACTATGTGCCAGGTATTATCATAAGGTATTGGGCGGTATATCTAGGTGAACAAGTCTCTGTACTCAGGGCCCTTACTTTCTAATAGGAGGAACAGATAGTAAGGAGTAAATAAGTAGGCACAATAAAAATGCCTGCCAGGGTTGGGAATTTGGCCTAGTAGAGTACTTGCCCATCACACACAAAGACCTGGGTTCAATTCCTCAGAACCACATACATAGAAAAAGCTGGAAATGGTGGTGCGGCTCAAGTGGTAGAGCTCTAGCCTTGAGAAAGCCCAAGGACAGCAGTCAGCCCTGAGGTTAAGCCCCAGGACTGACAAAAAAAAGAAAAAAGAGGGCCGGGAGTTTGGCCTAGTGGTAGAGTGCTTGCCTAGAATGCACGAAGACCCGGGTTCAGTTCCTCGATACCACATACTTAGAAAAAAAAGCCAGAACTGGTGCTGAGCCTCTAGTGGTAAAGTTCTAGTCTTGAGAAAAGTCCAAGGACAGTGCTCAGACCCTGAGTTTAGCCCAGGACTGGCAAAAAAAAAAAAAAAAAAAAAAGAAATAAAAATGCCTGCCAGTGGTAATCAGTCCTGTGAGAGAGATAAGAGGCTAGATGTAAAAAAAAAAAAAAAAGATTGAAAGCATATAGGAACAATATTCTGTGCCTCCTCCCCCCAAAAACGCCCTCTTGGCAAAACTAAAATGAGAAAATTTGCTTTTATTTTGCATTTGATTTGGCTCTGTCCTTGTCATCATAATCTGGTACTTCCAACTTCTGACTGAGCCTCTAGAGATCAGGGTTTAAAATGGACTAACAGGGCCGGGAGGTTGGCCTAGTGGTTAAAGTGCTTGCCTAGCATGCACGAAGACCCGGGTTCTATTCCTTGGTACCACATACATAGACAAAAGCCGAAAATGGTGCTGAGGCTCAAGTGGTAGAGCTCTAGCCTTGAGAAAGTCCAAGGACAGGGCTCAGGCCTTGAGCTCAAGCCCAGGACTGGCAAAATAAACAAATAAATAAATAAAATAAAATAAAATGGACTAACAACGCCACATAAAGTGAGAAGACTGAGGCTGGGAGTGTGGTCTAGTGGTAGAGTGCTTGCCTAGCATACACAAAGCCTTAGGTTCGATTCCTTGGTACCACATAGGCAGAAAAAGCCAGAAGTGGTGCTGTGACTCAAGTGGCAGAGTGCTATTCTTAAGTAAGAAGTCTCAGTTCGAAGCCCAGGACTAGCAAAAACAATAATAAAAAAAAAAGTCAGAAGCTTATTATTTTGTTTTGTTGTGGTTTTGTGTGGTTTTATTCAAGATAAATAAATACGAAAAAAAAGAGATTGAAAAGTAAACAAATCCCCCTTGGACATAGGGTCTTAACTCTTGTGAGACCATAGCAACTTATTTAGAGAGCAGAAATACTTTCTGTCTACCCTTATTCCTCAGTCCCCAGGATCTAGTAGTTAGTGTGCTCTCTTAGCCACAGGGCTTTAAAATGCTTATTCCTATCCAGTGCTGGTGGCTCACACCGTAATCCAAGCTACTTGGGAAAGTGAGATCTGAGGATGGCAGTTTAAAATCAGCCTGGGTAGGAAAGTCCATAAGACTCTTACCTTCATTTAAACAGCTAAGAGCTGAAAGTGGAGCTGCCATTGAAATGATGGAGCACTAATCTTCAGTGAAAAAGCCCCAGAACAGTTATTTACTATGCCTCACTATAAACTGGTTACATGAGTTTCTAAGATGAGTTTGGGACCTGGCTTTTTTCTTTATTAAACCCCTTATGTGATTCTAATATGCAGATACGTCTAAGGACTTCTGGGTTGTATCATATTTGCTTCTTCTCGAAGGATTTAAAAAGAATAATCACCTGCTAAGAAAAGATAGCCTCAGCCTCTGCACATTTTCCTAAAGAGAAGACCATAGGTGTGGGAGAAATCTTATTTCTGCTTTTTCTTTTTAAATTTCAGGTCTTTCTTACTGTGGAAGCTAACCTGAACTGTGACCTGTTTTCCAAAGAGCAGAGGGCACAAGTGACCACTGTCTGCCCTGGTATCAAGAAGATGGAGGGTGAAGATGGAATTGAAAAGGTGTATGGTGACTTCAGAGACATTGAAACAATCTATCACTTCTTGAGTATGCAGCTGATAAAACATGAGCAGAAACAGGTGTCTTCCCTGTCCACTCTGGAGAGTACGCCACCAGACATGCAGGACTCTGACAGCAACCTGTATACTTCAGAACCAAACACTATATCTGAAGATAAAGGTTTTAAAGTTCCCTTGCCTTACTTTGAATATTTCATGCATACCTGTCCTGATATACTAGACTCAATACGGAAACAATTTGGTGTAAACCTCAAAACTCAAGAGCTAACTCCCAGTGAGGTCTACATAGATTTCATCCCTGGTCCAGCAGGTGACCAGGATGCAGCTCAGGAGTACTTTGCCAAGGAGTTTCAGAAGAACACGGAATCTCTGCATCAAGACTGTATCTCTTTAGCAGGCAGTAAGTGGACAAAAGAGGAACTGAGTCACTGTTTTACAAAGCTTCTGATAAAAGAACAAGGAGAGATGCTAACTCTCCTTGGGACCCAACATGACATTTCAGCTGCCAAACAAAAAATTTCTGAAAATTTTGTGAAGATATCTGTGAAAATGCCATCCCGCAGTTGGGTGGATGAAATCGAGGTTAATACTCTTCTCTATAAGCTTCTAGAGGTTGAATTACGCCAGGAGATACAAGAGATAGAGCAAAAATACAACTGTAGTAGTACAGTTAATGTGAAACATCAGAGAACATTCATTCAATTTAAACCTATGGATAAGCAGATGGATCTGTCTGCCCATGCTTCTGCAAGTTTCATTGATGCCTTTCAGAATGTCACATGTCAGCTGGTGACAGAAGATCTTTCACTGAAACCTCTGGGCCAAGGTAACAAGCACTTACATTGGACTGAGTTTGCTGATGACTTCAGGAAAAGGCATCCGTATATACACTTGACATTGAACAAAGACTCAATGACTTTGATTGGTTTGCCAAAGTATCTTACTGAAGCTAAGCACCATATCTTCTTAGAAAGAGGGCTAACGTTCACTGAAGAGAATATGTATCAAGAAACCCCTGTGGATATTGATAAGAATGAGTCAGCGTCAAAGACAACTTCGCTCTCATTCAGTGGCTCTGCACATTCTGAGGTCTCAGAAGTGAACGAGAAGGACACATGTGTCATCTGCCTGGATACCATTAGAGACAAGCACGTGCTGTCAAAGTGCAAGCACCAATTCTGTAATGCTTGTATCCAAAAGGCCATGACATATAAGCCAGCGTGTCCTTTATGCCTGACTTCCTATGGTATCCATAAAGGGAATCAACCAAAGGGATCCATGACTTACACCACTTTGAAAGAGCCACTTCCAGGTTATGAAGGCTATGGCACCATTGAGATTCAATACAAGATAGAAAGTGGCACACAAGGAGTAAGTTTCTGAGTTCTCTGTTTCTCCTCCCCCTTCCCCACCCTCCACAAACTCTATGTTAGGATAACCAGAGCAAAAGTGATTTCTCTGTTGACTCTTAGATAATAGATTTCCCAAAGAATTATTTCAAGGACATTGTGTAAACCTCACATGGTGGTAAAGCTCACATTCGTTGCTTTTAATAGATATCATTCCTGTCTTCTCCTCTCCCTTTACCCTTTCTTTTCTTCCTTTCCCTTATTCAGGATTGAACCCAAGGCAAAGCGGACACCGTACTACCAAGCTAATCCCACAGCATTTTGTGTCTATTTTTTCCTTTTTAAAATGTTTGTTCATTTTTATTATCTTCTAAGAGTTGTACAATGGTATTTTGATTTAACATGTTCACTTATGTGTAAAATGATGTGTGTGTGTGTGTGTGTGTGTGTGTGTGTGTGTGTGTGTGTGTGTGTGTGTGCAGTACTGGGGTTGATCTCAGGGCCTGCGCACTGTCCTGTAACTTTTTCCCTTAAGGCTGGTGCTCTACCACTTGAGCCATGCTTCCACTTTCAGCTTGTTTTGGTGATTCATTGGAGATAAGAGTCTCACAGACTTTCCTGCCTGGGCTGTTTTGGTACTGCCTAAGATCTCAGCCTTCTGTGTAGCACTGGCCCTATAAAATTCATCTTGATCAGAGTTTTCCCTTCTGTAGTTCCCTCTCCACCCGTCTCTTCAAGTTTTCTACTCATGTCTATTTCTTAAAGTAGAGGAAGGGTGGGTGGATGTGAGGAGTTGAATGGTAATATTTCCAGAGTGAATTTGAAGAGAAGATATATGAATTATTGAGAATCTGATGAGAACTGTGTTACTTTTCTTTCTTTAAATTCATTCTATCTTCAAAGCAATACAACTATATACATATAGTAAAACTTGTTTCCACGTGGTATTTTCTTACTTTCTTTCAGAAAGAACATCCAAGGCCAGGATACCCTTATTCTGGAACACAGAGAACTGCATATTTGCCTAATAATAAGGAAGGAAGAGAGGTTTTGGATCTGCTCAGAATCGCATTTGATCACAAGCTGATTTTCACAGTGGGGGATTCTCGAGTATCAGGAGCCTCTGATGTTGTCACATGGAATGATATCCATCATAAAACATCGAAACGCGGAGGACCAGAAAAGTGAGAACTTCTTGAAATATAGTAGTTGATTAATGAAGTGTCAAAGTATAGTGATTATGGAATCTGACAATTTCAGGGTGTATTTATAAGTAGGCTTTATTAACAGTAGTGTTTGCATAATATTTTGAGATGCTAATTTGATATAATAATTTCAGAGTCAGAGAAATCGGTCCGTATCTCCATTTCCCTTGCCAACCACAGTTTTATGCACTCAAGATAGTGGTATCCATGGATTTATGTCTGTTTGAAGGGTAGATCATAGGGATGCTTTTTGCTTTTGTTTCAGGTCATTTTTTTAGATCACTTCTTTCCCCTTCTCTTAATATTTTTTTTTTGCCAGTCTGGGGATTGAACTCAAGGCCTAAGCACTGTCTTTGGGCTTTCCTCAAGTCTAGGACTCTGCCGCTTGAGCCACAGCACCCCTCTGGCTTTTCTTATGTATGTGGTACCGAAGAATCGAGCCTGGGTCTTTGTGCATGCTAGGCAAGCACTCTTACCACTAGGCCAAACTCCCAGCTCTCCCCTTCTCTTCATAACTAACAGTCCACAGAGAAACTGAACTCACTTGGGCAAAGGCATGCTAGAAAAAGTTTTAGTTGTAAGGGGCCTAATTGATGGTAGAAGCTGTGTGACAGGAAATCTGATTTTTTTGTTCTTAGTGATAGTGGGGATCAAACTTTCAGGGCCTCATGCTTGCCGGCAGGTGCTCTATCACTTGAGCTCTTCTGCTAGCCTTTTTGTGTGGATGTGTGTGTTGGTTATTTTTGAAGTAGAGCCTTGTTTTATGCTTGAATCATCCTTCTTAGACTACAGTCTTCCTACTTGAGCTTCTCTGAATCACTGGGGATGACAGATGGGTGTCACTATGTCAAATCTTTGGTTGAGATGATGTCCCAAGAATTCTTTATTTATATTTTTAATGCCTTGGCAGACTTCAATGGCAAGGCCCAACGCCATCTGTCCTTTTCAAGTAGCTAGGACTATATACTTAATACAAATATCAGGGGATCAAGTTGTTTCTTTATGAAAATCAGAATACCTCAAACAAAAGAAAAGAAATGTATTTTGACTTTTGGTGGTGGGGTGCTTAAACTCAGGGCCTAGATGCGATTCCTTACCTTTTTCATTACAGGCTGTCATTCTATCACAACTCCAATTCCAGTTGTTTGCTGGTTCATTGGAGATGAGAATCTCATGGACCTTTTTTTCTTTTTTTGGTTATGGGGCTTGAACGCTGGGCCTGGGTGTGTCCCCGAGCCCTTCAGCTCAAGGCTACTGTCCAACCGCTTGAGCCACAGCGCCACTTCCTCATGGACTCTTTTGTCTTGGCTGGCTTAAAGCTTTGCTCTTCAGATCTCAGTCTCCTGAGTAGCTAGAATTACAGCCATGAGCCAATGGTGCCCAGCCCAAAATATATCTTGGGACCCTTTCCAATCCCTCAAATTTAAAATTCCTTCTGGCGTATGTTTACAAATTATTGGTGAAAATACAGTATCATAATCTAAAAACCAGTACTACTTACAATGAACTGAAAAATTTGAAGCCTTTTAGAGGACAGATGCTGGCCTGACGACTAGATGTGCTTTATAGCTCGATGAGTCACATCTGCACACTGAAAAACGGTTACGCAGAGGTTAGAAGCATGGCTCAGTTGATAGAGTGCTAGCCAATGATCAAAAGCGGCAGATGCTGAGTTCAAGTCCTGCTCTCAGACTTAGAAAAGAAAAAAAAATGAAGAAAAGAATGACTATACATCATCTACCATCACGACTTAACCTGTGAATGTTGGCAACTCTGAATGTGAAGTCTTCAAATAAGGCAGATCGATTGTGCAGATTCTTAAGATCCGGTGATGATGAAACTAAAGTGACTTTTTTCATTTTGCAGATATGGTTACCCTGATCCCATGTACCTCTCCCGTGTCAAGAAGGAGCTGAAAGCTAAAGGAATTGAGAAGAAAACTCCTGAAGGGAAATCTCAAAGCAAACCTTCAGCCAGTGTGCTTTAGGAGGCTGAATTAATGCCAGTCGAAATCCTTCTACAGAAATATTTTCAAAATCTTTTCATCTTGAGAAATGGTTTATATAAGAATAGAGCTCTGCTAGCCTCTTATTTCTGGATGTTGCTTTTATTAATGGAGGGCAAAGATAAAGAACAGTGTGATTTTTACTACAGAAATTTGGTTTCATTCTTACGTTTTAGAGTATGGAATGATTTAAAATTTCTACTATTTTACAATTACTCCCCCTTCCCCTTTATTCTCTCCACTCCTTTCTGCTTTTCTCTTCTCCCCCTTCTCTCTTTTCTTTTCCTCTTGGTAGGGCAATAGAGCTCTACCTCTGGCTTTTTGGTTCTTCTCTCATTGCCACCTGTAGGATAGACTTTGTTTGCCATTTAATATCTAGCCCTGAAAGCAAAATTGCCATATAAATGAAAAACTGCAGACTTGAATTCTCTGTTCACTCCCTCATAGTAGTGGCTAGGAATCAAGATTAGGCAACTTTGGATAATAACTGGAGTCAGAAACTTACTTTCAGTTACACAGAGCCTGGCTTTTTGTTGGTACATATATCCTGAGTCAGGCAACAAAAATGTATGAAGTACCAGTGCCAGCTCAAACAAACAAACCTTAACAAATCAGAGTCCTGGGCCGGGAGTTTGGCCTAGTGGTAGAGGGCTTGCCTAGCATGCACGAAGACCCAGGTTCAATTCTTGGGTACCACATATGTCGAAAAAAGCCAGCAGTGGTGCTGAGGCTCAAGTGGTAGAGCTCTGGCCTTGAGAAAGTATGAGGACACTGCTCAGGCCCTGAGCCCAAGCCCCAGACTGGCAAAAAACAAAGCAAGACAAAAAAAAAAACCCTCCGAGTCCTTTCCTTTCTTTGGTCTAGAATGCTGAACTAAATCACATGTTTTATTTTAATCATATTATGCATTTAATTTTTTAAAGAGATACAGTCTTGCTATATTGTCCATGGTGGCCTTAATCTTGAGATTTTCTCACTTTAGCTTCCATTGTAGCTGAGATTAAAGATACATTCATCTAATGATTTGTTAAATTTTTTATTTTTATGATTGATTTTATCTTTTGATCTTTTAGTTAAGTTTTTTACAAAAATACAGAAGTTTTATTTCTGCTGAAATCCAGATCTTGTATTGCATCTTGTATATGTACGTTTCATGATGTGAAAGGCTGGCTAGTAGTTGGATAACTACTTTTCCTCTTTGAAAGATGTTATTATCTGTCTTAAATAAAATTAAATCACCATGTGGAACAGATTGTGTTCTTTCTTTCACTTTTTTTCTTTTCCGTTAGATTAAGGTTTTGAGTGTTTTCTATATAATATATAATTTATAATTTCATACCATATGGATGTTTTGAGTTGATTTTATGTGTAGCTATTTGATCTATAGCTCCATTTCTGGGTTTTTGCTTGTTATTTGGGTTTGGGTTTGGGTTTGGGCTTCTCCTGGCTTTCTCCAGTGTCAGTGATTTCATTTCTTCACAGTCTCAGTGTGGTATCAGTTTCTCTTTTCTTTAGCTGGACAGTCTCCTCCAGGAGATTTTTCTAAGTACACAATGTGGACACTGAAGTGCAAAGGAATAATTCTTGTTCTTGGAGGGTGGGGGAAGGGGTAGTCATGCCAGGAAACCAGTCTCCAGTGTTCTAGAAGACTGTGAACAGAGAGAGTAAGCTTCTGTTTCCCTGACAACCACTGGAACAAGGTTGTAGCCTCGTGTTGTGCTAACATTCTGAGCAACATTGATGCCCTTTGATTCAGCCTCACTGTGAATGCAGTCAGTGCTGAGTGCATTGAAAGGCAGAGCTAGGGCCCTCTAAGGAGAACACCCAAGCCTTTCTCCCTCCTTTCATCTTCCACTTATGCTGTTTATGTATCTCCATGGGTTTGATGCTTGTGTAAGTCAGTTTTGTACTATAACAAATAATGGGGGTCCAGGAGCATGGTCTAGTTGTAGAGTGCTTGTCTAGCCTGAATTAAGCCCTGAGTTCAATTCCTCAGTACCACATAAACAGAAAAAGAAATAATGGAGAGAAAGTAACTTGTAAATAGAAAAAGGTGGTTGAGAAGCAATGTATCCACTACCTTACAAATGTAACTGTACCCTCTCTATACATCAGTATGCTAATAAAAAATAAATAAATTTAGATTATTAACTTGCATAAAAAATGAGCAAAGGAAGAAAAAGGTGGTTGCCTTTTTTGCCAGTCCTGGAGCTTGAATTCAGGGTCTGAACACTGTCCTTGAGCTTTCTCAAGGCTGGCACTCTGCCACTTGAGCCAGAGCACCACTCTGGCTTTTTCTGTATATGTGGTAGCAAGAAATCAATCCCAGAGCTTTGTGCATGCTTGACAGGGCCCTACCTCTAGGCCACACTCCCAGCCCCAAGGGTTGTTGATTTTTATCCCACAGCTTTGAAGTTCTATCCCAGGACCAGTTGGACTTGCTGATTTGGGCCTGAGCAGAGACAGCAAATCTGCCCAAAGTGTGAATCACAGCAAAACTACCTTCTGGCTGCTAAGTTAAAGAGGGAGAGATGGAAACTGCCAATACCCTCTGAGCCCTCTCATAGGTGTCACTGCCTCTTAGGATTGCCAAGCTAGAAACAGTGCCTGTAACACATGCACCCTGTGTGTTCTTAACTATGAGTTTCTTGGTCTTCATTATTTTTCTAGGGAGAATTCATTTTCTGTCATTGGATCAATTGTTTTAGCACCAACTCTTTTCACCCTCTCCAAGATCATCTGGGAGAGTTCTCTAATACTAGAACCTTCTCAACATCAGCAATCTATCAGTCAAACCCACCATGTTCCCTTCTGAATAGACCCACCATTACACTACCCGGTGATTTCCTTCAGTGGGAGTGATGTGGTACCTGCTTCACCTTTCTGCAGTCCCTGTCCTGGAGTCACCAACTCTTATTAAGCCTTCTTCTAGGGTGTTTGTTGCTAAATGTGTCTCCTTTCCACTTTCCAAGCCCTTGGTACTTTCTGTAGCTGGTTTATTATAATGTCTACCAGCTTGGTCTCACTTATGTAGCTGAAGTATTGCACCCACACACTGAAGAAGCTCTGGGGGTAAAATCAGGAACAAGGGGTAGCCATTGGTAATTGATCATAGCTTATCCTGCACACAACTTCTAGAAATACTTCCCTAATTGTCTCTGTTGTGTCCAAAACACTGAGGTTTTGCTTTGATAAGATAAGGAGCTGATGCTTTCTGAGTCCATGCTTTCTGCTCACTCTTGAGACCTGTGGCTTGAAACAGAGGGCTCCTTATTTGGGGAGGTTGGCATTGAGCCATAATATTCAACTACAGGTTATTATGAATTTTTTTTAATCTTAGAAGTTTTTCCTTTTTCTTTTTGCCAATCCTAGAGCTTGAACTCAGGGCCTGACAGTGTTCTTAGGCTTTCCCCAAGGCTAGCTCTCTACCACTTTAGCCACAGCCCCACTTCTGACTTTTTCTGTGTATATGGTACCAAGGTAACAAACCCAGGGCTTCATGAATGCTAGGCAAGCACTCTACCACTAGGCCATGTTCCTGAACCAGTTTTTTCTTTCTTTCTTTCTTTCTTTCTTTCTTTTTTTACCACTCCTGGGGCTTAAACTCAGGGCCTGAGTACTGTCCTTGGGCTTTTCTCAAAGCTAGAACTCTACCACTTGAGCCACAATGCCACTTTCAGCTTCTTTTTTTTTTCTATGTATGTGATACCAAGGAATCAAACCCAAACCCAGGCCATTGTGCATGCTAGGCAAGCACTCTACCATTAAGCCAAACTCCCGGCCATGGTTTGCTGTCTTTTGTTACTCCTACTACAAAAATTAGAAAACACAAGATAAGCCTTTTTTTTGGCTTAATAAAATAACCTTCAGTTACATCTATTTTTTCTATCAAACAAAATAATTTCCATATTCTTAATGACTAAGTAAAATGGTATCTACCATATTTTCTCTATCCATTCATCCATCAATGGGCACCTGAGCTGATTTCATAATTTGTATGTCATGACTATTACTCAATAAAGATGGCTACAGAGGTACTTCTATAGTTAGGTAACTTAGAATGCTTTGAATTTATACCTAGAAGTCCTATATCTGGATCATATTGGAGTTCTAGAGTTAATTTTTAAGGAATTCCCATAGTGATTCTCATGGCTGGACTGATTTACATGCCTACTGACAATGACTAAAAGTGGTTGAAATTTTTTCACATTTACTTGCCACTTGTATTTTTTCATTTGAATGTCTGTCTGTTCAGTGCATTTTCTAACTATTGATTGGAATAACTTCTTTTGATGTTTCATTGTTGAGCTGTTTATATATTCTGGATATTAATTTCCTGTCAGATAAGTATCTGGAAAATATTTTCTCCTTTTCTGTAGGCTGGTCTCTTCATTCTGTTGATTGTTTCATTTGCTGTGTATAAGCATCTTAATTTGATGCGATTTCATTTATCACTCTTATTGCCTGTGGTATTAGAAAAAAAGACCTTGCTTATGATGTCTATATATTGAAATGTTCCCTCCTAAGTTTTCCTCTTAGTAGTTTCAAAGTCTCATTATCACATTATAGCCTTCTAGTCTTTGGTCCATTTTGAACTGATTTTTGCACATGGACCTAGGCAGGGATATTCTTAGTCAAACCCCCAATCTCCATGCTTTCATTACTGTTTAAGTAGCTAGTCTGGATTGTGATTCTCTTGTTCTTCAGCTACTGTGCAGCTGGAATGAACCACTATTCCTGGCCAAAGATTTATGTTTTCAAGGATATGGCCTGGTTATAGTGGTTTAGTCAAGCCCAGGGAAATGTTCAAACTGCAATTATCATCGAAATATAGTATTTGTCGACGGGAATGTGGCTTAGTGGTAGAGTGCTTGTCTAGAATGCATGAAGTCCTTGGTTTGATTCCTTAGTACTACATAAACAGAACAGTGGCTCAAGTGATAGAGTGCTAGCCTTGAGCAAAAGCAGCTCACAGACAGTGTGCAGGCCCCAAGGTCTGGGAGTGGGGGGAATATATATGTATATGTGTATCCATATACCCATATACATATATATTATGGTTAGTAAGCAGAGAGGATCCGGAAATTAAGCTGAACATTGCAGCTATCCTAAGAAGAATCACATTTTCCCCAAAGATTTGTTGCTATGCAGGCAGACACAGGAACTGCCTCATGGTGAAGGTGGCAGTAGGACAACGAATACCACAAATTGAGCGCAACTGCCAGAAGCTGCAAGAAGAAGCATGGAGCTTTCTCTCTCAGAGACTCCAACATGGACCAGACTGACACCATTTTGATTTCAGATTTGTAACCTCCAGAACAGTGAAAAAAATAGATTTCTGTGGTTTTGAACCATGAAATTTGTTCTTTGTTACCATACTCTTAGAAATCCTAAAAGTACAGGAAATAAAATATGTTTTATCTGATATAAAGATTCATGACATAAAAAACTAACTGTAGCTAAACACTGGCTACCAAGGCAGAAATAAGTTCCATTGTTCATTGTTTTTAGAAATCCAGTTCTAGGGAAGTGTTTAGGCTTAGTTACAGACTAGGTCGAGTTGCCAAATCCAGCCCACGTTTGTTGTTGTTGTTGTTGTATGCTTGCAAAATTATAAGGTGCCTTAAATTTTTTTTAAAAAAAGAATGATACTTACGAGATAAAAATTAAACAAAATTCAACTTTATGTGTCTTGTAGCAGGATTTAATTGAAACAATTTAATTGAGTCCTTGTAAGTGTGCATTCTTTAGCTCCATACATACAAAGAATAAAGCTGCCCTTCTTGAATTCACTTTCACACATTTCAAAATGGTTCATTCATTCTGTCTTTTGAGATGCAAATAAATCTTTTAAAAGTTTTTAACAAGATCTTATAAGTTGTATCTTATACAAGTGTTTTCTCAAAGACCTTGGAGCTATCACTCCAAAATCCAATCATAGAGGAAGGTATCTTTCCTAGTTATCCACTTTCCTGAGAGGGTAGGTGTCAGGAGCCAAGCTAAGCCGCCATATAGTGGAATCTAACTGATAAGAAAATCTGGTATTTATCTGATAAGAACATCTAGGGATTGTAAAACCTCATCTGTGTAAGGTAAGCGTGACTAGTATCTTACCTTGTAGAATAATCTTTAACCCTCATCCTTGGTGCAAATAGCGGTCGCTTAGTAACCTGCCCTAGGTCAACTACCCTTCTTGAGATATGTAAGCTGCCTTGCTTCAATAAAGTTTGAGACCTTGATCAGAATACTGTCTTGTGTATTTCAGTCAGGTATGCTCCTCCTCGGGCTCTACTTGACTACCCGGCGGGCCAGGGCAGGTAGGAATCTGATGTTGGTTTGCATTAGGCTTAGAGTCATAGCTTGTATCTAGTCTTGGCTTAAAGGGATTTTTTTAAATTTTTTTTTATTGTTGGGGTGATGTACAGAGGGGTTACAGTTACATTCGTCAGGTAGTGGGTACATTGTTAACCCTTACCATGTTTTTCTCCCACTTTCCCTCTCCCACTCATCTTGTTTTTCCCTTACCTTCCTATTTTCAAATACACAAACTGCATATACAAGACACCAATTACCAAAGTTACATGTAGTAACAACATGAGATAAACCTTAAGGGGAAAAGAAGAAAAAAGAGACAGTTTCACATAGTACATTAAGAATAACAATCACAAAGATGAACCTCTTATTTTCATACCCTAGAGTTCATTTCTGGAGTTCATTTCTCTTGGCCTCATCCTATATAGACATTATGATCCTCTGTTAGGAGAATCTTAAACCTATACTAATTGTTCCAAATGAGGGAAACCATGCAGCCTATGTTTCTTTGGGTCTGGCTTGCTTCACTCAATATGATTTTTTCCAAGCCTTTCCATTTCCTTACAAATTGGGCAATGCCATTCTTTCTGATGGTAGCATAGAATTCCATTGTGTATAAATACCACATCTTCATGATCCATTCATCTACTGAGGGGCATCTGGGTTGGTTCTATATCTTAGCTATGGCGAATAACGTGATGAACATCCTTGTGCTGGTAGGTTTAGTATGGCTTTGTTTCTGGACATGTGGTTAGATGTCCAGAAGTGGGATTGCTGGGTTATAGGGAAGTTCTATGTTTAGTCTTTTGAGGAACTTCCATACTGTTTTCCAGAGTTGGTTGCACAAGTTTACACTCCCACCAACAGTGCAGTAGGGATCCCTTCTGGCCACAATCCCACCAGCATCTGTGATTATTAGATTTCTTGATAATGGCCATTCAAACTAGAGTGAGGTGAAATCTTAAAGGTTGTTTTTTTTGTTTGTTTGTTTTTCGGTTTGTTTGTTTTTTTTTTTTTGCCAGTCATGGGCCTTGAACACAGGGCTTGAGCACTGTCCTTGGGCTTTATCAAGACTAACACTCTATCACTGGAGCCACAGCATCATTTCCAGCTTTTTTCTATATTTGTGGTACTGAGGAATTGAACTTGGGTCTTTGTGTATGCTAGGCAAGCACTCTTACCACTAGGCTAAACTCTCGGCCCTCAAAGTTGTTTTAATTTGAATTTCCATGATAGCCAGAGATGTCAAGCATTTCTTCATGTGTTTATTATCCATTTTTATTTCCTCTTCCCAGAAGTCTCTCTTTAAGTCTTTAGCCCACCTTTTAATGAGATGGTTGTTTCTTTGAGGGTTTGTTTTTGGAAGGTTTAATTTCTTGATATATTTTAGATATAAGACCTTTGTTTGCTCTATGTTAAAGGGATTTTTATAAAGGGTGAAAAAGATGCCCAGCAGAGAGGTTATGTGCTGAACAGGCTCTTTGTCATCCAGAATTTCCTTCTGAGATCTGGGAAAAAATGCTAATAAGTGAGTCACAGAGACACAAAGTTTGCATGTGTTCTTTCATATGTGGAAGCTAGAATTGGCTTCTAAATGTATTAGTACTTTGGGTGGTATGCTGCATACTTACTTTGCATAAAATGCAGCAGATTCAGCTGGACATTGGTAGCTCACACCTGTAATCCTAGCTACTCAGGCTGAGGTCTGAGGATTGTGGTTTGAAGCCAGCTCAGTCAGAAAAGTCTGGGAGACTTTTATCTCCAATTAACCACCAGAAAACTGGAATAGGTGCTGTGGCTCAGAGTGACAGGACAAAGCTCAGGGACAGCACCCAGGCCCTGAGTTCAAGCCCCTCAACTGACCAAAAAAAATACCCAGCAGATTCTGAGGAGAACTGAAACTGTAATTCCTTTAAAAAACTAAGTCAAAGTTCAACAAAACAAACACCAGGAAACTGGTACTTGGCAGAGATGAGTTAGGAGAGAGGTTAGAGGAATGAAGTACATGGAGGAGTACAATAAAAAATTCCATGTATAACCTATAAAATAAGGAAAAGTAAGGGAAGGGATCAGGTGGGAGGGGTGGGTGAGGAGGTTGAAAGGTTTGACATAGATCAAATCGATTAAGACACATGGTATTCATAAACCACTTTGTCAGTGGCAACTCCTTTGTACAACTAAAAAAATTCCTTTCTTTGCAGGATAGACCAGGGAAAATGAGGCAAGGGAAACAGCAGCAAGGATTTCAGAATAATGACTAGCTTGAATAAAAGCACACAAACACTATACTTTTTACTTTGATCTTTACACTCCCTCACAAACTATAATATTAGTAAAAAAATATTTTAAGGAAAAAAATAATAGTTCTCTCCC